>NC_030812.1:45104092-46354092 GCF_001704415.2 Capra hircus | reverse complement strand
TTAGAACAGCTGACACTAATCTAAAGGTAAGTAAACCATGTTCTCATTCTTCCAAAACCCCACTGCCACTCTAAAGATGCCCTAACTTGACCTTCTAATAGAAGGCTCTGATATATAGATGAAAGGCAACTGCAGCCCTATGTTTTTCAGCAAAATTAAGGTTTTCTCCAGTAACTAAGCCTCATTTGGCCATAGCTATATTTTACCTGTTAGTGAAATATTGCAAAAGCCTTTATATTCAGGCCTGGCTTGAGATCCAGGGGAAAATGCATCCGCAATTCTAAACAACTGATTTTACAAATGAAGGCAAAGGAAGCAGCTTATTCAGAAGATGCCAATGCAAGTGCCCTATGGAGAGAATAAATACATTTCTCACTCTGGTAGGTTTTGTGCCCTGACTCCGATGCAGATTACTCATGGTGGCTCTGTGTTTTCTTTCAGAGTCAGCCCAAACATCTAGTTCTCAGAGAAAGACCACCGGAGCTAAAACACTCACCCTCTTTTTACCACCTCTAACACTCTATCCCATGAAGTTTTGACTTTCTCCACTGTACTGGACACGATTTTTTATTCAGATTGTTAGATTCCTGGTTTCAGGAAAGCAACAACCCTCTTTCTTCGGTATCACTCAAACTCTAGCACATAGAATGATGCCTGACACGTGAGGAGTATCATCAAGCAAATTTAGTGAATGAATAAAAATGGTGGGGTGCTTACCACCAACTGTCTTCCTATTCTTGGCAGGACTGGGAAGTAAAGGAGAAAATCCAAGCATTACACTAGTGCTTATATTTGAAATATTACTTAATCTAAGTTAATAAATTTAAAATTATTTAATTGATAATCTGTTTAGCCATAATATTTTGGATGCAATTCAAGCAGTTTCTAGAATAGAGGTCTTCAAAGGTATATTAATAAGTAAATCACTTCAAAGATACACAAGTAAGTTAACTGAAGTTCAGTTCAATTTCCACATAACTATAGACATAAGTGCTGATATTTACTTCATATACACTGATCCAAAGAGCTCAGTTCTATTGTTCAATGTTTCAGAAATGCTTCTTGGCTTTAAGCATATGTAATAGTTAATGAGAAATCAGAGTGGAATTCTAACACTTCAAATAAAAAGGCATATAATCAATTCTATTATATATTCTAAAATACCACTGGGAATGTCTCCCTCTTGCACCATGGTGAATCATTCTGTATTCCATATTTTACTTGATTTTTTTTCTGAGTTGGTACTTAATAAACACTTCCTAGCTGAACTGGTGCCTAGGACATTCCGCAGTGCAAAATAAACTCTCATTACTTATTTTGGGAGCAGCTAAAACCATACCAAAAACTTGACGTATATTCATTCGCACACCTATTCCTCCATCCTTTTAAAAAACAATTTCATAATTTTCAAGCAATTTACAGAATGATGCAACCATTATCACAATCTAATTTTTAAAACATTTCTATATAAGATGATGGATATTCACTAAACTCATTGGGACAATCATTTCATGGCGTAAGTCAAATCATTATGCTGTACACCTTACACTTACATAGTGCTGCATGGCAACTGGGCTTCCCTAGTGGCTCAGTTGGTAAAGAATCCACCTGCAATGCAGGAGACCTCCGTTCGATCCTTGGGTTGGAAATATCCCTGGAGGGCGGCATGGCAACCCACTCCAGTGTTCTTGCCTGGAGAATCCCCATGGACAGAGGAGCTTGGCGGGCTATAGTCCATGGGGTTGCAAAAAGTCAGACATGACTGAGCGGCTAAGCACAACATGGCAGTTATACCTCAATAAAATTGGAAGAAAAAATATTTTAATAAAATTAAAAAAAAAATTTTTATCCTCCCATAAGGATATGCAGATTCCACGTGCCCATCTGCATCAGTACATGGTCTTTCAAGTCTAGCCTTTTCATTTAGCATATTTCGCAGTTCCTCCATATTGTAGCATATACTAGTCCCTTCTCTTTCTAAAGTTATTTAGAAGTTGCTTTCTCTCCAGGACATCACAACCAAATGTACAGCACTAACAAAAAACCCAGTGTTTGAATCCTAACACCTATTTTGAGTTGCACTTCCCTTTGCATAATCAACTTCATTTAATGCTTTTACATCTGCAGTGTAAGAAATTAATCAAATGGGCAATCCATTCAGTACCCATTGTGAATTCCCTTATTAAGGTATCCACAGAACTGATTCCTCTATCTGTTGACCCTCTCTCTTACATGATGAGAATTGTATGTTTAATCCGTTTTCCTGGTTTAGCTCCAAGAATACTCAGCACAAGACAACTGAAAGACTGCTTTCTTACTAAGTTCATCTTGTCCCATGACTTATCCACCAAATCTATATACCCTTTTCTTCCAAATCTCTTGAATCCTTTCCATAACTCCAGCTTCCACATTTCAAGCTGCTTCCTTACAGTTCTCCTTAGACATCTTGGCAATGCAAATTCAGTGTGTTGAATATATTTTTTTCTGTTCACACCTATACTTGCCTACAACTGCCATATCTACCCTTTTCTTTGTCTCCACCTCTAATCCCTTTTATACACTAATACCATACTAATCTCCCTAAAGTACATATCTGTGCTGCTAAGTCACTTCAGTCGTGTCCGACTCTGTACGACGCTATGGACGATATAGCCTGCCAGGCTCCTCTGTCAAAGGAATTCTCCAGGCAAGAATACTGGAGTGGGTTGCCACGCCCTCCTTCAGGGGATCTTCCCGACCCAGGGGTCATATCTGTGTCTCTTATGTCTCCTGCATTGGCAGTCAGGTTCTTTACCACTAGTGCCACCTGGGAAGCTCTATCACTACCCCTACCACAGTGCCCCGGTGCCTGCATAATGCATGTAAGCTTCTTAGTCTGCCGTGCTTTACTTAGAAACTGAGGCACAGGCAGATTTACTTGCCAAGTTCATTCCTCAGTGAAGAGAGAACTCCAGAATTCCAACTCAGGTAGTCTCACCCAGGTCCCACATCCTTAACCGGCAGGACACAGCTGCCTGGAGAAATAGGTATGGCCTCAGAGTAAGGAAAGGGTGTTATTTTTTGTCTCACAGATACCTATATAAGTCCGGGGGCAGGGGTGGGCAGTGGATACATACACACAAGAGCATATGCATGTCCTTTTGGAGGGCTAATTGTCCTGTACTTGGTATTCTAAAGCACCTAGTTCTAGGACATATACTGATGAAAAAGAACTGCCTTGTGTATGTCCAAGCCCTCGTTTATGCCACTGTAGATAGTGGTGGCAGAACCCCGGTGACATGTGGATGGGGAAGTCATGTGGCCCCCTCTCAAATGAGATTTAACTCTAAACAGGAAATGAGGACAGAGAATGTTAAATGGATAGCAGTTTGTCTGCTAATTGAAATCAGGTCTTCTGCTCAAATCTGTCTATGGCTGTCTTCCTCCAGCTGCCTTGCCTGTGTGAAGCCCTAAGAGACACAGCTCTAAGTACTGCATCTAGGCCCTTCAGTGGTTCATCTTTGAGGGTCTCTGGCTCTTTGCACTGGGATGGAGGCCTTCTTTTTACAAATAAGAAACTGAAGCAGCATAGAGATCTAAGAAATTGCTCTAAAGTCAGGGTTCCTTACTCCCATTAAGAGAATTACTATTTTGGAGGGTAAGTGAGTGAAAGTCACTCAGTCATATCCAGCTCTTTGTGATTCCATGGACCATACAGTCCATGAATTCTCCAGGCCAGAATACTGGAGTAGGTAGCCTTTCCCTTGTTCAGGGGATCTTTCCAACCCAGGAACTGAACCCAGATCTCCCATATTGCAGGTGGATTCTTTAGCAGCTGAACCACCAGGGAAGCCCAAGAATACTGGAATGGATAGCCTATCCCTTCTCCAGCAGATCATCCCAACCCAGAAATCGAACCAGGGTCTCCTGCACTGCAGGTGGATTCTTTACCAGGTGAGCTACCAGGGAAGTCCGTTTTTGGAGGGTAGGAACTTTAATTGAAAGACTCTAGTTTTTCTACCTCTGGCATCTATTTCTATTAAATGAAAATACAAACAATAGTTTCCAACTTAAAAAAAAATTACCCATACTCTCAAACTAGAAATGAGCTGATCTGAGTTCCAGTGTTATTTTGGTCCTTTCGAGCTATGTGAACTTCAATGTGGGCAGCCCTAGAGACTCCACGGTCTGGACTCGTGACTGTAAAACTCTGAGAGGTCTCTTAATCTTTCATTCTCATCTCTTGTACAGGTTGACTTGATCCTCTCCTATTCCAGACTGTTTTTTCCCATGTGGTAGAGGGCACTGAGTTGAATTTACAAACCCCCAGGGGAGTGCTCTCATTGACCCAGCTTGGTTTATGTGTCCATTGCCAGACCCATCACCCATAATCAAGGCAATGGAATAATATACTTATGGCAGTTTTGATCAATCAATGCTGACCAAATTGGAGTGGAAACAGGGATATTTTAAATATGAGAACTGCTCCTCTCAGGGGAGAATAAAAGAGTTTCAAGGCAGAAAAAATAGATATCTACTACATCATGGAGACACAAAGCACAGGATATATTTTTTATTAAATAAATGGGAGATTTGATGACCTTTAAGAAAAATTTTTAAAATGAAAGAAAAAAGAAAAAATTACCAAATGGATGTAGGTCCAATGCAAAACTCTTCTGGGTTTGTACAGTTAAAACAAAAATAGCATTGAAGGAATTACTCACCTCCACATACCATATGTTACATCGGCAAAAGAATAATGTGAAGAGAGGGAAGGAGTGAAATCTTATTGCATATTAAATCTAACAAGGTCTATGTTTATCTGGGTCAAGATAAAATTTTAAGCATATTAGTGTATTTGTTGGAATACTCAAACAACTTCACATAAAATTTACAGCTTGATTAAAAGAGACATAGGTGTATTCAATGACTTGCTTGATCTGCAAGTTAAAGTGTTCATACTGGAATGATTTAAATAGAAGCTCGAGGTTCACATAGCAGGGATGCTGAGAAAGGACTTCCTATATGAAAAAGCAGGCCTCCCTAACTAAACTCTAAGGATCCTTCCAATTCTAATATTCCTGATAGACTTATGCCATTTTAAGTCTCCTGAGGGGATACTCATTAACAGAAGTGACTGTATTTGCAAACCACAGAGAAAATGGGAGGTGATACAAAACATATTTTTGGCTGATTTTTGAGTCAATGTCAATCACTGTTATTAGCATCATCTATAAATAAGATTCAGAGAAGGCAATGGCACCCCACTCCAGTACTCTTGCCTGGAAAATCCCATGGACGGAGGAGCCTGGTGGGCTGCAGTCCATGGGGTCGCTAAGAGTCAGACACGACTGAGCGACTTCACTTTCTCTTTTTACCTTCATGCATTGGAGAAGGAAATGGCAACTCACTCCAGTGTTCTTGCCTGGAGAATCCCAGGGTCGGGGGAGCCTGGTGGGCTGCCATCTATGGGGTTGCACAGAGTCGGACACTACTGGAGCGACTTAGCAGCAGCAGCAGCATAAAGAAGATTGGAGAAGGAAATGGCAACCCACTCCAGTATTCTTGCCTGGAAAATCCCATGGACAGAGGAGCCTGGCGGGCTAAGGTCCATGGATAGCAAAAGAGTTGAAAAGGACTCAGCAGTTAAACAACAACAATCAATAAGACACCATGCTAATTTGACTTGCAGTATTATATTAGGAATTAGTTTTTGTTCAAGAGTTTAGTTTAAGATAAGACAACTCACTATTCAAAAGAATAAAGATACCTACAAGGGAAATTAGGATTCCAGTTCTCGTGTAGATGGATCTGAGCCCTTAAATATCAGGACAGTCATCAGAGATCCAAGAGAGTCTGGAATAAAGGATAGAGGCCACACTCTAAGAGTTCTGCCTTCTGGAAGGACCAGTGGAGGCGCGCATAAGTCACATACATTGTTTGTATCCTACTTTATTCATTTAAAAAGACTCAGGTGGACAAATGAATTCTTAGGTCCCATTCAATGCTAATATTCCTTTCAACTATTTCATGTGGGAAAAAATACAGTTTGAGATAATATAGTTGATGATACAAAACATCCCAGACAAATGGAACATGGTAGCCAATCAATTTCCAACTAACAAAAGTACTAGAGATGGAAAGCAATTTTTAGGAAAGAAAAATAAGCAGTGTAGTCCATAAACAAGCAAGTTTACCCTGTTTCTGAAATATAATCAATGTTTCTGGTTTGGGAGTTTGTGAATCAAACTAAGTACAGCTAAGGTTTGAATCGTCCAGGATCTTACATCCAAGACCTGCCAGTTCAAAGATTACTGTTTTTAACATAGAAAGAAATGGCTTTGATGCTTGGAAACCTTGGAGAAGTAAGGTTGACCAATGAAATGTGCTACCCTCTCTTCCCTTCCTTTCAGCACCCCCCCCCAACCCCTGTGATTGTGTGTTCAGCTTTTGCACACAGAAGAGCAGGGACAAGCCATCTGTCCAAAGTGTGTGTGAAAGTTCTCACTCTAGAGAATCCGAATCTGTCAATTCCAGGAAGCAGAGAGGATGTGGTTGCATGACTTTACAAAAACCAAACTTGTAAAGGAAACTAGTGAGAAGTTACTTGAACTAATTACACGGATTCCTAAAAAGTCTCACACTACAAATACCCACTACCAAAATTGCTTTTTTCTCCACAAAAACAATGCAGGACATTTTAAAATGAAATAAAAGAAAGTGAACAGCTCTATAAAAATGCAGTTTGAACATCTCAGGCAATTTAAGGCCTTACTTGACTAACTCCAGACTTTAGATGCAGATATTATTTAATAAAGTGACTTTTATGGATGCACATCACAATTGTTGCTCAATATGTATTAGAATAGGCAAAAAACAACAAAAGAACAAAAAAATTGTTAATACAAATGACCTATTTTCAAAAGATCTAAACTACATTCCCATTCCCCCTCTTTCTTTGTTTTTCCTGAAAGGACCTCATCCGGAAAGGTGAATGGGTCACTGAAGACTTCCCTGAGCAGCTTCACTGCACAGCTCTCACCTGCCCAGGTGAGTGAGGATGAAAGCAGAGAAGAGTGGTTAGCTTGGAGGAACTCCATGACTAATTCAAAGGCATTACACGTGCAGAAAGGTGCCAGGGCCACAAGTGGAAGCGGCTCACATACTTTAATATTCAACAGAGATAAACAAATTCTTCCTTTTTAAGTCATTCAATAACCCTGACCTGCCTGGATCCTGGCACGTCAGTATCTCTATCATGGATATGAATAGCACTTAGAGAATGCTTATAAAATGTACGTTATCTGTCTTAGAGCTTGAAAATTGTCCACTGTGGCTAAGTAAAAATATACTTAAAAATAGAGTCAGGATTTATATTTTGCATGATAACAATCAAAATATGATCTATCAGAGTCTTTAAAAAGGCAATACTATAACCAAGTATTTGGTGGAAAACAAATAAAAGCACGAAATATCATGAAATTGAATTTTAGGATCATTTTTTAGCTTTATGTTGCATTAAGGTTTATAAATCAGTTCTGTCATCAGTGCCAGGTCTTCTTAAGTGAAAATACCAAATGAATCATCTATGTGAGAATTTCAGAATAAATGGTGGTTTTGGGTAGATTAGATTATATAAAAGATGAAGGAAGTCTGGGACTTACCAACATGTTCAGAATTTTGTAAGTTGATAAATACTCTATAAAACTCCTTGATATTCAGTAATAGACTATTAACTTAGAGGAAGAGGAATTGCCCTACTGACAATTCTTGCCAGAAAAACAATTTCCTCATGACAGAGGTGAATTTTTTGGTTGAAATCCTTCCCTAAGTACCTTTACCTGAATTATTTAAGAAAATAAAACAAAGTTTAAAACCACAGAGTTCTAGAACTTGAAAAATCTTAAGAAATTCACCTCCTGTTACATTTTATGAAATAAAACCCCAGAAAAGTATGGTGATTTTCCCAAAACAATGTTTTAGTTTAAACTCTAACTTAAGAATTATGAGAGGATGATGAATGAAGAAATCAGATTTTGAAAAGCTAAGCAAAGTCATCCTATGCACAGAGATATTCACTATATCAACATAAAATCAGGGAAGATTTAAAATCAGTCTATCATCATGATCACTGCTAAAACTCGGTTTTGATGGAGTTACAGAAAAATTATCCATTGTTAGAATAACTTCTCTTTCACAGCATCAGACCCTACTGACGTTTTAATTCAAGTTTTTGCATTTCATGAAATTATAAGCTATGTTTTATCGAAGATGAAGGAAAGATGGTAAAATTTGAAACCAGAACCCTACAGTAGAAGAGACATTATCTGGGATAAAGTTAAACATCAGCAAAGACTTGAGGACGTACTAAAGGAAGGGCAGACTTACTGAGGAATTTTCTGGGAAGGTCTTTCTAGTTCAATCGGTCATTATTCCTTGTGGTAGTCTGAACTACTGGATAAATGGACAAAACAGAGAGGTATATTTCTTTCAAGAAACAAACATCACAGTGAGAAAAATAATAATGACACTTCTGGTTTACCAACAGCACCATTAACTAAGATGTGAATGTCATCAGTATATTTCACTAACTTGTAAATCTCAATATAAATAACTTTTCTAAGCCATCTAGGGAAATACAGGGCATAAAATTTCCAAATTGTGCCAAAGACTAATTAGAATAGATATGTTGCAAATGTAATTGAATCCAACCATATTACCTACTTCAGGACTGGTTTTAAAACAATTGTCACTGTTTTCCAACTGTGAAATATAAGGGGATGTCTCTCCTATCCCATTCAGAGAGGCCTTGAAATTGAAGCCAAGAGATGCAATGAGAGGTCATTATGTTATATGACAGGACTTCTTTAAAAGCCCTGGCTATTTGACATCTGATGAAATGTCAAATCCCAAGTGTCAGAGCCCACTCTGACACCTTCTATTTATTACACAGCAGTTTGAAGTTGGGGATTCAATGTACATCAAACTCCACAAAGTTATATGTTACATACTGGGTACTTTTTGAGAGAGCATCAGGGAAAACATGTCAGTTTTGCATCTAAGGCAAATGACTTTTGATGTTCAGTATTTTATTCTTAAAATTTGTCTTTGACAAATCAGATTAAGACATGATTCTCTTTAAGAAACTGCACTTAATGTATGATGACTACTGTCCTTGATATATCATTTCCCAAAGTCTAGTTTAGGGATATTTCTTAGATATCTCCATAAATATTTCTCCTCAAAGGTACATTTTGTAAACTTATAAAGTACTTTTGTTTTTCAATTCTTATCAAAACAAGCAGGCATTTGAGACTTGATTCTATCTGCACAAATACATCATAATATAAAAACAAGAAGGTGTGAATTTGACTTGGTATATATTGGTTGTAAGAATATGCACCATGAACACCAAGGTAACTAAAAGTTTCTAAATTCCCTTTTTTTTTCAGTCTCCAAGTTTTCAGAATTATGTATGAA
Organism: Capra hircus; assembly: GCF_001704415.2. Taxonomy (NCBI): domain Eukaryota; kingdom Metazoa; phylum Chordata; class Mammalia; order Artiodactyla; family Bovidae; genus Capra; species Capra hircus. The sequence goes on along the minus strand of NC_030812.1, from coordinate 46,344,633 downwards.
AACTGACAGCACTTTTTGATATGATACAAATCTTAGTTAAATTCAATGGAAACTAAGTTCAGGAAACATAGATTGTCACTAGAATAGAACAGACTATCCATGTAAAAACAAAAGAAACATCTCTAAAACTCAGGAATTACTGTGAAAAAGCAACACAGCCATATTATTCAAGCAAATATCAAAGAATTATAATTTTGCATTTTTATGCTTTTGCTACCACATGAATTTTCAAATCTCAACTTTCATCAGCCACAACAGGATTTTTGGCATTTAAAACTAACTCTCATGGATTTCAATATCACTGATACAGAATCTAAATTATCAGTCAACACTCAAAAGTTGTGAACGGTATATATTCATGGTTAGACATCAAAAGATCAGGACAAATTAGAACTGAAATACGAGTTTATAAAGATTCTTATTCAAGAAGATAAAAATAACTTAAATTTTGTAAATGTGGAGCATGCATAACTGCCAATGTCTCCCATTTAAGATACCTCATAAATCATGTAGCTGCTCGTTCTCTCTGCACCTTTAGGCATTTCTGGGCACTTAAAAACTATTGGGACAAGTCCAAATCTCACAAGGAACTTAAAGCAGCAATAAGTACAAGACAAAATTCCAGTTCTCTGCTATTTAGAAGCTCATTTACAAATACCTGAATATGGATATATTCTTTTTTTCTTAAGGTATCATTGCTTCTAGTTGACAGCAAGTAAGAGTTCCCTTAATAATAAAATTACAAACATGCATCAGAGAAAAGCATTTGAACTTCCTTCTACAAACACCACCTTGGATTAATCATAGATAACTGTCTAGAAGTCTGCATGATGAACAGTAATTATCAGCATCAACTTGAACAAGAACATTTATTTCTTCCAAATAAACTAGTCTCTCTTACTCAGAACAACAACAAAAACAGTTATCTAAAAGCAACAATTACAACAGAACATATTCTAACCACCTACTAAATTGACTTGCAAGATACTTTTTTCAATGACTCATTAAAATACTATTATAAATTAATTGCACTGAAAATATAACATCTTAGAGAAAAACCTGAATGAACCTTTTAGCCAATCCAATATTAATCTGTGTAGAGATCTGGACCCTTTATACTGTTTAGATGCTGATAGCTATCCTTGCAACAAATCAAGCAAAATGTAGCACTTCAGTACTTACAGAACAGTTCCCAGAGAACACCATCTGGAAAACCTTTTGCGTTTAAGATTAAAGCTGCACGCAAGGTTTATTGTGAGCCCCAGCATGCGAGAAGGAACAGGAGGAGGGTGGAGGGTAAGCGCTTACTTCGAAAATGCTCTGAAGCGTAATAATACACATCCTCGTAGCCCTCGTGGTAATCCTCTTCTGGTCGGTACTTTTTCCCCTTTCTTCTCCTGGATCTTCTTATCTGCTTGACAAATCCCAGGAAGCGGTCCATCTCTCGCTCCCCGCACCACCTGGCTCAGCCAGCACAGGAGTGGAGCAACAGCCCAGCTGCTTGGGAGTCGGTGGAGCATGAATGCCCAACACCGAACCTGGGGCTGGGGGACGCGCTACCCTTCCATCTGCCTCGGTGCCACCAGCAAGGCAGAGATTTTAGCCGGGGTGAGGAGGGAAAAATAACGGTATGAGTTTACCCTGACCAGATTTCTTACTTTGCTCAATAACCTTTCAAGTGTGTAATTTAGAAAGCATTTAAGAAAAAGAAAGAGAGAAAGTGAAATGATCATGAAAGACTAAGAGAAAAAAATCAAGGGCAAAGCGTTGAATTTTAAATCGCTTTAAAACAAAACAAAATAAAGTTCAACCAGCGATTCCGCTGAGACTCGAGGAGTCCCAGCGCTAGAATTTCACTATCCAATGTCTCCATCATCAGGGACGGGGGTGTAGGAGGAGAGAGGGGCGGGGAAACTTGTTAGTCAATGGACTGAACCAAAGCTGAAGACGGAAAATACTTTTTCTTACCTGCTCATCCCTCCCCAACTACCCTGGAGTCCAGCACCCAAGCACGGGCTTGGGAAAAGTCTTGGCAAACTATTGTTTCCATGGGGGCTGATGGATTAACCCTTAGTTCTCTCCTGCATATCATATTAATGAGCTGCAAAGTGGTTTCATCCATATACACTGCCTCTTGCTGACAAAAGTGTGCAGTATGTGTTAATTGGAGCAGCAGGGAGAAGGCTCAGCAGCTGCTTTCAAATGACACATTTACCCACTGGGCATTAATGTATTCGAATCGCTGTTTGATCTAAATATTAAAATGCACTTCACAGAGAGGTTTCTCAGGCTTAGTAACACCATACCATAATCAGCAAATAAAGGAAACTGCGTGCTTTGGTGAAAGAAATACAAAAAATCCAACTCTGCTTACTCTGAACTCAAATATAAATCTGGCTGGGTTTTTACACCTTTTTAAAACATATGAAAATGAATGGGCTAAGTAGCAAATAAAATTTACTTCTTAGTGAAGATGTAAGGAGGGAAAGTTTTGAAAAATGCTCATACCCTATTTGTCCTTTGTTTCCATAATCTCAACCCTTTTTTATGTGTGTTTGTTTAAGTATGACAATCAGAAACACCTCAGACTAGAAAGAAGAGGTATACTAAAGACTAGACAGGTCAGTGTTAATCAGGAATAATCTTTTTCTCTCCATTTTCTTTTTCAGATCTTTCAATGAAGGCAATTTTTTAACACCAGGAAAAATTTGATTTGTTTACACTATAATGAATCAAATCATGTCAGCATATTACCTACTAAATTAATAATATTCTGCAGCTCCATATTCCCAGAAATGTAATTTTTAAAAAAACTCCTTACTGTATAAAGATCATTCAATATCTATGCAATATCAAGTCTGTAGGAACACCCCAGAGGGTCTCCCAGAGGAAAGTGACTGCACTTTGCATTATCTGTTCTTAGATTCACAAGAAATCTGTCTCACCTCTAGATTGTGACAGCTCTCTATTTTCAGATATTAATTACTAATGATGGAGTAGGGAGACATTTACTCAAAGAGGTAAAATTAGTCAACCAAGAATATTTTGGCCCTAACATGTGTAGTTAGATTTACAGTTAGACTCAGTGATTACATGGATCTCCCCTATTCCTAGAGATTTCCCTTTTTTATGCCCATGAAGAGAAATACAAACTTAACGATGCTGACATAAAGATACTATAAAAGGTTTTATGAACAACTTTAAACAAAAAAATCACCTGTCTGGTGGTTTCAAATCATTTATTATTCTGACACCCTCAACCAAAATAAACTAGAATGATTTAGAAATGGTGAGCTAACAATTTGAAGATCCAGAGTCAGGATCTTGAGTAGGTCACTAAATAAATGATAATAATAACAATGCATAACCTTTTCTTTCAGTTAATCCTAACAACCTTTATAAGGAGGTGATACCTCTGTGGATAAGGAAAGAAGGTTCAAAGGTGTTTTTACTGGTTTATCCAAGATCACGCAGGTAACACTGCCAAGTATTATCTAGTACCAAGTATTTTATCATACAAATTCAGAGATTATCTTGTGCATCCAAGAAGTATTTTTCATTCAGTGATTCAATTTTTCTTTCTGTGTACTTGTGATATTGAAATCGAGTTTGAAAATAGTTGCTGACTTTTCTTTTTAATTGAGCTAAACATATATCCTGGGTTCTATGACTATCAAATATACTTTCCCCCAGAGGCAGTATAGGCAATAAATTTTATACAACTACCTCTGACTTATTATAACTCCTAAATTTGTGGTGTCCACATTAGGCTTTATAGTTATTAGCTCCCAGTTCAGCCTGAAGGAACTGACAATACAGAATAGATGATACTTTAACAAAAGAACCTCTTTGCAGAAATCAATCTGAAAACACTCCACTATCGCTTACTGATTTTTAATTCTACTATTTAAAGAGACTGAGAGTTTCCCAAGCAATGATAAACAACCATTTTTTGAACAAGAACCAACGCAAAGTAAAATCATCTACATATGAGACTGTTCTCATAAATACACAGAAATCATGCTTAAGCACCTTTCTATTATTTTCCTAGATTTGTAGGATTTTGAGAGGTTAACATTCTGGCATGTGATTATAATAACAAGATTATTATAGAAGATGAGATTTGGTGGAGCTACAGAAGAGTTTCAAGTTCAGCCATAGATTTGGAAGAGAGTGGTAGGAGGTGACAGCCCTATTAAAACAATCACAGATGCTTGGGAAGCAGGAATAGGGAATCCGCTTTATTCAGAGGCGGTCTACTTGGGTCACAGAAAATGAAGAAAGGGGGGAGTGAATGACATGAGGGAAAGGGAGCTCTGTGTATGTGTCACAGTCCAAAGGACAGAAGGCGAGACACCTGCTACCCTGCCTGGAGGCGGGGTGCTTGAAGTCAGGATCCCTTAATCCATCTTCCTCCAGCCCAGACCTCTGGGCCCAGAATTCTTCCCTCATTCTATCCTAAATATCCCATGCTTAGCAAACTAAAATCTAAAAGAACTGATGCTATGCAATAATGAACTAAGATTCCACAACAATTGGCAAATTAGTGAAGTTCAAATACATTCAGTTAAGTACAGGACTGTTTCTGTAGAGTCGCTCTTTCACCCCAGACCACAAACACGGCTAAGTGGTGCTATTCCCCAGTGACTGCACTCTACAGTCCGAGCAGATGGGAAGGTTTAGAGGTTGCAAATGGCAGTTCACAGAACAAGCAATCCCCACAAATGTGTTTGGTTTGGCTCACACTGGAGGTTTTTTTTTTTTTTTAGTGGGCTAACATCTAAAAGTTAGGAATTTCACAAAGACATTATTTTTTTCCTTGAAAAGTCAAAAGATCTGACAGCTCTGAATCCAGTTCCAACATTGCAACCGTGGACTAAAACTGAGTCCATAAATAAATAAACGTGTGCTTTCCACTGAGCCACAGTCCCTCCCCTGGGCCCAGTTCACTCATCCAGTTACCATCTGCCCCCTGCAGGCATTTATACTTGTGAGCCTTGGTTGAGGTATTATCCTGCCAGTTCCAAAGCACTAATTTAAGAGAAATTTCAGCTCCCTTATATTTTCATGTAAAGAAAGCAGATTATTATGACAAATTGGTTTTAGTTGAACTAAATGTTCACTAAATTGTAAAATTAAATGTCTTAGACAAAAACTTGGGAAGATGGGAAAATAAAGCAGATTGAATTATTCAACAAAATGTGCTTCAACCGAGAATAGCAGATACATGTTAGCCAGTATTTTTTTAAACGCTAATTCTTTCCTTTCTAGGAAGTAGGTAACAGTTGCCATGGCTTTCCCACTCTTCTAGATTAGATTCTCCATTGTCTTTCAGGGAAAGAGGAAGAGATCAAATATTGAGATTAAGTCTTCAGTTGACAGTGTTCCCTAGATCTCTGATTAGTTCGGGCCCTTCTGTGTTTATTTAGATTGAGTAGTGGTTAGAGTATTTTCTGAGTAGTAATATGGAACATCCAATCTACTAGAGACATCTTTGAGACATTAAGTCAGTCTGGCTCTTTTAGGTGCCACGGTGTTTACGTATGATGCCCAACACTGTGGTAGACTCCCTGTTATCACAGGGGAGATGCTCAGACATACTGAAGGGAAGACAGGGAAAAGACACTGTTCGCTGGCAATAAACCTGTCAGACCCAACCCACTTTACTACAGCATGTGATTTGTGATATACTCCAATTAGTCTAAATGAAATTCATAGATCATGTAACTCATAAACATATAACTTCAACATTAAATACCTTAACCAATAATTTTACATTTAAATATCTATTTAATAATATTAAATTATAATAAATAATAAATTATAAAATTAAATAATAGATATAAAATTAAATAATAGATATTAAATATATGTTAAAATTAGATAATTAAATTTGAGGACACCAGAAGATGGCATTAGATCTTTGCTGCTGCTGCTGCCAAGTCGCTTCAGTCGTGTCCGACTCTGTGAGACCCCATAGACGGCAGCCCACCAGGCTCCCCCATCCCTGGGATTCTCCAGGCAAGAACACTGGAGTGGGTTACCATTTCTCTCTCCAATGCATGAAAGTAAAAAGTGAAAGGGAAGTCACTGAGTAGATCTTTGCACCAACTTCTAATAAACAATTTCAAACTTAAGAGATAATCAAAAGCCATTCCATACAATGTACATAAAATAAAAGGGTAGAGTCACAGGTAGACAGCACAGTAAAAATTAGTGTGTTAACTGTATATTAAAATGGTGAAAAATATCTCATGTCAAAAAAAATGAAAAAACAAATCACGGACTGGGAGAAGATACCGCACAAGGCACATCTCATAAGTGACTGTTACCCAAAATATACGAAGAACACTTAAAACTCAACAGTAAGAAGACAAACTACCCAGTTGAAAAATGAGGCTAAGACTTTAATAGACATGTCACCAAGGAAGATTTACAGCCGACACATAAGCATGTGAAAAGATGTTCCACATGATGTGGCCTCAGGAATTGCAAACGAAATCAGTAATGAGATACCCACTACACCTACTAGAATGGACAAAATCCGGAACACTGACCGCGAAACGCCTGTGCGGATGTGCAACAGGAACATTCAGTCACTGCCGGCGGAAATGCAAAATGGCACAGCAACTCTGGATGACAGTTTGGCAGTTTCTTACCAAACTAAACATACTGTTAACAAACAATTCATCAATCACACTCCTTGGTATTCACCCAAAGAAGCTGAAAACTTCTGTCCACACAAAAATCCGTATTCAGATGTTTATGATAGCTTTATTCATAATTGCCTAAACTTGGGGTGCTAACTGGCCCTTCAGTAGTAAGTAAATAAATAAGCTTTGATACATCAGATAATGGAATTTGGCATCAAACAGAAATGAGCTATCAAGCCAGGATGAAATGGGCGAATTTTAAATTCATATTTAGATCCGCAAATGTATATTTAGTCCACAAGGAGTCGGACTGACTGAATTGAAAGAGGTCAATATGAGAAGGCTGCATATCATGACGATTCCAGTCATATGATTTTCTGGAAAAGGCAAAACTATGGAGACAGTAAAAAGATTAGTGGTTGCTAGAAGTTAGCAGGGAGGGAGGGATGAAAAGGCAGAACACACAGGGTTTCTGTTAAACTACTCTGAAGATATTACGGGCTTCCCTGGTGGCTCAGTGGTAAAGAACCCGCCTGCCAATGCAGGAGATGCAGGTTTGATCCCTGGGCAGGGAAGATCCCCTGGAGAAGGAAATGGCAACCCACTCCAGTATTCTTGCCTGGGAAATCCCAGGGACAGAGGAGCCTGGCAGGCTACAGTCCACGGGGTCGCAAAGAGTCAGGTACCGCTGAGTGAGCACACACACACAGACACACACAGACACACACAGACAGACACACACAGAACAACACTCATGCCTCCGTATATAACATCATTAGCTTCTAGACTCAAATAATTACAAATAAGCCTTCATTTACAGGAATATTTATTCATACAGATATTTGAATGTTGTAAAGATGTGGGATATTTAGAAGAGTTTCCCCCTTTATCAATAAGGATTACTGAACCCCAAGCCCCCAACCACAAAATGCTGGTCTCCTTCCCCTTATCTCAAACTTTGCCCATCATTATGACAATCCAAAATGTCCTTATGTTTCCAATAGGGACATCTTGCGTCTTCTTTCTGACAACCACAGAGCTAAATTATAAATTAACCAAGCAAATGAAGCCCTACTCCTACAATTCTGACTCTGTGTGTAATACCTACCCCCAACCCCACCCTACCTTTGTTCTCCTTGTTTAAGATACTTTGAAGTGTGAAGACTAATTTTATCACTCAGCTATTTCAGCAGTTGATATTCAAAGACAGGTAATATCCTAAGAAATATGAACAGCATAACACTAATCCTTTGTGCCTTCTTGCTCTTTATGAATCTGGGCCAAATTTAAGAGAAACTAAGTTCCACAAGGAATGCGTCAAATTAAAAATAAGTTCTTCACAGCATTTCTAAGGAATTTAAATTATGATTTTGCCAGTAACTGCACTCAGATTTACTAGAAGGAGAACACTGTCTGTCGGTCTACTAGAATGAAGCCATTCTAGATAAAATCACCAAAGCCCTGCAATCAACCAGTGCTCTAGTTTGCTCTAGTTTTATCTCAGTAATGAAAACACTTGTTTTCACTGTTAAAAAAAAAAAATGACAAAACAATAGCTCATGGTTAAACCAGCACCAGAGCCTGAAGTAAAATGCTTTCGATGTACAAGTAAATGTTTTCTAAGCTCTCCTCAGGAGTAATATCTGTGGGTAGAGACACATCCACACAGGGACAGGCACTCACTGAGCAGATGCTCAGCAAATCCTTTTTTTCTTTTTGTATTAATGATAGTAATGTGAAGATGCCTTACTTAACAAAAGATAGGTAATCTAATTCCATATATTTTTTAAGAATTTAGATTCACAAAATTTTGATGTTTGAAAATATTTCAGACATCACTCCCAGCTTCTCTATTCCCGATGAACATTCAAACCTGAGGTTTCCATCAGATTCTCCAGAATCCTACAAGGCCCATTCTTAGATTTATGTCTTTCTTTCTTTCTTTCTTTTCTTTGCCATGCCATGCAGCATGTAGGATTTTTAGTTCCCTGACCAGGGATAGAACCCTTGACCTCTGCATTAGGAGTGTAGAGTCAACCACTGGACTGCCAGAGAAGTCCATGGACCTATGTCTTCTTGGCGCACCTCTGACCCTACCCTGGAGCAGAATAAATGATGTCTCCTCTACAGTCTGACTACTCTCTGCTTCTGCCTCTCTTAACATAACTCTTGCCTCCACAATCTCCCTCGACTCAGCAGTCTAGTTAGTTAATGCGTGGTACGTAAAATGGCATGCCTATTTTTCTTATTTGATCTGCTATCATTGTTATATTTCAGGGAAAATTATAAATATACGTTTCATTGACCTATCAGCTTTACCTCCCTTTGCTCTTGCTTCCTATAAGGCTGTTTTCAATTAACCCTTAATAATAATAATAATAATGAAGGAAAAGGAAGCCTAGTGTGCTGCAGCCCATGGGGTCGCAAAGAGTCAGACACAACTGAGCGACTGAACAACAACAATATGGCAAAAACAAATTTAAATATCTATTGCACTGAGCCAGTCTCCAAGAGCTTCATGAACTCATTTAATCCTCGTGACAATTTTAGGAAGTTAGTACTGTCATCTGTCCTTATTTGTAGATGAGAAAAGGAGATACAGAATAGTTAAGTAACTTGCTCTCTGTCGCACAGCTGATGGTGGCATATTTACTAGTTTTAAATGAAATCCATAGATCAGATAACCAGTACATACCATAGATCATATAACCATTATATAGATGATTTAATATATATATATATAGTTCAGTTCAATCACTCAGTCGTGTCTCTTGCAACCCCATGGTCCGCAGCATACCAGGCCTCTCTGTCCATCACCAACTCTCAGAGTTTACTCAAACTCAAGTCCATTGAGTTGTGATGGTCTCCAACCATCTTATCCTCTGTCTTCCCCTTCTCCTCCCACCTTCAATCTTTCCCAGGTTCAGGGTCTTTTCAAATGAGTCAGTTCTTCGCATTAGGTGGCCAAAGTACTGGAGTTTCAGCTTCAGCCTCAATCCTTCCGATGAATATTCAGGACTGACTTCCTTTAGGATGGACTGGTTGGATCTCCTTGTTGTCCAATGGACTTTCAAGAATCTTCTCCAATACCACAGTTCAAAAGCATCAATTCTTCAGCACTCACCTTTCTTTATAGTCCAACTCTTACATCCATACATGACTACTGGAAAAACTACAGCTTTGACTAGACAGACCTTTGTTGGCAAAGCAATGTCTCTGCTTTTTAATAATATATATAACTTTCTAATAATAAACCAGGCAGTTTAGAGTTTATGCTTTTTTAACTATCATCCTATGCTGTCTCTTAAGAGTTATACTACTTGAACAGTATCTTTAAATGACAATTATAAGAAATTGCTATAGCTAGTTGAATGTTGATGTCGCTCTAAACACTCAAATGAATGATCTTACAGATTTATTTAAATTTTAAAGTGTGCTGGAAATGATCTATTTTGCAAATATATAAATGATGTAAAGTATGATGAAAAACTTTAGATGTGAAATGAAGTTAAATATCTGCAAGCGGAATTGCATTTGTTTTTTCAAATTCCCTTAATGCAAAAGTTTGATGCCCCTGCCTAAATGTGGGGGTTTTTTTGTACTTTTTTGTTCTCATTTGGGAGATCGTGTTATACGCTCAATGTCTGATGACCGGATGAAAGATGGAATGAAGAGTGAATAAATGGATGAATGAATAATTGATGAAGAATGGCTGAAGAGACAAGATTTGCCTAGCCTTGCTCACCGAGAGTGGGAGAGCTGTTACATAGTGGAAATATAGCCACGTCCACATCCACTAGGCTAACAGAGCATGGAGAAGACAGAGATGGGAGTGGAGGCATGAAAAACAAATTTCGACTTGCTGTCTTGACCTCCCTGTGATGCTCTAAGAAAATACAGCCAGTAAGTCACTGCCTCTTAAAGGGGAGACAGACTTGAATGAGAGACATGGAGCAGACCTAAGCCCACCACCGAAGCCAAGACCATCTGCTCTGCAGCCTGAAGCAGAGGGGTCAGACTGGAAAGTGAAAGTGAAAGTCGATCAGTCATGTCCAGCTCTTTGTGACCCCATAACTACATATTCCATGGAATTCTCCAGGCCAGAATACTGGAGTGGGTAGCCTTTCCCCTGTCCAGGGGATCTTCCCAATTCAGGGATCTAACCCAGGTCTCCCACATTGCAGGCAGATTCTTTGCCAGCTGAGTCAAGAGGGAAGTCCAGGCTCTGCATACCTGTGAGCAGGAGAATAGAAATGACATTTGTTGTAAACCACTGGATTTGCGTGGGGCTCATAATGAGGATTGGAAAAGGCAATGGCACCCCACTCCAGTACTCTTGCCTGGAAAATCCATGGATGGAGGAGCCTGGTAGGCTGTAGTTCATGGGGTCGCTAAGAGTCAGACATGACTGTGCGACTTCACTTTCACTTTTTACTTTCATGCATTGGAGAGGGAAATGGCAACCCACTCCAGTGTTCTTGCCTAAAGAATCCCAGGGATGGGGAAGCCTGGTGGGTTGCCATCTATGGGGTCGCACAGAGTTGGACACAACTGAAGTGACTTAGCAGCATCAGTGGGATAATGAGGATATATTGCTCCCCTGGTGGCTCAGAGGTTAAAGCGTCTGACTCCAATGCAGGAGACCCGGATTCGATCCCTGGGTCGGGAAGATCCCCTGGAGAAGGAAATGGCAACCCACTCCAGTATTCTTGCCTGGAGAATCTCATGGACAGAGGAGCCTGGTAGGCTACAGTTCACGGGGTCGCAAAGAGTCGGACACGACTGGGCAACTTCACTTTCACTTTTACTTTCGTGCATTGCAGAAGGAAATGGCAACCCACTCCAGTGTTCTTGCCTGAAGAATCCCAGGGATGGGGAAGCCTGGTGGGCTGCCATCTATGGGGTCGCACAGAGTCGGACATGACTGAAGTGACTTAGCAGCATCAGTGGCATAATGAGGATATATTAGAGTAGGTTGACTAGGGTACCATTGCCAACTTACCTAGTACAGTTCATGCTGCACTGTAAAGGCCTCATTTTAAAACCCTTTTTTTCTAGACTGGTAGGACATAGAACAAGAGTCACACCTTACTAACGTTTAGATCTTTGGTCTCTGGAAGAGCACTGGTCACAGAGTAGATGTTCAATGCATGTTTAAAGATGAAATGAATGGATGGAAGGATGAGTCATATATAATGTAGCAATTTTATTTCAGTTCTGATTGAAACCACTGGAGCACCCACCCCCAGGCACTGAGTTGGCCCAAATAAACATTGGGGGAGCTTCAGAAATAGAACAGTGACCACCTAGGAAATGTCAAGGAATTTGTCCCAGATGATGACTGGCACTGATCATTGTTTCTGTTGCTCCAAGAAGGTTTATCTTGACACAATGCACCCACGAAGAGAATCCTATCTGGGTCCTCCAGAAATTAAGGTCAGGTTAAGAAAGATTCTTTCCAGTTTGAGAATTAGTAATGGCTATCTGTTAGAAAAACTAAATTAGGCTTGATCTTAACGCTAAAGAAAAAAACATCAACCATTCCTTACGTTCTTTAAACACTGAAATAAACCCATTTCTGCCTTTCTCTATTTTTAACCCCCAGTAGATGTTTTTGGAATTGGATGTTTCTGGAGTTCTGGATTATGAGAGAATAATTTCATAATCCATGTAACTCAAAGGCCAATCCAAGGAAAGAAATTCTGGTCTACCTATTAAAGTTTCACTTGTTCTAATTATTTCATGTCAGGAAATTTAGCCTCATGGCAAAAGCAAACTGTAAAATCTTGTCAGAAAAGGTTGGAATATGTTTTTGTACAAAACATACATATATTTGAAAAATAATGTAAATTGTTTTCTGTTGGATTATTTTTTCAAAAGAATTGTATGGAGTATAGAGTTTGTTGCTAACTCTTTCAAAATAACCAAATTAGTTTTGCAAGTGTGCATACTCTGACCTGTCTCTTGAGAAACCTATATGCAGGTCAGGAAACAACAGTTACAACTGGACATGAAACAACAGACTGGTTCCAAATAGGAAAAGGAGTATGTCAAGGCTGTATACTGTAACCCTGCTTATTTAACTTATATGCAGAATACATCATGAGAAATGCTGGGCTGGAAGAAGCACAAGCTGGAATCAAGACTGCCGGGAGAAATATCAATAACCTCAGCTATGCAGATGACACCACCCTTATGGCAGAAAGTGAAGAGGAACTAAAAAGCCTCTTGATGAAAGTGAAAGAGGATAGTAAAAAAGTTGGCTTAAAGCTCAACATTCAGAAAACGAAGATCATGGCATCTGGTCCCATCACTTCATGGGAAATAGATGGGGAAACAGTGGACACAGAGTCAGACTTTATTTTTTGGGGCTCCAAAATCACTGCAGATGGTGACTGCAGCCATGAAATTAAAAGACGCTTACTCCTTGGAAGAAAAGTTATGACCAACCTAGACAGCATATTCAAAAGCAGAGACATTACTTTGCCAACAAAGGTTCATCTAGTCAAGGCTATTGATTTTCCAGTGGTCATGTACGGATGTGAGAGTTGGACTGTGAATAAGGCTGAGCACTGAAGAATTGATGCTTTTGAATCGTGGTGTTGGAGAAGACTCTTGAGAGTCCCTTGGACTGCAAGGAGATCCAACCAGTCCATTCTGAAGGAGATCAGCTCTGGGATTTCTTTGGAGGGAATGACGCTGAAGCTGAAACTCCAGTACTTTGGCCACTTCATGCAAAGAGTTGACGCATTGGAAAAGACTCTGTTGCTGGGAGGGACTGGGGGCAGGAGGAAAAGGGAACAACAGAGGATGAGATGGCTGGATGGCATCACCGACTCGATGCATGTGAGTTTAAGTGAACTCCGGGAATTGGTGATGGACAGGGAGGCCTGGTTCATGGGGTCGCAAAGAGTTGGACATGACTGAGCGACTGAACTGAACTGACACTATCTAGCATATGTCTAAATCAATATTTTTCTGCACTGATTTTTCAACTGGTTACACAGTGCACCAAACACGTATGTAGTATATTATGCTTTTTAAGTATTTCATTGCTGAACAATGAAGGCAGCAAAGCGATATAAACACAAAGGCATCTTGGTGCTATTTATAATTGGTCCTATAGCATTAAATTAAAGGAGAAGGCTGTTACGTTTATATTCTCCATGTACTATGACTCCACCACGCTCCAGATTCACTTAACCATATCCAACTTCCTACGAAGATGCATAATAGACATCTCTAAGATAACAAGTTCAGAAACTCTAAAGACAGTCCTCAACCCTGTATCTCTCATCCTAGCTCTCATCTTACTAATCAGTATTACTCTTCTAGGTGTCAGGCCAGAAACCAGAGTCATCCCTGATCTCTCCTTTAGACCTCCCATATCAAACTTTTCAGCGATACCTTCAAAATATATCCCAAACTGATTAGCAGTGACAAACTATTACATATAAGATGGATAAACACCAAGGCCCTATCACATAACATGCTGCTGCTGCTGCTAAGTCGCTTCAGTCGTGTCCGACTCTGTGCGACCCCATAGATGGCAGCCCACCAGGCTCCCCCATCCCTGGGATTCTCCAGGCAAGAACACTGGAGTGCGTTGCCATTTCCTTCTCTTATGCAGGAAAGTGAAAAGTGAAAGTGAAGTCGCTCAGTCGTGTCCGACTCTTTGCGACCCCATGGACTGCAGACCACCAGGCTCCTCTGTCCATGGGACTTTCCAGGTAAGAGTACTGGAGTGGGGTGCCATTGCCTTCTCTGCCATATAGCATAGGTCACCCCAGATGCCCGCACTGTGATACAGCCCACTGTCACTTCTCCCTATCAGAAATTACTTTGTTTCATAGTGTGCTTACTTATATGTGATCTGTTTTTTCTCTTCTAGAATATGATCACTCTGAGAGGAGGGACCTTTACCCTCATAAGTGTGTGCGTGTGTGCTCAATCACTGCAGTAGCGTCTAACTGTTTGCAACCCTACAGACTGTAGCCTGCCAGGCTCCTCTGTCCATGAGGATTCTCCAAGCAAGAATACTGGAGTGGGTTGCTATTTCCTTCTCTCTGGGATCTTCCCGAACCAGCGATCAAACGTGAGTCTTCTATGTCTCAAGCTTTGGCACGTGGGTTCTTTACCACTAGCGCCATCTAGGAAGCTTCTTACCCACATGAACGCTGCTCTACTTGCCAGTTGTGAACATTAACTGGCAAAGCAGATGAACCATAAGCATTTGTTCAATGAATGAATCAGATTTAGTGTGACTGTTAATGGAAACATACTATTTAAATTATACAAGGATCTTTAAAGTGTTCTTCCTGAAAGTGTATTAAACACCAAAATATGCCACCAAGAATATGAAATAGAGCCAGTTCTAAAGACTGGTCAGAGCTGGCATGCATTAAGTAGCTAACATGTCATAGATGCTAAATATACTTTATAGAGTGAATAAATGAATTTTTAAAGCTAGAGACACTCCAAAAGCCCATTTTAGCTAATGGTTTCAAGCTCTTCATTAACCTTATAATTAAAGCTAACATCAAGTAGGGGCTTCCCTTGTGGCTCACCTGGTAAAGGATCTGTGTGCAATGTGGGAGACCTGGGTTCGATACCTGAGTTGGGAAGATGACCTGGAGAAGGGAAAGGCTACCCACTCCAGTATTCTGGCCTGGAGAATTCCATGAAGGATATAGTCCATGGGGTTGCAAAGATTCGGACACGACTGAGCAACTTGCACTTCACATCAATATCAAGTAGAACAATGGCTTTGAGTTTCCCTCTCCTGTTGCACACCCACTACTTAATAAATATTAAGTGTGTAATATGTATGGGGGAAATGATTGAGTGCATAAATACACAAACAGCCTTCACTAGTGGCTCAGCAGTAAAGAATCCACCTACAATGCAGGAGACATGGGTTCGATCCTGGGTCGGGAAGATCCCCTGGAGAAGGAAATGGCAGCCCACTCCAGAATTCTTGCAAGGAAATCCCATGGACAGAGGTGTCTGTCAGGCTACAATCCATGAGGTCACAAAAGAATCAGACATGACTTAGCAACTAAACAACAACAAAATGTAAAAAGGAAGGAAACAGCCAAAGGTTCAATAATAAAAATAAAGAAGAGAGGTAAGAACAAGGCTAATCCAAGTTGGATAAACAACTCCTTAAAAATAAACAACCTATAAGTACTTTGATCCATCCATCTGTTTTGGGTGGACAGGGCATGCTCATAGTTTCACTGAATTAGACAAGGCTGTGGTCCATGTGATCAGATTGGTTAGTTTTCTGTGATTGTGGTTTTCATTCTGTCTGCCCTCTGATGGAGAATGATATGAGGCTTATGGAAGCTTCCTGATGGGAGAGATTGACTGAGGGGGAAACTGGGTCTTGTTCTGATGGGTGGGGCCGTGCTCAGCAAATCTTTAATCCAATTTTCTGTTGATGGGTGGGGCTGTGTTCCCTCCCTGTTGTTTACCTGGGGCCAAACTATGGTGGAGGAAATGAAGATAATGGAGACCTCCTTCAAAAGGTCCCATGCGCGCACTGCTACACTCAGTGCCCCCAGCTCTGCATCAGGCCACCGCTGACACATGCCTCCGCCGGAGACTCCTGAACAATCATGGGCAAGTCTGGATCAGTCTCTTGTGGGGTCACTGCTCCTTTCTCCTGGGTCCTGGTGCGAACAAAGTTCTGTCTGTGCCCTCCAAGAGTCTATTTCCCAGTCCTGTATAAGACGGGTGGGTCATGGAGGAGAGTTCTGACAAAATGTGGTCCACTGGAGAAGGGAATGGCAAACCACTTCAGTATTCTTGCCTGCAGAACCCCATGAACAGTATGAAAAGGCAAAAAGATAGGACACTGAAAGATGAACTCCCCAGGTTGGTAGGTGCCCAATGTGCTACTGGAGATCAGTGCAGAAATAACTCCAAAAAAAAATGAGGAGACGGAGCCAAAACAAAAACAACAACCATTTGTGGATGTGACTGATGATGGAAGTAAAGTCCGATGCTGTAAAGAACAATATTGTATAGGAAACTGGAATGTTAGGTCCATGAATTGAGGTAAATTAGAAGTGATCAAACAGGAGATGGCAAGAGTGAACAATGCCATTTTAGTAATCAGCTAACTAAAATGGACTGGAATGGGTGAATTTAACTCAGATGACCATTATACATCTACTACTGTGGGCAAGAATTCCTTTGAAGAAATAGAGTACCCCTTATAGCCAACAAGAGTCCAAAATGCAGTACTTGGATGCAGTCTCAAAAACCACAGAATGATCTCTGTTTCCAAGGCAAACCATTCAATATCACAGTAATCCAAGTCTATGCCCCAACCAGTAATGCTGAAGAAGCTGAAGTTGAACAGTTCTATGAAGACCTACAAGACCTTCTAGAACTAACACCCCAAAAAGATGTCCTCTTTATCACAGGGGAATGAAATGCAAAAGTAGGAAGTCAAGAGATACCTGGAGTAACAGGCAAACTTGGCCTTAGAGTATAAAGTGAAACAGGTCAAAGGCTAACAGAGTTTTGCCAAGAGAATGCACTGGTCATAGCAAACACTCTCTTTCAACAACCCAAGAGAAGACTCTACACATGGACATCACCAGATGGTCAATACCAAAATTAGATTGATTATATTCTTTGTAGCCAAAGATGGAGAAGCTCTCTACAGTCAGCAAAAACAAGACCAGGAGCTAACTGTGACTCAGATCATGAACTCCTTATTGCGAAATTCAGACTTAAATTGAAGAAAGTAGGGAAAACCACTAGACCATTCAGGTATGACCTAAATCAAATCCCTTATGATTATACAGTGGAAGTGACAAATAGATTCAAGGATTACATTTGAAGACAGAGTGCCTGAAGAACTATGGACAGAGGTTCCTGACATTGTACAAGAGGCAGGGATCAAGACCATCCCCAAGAAAAAGAAATGCAAAAAGGCAAAATGGTTGTCTGAGGAGGCCTTACAAAGTAGAGAAGCTAAAGGCAAAGGAGAAAAGGAATGCAGAGTTCCAAAACATAGCAAGGAGAGATAAGAAAGCCTTCCTTAGCGATCAATACAAAGGAATAGAGGAAAACAATAGAATGGGAAAGACTAGAGATCTCTTCAAAAAAATTAGAGATACCAAGGGAGCATTTCATTCAGAGATGGGCACAATAAGGAACAGAAATGGTATGGACCTAACAGAAGCAGAAGATATTAAGAAGAGTTGCAAGAATACACAGAAGAACTGTACAAAAAAGTTCTTCATGACCAAGATAATCACGATGGTGTGACCACTCACCTAGAGCCAGACATCCTGGAATGTGAAGTCAAGTGGGCCCATCGCTATGAACAAAGCTAGTGGAGGTGATGGAATTCCAGTTGAGCTATTTCAAATCCTGAAAGATGATGCTGGGAAAGTTCTGCACTCAATATGCCAGCAAATTTGGAAAACTCGGCAGTGGCCACAGGACTGGAAAAGGTCAGTTTTCTTTCCAATCTCAAAGAAAGGCAATGCCAAAGAATGCTCAAACTACCACACAATTGCACTCATCTCAGTTCAGTTCAGTTCAATTGCTCAGTTGTGTCCGACTCTCCGAGACCCCATGAATCGCAGCACGCCAGGCCTCCCTGTCCATCACCATCTCCTGGAGTTCACTCAAACTCATGTCCATCAAGTCGGTGATGCCATCCAGCCATCTTACATGCTAGTAAAGTAATGCTCAAAATTCTCCAAACCAGGTTTCAACAGTACGTGAACCGTGAACTTCCAGATGTTCAAGCTGGATTTAGAAAAGGCAGAGGAACCAGAGATCAAATTGCCAACATCTGCTGGATCACTGAAAAAGCAAGAGAGTTCCAGAAAAACATCTACTTCCCTGGTGGTTCAGAGGTTAAAGCATCTGCCTCCAATGTGGGAGACCTGGGTTCAATCCCTGGGTCAGGAAGATCCTCTGGAGAAGGAAATGGCAACCCACTCTAGTATTCTTGCCTGGAGAATCCCCTGGATGGAGGAGCCTGGTGGCTACAGTCCACGGAGTCGCAAAGAGTCGGACACGACTGAGCGACTTCACCAACTTCACCTTCTGCTTTATTGACTACATCAAAGCCTTTGACTGTGTGGATCACAACAAACTGCGGAAAATTCTTAAAGAGATGGGAATATCTGACCACCTTACCTGCCTCATGAGAAATTTCTATGCAGGTGAAGAAGCAACCGTCAGAATTGGACATGGAACAACAGACTGGTTCCAAATAGGGAAAGGACCTGGTTAATTAACTTATATAGAGAGTACATCATTAGAAATGCTGGGGTGGATGAAGCACAAGCTGGAATCAAGATTTCCAGGAGAAATACCAACAACCTCAGATACGTAGATGATATCACCTTTATGGCAGAAAGCGAAGAAGAGCCTCTTAATGAAAGTGAAGAGGGGAGTGAAAAAGTTGGCTTAAAGCTCAACATTCAGAAAACTAAGATTATAGCATCTGGTCCCATCACTCCATGGCAAATAGATGGGGAAACAGTGGAAACAATGACAGACTTTATTTTGGGGGGCTCCAAAATCACTGCAGATGGTGACTGCAGCCATGAAATTAAAAGACGCGTGCTCCTTGGAAGAAAAGTTATGACCAACCTAGATAGCATATTAAAAAGCAGAGACATTACTTTGCCAACAAAGGTCCGTCTAATCAGAGCTATGGTTTTTCCAGTAGTCATGTATGGATGTGAGAGTTGGACAATAAAGAAAGCTGAGTGCCAAAGAACTGATGCTTTTGAACTTTGGTGTTGGAGAAGACTCTTGAGAGTCTCTTGGACTGCAAGGAGATCCAACCAGTCTATTCTAAAGGAAATCAGTCCTGAATATTCACTGGAAGGACTGATGTTGAAGCTGAAACTCCAGTACTTTGGCCACCTAAAGCAAAGAACTGACTCATTGGAAAAGACCCTGATCCTGGCATAGACTGAAGGTGGGATAAGAAGGGGACGACAGAGGATGAGATGGTTGGATGGCATCATCAACCCAATGGACATGAGTCTGAGTAAACTCTGAGAGTTGCTGATGCACAGGGAGGCCTGGCCTGCTGCCGTCCATGGGATCGTAAACAAGCGGACACAACTGAGCAACTGAACTGAACTGAATTGAAGTATTTTGATAGCAAACCAGGCAAGCATGCTTGTAAATGACAGCTTGAATTAGGGGTCTAGGAAATGGCTTTAAGAGGAGAAGGTCAAGAAGCTAAGATGAATCACATGGCAAAGCACTTATAGGAAGGAAAAGAAGAGAAATTTAAATCACATTAGTCATCACCACTCAAAAGAGAAGTGAGACTATAGGAAACTATTTCAAATACCAAGAAAATGTTTCTTTAGCCAAATGAATTGATGAAGGAAAAAAAAAAGCAACAACCCTAAGCTTTTTGAAAGGCAGTCCTCTGGTAGAATGAATCAACCAACCATGAAACATAACTAAACAAATAAATGTGTGCCATTTAAAAATAGACTTTCCTTGCTTTTAGTGGCCTGTAGCCTGGAAGGAAGAGAGAGAGAGAAAGAGAGAGAAGAGAAGGAAGACAAGGAAGAGGAGAAGAAATAGGAGGAGATGAGAAGGCAGAAGGAAGTATGAATGAATTTCCAGGCAATAGAAGCCATTGGTAATATATTGTTCAGAACCATCCATATAAAGCGTAAATAGAGGACACGAATTCTCACATTACCTAAGAGGATTTCATAATCAGCACTATGTTTTCTTGATCATTTGAAAGTACCTAATTATATAAAAATTATAACATTTTCCAGCTAGAAGAGATTCCTAGTCTAAATCCAACAACAATACATCTTCAGGGAAAATATGAATTCTGATACTCTGCAAATTTTTGAAACCCCTATAACATTCGGATGGCACATGAAGGATTTTGAATTTGTTAATTATTTAAAATTTTTAACTCTCTAACACTTATTCCACACATAGTTATTGACTGAATATATTAATTCATTTTATGTGGTGGAAAAAACAGAAAAAAAATCTTTAAAACCTTAAAGAATAAACTCAATTTTCCAAGTCTTTTGAATCCTAATATACTTGGAACCTCAGAATGACTGCCTGACATTTCATTTTGCAAGAAGTCTAAACAACCACAATAAATTTACAAATGCAGACATGCCACAGTTAAATTTCATTTCACGCTCAGTAAGCAAACATTATCAAACTGTAAGCACTGTCCTCCACTGTCTTTTTAACTCAAAATCTTGTAGCCAATGGATGGTCGACCTTGAAATATTTCACAGATGGATGAATTGGCTTAGTTTATTCATCAATTTGCAGTCTAGCAAACTGAGGCTATATGTATTACTGTTCAGGCAGGTGGCTCTACACTTTATTTAATAAACAACACAAATAATTAGCGATTAGACAGAATCAAATTAGAGACCTAATTAGGAATTATTCGAGAAAAGCCTTCTAAAGATAAAGAATATTTTTTTGTGTGTATGTTCCAAGATTTTAGAAACTTGATTCAGCTTTCTACTATTAATGGCAGATTTCTTTAAACAGTTTGCATTGATTTCAAAGAAAGCAAGAAAATACCTTCATTGAAGAAATCATCAGATTATACAGGAGTCAGAGATACCAAATGAGGGCTGAGTGCTACAGAGTGCTGGGTAACTACTGAATTTATTAGTGCTTTCCTTCATTTTTAGATTATATGTAAAAAGGAAGCTTTACTTAAACATATTTGGTTTCATAATACTGTCATTTCATTTGTCATCTGCATTTATCAGCTACTCAGTAAATGTAACAAAGATACAACGTGAAAACACATAAAAAACCCACTCATAACATACTTTCTAATTTCAATGCCAAAATCCCATTTAGTATGTGAAAACCTTGTGTTGAATTTTTATTTACTAAATTTTAAAATTGTTACTGTGTAGCAATTTTCAATGACAAATTATCAAAAGGCAAATTATTCATGCAGATTTTACATTCTGGAAAAAATTCTCCTTTGACTAATCAAACATTGAATTTCACAGATACGAACTAAGGAAATTTTCTTTTCAGTTGCGATACACACTGTTCCCCAGTATGGAAGGTTTACCCTGTAGGGTCCAAGCGGTTAGTTTTAGTCATGATTTGCATCTGATCCTTGTGGACACTACAAGTCAGTTATTCATATCCATCTTGACTTTTCTTCACTGAGTAATATCCTATTCAAACTCTCGAGAATTGATATAGCTACTTTAGTGATAAAACTACAATTGAACTTTTCAAAGCCCACCTGCAGACGAACGTATGTAAGTGCTCTTTTGGTAATGCATCATTAAAGAAATGAAAAGAAGTGAAAAGGGTTAGTCACTCAGTCGTGGCCAACTCTGTAACCCCATGGACTGTAGCCCGCCAGGCTTCTCTGTTCATGGGGATTCTCCAGGCAAGAATATTGGAATGGGTTGCCATTCTCTTCTCCAGGGGATCTTCCCAACCTAGAGATCGAACCTGGGTCTCCCACATTGGAGGCAGAGTCTTTACCATCTGAGCCACCAAGGAAATAAAATTCAATTAACTTGTATAGTAACAACTGTCAAAGTTTAAATGACAGAATATCTTCATCGATGCTACCATATGCCCTTTATACAAACTTGTAATCATCTGCTTACTTAACTATGAGTTCAAGGGCAAAACTGTCCTTTTTACTGCTGTCGGCTGAATGTCTAAGCATATATTATTCTCCTTGAAAGTGAAAATGTTAGTCACCCAGTTGTGTCTGACTCTTTGCGACCCCTTGGACTATAGGATGGGGATCCCGTGAGGATCCTCTGTCCATGGTCTTCTCTGTGTATTCTCCAGACAAGAATAGTGGAGTGGGTTGCCATTCTGTTCTCTAGAGGATCTTCCTGGCCCAGAGATCAAACCTGGGTCACCTGGGTCTCCCACATTGCAGGTGGATTCTTTACCATCTGAGCCATCTTTATTCATTGGTTCCTTCAACAAAGAATTTACCTAATGTTAATGGTGTGACAGTGGTGTTGAGTACTACTAATATCATAAAAAATAAAAATAGACAATGCACACATCTAACGAAACAATGAAGTGTACATGGAGAAGAGAGGGGTGACAAGTTTGTATAAAAAGTAAATGAAGAAAATTGGTAAGAAGGCCCTACACTGGTTATTTATATTCTTTATTTATATGTATACAGTAAGTGCTCTATATACCATTGTTTAAAGAATGAAGCAATTACTATTCAATTTGAACTCCATGAATCCACTGTATCATACTAAAGAAAAGTCAAATTTCATTATAAGGTATCATATCAGTGATTCCCCAATAGCTCAGCCGGTAAAGAATCCACCTGCAATGCGGGAGACACGGGTTTGATCCCTGAGTTGGGAAGATCCCCTGGAGGGGGAAATGGCCACCCACTCCATTATTCTTGCCTAGAAAATCCCATGGACAGAGAAGCCTGGTGGGCTACAGTCCAAAGGATCACAAAGAATCAGAGAGGACTGAGCTACTGAACACCATGCATATCACTAATTCTCATGAGTGTGGGTTTCATAAGAAAGGGAACTTATAATCACCTGGAAAGGAGTTTTTTCCAACTCCCAAAGACCCATCAAAACCCAGGTCAATGACCCCTTCCTCCAGGAAGGCTTGTCCTAGGCTCACCTATCCCCATCTCTTCCAAGGGATCTAGGTCTGGGAGTTATACTGTCCTAAAGACCTTTACTCTACTAGTTGGGACCCTAACAAGTTGGTAAGAGTGCTTAAACACAATGGAGGGTTTTGTTTGGTTTTTTCATATTAGGGTTTGAGCTGGTGGATGGTGGCTGGTGGTTAGGAGATTGTAGGTGGCAAGCAGCATTGCTATATAAAGTCACCCAGAGACCTGCATTCTTTCTATCTGAAATGTTATAGCTTGGCGTACTCTCTTTATGGCCAAGAGTTTGGCTAACCATTGCCTTGGCCAAGTCTCAGCCCAAAGGGGGAGAAAAATGGTAAAGTTTCCCTTGAAGAGCAGAACCAATAAACTGCACATACTACTTCTGCCTGCTGCCATCAGTGTATGGCCATGGCTTATTGAACTCATGTAACAGAAAGGTGGTTTCTCCAGCTGAGTACCCAGCTGGGGTACTGGGGTAATGGGAGTTCACCAAGGAATGGATAAATTGGTATTGGAGGATATCTGATCATCATCCCTCGCTTTAGTATATCATTATTATTCTCTGCTGTAATTGAGAACTTGTTTGGTCTTTGCGGGGGCTGATTTCAAAAAGTCTGTTCAGCAAAGAACCTGTATTCTACTCATCTTTGTCACCCTGGTATCAAGCATGGGGCCTGGCCTCTAAGGAGCACTCAACTGCTGTGCATTAACTGTACTATAGGCTCTACTGAAATTTCATTTTTTTCTTACAATAACCTAGTCAGCAAGGTAAAATAAGCCCATTTTATAGGTGCTGATATTTATAAATAAGCCCATTTAAAGATTCAATACATAGTGGATTCTGTATTTGAAACCAAGCTTGCATGACTCTTCAAATCCCTAGTTGTTACAATGAAGCATGCTGGCATGTTTTAAGTCAACATCAGAACTTTAGGCCATTATTTTAAAATCCAGCCTCAAAATCTTTCACTAGCAAGTGATTATTCTAATATCAACAGTCTTATTTTTATCCCACACCAATATTTTCTGAAGGACAAGTAACAAGAATTCTGATGGTTAAAGACTTTTGAATTTATTACATAATCTTGAAAACATTTGAAATTTTAAAAAACTAGATCCTTAGTCACTTAAGGTCATTACATATTGCTCTTACTTATCTCATGATTAAACTTGTCACCCTTTAATTCTGTCTAGAGAACTGTGGGGTTTATAATAATTTAAAAAATTTTTATTTTACTGTGGTAAAAACGTTTAATATGTGGTCTATCCTCTTAACAGATTTTTATTTCATTTTATCTATTTATTGGCCATGCCACACAGCAAGCAGGACCTTAAGTTCCTCGACCAGGGATTGAACTAGAGCCCCATGCATTGGATCCACAGAGTCTTAACTACTGGACTGCCAAGGAAGTACCCACTTAACAGATTTTTAAATGCACAATGTAGTATTAGTAACTATGGGCACAATGCTGTATAGCAGATCTCTACAGCTGATTCATCTTACATAACTGAACTTGTTGGCGGGAATGCAAAAAGTGCTGCTGCTATGGAAAACAGAACGGAGGACCTCCAGAAAATTAAAGATAAAACTGCCATATGATCCAGCAATCTGACTTTTGGATCTTTACTCAAAAAACTGAAATCAGGACCTCAAAGAGATAATTGCTCTCCCGTGTTCACTGCAACACTATTCACAATAGCCAAGTTGTGGAAATAACCCGAATTGACGGGTGATAAAGAAAATTTACTATATACATACAGAGGAATGTTATTCAGACTTTATAAAAAACGAAATCCTACAATAATAACCTCTAAACTTAAGCTAGGCACTAGATCTTTGAAGCAAGATGTGAATGAAGTAATATTTGCAAATATTGTTCCTCACAAACACTTCTTCAGAAAACAAATAGGATTTTATTCAAGGAGTTTGAGAACTGCCAAGTTAAACAAAATTAAACATGTTTTTCAACTGAAGGACTTCTTCGAGCTTCTATGTCACTGTGCATTGTGACTCTCAGATATGAAGTAAACATTTCATCACACTATATTTTTTTTTTCTCATGGACTACCTTACTTTATGTGGTTCTTAAACTATCTAGTCTCAAAAATTCTTTACTCTCTTAACTATTATTGAGGACATCAAAGGGTATATGAGTTATATCTATTGATATTTACCATAATAAAATAACATTGAGAATTTGAAAGCATATTTATTAGTAATTTATTTTAAAATGACTTTCAATATAAGTAATATATTTTATAAAAATATCAATTTCTCAAAACAAAAAATCAGTGAGACTATTGGCACTGTTTTATACTTTTATAAATCAAATATGTAGCTTATTAAGAAACAGCTGCATTTTCATGTCAGATTCGGTATTTAATCTGTTGCAATATGTTGTCTGATCAAAGCATACAAAGAAAATCCAACTTCATATGGACATTCAGTTGGAAAGGAATCAGTATTTTAATAGCCTTTTCAGATAATTGTGAATATTTCTTATACTATACCAGAAATCAAGAAGGGGTAGTTTCTTAAAAATGAGCTGCAATGTGGAATCTGAAACTTTGTCAATGAACTTTTTCGTACTCTGTTACATTAAAATTCATCAATCTAGGTGATATTTGAATGGACTTTCACTTACATATGATTCTATAGCACCATGTTTCGGTCATTTAGAAAATAATGATTCAATGAATTATGAAGGTCTTGCAAACGTTGATGTATTTCATTAAACCATATCAAAACGTCACAGTAACTGTCGCCACTCTTCCTACAAAAGCCATCATTGGGAAATGACTAGCTCGTGATGGTAGAGACAAATGTCCCAAACTTCCAATTCTCACCTCAAAGCTCAAATTTTATCCTTGGCAACAAATACTATCTGTTGTTATATTTGAAGTGACAGGTTCCTTTTGTTTATTTTCAAGAAAATACCTGCCAAATACCCAAGTCTGAATAACAATAGCCAGCTTGTCAGTTCTTTCAATAAAATGTTACTTCATGGTAAAGTGGCTAGTTCAATTCACAACTCAGTCTGGCCACTACTTTATCTCAAGACAGCCATAGTATTGATACTTTTGTATGCAACAGAAGTGTTCCAAAAGAATCTTCCATTTTGTGGCTCAGAGTATAAAAACATGCTTATTGTTTTACCAAAGGCACTCGTTTGTGAAACACACTTTTTATTTTTAATTGCAAGTATGTGGTAGTGAAGAATAAATGACTGTTAGCACATTTTGAAGGGATTCCCTGGTGGCTCAGATGCATTTTGATGTCACTGACTTGGTACTAAAGCTCCAGAGGTATTATTCACCATCAACTAACAGCAAATAATGTAGGCCCCCAGGGGTCTATGGACTATACTTTGAGAACGCTGCTAAACAGAATCACTGTCAAATAAAACTGAAAAGAGCCTTGATTTTGTTATTTCCTCCAAGTTCTAACAGGTTTCCCCCAAATTTTAGTGCAATTTAAAACTTTAATCATTTCAGAAGTATAAATGCCAATAACTTGTCTTTTACACATACTCATCAAAAAAGCAAGAGAGTTCCAGAAATACATCTATTTCTGCTTTATTGACTATGCCAAAGCCTTTGACTGTGTGGATCACAATAAACTGGAAAATTCTGAAAGAGATGGGAATACCAGACCACCTGACCTGCCTCTTGAGAAACCTATATGCAGGTCAGAAAGCAACAGTTAGAACTGGACATGGAACAACAGACTGGTTCCAAATAGGAAAAGGAGTACATCAAGGATGTATATTGTCACTCTGCTTATTTAACTTATATGCAGAATACATCATGAGAAACGCTGGGCTGGAAGAAGCACAAGCTGGAATCAAGATTGCCGGGAGAAATACCAATAACCTCAGATATGCAGATGACACCACCCTTATGGCAGAAAGTGAAGAGGAACTCAAAAGCCTCTTGATGAAAGTGAAAGAGGAGAGTGAAAAAGTTGGCTTAAAGCTCAACATTCAGAAAACAAAGATCATGGCATCTGGTCCCATCACTTCATGGGAAATAGATGGGGAAACAGTGGACACAGTGTCAGACTTTATTTTGGGGGGCTCCAAAATCACTGCAGATGGTGACTGCAGCCATGACATTCAAAGACACTTGCTCCTTGGAAGAAAAGTTATGACCAACGTAGACAGCATATTCAAAAGCAAAGACATTACTTTGCCAACAAAATCTGTCTAGTTAAGGCTATTGATTTTCCAGTGGTCATGTATGGATGTGAGAGTTGGACTGTGAAGAAGGCTGAGTGCTGAAGAATTGATGCTTTTGAACTGTGGTGTTGGAGAAGACTCTTGAGAGTCTCTTGGACTGCAAGGAGATCCAACCAGTCCATTCTAAAGGAGATCAGCCCTGGGATTTCTTGGAGGGAATGATGCTGAAGCTGAAACTCCAGTACTTTGGCCACCTCATGTGAAGATTTGACTCATTGGAAGACTGTGATGCTGGGAGGGATTGGGGGCAGAAGGAGAAGGGGACGACAGAGGATGAGATGGCTGGACGGCATCACTGACTCGATGGATGTGAGTCTGAGTGAACTCCGGGAGTTGGTGATGGACAGGGAGGCCTGGCATGCTGCGATTCATGGGGTTGCAAAGAGTTTGACACGACTGAGCAACTGAACTGAACTGAACTGAAGTGAATGTAGTACATGTGAAAGAATCAACTTTTAATTTGTTAGTAACTGTCTCCACATGCATTGGTGGAAGAGGCCCTGTGTTTGGCCACCTCAGTTAATAGATCTGCCTTTATTCGATTTTTTTGGTAGGTAACACCCAAACTGTGGTGTATGTGTCAAAACCTTGTTCTTTTGGTGATTTTAAGGCTAGGGTTCCTAATTCAGTTTTTTTCAGTTCATGAGCTCAGCTGGTGAAAAGTTTTACAGAATTTAAAAATGAAATAGAGCAATGTATACCATAAAGCAGTAGTGATATCCATGGGGTCACAAAGAGTTGGACACGACTAAGCACACCCACGCACCCAACTCCAGCACTCTTGCCTGGAAAATCCCATGGATGGAGGAGCCTGGTAGGCTGCAGTCCATGGGGTCGCGAAGAGTCAGACATGACTGAGCGACTTCACTTTCACTTTTCACTTTCATGCATTAGAGAAGGAAATGGCAACCCACTCCAGTGTTCTTGCCTGGAGAATCCCAGGGACGGCGGAGCCTGGTGTGGGCTGCCGTCTCTGGGGTCGCAGAGAGTCGGACACGACTGAAGTGACTTAGCAGCAGCAGCAGCAAGCACACCCACCTCCAGCCAGCACACATGGTGGATTGTGATAGAAACATCAATATTTAAAGATGTTAAGTAATCAACCTTTCAGATGTATTCTGTAAGTAATTACACTGTATTATTATTAGGTTGGGCTTCCCTGGTGGCTCAAAAAGGTAAAGAATCTGCCTGCCAGTGCAGGAGTTGCAGACCTGATTCCTGGGTCAGGAAGATCCCCTGGAGAAGGGAATGGCTACTCTACTCCGGGATTCTTTCCTGGAGAATCCCATGGACAAAAGAGCCTGGTGGGCTACAGTCCACGGAGTCACAAAGAGTTGGACACTACTGAGCAACTAACACACACACACATATCCATTTTTAGGTTACTTATCCCACAGGGCAATGACAGCAAAAACACATGAATTAAACCATTCACTCAACACATATTTACTGAATAGCCGTTATGTACTAGGAACTGGGCTGGGCATGACAAAATATTTAATAAAGACGTTTTAAAATAACACACCTTGCTATACTGAAACTACTGTGTTTGTTGTTTAGTCACTAAGTCTTGTTGGACTCTCTGCAACCCCATGGACTGCAGCCTGTCAGGCTCCTCTGTCCATGGGATTTCACAGGCAAAAATACTGGAATGGGTTACCATTTCCTTGTCCAGGGGATCTTCCCGACCTAGATATCGAACCCACATTTCCTCCATTGGCAGGCGGATTCTTTACTGCTGAGTCACCAGGGAAGCCCTGAAACTATTATATTTCTTATAATACCATTATAAGTTAATTTCTGAGATGTATAGGTTCAAAATATCACACTAAACTGATAATTTTTAGTAGTCACTGTCAAAATTCAACCTAATCCTATCTGAGCATTTATAGTAAAATTATGAACTTGGTAGAAAAGAGTGAAATACACTAAGAACTTTTACTTGACATCGTTTTAAAAATTTATCATCAGATAATAAGTACTATAAAAATGGTGCTGAAGACTCTGCATTTCAGCCAAAATATAGAGTTACAGGTGATAAAAGGTCAATGATCATTGGCTTTTTTTCTTTGCAAATGCCATGAGCATTCAATTTAGAAGCACCATAATATAAATAACTGTGACTGTCTCCTAACTTTTTGCTTTTTGCCATAAGAAATAAAGAAATACAAATATTGTATTTTTTATAATTTTATAACTTGGATTGGGAAAAGTTTAAACAAGTATCAGCCTACAGAAATAAAAATGTTATTCTTGTCAATATAATTTAGCCAGTGTTATATTTTAATTTTTGGTACTGCTAACTAGTCTCCTAGTGAAATCAAGCTGATAGTAATTTAAAAATCTCTCTAATACACACTTATTCTTTTGTTTTTAGAAACAAATAAACCATTGAGATCATGAGTAACTCCACTCTCCTGAGAAAGTCTTGTGAAGTATGTGATCTCTCATAGAATGTGGGACTGATTATGGGATACGGAGCCCCCACTCAAATGAGGGGGCCATCTGTATACATCTCATCAAGCTCATCAAGTATATAACAAAAGATGGAGATTCTGCCTCAATCAGTTCATGGCCTGGGGGTAGGGGGTTGTGAGCATCACATCCCTGGACAATCACATTCATGCCAGGATGAACACCCAGATGATGAGCATTTCTTACCGTGGACCAGAGGCAGAATAGGGGCTAAGTGATGGTATCATGTCTATCATGTGTGTGTGTGTGTGTGTGTGTGTGTGTGCATGCGCATGCATAGTATTCAAATAAATACGCCTTCTTGGGACCTCCCTGGCTTCCAAAGCAGGGGATGATGCAGGTTTGCTCCCTGGATGGGGAGCTAAGATCCCACGTACCTCAGCCAAAAAGCCAAAGCATAAAACAGAAGCAGCATTGTAACAAATTCATAAAGACTTTAAAAGTAGTCCAAATTTAAAAAAAAATCTTAAAAAAAATGCCTTATTTTTCCTTTCGAAGAGCTGTTATTCAGAAGGCATCTTGCGGTTGGAATATGCAGATGGACTAGGAAGAAATGAATTAGACTGACGGTAAGTAACTTAAAAGCCTAGGAGCCATAAAGCACCATATGGAGAGGCCGATATATGATAGAGGGTGGCTTCATCACTCTGGTTCCCTACTTTCACCTATAATGCTTTACAGCTAACAAAATCTTACAGTTTCTCAGCATCCCTATGAAAGGTTCCAAAGGTCAGTATGCCATTCCATTTACAAAGCCAAAGCTAGTGATGCAGAAATAGGTCTCTTACTGAAAATAGACCCGGTTACTACTTCCAGCAGAACCTGATGACTAACTGCATGACCTTGGGCAAATGACTTAACCTCTCTAGACTTGTTTTCTCATCTGTGAAATAAGAGGATCGAACAATATGATAGCTTATGTGACAGTTCTAAATCTGATTACATATCCTCAGATGTATAAATTTACACCTTGAATATTAAAACTTCCTAGGAAATTAAGGGAGTGTTGCAAAGAACTATTTTTTACAATTATGTGCTATTTGGTACATGTTGGTAATGGTTCTCAAGTTGCTATCTTCGTATCTGTTTGGGGAGATTAAAATTCCTTGAGGATGGTGATCTCTAGATTTCTATGTAGTTAATTGCCCAATAATGTCTAGTAAAGTGTTTTGCACATTAACATTTTCAGGATAAAAAATGATGATCATTTAAAGCTTCTCTTGCTAAAGTATCAGTTTATAAGAAAATTATACCTTCATTAAGATTCATCTTTCTTCTTCATCAGTATTTAGTACATGCTTTGGCATCTAACAACCACATGTATCAATCTCTATGGCAGACAAATTAGAATTCGCTTCTTTGACTGAAAAAGTTGAGACATTTAATAGACACAACACTGGAAATCAAGTATTTACTCAGTAAAAACCACCTGTGATACTTGGGGGCTTCCCTTGAGGCTCAGCTGGTAAAGAATCTGCCTGCAATGTGGGAGACCTGGGTTCAATCCCTGGGTCTGGAAGATCCCCTGGAGAAAGGAAAGGCTACCCACTCCAGTATTCTTGCCTGGAGAATTTCATGGACTGTATAATTGGATACAACGGAATGACTTTCACTTCAAAAAACTGGGGGCTTCCCTCATAGCTCAGTTGGTGAAGAATCAGCCTGCAATATAGGAGACCCCAGTTTGATTCCTGGGTCAGGAAGATCCGCTGGAGAAAGCAAAGGCTACCAACTCCAGTATTCTTGGGCTTCCCTGGTGGCTCAGCTGGTCAAGAATCCGCCTGCAATACAGGAGACCTGGGTTTGATCATTTCTCTATACAATGCTTGCTAGACTTGAGGATCTTGACACTAACTTAGAGCAACTATGTAAGCTGGGACTCATGAGTCTTTACCCAGGACTCATGGGTAAAGAGTTCTGAAAGAATTCAGAACTGGGGTAAGAGCACAAGCCTCCCTCCCTTCTGGGCCCCAACCACCAACATGCATCCACGTGCTTCTTATTGCCATTGAGTGCACTAAATTTCTTAACATGTAGGAAAGAAAATGCAATGCCATCCTCAGCTCTGAAACAGACAGCCTGGTAATTCCCAAGTGTAACCAGTTCTAATTGTGCTAACAGCTCTGTCCTTTCTAGGAGAGAACATACAAACGGGCTCCAGCTGTCCTGAGGACCTAATGTTTCATTCTTTGCACAAGCTTGACAAGTTTTCAAATGTTAATAATATTAGCCATGATTTCCATAATGTAACCATAGCAGAGGCGCCCTGAGTCTGCCAGGATTTTAAAAAGGTGGGTGAGGCACATCCCTATACACAAAGAGTTTCAAGGATAAGGCATTTTGATCGTCAACCAGAAAAATCTCACACATACAGAGAGGTGGGAAGTAGAGAAGCCAAGAGCTACTGGTTGAACTGGTAGTCTCAGAGAGGGGCTGCTCTCAGGTAATGCTCCAAAGAGAAGAGAAAGGTGAAGAAAGACAGCATGTGCTGCTGAGATGAGGCCCCAGGCCCAGAAAAGACCTCTCCCCAAGGGCTGCCTCACAGGATCAGTCCCTCTTTGAATGGCACCAGGCAGTTACTGCTCACCTCAAGACTCTGGGGCTTTTTGATTTGACATAACTCAGGGGATTTCATAGGACATTGACATTGCAAGAGTCTTTCACAGTTCAGCTTAAAAAAGGTCATCATTGTAAGTTTTCAAGGGCTTTATTAATTTTTCTAAAGGCCTCTCCTACTCCCTTGATACACAAATCATCATCTTTGAAGTGCTTATATTATCACTATTTTTGTCTATCTTTCCTCTTCAGTTTTTAACTAGTTCAATTCTATGTTTAGATTTGAGCAGTTTATCCACATTTCTTTATCCATCTCATAAAACTCTGAAACTTTGATGAGATTTTCAATTTACACAGTTCTTCATTGTCTTAAAGAGTAATCAGCAACAGCAGACATTTACAGATCTCTTAAAAAGGGAGAATGATGGAAAAAACTGGCCAAGCAAACGTAGACAGTGAATATAGGAGACGTGGTTTCATAAGCACAAATTTTACACAAGTTCCTAAGTAGATTTTTTCATGCTATAACCATTTTTGCTTTGCAATTCATTTAATAGGAATTTTTAACAGCATTATTGTTATTACTTTTCTCTGTATGATTTCACACACACAGCATACGAAGTTAAATACGGAGTCTGCTTATTAGGCATGATCATATTATTTAGTACAAATGGAATTAACTGCCTTTTCTCCATGGGAAGATAGTTTAATATAAAAATGCCTCCATCCTTATTTTCAGGGATTAGTTCTAGAGTCAACTTGTTTGCCATCCTCCTCTGCCATCTGAGACTTTAGGTCAGGCCTTTGCCTTTATCCCACAGTTTCTTCTGTAAAATGGGCATAATAATATTCATCATCTGTTTGTAAGGATTCTTACAATAATCAGCACCTATAAATGTCAGCTTTTACTCTGCTGCTCCGGCTGTTGTAATAAAATGATAAGGATGCCCTTAGGATGACTAATAGCAAATTTTTTTTTCCCTTTTTAAGGAATAAAACTATATTTAAAAACATTACAAAGTATCCTTTGTCTCTGAAATTAAAATTTGGATTAAGAATTAAGGAACTAAACCTTTGGGACTTCCCTGGTGGTCCAGTGGCCAAGATTCTGTGCTCCCCAATGCAGGGGCCCACGTTCGATCCCTGGTGGGGGAATTATGATACTGCATGCAGCAACTAAGCCTGGGTATTGCAACTATTGAGCCCTCGTGATCTAGCATCCGTGTGTCCCAACTAGAGAACCCCATGGGCTGCAGTGAAGAGCCAGTGCAGCCAAAAAAAAAAGAGAAAGAATTATATCTGCTGCAGCCAGCACAGCAGGTAGGGATCAAAAGAAGTCGATGCACAGTTTGGGGAAAAAAAAACTAGACACAGAATTAAAGTTTTCAAGATGGGACCGGGGAACTCAAGACCTCTTGGGTCAAGAGCCTTGTTCCTCGGAACCACGTCACTTTTATTTAGTGTCTCGGCAAGCAGAAAGTATCTGTTGTGCTACGATGAAGTCAGCCTCCTGTGCCCATGGTCACGTCTCCCATTTTATTGATTATTTTAAACTATCTTCACGTACAAGGGCTATCACCTAGCTGGAGGTCATGGACCTGTATATGCCTTTGGAAAACATCTTAGTGTGCGCACAAGCAGCGTTCTGAACTTGTGCTGAGCCGGCATTCCAAGGTCCACACTATGTTTTTCCTTAGCTTAGCAGGGCATGACAACCCCAACTGATCAACCCGATGTCCTTTTATTTGGGTTATGCTGTATTGCTATATTTTGCTTTTCTTCTTTTCCCATGGTGATTTTCTCCTGGCTTAGCCAGAGCAACAAGTGGCTGACTATTAACCCCTGCATATATCTTCCACTAATATTCAGTTTCTATAATTCCAAAGTACATATAAAGAATTAGGCAACTTGAGAAATTAGCAAAACGTTATTTTACGTTAATTGAGTCCAAGTCTTCAGTTCTGTTTCTACTTCAAATGCTACTGGAGTTAGGTAAAGTGTCATTTGGAGAAATCTTTGTACTACAGATATTAGATGAAAATGAAGCCACAGAAAAGAAAAAACAACACTGTATTATATTCTCTCCAAGGACAAAATTACTTAAAAGTGAAGAAGCAATGATTTTCCTCTAAAGCTCAAAAATTGTAAACTCCACTGAACTAAACACAAATTGGGATAAAGGGGAGAATAATTCTCAAAGTTTGAATATATCATAAGCTCAATTTTTCTTTTCAAAACATTCACCTGGTCAGTCTGTGTTTGGCTTTGAAAATGCATAAAAGAGAGTCTCTATCTGTGGACTTCTCTAGGGAAGAATGCTGGAGTGGGTAGCCATTCCCTTCTCCGGGGAATCTTCCCAGCCCAAGGATTAAACCTGGGTCCCCTGCACTGCAGGCTGATTCTTTACCATTTGAGCCACCAGGGAAGCCAAAAGAGAGTCTAGGTAGAGGGAACCCAACATATAAACAACATACATCCTAAATATATTCTAGCATTTTCAAAATGATTAGCATCTTATTTAATACATATGGCTTGCGTTTCTCTCTTTGAGGTAAGCTTTTGGATATAAAGAGAAAAATCTGCCTTCATTGTATTGATACCTGCTGCATAGCAAAGCAAGAGTACCCAAACATAGTGACTTAAAACAACACACACTGTGGGTCTGAGTCTGAGTGAGGCTTAGCTTGGTCCGCTTTTCTGGGTCTCACAGGCTGCAATCAGCATGTCAACTTAACTGAGCTTTCATCTGAAACTCAACTGGGGAAGGGTCTACTTCCAAGCCTACTCAGGTTGTTGGCGGAACGAAGCTCCTTGCAGCTGTAAGACTGAGAGTTTCAGTCTCCTGCTGGATGTCAGCTGGTGGCTGCCCTCTGCCTGCAGAAGCTGCTTGTAGATCTTGGCTACCCCAGGTTCCCCAATGTGCCTGCTTGCCCCCTCAAAACCAGGAAAGGAGAGAGAGGGGCCTCAGCATGACAGACACTGCAGTTTTACATCACATAATCACATACAAGTCATCACATATGTCCTGTCACTTTTTCCCTGTTCTATTGATTGGAAGCAAATCACCATCCACAGTCAAGGTTTCGACCACATAGTGCATGAGCACCCGCAGGCAAGGGCATGGAGAACCTCAAGAATCTGTCTGCAGGACGTCCCTGGTGATGCATCCAGTGGTCGAGAAACCGCCTGCCAGTGCAGAGACACAGGTTTGACCCTGGTCCGGGAAGATCCCACACGCCACGCAGCAATAAAGCGTGTGTGTGACAACTACTGAGCCAGTGCTCTAGAGGCCATGCTCCATAAAAAGGGAAGCTGCTGCAATGAGAAGCCCACACGCTGCAATGAAGAGTACCCCCACCTCGCTGCAACCAGAAAAAGTCCTCACACAGCAACAAAGACCCAGCACAGCCATAAATAAATACATAAATTTAATGCATTCTATTAAAAAAAGGATCTGCACTCATGTATTTTAATGTTTAGTAGATTCGTTTTTAGTGGAAAAGAAGGATGACAACATTGATTTTCTTAAGCCTAAAATGTCTACATTCCACATTTTCTCTTTGTCCTCTCAATAATTGAGAAGTGGCCTTTTTGATGTATTATTTTGAAATGATGGTGAACACTAGCTATACATTTGCCTATAATTCAAATTTAAAAACAGATGCCTTTTCGTAAAAACGTGTCTTTCTTGGCCTAGCACAGAATAAGTGTGTCAGGTTCTAGGACTGCTGTTGCTTAGACTTCTAGTTTTTTCAGCACTTGCTCAGCGGCTGGAGGCTAGCTGCTGAGAAGAGAGTACGACACAGTCTTTTCAAGGATCTTTCACTGGGAAATCCTTCAGCCTGTACTAGAAAGAAGAGACATCAGTATCAAACACTGGGCTTGCTGTGCGTTCCTATGCCTGTGAATTCAAGATGGACCAGATATTTGTCCTAAGATGACATAATTTATCAGCAATATGGTGAGATGGTGACTCCATCTTAGTTCACCACTCTTTCTACAGGCTTAAACAAATTCAAGGTAGTCCTTGTGAATTGAAGATGACATGATCATGATTATGGATGATGCTGAATGTGATAGTAAAGGGTTAAAGAGACTGCCAAAGGCTATATGGAAAAGAACTTATAAGCAGGCATGATACCTGGAATTCTTGACATTGAGTTCACCTTTTAAAATGTGAGGCCATGCCATCCGTTTTCTAATCTACTGACATGCGGTACTCATATAATACGATGTGGAGATTACTGGCATTATTAGTAACCAATACCTCACATCCCATAGCTTTCACATTTTCAGAACATATTTATAACTATTATTTCACTTTAGTTTAGTGAACATGGAATCAAGGATGATTTATTTACCTCTATTGCTTTCCAGTCTGACTTTTATTATATGGAGTGAGTTTTATCTCTCTTTTACAATGGAAATTAAATTACCACCTTTTCTTTAAATATCAGCTCCAACTATTCTTCGCCTGAAGCAGCCTTCTGAGAGAGCCTTCTGGCCCCTGGTAGCGCACTTTTCTGCCTGTGTCTTTGCACAGAAGAGCTTTGCGTTACCCTGTCTCTCATCCTGAACATTCAGTCGTTTTCAAGGATATTTTATATTTCGTTTGCTGGATGGGAGGCTTCACCAAAGGAAGGGATTTCCCTTGTTTTTAATTTTGGTTGGGGTTATGCTGTATGCCTCATAAATGTACTCCTGCTTATAGAAGCATTCAGCAAAGGGACCCGTGATCTCACACTTGGTTGCTGATGAAAGGATCTTCAGAAAACATTTCCCCTACTTGTCCTTCTGTCTCTGTGGTAGGCTGAAAAAAGTGACCACCTTTTTCCCACCTTGGGTACTGATACTCATTTTACAAACTATTTGCAGTACTTTATTAATATTTTGAAGCACTATATAGTCCAGCATATTTTCTATTAATAAAAGATGATTTTTAAACTTTTTTTAAAAAATGACAGAATTTTTTCCCAAAATTTTATATGGAAATCTCAATATATAAGAGATCAAAGCCATTTAGCTCTAATGAAAGGGGATGGTGGTGGATGGGGAACAGGTCTAGCTTGCCTGCCACTCTACCACCCCAGAACCTTCTCAGAGGCCTCAGGAAGCATCTGAAACTCTCTCTCCAAGGCAGTAATTGGGGCTTCTCTGGTGGCTCAGAACGTAAAGACTCTGCCTGCAATGCAGAAGACCTAGGTTCAATCCCTGGGTTGGAAAGATCCCCCGGAGAAGAGAATGGCTACCCACTCCAGTATTCTTGACTGGGGAATTCTATGGACAAAAGGAGCCAGGCAGGCTACAGTCCATGGGGTCACAGAAAGTCAGATATGACTAAGCAGTTAACACTTTCACACTTTTCACTTTCAAGGCAATAATAACTTTCAAGTCTCATTCCCACCAACTACTTGGGAGCTGGCCATGTAGCCAGGTTCAGAAGTCCACAGCAAGTTGCTACCTATACAAGGTGACACTTGGCTCTAATTTTCCAGGAATGCTGATTAGTTCATGTTGATGTATTCGCATTAGCATTATGTTAATATTATTGATATTGTCAAGGACTTTGAGATATCTTACATTAGCAATTTCCCTCAAGAATGACAAGAGAAAGAATGAGCTGGCTGGGTCACCCCAAGTTTAAAGACAGGACTAATCAAATTCCTTTCAAAATGTCATCTGTTGACCCAACCAACTTCATTGGACATATTTCAAAGTCATAACAGCTAACAATGCTCACAAACGATGTTTCAAAGCAAATACTTCATCATTCATTTACAGTTTTTAAAACTGAGACTCAGAGAAGTTAGACAACTTTGCTAAGGTCACACAGCCTGAAAATGGCACTGCTGGAATCTGAACCCAGGTCAGTCTCGAAACCCAGATTTACCTCTTAATTGCCAAGTTACTTAACCTCTGGAATGGCAAATAGATGGGGAAACAGTGGAAACTGTGTCAGACTTTAATTTTTTGGGCTCCAAAATCACTGCAGATGGTGACTGCAGCCATGAAATTAAAAGACGCTTACTCCTTGGAAGGAAAGTTATGACCAACCTAGACAGCATATTAGAAAGCAGAGACATTCTTTGCCAACAAAGGTCCATCTAGTCAAGGCCATGGTTTTTCCAGTGGTCATGTATGGATGTGAGAGTTGGACTATAAAGAAAGCTGAGCACAGAAGAATTGATGCTTTTGAACTGTGGTGTTGGAGAAGACGCTTGAGAGTCCCTTGGACTGCAAGAAGATCCAACCAGTCCATTCTAAAGGAGATCAATCCCAGGTGTTCACTGGAAGGACTGATGTTGAAGCTGAAACTCCAATACTTTGGCCACCTGCTGCAAAGAGCCAACTCATTTGAAAAGACTCTGATGCTGGGAAAGATTGAGGCAGGAGAAGAAGGGGACAACAGAGGATGAGATGGTTGGATGGCATCACTGACTCAATGGACATGAGTAAAGTTGCTGATGGACAGGGAGGCCTGGCGTGCTGCAGTTCATGTGGTTACAGAGTCGGACACGACTGAGCAACTGAACTGAACTATCCTTTGGAAGCCTGTTTCCTTGCCTGGAAAATCAGGAAACCAAAAAACCTATCACACAGGCTACAGAGAAAACTAAATGAGTTAACTTGTAAATGGTGATCACAAAAGTCCCTGGAATAATTGTACAGTATATATTCTTAACCAGGGTTGTCATTTATTAATAAATTTAAGTTATGAAGGGCTTCCCTGGTAGCTCAGCCGGTAAAGAATCTGCCTGCAATGCGGGAGACCCTGGTTTGATTCCTGGGTTGGGAAGATCAGCGGAGAAGGGATAGGCTACCCACTCCAGTATTCTGGCCTAGAGAATTCCATGGACTTGTACAGTCCATGGGGTCGCAAAGAAGTCAGGCAGGACTAGTGACTTTCACTTTCACTTGAGTTATGAGCCAGGCCTCTACAGTAGTCCTGTGCTTCCCTGTATTTTATCTAGAGTTGTATTTGAAGAAATCCTGGCTTCTGCAAAAGATCAGGACAAGCTGTGAACTGAGACGAGTTACCTCTGAGACTTGCTTTGTGTACACTTACGACCTGTACATTCCTACCAAATTAGTTTCATGCTTAGAAAATACCAAGAGGTCACTTAGCTCATCTTCACGCTGTGGCCTGGTCTCTTCTGAAATTATCTACCTCAGTTGGAAATATCTCCAGAGAAAGAGGTTTTATGGCTTCCTATGGTAACAGATTCAAATGTCAGACGTGGACAGACCCAAAGCCACGAGCACCATGCTGTATGCTTCTCTGGGGCATGAAGTCAAGAATACCTAAAATCTTCCTCTAGAGACCCGGGCCATTTTACAAAGGGGCTTCTTGAATTTCAGCTGGTATCCCTCCTTCTAAATCAATGCCTAGCCCATTCTTCCTTTCATCGGTCCTTGGAATTAATGAATATATCTATTTAAAAACTGTATCATCCGTTTACAGGAAAAAAAGTTACGTTCCTTTCAGAACTGCAGAGCTCAGTAAGGAAGTGATTTACTGCAAGCTGAGCTCTGTTAAGGGAGCAAACTGGGGGTGTTCTGGGTGAGGTGAGGGGTGAGTACTGAACTGGTAAGAGTGAGGTGTTAAGAAAACCTCTAGCCTGGGAATAATAAGAAACAGATTATGCAGAAGGCAATGGCACCCCACTCTGGTACTCTTGCCTAGAAAACCCCATGGATGGAGGAGCCTGGCAGGCTGCAGTCCATGGGATCGCGGAGAGTCGGACACAACTGAGCGACTTCACTTTCAGTTTTCACTTTCATGCATTGGAGAAGGAAATGGCAACCCACTCCAGTGTTCTTGCCTGGAGAATCCCAGGGACGGGGGAACCTGGGGGGCTGCCGTCTATGGGGTTGCAGAGAGTCGGACACGAATGAAGCGACTTAGCAGTAGCAGCAGCAGCAGGCCGATAAAAAGTGCGTAAGGCTTTACACACTGACTGTTTATCTGGCCTTAGGCAGACCCATAAAAAGGGGATGATGATAACTATGCTGCTAAAGGCGTGTTGTGACAATCAACTGAGATCACGTTAAGCAAAGCGTGTCAGTGACTATAAGATACTGTGTAACAGGTGGTTCCTGGTGGGGTTGGCAAGGGGAGGACTTGGACACCACCAGGCAAAGTCTCTGACCCACAATCCCAGCAGCATGACCACAGGTGCCTCAACTTTCTGAGCTCCTTCCACCTTTGCAGAAGAGGGTTTGCCTCAAGAGGTGGTCCTCTGCTGGCTTTCAAAGCGAGGACCTGGCTTACAGAGACAGGGAGATGGAACCTAGCCAACTAAGGGCTGAACTTGACCCAGGAATGCCCAATGCTCCTTAAACCTGGGGTCATCGCTGAACAGAGCAGCCAGCTTTCCTGGCTGCTACTGCAAGTGCTGGTATCAAGGACGGTGTTTGAGTGGGTCTCGGCTAGGACAAGACTGTTTATTTTACAGGTGCCCCTGGTCAGGGCTCTGAGGCAGGGTGTACACCCCATAGTGGTGCTTCTGAATATTTGACCCTTGCCATCCGCCTCTTTATTCTGGACCGAGAGTAGTGCTGCTTTCCTTCTCTTCAGAAGCATCACCACTACTGTCAACCACTCTTTGCTGGGCTAGATGTGAGACCCTTAAAACCCCCATCTCCCCACCCCACCCCTGCTCCAGAGGGATCCAGGGTGTCCTCACTTCAGTCCTTTTCCAGTGTCCCTTTCTGCTGGCGAAGCAGGTCTCTCTCCGGTGTCACTGGGCCCAAGCTTCCACTTCTTCTCTCCTCCTCCTCCTCCGTTCACATCCATCCTCCCTGCCTTCACCAGGAACCTGCACCCTCCCAAACCCTAGTGGGAACCCTCACCATCAACCTTAGGCTTAGGATTCCTGTCATCATGATTACTGGCATTTGAAAACCACCCTGAAGTTGGATACTGTGTATAGCTATGTAAAACAAGTCACATTATTACTTTCCTTTAAAATAAAAAAAAGAGTTCAATAATTGAGTGTAGAGAGAAAAGCCTTAATAGATAATGATAGACAAAGTGTATCAAAGGCTTACTATGTGCACAGCATCAGATAACAGTTTAAAAGGATTATATCCGTTAATCCTCCATACAGACCAATGAGTTAGGCATTACTCTTATTAGCTCCACTTAACAAATGATTACACTGAATCTTTAGAGACATTCTATCGCTCTACTTTACACATTTAATAAGTGTAGAATCAGGATTTAAATCATATATTGCACTGCCTCTGTGAAATAATTAAGCAATGGCTTTTACTGCTAACTGACAGCTTAGTATATGCATGAGAAAACAGTGACTCTGAATTAATACAGATGTATGATAAAGCAAGATAAAGGGATAATAATCCAAAGGGGAAAATGAAATTAAAGATCTTCCTTGGGATCAAGGAAAACCAAGGTTTCATTAAACAGCAATTAATACTAGTCAAATTAGCAACCAGTATGTTAGCATTTCTTTATATCTTGTTCTCCACTGCATTTGCTTCAAGTCAGCTTTGAAATACTTGAGGTTTGCTGATGATTCATCTCTTTTTAGCAGGAGCATACAATTGGCTAGACCATGTGCTCAAGCTCTTCAGTCGTGTCCTCCTCTTTGCGACCCCACGGACTGTAGCCCATCAGGCTCCTCTGTCCATGGGATTTTTCATGCAAGAATATTGGAATGGGTTGCCATTTCCTCCACCAGGGGATCTTTCCGACCCAGTGATTGAACCTGCGTCTCCTGTGTTTCCTGCATTGGCAGGTGGATTCTTTACCATTGAGTCACTGGGTACACATAGGTAATAAAAAGAGCTCTTTTACCTAAGCCTGCTACTGCTATTGGTAAGGAGTTAAGACACCAAGAAAATAACAAACACCATCCCGGTGTGTCTAGGATCTGCGTGCCCATCCAAGATACAATGAGTAACTATTCCTTATGGCCAACATCACACACTTCTAATTGCTTGAAAGAGCCCAGACCTAGGAGCAAGAAGACCTCACATCCTCCAGAAAATGCCTGCCTCCCCGAAGCCTTCTCTGGCTTCCAGATCTGGGTCTTCATACGCGCAGTCCTATTATACAAGCCTGTCCCTGGATAATGGGAGCTTTCAGGCAGAAACACAGTGGCAATTACATTAGCGTGCATCTTCAATACATCTTTTAAAACAAGCCATAGATCTTGGAGTAAAAATGTCTTCAGAAGGAATCCCACAACCACCTTCTCTGAAATTGATTTCACTAAATTTGGAGATAAATTACAACAAGTATACTTTTTCTAAATATTTATTTATTTGACTGTGCTGAGTCTTTGTTGCAGCATGCAGGATCTAATTCCCCGATCAGGGATTGAACCCAGACACACTGCATTGGGAGCTTTTTGTCTTGGCCGCTAGACCACCAGGGAAGTCCCAACAAGTATACTATTTTTAAACACATGTACTTTTTACTTTTAACTGTAAACAATGAAATAATGAGAACTCCTTCATTAGGAAGATGAGACACAGGCATTGATAAAAACGCCTTCATTAATATCGTGGATTAATGGCCAGCAGGAGTCCTTCCTCTGTGTTCACCCTTCCAGATTTGAAATGAGAAATATCATTAATAGCCCTCATTTGCAGGCTGGCAGTGGGTGGCTCCTCTAAAAGGATGAATGATGATTAGTTCACCTGAAGAGGAGAATGTTTATGGCTCACAGTTGGGAAGCTAGACCATTAAAGCGGTCCACTGCTCTTTCAAAGAAAGGAAGGGTACATTCATGTTCTCCTTCTCTTCAAAGCCCATCCTCTAAATGAGGG
This sequence comes from Capra hircus, assembly GCF_001704415.2. Lineage (NCBI taxonomy): Eukaryota > Metazoa > Chordata > Mammalia > Artiodactyla > Bovidae > Capra > Capra hircus. Next base: position 46,301,260 of record NC_030812.1, on the reverse strand, counting down.
TTATAGAGGAGGAAATGCATGCTCTTATCCAAATGATAACTGATGTCAAACAACCTAATATGGAATCCATTCCATTTGTACCAAATCATCAGAATCAGACACTTTCATTTATTTCCCTAGACTCATTTATTCATGGCTTTGCCTTTTCCAAGAAAAAGTTAGTAATGCCTTTATTCTCTCATCAAATTAAATTAATACATATTTACCTAGTACCTACCATGAGCCATAGCACACCAACAGGATACAAAGGTAAATAAGGCATTGTTCTAATCTTCAGAATCTCACTCTAGAATAAGAGGGAGATTTACAAAGGTAGCGAAAACCATACGGAGGAAGGACAAAGAAGCAACTGATTGATGCTACTTGGATGAGTCAAGCAAGGTTTCAGAGCAAAGAATGACTGAGCCAATCGTTGATGGGTACTTTGTACTTTCCGAAAAGAAGGGCAGTCCCACAACAGGCACCAAGGTCCAGAGGCCCAGTATAATTAGTCCAGCATATTATATGTGCAGGAAGAGTATAAATAGGAAGGAAGGTTTGGAAGGTAAAGTAACAGAAGCACATATATCAGAGTTAATGTCTGATCTTGCAAGCAGTGAATAGTCACAAACCAATGTGTGTTTCAGAAAAATCACTGATGAGCAGCGTGCAGAGGGAACTGGAGAAGGGTGGTAGGGAGCCCGTGAGAAACCTACGATAGTAGCCCAGACAGGCAGCAAGCCAGGCAGGCAGAGGGTAGGAACTAGGGCAGGAGCGGCAGGGTGGACAAGAAAGGTCAAATGTTTTCTGAAGGAAGAATAAACAGGTGAGCATCCATTGATAGACTTGAGTTCTTTGAAAAAAGGATTATAGAATCTGCTACCAAGTCCAAGCTCACCCTGCTCGCTGCAAGATAGGTCAGTAAACCGAGAGATGAGGTGTTGAGGCAAGGAATATGAGTTTATACAGACAGAGAATATGATAGGCTAGTGTCTCCAAAGGAAAAAAAAAAACAAAAACATCTTATCAGTGTCTGCATGCCAGCTTCTTTAATAGAACAGAGAGGAAGAGGAGGTGAGGATGTAAAAAGGCCTTTTGTCTTGCAAAATAGGAAGGGATGTTAATTTCTTCTTTTCTGTAGCCATTCACAGGTGGATGGGGTTCCCTGAAGCAGGCCATTAGGTATGATCATAATACAAAAGGCTTTCCAGGTGGCTCTAGTGGTAAAGATGGAGAAGGAAATGGCAACTCACTCCAGTACTCTTGCCTGGAGAATCCCATGGATGTGACAGTCCCTGGGATCGCGAAGAGTCGGACATGACTGAGCGACTTTGCTTTTGCTTTCTAGTGGTAAAGAACCTGCCTGTCAATGCAGGAGACATAAGAGACATAGGTTCAGGTTCCATCCCTGGGTTGGGAAGACCCCCTGGAAGAGGGCATGGCAACCCACTCCAGCATTCTTGCCTGGTGTATCCCACAGACAGAGGAGCCTGGTGGGTTACAGTCCACGGGGTCGCAAAGAGTCGGGCACAACTGGAGCAACTTAGCATGCACGCACATAATTACAAAAGCAACCGAAAACCAAGGTTAAAGTCAAAGAAACAGATCCAACATGGAGTCAGAATTGGCTCTTCCTTGTTACAAATCCCACAGGAGAACAGTATTAGGAGAAACAGAATGAGTTCATCCTTTCCAGAACAGCAATGGGTGAAGTAGAGGAAATACTCTTCATTCATTCATCTATCCCCGGGTACTGTTTATGTTTCTATGTAGTTTAGAGTACTAATTTTAAAACCTTTAAAAATACTCCAAGTGTTTCAAAGTGAGAAAGCTCGGTGGGTGATGGGTAAAATCGTTAGCAGATAGAGAGATGAGGTTAGAACGTCAGGATTACATTAACGAGACAGGACTGCCTGCCCAGAGCAAAGGCAGGAGATGCCCTCTCCGATCAGACAAGACTCCAGCCAGGAGCAAAGGTGTGGCACGCTCACTCATGCATGGAGACAAATCAACTCAGACATAATAAAGCCAAAGGATTTGATTAGGAATGTTTGGGATCAGTGACTAGGTTAAAATAACAGGAAAGAAAAGCACAAGGACAGAACATCACATGATACGTGGGAGGGAGGGGGGCAGGGTATACTTTGGTTTGGGTTGATAAAAATAGGTGAGAGAGTCAGGTGATTCTTCCTGGTTTGGTAATGGCTGTGATCGAGCAAATAAGAAAATAGAAGAGGTTTAAAAAAAGAGAAGCCAAATGAATAAGAAAGGATGGCCAAAGAGGCATAAGGATAACGGAACTGTCAGAGTAAAATATTGGGGTCGTGGATAAGGGCAGCCTCCTATGTATAAAGGTCAATTTTAAACTTAGTAGTGAAAAAGACATTTTAAAGGGCAAGTCAGAGCACAGGCAGAAACGATGAGCTGCCTGGGTCACAAATACAACTAGAATTCTGGCACAGACTTCAGCATTTTCTAGCCCAGGAATGAAATCAAGACACTAAGAGCTGGCCATTGCAGTAATAAGCATTACTTGTAATATGACCATTGCTCTGAAAGAACATTAGACTAATTTGGATTTAACTCCCAATAGGCTCATATTTAAGGTAAAAATACAAAAGGAAACAGAGAAAAAATGGGAAAAAATGAACAGAAAGACTCCTCCCCTTCACTGCCGGTAATTAACAGACAAGTGTAATAATCTAGTAAGGAAATAGCCAAATCAGTGATTCTAGAATCTCTTATGTACCTATTATAGAGAACATTGTGGGCAGGTGATTTAAGTAACCAGGCCCAGTTACTTCTATGTTACCAGTTTATGAGGTCAAACTCTAACAGATACAATTCTAGAGGAAGCCTCAATTCTATGGGATAAGAATTTTTTTAAAGGATTTAATCCTGCTAGTTAATTATATATAATATTCATTCACCTATGAGTTTAAATATGTCTTTGCATACACACACTAATGTCTCAGTCCATGCATATATGTATGAGACTATATGAAGACTCACAGTCATAGAAGAAACGCCTGAAAAATTCAACTCTGTCAATTCTGTTTCAGCAGCTGTGCAGTATGAGAAACAATGAAGAGATATATCCCCAAAGGGACAAGCTTGGGCTTCAAAAGTCAAAAAAGAAAATAAGAATTCACAGCACAGTGGATTTCTGAACAACATAGATGGTAGTCAGCTAAGTGACAGCTTACTTAAGAGAATGGCTATCCTACTTTCAGACTGGGAGGGGGACATAAAGTTCACCTCAACATGTGTAAATTTCACACTTGCTCTGTATGAGACTCAATGCCAAGTGCTTCAGATCCACAGAGGGTAAGATGAATTCCCATTCATTGGCGCTCTGTACCAATCTCATCTCTTATCTCTACAGTATTACCACTTAGAGCTGAGAGTGTGTTCAACAGATATTCTAGCTAGCAAATATAACCCATAAGGTTGCAAATTCAATACAATTTAATCCATGACCAAAACAGATAATTCATTTAATTTGTTGTTATTGTTGTTCAGTCACAAAATCATCTCTAATTATTTGTGACCCCTTGGACTGTAGCATGCCAGGCATCTCTGTCCATGTTGCCATTTCCTCTTGTAGAGTCTGTTTCCAACCCAGGGATTGAACTTGCTTCTCCTGCATTGGCAGATGGATTCATACCACTGAGTCATCAGGGAAGCCCTCATTTAATTTAGATACTGGCATTTTCAGAACTAAAATGGACTGGAATGGTTAAGTTTAACTCAGATGACCATTATATCTACTACTGTGGGCAAAAATCCTTCAGAAGAAATGAAGTAGCCATCACAGTCAATGAAAGAGTCAAAAATGCAGTATTTGGATGCAATCTCAAAAACGACAGGATGATCTCTGTTCGTTCCCAAGACAAACCATTCAATATTATGGTAATCTAAGTCTATGCCCCAACCAGTAATGCTGAAGAAGCTGAAGTTGAACAGTTCTATGAAGACCTACAAGACCTTCTAGAACTAACACCCAAAAAAGATGTCTTCTTCATCATAGGGGACTGAAATGCAAAACTAGGGAGATAACCTGGAGCAACAGGCAAATTTGGCCTTGGAGAACAAAACGGCAGGTCAAAGGCTAACAGAGCTTTTCCAAGAGAACTCACTGGTCATAGCAAACACCCTCTTCCAACAACACAGGAGAAGATTCTACACATGGACATCACCAGATGGTCAATACCGAAATCAGACTGATTATATTCTTTGCAGCCAAAGATGGAGAAGCTCTCTGCAGTCAGCAAAAACAAGACCGGGAGCAGACTGTGCCTCAGATCATGAACGCCTTATCGCCAAATTCAGACTTAAATTGAAGAAAGTAGGGAAAACCACTAAACCATTCAGATATGACCTAAATCAAATCCCTTATGATTATACAGTGGAAGTGACAAATAGATTCAAGGGATTAGATCTGATAGAGTGCCTGAGGAACGATAGATGGAGGTTCCAGACATTGCACAGGAGACAGGAATCAAGATCATCCCCAAGAAAAAGAAATGCAAAAGAGCAAAATGGCTGTCTGAGGAGGCCTTACAAATAGCTGAGAAAAGAGGAGAAGAAAGGCAAAGGAGAAAAGAAAAGACATACCCATTTGAATGCAGATTTCCAAAGAATAGCAAGGAGAGATAAGAAAGCCTTCCTCAGGGATCCTTGTAAAGAAATAGAGGGAAACAACAGAATGGGAAAGACTAGAGATCTCTTCAAGAAAATTAGAGATACCAAGGGAACATTTCATGCAAAGATGGGCCCAATAAAGGACAGAAATGTATGGACCTACGAGAAGAGACGATATTAAGAAGAGGTGGCAAGAATACACGGAACGGTACAAAAAAGATCTTCATGACCCAGATGATCACGATGGTATGATCACTCACCTAGAGCCAGACATCCTGGAATGAGAAGTCAAGTGGGCCTTAGGAAGCTTCACTATGAATAAAGCTAGTGAAGGTGATGGAATTCCAGCTGAGTTATTTCAAATCCTGAAAGATGATGCTGTGAAAGTGCTGCACTCAATATGCCAGCAAATTTGGAAAACTCAGCAGTGACCACAGCACTGGAAAAGGTCAGTTTTCATTCCAATCCCAAAGAAAGGCAATGCCAAAGAATGCTCAGACTATTGCACAATTGTACTCATCTCACATGCCAGCAAAGTAATGCTCAAAATTCTCCAAGCCAGACTTCAGCAGTATGTGAACCATGAACTTCCAGATGTTCAAACTGGATTTAGAAAAGGCAGAGGAACCAGGGATCAAATTGCCAACATCCTCTGGATCATCAAAAAAGCAAGAGAGTTCCAAATCTACTTTTGTTTTATTGACTACACCAAAGCCTTTGACTGTGTGGATCACAACAAACTGTGGAAAATTCTTAAAGAGATGGGAATACCTGACCACCTTACCTGCCTCCTGATAAATCTGTATGCAGGTCAAGAAGCAACAGTTAGAACTGGACATGGAACAACAGACTCGTTCCAAACCAGGTAAGAAGTACATCAAGGCTGTATATTGTCACTCTACCTATTTAACTTCTATGCAGAGTACATCATGCGAAATGCCAGGCTGGATGAAACATAAGCTGGAATCAAGACTGGGAGAAATATCGATAACCTCAGATACGCAGGTGACACCACCCTTATGGCAGAAAGTGAAGAAGAACTAAAGAGCTTTTGATGAAAGTGAAAGAGGAGAATGAAAAAGCTGGCTTAAAATTCACCATTCAGAATACTAGCATCATGGAATCCAGTCCCATCACTTCATAGCAAATAGATGGGGAGACAATGGAAACAATGAGAGACCTTTTTTTTTTGCTCCAAAATCACTGTAGATGGTGACTGAAGCCATGAAATTAAAAGACACTTGCTCCTTGGAAGAAAAGCTATGACCAACCTAGACAGCATATTAAAAAGCAGAGACATTACTTTGCCAACAAATACCTATCTAGTCAAAGCTATGGTTTTTCCAGTAGTCATGTATGGATGCAAGAGTTGGACTATAAAGAAAGCTGAGCACAAGCTGCTCTGTAGATGAGGCGGAGGTAAAGTTTTTCCTCACTGATTGGCCGACATTTTTCTTGCCAGTGACATTATCGTTCATCTTCTAAAGTGACGTCATTTTACAACATTAGGGTATAGTATTAATTCTAAAAGAATCTTAAGGTTTTTCATGTCATTGAGAAATCTGTTTATATTGAAATCTATTGAACGCCTACTATGTGTCAGACATAACAGGAGTTTCCAAGCCCTCTGATTGGTCATTTGGGCTGCCTGAGGAGTGTTCAAGACCAGGTCAACCTATGGTTTTTCAGTGCCTGACTGACAACACTGCATAAAAGCGTGTACAGACAAGTTCAGTGAATCTTTTTTATTTTAATTGTCTGGTCATTCGTCCACTTTTTGTAACTATCTAACTATCTAATATATATATATAGACATACATATGTGTACATATATATGTATATATATAAACATTCTTTTAAAATTTAAAAGAATTGTCGGGTAAAATACAGGTGTGCTAAGTCACTTCAGTAGTGCCCATCTCTCTGGGACCCTATGGAACATCGCCCGCCAGGCTTCTCTGTCCCTGGGATTCCCCAGGCAAGAATACTGGAGTGGGCTCCTGTGCCCTCCTCCAGAGGATGTTCCCGACTCAGGGATTAAGCCTGTGGGACTCAGGGATCGAACTTTCTTATATCTCCTGCATTTACAGGAGGGTTCTTTACCGCTAGTGCCACCTATTTTAGGAAGCAACGAATAATTTTTTAATGTAAGTATATACCAAGCGTTGCATGGGCTCTACTTCCATTTTTTTTTAATTTTTATTGTAAATTTTCATTTACAATATTGTATTAGTTTCAGAGGTATAGCAAACTGAATCAATTAATATATATATACATATATCCACTCTTTTTTAGATTCTTTTCTCATATGAGTCACTACAGAATATTGAGTATAGAGTTTCCTGTGCTATACCGTAGGTCCTTAGTAGTTATCTGTCTATACATAGTAGTGTATATGCATCAGTCCTGATTTTTTTTTTTAATTTTAAAATCTTTAATTCTTACATGCATTCCCAAACATGAACCCCCCTCCCCCCTCCCTCCCCACAACATCTCTCTGGGTCATCCCCATGCACCAGCCCCAAGCATGCTGCACCCTACGTCAGACATGGACTGGCGATTCAGTTCTTACATGATAGTATACATGTTAGAATTCCCATTCTCCCAAATCATCCCACCCTCTCCCTCTCCCTCTGAGTCCAAAAGTCCGTTATACACATCTGTGTCTTTTTTCCTGTCTTGCATACAGGGTCGTCATTTGAAAAAACATTTGCAGCCTTTCTGAAATTCAAGTTTAACTGAGCATCCTGTATTTTATTTGCAAAATCTGGTGGAGCTGAGCTCTTCAGGGTATGAGAGAAATGTTCAGAGTGGGGGTGGGAGGCAAAAAGGAACCCAAACTGAAGACCTTTCTGAATGGCTGCATATTCTAGAGGCTTCCCATGTGTTTGTTCCTCCTTCTCTTTCTCTTCTTTTCTTGTCCTTCTGCTGGGCCTTGAAGAAATACCAAGAAGTTTATGTCCCTGTCCTCTGTGAGCATACTACTGCTAAAACAAATAAAGTCATATAATGAAATATGACATGTGCTGAGGCCAAAGAGGAGGATAAAAACCATAATTCAAAAAGATACTGCACCCCAATGTTCACTGCAGTGCTATTTATAATAGCCAGGACATGCAAGCAACCTAAAGGTTCATCAAGATCTGGCATATATATTTACAATGGAATACTGCTGCTAAGTCGCTTCAGTTGTGTCCGACTCCGTGCGACCCCACAGATGACCACCCACCAGGCTCCCCTGTCCCTGGGATTCTCCAGGCAAGAACACTGGAGTGGGTTGCCGTTTCCTTCTCCAATGCATGAAAGTGAAAAGTGAAAGTGAAGTCGCTCAGTCATGTTAGACTCTTCGAGACTCCATGGACTGCAGCCCACCAGGCTCCTCCGCTCATGAGATTTTCCAGGTAAGAGTACTGGAGTAGGGTGCCATTGCCTTCTCTGACAATGGAATACTACTCGGCCATAAAAAGGAACAAAATTGGGTCATTTGCAGTGACATGGATGGACCTAGAGTCTGTCATACAGAATGAAGTAAGTCAGAAGACAAAAAACAAATAATTGTATATTAAAGCACATATATGGAATCTAGAAAAAGGGTACAGATCAACGTATTTTCAGGGCAGGAATAGAAATGCAGACATAGACCATTCCACATTCTACATGTGGATACAGAGGGGGAAAGGAGAGGGTGAGATGAATCGAGAGAGTAACACTGACCCATATACACTCCCATGTGTGAAACAGATGGCTAGTGGGAAGCTGCTGAATAATACAGGGAGCTCAGCTTGATGCTCCGTGATGGGTAGGATGAGGGGGGTGAGGGGGAGATTAAGAGGAAGGAGATTACACGTATACATATAGTTGATTCACTTTGCAGAAACTAATGCAACATTGTAAAGCTATTATACTCTAATAAAATAATAAAATTAAATTAAAAAAAAAAGAGAGATGAAGTCTGGTTAAACATGCAACCTTATCTAGTAAGCAAACATTCCTTAAAATATTTCCAACACACAAAGATGTGAGATAAAGTAGGGCTCCACCTGGAGCACTGTCAGTACCCTTCACATCCCTCAAGATATATTTTGAGATTGACCCTCTATTCCCTAAATTATTTTCTACAGGTATCAGCTCATTCTCATATCTTTGGACTCAGTTAAGCTGGGTTTAAATATCAAATCTCAACTAGCATTTCATAAAATAAGTCCATAAAGGTGGCCATAGTTAACCAGGCCCCAGAAACTGGGGAGCCATCCCTGCAGCCCAAGGACACCCTCATTACTTCTGGGGAACATCTTGGGGTGAACATTCTCTTTTCAAAGACGCCAAGCACAAGGCTTATATTCCCCTATTCTGCAAAACACATTTGCAAAGGTTAAGTAGGCAAAATTATTAAACACACACGTTGAAAACACAGATTTCATTTTTAAAATAGGTATAAAAGTTTCCTATAATCTTCATGAAAGTGAAGGTGTTAGTCGTTCAGTCGTGTTTGACTCTTTGCAACCTTGTAGACTGTAGCCCGCCAGGCTCCTCTGTCCACAGGATTTCCCAGGCAAGAATCCTGGAGTGGGTTGCCATTCCCTTCTCCTGAGGATCTTCCCGATCCATGGATCGAACCCAGGTCTCCCCCACTGCAGGCAAATTCTCTACCACCTGAGCCACATAAACCTAGTCATCTTTGCCAAACTAAGATCATCAGTGATTTTTCTCCTTTTGCCCCTATACCACTCCCAACATAGAGATTAATTTCAAGTGATTTGTTATTAGTCCCCTCACTGAAAAGAGGCATATTTTAAAACTTTTTTCTAAAAATAAAAATACATGCCCACAATAGAAAAGTTTTTAAATGAATTGTTTGGAAAAATAAACATCTAGAATGCTTGCTGATAACATATTTCTTACTAGCTTATATATATATATAACTTATACAATATATAATTACTTATAATCTTATCCTATATAAAATTTTGTACATGCACTACTGAATATGTGTTACACATACAATTTTATACTGAAAGACTATTCCATAATTCATCACTTGTCTATATTTTAGTAAGTGTTTCTGATCAAGACTTCCTAAGTTGGACCTCAATATCTCCAATTAACCTTGTGTGGCCGTTAGCATTCCCTGCCTTGGTTTCCTCTGGTTGTTGTGATGAGTCATAAATGCATTAACAATAAGTATAGCACTTATATACTACCTACCACATTATGAATTCTGAATGACATTAGCTATGAATATTTTTGTAGTTATGATAAAATTATTTTGTATATCATTTGAAGGCAAGAAGCTAGAAAAATCAGAACAAAAGAGTGTAAATAAAATAGAAAAATTCCAGTAGGACTGATACCAATTTCTCTGATATTACCAGAAATGAAATTTTGTATAGATTTCCAACATTTGGCACATAACAGATACCCAATTTATGCTACTGAGTGAATTGATCAATGAATCATAGACCAGTGGCTTTTGGCTTAGGGACACAGATCATATTTTCATTTGTTTCTATGTGTAAGATGTTTCTCTAGAAACTAAATATACATATATATAAAGCCACCAACTTCTTATGTCTTTGAAATCAAGGAATCAGTCTGTAGAACTACTTGATATAATAAAACAAAGGCTGTTAAAGTGGTTGAAATATCATAAATTTGTATTTGGGAAGAGATTCTTTCATTGTCAAACAAAAGTCCTTATAAAACTGTTACAAAATACCAAGTAATAGTGGAGGGGGGGGAAAATTCCTAAACCAACTTCTGAAATGTGAGCTACTATTTCTGAATTGATAACAAAATGTTTAAATATGAAAAAGATTCTATTATAATAGTATCATAAAGAATAAAATACTTAAACATAATAAAGGAGGCAAAAGACTTGTACACTAACAATAAGAAACATTCCTGAAACAAATTAAAGACACAAACAAGTAGAAAAACCTCCCACTTAATGCATAATAAGATTTAATATTATTAAGATAATACTACTACCTGAAGTAATCTTCAGATTTAATGCAATCCCTCTCAATATCCCAGCAGTATTTCTTTCAGAAATAGAACAATCTATCTAAAACTTTGTATGGAATTTCAAGTGATTCCCAAATAATGAAAACAATCTTGAAAAAGAAGAATAAAATGATAGGTCTCATATTTTCTAATTTCAAAATGTATTACAAAACTGTAGTAACCAAAATAGTGTGATACAAGAACAATAGCAAACAGGAAAAATAATGGAACAGAAACAGCCCAGAAAAAAACTCTTTCATATATTGTCATATGATTTTCAACAACAGTATCATGCTCATTCAATGGGGGAAAGGACAGACTTATCAACAAGTGGTACTGGAAAAACTGGATATTCACATGCAAAAGAATGATGCTGAACTCTTACCTTATAAAAATTAACTCAAGTTGGATCAAAGACCTAAACATATGCACTAAAACTATAAAATCCTTAAAAGAAAACATAGAGGAAAATCTTCATGACATTGGATTTGGAAATGGTTTCTTGGCAATGCCACCAAAAGCACAGGCAATAAATGACAAAATAAATAAACTGGACTAGCTCAAAATTTTAAACTTCTGCACAGAAAGGATATAATCAACAGAGTGAGAGGCAAATTATAAAACAGGAAACAATATTTGCAAAGCAAGTATCTGATAAAGGGTGAGTAGCCGATAAAGGGTGAGTATCCAGAATATATAAAGAATTCCTACCACTCAACAACAAAAAACAACCTGCTTTTAAAATGGGCAAAGGGCTTGAACAGACCTTTCTACAAAGAAGGTATACGAATGGCCAACAAGCAAATGAAATGATATTCAATATCACTATGAATGAAGTGTGAATTAAAACCACAATGAAATGGCACCTCATGTCCATCAGGATGGCTCCTATCAAACACTCCCCAAAATACCAAATGCTAAGAATCTAAAGAAACTGGAACCCTTATGCACTGTTGGAAATAAAAAATGATATAGCCTCTATGGAAAACAGTATGGTGAGTCCTCAAAAAATTAAACATAGAATTATCACATGATTCAGTAATTTGACTTCTGGGTATATGTCCCAAAGAATTAAAAGTTAGATCTTGAAGAGATACCTGTACAATCATGTTCATAGCAGCTGTATTTACAATAACCAAAACATAGAAGAAACCTAAGTACCTATCAATAGATGAATGGATAAACAAAATGTGGTAAATATAGGAATGGAATATTACTGAGTCAAAGAAGGACGGAAATTTTGACACAAACTAAAACATGGATGAACTCTGAGGAAATTATGTTAAATGAAATAAGCCAGTCAGGAGTTCCCTGGTGGTCTTGTGATTAGGAATCTATGCTTCCATTCCTAGGGGCTTGCAAGCAATGCGGCATGATCAAAAATAAATAAATAAATAAATAAAAGAGAGAAAGAAGCCAGTCACAAAAGACAAATGCCAAATACTATATGATTTCAACTATATGAACTACCTAGAGTAGTCAAATTCACGGACAGAAAATAGAACTTATGGTTGTTGAGGGCTGGAAAGGGAGAAGGGAATGAGAAGTTATTGTTTAACTGTTTTAGTTCTTCAAGATGAAAAGAATTATGGAGATTGGTTGCAAAACAATGTGAATGTACTTAACACTACTGAGCCCTACACTAAAAAAGGTTCAGATGACATGGAGTTTGGGATGGACATGTACAAACTACTATATTTAAAATGGATAACCAACAAGGACCCGCTATATAGCATGGTTCCCTGGTGGCTCAGTGTTAAAGAATATGCCTGTAATGCAGGAACCTGAATGCCCAGGTTCGATCCCTGGGTTGGGAAGATCCCCTGGAGAAAGAAATGGCAACCCACTCTAGTATTCTTGCCTGGGAAATCCCATGGACAGAGCAGCCTGGTGGGCTACAGTCCATGGGGTCGCAAAAAGAGTCAGACATGACTCAGTGACTAAACAGAGGCTGTGTAGCACTCAAATTTAGGTGGTAGCCTAGGTGAGAGGGAAGTCTGGAGGAGAATGAATATATGTATATGTATGGCTGTATCCCTTTGCTATTCACCTGAAACTATCACAACATTGTTAATCTGGCTACACCCCAATACAAAACAAAAAGGTTTTTGTTTTTTTTTCAAGTTCAGATGACAAATTTTATGTTATATTATGGCATATTTTACCACAATTAAAAAGAAATACATGATTAAAAAATTTTAAGAATAAATACAGAAATATTTCACGATATATTCTTTCTGGCTTTAAATTTTAGTCTTGACTTCTCTCTTAAATCATTGTGCAAGTATAAGTTCTGTTTTCCTAACAAAACCATAATTTCCATGGGATCATGTACTGGGTCCCCTGATTTGGGTCCACAGTAGATTTATAATAAATCTTTGGTAGTTGGCACTAACAAAATTAACATAATAATGTTTGGTTAATCTTCTGTTGAGCCTCAAACATTAATATCCTCTACACTTGTTGAGAGTAATCAGCAGGCAAAGGAGAATTTCCATTCTGCAGGAACATCTATTTCAAAAGACAGAAAATCCTGGACAAGAGAAACTTCATTTAATTCTCTTAATGAAGTGCCCAGAGGACGGCTGGCACTTAATAAAGTCCTTACCTTTTAGGTCTTCAAGGAGGGAATGGTTTGGTATTGAGATACTCTATGCCTCTCCTATAGGAACTATCTGCTTTCATAAGCTGGACTATTCATTGCTGTCCAAATTTGCAACACACATTTTGCTTCTGAACCAATGTTTACACTGTTTATGTCTCCTGCTTAGCGTCCTCTTGCCTCAACAGAGCAATGCTCACGTCTCATTCCCTGCAGGAAGTATTCCTTGTGATAAACAGTTTAGAGTCTGCTATCTTCGGTGATTGCTACCATCTATAATTCTCACTTGCTAGGATTTCAAAAAGTCTATTATTTATATAGTCCTCTTGTCTCAATAAGACCTAGTCACCAGTTCTGAACAGTCTATCTGACTGTCTTTTTGATATTTCCACTTGAGTATCTCAAAGTCACCTCCATATCGATATGCCCACAAATTGAATTCAAGATTTTAATCCCACAACTAGGGCCTCTTCCGGTTTTCTTGGTCTTGATGAATGGCCCCATGATACAAGCCAGAAATCTACAAGTCATCTTCATCACCTACTTTTCTCTCATTCTCAAGATGGGCCTCTCCTGGAATAAAGGTATCTCCTACTTATCTCTGCATCTACCAGCTTCTTGCTATCTCCACCACCAACCTAGTCCAGCATGGTTTTAATAGGTTTTATTATTATTTAATGGTAAAAGCCATTAAAGTATGGTAAAGCCAACAGATGTCGAGACAATGGCCATTGAAAGATTGTTTCTTCTTCTCAACAAATCCTAAGAGGGGAAGTACGTGTCACACCATGGGTTGTGGGGGGCACCCAGGCAATCACAGGGGTCCGTCTTGAGGCAGAAGGAGAGGCAGGAACTGTGGGCAAGAGCCTCTACTCTGGTTTCCATGGGAAGGAAAGGGTAAGGCAGGATCAGCCAGTTTATCATCAGCTCATCTGAATAAGCTCAGCAAGCACTGGGGGTACCGGCCGTGTCTGACACCTGGCCTTGGGGTGATTAGGGCAGATGGACAGCGGGCCATGGAGTGAAGGCCCAAGAAAGAAGGTGGTTGGTGGCGTGGACTTAATCAGCTGCTCCCAAAGGGGAACTGACCAGCTTCTAAGCCAAAGCCTTAAACAGGGTCAAGACAGCATTAAACTTTATTACAAGTATATCACCCTGGACCGTTTACTGTAACAGCCTCCTAAAGGTCTCCCATCCATCATTCCCTTCCATTTCTACAACTTCCCCACCCTCCCCTAAAATCCTTCAGAGGTTCCTACTTTCTCAGAATAAAGACAGAATCCTCTAACATGGTTTATGAACCCCTGAACACCCTGCGGTTCTCACCTCCCCAGGCCCAGTCTCACCCTGCTTCCTCTCACTGTACACTTAGTCCTTATCTGCCTGTTGCCCACCTTGTCATTTGTTCCACAAAAAGGTACTTTCCTGCTGAGAAGACATCGGTTGCAGGAAATCTAATGGACACCCTAAATCAATTCCAGTTCTGTGACTTATTTTTACTTGGCGTATTAAATTCCGTTATTTAGCATTAATTAATCACATGCTGCTATCCTTTACACATACTTAGCTGCATCACTATATGAACCCTGAAGGTAAAATCGCTGGATTTATTGCCATAGAAAGAGTAGGTTTCATGTATACACCTGAAATCTGATTACTGAATCTTGCAATGAAAATAGTCTGCTCAGAAAATCCTTGTTTCCAGGAACTTCCAAGCTAATAGAGGCACAAGTTTTGCTTGAGGATGTGTCTGACGACTCCACCAGACTGAAGAACATCCTCAGGATCCGATTGTAGCATGTTAAAAAAAACTCATTTCAAGATGAAATTTTTCCTACAGCATTTAAATCGTGGAAAGAGGATATGAGAATGTGCTTTAATTTCTTTTTATTGATGCATTATCATCATTTTAAATAAAACATTTATTGAAGAGGCAGCAAATCAGTTTATTTGATCTTTGGATTTGTCATAATTTCTCCCACTAACTTGAACATTTTGATTCATTTTACCAGCAGACAGAACCCAATAACTGGTAAGACTTACTTTATATATGACTTCCAAAGTCCATGATGCCAAAAACATCACTTTCAATCCATACGAATGAATGGGCTTTGTGGAAAGACACAGGAAGCGTAGTTGAAAATCAAGTTCTTTTGTTAAAAAAAAAAAAGTTCTTCTGTAATAACCCTAAATGAGCTTTCTTTATCTCTGAATCTTTGTTTCTCTTTTCTTTCTTTCTCTCTCTGTCTCTCTCCTGACTCCCTCACCTCCTGCTCTCTTGACTCTCCCGTTCTTTTAGCTGGTCTGTCACTCAGTTATCCAATAAGAGTTTAATGATCATTTTCTCTATGTGGACACAACGCTAGGCCCTGGGGATGAAACAGTGAATAAGACAGAAAAGAGTCCTGTGGCTAGGAAGCTCACAGTCCAAACAAGTGACCCACCATTGGACAATTACAGTCTAGCATGGGAGATGCTATGGCAGGAAAAGTGTAGGGCACTATGAAACCACCTAGAAAGGAAAATAACCTGAACCCAGGAGTTACAGAGGGCTTTCTCAAAGAAATGACATCTTATACTACGACATCAAAGAATCAGCCAGAGGTCCGTTCCAAGTAAATTTCCATTTAAATAGAAAGGATGCTGACAAAGAGTCTAATGGTGAGTATTCTGGAGTCCACTGGCTCTTGTCTTTGGCCTGCCTAGTTTCTCCCAACTCCCATCCAACCTGCAAACAGTTGCCAAATCTATCTTCCTAAGGCACCACTCAATGTCACATCTCACCTCCAGGATATTTGTGGTGCTCAAGACAGCATCTCACCTACCCTGCATCACCAGTCCCACCTCATCTCCTGGGATAAGCCTCCCACCTTTTACAGACGCCACCAGAGAATACCCAGCGCTGGGAACACTGATACCCGCTCCTTCCTGCTAAGAAGCTCCGAAGTGCTTCTTCTATCTGGTCATTTCTTACATGAACAGAAAGCTTATCGCTCACCTTCACCTTCTCAGTGAAGCCTTTATGGATCCCTCCAGCCTGTGCTGACTCCCCTTTCTCTAAACATCTACTGTGCCCCGTTTTTTGAAACCTCCTTTTTTAACCCAAAACCACAGTTTGTGTTTTTTCATGTCCCTAATGATATTACAAATGCTTTTAGATCTTAAAAATCCTTTTATTACCTCTCCTCCTCACCACCCTCTCTGTTAATACTGTTAAGCCCAGAGCATCTCCTGAAGTGAATACAAATGAAGACATATTTTTACCCAGTTCCCAAAAGGCAGGTGTGTGGGCTTTGCCCCTAGAACAAACAGACCTACAAGAAACAAAATATCCCTATTTACAGTCCCAGTTCCAACATCTACCAGGTGGCCTTTGCCTTCCAAAGGTGGAGGATAGTGCCCTGGATCAGCAGTACCAGCCTGCCCCAGCACGAATGGGCCACTATCATCACTTGGCAGTGTCTGAGTCCCTGCTCAGGCACCCAGAAGTCCAGGCACTCACCCCTTCCTCATCCTGTTCGCTTCAGTCCCTCAGTATTCAGGGAGGGGGTCAATGCTGATAGCTTGAGGCCCTTGGGAAAAGATGAAACAATGGTCTTCAGCTAAGAAGCTCTAAATGTCCATTAAAACTCTTGCCATTCTGACCACAAACAAAAACAGTCACTCTCTCTTCTTTATTTTCAAGGATCAGCTACATTTTGGCTAGCAGATGTGGTCTAGCAGAGAAAGACATCAACTAGAAGCCCAGCTTTCCAAGCTCAATTCTGACTCTGCTAGTCTCCAGCTTAATAATTCTGGTCTAGTTTTCTAACATCTCTGTGTCACGATTTTCTCATCTACAAGAGGAAGGAGATGGGTCCCCATAATATTTCAAGTCCCTTTTCAGTCTCTATTGAGATACATTCTATCCCCCAGGGCATTTATAGATAAGCAGAGCAGTAACTGATTAAAGAGGGAAGCACCAGACGACGTAAGGGGAGACAAAAGAGGAGATGAATCATATCACGAGCCCCACGGATGAACATGAGTTTGGAAAACTACTGTGAGGGGAGGTGAACAGCTCATTCTGGGAACACATTTTCTCTCTAGAAAGTTAGCTGGTAACTCAAGCAGTTTGCAGTTCAATCATTCAGCCCTCCTTGTGAACACAGATCTGGGTTCTTGAGAGTTGACTGTACAATTTTCAAGATCTCAGAACAGTTATATTCACAGTCAGGATAGCCCGCTGTCAGATGATAAAACTGTACTATAAGACTTAGCAAAATATCACCCTACTGGATTCGCAGGTAGCAAGGTTTTTATGTGGTTTTGTTGTTTGTTTTCTTTTTTACTGAGGTATAATGGTCGCAAAAGACTCGGACACAACTTCAGCTCAGTTCAGTTCAGTTCAGTCACTCAGTCATGTCTGACTCTTTGCGATCCCATGAATCGCAGCACGCAGGCCTCCCTGTCCATCACCAACTCCCAGAGTTCACTCAGACTCACGTCCATCGAGTCCGTGATGCCATCCAGCCCTCTCATCCTCACTAAGAACAACAGTGGATGTAACATTATACTAATTTTAGGTGTACAATGCCACGATCGCTATTTGCATATGTTGTGAAATGAGCACCATAATAAATTAAGTTACCATCCATCACCCTGCGTGTGGTTTTTGTTTTAACACTTCATAAGAATGGATTTCAACTTTGTATCGTGAAATCACAGATCCTGATGCAGTTTTAGCCTGAGATGGGAAAGGGATATCCCAGAAATAAAATATTTTCAGTGAAACCAAAGGGCATTTTCAGGAATATTTAGAGGGGCCTCTTGGATGCTTAGGACATCAGGAATATTCCTTCAAGTGTTACTGAATAGAGTTAGCAGCCAAAGAAATTCAGAACACGTTTTCTTAAAAGCACATCTTTCTGATATAGAAATATGTAAATACATTTATTTACTATTTTCAGATAGGAGCAGTCAGTAAATCATATTGCTTTCCTTCCTTCCTCCCTCTTCCCTCCTTTCCTTTCTTCTCTTTTTACTTAACGAGAAAAGGAAAATCTGACCTCTCTCTGAGTAATGTCTCTCCTTCTGGACTTCCTAGCTTTATGATTTCTCTCCCTGACTTCTTTAATATCTCTGAACCTTGATTTGTTCAGCAACTAACAATGTAGGTGAAGTATCTAGCATGATACCTGGGATCTTATATTGACTTATTTATTCATATTGACCTCATGCCAAAAGCAATTTGAGGGACTACTTGGCCAATAGTTAAGTGCTAAAGAAATGTTAATTTCCTTCCTCTCCTCCCTGGAGATCCAACCAGTCCATCCTAAAGGAGATCAGTGCTGGGTGTTCACTGGAAGGACTGATGTTGAAGCTGAATCTCCAATACTTTGGCCACCTGATGCAAAGAGCTGACTCATTTGAAAAGACCCTGATGCTGGGAAAGATTGAGGGCAGGAGGAGAAGGGGATGACAGAGGATGAGATGGTTGGATGGCATCACTAACTCAATGGGTTTGGGTAGACTCTGGGAGTTGGTGATGGACAGGGAGGCCTGGTGTGCTGCGGTTCATGGGGTTGCAAAGAGTCAGACACGACTGAGCGACTGAACTGAACTCCCTCTATTTAAATCACTCCTAATTTTGTTGAGAGGGAAGGATAACCTGAGAAGCAAGAAGAATTTGGGAATAAAGGGTATGGAGATAAACTATTAGTGATACAGCCTTTCCCCATCTGAGAGAACGACACCCTTTCACAAGACACAGCACATCTGCAGTGGAAACAGGAGGCTACACATCAAAGTAGGAACATTGGCAAGTGCCTCTGTCTCTGAGAAAAGAGGAAGTTTGGGGCAGGAGGATGTTTTCAAGGCTAGAACAGCTGTCCATCCAAGAGCTCAGCTGCCCAAAGCCAAAATATAGTTTTATTACAATTACATTTGAAATTTATACAGCCTTTTAATACTTCAAACAGCTAACCAAATCATCATCGCGCAGGGCCCCCCAGTCGTCCTGCAGATTTGACCAGCCGGGCCCTTCTGGAAGTGACTGTGATGCAACAGAAATCAGAAGCTGCAGATGAAGAGTGCTTCGACACACCAACTTCAACACTCTGGACTGTTTCTCTATACATAACATGGGCTAATTTAAGTTCCATTTCAGCTCTAGAATCAATGCCATGGAAATGGGGTAACATCACCAAGTACTCACTAGTACTTAGCTGAGTAGGATCTTGGATCCTTTTTCCTTGTTCTCTGAATTGTTGTCTTTTTATACAATTTCTCTTCCTCATGTTAAACAAGCAAACTGTGAAAAGACTAAGCAGTCTTCCTTTAATCCCAAAGTATCTGCATTTTTTAGGTTGAAAGTGTGTCTTCACAGAATCATATTTGTAAACTATACAGAAAACTAAACTATCTGCAGCCACTCTGGAAAAATTTATGGATGTTGCTTTAAAAATTAAAAATAGGGCTACCATATGACCCTGCAATTTCACTCCTGGGCCTACATCTGGAAAAGATGAAAACCCTAATGAGAAAAGATACACGAACCCCAATGTTTATAGCAGCACTATTTATAATAGCCAAGACATGGAAACAACCTAAATGTCCATCAACAGACGAATGGATGAAGAAGATGTGATGCGTATATACCATGGAATACTGCTCAGCCATAAAAAGAATGAAATAATGCCCCTGCAGCAACACGGATGGACCCAGAGATGATCATACTAACTGAAGTGAGTCAGACACAGGAAGACAAATACCGTATGCTATCACTTCTATGGAATTTAAAATGTGATAAAGTGAACTTATTTATAAAACAGACTCACAGAGATAGGAAACAAATTTATGGTTACCAAAGGGTAAGGTGGGGGGGCATAAATTAGGATTTGGGGATTAACAGATATACATTATTATATATAAAATAAGTAAACAATAAGCACCTACTGTATAGGAGAAAAAAATGGCAACCCACTCCAGTATTCTTGCCTAGAGAATCCTATGGACAGAGGAGCCTGGTAGGCTGCTGTCCACAGGGTCACACAGAGTCGGACACGACTGAAGCGACTTAGCAGCAGCAGCAGAGCACAAGGAGCTGTGTTCAAATCCTACAGTAAACCTTAATGTAAATGAATATATACATATATTTATACATATAACTGAATCTTTCTGCTGTATTCTAGAAACTAACAAAACATTGTAAATCAAATATACTTCATTAAAAAAAAAAACCTATCATGACAGGTCACACCATTCACAATTCTGACTTCTTCACAACTAACATTCCTTTTCCTCATCACATCATCATGCATTAGACTCATACCTCTAAACAGATGGGATATAATTTTTAACTAAAAAATTCAGTTGCAGTTTTTTTAGGGGTAAAGTCTTCCATAAATAGACCCAGTAACTTCAGTTGAGAAGGACTGGGTCAAGACTCCGAAAAGGTTTGTCTGTGGAAACACAAATTCATTCTTCCATTTTTGGACACATTTTTGTACCTGCTTTAGTGATGAAAATTATGTCTCACATTAGCTGTGCCAGGGATTCTCGAAAGTAAGTTTGATGCCTCTCCAAAATTGCAGTATGATTAGCTTTAAATCAGGAAAGAGGCCAAGACTTACTTATCAAGCTAAGTTAGCAGCCTTCCTAAGAAGTTAAATTGGAGGTCAAGGAAAAAGAAAAATGTCATTTAGAATGAGACCACAGTCTAAAACCACCTCTTAACACCTTTTAAGGTTAGGCAGAATTTTTAATCACCCGAAATAATAATTAAATTAAAAATGCTTATGTACACAAACATAACACAGTATTGCATACCTTGAAATAAATCTGGATATTTTTCCAATCAGTGTAAATATATATAAATTTTATAACTGTTTAGTTTGCTTAAATGTATTTTTCCAAACACCAATTAGAGATATCAACTCTAATGATTTTGAAATATTTACTTGATGCATTATTAATGGGAAATCTGGACCAATTCCCATGTATTTCAACTAATGACAAAAGATATAAAGTGACTCCATTTATAATTCAAAGCCTGAAGTCACTGCAAGTAAAACAATTTGCTGTTAAATATTGCAAATCATTAATGCTATCAGCATATATGTCTTTGGAGAATAGCTTCACATCCTAACACAAACCAACCTCCATTTATTGCAAACATGAGTAAGTAAAACACGCCATGCTGGCAGAATACATCTTACCCCTCCCATGCAGCCACTCTTCTTGTTAAAGTTCCCCCTTGATAAACAGGAAAAGTAACAGATGATTAAGATGCTATTGGCTCAGAGTTTGGATCTCATGGGTCAAATACGGGGGCGGGGGGGGGGGCTTTTTCTTCTGATTGGGAGCATTCTCAAGATACCATGAGAGAACTCTCTACATGAATAACAGGTAAAGGAAATTTCTCAATCTTTCCGTTGCTGTGGAGCTCATGTTCTTTGAAGATGCTCAAATACTTCTGTAAATATCTCCAAATCTTTCTTACATGGGGCAAGGCGTCTTTCCTTAAGACTTTATCATTACCTGTCAGCTGCCAGTGACACCTTTGATACTTGGCTTCTTTGCTAAACTAAATGTGAAAGTCGTTCCCACAGTGAATTATAGAGTAACTGGCAGTGCGAACTGGATGACTGAACTTCATTTTTGAAATTTATCTTTCTTTTTCTCCTTACATAATCAAAAGCTCAAGTATCTGAGGGAGCCATTTTAACAACTCTGCTCTTAAGTAATAATTAAAGCTGCTGCTACACAGGAGTTTTATGTCTTTATAAATGTCAGCTCAATTCTAACGAATCCCAGCTTCTCGGCACCACGTCCATGAATATATAAAATTCTGAATATATAAAATTTTGAAATGTCTTTTCGCCATCTACACACTTATAAATCATGAGCCAAAGTTAAAACCCCAATCAAGTGTGTACCTTTCATAAATTCCTGAGCTAACAATTACTGGCATGCATTCTAACTCCAGAGTTCTTCTCCAATTATTGAGAATAAATATGATGCTGAGCATGCAGAAAGACTTCAGCATCTGAAGTTCGACTGCACTTATTCTATAAGAATATAATTTGAGAATTCATGAATATGATTAGCTCCTCTCATTGGAAATTTAAAAATATACATTCAAATCTATCATTTCTACATAGATATTAAAAATAGGTTATTTTTCTGACTCATGTAATCACTAAAACATGTCTGACTCTATTAGAATTAATAAATAATGATAAACCATTTCAAACTCTTTGGATTGACAGGGATAAGAAAGAAAATAAAGTGAGAAAATCCATAAAGCAAAGGCTTATTGAGTGCTTGCTGGATGCTAGATATACACTGGGGATATAAATACAAATAAGGTATACTTGGACCCTTGATGTGCAATGTTCTGAGAACAGACTATAATAAAATGGAAATGTGCACTGAGATAGAAAGCATGGATGAATTTTTTATATTAGTTACTCCAGGAACAGTATGAAGGAGGGCTCTGTGAGAATTAGCCTTTACTAAGCATTGATTGGACACCAGGTTCTTTACTTCCACTGTTTCATGGAATCCGCACAATAATCCTAAATATCACTGTCTCCATTTCTTGGCTAAGGAAAGGAGAAAAAGAAAAAATAAATGATTTGGCAAACTCACATTGTTAATAACTGGTAAGACTGGAATTTAAATCCTGCCTGGGTCACACTTCAGTTCAGTTCAGTTGCTCAGTTGTCTCCGACTCTTTGTGACCCCATGAACCGCAGCACACCAGGCTTCCCTGTCCATCACAACTCCCGGAGTTTACTTAAACTCATGTCCATCAAGTCAGTGATGCCATCCAACCATCTCATCCTCTGTCATCCCCTTCTCCTCCTGCCTTCAATCTTTCCCAACATCAGGGTCTTTTCAAATGAGTCTCTTCTTCACATCAGGTGGCCAAAGTATTGGAGCTTCAGCTTCAGCATCAGTCCTTCCAATGAATATTCAGGACTGACTGGTTTGATCTCCTTGTGGTCCACGGGACTCTCAAGAATCTTCTTCAGCACAGTTCAAAAACATCAATTCTTCGGTGCTCAGCTTTTGTTACAGTCCAACTCTCACATACGTACATGACTACTGGAAAAACCATAGCTTTGACTAGATGGACCTTTGTTGTTAAAGTAATGTCTCTGCTTTTTAATATGCTTTCTAGGTTGGTTGTAGCTTTTCTTCCAAGGAGCAAGTGTCTTTTAATTTCACAGCTGTGGTCACCATCTGCAGTGATTTTGGAGCCCAAGAAAATAAAGTCTCTCACTGTTTCCATTGTTTCTCCAGCTATTTGCCATATAGTCATGGGACCAGATGCCATGATCTTAGTTTTCTGAATGGTGAATTTGGCCAGCTTTTTCACTCTCTTCTTTCACTTTCATCAAGAGGCTCTTTAGTTCCTCTTCACTTTCTGCCAAAAGGGTGGTGTCATCTGCATATCTGAGGTTATTGATATTTCTCCCGGCCATCTTGATTCCAGCTTGTGCTTCATCCAGCCCAGCGTTTCTCATGATAGACTCTGCATAGAAGTTAAATAAGCAGGGTGAAAAATATACATCCTTGACGTACTCCTTTCCCAATTTGGAACTATTCTGTTGTTCCATGTCCAGTTCTAACTGCTGCTTCTTGTCCTGCATACAGATTTCTCAGGAGGCAGATAAGGTGGTCAGGTATTCCCATCTCTTTAAGAATTTTCCAAAAGAAAAAAAAAGAATTTCCCACAGTTTGTTGTGATCTACACAGTGAAAGGCTTTGGCATAATCAATAAAGCAGAAGTAGATGTTTTTCTGGAATTTTTTTGCTTTTTTGATGATCCAGAGGACGTTGGCAATTTGATCTCTGGTTCCTCTGCCTTTTCTAAATCCAGCTTGAACATCTGGAAGTTCACAGTTCATGTATTGTTGAAGCCTGGCTTGGAGACTTTTGAGCATTACTTTGCTGGTGTGTGAGATGAGTGCAATTGTGTGATAGTTTGAACATTCCTTGGCATTGCTCTTATTTGGGACTGGAATGAAAACTGATCTTTTCCAGTCTCCAATCTTTCCAATGGCATGAATGTGCTGTGAAAAATGCAAAATGAAATAGGAACAACCTATGTACATCCTGACCAATACATGGATGCCGCTACAAATTAAAAGTCATAGGGCTGATGCAAGAAGGAATCTGTGAGATGGCGCCAAAGACAGGAACATGACTAGAACCATGACCCAGGGGGCAGGCAACATGGAGAAACTTCAACATGTTCTCTTATGGACTTCATTCCCACAGCGCTTTGTGAAAAGAAATTGCTTGTTCTTAAATTATAGTGGCCCTCTTTGTCAACATCGCCACTCTCTGAAGTGATGCTTTCAGGCTATTCTTCCTTTTCCATCTGCCTTTTTTTTAGGGTGTGCTGTGAGGGTGGTAGCAGGGAAGAAGGCTGGGGAGAAATCACATTGGTTATCAAATGTCTCGACTTCCCTGGAGGCTCAGATGGTAAAAACGTCTGCCTACAATGCAGGAAACCTGAGTTCGATCCCTGGGTGGGGAAGATTCCCTGGAGAAGGAAATGGCAACCCACTCTAGTACTCTTGCCTGGAAAATCCCATGGATGGAGCAGCCTGGTAGGCTATAGTCCATGGGGTCACAAAGAGTCGGACACAACTGAGTGGCTTCACTACTACTATTAAATGTCTGAAACTATGTTTCTAAGCCATTAAGACTGAGTTGGAAATATTAAGCTTTACCAGCTGCTACTGTACACAAGGCACATTATATAACTGGTCATATGCTATTAGTCACTTTCATGCACAGCCCTATCTTCTGGGAATGAAACTACTCTCTAAGCAAGTTGATTTTTAAAAAAGACAGCTTTACAACTGTTAAATTTGAAACCAAACAGAGTAAAAATACATCTTGGCATAGTTTGTTCTGTATGAGTCTGTATTATCAAGTGAGAGATTCAATATTCCCACTTTATAGGTAAGAAAACTAAGGGCATGAAGAGAAATGACAGGTATGCTTTCACAGACTTTGGGAATGTCAGATTTGGTTCTTGAATCCAAGCCTGCTGACACACATTACTTAATGCTTTATCTTCCTACTTTAGAAAGTTCTTTTTTTTATTTACTAGTATATTTTTGAAGGCTAAAGCATTTACAAATCAATGAGAAAAAGCCAGTATTTCACCATGTTGCTACAAGAATATCACAGATTATGTTATTTTAAGGTAGCAAAAGAAAAACCTGAGGTTCTTATCATCTCCAGTGCTGATTACTAAATACCAACACAGAAAACAGTGTTTTGATGACATGAATAGAACTAGCTGGAATCTGCTACAGCAGTGCTCTCCAAAATGGGTTCCATAAAACAACTCCCTTATTGTTCCAATATGTTTGTGAAACGTGAAATATCTTATTCTCGTCACGCAGATTCCTAGTGCACTCTGGTATATAAAAGTTTGATAAGTCTTATAATGTAAAAGAACCTGTTTGACGTTATTTAATTCAGAGTGCTTCAGATAATGAAAGGAAAACAATAGAAGTGGTTCAGTCTCAGTGGTTGAAAGCCCGGAAAGTTTTATAACATTTCTAGATTCAACTCCAAACAATTAGTTAAATCAAAAGTCAAACCAAAGATGGATTTTACAGGATTCCCACTTACTATACTTTGTCACATAAAAACAGTGCCTACTCTGAGCAGGGTGTTCTCCAAGGCCAGGGGTAGCAAGGCAGCTGAAACTAGGGTGTCAATCACAATGAATTTATAGTAAGTGGCTGACTAAAGCATGGTGTTCAAAAATACCGCATGGCTGTGCCTAGTTTGCAAGAGAAAAAGTACCATGATTGACTTGTAGTGTCTGCCACAGACACAGAAGTGAAGAATGGAGGCATGTGGCCATATATTGTTCATTCACAAACTAGGGAGTGAAGACACATAAATGAACAAACTGGGACATCCCTGGCGGTCCAGTGGCTAAGACTCCGTGCTCCCAGTACAGGAAGCCTGGGTTCAATTCCTGGCCAGGGAACTAGATCCCCCATGCTGCAACTAAAGATGCTGCTTGCTGCAACTAAGACCCGACACAGCCAAATAAATAAATATTTTCAAATCAATAAATGAATGAACTGTGGCTCCTGACTTCAAGAAGCTCATCTGGGGTAGGGAAGAAGAAGTACATCATCATCAAATTTCAACACAGATAAGAATAAGAATGAGTGAGGGCATGCTTAGTCCTGTCCAACTCTTCGCAACCCTAGGAACTGCAGCCCACCAGGATCCTCTGTGCCCTCTGTCCATGGGATTCTCCCTGCAAGAATACCAAAATGGGTTGCCATTTCTTCCTCCAGGGCATTTTCCCAACCTAAGGATCGAATCAACATCTCCTGTGTCTCCTGAGCTGCAGGCAGATTCTTTACCCCTAAGCCACCGGGGTAACTCCAGGAATACGACCAGAAGACTATAATAGAAAGAGGAGAGAAGTGATCAGCTGGCTTCAAAGATTAAGGGCTACCTGATCTGCATCTTGAAAGATAAGTGCAAATTCATCAAGTGTGCAGACAGGACGGAGTATCCAAGGTGACACTACAGTTTGAGGCAATAGTAACGTGGAGAATGCGAGTGTGGAATCACAGCACACTCACAGGGCTCTTGGCCATTCATCGTAGCTGAAGCATGGGGATTATGGAGGGTACACTTTCCAGCTTTCTTTTGATCATATTTTCTAGGGTAACCCTTGAAACAATTTTCATCATGTGTTTTCTGTTTGTTTTTTATAAATATATGCTTTTCACTATCAGTACTGTGAAGTTATTCAGCCTGGTAAAGGAAAGAGTGTTCTGTTTAATGAACCAACATGGTTAAGAGAGGATTACTATATATACAAGAGATATTTTTTATTTTAATTTTCAAAATGACCAGTATGCTCTTAACTACAACAAAGTTCTACATATTTCAGAACACATATGGTACCCTTACTGCTTCTTTGTGATAATTTACTTTCATCACCATGGTAAGTTTTATGACTCTGATCTTTGTATGTTTAAGAATTTAGGATGAATATGAATTGACTTTATGTCATGTCTCAGAACCTCTATTAAAAATATAAATCATTCAAATTGACATTTTTTTCCATGGCATTTTGTCTCTTCTGCAGATTGTAACTGTTAGCAGCCTTCCCACGGATGGAATACTAGATAACAATGTCCACTTTTCTCCTTGGAAACATTTCATTTTCTTACAGAGAAAGGTGAACGTAAAACAAAATATAGCGAGACAGCAAAAGAGACACAGATGTAAAGAACAGTCTTTTGGACTCTGCGGGAGAAGGCGAGGGTGGGATGATTTGAGAGAATAGCATTGAAACATGCATATTATCATATGTGAAACAGATCGCCAGTCCAGGTTCAATGCGTGAGACAAGGTGCCCAGGGCTGGTGCACTGGGACGACCTGAGGGATGGGATGGGGAGAGAGGAGGGAGAGGGGTTCAGGAGGGGGAACACATGTGCACCCATGGCAGATTCATGTCAATGTATGGCAAAAACCCCTACAATGTTGTAAAGTAATTAGCCTCCAATTGAAATAAATAAACTAAGTTTAAAAAATGGTCAAGAGCCCACTTTTGAAAGGGTCTTGAGACAATCATCTGATACAGGTTGCAGTAAGTTTCTTTCAGAGTTGCAGTTAAGGGCAGTCATCCCTTTACATTTAAAACAAAGTCCTTGACTCTAAGCAGACATGACTTGAAGCAAATTTAAACATGAAAAATGACCTCGTGGCATATAGGGGTATACGAGGGAAGTATTGATGGAAATGGAGGAAAAGCTTGTCCCTGGAACAAATATCTAGGACTTTAGTGTTAATTCAGTTGTCGTTTTTGTTGCTGTTGGTTTCAGTGAGATTCAGTATATCAGAGCTATTCCTTGAAAGAAGGAGATAACAGAGCCCACTGACAAATTAACAGCATAACCATCATGAGTGACCATTTCTACCTCATTTTTCTATTACCCAATTCCTGTGACTTGTGCAAATATATAATTTCCCCTAACAATTTCTATTATACCCTGCACCACCTTTGCACCACCACTTTGTTTGGGAATATGAGGCTTATTTGGAATAGGCATTCACCACTGTTATAGATAAATAAGCCAGAAGCAGAACAACTTTTGACTCCAGGATATGAAATGCGACAAATTACCTGGAAATAACAAAATGAGGCTGTAAAGACTAGGATAAATATTCCTGGCATCTTCTGAAAAATGCCAGTGTTAGCCATCACAGATGGCTACAGGCCAGTTAGTTCCTTTAGCCTCGTTGTAGGATCCATGGTTTCCTTTTAGGAGGCAGGTTTTATTGTTGCCAAATACATGTAAGTCTGTTCTAAACCATTATTCAAATTTAATATTCATTTCTGCTTACAGATATATTCAATGCGTGAATTAATAAAAGATAATACAAGAGGAAAAAAGGCTCTGAATGAAACAATTTTCTCAGACTTAGCAACAATCCATCTACATAGAGTAACAAAAAACAGTAACAACAAAAGAATCCTTATCTTACTGAGCTATCTTCTGTTCTCTGTTGGAGGCCCATCAACGCATTCAGCAAAAACAACCAGAATCCTATAAGTATTGGTAATTACAACTATATTAACCCCTGAAAATGGTTTTGACAAGATCAGTGCCAATGTAGGCAACTCCTAAAACCAGCACCCTGTGGGTGATGCAGGCCTCAGTCAATGTCCTGAGAATGCTGATTTGCAAGTGGTACCTGGTTGGATTTGGGAGCGAATACTTGGGTCTCAGATCTCCTGAACGCCACATTAATATAATCCCACTCAATCACGAACAAACTTTAGACGGAAACTAACAAACTTTCCATCTAAAGGTCCCCAATCACCACCCATCTGCTGCCAGTCTTGATGTCCTCAAGATGGCAAGGCTATGTTAGACATTGGAACTTCGATGAACCACGTGCGTGGGCTGGGATCACCACCCTCCCTTGGGAAGTCACTCTTCAATGTTTAACTCACAAACTTTCCAAAAACTATATTTGAATGTAAGGTCCTCATATCCTTAGTCTGGAATCTAAAACAGAGCTTGTAAGGATAAATAATTTATTGGAAGAGCCAGGGCTTCTAGGGTGCAACTTGCTCAAAACCCTGGGCTTTGGAGCCTGCCAGAGCTGGGTTTATGCTTTTGTTCATCACTGACGGGCTGTGTGAATGACTCAGCACGGTCTCCTCTCCTGGGACAGTCATTCCTCTCTCTCAGAGCTGTCATAAAGATTAAACGTGAATCTCAGCCCAACTACCAAACACACGCTTGCCCTTAGCACACACCTCTCTTAGCACCTCCATAGCCGAATTGTTTCTTTGTTTAAATAGGCTGTCCATCCCCTGATTCTGAGCTCCCTGCTTGCTGGTGTCCTGACTGGGCCACAGCTGCACCCTGGCCCAGGTGCACTGCTTGGTTTATAGCAGACTCAACCTATGCTTTACATGAAAGGAAGAGCAGGCAATTGTCAGTGCTTCTCCAACTATAATATGCATATGAGTTACCTGGGGCTCTTGCTAAAAAGCATATTCTCATGAATCACCAACCGGAAAGTGTGAAAGTGTTAGTCGCTCTGTTGTGCCTGACTCTGCAACCTCGTGGACTGTAGTCCACCAGGCTCCTCTATCCATAGGATTTCCCAGGCAAGAATACTGGGGTGATTAGCTGTTTCCTTCTCCTGAGGATCTTCCTAACGCAGGGACTGAATCCAGGTCTCCCACATTGTAGGCAGATTATTTACTATCTGAGCCACCAGGAAAGGTAAGCCTCAAAACATTTCATTTCTGACAAGCATCCAGAGAGATGCATGCTGCCAGGATCGCACTTGGAGTAACTAAGTGCTAGTTTCTTCTCCTGCCCTTTCTTTTTGGATCCCACAACATTCCGTGAAGTGGCAGCAGGGAGTTATTTGTGAGCAGCTCTTTGATGGCTGTTACCCTTAGCCAAGGGTTTCCCAGGTGGCGCCAATGGTAAAGAACCTGCCTGCCAATGCAGGAGACAAGGGAGACGCAGGTTCAATCCCTGGGTCAAGAAGATCCCCTGGAGGAGGGTATGGCAATCCACTCCAGTATTCTTGTCTGGAGAATCCCAAGGACAGTGGGGCCCAGCAGGCTATGGTCCATAGGGTCGCACAGAGTCGGACATGACTGAAGCGACTTAGCACACACCCTTAGCACAACAGCATCCTTTGCCGGATGCAAACACAGAGGATGGGGACACACAGGATTATACTGTGTGGGGATTATTTGCTGATATATCGCTACCTTATTAGGACAAGCTATTAAGTGAACTCACGTTAATTGTCAGAAAATAAAAAGCTCCTTAAGGAACAATGAACAGTTTCACTATACTTCTAGAGGGCGACACTATATAATAATGTGTTAGTACAAGGTGGAGAAGGAAATGGCAACCCACTCCAGTGTTCTTGCCTGGAGAATCCCAGGGCGGGGGAGCCTGGTGGGCTGCCGTCTAGGGTCACACAGAGTCGGACACGGCTGAAGCGACTTAGCAGCAGCAGCAGCAGTATAAGGCACAAATTTACAAATATGTGACATTTAATACCGTGGACTTCAAACAGGTGTCATTCCCTCCACCACAGTTATGTTAACAGAATGAGTATTTATAAATAAAATAGGCCAGAAATGCACACAGCCATATTTGCAAAGGAAGCTGTCATCCAGTTACCACATGGCGCCATCTGCTGGACAGATCCTAACGTGCAGGGTAAAAAAATGCAGGGTAACCCGCTGGGAATAATAAAAGATTTCTGCAGCTTTTCAATGAGATTTATGCAAATCAAAGCAACTTCCTATTGTCTTGCACTATTTTATTCGGAGAGAATATTGTACAGCATCTTCGTCCTTTTTCTTAGAAAAGTAGAACAGTTTTAAAAAGATATGCCTATTGATACAGGACTAAAGATTGAATCCAGAAATCCTCATGTGGTCAGGGAGAAGAAAGAACTGCTTCCTTATTTCAAAGAAAATCTGGTTTTCTTGGAACCACTGGAGTTCAAATGACTCTTAATCAACAAAATACTAGTGCACATTATTTTTCAGCACCCCCAGCAAGACATAGATATACCAATAGAAAATATAAATCCTATTCGAGTTCACCGTGGACACAAGTTCCCCTTGAGCCTTAACACTGGTCAAATTCTTTAGCACAAATGACAAGAAAGGAATGATGGGAAAGATGGGAGGCTTAGGCAAGACTTTCGTATTGACATCTTTCAAGGAAAATGCAACTTGCTGAATCAGAGTAGTAATATAATTTTGAAAGGACCTAACAACTTCCTGTCCGATATACACTCAGCCTAGTTGTGAGAGCTGATCACATAGGACTCAGGTAGTCTTCCATTTTAAAGAATTAAGCAGATGAGTTTAACTGGACATATTAAAGAATAATGATTAGTGCTGTGAAATATCTACTTTGGAATGTTAAGAGAAAATATACGTAACCAGGTCCTTTTAAGCAAATTTCTATAGAGGATCTCAAAGGGTATTACTGGCTTTCATTCAATGACCCTCAGAATGGCTCTACTGAGGTTTTCCAAAGATTCAGAAGTGGAAACTATGAATAAAATATGGATCAATAAAGTATCTTACAGGTCCTTTAGAGGAACATTAAGTGAATTGCCTGAGGTCACAAAGTCCTAACAGTGAGGGGAAAAAAAAAAACAAAACCCTGGGACTCAGATTCTAGCTGAAAACATCTAAAGCACTTTTTCCTGTAGAATTCTTCTTGGGGGACAATCCCATAACTAATTTAAATAGCTTTCTGGGGTACATTAATTATGTATGCTATTTGTATGCCAGGCCTCTGCAAAGGAGAAAATGGCTTCCTTGCTACTCATAAATGGACTGCTTTCCTCTTAGTGAGACGAAAGCGCTCCAAAAGGCTCTTGGAAGGAAACAGTAGCGAGGCCAGGAGGGCTGGGAGCTCACGTGGAGCACAGATTTTTTATGCAGCTGTCTTGTCTCATCTTGTGGGATTGCCTCAGTAGTTGGGAAAACTGACCTTTCTATCCAACCGTCAAGGCTCTTCCGCCACCCTTACCTGGGCCTTCACCATCCTCAGCAGGTGGATTCCCAACTATACATTTTCATAAACTAAGCACTGCCAGAAGGCCCAGCTGCACTGGAAGGGAAGTGGCACCTACATTCCATCTCTCCAAATGGTTAAGGCAGCAAACCCTTCCCTGTTTGCATCCATATGAATTTCCAATACGTGGCAGTTTCAAGAATGCGGAACCAGAGTTTTGTGAGCACACTCTCACAGGGCAAGATGATGATACTTAGGATATGGAGCGCTATGGCTTGAAAGACTGAAATTCCAAAACAAACACATTCTAAGCTTGTTAGGAAAAGTATTCCTGATGGAAACAGGGCCTCTGGTAAAGCTTAGAAAATTTAGGAGAATGTTATTTTAAGTGCTTAAGTCTAGAACTCTACCCACTAGACTGAAACAAAAGCTAACTAAAACTTTCTCTCCTTTCTAGCCAAATTAAATCACTTCCTGTCCCCAAGCGCATCTCTGTAGTTTCAAGCCCCACTGTAACTGTTCTTGCCGTTCATTCTCTCACTCACTCATTCCAGCACACATGCACTGAACAAAATTA
Organism: Capra hircus; assembly: GCF_001704415.2. Taxonomy (NCBI): domain Eukaryota; kingdom Metazoa; phylum Chordata; class Mammalia; order Artiodactyla; family Bovidae; genus Capra; species Capra hircus. The sequence goes on along the minus strand of NC_030812.1, from coordinate 46,268,374 downwards.
ATATTTAATATTAAGGCCACCTTTGAGTCAGGCACGGTTCCAGGTGGTTAAGACAAGAGCAGTGTCCAAGATAAATATGTCCCTGGACTCACGGTGTTGACATCTAGGAGGGTGGGACAGACAGTAAATAATAAACCAATAAATCTACCAGGGATGAATTACTTAGGGAAGAAAGATAAAGCAAAGTAAGGAGACAGAATGATGAGACAGGCGTGTCTATGTCATCAGGGAAAGCCTTTCTGGTAAAGTGACATCTAAACAGAGCTCTGGAGGAAGTGAAGGAGAGAAAGGTATAGTTACCTGGAGGGGCATCCCAGGTAGGGGGAAATCGAAGCTGAGAACTGTTGCTCAGCAAGTTCAAGCAACAGTTAGGAGGCTGCTGGTGCCCCCTGATAGAGGATGGAGAATGAGGGGGAAAGGCGACAGAGGCAGCCGGGAGGTAGCTCAGGTAAGTGCTCCTCACACATTCTGTGGCAAAGAACCACTGGTGTGTTTCTCATAATCCATGGCAGAGCAAGTATTTTATCGAGTACAGTTAAAATGCCACAGCAACATCTACTGCAGTATAAGCTTCTGAATCTGTGTCCTCACAGATCCACTGCTCTTCTCAGATCAGCAATGACGGGGGCGGTGGGGGGGGGGGGCACTGCACAGCATTAGGAGGCCAGGGTCAGTGCTGTGAATTATATTCTGAGCAGCTGTACCACCACTAGAAGGTTGGTTTTCATTGGAATATTATTGCTTTACAATGTTGCGTTAGCTTCTGGTGTATAACAAAGTAACTCCACCATATCTATACATGTATCCCTCCTTCTCGAGCCTCCTTCCCACAACCTCCATCACACTCATTGACTAGGTCATCACAGAGCGAGGAGCTGAGCTCTCTGTGTTACATAACAGCTTCACACTAGCTGTTTTATATATGGTAGTGTGTTTATGCTAATTCTAGTCTCCCAATTCGTCCCCATCCTTCCGTTCCCCCACGGTGTCCACAAATCTCTTCCCTATGTCTGCGTGAATGGTCATCATCGAAAAATCCACTGAAAGGTTTCAGAGAGCCCTCTGCACCCTCCTGCATCCGCAGTGCCATGTGGTAGGAGCTCACTCGGTAACAAGAACCATATTCACCACTCACAGAAAATAGCTTCCACCAGGAGCCCTGTGAGCACTCGACAGTCATGCATTAACCCCATCTTGTGTCTTCTCCTCCAACCCCACCCAGAGAAATCGCTTTCAATGGAAATTCTTCTCTTTTTCTTGGTCTACTCTGCATGGCACTCACCTGTACAATATTAGGATTTTTTGAGCACATGCCATATTTCTCCCTATAGTCTGCAAGCTCTTAAATATCCGAGACTGCTTCATAAATCTCATACATATCATGTTAACCTGACACTCAATACATGCGCTCAAATTGAACTCTAAACTAGATCTATAAAGATCAGTCATCAACATGATATGACCATATGAAACAATCTTTTAAAGACCTGTTTACAGCATTTTAGAGATTGCTGACATTTTTCAAGTTCCCTGTAACTCTGCAGATCAAATCCAGAAAATCAATACTGGTTCAAAACTTCTGTGTTCAATAGTTCTAAGCTCTTGTTTATAGCATATTTCTTGAAATATATGAGATATATTGGTTGGAACTTGTTACCATCTTAGTGTTATATAGATATCTTTTCTAATGAAACTGGTGTAATGTAGTTTGACCTGCAGGGCTAAAAATTTAAATGCTCCCTTAAAAAATCAGCAACCAGGAAAGAGCATTGTTTTTATATGTCACAGACCTGTATCTACTTTCCAAATTAGAAGTAATGATGTGCTGTGTTTCATGTGTAGGGAGATAATTAAACATCTGGATTAGAGAACTATAAGATTAAAAACCCAGTAGCAAGTTGAAAATTCAGCTTTCACTATTTTAGCTCAAAGAAGCAGAGCAGGATTATCTCTCTAAAACCCAATATGAAAAAGTATATGATGATTCTAACTTTATTTTTACTATACAGAAACAGAGTCATTTGTACATTCTTGAGCATTTGAGTCTTTGGACTGAATCACCATTTGCAATGAAATTCCTGATTCAAAAAAGAAAACACCATTCCCAATCAGAGAATGTTATTATTTTTCTCAAATTTATAACATTCTCTCTTACAGAAGAGGACAACCTTTTAAAGAGGAGGAGGACAGTAAGGACTATCTAAACAGATCAGTAGATCTTTATTTTTTTTCAGGAACACATTTAAAAAAAAACAACACTTTTATTTTGTATTGAGGTATAGCTAATTAATAAACAGTGTTGCGACAGCTGCAGATAAACAGCAAAGGGACTCAGCCGTACACATACATGCTTCCTTTCTCCCCCAAACCCCCCTCCCACCCAGGCTAGAGCAGCAGATCTTTGCTGTAGCTTTTCTGCATGGCAGAGATGTCTTCATTCCTAGCTATAAAGGGATCTTATTACCCCCGTACATAGAGTTTTAAAAGGTCTTAGTCCTTTCAGGCTGCTATGACAAAGTACCACAAGGCTGGATGACTTATAAACAATATAAATGTTTTCCTCACTGTTGTGGAGGCTGCAAAGTCCAAGATCTGGCCCAGGCAGCTCTGGAGTCTAGTGAGAGCCTACTTCCTGGTTTACAGATGGCACCTGTATGCTCTGTCTTCAGAAGGCAGGAGGGATGGAGGCTCTCTCAGGCCTTATTTATGAGAGCTCCATCCCCTTCATGAGGGTTCCACCTTCATTACCTAAATAACCTCCCAGTGGTTCTATTTCTCAATACTGCCATCTTGAGGGTTAAGGATTTCAACACATGAATTTTGGGAAGATACAAACACTCAGTGTACAGTAGTCAGCAACATAGCCTATACTGTATCTGTTCATCCACCCATCCACCTATCGATCCATACATCCACCCACCCAGCCAGCCATTTGCCCATCCATCCACTCACTCACATCTCTTTATCAATTGATCACTTGATTTCTCTCTCTTTTTATATTCTTCAGAGTAAAAAAAAATAAAGTTTTCTTCCCCAGATTCTAAGATTCAAAACAAAACATTAGGCATATCTTTATGCTTCTCTTTCTATATATTCCTGGATGATCATCTTTCTTTCTTCAGCAATTTTGCTATTTCTGCCTTTCCCTATCTCACTTTGCTCTTTAACCTAAATCTAATCCTTTCCTTCCCTGTGTAACTCCCCATTTCTTTCTGTCAGCTCGCAGAAGCAAATTTAAATGAACACCATAGCTTTTGCTTAGGGATCTTTGTAAAGCAAGAACAGAATGAGGACTCAAGAATTTCCTTTGCTGGGTCTTCTATAGGAAGCCCCTCTCCCCCTGGGGTGGTGGCTTTATTTGCTGCCCGAAGTAGACTTCTAACTTGGCGGCTTTTCTGCCAGTATTTCACTCAGAAAAAAACATATAAAATAACCTAAAGCCATATGAAAACTATCTATAAGAAATAAGAGAAAAAACTGCTCCTCCTAAATCATTGGAAAAAGAAAAGGCAGTTACTTCATATTATGCATTAAAAATCCATGACCAGAATTTGACCTTCCAAGACAGACACTGCTGCCCCTTAAACTTAAATGACCAAATATCAGAAAAGCTTCAAACACTGAACTAGCATCGTTGCTTTCATTATAAATTTAACCATATAAAGTCTAAGCATTTAGGGGTTTTCTTTGGGCAGGGCTGGAGTAGGCAAAGGGCACACAAGAGCTTTTAAATACAGTTGTTACATGAAAAGATGTTCAACATTGCTAATTATTAGAGAAATACAAATCAAAACTACCAGGAGGTATCACCTCACACCAGTCAGAATGTCCATCGTCAAAAAGGCTGCAAATAATAAATGCTGGAGAAAGGATGCGATACAGGGAACCTTTCACACTGCTGGTGGGAATGTAAAATGGTGCAGCCATTATGGACAGCAACACGGAGTTTCATCTAAAAACTAAAAACAGAGCTACCATACGACTCAGCAATCCCACTCCTGGGCATATACTAGAGAAAACCATAATTTGAAAAGATGAATGTATCCCAGCGTTCATAGCAGCACTATTTACAACAGCCAAGACATGGAAGTAACCTAAATGTCCATCAGTAGATGAATGGATAAAGAAGACGTGGTACATGCATACAATGGAATACTGCTCAGCCATAAAGAGAATGAAATAATGCCATTTGCAGCAACAGGGACGGACCCAGGGAGTCTCATACTAAGTGAGGTGTTAGACACAGAAAACAAATGTCACTTATATGTGAAATCCTTAAAATAACGATATAAATGAATTTATTTACAAAAGAAAATTGGCTCACAGATACAGAAAACAAACTTACGGTTACCAAAAGGGAAAGAGTAGGGGCTGAGATAAATAAGGAGTTTGGAAATAAAATATATGCACTACTATATATGAAATAGATAACCAACAAAGACTTATATTCAGTATCTTCTAATAACCTATAATGGAACAGAATATAAAAAAGAATATATGTATATATATGTGAATATGAATCACTTTGTTACACATGTGAAACTGTCACAACATTTAATCGACCACGTCTCAATAATTTTTTTAATACACTTGTTTGTTTTCTTAAACTGTTTGGTGGCTTTTGTTATTTATACCTTAACACATAAGGTATTCTGTTTTTTATACCTTAAATATATATATAATTATCTTGTCTATGTTTAGTATATGGGGCTTCTATGGTGGATCAGCAGTAAACAATCCACCTGCCAATGCAGGCGATATGGGTTTGATCCCTGGATTGAGAAGATTCCCTGGATAAGGAAATGGCAACCCACTCCACTATTCTTGCCTGGGAAATCCAATAGACAGAGGAGCCTGGCAGGCTATGGTCCATGGAGGCATAAGAGTCAGACACGACCTAGTAACTGAACCACCACCACCATGTTCAATATACATTAAAAACAAAATCATCAAAGCCCATTCTTTGAAAATGCTTGATATATATAGTGTTATCTCTTTAGAAAACACTAAAGAACTTTATTCATGACAGAGATACTTCACAACTTTTTGTAGAGTTGTTAGATAATTAATTTAAGGCACCTAGCACATTGCTTTGCATACAGCAGGTACTCAGTGAACCACCCTGATGTCAAAAAAAGATTGATAAACAGGAAACAAAATTCTACTGTAGGAATACACACAGGATTTCAACAGGTGAATTTGAGGAATTACAAGCATTCAGAGGAGAGCAATGGTAAAGTATGGAATTAGTTAACACTTTACATTAAACATAACTTTTCTAAAGACATGTGGGAAAATGTATGTGATTGATCAGAATGGCCAGGAAGGGATGGGGGAGAAATCTGTGCTGGTAAGTTGTGAAGGAGCAGAAGCCACAGAAGCTGAGAGAGAGAAGGAGAGAGTTCCTTTTAGATATATTATCCAAGTGAGGAAGATAAACAGTTGGGGAGAAGACTCACTGAAGCATTTCTTGGCAAGCATTTTATATGTCATCTTAATGAATCTTCTCAAAACTATGAAAAGTAGATGGTATCATCCTGTCCATACAGACGAAGAAATCACTCTTCTGTGAATTTAGAAAAGCTATCCCCAGAGACACAAAATTATAGCAGGGATTTCAATCCAAATATATTTGACACCAAACCTTACAGGTTTAAACCATGCCACCTCGAGCAGAGAAAAGTCCAGAGAATGTAACGGTGGTGGAGGGAAGAGAGGGCAATCATCTGCCCCTGGAATGGTGAAACTAACAAACACAGAAATTAAACAAAAATCTCATTTGAGTCCTTTCTTCAGCAGTTATTATGGAGATCAGAAAGCTAAAATCATCTTTTAAAGCAGAGGTCAAACTAGTGTTCAGAATATGTGATGCTATGAGTCCGTCTGACACACTGGACATATGAAAATTACCAGGAGTGGCTGTAATATACCTTAAAGGGCTAAGGAATTTCAGGATGAAACACTGGGCCAAAAGGTACCACTTGTCATTTACAAAATAATCCTGAACTGAGGAGTCTGGAAGGTTTCCAGTATGATTCTAAGATGGAATATGGGATCCTGAGACCTAGATCAGTAACTTGAACTTTCATGTATGACTGGCAGGCGCTGCACAAGTCTGACGCTTCAGACATACGATGGAGCCTCTACTTATATCTCTTGTACATGTACATCTATTTCTATAGCATATTACAGTTATTTATGTACATATCTTATCATCCTAACTAGGTTTTACACTGTTTAGCAAAGGCTATGTCTTATTCACGTTGTATGCCCTGACAGCCTGGCATACTGACCTGTACATAACGGATACTCAATATTTAATTGAATCAACTCCCTACCATATCAGGAAGCACAACTGCTAAGTGGAAAGGCAACTATGGTTTCTGTCAGGGGAAATACCATTTCACTGATCTAGAATTCTTTAAAAGACTGACATCAGTTTGTGGCCAAGGAGAACCACTGGACATACTTCTCCAACTGAATTGTATGGTAATTGAGAAAATGTTTTGTCAAGGGGAGAAAAGTGTTTCAAAACTACAAACAAGAAGGAAGGAAAAGTGTATAATTTCGCTAAACAAAAAGGAGTTAACCACAAATAGTCTGTTGCAGATGACCTTATTTAATCTTTTTAAGATATAAATCATCTGGCTGATGAAACCATAACATATTTCAGACTAGAGATAAGAAGTCAAGCTGATGGACATAAATGGCAAAGAAAATGGCAGAGATGAGTGGAATGAACAGTGACAGACACACACTGAAGACAAGGGCCAACTAAGGATTAAATACAGAAATAACATATAGGATGACCAACTTGGAGACTCAGAGCCATTGGTAACAATTCTGGAAAACAAGGAAGGCCCTAAATTCAGGCATTTTCTAAACATACAGACCAAAACCTTCCAAGTATTATCAAACAGTATTTGGGAAAGCAGGGGGTATTATTTTCCCTTTGCACTAAATCCAGATTCTGGGACTGTGCCTAAAGAGAGACAGACATACCAAGTCAGAAAGGATCCAAAGATAGACACCTCGGCAGGACACTCAACCTCCGCACTATTGACATTGTAGAAAAACAGTTCTCTGTTGTTAGGATGCGGGTGCTGTCCATGGTACTGCAGAATGTTTAGCATAATCGCTTCCCTGGTGGCTCAGCCAGTTAAGAATCTGCCTGCAATGAGGGAAACTCAGGTTCGAACTCTGGGTCAGAAAGATCCCCTGGAGAAAGGAATGGCAACCCATTTTGCCTAGAGAATTCCATGGACAAAGGAGCCTGGCAGGCTACAGTCCATGGGGTTGGACGTAACTGAGCAACTAACACTTCACTTTTCACTGACCTCTACTGGATGCCAGCAGCACATTCCCAGTTGTGACCACCAAAAGTATCTCTAGACATTGATAAATGTTCCCTGGGCAGCCAAGCTTAATATAAGAACCACTGCTCTAAAGTGATCCTGGGAGTCCCCAGCTGGAGAAGAAATCTGGTAAGTATATGACAGAAATAAATATTTGATGAGAGAAGGTAAATACACACATGTTTGCTAAACTCCAGGACCCCAGGTGTAGCTGAAGGAAGGCACTTATAAGTGCATTTTAAATCATAGAATTATTACTATATAGGGTGCAAACTTGTAAATTTAATTTTACCCCAGGAAATGGACCAGATCTGACAAAAACGGGTTGGAGAAATCTTTGGCAAAGTCAGGTATAGCAGATCCCAAAGTTTTATTTTTAATCTTAATCTTTTAGAGGGCAATGCTGTTCCTTCACAAATAATTTCTTAATGCAAAGACAGACAGAATACCAGCGTAGCTAATCTAACTGTTACTCAGCTATTAGCTGATTTCTTCAGTTTTGATATTGTGTTCTGTTGATTCTTGGTTTCACCAAATGCATTTGATGAAACTACTGAAGTTATTTCTCATGTAAGGCTAGCCAAGCTTGGGCACACATATGCAGATGAAAGAGAGACAGTGATTGGGTTCATGCTTCTCACAGCATCATTGACAAGTGCTGTCAGACTGGAAAGATGGGTACTTGACCAACAGATGCAAACTCTTCATAAATGTCAGGACTTATAGTCATGGCTTCATATGTTGCCATTTCATGAAGAGTCACTCCATTTCCAAAGACTGCACTTCAATCTGGTGTCCTTACCATTATTGCTTTTCGACCTTGTTTAGCTGTGCTGAACTACTGCACTTCACTGAGATCCTTAACAGCAGAGCTTACCCAGCAGTGGAGAATGTAGGGTTTGTATTCAAAATCTGGTTCTTACCATTTATGGTTTGTGTGATCTTAACCACAACACTTAACCTTCTGAGACCCATTTTTTTTTTAAATGTGCAAAATGCAAGTATAATGACCGTTCTCTCAGCACTGGCATGATGATTAAACAAGGTGCAAGGGTTAGAGAGCCACAGCTGGACTCGTCATAGGCGGTGGAAGGATGGTTTGCTGGGCAGTAGGGTCTGGAAGGCAGACTGTTGAAGGATGAGACAATGTCATAATTCCATGCTTTTTTCTCTTTTTTAAAAAATGACCTCCTTGTGAAAACCTGTGATAACTGTTTTAGAACACCTTCTATTTTTCCCTGTAGCTAATATATAAACATTACATACTCTTGGCATCTATTTTGACAAGGGGCAAAAGCACAGCCACCAAGATACCTTGTAAAATCCCTATCGATTAAGGTTTAAGAAAGCAGATCTAGAGTCAGACTGCCTGAGCCCACATGCCAGCACTACCACTTATTAACCACATGGCCCCTCTGTGCCATGTAGTTTTTCAATCTGTAAAATCAGATAATAAAGTTACCTGCCTCACAGCGTTGTTATAAGGTATTAAATGAATTAATAACTGTAAGGTACTTAAAAGAGTTCCTGGCAAGTGGTAAGTACTCAATAAGCATTGGCACCATCATCATCATCATTTGTTCTCAGGATCACACTCTGTCAAGAGACAGATACTGATGGGCAGGGGACCCCGATCCCCATCCTAAAGTGTAAAGACTAGAGTTAAGCTCCTCTATTTCATTTCTTCACATAATATTCTCCCTATCTCCACATTATGCCAGGTAGGGGTTTTGCTAAGAGAGACTTGAAATTAAAGTAAGATTGAACGATGTTGTGTTAAAGCAAGGGATTTTTCTTGACCTACGTACATTGCTATGAAATTTAACACCCTAGCCTTCAGGTAGACCTGAACACTCATCAGCTGTTTCTAGTTTTGCTTTTTGGCACCATTAGAATGATGCAATCTTCTGAGCTGTAGGCAGCAAGACTTCTATTTGTCTTCTTCTAATGTATTCCATTTCATACATAACTATCATGATTTCAAGCTGACCAGCACCTTCCAAACACTCTCATTATGTTTGGGAAATATGCAGCCTAATGGAATGATTTTATCATTTTATCAGAATCTAGCAAAGTCAAGTTCCCAGAGCTTCCTTGCAGCTAGGAAACAGGTGCTTGGACAAGGTTTTGCCAGCCAGTCTGTGCTCCTGACTCTGGTTTGGAAACAAGCAACTTGAGGGGATGAGCTCTGGGAGGAGGCCACTGTGCTAGCTTTGATGGCAACAGAGGCATCCACAATCAGGGGTAGCCAGCCCGGGGGTTCCCAGGGGGCAGCAGAAGCAGCTGCAGTTTACTCATCAGGCATGGTTTTAGCATAGTTCCTGTAAGCTCAGAGCCAACTCTTCTTATGGTTATGCTCCAGCCTCCATCACAATTCTTTGAGTTATCTAATATCCTTATCATAAAAGCCTTTTCTGGTTAACCAGCCCAAGTTGGTTTGTATTGTTTCTCCCTGAAAATCTGGACTGAAGAGCTAGATCTACTATGAAAGGGAACACAGGCACCAACCTACATCAGGAATATATATAAAACACCTTGTGTTTTTAAATGGTGGTTGATATAATTATGTAATTATATATAATTACATAAATTATATATAATTACATAAATATGTAATTTTTTCCTCCAATGTTTTCAAAAAGTACTGCTTCTACAGAGCAAAAAAAGCTTTTGCCTTGGCCTCTGCAGTTAATAATGTTTTGTCATTATACTATTGAGTTTATCTTATCACTGATTTTTTTTTTTTCAGTAGACCCCTTCTTCCTTGATCATCTCTGTGGTCTGGGCTGATATGACTCGAAGACTAGGACCACTGTTTGGAGCACCTAGAGATGTCTTGGCTTCCTCACAAGGTGGTTGTCTCAGGGTAATCAGACTTGTTAGTTTTCAGCTCAAGTACCCAATAAATGAGAGGGAAGCTGTACTAATTTTTGTGACCCATCTTGGAAACCACATAGTGTTAATTCTGGCATACCCTACTAACCAAAGGACTCACAAGTCTGCCCAGATTAAGAGGAGGGAAATCCAATTCACCTCCAGATAAAGGAGTGGCAATGAAAGGTGCTATTGCATCGTCTTTGGAAAAGAAAATGTGATACGGAGATGCTGGCAAAATGGATTTAAAACCCAAATGTTAATTCCAAAGATGTCTAGGAGTCAGAGTCCGACATTTAGACTGCTGGAGTACTTTGAGGCTTGACTGTATCATAATACTCTGTATCTGGTATAGGTCTCATAAGCTGACTTTCTCAATTTTACTTTCTATCTTTCATCCATCAGTACAAAATTTGACTATGGAATAACCATCTAGAAGAAATCTGGTGACTACTTACCTCCTGAACATTAAAATCTCTCCCTAATAGTCCAAATTAATATATGGTTTGTGTTTCTTCCAGCTTCTCATAAGTCCCTGGTGCTATGATTCCTCTGCAAAATAAAGATCTCTTTAAAAATCTTGTGTTTGCTTTCAGAGCAATGTCATGAATATAAAATCTTTTTGATGATAAAAGGATTTTTATGATGCTCATGTATTTCCTCTAGTTTTATAAATGGAAGATGGTGTTGATAATGGCATGATAATTTGTATCACACTCACTGCACAGATCATTGCAGCTGGGTTTTCCATTGAAATATTCAATTACATTTCTCTACATTCTAACACCACTGTCAAAAGATGCAGTGAAATCTTTCCTGACTCTCTTCTGGGCAAAAACAGATTCTGCAAGGAAAAGTCACTTAAGATTCCTGAAGGACATTTCTTCTCATCAGTATGTGATCCAGGGGAGTTATATGCTATTTCAAGATACATGTTCATCAGTTATTCTCTTAGCAAATTTTAAAGTTTTCATCATCTGATGGTAAAGGTAAAAACTGAGAGCAATTACTCTTAAGGTACCAAGCCAGAAGAAAATATACCCAGTGTCTTTTTTAATGGAATGTACAATTGTTCCTCAAGGCCAGAGCTTGGATCTTATTCACAAATACCCAGTTCATTTACATAGTGTTTTTTTACCTAATGTCTGTTGACAAGAATTTTATGATTATACATTGCTTCCATGGATATACAGTTCATGCACCACAATGCTGGCTCTTTCATATTTGTCTAGGAATTTAAATTTTTAAACTTAAGATGACTGACTTTCCGTGAACTGGTCATTATGTTTACATTCTAAGAATATTTACACTTCTTGCATGCATACTGTGTCTGTATGCTAACATCAAAGTCAAAATTGATACTAAGACACAGAATTGGTACTAAGACACATGAGGTCAGGACCATGTATACCTTATATATTCCCTGCACTGAGTTGAGCAGTGCCTCACACAGAGCAGGTATTCAACAAAACATTTGTAAAATGATGCAATGATTGATTGAAATAAATGAAAGAAACAAGGCATCCTTGGGTCTGAGATCACCTTGTCTTATTCATTCATCATCTCATGAACTCGTCTCATTCTCAAAATAAAGTTAGTAATATCCACATAGTTATAGAATGGAGCCTTAGCTTCTTAAGAATTAACTGGCTCATATCCTGGATTGTCATTACTAGGAAGGACTGAATTTTCACAAGCAAAGTATGTAAATTGAGCTCAATTTCTAGGAATGATTCTGGATTGGACCGGATAATGGGAAGTGTGCAGGTATGTGCTCCTGTTAAGTGAACAGGAAGTGATAGGCGTGTAGTTAGCTGGCTGCAAAATCCCATTTCCATGTACACTCCCCTGTGAGTGCCAGGATTCACCCACTCCACAGGCTGCTTTACAAACATTACACATCCACAGTAAAAATAAAACCCTGGCATCGGTGCTACTTAGTCAGTAATCAAATTCCACACACATTCAGAATTTTGCTAGTATGTACATTTTAATAATGAAGTTGTCTTAAGGGCTGTTGAGGGGGAGTGGAAGATTTCATTGCTTTACCAAAGTCTGCCAATTATCACTTAATTTTGCGGCTTTACTAGGGTCAATCGTCCATCATATTGTGGTGTTTAAACCGGTTACAAATTAAACAGGAAAAGTAACAAGAAAAGAAAACTTTCCTAGACTACCCTAATCCTGCCAAGCATAAAAATGAACTTAACTGAGAAAACTGCTGAGAGATTAATATATAAAATTTGTATGCTATTAAAGAAACCATTATAGCAGCTAAGTTCTGGGAATACAGCCTCTGCAAAAGTGAAGGGAGACAGTAGTGAGATAAAATTTAGATATTTATTTTCTACCAATGTAAATGGGATTTTATTACTACAATTTCACTTAAAGTCACATATGCAAATCTCTAGTGTATCAGTGAAGGAAAGATTTCAAGGGCTAGGTAATTTAAATCATAGTATTAGCTAAAAGGAAAAGGATGAGCATTTAAAGAAATCTGTAAGAGTGAGAATAAAGATTAAATTGAAATAAAAACTAGGCTAGGCGATCTTGCTGCTTAAAGACAAAAATGTTTAGTTATGTTAGGAAAAGAGTCAAGAATAAGGAATTTTTATCCCAAGTATAATTCTTTTTCGTTTTCACTGTCATCACCATCATCATGGCCATCCTTTTCCTAATGTTTATTTGCTAGCAAGCACTTCATACACACTTTCTGTGAATCCTCAGAACAACGCTATAGTCAGGTTCTATTATTACCTACGGTTTACTATTGAAGAAACCAAGGCTCAAACAATTTAACTAGCACAGATTACTTGCCTAAACATTGTAAGTGGCAGGTTAAAATTCTAGGCAGTCTGATTTCACATTTTCTCATAATTAAGATCTGTTTAGATATTTCTGACAATAGCTCTGATGGACACAGTAGCTACAGACACAGCAACGCTGTGAACTCATGAACCTCAAAACTTTACTAGATATGTGACTAGTCTCAGGTCACTAAAACTTTCTGGTTTTCAAAGTCCTGTAGAAGATGGTAGAACTAGACTAGAGATTTGCATCTGGGTGGCATGAGCTGCTAGGGAGGGACTGCACACTTACAGTGGGGTGGGGTCACAATGACTGTGGACCACTCTTATGGGCTTGTGGGCGGGGTGGCGGGCAGGGTCAGGCACAAGTTGTAAAGCCTGGAATAATTCCACTAGAGGAAAACTGGTTGTGTTCTTCACGATTTTCCAAATGTTCCACCAGACATTCGATAAATTCTTCGTATAACAGTCTGAGCCTACATGGTAAATCCTTCTTCACATTTTGTTTTGTGCTATTTTAACATACACTGATTTCTCTAGGAATGCAATGACAGTCTGTGTGGGTGACTGTGTACGGATGAGCGAAGGTGCTTCTCTTTGAACATCTTTAAAATTACAGTTCACCATCTGGGAAAATCATACACTATGGTATTTGAGTTGCCAATTCAGCACACCTGTCCCCAAAGGCATTTCTGACTGCTGCACTCATGATACACCCTATGTACGGGTACAGGCATCCAACTACTTCATATGTTTCTAGAAGAGTCATGCTTAAGGAATTATATATTGATACTGATACATGTACATGGACTTGTAGAATTTTTATTATAAACATACTTTTACATATATATTTTAATTGTATTTATATATAAATTTTATACATATATAAATATTTTATTTTATTAGACATATTTCATATATAAATATTTTATTTTATTAGACATTTTTATTTTCCTTGATATTTCAATCAGGCTGTTATATTGATTTTTTAAAATTTTTGTGTTGGTTATATTGTTGGTGACGTTTATTAAGCCTAGGCCAGTAAGGCACTGTTACTAAATATTTGTCAAAAAAGGGTGCACTAGTTCTGAGAAGATGAAGAAATTCTGGACTAGGGATTTCTAAGGTCTCACTCAGCTTTAAGATTCTATTCTATCCTATTAAATAAAGCCATAGTCAGTGATTTTCTCTACAAAAGTGGCCATAGCCAAAATCAAAAGTAAATTACACACTCCCTCGTATTTTGCATTACTGTTCACAGAATGCAGACTTATGTTTCTGGAAGTTCTCTAATTTGCACATTTTTTATGATGGAAGTGCCTTTCCTAGTCTGTGAAGCAGAAAATGACATTCCACATACACCCCCACAGATTCATTCTTCCCTTTGAACCCACACATAAAACATAACTGACAGAAAGTCAGCTGGATTAGAAAATGAAGTGAGACTGTGCTTACAAATTAATTTTAAATGAAAAAAATATAGCAAATTAAGTAAAAGGATAACAACAGGAACAATGGCTGACAAATGAGAGAAATGATGTGGAATTAAAGTAATCTGATTACTCTGCACTGTGGGCCAACATTATGAAAATATTCAGAGAATTACCGCAAAGCATCACCATCTTAACTAAAGAAGAGCTTAAAGTTTCCCAAGTGCTTTGCCATCTAGAATGTCACTTTGTCAAATAGTTAGCAAATGAGAGCTCAGAACTTTTTTCAGAGGGGTATGATAGCCTTTCTAGAGTCTCTCCTCTCACTCAGGTTCACTGGCTAAACAAGATGAACGGAGCCCCCACTGAGCAGATGGGCAGAGCACCGTGCCGAACACCACGAAGTGTGATAGGAAGGCAGGGGCTCCTGGCCTGCACATTCCTGCAAGACACACACAGCTAAATAAATCTGAAACGAGGAAGACCACGAAGCACGCTCTAAGGGAGGAACAAAGCACTGACCTGGCCTGGGAGGAGGGGAGATTCGTCTCAACTGGGGAAATCTGAAAATGTGAACTGAGCTTGAAGGGAAGAGAAGCTCTGTTGAGCAAAAATGAGTAGGAGAAAGAGGTAGCCTAGACACAAGAAACAGCTTGAACCTAGGTCTGGGACAGGAGAGGATGTAGAGCAAATTGGACTGATGGTTTAGGGTGGGGAGTGACCCTGGAGAGGGTGGAAATAAGATAAATTTGAAATCCAAGTTGAAGAGTTGGGTCTATATTCTATATTTTCAACATTCATTAAGCAAACATTATAGAGCACCAATTATGTATCAGACTCTGTTTTAGGCAGTAGGGAAACAGCAGAAAACAAGAAAAAAAAATTCCTGACCTCACAGGGCTTACATAATTAGAGAAAATACAAATTAATTGGAGAGATAAATAAGAACAAATACATAGTATGTCACTGGGTACAGAGTCTTGTGGATTGGCACAGCCATTAGGGAGAACAGTATGGAAGTTCCTTAAAAAACGAAAAGTAGAGCTATCATGTGATCCAGCAATCCTACCGGGCATATAACTGGAGGAAACCCGAATCTGAAAGGATAAGCGCGTGACAGTGTGTATTGCAGTGCTATTTACAACACCGGGGACACGGAAGCAACCCTAAAGGTCCAATGGGAGAAGAATGGGTAAAGAAGATGTGATACAGATATACAACAGAACACTACTCAGTCGCGAAAAAGGAATGAAACAATGCCGTTTACAGAGACATCCATGGGCTCAGACACTGGCATACTGAGTGGAGTAAATCAAAGATGAGTATCATATGACATCACTTATTTATAGAATCTTTAAAAAAAAATGGTACAAATGAACCTATTCACAGAACAAAAGCATAGTCACAGAGGCAGGAAACAAACTTCTGGTTACCAAGAGGGAAAGAGGGGTGGGGAGGAATAAATTAGGTCAGAATTGACATATACACATTGGTAGTTCAGTTGCTAAGTTCTGTCTTGACTCTTTGCCACCCGATGGACTGTAGCCCGCCAGGCTCCTCTGTCCACGGGGTTTCCCAAGCAGGAATACTGGAGTGGGTTGCCATTTTCCTTCTCCAGGGATCTTCCCAACTCAGGGGTCGCACCTGCATCTCCTGCATTAGCAGGCAAATTCTTTACCACTGAGCCACCAGGAAAGCCCTTTATACACACGACTACATAAAACGGACAACTAATAAGGATCTGCTGTATGGCAGGAATTCTACTCAGGGAATTCTACTCTGTAATAATGTATACTGGAGTAGGAAATGGAAACCCCCTCCAGTATTCTTGCCTGGAGAATCCCATGGACAGAGGAGCCTTGCAGAACACAGTCCATGGGGTCACAAAGAGTCAGACACGACTGAGCGACTAAACAATGACGTATATGGGAAACGAGTCTTTAAAAAGTGGATATATGTGTATGCATAACTCACTCACTTTGCTGTACACCTGAAATTAACACAACACTGTAAATCAACCATATCTCAATAAAAACTTTTAAGAAAAGAATAACAGAAAAGTATTGTGAGGAAAAAATGAAGACGGGGAGAGGAATGGGATGTTGCCATTTTAGAATGTTCTGGGAAGGCTTCACTGAGAAGGTGGCATTTGAACAGCAGCTTGTAGGCGATGAGAATGTATGTAATAGGGATTTAAGAATAGATTGTGGCCACTATACGCCAATCAGAATGGCGAAAATCCAGAACACCGACAACAGGAGGATGCGGAGTGAGAGGACGCTGCACGCATGCGCGCATGCTCAGTCGTGTCCGACTCTTTGTGATTGCATGGACTGGACTCCACCGGGAATTGTCCATGGAATTTTCCAGACAAGAATACTGGAGTAGGTTGCCACTTCCTTCTCCAGGGAATCTTTCCAACTCAGGGATAGAACCCATGTCTCCTGTGTCTCCTGCATTGGCAGGCAGATTCTTTACCACTGAACCACCTGGGAAGCCCCTCACATTGCTGAAAGGAATACAAAATAATACAGTCACTTTGGAAAACAGTTTGGTAGTTTCTTACAAAAACTAAACATATTCTTAAGCATCTAAACCAGCAATTGCACTCCTTGGTATTTACCCAAAGAAAATTTATCGGGTATCCACACAAAAACCTGCACGTAGCAATGTTACACATAATTGCCCAAACTTGGAAGTGACCAAGATGTCCTTCAGTAGGTGGCTGGATAAATAAACCGTGATACATTAGAGAATGGCATATTATTCAGCACTAAAAAGACATGAGCTATTAATCTAGGGAAAGACATGGGGAAACCTCAAATGGATATAATTAATTGAAAGAAGCCAGCTGGAAAAGGCTACATATTGCAGCCTCTGATCCCAACCATATGACACTTTGGAAAAGGTAAAACAATGGAGACAATGAAAAGATTAGTGGTTTCTTCTAGGGACAGGGTAAGAGAGATGAGCAGGCAGAGTGCAGCGGATTCTCAGGGCAGTGAAAGTACTCTGTGTGATACTATAATGATGAATACATGCCATTATACATTTGTCTAAACCTACAGAATGTATGCCAGCACAGTGAGCCCTAAGGTAAACAAACTATGGGCTTTGAGTGATTGTGATGGTCAATGTAGGTTCATCCTTGGTTAAAAAAAAAAAAGGACCAATTTGGTGACTAATGCTAATAATAGGGTAAGCTATGCATACTTGGGAATGGTTATATGTGGGAAATCTTTGTTGTAAATTCAAAGTTTTGTTGTAAATTCAAACTGTCCTGAAAACACAAAGTCTTAGAAAGAAGGGAAGGAAGGAAGGGAGGGAGGGAGGAAGGAAAAGAGAAAAAGAAAGAAAGGTGAATGATTTACAGAAACTGATTTGTATCTGGGGATGATAACTCTAGAAGTAATACGACTTACTGGTTTGAGGGATGCACTGGGAGAGGCAGGTAACTAAAGGTAGAGAGATAAGCTGGGCAATGCACTGGAGCCACGCTGTGTTCATTATTCCTAGCTATACAGTCGATGTGTAAAAATAAATGTACAAATGGTAAACAGCAAATCTGGTCAGCAGTTATCTTTGGGATGGAGGAAGAGAGAAGAAAAGGAAAGGAGAGAGGAAAAGTTGAAATAGGAAAGGGTTCTGAGGTGGCTTTTACAGATTTTGATGATTTCTTACTCAAGCCGGTAGTGGGTGCACGGGTGTTTTGTTACATCAATCTCTATTTCTACTTGCATATTTGAAATAGTTCACAAAAATAGAAAAAAAAATAAAAGCAGAAGCTAGAAATAATTAAAAACAACTCATATATAATTACCATTTACTATGTCCTAAGCAGTAAGGGCTACACAGGAAATATCTCAATTAATTCACAGCCCAGCCTTATGAAAGGAATGTTACTACTCTCTTTCATTTATAGGTGTGCTGTGTTAAGTTGCTTCAGTCACGTCCAACTGTTTATGACCCTATAGACTGTAGCCCGCCAGACTCCTTTGTCCATGGGATTCTCCAGGCAAGAACACTGGCGAGGGTTGCCATGCCCTCCTCCAGGGGTTCTTGCCCACCCAGGGATTGAACCCGGGTCTCTTACTTCTGCATTGGCAGGCGTGTTCTCTACTATTAGCACCTCCTGGGAAGCCCCTTCATTTGTAGGTAAATGGGGCGCAGAGACTAGGAAATCTGGGCACACAACCAGCAAGCTAAGCCACATGGGCTCCAAAACAAGGTTGTGGAAAGACAATACGTGGAACCACTGAGCCAAACCGCCTCCCTGAAAATAAATAAAAGCTTGACCTAAAGAAAACTGAACACGAAGGAGGGCTGACAAAGACAGCAATAAAGTTGAGTCACTCTCAAGACACAATGGATTGAAGGACAACCTGTTACAACATTCACTCATTAACTTCTTTTCATTATTCAACTTTCATTGCACATTTCCTGATGCTTATGTATCAGGTACTACTCTAGATGCAGCAATATAAGACAAGATAAGATCGTTTGCAGCCTATTGGAATACGGTGTGATCAGTGCTATGATAAAGATATGCACAGAGGTTTGGGAACCTGTGGGAGGCGTATCTAAAACCCAGATCTCAGAGCTGCATTCAGATGAGGAAGTGAAACTGATACAGCAAAGGTTGAGATGTCTGCTCACAGTAGGTGGAGGTGCATCCCCCAAGGTTTACTTGAAGAAATGCAGATGGTTCACACTGCAGGGGAGACAAAAGGGAGTGTATTTGCAAAAGATGCAGCTGGAGCAGTAAACAGGGGCCAGGCGATGGTTAGCCATGCCAAATTAGGAAGGAGTGAAGGATGGGGGTAATTAAGAGCAAATGAGGGTGCAAGGGAGGGAGCAGATGAACCCTGAGAATCTCACATTTTCCACAGTTGGGCTTGATGAGATCATCTGCTAAGAGGAAGGGAGGTGGGGGGCAGGTAAAAGCTTTGGCATAGAGAAGGTCAGAAACAGCCATGTTAATTAACCTGACAGGAAATTAACAGGTGATCCGAAATTAATGCACCATGACAAAGCTGAGGATGCAGTGAAGGTGAAGTGCCTTGACGCTAAGTTCACGGGTCAGTGCACACACTGATCAGCACCACCGCTGGGAGATCCTGATCCATTCTCAGCCGCTCGGGAATGGGAACCAGAGAGGCTGCAGCAATAACCACGGATAAAGACAATCAGGGTAGGGCATGGTGGATTCCTGGACTAGTTTTTAAATTATTTATAAGGATGCAATGAGTCATAGCAGTAAGGAACACAGACTCTTTTGCTTCCGAGTTTATAATGTAATTGGAATAAAGCAAAAGCAACCAATTTATAGTAGCTAAAGATTAGCAAAACGAATCCCAAAAGAATGTTGCACCCATTCCAAAGGCAGACTTTTCACTGAACTGTACCATTCCATAGGTAGACTTTTAAAAATTAAGCAGACTTTTGTTAATGCTTCTCAAGGTTCATTTATATGTGTTCCCTACAGATACGGCATCCAAGTAAGTGGTGAGATGAATGAAGAAATCTCTAGATCTTACCTGTGGCTCCACATTAGAAGACAGGTTTTCAAGCAGAATTTCTGTTATTCTTATGTTCTTTTCCTTTCCTGAAAATTACACGTGTTCGACTAAGTGGGAAAAGGAGGACTAAAGGGAGTTTTCACTTCTCTTCCCCTCACTTATTAATTCCTGCAGGTATTGCTACAAATGGACTCTTTGATGAACAGTAAATAGAGTTAAAGAAAAAGGCCCTGTGGATTGAACAAGAGAGAAAGAGAAGAAGCAGCTTCTGGGTATAGTTACCCTCGGTAATCAGGGGGCAGCAGGGTAGAAACTCATTTTTTCTGGACACTAACATCAGAGGGGAGTTTTAAGCCTTAGTCTGTGAAGATGTGATCTGGGGTTCACAAGGGAAGTAAAGGGTAAAAGACTTAAGGCACTGCTGAAGAAGCTGAAGCTGCTAATTGGCTCTAATGATCTGAATGCAAATTAATAAATCTCTGTGCTAAAAATTACACGCATCTATAACTGTGACTTTTATAACTTAAGAGCTCTTTTTAACCCATTATTCACACTCTTTCCTTCATGGGACCTGATAGGGATGGAGAATGTTCAGTTTACTGCCTTTCCTCATCACATGCACTGTTGAGCTTTACAGCTTCTGAAGGTCTTGTTAAAAGGATCTAAGGACTGCAGGCATGAAACCCACAGACAGTTTCACAAAGGAAGGAGAAACAGTCAGGCACCAAGCTGTGGAAGGCGGAGCAGCTTGAAAATTCCCAGCCCAGTTGTCTACTCAAGAACCCTGGGACCCAGCCAGAAGAAAACATTGACGCTGCAGTGTGTAGCTGGGCTGTTAGAAATAAGATGGTCAGACTGTATTTTCTTCAATAAAGGGTAGAGTCGTTGCCAGGATGAATGGAGATAGTTGATAGGAAGGCCTGAGCATGCCTGGTACACAGCAGGCACTTAAAGTTTTGTCCTTTCATTCATCCATCCACTGAGTCTGAGAGACAGCATCTAATTCCTAATTCAAGTTCCCATTATTTCACCTCTTCCTCGCTGTAGTCTTCTCTTTCCTGTGCACTTGTTCCTTTTCTTACCCGCCTCGTCCCTTCCTCCTCATCTTACACCCTCCATCACATGCAGAGGCACTATTTCACTCCTCTGGGGTCACATGGGAAGAACAGGTATTGAACCTCATCGTGAGACACCCACCAGAGACCTAAGCCTTGGACCCCATCCCCTGCACCCGCTGTGTAAACAGTCTGCCTTCGCTTCAAGGACCACACCTTTATCAACATAGATATTCAAGCACCTGAGTCAACACAAGACTAATATTAAGTGAGAATGTCAACTATCTCTGGAATGCTGGCAGCCAGGGCAGTGCACACGGGCAGGACATCTCCAAGATTGCCAGAGGACAACGGGATGCAACTGTACTTGGGATCTGATGAGGATGGTACAGGAGAAAAAGAAGTAAACGGACCCAGCAGACTTGAACCCAAACCCATTTTAGGCCATTAAATGGGTGATGATTCACTTGATTCCTTGAATCACTGCCCAACTTCTCTGTGCCTCTGTCTTTGTAAAGTGAAGTCACGGTGAGAATGAAATTAGTCAATACATCTCAAACCTTAAGAACACTGTCAGGACGTGTGTGTGCTCAGTGGCTTCGGTCGTGTCCGACTCTGCGGACTGTAGCCCACCAGGCTCCTCTGTCCATGGGATTCTCCAAGCAAGAATACTGGGCTCCTCTGTCCATGGAATGTATTAAGCCTCAAATAAAGTATTACCTGACTTCCCTGTGGCTCAGACGGTAAAGCATCTGCCTACAACGCGGGAGACCTGGGTTCAATCCCTGGGTCAGGAAGATCTCCTGGCGAAGGAAATGGCAACCCACTCCAGTATTTTTGCCTGGAAAATCCCACGGACGGAGGAGGCTGGTAGGCTACAGTCTATGGGGTCGCAAAGAGTCGGACACGACTGAGCGGCTTCACTTTAAAGTATTAACTACCATGACCACCACCATCATCATTTCATTTTAAGATAAGTCTGGAATTGTGATAATTAATATTAATTATAATAATAGGATTCTGTTTACATTTTGCTTCTTAGTTTCAGAAGCACCTTCTTTATGCTCGCCTTCTGGCTCCCCAACAGCCCTGTGGAGTGGGAGGGTTATCATCTCTGCTTCACTGACAAGGAATCTGAGCTGCTTGACATAATTGTCCTCCTCTGCCATTCTCTGCGAAGTTCATACTTAAAGAACTCCTGGATTTTGGCTGCAGAAATAAGGAAGACAAACACATAAGCAAGGTAAGAGACTAAAACCGAGAGGAAGGGTCTTTCCCTCTCCCCCACGTGTTATGTGTACTCTGCCCTCTCTGCTTTATTCACTTCTGTTCTCTCCACTCCCTCCTCACGGCCACAGCCTCTGTCATCTCTCACTGGGATGACTGAAACTATGACTTGATGTTCATCCTGCCCCTCTAGTCCCTGCCCCTCCCAACCTTTCTCCACAGAAAACCCCACCATGTCCCTCTCCATCAGGGGCTCCCCTTATCTGCCCAGACAGGCTCCTCCAGTCATGTCCCAGTGAATCCATGCATTCTCCGCACCCCCCTCAGATCTCTGTTCACCCTGCTCTGTTTCACTGCTGGCTTTTGCTTCCACACTAGGTTATAAATTCCTTGAGGGCATGGGCCATGACTTTTCATCTTCATTCTCCCACGACCCATCAAAATACCCAACCCATAGTAAATGCTCAGCAAATATCTGCTGAACAAACAAACTGAAACGCAAATAAACACAAATAAAGGGAAATGGGGGTATAGCCCTGTCTGTATTTACTCAGTATGGCATCAGTGGACACATTCATGGAAAACTGCCTCCTTTGAGTAAAAACTGAACCTGATTAAATCCAGGGTTTCCGATCTTGGGTCTTCCTTTACTCTTTCAATGATTGAATGCTCCCAACCAAATGGGCTTAGAGTCAGGGTAAACCTACCTCCTAGTCTGCACACAAAAACTCTGATTTGTAACTTTCATCCAACTAAAAATAGCAACTGTATCCCATTTCACTCTCAAAGATGTCCCCATACAAATGCTGTATTACAGGATGCGGAAAAGGGCAGACCTGGTTTGGGCTTGGTGGCTCAAACGCTAAAGAATCTGCATGCAATGCCAGAGACCCGGGTTCAATCCTTGGGTCAAGAAGATTCCCTGGGGAAAGGAATGGCAA
Source organism: Capra hircus (assembly GCF_001704415.2). Taxonomy (NCBI): domain Eukaryota; kingdom Metazoa; phylum Chordata; class Mammalia; order Artiodactyla; family Bovidae; genus Capra; species Capra hircus. The sequence continues at coordinate 46,245,166 of NC_030812.1, read as the reverse complement.
CCCATTCCAGTAGTCTTGCCTGGAGAATTCCATGGACAGAGGAGCCTGGCAAGCTACAGTGCATGGGGTTACAAAGAGTCAGGCACGACTAAGTGACTAACACTCTCACTTTCACCTTCCAGATGCATGACTTCGGTCAACTTCTCTAAATTTCTCTAAATTTCCATCTGCAAAATGGGTATTTGTTTTATGGGACTGTGAAGATTAAACAAGATGATGCCTGCAAAGAAGTGAGCAACATAATGCCTGGCACCTGGCTCAAAGATATTAAAGCTGCATTATCACCTGATTGGAGAAGCTGATCACTCCAGTGCCTGCATTTACGAGCAGAAAAAAATGCAGTTACCAAACGTTAGCTCTCCAACACATTCCAACAAATTGAGTCAGGTTAGAGCAGCAGCAGAGCATGTATGAGTGCCTTTTGTGCAGCATTACAATAGTGCTTTTAAGAGCAGAGAAATGCGGAAAGCAGGGCAAAAGTCTGCATGCTTGACCTGCGAATTTTGTTAATAATTTAAGTGAGACCACTTAGCACTTTTGCTTACTACAAAGAGCGGGGACCTGCACTCCCACTGTTGTATTAGAACTCTCATCAGCCACAAGGGAACAGAGAGCTGTTTGAAAAACTGCATCTCTCTAGCCTCTAATAATTATGTAAAGCATATCACTGAGGATCTATAATTGGTAGAGACGGCTAAGACTAGAAAATGAGACTATTACCCTCTGGAATCATCTTATGATAAATGATACATTTATTTTAGAGAAATAAGAATCAAAACACATAGGAATAGGAAAGAAAGTTAATGCAGTTTAAAGTATTACTATTCAGCAGAGTTGACATCAATTGGAAATGAATAATCATGAAATGTAGAAGTTATAAGAAACGAAAGCTTTAAGAGACAAAAATTGTAAATGGATTATAAAAAGAGAAGTCTCAGGTTTTATGAAGATAAAACTTAGTCTTAAATACAAGGGCTGTACAATGAATATCTGATGTACAATTTTGTGGACTGAAAAGCAAGGCATAAAGAAACTAAATGCAAAATAGAAAATAAAAGAATATTACTTTTTCAGGTAACAGAATAATATTTTGAAATATAATCCTAAATATGCATCATCCCTGGCAATTCTTATTACTTCAAAGTCCTTTACTCAGCTGAGGCATTCACTGCTTAAAGAAGAGAGCAGGCCCAGACAAGAAGAAGAAGCCATTGCCATCTTAGATTTTAAGTAGCCTTGTTTTAAAACAGGTCATGAAAACATTGATTTTGCCTTTAGTACCTAAAGGAGGTACTTTCCCTGGACTCCAAAGATGTACTTTAAATATCAAAGCTAGCTTGAAGGACTTGGAATAAAAACCCACAATGAGTCCGGTAGATTTTGCCCGCTGAGATCAACACCCCAGAAGAATGGACAGGAACTCTTTAAAAAGACTCAGCATCCAAAAGCAGAGGACACTTGTGGTCCCTGGTCAACTGAAACTCCCAGTGGTTCCAGGGCCAAATCAAGAAGGCTGCAACAGAGCAGAAATGCCAGATTCAGGCAGAGAGAACTAGCCACTCCCACTTCCGTCCATACCAGTCCCCGTGGGCACCAGCAAGACATGGAGGAGAGTTGAGAATTCCCATGGGCCCTTGAAAGGCTCATGGAGGGGCAGGAGGGGATGGGGTTAAGCAGGGGGCCAATGTGCTATCCCATCCGGGTAGCCAGTGACAGAGAATTTGCAGCAACAGCTGTGCGTAGGCCAAAGCCAGGATTTCACGCAAGTATGGTGGAATCTCAGAGAGAAAACAGCATGAGGAGAAAGCCAAAGTGATGGCAAGGTTAGAGGAGAAGGAGCTTCAGGTACTGATTGTGCTAAAAGATCAGATCAGAGACATATCAGGAGCAGAGGCATGGCAGGGGCTGATGTCCAAAGATCAGGCAGGATGAGCCATCTCAGAGGAGGCAGGGAGAACGGGGGACAGCTGGGGAGCCAGCTGCTGCCCCTCCACCAAGGTCAGGAGGCTGCAGAGTCCACACTGCACTCTGATACCCAGATGCCTGATAGAAAAGGAAAAGAAATCGGAAAGACTAAGATTTTCCATGAAAGAAGAATGTGTTCACCTAAAAATGACCTTCTTACCTTGAATGGGCAAAATTATGAGGAAATGGAGACCAGTGCTACAGTTAGAGGAAACTGAAGTTATGGTATGTGACTCTTGATATAAAATCCCCACGTATGTCCAACTTATGGGAAATTAAATTGATGGCATCTTTCTGTTCAAAGTTAATGATGAAAAGATCCAACAAAGAGCAAAAGTTAGTTTCTCCTGCCACCCTAGAAAAACTCTCCATTTTAAAGTAAGGAATGGTAGGAAAAATTGTAGAAAAGGCACTGTGGGGTAGGGGGTGAGGAGCAGTGTAGTTAATATGTACCGAAGACCTTCTACAACCTGGTATCATAATATACTCTGTACTCGATCCTCACAACAACTACATGAGATGACACGGGCAACAGCATCCCTGTTTTATGGAAGAGTCCAAGGTTCACAGAAGTCAGTGAACGTGTACAAGGTCACACAGCTGATTAGGGGCAAAACTGGGATTCAAACCCAGCTGTTCCTAACTCCCCGAGTCCAGACTTTCTTTTCCTTGAAAGCAGAATCACACTTAATGATGTAAGCACCTGAAATCTAGAAGGGGAAAAGGCTGAGGAATAGAATTCCAGTGTGTGTTTCACAATATGTGCTGTGCACATGCCTACCACCAATTTACATCACATAATACCTAAAAACTGAACTTCCTGAATTATAATGAAGCTGATATTGGAAATGCGGTTACATTTTTTGCAGGGGTTACAGTTTGTCTGCTGCCTCCTCTTATCAGAGAACCTAAGTGCACCACAAGGTATTGTTAATACTTTAGCATGAATTCTTTCAAACTCAAATGAAAATACTCACTTAGTAGGTAAATCAGCTGAGAATTAACTCCATAACTAGGTAAAAGCCTTAATATAATATAGTTTTTAAAGAAAGGATTATCTTTAAGTCATATGTAACAGAGGCCTTCAAGCTAAAAATGTACGTAACAAATAGAACAAAATGACTCGTTTTAAAAAAGGAAAACTGTGCATTTGGAGGAATAAATTAACGATGATCTATATATCCTGGGTGGCTTCTACTCTGCAATTTCTGTTTCCTCCCCAAGCCTATTTACAATCTACCTCACCCCCCCCATATCATCTCCCTCTTCAGTCAAAATGTACGTAACGTAAATGTACGTAACGTAATGTACGTAACGTAATGTACGTAATGTACGTAATGTACATTATGTACGTAATGTACGTAATGTACGTAATGTACGTAATGTACGTAACGTAAAAATGTACGTAACAAATAGAACAAAATGACTCGTTTTAAAAAAGGAAAACTGTGCATTTGGAGGAATAAATTAACGATGATCTATATATCCTGGGTGGCTTCTACTCTGCAATTTCTGTTTCCTCCCCAAGCCTATTTACAATCTACCTCACCCCCCCCCATATCATCTCCCTCTTCAGTCAAAAATTTTTTTCTTGAAAGTAGATTCCAAGAGATTTCCCAATAAAAATTACTTTCATGTCCCAAAGTTTAAGCTCTCCATATGATCTTAAGAGGTTAGATTCCTGAGCTTGGCTCCTATCTTGAGCACTCGTTCATCCTACCCTCCATCTACTCTGGAAAGGTGGGACCATTTTTGGTTGGTGGTAAACATAAGCACAAATAAAAAGACAATAATAGCAACAATAATGACAAGGTAATAGTAATAGGAAAAACTAGTATCTATATACCATCATATAGCCAAAAGTGCTCTCCAACAGATATCTCATTTGATTGTGCCAACCATACTGTGAAGAGGCTCTGGCAAATGTTGCTGCTTTTGTTAATGACTCCTCTTACCACTCCACTTCCTCTATTGGATAGAAAAACAGGAGGTTTCAACAGGTTCAAAGAGTTTCTTTGCAAGATCACACCCCTAAGTGAGAGCTGGAATGAGAAGTTCCCTGGATTCTTTCTCCCCAGTGCTCAGGATCTCCAAGCATCACTCCTTAGATGTTAAATGAATTTCACATCTTGAAAGTTGGGGAATTGAGAAGCAAAACAATTAAAATTGTGATGTGTGAACCACTTGATCTTACCCTTTGTTTCTCAGGCTTTGTTAACCATGTAGGCCTAGGAGATTCAACTGCTTTGAAGACTTTGCCTTCTGGCTTTGCCTTAGGAGCAAAACATACTTTAATAAAGGTTGGCATTTCAAGTGCTAGCAGTACTTAGACATAATAAGGACTACTAAGGCACAGAAATGTTTGAGAAGGCTTAGAATTCAAATTATAATTACTAATGACAATATTTAAGTAATTATAAATGTAAAGTTGCTCATTCTAACTCAATGTTCTCATGGGTAAAATGAGACGGTATCTGTCTCCTGGATTGCTGTGAGGACTGAATAAAATCCTGACCTAAAACACTCAGAATATTGTCTGGAATACCAGGAGCCCATTAATATTAGCTAGTGGCATTATTATTTCTAAAGGTAGAATAATAAACTATGGATATCTTCATCCAGGTCTTTGTTTTTTTCTAGAGGTCAAGGAGATTTACTTCTAATATTTAGCTGCCTTTTACCTAGTTAGAAAATTCTATATGCATTGTTACAGACTGAATGTCTATATCCTTCCCCAAATCCATATGTTGAAATCCTAATTCTAAAGGTGAAGGTATTAGAACGTGGGCCTGCGGAAGGTGATTAGGTGATGAGGATGGAACCCTCATAAATGGTTCTAGTGCTTTTATAAAAGAGAGTCCAGACAGCTCCTTTGCCCCTTTCATGACAGAGAGGAGACAGCCACCTATGAGAAATGGTTGCATGAGACACCAAATCTGCTGGCATCTTGGTCTTGGACTTCCCAGCCTCCAGAGCTGCAAGAGGAATGTGTATTCTATATAAGCCATTCAGACTATGGTTTTTCCTTACAGCAACCCAAATGGACGAAGACGTATGTTCTGAAAGTGTGTCTGGATTATCATGTTTTACATATTGTTATTCTAAGGTAAAACATCTCTTAAGGAATTGACGGTAAGATATGATTATGAAGATTTTTAAAGTTTCTTTATAAACCTTTTATAAATGAATTTTATTAAAATTTTATAAACTTTTAAAAATGAATCTCCAAGTTCATTTTACTAAAAGCAACAGAGCAGTGCATCCCATGTTAAAGTACCTCTCTTTAACTGAAGATTTCTTTACCAATCAAGAGTGTGTGAAGATATTAATATTTATTCCCAGATGGCCCCCTATCAGAAGAAGCAAAATGTTACTTTAATTAGAAGGAAATTTAATTTAGATAAGGATAGGCCTACCTCAGCAGTTCTCTGTCCTCTGTGTGCATTTGAATCATCAAGATTCTGGAGAGCTTTTAACCAAGTCCTGCTCCTGAGGATTCTAATCCAACTGCTCAGAGGTGGGGCTCAAGAACTGAAACATTTTAAACCTATTCAAGAATGTGCAGCCAGGGTTGAGAATCATGGACCAAAATTCAATATTCAAGGTCCTATTTTGCTAATAGGAACAAAAATTTTGTGAGTCTCTGATGTTTTACTACTGAAAAACAGATTAGGTCTCTTCAGACTTCAAAAGACACATTCAAAGAAATGAAGCCACGTTTTGACCTGAAGAATACAATGTCCTACAAAGTTTAAAGACATTTGAAAAAATAGTGTGCTCCTCTATAACCACATGGAGAAGGAAATGGCAACCCACCCCAGTGTTCTTGCCCAGAGAATCCTATGGACAGAGGAGCCTGGTGGGCTGCCGTCTATGGGGCTGCACAGTTGGACACGGCTGAAGAGACAGCATGCATGACCACAATGGGATGTTAATGAAGAAGTAATGCTAGAAAACACAACTGATCTAGAGAAATGAAACTCCAAGAAGGTACATGATTTGTCCCAGGGAACAAAGCCGGCAGCAGACTCTGGTATCGCACCTTGCTTCCTACCCTGCCACTGTTCCTCCGTTGTATTATGTCTAGCTGTTTGTATGCACAAAGCATCCTTTTTTGTTTGTTTGTTTCACAGATTTTTGAAAAACTGTGATCCAATACTGAACATTATCTGCTGTATATGTTCAATTTTTAATATGCTTATATGTGCATCTGAAACTATCACAACATTGTTAAATGGCTATACTCTGAATAAAATACAAAGGTAAAAAACATGCTTATAAACTGTGCTAAATGGTCAGTGACAGAAGCTAAAATATATTCTTAGCTTCTGATCAGAATAGATATATTTAGTAGGCTTTCAAATTTTAATAAGAGTGAGATCATGCTAATTTTCTTAAGTGTAATTTCATACTACCTGTATAACATTTAAAGCATTAATTTGTGACACCTTGGCTATATTCCTGAGTAGAGAATGTGTCATAATGTATCAGCATGTGTCATAATGTGCTAACCTGTCATATTTCACATCACTGAGCTTGGGACTGCATTTGTAATAATATAACAATACTATTATAGACATGATCCTATGGACTGTAGCCCACCAGGATCTTCTGTCCATGGGATTTCCTGGGCAAGAATGCCAGAGTGGGTTGCCATGCCCTTCTCCAGGGGATCATCGCCACCCAGGGATCAAATCCATGTCTCTTATGTCTCCTGCATTAAAGGCAGATTCTTTACCTCTAGCACCACCTGGGAAGACCACAGCAATGATAATAACTGTCATTTGTCAAGTCCCTATTATATGCCATGCATGGTACTAAGGGTTTATGCAGCCTTTAAATTTATTATATACATTTCATAAATGGAGAAACCAAGGCTCAGAAAATTTACAGTGCTCACAAGCATAGCCATTTGGTTGCAAACCAAGGATTCCAATCCAGATCAGTTTATCTCAAACGTAATATTTTATCCACAAATTTATACTGCTGTAATAACTGATTTAAAACATTCAAAGTTAAATTTTGTTGAATATAAAACTAGACTAAAATTTTTTGATGAAATTGAATTTAAGCATAATTTAGGTTGAGAAAACCCCAACTGTCCGAGAAAACACTGATGATGAAGATGAACACTGATGAATCCTGAATGTAAGACAGTTGAAGAAGCTCTCGTTGGTCCAAGTGACAGAAAAATGACACCGGGTTCAGAAGCGACACACCTGTAACGAAATACCACTCTCTGCTCTGTACCAAGAGTGAGCACCAGGGATTATAAAATCAGAAACACAGGCAGAGAGAAAGCATTTTTAAATGCAAATAATTCAGATGATTATAACTGGAATACAAATGAGTTTATTATACATGTTAATGGGTTAACCATCTTAAGACCCCCCAAAAAAATTATCTGACTAAAGATAAATCTTAGCAGGAGGGCAGGGGATGTAACAGGGTAACAGATGTGCTATGTCTAGAAAGAACTGCATCAATGCAGGAATTGAAACTACGGCTGTGGGTCTCGCCTCTTACAGGATTACCAGTGGTTGTTCAATGACTTTATGATGTGTTTCCTAGAGACTTAAATAACATCACAGAGAGCAGGCGGATTTCAAGGGAAGAGAGTAAACAAGTAAAGTGTTGCTATATTTTCATGTTGATCTAAAAATTATATAGTTGGTTTTCTAGCAGCAGTTTTATGATCATTATAAGCTGCCTAGAAGTCTGTTTTAATGCAATAAAAGTAGAAGGACCTCAAAGCATGGTAAAGCTTTTATATTTCGCCATAAAGGTTGAGTTCTACATTTGGAAGCAACTGGCAAAAGTTCCAACCATTTTTTTTGAGATAATGCCATATTGATTCAAAATTTATACAGGGGTTCTCACAATCTTACTAAGAAATAGGCTGCAGTTATGACTCAATGGTCCAGAACCACTCAAGGACTTACTGTAAATGTTACATATCAAGGACCTGGCGGGGCTATCAGCCCTGGAAAAGTGTTCCTGTCTGAGCGATCACAAAGTCACATATGCTTCTAGGAGGATGGGAAGGTGGAGGGCCTGGCAGTGGCCTGGAATCAATGAGGGGAGATTTATCTCCCACCAGAAGTATACACTGGAAGGGTGTGGGGCAGTGTGCTGAGGTTAGGATGCTGCCTGAAGGGTTGGCTGCCGAAAACAGAAATGGGGCAGCTGAGTCCCCCACATCCCAGGGCCTGGAACTCGGGATGACGTGACTTTGGTACTTCCCCAGAGGTCACAGAGCTAGCCGTGCTCCTAAGTGAGGGTGAGAATACATACCATTCCCCCATGGCTCAGCGCAAGAGAATCTGCCTGCGATGCAGGAGATGGAGGTTTGATCCCTGGGTTGGGAAGATTCCCTGGAGAAGGGCTTGGCAACCCACTCCAGTATTCTTGCCTGGGAAATCCCATGAATAGAGGAGCCTGAAGGGCTATAGTCCATAGGGTCGCAGAGTTGGACATGACTGAGAAACTCACCAAGAATCAACTGGATCAGCACGCAGACAATGCTTTGATACAGAGATTTTCTTTCCTTATCTCAGATGAGAATGTGTCTTGAGAGAGAGCTAAGAAGTGAGGAGACCCCTTTGGGAAAGATGCCAAAGCAAAGTCTTCCCCGTTGATGTGGAAAAGGAACTGGAAGCTTCCCGAGAGGATTCCGCCACGTTCCCTGAGAAAATGGTCGTGGGAAGAGCAGAACGTGCGGGGCAGGTGGTGGTTGCCTTCCGCACTGGACGGGCAGAGGAAATGCAGCCCAGAGAGTAGATGGCAAGGACCTGTGAAGGCCCGGGCAACTCTGGCACAAGGACGCAGCAGCAGTGACACCAGGGCAGCACGCCCACTGTGAAGCTCGAATGGCAGCTGCGACGGCAGCAAGCCGCACAGGGCGGGCAATGAGCAGGAGACTGGGTCCAGAGACGACGGGAGAGACAGCAGAGATGGTGACAGCGCAGTGACAGCCTGGCCATCTGGCACATCCGAAAGTCACGCTGCTGTACAGCCCAGAAGGGACAGCTAGAGGCTCCCTGGCCTGGCCCCACCCCGGCCCCAGCCACCATCATCGCTCACCTGGATGGCACCGTAGTCTCCTATCTCATCCCTTCCCCCTCAGCGTTGCCTCAATGTAACTGCCAGGGAGATCCTTTTTTCAAACTGTATCAGGAAATAATTTTAGACTCACAAGAAAGTTTCAAAAATAATACAAAGAGATTCTGTGTCCCCCTTCCCCCAATCTTCCCAGAGTATATTATTAAGCCAGGAACACTGACATGGGTGTAATATCATTAACTCAGCTATAGACCTTATGAGGCTCTTCACCACATTTTTTCATGCATTCACCTTTTTTTTTTTTTTTTTTTTTACTGTTCGGTTCTGTGAAACATTATAACACAAATAAGTTTGTGCAACCACATTATAATCAGAATACAGAACTCTCCCTTCACAATAAGAAAAAAAGCCTGTGCTGCTCCTTCACAATCACACCCTCCCCAATCCTCAGCCTCCCAACCATCGACCCATTCTCCGTCACTATCATTTTGCCATTTAGAAGACGTTATATCAATGGAATCATAGGCTATAACACCTTTTGAGTTCAGCTTTTTATCAGTCAGCATAAGGTGGCGCTAGTAGTCAAGAACCCACCTGCCAGTGCAGGGAGATGTAAGAGACAAGGGTTCGATCCCTGGGTAGGGAGGATTCCCTGGAGGAGGAAATGGCACCCCACTCCAGTATTCTTGCCTGGAGAATCCCATGGACAGAGGAGCCTGGTGGGCTACAGTCCACGGAGTCGTAGAGTCAGACATGACTGAAGCGACTCAGCATAACAACCCTAAGCTCCATCCAAGTTGTGTGTATTTAACAGTTCTTTCTTTTTCCTCTTGAGTAGTATTTCATTATCTCTATGTACCAAAGCTTGTTTTCCATTCACTCACTGAGCACTGAGGGACATTTGGGTTGTTGCCAGTTTGCGGCTATGAACATTTTCTGCTGTGAAAATTTAGCTGCTATGCAGCTGCACAGGTTTTTGTGCAAACTCAAGTTCCCACTTCCCTCGGATAAATACCCGGAAGTGTGATTGCAGGGTTAAATGGTAAGTGTATGTCAACCTTTATTGGGAACCACTAAGCTATTTTCACGATCATTTTAAATGAAACGTCATGCTATATCATTTCTTGTTCAAAACCCTCCAGGGGCTTTTCCAGTTAAAAGCCGAAGTCCATTCAGTCCTCTCAAACACCTTACAGAATCTGGTCCCTATTACCTCTCTCACCTCATTTCTTGTGGCTTGACTGCTCATTCTGCTCGGCCACATGAGCCTCCTTTCTATTCATCTCATCAGCCACACTCCTTCCAACTTGAGCCTTCTGCCTGGACCACTTGTCCCTCAGAAGTCCATGTGCCTTCCTCGCTCATTCTCAAGGCCCGGCCTTTATTTTATCCAGAAAGAACATGTTGCTTTCTTAAAAAAAAATTGAGGCACAGTTGATTTACAGTGTTGTATTAGTTTCTGTTGTGTGGCAAAGCAATTTTTTTTTCCCCAGATTCTTTTCCATTATAGGCTATTACAAGGCACTCAATATAGTTCCCCGTGCTATACACTAGGTCCTTACTGCTGATCTATTTACAATATTTTGTATCTGCCAAACCCAAACTCCTAATTTATCCCTCCCCTGCCCTCCCCTTTCTTTGGTAACCTGAGTTTGTTTCTACGTCTCTGAGGCCTTCTGTTTTGTAAATAAGTTCGTTTATAGCATTTGTTTAGAGTCCACACAGAAAGTATGTTGATGTGTCTTTCTCTGCCTAACTTACTTCAGTTAACATGACCATCTCTTTTCAGAAGGTCTATTCAGAGAGAACACTTGAAAGTCTTTCTCCAGTCTTTTCTGTGAGTGTCTACTGAGGCTCATGGAGAAAAACCCTTAAGAGAGTGTGCACTCCCGCCACTGCTGCTCCTAAGGCCTCCACATCCTCTCACTCTTCCATAGTCAAATCACCGCCCAGCACTGTGCTGCGTCTGCTGCAGGTAAGCCAGCGTTTGCATCGTGTCTCTTTGGCAGCAACCTGTTTCCTTAGATGTGGGGTCAGCTGCAACCAACTCTCCAACAAGTTAGAAAAACATGAGCTTGGGGTTTGAAGTGCTTTTAAAATTTTTTTCACTGTGAAGACAGGAAGATGCTCTTTCCAGCTGACCACCAACCCAGGAGAGAGGCCACGTGCTTCATACCCATGGTGTGCAGAGCAGGCCTCTAGGATCACTGGTCCGGGCCACATTCCCCTGCCTTTGCCTTCCCAGGTCCTCATAGGCCCAGCCCTGCCCTGATTCCTAGGCTAATTCTGAAAATGGCAAGAGTTTGATCAGAAGACAGAGACTGCCATCCAGACCTGGACCTGAGAATTAAACGGTGCTCTCAATCTGCCTCCACAGGGCACAAGCAGGAAGCATCCACGGGGCCTCCCAGTGGCTATTTTCAAGGCATTGTGTTGAGACACCTTTTTATTTCTATAATCTTCTTGGATATACAGGCCATTAACCTAGGTTCCCTCTGGGACTTGGAACCCTAGTCACTGTGATTGCACCCCTCTGCCCCTTCCCTTGGGCTTCCCAGATGACGTTAGTGGGAAAGAACCCACCTGCCAATACAGGAGACATAAGAGACGTGGGTTCAATCCCTGGGTCAGAAAGATCCTCTGGAGGAGGGCATGGCAAACCACTCTAATATTCTTGCCTGGAGAAACTTATGGACAGAGGAGCCTGGCAGGCTGTAGTCCATAGGGTCACACAGAGTCGGACACGACTGAAGCAACTAAGCCCAGCACAACCCTTCTTGGGGTCTTGCTGTCATCCTCCAGCCAGTGGCTGTGATTCTGCTGGGAAGAAACAGGGTTTCCTGATGTGGCTCAGCTGAGCTGATTGTGCCCGCTGAGAGGGCACTGCAGTCATGATGCACCCCATCTGCCAGACTATCTACCCGCGGACCACAGACTGCTACTGCAGTCATGATGCACCCCATCTGCCAGACTATCTACCCGCGGACCACAGACTGCTAAGCACACCCCTTCTTTTTTTGAATGACCTTAGATGACTGAAAAAAATCTTTTATTGAGATATACTCAATGTACAAAAATACATAAGTTTCAGGTGTACAACACAGTGATTTACAATTTTTAAAGGCTATACTTCATTTACAGTTAGGATAAAATACTAGCTATCTTTCCTGTGCTGTACTATATAAACAGTCTGTACCTCAGTCTCCTACTAATATCTTGCTCCTTCTTCCTTCCCTCTCTCCACTGGAAACCACTAGTTTATTCTGTTTATCTGTGAGTCTGTTTCAGTTTTGCTGTAGTCACTATCTTATTTTATTTTTTAGATTCCACATATTTCACTGTATGTGATAACATACAGCGTTCATCTTCTCTGATTTGTTTCACTAAGCATGATGCCCATCAGGTCCATCCACATTCAACACTCCCATATTCTTCAGACACATCTTTAGGTTATTCAGGTGCCCCGACAGCATGCTCACAGCCTTATTGTGTCTGAATTCTCTGCTTCTGCCTGAGCCCTCACTGCAGGCTCCCCTGAGCACCACTGATAAGCAAAAATGAGTCTTGCTTACCAATGACTGCCATATTCAAAGATTTGTCCTCAAAGGTAAAGGTAGCCTAGACCTGCCACTACCTCCCACGGTTCATATCAGTGTGCTACTGGTTTATTTCATATTAATGTTCATTTGTCAGAACAAAAGGAGGTTATACACGTCTTGTAGTATCCTGCTGTTCCTAGTGTCTTAATTCTAATGTTAATACATCTTTGTTACTAGTGTAGCCCAAAGATTAAATGTACTGAAATTCAAACTGACTGTAGCTACTTCTGGCATCTAACAGGAAAGCCAAAATTCATATCTTTGAGAAAAAAACCCATGTGCTATCCTCTGATCTTTTGCAGTTTCAGAACTTATGGAGAAGTGAGGGATGGGACAGATGAGACAGAGGTGAGGAGACATGACCGAGAAGGGAGAGGGAAGGCCGAAATTCCAGAGCCGCTGCCAGTTCCACTGCACTGGTAAAGGCGGATGGCCATTTTGCGTGGTGAGATAGTAATGAATCCTTAGACAGACAGAGGCAGGCATGGAGCCAAACTGTGGGCTGTGCTACACTGCACTGCATAAACGGTGAGAGAAACTGAATGTGAAGTGGAGAGAGAACTGGAGTGGCACGTGGGTGGGCAAGAGTGACCTGTGAGAATATTCTCTCTTCCGGAGTGGACGAGGGACATTTAGGAAAAGGAAAGTCTAAAGCCAAGTCTAGGTTACTCAGCCACACAAAAGGATGAAGTAATGCTACTTGCAGCAACATGGATGGGCCTAGAGATGGTCACACTAAGTGAAGTAAGTCAGACAGAGACAAATATCATACAGTACCACTTAAATATGGAATCTTAAATAAAATAATACAAATAAACTTATTTATGAAACAGAAATAGAGTCACAGAGAGAGAAAACAAACGTATGGTTACCAAAGCGGAAAAGTCGTGGGGGGAAGGGATAAATTAGGAGATTGGGATTAGCATACACACATTATCATATATAAGATAGATAAACAACAAGGACCTACTGTATAGCACAGGGAAATCTACTCAATATTCTGTAATAATCTATATGGGATAAGAATCTGAAACAGAATATATGTGTATGTGTAACTGAATCATTTTGCTGTATACTTGAAACTAACACAACATTGTACATCAAGTACACTCCAATATAAAACAAAAGTAAATATATAAAATCAAATTCAATTCCAGTTAATTTGCATTGTGATGGTGTATCTGCTCACTCTCCCCCACTGCCTCAAGCTTTCAGTAGACTGTTAAACCTAAAAATGTCTTGTCTGAGTAACTGGCAGGGAAATCTAGAGGTGAAAAAGTCACGTATAGGTCAATATGAAGCAGAGGGAAGAAAAGAGCAAAGGCAACCAAGCCTTCCACGGGAACCAAAGCTCAAAGCTAGAATGACTACGAGAATTTATCTAAAAAAAACAAAAAGTCTTTCTCAGGTCTGGGTTCCCCCTGGGATGTAGAAGAGAGGATTTAACTCAGTGTTTTCGAATCCTAACAAAGAAGCTTAGCTGTCACCTGCAATGTGCTTCTGCATGTGAGGAGACACCTCCCCACATCTTCTGTGGGTGGCTGTGGTGTAAGATCAGGCTTCCCAGGTGGCACAGCGGTAAAGAATTCACCTGCCAATGCAGGAGACACGGATTGGATCCCTGGGTCAGGAAGATTCCCTAGAGTAGGAAATGGCAACCCACTCCACACTCCAGTATTCTTGCCAAGAAAAGTTCACAGACAGAGGAGCATGGTGGGCCACATACAGTCCATGGGATCACAAAGAGTCGAATACGAGTGAGTACCCACAAGCACATGGTATAAAATCGGGTCCAGGTGATAGGAAGGAAGACATAAAGGGGTTAAAATTCTGCCACAAAGAACTGCTTTGGCAGACTGGAGAGAAAGTCAGGAAGTTGCTTTTAGAATCCAGAGAGTTCCAAGTTAACCAGCTGTAACAAATTCTTCATTCTAAGTTAAGTGTCTTGAAACAAGGATTAGGAAGATGGCTTGGCAGTTTTCTGGTTCCACAATTTCAAAACCATGTCCAAGATAAGGGAACAATAATTAGGATGTGTCAAGGAAATTTCCAGACCCTTCCTAAATCCTGCTTCCACAGCAAGAGGAAGCTGCTCAGACTGAGAGGCAGGGTAGAATGATGGTTAGTACACAAGCACATGCTGGCTTGCCTGAATCCAAATACTCAGTCATTTGCCAGCTGCGAGACCCTCCTAGTCTACAGTGAGTCTACTACTCATTTCTGTCTCTGTGTTCATTTTTTCCCTATACCATGTGAACGATTATCAGTTCAGTTCAGTTCAGTCGCTCAGTCATGTCCAACTCTTTGCGATCCCATGAATCGCAGCACGCCAGGCCTCCCTGTCCATCACCAACTCCCGGAGTCCACTCAGACTCACATCCATCAAGTCAGTGATGCCATCCAGCCATCTCATCCTCTGTTGTCCCCTTTTCCTCCTGCCCCCAATCCCTCCCAGCATCAGAGTCTTTTCCAATGAGTCAACTCTTCCCATGAGGTGGCCAAAGTACTGGAGTTTCAACTTTAGCATCATTCCTTCCAAAGAAATCCCAGGGCTGATCTCCTTGCAGTTCAAGGGACTCTCAATAGTCTTCTCCAACACCACAGTTCAAAAGCATCAATTCTTCGGCGCTCAGCCTTCTTCACATAATAAACAGTACTAAATTCATGGCGTTGTGGGAGGATGTCATGAACTAACACATGTAAAGTATTTAGATTAGAAGCAGGTACCCAGAAAGTACTCAATATATGCTTGTTTCCTTAATAATAAGAAGGAAAGAGCTCCTTGAAAGCACTGGAAACTCCAGCCCTGAAAGCTAGGAATCATGTCCCTCTTTAGCAAGAAAAGTTAGGATCAAAGCCTAAGACTCTTGGAGCCATCTATATAAGTGAAGTGCACAACAGCTTGTAGCATTTCTGCCTCTTCTTGATTAGCTCTGGCAATACAGAAAGCTGACACTGGATTAACACCTGCACATGCTTACATACCATGTAGGTAAGAAAAATGCATTCCGTTCAATTTGATTAAGACCACGATACAGCCAAGGTGGGCCAGCAGCTTCAGAACACCTGCCTCAGAGACTAGCATACTCACAAGCAGGAGATGGCATTTGAGATCAATCTGTGCAGTGTTGCCTCCATACAGATGTTTTCACAAAGAGGTGACAAAGTGACAATAAACCTGGTAATGTGAACAGATCCAGTTATACCAACACAGGGGAAATTAATACTCTGCCTCAGAATAGTGCTAGACCAGTGATTTCTTTTTGTGACTTATAGTACCTCATTTTCTTGACTTTGATCCTGAAATACTTTTTTATATTGTTCTGTTGGTGATATCGGTGTGAATCCAAACACATGCACACACATCAGTCAGGGCTTTGTAAATCCCAGTAATAATAATCACCTGCCACAAAATGCTAGGATTCATTTTTCTATAAAAGCCAAATCCTTTGCAAAGCAAAGGAAAACCATCAATACTGACAAGAATATACTGCCAAGCCCTTGTGCTGTAAAATCTCAAACAAACAATATTTTGGAAGCTAAGGGGGGTAAATCATGTTTATTTATCACCTTTATCACCTAACTGCTTGTCCAAATGCTAACCGTTCCATAATCCCTGAAAATCCTACAAAGTGAAGGAATTTTAAAGACAATTTTACTCATGTTAAACTAAGGCAAGAACTAAGGTTCAAAATCAGTTCCAAATTCAGAGCCTGTGCTGTGCGCATGACACTAATATCATAAGACACAGATTCCCCAGCCTTCCTCAATAACTGGTTACAGTTTGTGACATTTTTTTATTTAATGATGCTCACTTTAAAGAAATGTTTCCCAATATTTAATCTAAACCCCTTTCTTCTCCTCAGGTTTACACAATTCCTATTATTTATGTCTTCAACGGGGAGAGAGAACATTGGTCAATGTCTTCCTTAATAACAATTCTTTAATCATGATTACATTGCCTCTACTCCAGACTAAATGCATCCAACTCCTCTAACCCTTCGTTAAAGGCCCGATTTTCCTACCTATTGATAAATGCATGTGCTCTTCTCTGGACTCATTCCAAGCTCTTAAAGTTGTCTCAAAATGCCTATTATACACACACACACAATTGCTGCTGTTTAGACACTCAGTCATGACTCTTTTGCAACCCTATGGACTATAGCCCACCAGGCTCCACTGTCCCTGGTATTTCCCAGGCAAGAAAACAGGACTGGACTACCATTTTCTTCTCCAGGGATACAATCTGTGTCTCCTGCACTGCAGGCAGATTCTTTACCACTGAGCCACCAGGGAAGGTATATATACTCTCTATATAACAGATAATATATAATGATATTATGTTATATAATATCACTATCCATATATAGTAATATATAATGATATTATGTTATATATCTATATAATGTATATGATACATGCATATATACATGTACACACACATACATATATGTATGTGTATTTATATACACACACCCTCCTCCTAACACACACACTCCTCCTAAAGTGAAGAACCTATGCCAAGTACACCTGAAATAATCCTTCCCAGTTTTTTTTCATATGAGAAAGAATGAGATTTGATTCATAATTTTAATAAAAGCTTTATCTTGTTAGGATATTCGAGATCAACTTACAAACCATGATCATCACAGATCTCTTGGTACGACCCTCTTTCCTAGTCCAGCTTGTACTCAATGTGGTGTGTTTATTACCAGCAATTACAATCTACCTTGAAATTACTCTCTACAAGCATGCCAAATGCTCTGGTGCCTAGAGGGGAAATAGAGCATGCTGGTAGGTGTTGGGTTGCTGAGCAGGGGCGTTTATGTAAGGCCTCAACACCCAGCATCCTGACAGTGGCTTAGGGTGATAGCGGCAGGGCGCAGTATGCACGTAAGAGCATCGTCCTTTGAGCAGAGGCGTGTGGCAGAGAAAGGCAGCAGGTTATCTTGTTTCTCTGTAGTTGTATTCCTGTACCTCTCTTTGGAGTAACTCACTCCAGCTTTCCAATTTATGTCCATAATGGTCCTTCAAGGTTTTATTTTCTTCTCAGTGGCTCACTCCTTTAATATATACCCTTGCCTGAATGCGACCTCTATTTTCCTTGACATTAGCAAACCCACAGAAAGTTGCAGGAAGGAATTAAGAGGCCCCTGCCCCTCAGTGAAGGCTTAAAGGCAGATTTCTTCTTCACTGGTCCATGACACACCCAGCGAAGTGTTGCTGGCAGGAAAGAATCTACTCCCGTAGACATCATGGAAAAGAAGCTATGTTCCTGTCCCAGGGGACTCTAACCCATAAGTCCCCACCCGCCAGTTCACAGACCAGGGAGTGGTCCGTGCCAATTAGGAACTGGGCCACACAGCAGGAGGTGAGCAGCACACCGTGAGCAAGGCTTCATCTGTATTTACAGTCACTCCCCATTGCTGGCATTGCTGCTGAGCTCTGCCTCCTGTTAGGTCAGCAGCAGCATTAGATTCTCATACGAGAGGAAACCCTACTGTGAACTGCACATGCGAGGGATCTTGACTGCAGGCTCTCGATGAGAAGCATCTGGAAATCATCCCCACCCTGACCCCAGTCTTGTGGAAAAATTGTCTTCCATGAAACCAGTCCCTGGTGCCAAAAAGGGTGGGGCCCACTGCTCTAACTCGGTGCAATGCATTCTGTGCTGCAGGCTAGATTATAAAAGTTAGTGGCTCATGTGTGCAAAAGAGTTGCCCTGTACTGTCCAGCCCATCCCACAACAACTGTGAGCACTGCTGTGAAAAGTCCCTGGGCCTCTGAAAACTCTTGTGTTCCAAGGAGAACAAAGGAAGAAGTAGAAATAGCTGCAATTACATTTTCCAGCCAGACCAATCTGTGCATGTGATTTTAGGGCAGGCACTTCCAGTCTGAGAATGTCCTCTTAAATGCTGGTAATACGTAGAGGAGGGAGTTAGAGTTGGGAGAAGAGAAGAGACAAGTGAAGTAGGAATCGATGGTTCCACATTAGAGTCATGGGAAAGTTAAATCACACCTACTGGGTATGATCAGGTTTGTCTGCATATAACAGGAACCTCAAATATGTAGCTTAAATAAGTCAGAAATTTACTTCTGATATAGGCAAGGAAAATAAAGTCACCCTCTCGTATCCATACCGGTTTTGCATCCTTGTATTCAACCAACTGAGCATCCTTGTATATATGGGACTTGAGCATCCACAGATTTTGGTATCTGTGAGGTGCTGGCACCAGTGCCCCATGGATACTGATGGAAGATCCTAAATACATAGGTGATATATACTGCCATGTCAGCTCCAAAGACAGAAACCCTAACTCTTATATTTCTACATGGCATTCATCTTGGAAGTCCAAGGTGGCTGTGAAATTCCAGATACTACATTCCAAGCAGAAAGAGGAGCAAGAAGTCAGTCAGTTCAGTCGCTCAGTCGTGTCCGACTCTGCGACCTCATGGACTGTAGCACACTAGGCTTCCCTGTCCATCACCAACTCCCGGAGCTTACTCAAATTCATGTGCATCGAGTCGGTGATGCCATCCAACCATCTCATCCTCTGTTGTCCCTTTCTCCTCCTGCCTTCAATCTTTCCCAGCATCAGGGTCTTTTCCAATGAGTCAGTTCTTCACATCAGGTGGCCAAAGTATTGGAGCTTCAGCTTCAGCATCAGTCCTTCCAACGAATATTCATGACTGATTTTCTTTAGGATTGATTGGTTGGATCTCCTTGCAGTCCAAGAGACTCTCAAGTCTTCTCCAACACCACAGTTCAAAAACATCAGTTCTTTGGTGCTCAGCTTTCTTTATAGTCATATGTCTCACTTGAGTCAGTCTGCCTAACAGAGCCTTCCTGAAAGCCAGTCCAACCATGCAGCTGATTCTCACCGACCACATAAGGGGTTCTGGGAAACAAAGGTGTTTAATCCAGGCACATTGCCAGTTAGAGGGGAAAAACTAGGGTTTTTTGTGAGTGAAGTTAGAATGGATACTGGGTAGATAACTATCAGTTTGTAACAAGATAACTAGACAAAACACATCTTGTCTTGACTTAAGCGATACATATTTAAAAGCATTTCCCTGAATTTCACATTTCTCCCAGAGCAGTGGAAACCCAGGGATGAAAACACATCAGGATATTTAACTCAGCTGCATGGAAATTTATCACTCACATCTCTTCAGAGTATTTTTAACTTGGAAATGAAAGGAAATCTTGATTATATAAGTAAAATAACAGAACTTGATCATGTCAGAGGGAGCTATTCAAACTGGAATGCAGAGCTTTGTTTTGAAAACAAAAACCATCTATTAGAGGGGGAGTTAATTCACCACAAGAATGAAACCAGTAAACATCTGCAATTTCACTTGATGAGGGAAGAGAATAAAAAGCTTAGTTATTTTAAGCGATAGACAAAAGATGAAGTGAAAGCAGAATGAGCCTAAGACTTGTCACTCTTGCTTACAAAAGGGCTGGCTTCGCTCAACCATGTGTGGGACACATCTGGTGGAGAGAGAGACCCTAAATATTTCACTAGGTTATCCTTATGGTTCCTGATACCCTGTGGCTATAGTCAACATGCTCTCTGAATAGAAGATCAGATTATATGGCTTGACAGGGGACTTCTTTCTCTCATGGCAACTTATGGAATAGTCTCATATACGTAAGATGGTACACATTTAAGAGATTGCTTTTATGGCAAAGACTAAGAGCATCTGATCTCACGGCTATCTCAAGAAAGTTGGAGCTTACTCTAAACTTGATAAACCTCTACTGACCTTTACAATCAGCCACTGAGATTCTTTGTTAGTGTTAGTTGCTCAGTCGTGTCCGACTCTTTGCAACCCCATGGACTCTAGCCGCCAGGCTCCTCTGTCCATCAGATTCTCCAGGCAAGAATACTGGAGTGCCATTCCCTTCTCCAGTATCCATTCTAACTTCATTCACAAAAAATAGTTAGGCTCACATGCCTAGCACAATTTGATCACAGTAATACACTGTGAGGGTAGATGAGGATACCGGTATTAGTAGCTGCTGCTAAGTCACTTCAGTCGTGTCTGACTCTGTGCGACCCCAGAGACGGCAGCCCACCAGGCTCCCCCATCCCTGGGATTCTCCAGGCAAGAACACTGGAGTGGGTTGCCATTTCCTTCTCCAATGCATGAAAGGGAAAAGTGAAAGTGAAGTCGCTCAGTCGTATCCGACTCTTAGCGACCCCATGGACTGCAGCCTACCAGGCTCCTCCGTCCATAGGATTTTCCAGGCAAGAGTACTGGAGTGGGGTATTAGCAGAGCCATGGATAAAAAACGTCCACTCCTTCACAATGTGAAGTGCTTCCGGGTGCTGACCCAGAAGAAACAGTTGACCTGAGGGATGCGTAAGGCAAGAGTTCTAGGAAAGTACAGGGATATGGGAAGAGCATTAGCTTCAAAGTTCAGGTCAGGGAACTCCCTGGTGGTCCAGTGGCTAAGAGTTCATGCTCTCAATGAGCTCTCTTGAGCTCAGTTAGAGCTCAAGGCTGAAATCACCAGGGAAGGCGGTTTTGGAATGTTGCAAAAGAGACACAGGGAAAGAGGGAGAGTGAACTGGATTTTCAGTACCAATCACCTAACACAGGAAATAGGAACAGTCACTGGGAAAATTCACTTAGAAATCATTTAATATCTTTGGATACAGACATAGAAATATTTTTGTTGTTGTTTTAAGAGTGTATACATCATGATGAAATATAAAGATCCTAAAATATACTGTTTTTACTGCCTTTTGAATTATTTAACAGTAAAGATACATGTTCTGTCTAACTTGCTCATTTCTTCAACACTCAGAATCGAGCACTAGGGAAAGCTTCACGTCTATGTGAAAAATTAATTGCTACATGTTATTTTTCCAAGCATGAAGTTCTGATCTGTTTACCTTCAAACACTATTTGTACAAATAAATAAGTTAGTTTTTAGAGCCGATGCAGAAGGAGAGTACAGAATTAAGTTACTAAAGCCTGAAACGAGGCCAAAATGCCCATTAAAATCTCTTCTTGTTAATTCACATTTAATGACTGGGAAACCCTTTGCCTATTACTATGCTATGCAAATCAACACGTAAAAAAAGCATGAAAAAAAATTAAGAGCCCCGTACCACAATCCATAGTTATCATTTATTTTGACAACTCTAGCTCTATTTTAATTATTCATTATAGTACTTTATGGCAGAGAGTAAATGTGTAGCAGTATATTTTTTTAAGTTAAAAAGTCTATATACTGCAAACCTCAGGAGTTCTTTTTCCCATTAAATGTTTTCTATAGTCAGGAAAGAGACTGCCTTTTTAGCAAACTTCCAAGGTTACTTAGTGACAGAGTAGAATAAATTATGTCCTATTATTTACCTACTTCTGCAATTTGGAGATTTTTAAAGATAAAAACCTTTTTTTTAATCTCTAAAGAAAATATGTATTGTGGACCTCACTTAATTAGCTTTTCAAGACTGAACGGGAGGCTTCCCAGGTGGCACTGGTAAAGAATCCACCTGCCAATACAGGAAGCTTAAGAGATGCAGTTCCATCCATGGGTTGGGATGATCCCCTAGAGGAGGAAATGGCAAACCACTCCAGTATTCTTGCCAGGAGAATTGCATGGCCAGAGGAGCCTGGTGGGCTACAGTCCATGGGGTCACAGAGAGTCAGGCATGACTGAGCATTTGAGCACCTTAAAGTGAAGGCAGGGAAGAAAACCACAGAGAACTAATAAAAAGCTTCAAGGAAATACTAAATCTTTCCCTTAAAATTGAATTTAAATCAACATAGTCAGGAAGGCTTACAATTATATTTTGTTTTGTTTTGTTTTGTTTTTCCCAAAATAATATGAAGGGAGAGAATGGTAACAGACAATAATGAGTTTGGGATCAAGGATCATTAGATAACACCAAGGACACCTGCCTTTGCCACGTTCAAGGATAGTTTATGGATTTCTGCTTTTCAGTGAGGGAAGGGAGGAGAGGTGGGAAGTGGAGTTATTCTCTCCCTTGACCCAATCAAAGAAACAAAGATTGACACAGTGGTGCTGTCTCTGCACCTGTTAACACTTTAGGAAACTGGATATTTCTTCTGCTGGGAGGTACCAGCTCTTCAAGAAAGTGACTTGATGATGCATCATAGGGAGTAGTCAATGAAAGGTTCATACTCTTTATATTACATATATATATCGAGCCTGGCCACAGCTAAAAAGCTGTTGCTAAATATTGTAGCTCCAGAAATGTACAGCAGGGAGGGGAAACACTTTCCTTCCTGCTATATAGGCTAGAGGGCACTGCGGTATAATCTTTGCAGATATGTCTTCAACCTTTGTCTAACCCAGACTTTTGCACACCAGTTACTGAACAAATACTTCAAATGACTGCATGGTGGACCTGCCTACTGGCCAACACTTAAGTTGAACAGTGATGCCCTCTTGAAGTGAGCAGCAGTGCTTAATTGAGTATTTCAGTATATCTTCTTATTTTGTTACATAAAATAGCATGGGAAAAAATGGAAATCATGACAGCATTAGTTTTAATGATAAGAAGCAAGGCTCTCAGGTGGAAAACTAGCTGATGTGAGAACTGGTTGATGTTATTAATTAAACAATTAAAGAACCTGTATGAAATGCTGGAAATTTCTATCCTAAGATAGTGCCTAAAAATATACCTAACTAGAGACATCACCATATATTTAGGTCTTTGTGTATGGAGCCCCATACCCTTAAATTTAGAAAACTTGTTAAAATGTAGTATTGGTATTTTTCATCTTTTTAATGGAAAAGCAAAAGGGAGTTTAGGAGCTAGGTCACTCCTGCAGTGCACTTAGAGAAATGTTAACTCCCCCTTAAGGTCCTCAGATACAGCAAATGTTAATGAGTCTTCATAAATGTTGACCCAGCAGAAGCATGTGTGATACTTCACAAAGTGTGTAGCATTGAGGTATTCAGTAAATGCTTTCAAAATAGCCTTATCTAGGAAAACTGGACCCTCTCTTTTTCTTCTTTTCTTTCAAATTCTAGATGAAATGGCCCCATTCATTTTTATGCTAAAGGAACAGAAGTGTGGAAAGCTGCCTTGTTAAATTGTAAAAATGTTCTCTGTAGGAAGCTTCTGCTCCA
This sequence comes from Capra hircus, assembly GCF_001704415.2. Classification (NCBI taxonomy): domain Eukaryota; kingdom Metazoa; phylum Chordata; class Mammalia; order Artiodactyla; family Bovidae; genus Capra; species Capra hircus. Next base: position 46,221,421 of record NC_030812.1, on the reverse strand, counting down.
AGCTCCACACTTTAGGTCTGTGGATGTTTGTGTTTGTGAGATGTGAACGCTTAGAAATGATAGATGCCACAGAAATACCCAGGTAGGTAGCTGAGCAAAGCAGGAAGCCCTAGGGGAGGATGCTAGGCAAGGGAGACTTTTCTTTGCTAAGACAACCTGAACCCTGTTGTTAGTAGTGTATGGTTTATGCAAGCAAATGACAGTGAAGTTAAGGTTGAAATGTGTTTTAGTAGGAAATAATTGCAAGTTAAAGGTTTCATGAGCAGAGGAAAACAACCACACACTGACCCTAAATGTCTATCAAGGATTCAACCTTTAGAAGTCTTTTTCTTAAATTGCCAGCTGATTAGAGGGTCTTATTATAGCTCTTATTAACTATACATGCTACTGTATAGCCATTCTAAAGTGATGGACTAAGTTTAGAATACTCAGAAATGCTCAGGGAATTTCTTAAGAGAATTTCTGAGATTTAGAACTTATTTTTTCAGCTTTTACAAGTTATCCTAAAAGCTACAGGGTTCTGGATTTCTATCACAATGTATTAGGATGAAGATATTCTTTTATATGTTTAAGACATTTTAGAGGGACATTTTCTACACAAAATTTGAGATTAGTGGTTAGTAAAAAAGGTGGTCAGCCTTTAACATGTAAAATAAAATAAGACTGAATTAAATCATTGAAAAAGAAAAGGATTCTCAATGGGGAATCTGGCTGGAATATCTTGGCATTCATATAGAAACAAAGAGGACTTCCCTGGTGGACCAGTGTTTAAGACCTTACATCCTGAGTAGCGAGTGTGTGTTGGGTCCGCGTTCTGGGAGCTAAGTTCCCACATGCCTCGTCACCAAAAAGCCAAAACATAAAACAGAAGCAATATTGCAACATATTCAATAAAGACTTAAAAAAAATAGAAACAATTTTCAAAGGTAAAATACAAACAATTTAAAAATCAAGCTATAAGGAGACCAGATTTCCCATTTCTAGTTTGTTTTTCTGTGATACAATTCTTCTTTATTACCTTCAGTAATAAAGATTTTATTATTTTTTTATTTTTAATTTATTATATATATAAATAGAGTATTTATAAATTTATTATTATTTTATTTATTACCTTCAGAAGCAAACTGCCAGTACACAGAATGTATGTAGTGGAGTATCTCTGCCACCACAATTGAGGATGCTGGCCTCTCAAGCACATGCACTCTGGGACCAGATCTTCCCTAAAGGCGCCAAGCTGTTGCTAGGTAAGGCAGGAAGGGCAAGGAGAAAACACAGACTGCAAATAACCAATGTGGGAGGAAGCAAGGGTAAATTCATTTGATGTTTATTGAGCACCTACTAGGCTGGGCCCTGTTAGTAGCTAAGATCTAACTATTAAGGCATACTTTCTGTTTATGGAAAGCTCCCAGTTGACTTTAACTTATGATCTTGAAATAATTTTGGACTTTGGGAAGAGTCTTAAAAGTTGTACAAATGATTCCAATATCCCTTTCACCCAGCTTGCCCTAATGTTAATATCCCATATAATCTTCATACCAATTATTTGGTTTAAATTTTAAAAAAATTGACCTTGGTACAATACTATGAATTAACCGACACACTTTATTTATAATTTACTGGTGTTTCCACTGGTGCTCTTCTGTGAGAGGAGCCCGGGTTACATTTGCTCACCATCACGTCTCTTTGGTCTCCTCCAATCTACAACAATTTCTCGGTCTTTCCTTGCTTTTCATGATATTGACAGTTCTGTTAGTTGACGTCTGAACAGTCATAATGGAATGCACAAATTGTTTGAGGGAACTATGTTTTTGCCTGAGGGTGGGGAGACTTCATAGAAAGATGACATTTGACCTAGTATGGAAAAATAAAGTAGGCCTTTGCCGATTTATTACTTATATTTCATCTGTTCAACTCAACATATAGTAACGGGAAGACTCTTCGGCATTGTGAATATGGCCTTGAACAAGACAGACATGGTCTCTGCTCTTCTGCATTTTCTGAGGTAGTAAATGAATCATGGCAAGAGCATTGAAATTACAAAGTGGAGGGAAGGAGGATGGGGACCATTCAGCAAATGGATTTCACTTCATCTCAGGGGCAAGGGGAGATTCCCTAGAGGAAATGGCAGGCAGTAAGCTGAGATCTATTCAGACCGTAGCCAGTTAAGGGAGGACAAGAGTGTTCCAGAAAGGGGCAATAGCCTCTGCAAATGTCTGGAGTCAGGAGTACTTGTAATTTTAATTAAAACGAGTTGAGGAAGTACAGTAACTTCAAACGTGGCTTCACTGACACACGCAATGGAAGGTAGTGGTGTGAAGAAGAGGCGCTCAAGGAGACTGGGAAGAGTAACTGCTGGTTACATATGAGATGAGAAATTTCAAATAAAAGTAAGGCAGTAAGAGAAGACAGAGGTAGAAAAGTAAAGGAGAATGGGACTGCTATATCAAACACAAAATAATAAGCTCCACTAATTTTTTGTTTTCAGAGCTATTTGGGAAGAGGATGGCTGGTGCACAGAGAAGGGAGAAAGGCCAAGTCAATGTAAGTCTAGCAGATACAAAGGATCAAGAGACACTGAGGGTCAAGAACAATGTTGGATTACCCTTCAAGATGGCAAAGACTAGGGCATCAGCAAAAGTACAGTAACAAAAGTAAGAAGAAAATTTTTGGAAAAATAAAGAGATTTATTATTTTTCCCAAAAGGCATCAACATCATGGGACATTGTAAGCACTCTGTTAAACTTCCTTCAACTTATTCTAACAGCTCAGCAATGTTATTATTTTGAATTGCATCACATAGAAAATGTCAGGGTTTACGGTTTCTAAATGTCCTGATCTTGACTAAAAATATAGATTCTGATGATACCCAATATCAAAACCCACAAGAACATGAGACAGATAAAAGAGTTCAGAACACAGCTTGGCAGGAGGCATCCAGAGACTGATACACAGGGTATGGTGGGCAGACAAAAAGCCAGTGATGATCAGAAGCAAGGCTAACCAAAGGAGAAGAAAAAGTCCAGGAAAATCTCAGTCATTGAAATCAGAGAGGGAGAGGACTTCAAGGAAGTACAACAGAGAGTTTCAAGGCAGGAGGAACACTGAAAGGATCCATGTCAACTGGTCCTTAGCAGGTTAGCTGTCATGGGTGACCTTTGTTAGAATGGTTTCAGCGTAGTCATAGACAGGCACAAGACACTGTATTAAAACAAGCTGAGGGGGAATTTGATCTGAAGAAAGAGTGCTCTGTCTTGAAAACTCTCTCCCAGAGAGTTTTCCTAAGAGGCCAAGGCATGAGATAAGAGGGCACTGAATAAACAGTGGAAGAGGCATTTTTTCTGGAGGACACCATGTTCCTAGACCAAAGGGAAGGAGTGAGCCAAGAAGGGGTCTGACTGAAAGAGGTCTGCACATCTGCAGGGGTCCTCGGGTGACTAGTGAAGACAGTAACTTTCAGCCATGAAGATACCTTTATTGTATGTCTAAGAGAGGTAGACAGGGGCTTTTCTGGTGGCCCAGTGGCTAAGACTCCATGCTCCCAATGCAGGGGGCTGGGGTCAATCCCTGGTCAGGGAAACAGATCCCATGTGTTGCACTGCACAACCAAAAAAGAAAAAGGAAAAAAAATAAGAAAAGTAGATGCAAGATACCTGCCTGGACACCAGCCCCTCCAAAATCTGCCCTGAAAACAAATCCCAGATTTAAGAGGACCCAAAGGAAGTCTGTAGCACCTGCAAGACTGCCTCTGCCCCTCAATGGAGTTGATAACTTTAAACGTCATTCATCACAGGTGCTAACTTAGAGCCCAGCACCAAACATCCTTCTTCCTTTTTAGCACATTCCTTGATATTTTTGCTATTTCCCTTTCTTTTAATTGTTTGCTAATACTGTCCACGGGTTTCTATTAAAAAAAATTTTTTTTGCTAACTTAATGTTTTTAATCTGCTTTCCTTTATTTCTTGTCTCAGTCCATGTTCGTATTCCTTTCTCTATTTGACTACTTTGCCTGTCGGTACACGCTGATGCCTTAGCTTCTGCTACTTCCCTCACCTCCACTTCAAATGACCTCTCTCAAACCAGCCACCACACCTCACACCAGCTGCCACACCCTTCTGGTGTCCTCTGTGAAGCTGGAGAGGAGGTCACCTGCTGGGGGACAGAGAGATGACGGGGTGCACGTAGCTTGCTGTGAATGCTAAATCCAGGTTGGTTCAACAAATGGGGCATTCACCTGCTCAGTAATGATAAGGATTTTGAAAACTGTTCCATATGCAAAACTGGTTTCAACCTAAAATGTGTTTACAGAACAGCTCAACAGGGATGTTTCAGCATCAGCTCACACGGGCAATTTAAGGTTACACAGGCCATTTAAGGTTGAGGGCTCACATGACCTTGTTGCCAGCAGTCAGTTCTGTCTCTGCACTCTACTCTTTTACTTCATCCTTTCTTAAACTCACTTAGGATATGTTGAGTGCCTCCTGAATGCATTTTTTGGATCATGCAAGTAATATATGAGAGAACAACTATCGTGGAGGTGGCAACAGAGTGTGTGGGAACAAGGTTAAAGTGTTCTTCCAAACATCTTTTGGCTCCCTTTGTTTCTTTTTATCCCCTCCCCTACCTTCTCTTTCTCTTTACTCCAGACTGTCTGTTCTAATTTAAACCACCATCTCTAGTTACCTGACCAAAAATAACAAAATGGTTCTAAGCTATTTCCATAACTGTCAAATCTCCTGAAAATGGGATCAAAGACTTTCCATAAACAGCTAGCATCCAAAATATCTCATCTCCACCACTTCAACTTCTCATAGCACCCAAGCAAATCATAATCTCTCACCAGCAATTTAATAAGTCTTCTTTTTTCAAAAAAGATGATTTTAATGTGGACCGCTTTTAAAGTCTTTATTGAATTTGTTACAATACTGCTTCTGTTTTATATTTTGCTTTTCTGGCCGTGAGGCACATGGGATCTTAGTTCTCTGACTAGGGATCAAACCCGTACCTCCTCTCCGGAAGGTGAAGTCTTAACCACTGGACCACCAGGGAGGTCCCCAGAGCGCTCTTTCAACGCGCTGCCAAGGCTGAAGGGCACTATTACTAGTATGACTGATTCAGGTAGAACATGGAGTTCCAAACAAAGAAGCACTTGAATTATGAATCTCTCTTGCTCGAAAGCAATACTCAGGCCGAGGATCCAGCTCTCCCACCTCTTCTTGCCATTCATTGGCCTTGTTTCCTCTGTCTTCTTGGCCAGTTTGCTGACAGATCCATCACCAGCCCTAACCCCCAGTTCTCACTCTCTCTCTGCCTCAAGAGGAAGCAGGGTTAAGGGCCATCCAGACACCTGTTTCCCTCTTCAGGGTTGGATCTTCCCTTTCCTTTTTTCTCCTGGTTTTTATCAAGGTAATTTCATATTTTGGTAATGACATGGGCATATAAAACTTCCAGTTCAACCAGTCTCAGAGCCAGAAGCCAGAACACTGAGAACCCAAGACATACGAAAACCAAAAGCCCATTGCAAAAATGTTCCAGCAAGAACTGTGGAATGCATCTTACATTCTTTCCACCTAAAGAACCTATGAAATTGTGTTTGAGGGTAAACACTAGCTCAGGCCTCTCCTATTTAGCATCTGGCTTTTAACCTCAGGGAATATTCTGAAGGAAAGAAAAGGTGTGAAAATGAAAGACATTAAACTTGAAATAAAGAGATTGAGAATCAAAGACCTAGAGATCAAAAAGTAAACCAAAGAAATCTTCGAAGTTTAACTTTCAAGATCAGTGATTCTTAAACTGTATTCTTCAGAGATGCTTTAAGAACTAAGTGATTGTTAGGTCTCTAACTCCACTTAACCAGAGCAGCAACATTTTTATTTCTTTCACATGTCAGACTTCAACCTGAAGGACCAGTTCTGCAGCTTGTAAAAAAGTTTAAAAATCTTATTTCAAACTGCATCTATTCATGCATTCATCCATTCAACAAACATCTGTTGAGCATCTCTGTGACAGGCACTGTGCTAAGGCATGGAGACACAAAAATAAGTTACACATGACTGCTGTCCCCCAGAAGTTCTTCCTGGAGATGGGAAGATAGACAAAGGATGCAAAAATCGGGGCAGAATGTGACTGGGTGCTATGAGGGGGGAAAACAGGGGACATTGAAATTAAACTAAACAGATGCTGTAACATCTGGAAACTGGCTTGGAAATTGACTTTGAAACTCTGCTTAGATATATCCAGTGGTGGGTAATTCTACAAGGTAGCCAATTCTATTTTTAACACTTGTAATTATTAGCAATTTTCCGCTTTAGGGTTGAAATCTATGTTCCCTTTGCTTCAATCCATCAGCTCTAGTTCTATCTCTAAGTCTACATAGATGGGTCTGTTAACCTTTTCCACAAAATTGCCTTTAAAGATTTGAGTTCAGTCATCACCCCCTTTTCTGGACTCTCTGCTCTCTAGGTATACAGCCTCCATTTATACCAATTGTATTATAGCTTCATGTGAAAAAAAGGGAGAGAATTTTGGGAGAATGAGGACTCGATGAAATCATTTTTCTCTATGTGAAAACTTTGTTTTCTGGGGGATAGCTTTAAGAGCGGTCCTGGTACTATCATGGAAGAAGAAAAAATATGTAAACCGAAATTAGACATAATAAAATGTGACTGCAGACTGTGAATGCTCATTTTTCTTAATAATTAACATTCAAAATTAATGGAAATCTACACGACTGAGCGACTGAACTGAACTGAACAGCATGACAAAAAACATATAAGAACATACATTAAAATGGTTTACTGATGTTAAGTTACAACACATGACACGTTTAAGGTATTGGCCATCATTAAAATGCATAGCTCAATATGCTGTTGAAAAGCAGAATGAACATAAGAGTACCAACAGTTCCCATCAATGCCTTCATGAGCATCTGAGTTCTGCTGCTTGAGATAACTATGTCTTGGATTTTCACCAAATAAACCTATACCAAGAAGTAATCTAGGAAGATCAATCTACAACAAACAAGAAAGTAATATTACCTACTTTTGTAGATTTCATAGCCAGAATCTATTTTTCATTAAAATTTTACTTTTATTTTTAATTGCTTTTTAACTACTGAAACCTTTAGAAACTCATCATGCTTAAAAAAAAAAAAATTCCAAACTGTTCTACATATGTAATTTTATAAAGTATTTTGGTATTTCTTTCTCTTTTTAACTTCAATCTCTGTGCATGATAATTTTGCTAGCTAATGAATTAAGCTTTGAAGGCCAGCGCGAAATCTAACACACACATAACTTTACTTCCATGAAAAAATTTATCAGTTAAAACGTTTTGAAGATAAATTTTCTGTGAACACAGGCTGCACAAAAAGTATCTTTCACTGTTAACATAAAATTTAAGTACCACCTGCTTCCAAGGGAATTGAAGTAGTATATAGGCCTGTTTAAATTTTAAAAAGCATATGTAGATACTACTATGGTGTGTATTAAATTTGACTTTGATCTTTCTGGCAGTCTGGGCAAAAAGGAAAACATGAAAGAATACTTAATTATACTTGATGCTTCCGATAAGATCAAATATTCAAGGGATTTTTTTTTTTTTTAAGCAAAAAACCAAACATTTTTACTACTAAATTCCAGAGTTTATCAAGATGTATTAATCAAGGAAATTTAAACAAGAAACACTTAGTAATACCACGTCTTCAACAAAAATACACAGTAAAAGGCTGGAAAACAATCCCAATAATCTCATGTGTGACATAGATGTGTAAAATCTGACAGCATAGTATTAATGCCATTTAGTGAGGGTGTTTTAATGGAGAATGAACTCCCCTGGTGGCTCAGTGGTAAAGAACCCACCCAACAATACAGGAGACGTTGGTTCGATCCCTGGGTTGGGAAGTCCCCTGAAGAAGGAAATGGCAACCCATCTAGTAATCTTGCTTGGGAAATCCCACAGACCTAGGAGGCTGGCAGGCTACAGTCCATGGGGGTGTGAAAGAGTTGGACACGACTTAGAGACTAAATAACAACAGATCAATTGATATTGAAATCTAGTCTACTAAGCAGATAATTTCTTTTCATTCTTGTCATCAAAAAGGCATTTAAATACTGGTTTTGAAGCAGAGACAGGCTAACAGACATAGAGAACAGACCTACTGTTGCCAAGGGTTGGAAAGGTGGAGGAGGGATGGATTGGGAGTTTGGGGTTAGCAGGCACAAACTATTATACATAGAATGGATAAACAACAAGGTCCTACTGCATAGCACAGGGAACTATATTCAGTATCCCGAGATAGCCCATAATGGAAAATAACATTAGGAAGAATGTATAACTGAATCACTTTGCTGTACCACAGAAATTAATATAACATAAATCAACTATACTTCAATTGTAAAAAAGAAAGATAAATATTGGTTTTGAAGAATCATCATCAGGCTGGGTGCGATAATGATAATAGCCAAGACTTATGTGCTGTATGTCATGGTACACTCATGTTAAGTCATTAAATTCTCATAACAGTCCTAAGAGACTGGTATTATTACTGCCACCTCTGTTTAACCAATGAGGAATGGTTTATGGACTACAGAAGGACACTATTAGAAATAAGATCTTTTCTTTATCTCTAAATTTTAACCATTTTTCTCATTGTGCAAATAGCAAATTCTGGGGTTGTAAGTGCTTTTAATTTGATCTATGATATCTATCTCAAAGACTGTGGGAGGCAAATAATCAATAACGCTGGCTTCAGGCATGATAAGCTAAATCCTTCTTCACTACTTAGTTCTTTTGGGATTTCTTTGTTTGTTTTTAACAATACTGGTAAAGGTTATAAATATTCTTGAACAGGCATTTTCCTTTTGATTGATTCAATTTATTATGTCTAGAAACAATTCTTGACCTTTATTTTCTTTGCACCACATTCAACAGATGAGGTTCACATATGACATATTCCCAAAACTCAACCTATTTTTGACAAAACCAAGTCTGATAAAATAAACTGGGAGTATGATAGAATTTTTGCTATGGTATTTATAAAAGTATTTTATAGGCATATGGGTCAAGAAACTGAAATTTTCAAGACCTCAAAATTTTGTCATTTTATGCAGGAGAAAATGAATAGTTACTACTATTTCAAAGTATATATTGATTCAATGTGAGGTTATTTTCCCAAAGCTATTCTACAGGTAAGTTGATTAAACAAAAGGCATACACTGAAGAATAAACATAAAAAAATACATTGTCTTGTTTTTTCAAATCACACAGAACTTACAGATTTTTAAACTGTAATGAGTATAAATCATGTTTTTGCAAATAACACTTGCATCATCATCTTTCCTGCTGTTCTGCTAATAATTGTGATGTAGACATTAATATACCAAGCAATTATCAAAACTTTTACTGGTACAACAACAATAACCACAGAGGATTGGCAACTCATGTTCTACTTGTTTCTATGCTACTCTTTTTCTTCTACCCAAGAAAGAACATCATAAAGCAATTAGCAGTATCATAGGCATAAATCAGAATCTAAATAAAAAAGACAATCATTAGAAAATCCTGGGATCTGTTACAGCATCGTTGATCAGTTGGTATATCATATCACAGTGTGTAAGGCATGTCTGTATTAAAAACTGCCCTTGGAGAGGGCTGCCCAGCCCAGCTTCTCCTCCATGAGAAGTTTGGTGGCTCACAGACTGCATAATGATCATGACCCCACGACCTGAAAGCCGAGGAAGCTGCATGCACCTTGGCTTGAGAAAAACAAATACCAGGGCGCTGAAGGTGGATCTAATCAGAAAGCTAAATCAAAATCAGATTAAAGCTGAGAAAGAAAACAAGCCTTCCTATTTTATGAGAGACATAAAGCATGCCTCTGGATGTCCCAGTTTGTATCTCCCAATTTACCCCATCTTCGGGAAATTCATTTCCTAAACTCCAGGCCCTCTACATGAAGTCCCATTGGAACAAGACCAGCACCTTGCCTTTGAGATGCCCATCCTGACATGTTCCAAGTAGACTGTCTTAGCCACTGTAAGGAATAAACATCCTAAAGAAATTCACTGATTGAGAAAAAATACTGTCATTTTCTTTTTGGCAAAATCTTACTTATTTGGCAAAGGCTTACTAACTGGAGTAACACCCTGAGAATCAGACTAGCTTAATTGCCTGTGCGTCCCGAGGAAGGAGCTGTAGTGAGAAAGTGTATGGATTTTCCAGACAAAGCCATCTGGAGATGGAAGAGGGGGATTGTCTAGACAAGAAGACAGCTAGCTCTTGGAAAGAAAAACAAAAAGTCTGTTGTGGCAAAGGGGAGTGAGACAGAAAAAGGGTGAGATCATGCAGAGCCCATGTTCTCTGCAGGCCCGGGATGTGGGTGGGCATTAAACAGTACAGCAGCCTGGATAGAGCTCTCATCTCATCCTGGCACCGTGTGCCAACCAGGCAGGTGCCCGAGATCTCCCAACTGGGAAGCTTCTTCGTACGGGGTTTTCAGTGAATGAGGAAGATATTAAATGGGGTGAATTAGGGTGGGGTTGACGTCTCGTATGCTGGATAACTAGCGGGCCAAGCTGCAAGCCTGACTTTTCCTCAGGATTGTTTCCTGCTGCTCCATAAACAAAGCTGACGAGTTAACGGTGTGGGGCAGACGCTGGGCTTGGCAAGGAGGGTGAGACCAAGTCTAAGCCCGTCTACCCTCAGGTGGTCCTGCACCTATTAACACTCAATCAAAACTGGAAGCAGGGATTCCCTGGCCACCCAGTGCTGAAGACTCAGTGCTTCCGATGCAAAGGCTGCCGGTTTGATCCCTGGTCAGGGGAACTGAGATCCTACAATCCCCTGGTACGGCCAAAAGCAAAAACAACAAAAACTGGGAGCAAAGTGCGAAGAAGGATACAGAACACTCTTCCCGCAGAAGCCCTTTGCGAAGGACCAATGTTGCCAGAAGGCACCTGGCAAATACTTGAGGGTAGGCAGGAAGGGTAGGTGGTTGGGGACCTACTGAGCTTTGGCTGAACACCGTGGCACCCCAGGCATGCGCACACAAGCACGTGTGTGTGCACATGCTCAGAAGAGTGCATGTGTGGCCCCTCTGGGCACTGAGGATGCCCAGCCCCGCTCTACCTATTAAACCGTGTTATAAGAAAGCCTCATAAAAAAGGAAAATGGTAAATGAAATGATCTTTTAAATTCACAACTAAAAGACAAAGTGTCCTATGTGATGTTTTAGGACATGACCCCCACAAATGACAAAGGGATATCTGTATGGCTGCTTTCTCAGAGTCTGGGATGTTCCCTATTTGGAGAATTTGAGAGCCAGCATCTGCGTATTCACACTCCCCTCCACCCACACACAGTTTAGACCTAATCAGGTCGAGGCATGCAGAGCTCACGTCCCCCGGGAGGTACTGATTTTGTACAGACAACAGTCTCAGCACCTTCCAGCAACCCCCCTTGGAAGCTGCCCGTGTACTATAAAGTGCCTTTCATGTTTAAAATATCCCACCTTCAAACAAAAAAGTATTAGAAGTGCTATGTTTTTTAACAGGCAAAAATGCACATACTTCAAAATCTCACATTCCAACAAGTTTCTTAGGTGATTTAAAAAAAATAGAGTGCTTAAAAATCTTTATTTCTTTCATTTTACAAAAATGTTAAGGGAGCCACCATCAGAAAAAAGTCAAGAAAATCTAGGAAATGAAGATCTGGGTAAACAAAAAAATCTTAACATTAAATAGAGTTTCTTCTACATGCCCTTTGGCCTAGGATCAAATGGTATTTACTTTACATGGAAGCCTGATATTGTGAAGAGATCATTTATATCACCTTTGCTGTGTTAAAATTAACTCCGTTCAGCACAAGATAGGAAGACAGCACACAGCGCTAGGAATATATCTTTATAAAATACATCAGCATAGGCTTTGGTTTGTTTGTTTGGTTAAAGCTAGAAAGTATATTTTCCTTACAAATGTTCCAAGTTTCAAGATATATTTTCAAGAGATATGAAACATGTCTAGAGGATTTACAAAATTTAATGCAGAGAGGGATTTCTGGGAGTCTACAATAATCTTCAAATTGCATCCCATATATTTAAAGAATACTTTTGAGTTCATCTCCTGTTTTATTTATGCTTATTCTTAACCTTTCTATACTTTATCAGCATAGCCCTAATTCATGACACAGTCACATGTTGCCATTCTGATCAATAAAAAAACAACAAAGCTCAGTAATCAATAATCTCTATGCTATCCTAACACATGGTTTCAAATACAGTACCTCCTGCAAAGCAAAGAGTTTCCCAATATTGTGAAGGCATTTTCCTTATTCCAGAAAAGGACTGTTGAGTAACAGGAGAGTAAAAAAATATCATCAAATAGGATCTACTCTTAATTGCTTATGGTAAAACTATGCCATGATGCCTATTGAGCATAAATCAGGGTTTATAATTGTATATTTTCATGATAATTAAAGTATGACATTAATTGATAAACGTAAGGTAAAGACATGATTTCCTTTATCACATGCCAAGTGCACTGCTTTAATCATTATTTATCCAACACCTAAAATCTGCCAGAGGGGAAATTTACTGCATTAATTTCAATCACAAGACATTTTAAAGAATGTTCTGAGCCACATTTAATACATCATTTCAATTTCCCCTGTTTTCTCAGAATAATTCTTCTTAAATCAGATATTCTAGGAAACATTAAACTGGACCAATTAAGTCATTTTATATAATGTTCCCTCTGGTGTTTGTAATTTTCAGAATAATTACTCATCTCTCTCTTTATATCTCTGAATCAAAACTACTTAGTTGAACTGTATTAGTCAGGGTTCTCCAGAGAAACAAAACAAAAAGGATGTGCATAGACAGATAGACCCCTCTATAGACAGAAAAAAAACCTGTGACAAGTAATTGGCTAACACAGTTGTAGTGTTAGTCACAAGACCTGAGGTGAGCCATCAAGCTGCAGACCTTGGAGAGCTGATGGTGTAGTTCTAGTCTGAGCCCAAAGACCTGAAAACCAGGAGAATCAAGGGTACAGCTCCAGGCCAGAAGGCCAGCAGACTCAAGATGCAGGAAGAACATCCAAAGTTTCCACCCTCAGTCTGAGCCTGAAGAAAAGGAAAAACCCGCCTTCCATGTCAAGGGCAGTCAAGCAGGACGAATTTTCTCTTACTCATACTCATGGGAGGATTGGCCATTTTTTCTATTCAGGCCCTCAACTGATTTGATGCAGCCCACCCAGAGTAGGGAAGGCAGTCTGTTTTACTCAGTCTATGGATTTAAATGCTAACCTAAGCCAAAACACCGTCACAGAACCATCCAGATTCATGCTTGACCAGACATCTGGGCACCCTGGTGGCCATACAAATTATATGGTCACCCATACAAATTGACATAAAATTAATCATCAGACCAAACAATGATGTCCCACGAATGCTACCTTTTATTCTGTTCAGTTCAGTTCAGTCACTCAGTCGTGTCCGACTCTTTGCAACCCCATGAACCGCAGCACAGAGTCCACCCAAACCCATGTCTATCGAGTCGGTGATGCCATCCAATCATCTCATCCTCTGTTGTCCCCTTCTCCTCCTGCCCTCAATCTTTCCCAGCATCAGGGTCTTTTCAAATGAGTCAGCTCTTCACATCAGGTGGCCAAATATTGGAGTTTCAACTTCAACATCAGTTCTTCCAATGAACACCCAGGACTGATCTCCTTTAGGATGGACTGGTTGGATCTCCTTGCAGTCCAAGGGACTCTCAAGAGTCTTCTCCAACACCACAGTTCAAAAGCATCAATTCTTCGGCACTCAGCTTTCTTTATAGTCCAACTCTCACATCCATACATGACCACTGGAAAACCCATAGCCTTGACTAGACAGACCTTTGTTGGCAAAGTAATGTCTCTGCTTTTAAATATGCTGTCTAGGTTGGTCATAACTTTCCTTTCAAGGAGTAAGCCTTTTAATTTCATGGCTGCAGTCACCATCTGCAGTGATCTGGGAGCCCAGAAAAACAGTCAGCTACTGTTTCCACTGTTTCCCCACCTATTTGCCATGAAGTGATGGGTCCAGATGCCATGATCTTAGTTTTCTGAATGTTGAGCTTCAAGCCAACTTTTTCACTCTCCTCTTTCACTTTCATCAAGAGGATCTTTAGTTCTTCTTCACTTTCTGCCACAAGGGTGGTGTCATTTGCATATCTGAGATTATTGATATATTTTCCCCCAATTCTCCCAAATTTTGGAGTTTTGGAGGACTGAAATGTTTCCAAACAACAGTTATTCTAAATTATTCAGAAAAACCTTCCTTTCTCATATTTTTAAAGTTCCATATTATTTATGTTAGCTGCCTCTCACAATAAAGTAGTGATATCCTCAAGATAAACTAAAAGAAAGTGTTAAGCCTAGATTTAAATACCAAACTTCATTTGGAAACTTGTCTCCAAGCTTCCAGGATATCATTAAAGATATAAGATAAAGACATTTTATAAAAATGTAAAATGAAGAGTAAGAATACATGAGTAAATTAATACAAATGTCACCGAATCTTATCATTTAACCATTTAGAGCCTTATAACAACCTCACAATGTATACGAAAAAATGAACCACAAATATTGAACATCCATCATGAATAGTTCATAAATGGGTGAAGCCACACAGTCATTTGAGCTTCAGGCTCACTAGGGGCTGAACCTCTGTCATCACTATGATTCATGATCTGACTTTTTTACAGTTTCAGAAAAGCAGCTTTGTTTGGTTCCCCCATGCTGTAATGTGTATAATGGAATGGATTCACATGAATCTGATGAGAAAGAAACCCATTTAAATCCTAAATCATCAACTATTTACATGTAAGATATCGTTTGACCCAAGAACTAGAGACATCTCGCTATGGAATGGGTCTTTGCTGGGGGCTGGGGGCTGGGGGGGTGGGTATTCACTTGAAAGCCAAGTTGGCAATTGGCAGTTGGCCTGGTGAGAACAGAAGAGAGCACAGATTATGCTGTTCCTTAGGGAAGCTGAGCTGAGTGGTGGAGCCCTCTCTACCTTGGGGACATATTTTTGTGGAAAGAGCAGGATAACTCACAATAATCAGAACACCTGCCCTCTGGGCAGCGCTGGAGAAAAACTGCAGATTTTTCTCTCTGCAAGTCCCTTGTCTTTTCTAGACTGCACAGGAACTTGTCTACACTTCTTACCTCATTCTCCTTTATTCTGGCTTACGTAATAGACTGTTGTCTGTTTCCTAATAATATAAAGGGAGGCACCTCAATGACACCAGTGTAATGAAGCAAGAATTTGGTCTGGGGCTTGATTTCACCCTCAGAGAATTACCTCAATTATTCATTCCAATGAGAGGATAAGGACAGCAAGTAAACCAGAAATATGTGTCACCGTGTATAATATTCATATACCTCTCCACCAGACTAGGATGGAGGAGGCAGTAGACATTAAAATAAGGAAAAAGACTGGATGTGTTAAGGAACTATTAACAGATTTTTTTAAGTCTTATATACAAAAACACCTTAAGTAAAATCTACCTTGGTAAAGCTAAAATATTTCTGGGTGAAAATATTTATTTGTACCTTGGAGATACTACATAAACTTACTCAAATAACGTCAATTAACCAGAAATATTAGATAAGCAAGCAATTATCAGTAATATAAATCCAATGGAGATGATATTTTATAGCTATATAAAGAAATTTTATATAAATGGGTTATTTGCTTATACATTCAATTTTGGCAATTATAAATCAATTCAAATCATAAAGCCCATAAAGATTATCAAAAATTAGGATGAAGCAAGAAAAAAGTTAAGTTATCCCAAAATGCCAAAATTTTTTCAAAATTTGTTTCCTTTTTATATATTTGGCTGTACCGGGTCTCAGTTGCAGCCCTCAGGATCTTTGCTGCAGCATATGGGATCTAATTCCCTTACCAGGGATCAAACCCAGGCCGTCTGCATTGGGAGCTCAGAGTCTTAACCACTGGACCACCAGGGAAGCCCCCAAAATGCCAAATTTTAATTGACTTAGATTAAATATTAATGTTTCAGTTGTCCTGGAACTGTCAACGCATTTTCTCCTCCATCTATATTAATGCAGGGCGTCAGTAATATACTCTTCACCTCTCTGGTGTCCCCACTCTGCTGTTTACCCGGCTTCATATCTCCCAGCCCACTGCTGTCATCACCCCTGCGTATTCACCCCTGGCCCTTCTCCCTCAACAGTAGGATCACTTGATTACACCCAAACCTCTCTCTCCCCAAGTAGCTGAATTAGCTCAAGAAAAACTCACAAACACAGTAACAAGGCACATGTTATATCCGTGTCCCAAAAGCTCAAAAGGCACTCAGCACGATCTGGTGACTCTCAGAGATACCAAGAAAATTTGTCCTGAGTGAAAAGTCCCTTTAGGGAAACAATGGAATAAACTCAAAGACTAAGAAGACCTGCTGGTGTCTAGATCAGAATCATTTCCCTATCACTGATCACTCAGTATTTTCATGGTTTTAGGGCAAAAAATTATATTAATTCATAAATATTTTACTCATTGGTGGGCATGAATAGCCTCTTCACAGCTTATCAGTGTCCATGGGGGTTACCTGCTCGCCTGCTGAGACTCCCACTTATTCTGGGTTTAACAGTTTCTACCTCTCCAGCAGCCCTGTCCCATCATCAAACAACGGGAATTCAACAGTGGGCTCCATTCATGTGGCATAAGGCACAAAAGGACTCCTCAGAATGCACTGTGGCATACTGTTACTTGGGGCGAGGATGCATCCTATCATCCCCTTTCATTTGGTATGGCACAACCCAGCCTCTGAACACCAGCACCCAGACTGACAGGAAATTAGGGGAATGAGATGCCCTGATGTTACCATGAAAGGCAGGTGACACATGCAGCTTCGCTACCAATCATGAGACATCACTTGCCACCCTGAGGGAAATGAGAGATGAGTTCGGAAGTCTTTCAGCTCATACGACCATTTATAACAGCAAAGAAAACACTACCAGAGCCTCCCACCTGATATGTCATCCTGAAAGACAGACAAAATATCCAGGAAAACCATTTCCCATAAATCCAGGATGTGTCAGCTGCCTAAAGCCCCATGCAAGACTTCACACACAAGACTGACAAAGGGGACTGGTCCTAGCTCCTGGCTCTGGGCCCCTGGTTATTGACACGTTGATACATAAGAACAAAACAATCCCAGAAAGACCATCTGAAGGAACCTGGGCTGCCTTCCAGTCAGGCTTCTGAGTAATTCCTTCCCATCTTCATTTCTAATTCCTACCTACACCTAAGTGTTCACCCCCAGGCCCTGTGCACTTCTATCTCCCAGTGCTACTGACCTGCCCACACTGCAGACCCCCTGGGTGACTCCCACCTCTAATCACACCCCATCACTTGTTTGCCCCCTTTGGGGCAAGAGATAACCAGGACCGAAAATGCAAATTATCAATTTGAACCTGCTTAAAACTAGACAGAGAGACCAGAAGCTCAATCTGGGGGCACTTCAACATTTGAAGGATCAGTTCTAGAGATCTAAAAGTATTATTTTTTCCTCAGCTCTCTTCAACAGGTCCTTATGATTTCAGGTTATCTTTGTTTCTTCCCCTGTCACTATCAAGTAGCTACAGAGGCTCCTGCTAATTTTTTCACTTGCCAGCCATCTGAAAGAAAAGAGAATTAGAAAAAGGACCACTGCTTCCAAGAACTGCTGCTGCTGCTGCTGCTAAGTCGCTTCAGTCACGTCCGACTCTGTGTGACCCCATAGAAGGCGTCACGTCCGACTCTGTGTGACCCCATAGAAGGCAACCCACCAGGCTCCACGCTTCCAAGAACAGAAGTACAGAAAATTATTAATCTGAAATAAATAAACTGTGTTCATTTCAAAAGTGTTTACTTTCCCCTATCTTTTTAGAAAGGATGTAGCTAGTTTATATTTCATTTGGAAACCAACTGTTTATAAGAAAAACCAAGGACTGTGAAATTCTCTTTGGGAAAGAATGTAAAAGACCAATTAATAAATACACAGAACAATCAGCAGTAACCACTTTTTTAATATACCCAGTTTCCCTGCCTCTGGAATACATCAGTAACCCTAGAACAATGTACATAGTGCTAAGCTTGTACTGGGGGGGAAAAAAGGAGGAAGCATCCATTTCTTTTGCCCTTTTTTCTCATCTATAAAATCAGAACTCCATGGCCTTGTGTCATATTAAAATAAAAAACAATAGCAGCTATTTACATTCTAAACTTGTGAGAGAATTTCACAATGTACGTATCTGATGTCTAATTTTCATCTCAAGTTTCCAAATGTTGGGTGTAAAACACAAGGTTTGGGAATAGAAAAGTGTTGCAGAGATTGCAATTGTTCTCAACATACCTCTTTTCTTTGTTTTTCTTTAAAACCAGATTACCATATTGTTATGGGTGGCAATGTAACTGAGTTTTTAAAAATCTATAATTCCCAAACTCCCTTGTATGAAGGAGAATATAAAGATTTGAACAAATGTCATTGACAGGCTTCTGGAAAATGCTGTTCAAAGGGTTGACAGCCTTCATCTTTCTCCCTCCTGCTCTCTGGAAAGTGGACATGATGGCCAGAACTCCAGCAGCTATCTTGTGAATGGAGGTGACCTTGAAAATGGAAAGCCTGGCCTAAGAAGAACGGAACAAAATAATAGAAACAGTTGAGCCACTGATTTTGTGTGTGTGTGTGTGTGTGTGTGTGTGTGTGTGTGTGATAGAAGTCCTTGACTACTGACCTTAAGATTTCTTTTGCATAAGAAAAAAAATGAACCTCTAAAGTTACTAGTATCTCAGGTCTCTATGACTGGCAGCTGAAATTATCTCAATACAGTTATTATAAGTTATTTGACTCCTTTTTAAAGAAATTTGTCTTGCAACACTGTACATTATTTGGCTGATTGAGACCACCACTGGTTCATGCTCCGTGATATCAACTGATTCCTCAGAAATGACTGGCACACTACTCAGTTCCCACCATCATCTGACCTTCCAACTGAACAAGAGTTCTCTTCCAAGTCTCTTCAGCTTTCCACAAACCTCCATCCTCTTTTGAATTCAAACAGACAATCTCACCTTTTACTTTAGGAGAAAAGAAATGTAGAAATCATCGGATAAGGGCCAACACAGCTCCCTCCATGAAATTCATAAACCCCCTCTTACTTCTGAGTCAGTATGGGTTAAGAGGCCAGACTCTGGATGCAGAAAGACCAGGTTGGAACCCTGTCCACTCTCTGAGAAACCTTGGGGAGATTCCTTACCCTGCCTAAGCTTCAACTCATCTATAAAATGGAAACAATTGTATCTGTACTTCATGAGCTTTTGAAAGGATTAAAGGAGATAAATGTTTTGCATGCTGATGCCTGGAACCTAGAAAGCACTGAAACAATGTTAGTTCCTACTGTAATTAAGTCTATCTGTCACAGTCACCATAAGGTAAAGAGCCTGATAAACTGGAGGCACATAATAAACATTTGCTGAATGAACTATCCATTAAAACAAATTCCATTTAAAATCTAGGGGAAATCCCTGGAAAATAAATTGAGCCCGTATTACAGGTAAAGTTATACACATATGTCTGTGTAATTTATCCAGAGGTGCACCATAAGCCAGCAGAGACGATCACATTTTCTGATTTTTTTTGCCTTTTTCTAGGTGACAGACTTGGTATTGTTAGGTAGTTAAAATAGGAGACAGGAGTCCAGAATGGCAGTGCCTAAAAGATAAGGGAGGGAAAAGCCCGTGAAAATAGAACAAAGGAAGGTCCAAGGACCAGAGTGAGGACCTCAGGTAGAACAAACACTCTTGGCTAGCCCAATTTACACAGGGCAGGCCCAGGGGGAGGAAAAAACATATAAGAAGAGGAGCCAAAGGGCCAGGGGTCTCTCTCTCTCTCCAGGGCGCTGGCATGCTGCCCCACTCTCTTCTCTTCGTGTCTTTGGGTTGACATGCCCTCATGCCTCAAGGATGGATTTTTCTGCTATTTTCTAAATAAAATAGAGCTGTAACAAGAAGCTGTAACATTGATCTGTCTAAGAGCTATAACACGGTCTGTTCAAGACCTGAGAGCTATAACATGGTCTGTCCGAGAGCTATGCCACGCCGAGGGCTCTAATGTCCGTAGCCTCAAATTTTTGTTTGGAGGAGACAGAACCGAGGAGAAAATATTCGCCTGACAGTATGAAGATGTGCTTGGCTGATTTGAACAGTGATCTTGGGACTTTCCTGGCGATCCAATGGTTAAGACTCTGAGTCCCCACTGTACCCACTGCAGGGCTTATGTTCAATCACTGGTCAGGGAACTAAGATCCCATGTGCCTAGTGGTGCGGTCAAAAACAAAATGATAGGGCATTTATGTGAACAAGGTTCGCCTCTTGTCAAACAAAGCAATTTGAAAAGAGAAAACAGGTATCTCGTATTTGTCAGGCGAGTGTACGCTCCTCGGTTCTGTGTCATCACAACAAAGATGTGGAATGACGGACATTAAAGTCCTCGGCGTGTCACAGCTGTTGGGTCTTGGACAGACCGTGTTATAGCTCTTAGGCAAATCAGTGTTACAGCTCCGTGTTACAGCTCTATTTTATTTATATAATAGCAGGAAAATCCATCCTCAAGGCGTGAGGGCATGTCGACCCAAAGACGCGAAGAGAAGAGCGCCCCAGCACGCAGGAGAGAGAGCCAGAGAGAGAGAACCCCCGCCGTTTGGCTCCTCTTTTTCATGTCTTTTCCTCCCCCTGGGTCTGCCCTGTGTAAATTGGGCTAGCCAGGAGTGTTGTCTGTTCTATCTGAGGTCCTCACTCCGGTCCTCGGACCTTCCTTTGTTCTATTTTCGCGGGCTTTTCTCTTCTTTGTCTTTTAGCCACCGCCATTCAGGACTCCTGTTTCCTTTTCTAACTACCTGACATATTGAACTGAGACAACGCTGAGACATATCACAAAGCAAATGATGCCAGCTCAGAAGAGAAGCTGTATAAAAGTCAATACAACAACATAAGAAGTTTCCCCTTCAAAATATAAGTAAATGCTACTATAACTGACATTATTTTAAAAGAAATGGTGAGACTCTTACTTTTCTAACAGGTTTGGGGAACTTGAGAAGGTAAGTAAATAAATCCACAGAATGCTATGAGTTCAAGAAACCATGCCAGAAAAAAAAAAAAAAGAAACCATGCCAGAAGAATTTTTAAATCACCATCCCATACACAAAAGCAAAGATGTTAAAAAAAAAAAAAAAGGCTAAGTAAAGATCCACACGAACACAGTGATGCCTCAAGTGACACAAAATGTAACACTACCAATGAAATGGATTTAGGACAGATCACCAAAGCCACTGCAAAGTACCCAAACTTAACATCAGTTTGGTCAGGAACGACACTCTAGGAAATAATTATTTTGAAAAAGGAAGTATGCATGGCCTGTGGGAAGTATAATGCGATATCCTTCTTATATCGCAAAGTAGAGTGAATGAATATACACTGAGGTTTCATTTGTCTGGGTCATTAGAGAGGGTAAGGATGTCCTGGATGTCCTAAAACCATAGGATTATAGTTAAATCTGTCTGAGAAATTTTCTGAACTATATGAATAAACAGCATGAAGGTAGGAATTATGAATGAATAAACTGACTAAAAGTATTAGACATTTTAATATTGGAACAATGATAACAGGTATTCTAAGAAGTAAACCGATAGACTCCTTAACATAGGCGACTAAGGCAGCATTTCAAAGGCATGCTCCCTTCCTCAAGGTCAGCAAAGTCATTACCCCACCAAGCACTTCAGGAGGAGTCACCCAGGGGGTTTTGTTTAAAATTCTCAGTGTTATGCAGTGTTACCAGTCCTCTGACAATAACTTCAGTCTTTTACATATAACAATGTTCTCCACCACCTAAGGAGATTGCTACTTTAATTTTTTTTTCCTTATTCCAAATGGCCCATTAGTGAAATAAAGGCCTATTCAATACTTGCAAGAACCCCCATGGCTCCAAGCTAAGCTATTGCCTAAAATCAAACTTTTAAAATAAGCCTGCTGCTCTCAGTTCTCCTTTATTTCCTCACAGGGTTGAAGTTCAGTTGAGAAACCTGAGTTTGGGTTCGGCCTCTCCCTCTTACCAGCACTGAAGTCGCATGTCCTCACCCTGCTTGTCTGGTCCCATGTTTTCCATCTGCAAGATGGGAGGGTTTGATTAAATGGTCTTTGAAGTTCTTCCCAAAGACACTGTCAAGCTCTTCTACGTGATTTTAGATGTCTATTTGTATATTTGATTGGTAGACCTTGAGGTTATCTACTTTCAGACAAAGGAAGGCAACTCTTTTAGGTGTGAAGTCTCTTCCTGTGTTCTCTGAATAACCGACTCTTTTTTTTAACATGGAATATTGAGTCAAAGCACATTTCACTCGGTTACATTTTTCCATTAGAAATATGCTTGCCATTAAAATCATACAGCACTAATATTATCACAAACCATACCACTAAAGGAAAGAAAAAAATAAATTCATGAAGGCACAGTTGGATATGAACTATTTAATCCAATCATGATGTTTCTGTAAATCTGTTTAGATGGCTCGCCATTTATTTGCTCATTCATTCATTCACTCATTATTTCTTGAGTGTGTACCATGTGTTAGGTGCTGTGCTAAATTTTATAATAGTTTTATATTTAGCACAGCACTTAGACACATGGTACACATTCAATAAAATTTTTAAAAGCCTTCTAAGGCATAGATATCACCCAACTCATTACATTATGTTAAAGTCTCTGAGCTTTCTTGACATCAGAAGACCCTCACTATATGCTAATATCCTCCAGGGGAGAAAGAATTGGTTTATCCCCTCAGACTTCTTACCTTACAGAACCTCAACTATTCATGCCCATAACTGGACTTCTGTTATACATGTCTCTTTTATGCCATGATCCTTTCAGAAATTGTTAATGATTCTGGTTCCAATGAACATTTCTTCAATAAATGCGTGTGGTAAGGTTAGCATGTGTCAAGCGGCATGTTGGGTGTCAGACATACACAGCGAACACAGCAGTGGGGTAACCATGCTGTAGACTGATCACTGAGCAGATGTTGACGAAAAGTGTGTAAGGTGAGCAGATACTGATGAAAAGTGTGTAAGGTCAGTAAGATGTGTCTCTATGTTCTTGGCCATTCTCATCACTATTACTATTTATTTATGTGACTGTCCCGTGGCTTTGAGTTCTTGAAAAACAGTAGGAACTCATAAATACTTTCTTAATGAAAACGTTCATTTAGAAAGTTCTAAATTTCTGTTTCTGATCACAAGGATATTGCTAACTCCAAAGAAGGTGGCTGCCACCAGTAAAGAACAAGTGAGCATTCATTATCAAAACATCTTTAGACATTTCTGTGGACATCTGCCTCATAGGTGTGGTTGCCTCCTAGTACGCATCCTCCCCTTCCCCTTTCCTAATGGGCCATGATTTAGTTCAACTCTCCCCCTCTCAATGTGGCCCATAGTTCTCAGAGGAAGCCGATCCTATCCCAGATCCAAGGCTGAGTCTAGACAATGTACTCTTTCCGTGGTCATCTCAATGACCTTGGTGTTGATGGTTCAGAAGCAAGCATATACCTAAGTCAACCAGTCAGACCGAAGGAAATGATTTTTAGTCTATGGCCAGAGAAGTAGTCCTTTCTTCCACTATAATTAGGGACAACTGCTGCAATGGCACCCCACTCCAGTACTCTTGCCTGGAAAATCCCATGGACGGAGGAACCTGGTGGGCTGCAGTCCATGGGGTTGCGAAGAGTCAGACAGGACTGGGCGACTTCACTTTCACTTCTCACTTTCACGCATTGGAGAAAGAAATGGCAACCCACTCCAGTGTTCTTGCCTGGAGAGTCCCAGGGTCGGGGGAGCCTGGTGGGCTGCCGTCTATGGGGTCACACAGAGTCGGACACGACTGAGGTGACTTAGAAGCAGCAGCAGCTGCCAGTGGTGGCAATTATCTTGTAACCATGGTGGGAGCTAGCTTTAGAAAAAGGGTGACGTGGAGACCAGAGTAGATCTGAGATATTAGAAAAATGAAGCCAGAACTGTCCAACTTCTGGCTTCCAGTGTGATTATATATCTGTTTATTATTTACAACATTTTAAGTGGAGTTTTTCATTGCCTATAGTTAAAAGTATCTTGATAAAATCCTCTGGAAGCTATTTGTTGAACTCCACATTATGGGAAAAGAAATGTGCTTTTAGAATACAAGAATGCATTTAAATTTAAATTCTGACCAGAAGGGCAGAATATCTGCTCCAAGACCCAGCTAGAGAGTGAAGAATCCATGATGATTGCTGTAAAGTCCAAACAACATTTACTATTAATAATTTATAAGGTTTTTTTCCCTCTCTCAAAATTTGATATTTAATACCCTTGATGTTTGCGTTTAAAGTTTCTTTTGTGAATTGAAAAGGACTTCCTCTAAGTTAAAAGCAACATAAAGCAATATTCATTGGATAATTCATTCATTTATAGAGGCAAAAAATTAACAATAAAAAACTCAAAGATGAAAAACTTCTATAAGAATCATGGTCATAGAATCACAGGTGGAAGTAAACCTTACAAGAGTGTCTAGATGAATGCCTTTCAAACTTTTCCACTGAAAACCACAAGGGAAATGTTTATGAGAATGGAAATCATGCCTAAAGTGGCCTGTCAAAAGTGTGGAATATCTTCGATACTTTTTAATCTTTAAAAAGCAAAGGGACTTTGTATTCTAGGGCAGAATATTATTCACATATAGTCTTTCCCAACCCCTTAGTGAGATTAATAGCCCAGCAAGATGAGCACTGTCTTTGCTCTGTCTGTAGGCTGTCCTCACTGACACACCACTGTGTATCCCCATGGGCAGATGGTAAGTTTACCCAGCCATTACTCTCATGTCACACATCAGAGAACTGAGCCCAAGAGAGGTTAAATAACTTGACCAAAGGTCTTACGATATTACTAGCAGAGCTGAAAACAGACTCAAGCTCACTGTAACTTCCAAGGCCAAATGCTTCTTTTGATCTTTGTAAGAAAATAAGAACAAATATAAATTAGAAGTTTAGCAAAAGGTGTCCTGGAATTCATGAGACTGTGGGTCATATGCTGAAATGCCCACCTCAGTGACTTTGCACTTGCTCTGCTTTTTCTCTAGAAGACTCTTCTCACTCCCTCCGGGGCTGGGTGCCTCCCAGCATCTCTATCTCAGCTCATACCTTGTTGTTATTGTTTAGTTGCTAAGTCATGTCTGACTCTTTTGTGACCCCATGGACTGTAGTCCACCAGGCTCCTCTGTCCATGGGATTTCCCAGGCAAGCATACTGAAGCGGATGACCATTTCCTTCTCCAGGGGATGTTCCCAACCCAGGGATCAAACCCATGTCTTCTGCATTGGCAGGTGGATTCTTAACCACTGAGCCACCTGGGAAGCCCCAGCTGAGATGTCACTATTTTACAAAAGAAGCCTTCCCTGACCACCCTATCTAAAGTAGTCCTCCCACCTCCAGCTATGCTGTACCATATCAATCTGATTTGGTTCTTTCATAGAACATATCACAATATGAAATTACGTATGTATTTGTTCCCTTTCTGGTTCCCTCCCTCTTGAACATAAGCTCCACAAAGAACAGACCTTTTCTGTATTGTTAACACCAGAATTGGGAGTCTGCACATAGAAGATGTTTTAGAAATACTTTTTAATTGTAAATAAGTACCCTATGCTGTCCTATCTCTTTTTCCAAGCTGCCACTCTCCTACAACAACTTTCCTCCTTCGTCTTTGGCTTTTCACGTATTACCCTTATTAAAGACAACCCAAATCTTACTTCTTTCAGGAAGCCTCCCTTAGATCTATTTACCCAACTAGCTAGTGAGTACATGGAGAATAGGAAACTTGTCTTATTCATGTTTATACACCCAGATCCTAACATAGGAGGACCTTTGATTCTAGGCCTTCCCTCCCATCGCCTGCTCATTTGCCTTTCTCATCTCAGTGCATTTTTTTCTGGTTCTAGAAGACCATGTCAAGGTTATCCTACACATGACTAACTGTATTTTACATTATGCCAATTCTGTTCCTGAAACACTTCAATGCGAACTTTAATTCTGTCATTTCATTTGGATCCCCCCCCCACCCATGTGTTCTTTTCCTCCTGTCATCCAGGTTCTCTTTTTTACCTCAAAGTATTCTTTCGTTTGGGCTTTCTGCACTGTTAGTGAGCTTCTGTTTCTTTGTAGTTGATGAGGATGCCTAAGTTATTTAAAATAGCATGCTATTTCCTGTAATAAATTATACTCAGAAGTACTCTCTTCTTCTGATCCTTCAGCTTGATGCCTCTTCTGCTTAGCCTGCACTGTTATTCTGTGGGGCCCAGACTTAGAAGTTCCCCTGCTTTCATCCTTGGAAGGAGGGGAGGTCTAGTCAGATTCATATATTGACCAAACAGGTTATTCAGAGAGCTCTTATCCCTGTCTCTGTCTGGCAGGGAAGAGGTCTAATCCTGGATGTAAAGCAAAGGGAGGTTTGGTGTGTTGGATCTCTCCTGGCTCCAAGAATCTAGCCTAATTTAGCTCCAATGGACCTACGTGGGATATACTCCCAATTCTTATCAAATGATGAATTTCAGAAGAACTGGAAAAGCCACAACCACCAATGTGTATGCAATGAAATATTTCCTAAGACGCAATGCACTCTTCCTCCCGCCCCCTCTACGCTGTGTTTCACTCTGCTGCTTTCTAAATGGATTGCCTTCACACGGATACTGAAAGCAACGGGAACAGAATTTAAGCCTCTTCACAGGAAACGAAGTAAAAGAATTAAAGCAAGAGACCAAGAACTGAACCTTACCATCTGCAAAAATTAAGGACGGAGGAAGAGAGGGAGAGAGAAGCAGCAGTCCAAGAGCTAAATGACAGCCATGTCATGTCACAGGGATGACCTGAGGCAGAGGGAAAGCTGATATACTGTGAAGACGTGACCATCAGCGTCAGCGATTGCATCAGGGACAAAGAATGAATAGTGCATGACCGGGAGGTCCTAACGTCCTTGGACTGTTCAGAGGGATAATGAAGAGGATCACTCTGGCAGGTAATTAAGCAATGAATAAAACGATGAAGAAAGGAAACCAGGGCATGCTTGCTGAGAAAGATCGACAGTGAAATACAGGAGAGAAATAGGGAGTAGGTGTCTATTTCAATGTTGTAGGAGAGATGTTAAAATCTGTGAGCACTATTTAAATCTCTAAGTAAAAATAATTGGTGTGATTGCCCTTTTTGCATTGGGGAAGACTAGCTCAGGTTTAGAAAACATAAGAGGAGCCACGAGTACACTCTCTTTTAAAATAAAGGGTCACAAGCGGGATGAGGGGAAAGAATGCAATTCCAGAAATTAGGAATCTGAGAAAAGCAGGTAAAACGTATATAAGTGAAAGCTCCATGACTTTTTGAACACAACATCCAATAATTTCTCCCTTAATTCTGCTAAATACCATGGAATTTGGGGACCTCTCTTTTTAGAATTCTGTAGAACTGTTACATGGCTCCAATACCAACTACAGGTTATTCTGTAGGCTTCTTGCCAAATTCTGAAGGCTTCTTATAACTAAATAGAACACTGAACTTGTATGACTTGATGGCGAGACATTACCATACTCACTGAGCACAAAGATTATAACAGAAGAAAAAGTGAAATTCCTTTGAACAGTGTTTAAAATGTATGCATTTTCTAGGTAAGGAAAAGTCATTAAATACTACCTTTCATCTCTCACACGCTGAGAGCATCAAAGAGCTATGCTTTTCAACCACCATCCAGCAAGACTAAGTGACAACACAAAGGATCTTGGCCACCAGCAAACTCGGTAAAGGCGTTGGAACCCAAGAACCAGGAGTACTGTGCCTCTCAGCTATGATCTACAACCCCAAAGACAGCCCCAGGAAGATCCCACCCATCCAGGAACAGCTAAAGCACAAACTAGCAGGCAATCACTCCATTAGTCTAACCATCTATTAGCCGCTTTTACTTCATGTGTCCTTTGAGAAAGGTAGCAAATTGGAAACTCATACACTCTAAGAACTAATTCCTGCCCTGGAAAAGAATCCTCAATCCATCAACTGCTTAACTATTTTAACTTCTAAAAAGGGATTCATTCAAGTAAGCCAGACAGAGAAAGACCAATATCATACAATGCATAAATGTGAAATCTTAAAAAAAAAAAAAACAACAATGAAAGTATATACAAAACAGAAATAGACCCACAGATGCAGAAAACAAAGTTGTGGTTGCCAAAGTGCAAAGTGGGGGATAAATTAGGAGTTTGGGATTAACATATACACACTACTATATTTAAAATAGATAACCAACAAAGAGCTACTATATAGCACAGGGAAGTATACTTGCTATTTTGCAGTAACCAATAAGGGAAAAGACATATATATGTATAACTGAAAAAACTGAAAAAACATATATATGTATAACTGAATCACTTTGCTGTATACCTGAAACTAACACAACACTGTAAATCAAATATATACTTCAATACTAAAAAAAAAAAAAAAAAAAAAAAAAAACAAAAAAACAGTAAAATAAAATGAGATGCACTCATACAAGTAATTTTTGAGGACTCCTATGTTTCAGCTCTAAGACTGGAGCAAACAAATCACTTCGTTATGTGAGCAGAAGGATAAAGATCATATATACTAAGAAACAATATCCAAGGTATTAGGCTCACGGGGCTAAAATCAGAGGGAGAGAAAAGACTCACAGGTTATCAATGTGCTTAAGTGACAGTAAACCCACCCAGGGATGACGTTATTCTTATAGGTGGCAACTGCCTTTTTTAAGAATCTTTCCTATAACATCTTTCAGCCTCTAATCTAATTTTTCTCCTGGATGCTGAGCTTGTCAGCTGAGCCTAACTTTCCATAGCAAAGTACCTTTCGATGATCTGACCTAACCTTTTTCTTAAGTACAGTCAACATAAATGGAGGCTGACACCATTTTTCCAAGTCTTATGTCAATATAAAAGCATGACCAAGAGTGTACCTCTTCCCAGAGGAACTGTAGAGGAGTTTGGGATCATCAACATGTTAATTCTCCAGAGAAATCTACAGTATAAGATGAGCTCACTTGTGCATAATTAAACTAAAAATAAATTCTGTCATATTATATGGAAATGACTGCTGACATTTTCCCCACACATAACTCTAGTCTGAGGATAAAATCAGCCTAGCATTTTGTTGATGTTGAAATTCATTTATCTTACTAAATGCATAACATCAATTATTTAACTCCTTCTTCTACACATTTTAACCAGGGTGTACATCTTAGTTTCTGCATATTCAGTCCTTTTAACAGAAATTAATTCAAAAGTTAATAGGCCTACTATGGCTAGCTGCTATAACAGGCTCTGAGGACCTCATAAGGAAACATAAGGAAGAAGTTCTCTGCCTTCATGGAACTTACATGGAGCTTACATTTTAGTGGATGGATACACAAAAGCACCATCTACGAAGATAGTGCAGCAATGCTTTCCATCACAGTGAAATCTTTCTTTCTTAGCTTTGGAAATATCTGAATACTGAAGTGAGGTCAGTCAGCAACTTTTATTGTGCACAGTATTAAACCACAGCCTACATCTAAATTTTAGCAAATTTGTGTGATAGTCAGTGGGCTTTTTTTCCCCCTATAGCATGTTGTTCTCCCTTGCATAAGCTCCCTTTAATGGAGGTTATTTTTTCCCAGTCTTAACCTCACCAACTCTCCCCCCGCAGCATTACTCATTCTCCCAAAGTGTACTAAATATTCTCTTGCAAATTGTATGCTCATATGAGAGGACCTTGTTTTGAAGGGTACTTTCTCGGCTTTGATCTTGTCTTTTACAAGATCTCCAAAGTCTCCTTAATGTGGCATAAAGTGTGATCACTTCTTATCTTTTCAGGTCACTTCATACAACTCACTTTAGAGTCCACAACAACACGCATGCTCCATCTTACCCCCAAAGCCCTTGCTCATGCTTTATGTGCCACCTGGAATAGGCTTTGGCCACATTCTTTCTGGGGCAAAACACTTTTTCATCCTTAAATACTTAGTTCAGACTCTATCTTCTCCAAGAAACTTTCTCTGAGCCTTATATCTGGGCTCCCCAGGAGTCCTTTAAGTTCTCTGCGCTGGCACAGTACACAAGAAAGAACTGTATTAACTGAACTTGCCACACTGTATTATAATCATCTGGCAGCAGATCTAAACGGAGAGATGAAGTCCTGGTCATGTTTGTGAACTTATGTCTTGCACAGTGCCCTCCATATGCCAGATACTAAAAGACATATTTGCCCAATAAACACTTCAGTGAATTTAAAAACACGCTTCAATAAAATTCTTTAACAGGAAAAATAGCAAGTGACAAAAACTTATAAAATTATCAAGATCCCTAAACTAAAGAATGTTTCTTAACTTGGTCCCAATGTTTTCCTTCTTTTTCAACACAAGCTGTCTATTTATTAAGCTCTGGGTTTTAACTAGATATTAAACACAAGTAAACGCTTGTTTAAACTTGAAAAATCCTACAGGGATCGTGGAAGTTGATAGAGGAAACACAGTAAGCAACTGAACAAATATCTGTTATGAGATTTACCCTCTGCCCAGGAGACACCAGGAAGAACCTCATTAGCAAAGATCTTCCTTCACCTATGAGGTAATGAAAAGGGAATTGCCAAAGCCCTCAAGGCAAGGAACCGGTGACATCAACCTTATCCTGAGCAATCTGAATCTATCTGCAATGCCATGTCCTCCAGAAGGGGCCTGGATGAGAAATGGGAGTTAGCCACGTTTTCATTCATGGTTTCTTCCCACCCTGAGCGGCTGCCCTTCTAACAAAAAGATGAACTTGCACTTTGGTTACGGAGATCCCCTTCACAGGCAGGCTTTTTTTTTTTTTTCTTTTTGCCTCTTTCAATTGCTACTTTCTTATTTTGGGGCCAGCTACCTTTTTAGTAAAATTCCTAAGCCAAATAGGTTTTGAATTTCTGTCTGTTGTACAATAATGTATAATAATATAATTTTTGTTCAGTCGCTCAATTGTGTCCGACTCTTTGCAACCCCATGGACTGCAGCACACCAGGCTTCCCTGTCCTTCATCATCTCCTGGAGTTTGCTGAAACTCATGTCCATTGAGTTGATGATGCCATCCAACCATCTCATCCTCTGTCGCCCCCTTCTCTTCCTGCCCTCAATCTTTTCCAGCATCAGAGTCTTTTCCAATATATAATGAAGAATGCTTTTGTCCTGATTTCCTGGAAGGGAGCTTCCAAACTCAGAACTACCCAAGTGACAGGAGTATCTTTGTTATTCATAGTAGATTCTCAGGCCATGCCTGAATTTATGCTAATGAAGCAACTCTAGGTGGGCTCCTAGTTTCGGGATGGAGGCCAGCAGTGCTAGAAAGACCATCCATGAGATTACAAGGATGCGACTTAAAGCCCTGTGATAAAAAACTTGACCTCTGGGGAGGGAAGTGGGGCTAAGGATTGAATTCAATCATATGGCCAATGATTCAGTAAGCCATGCCTATGGAATAAAAAGCCCAATATAATCTCTGGACCTAAGGTTCTGGTGAGATTTCTGGTAGATGGACAAACTGATGTGTCTGGAAGGCACTGTCCTGATCCTAAGAAGAGAACACTTGAAAGCTCCCTCTGGACCCTGCTCTGTAAGTCTCTTCATTTGGCTGGTTCTGATTTGTTTAGTTCAGTCATTCAGTCCTGTCCAACTCTTTGCGACCCCATAGACTGCAGCACACTAGGCCTCCCTGTCCATCACCACTCCCCCAGCTTACTCAAACTCATATCCATCGAGTCGGTGATACCATCCAACCATCTCATGCTCTGTTGTCCCCTTCTCCTCTTTCCTTCAATCTTCCCCAGCATCAGGGTCTTTTCCAATGAGTCAGCTCTTCACATCAGATGGCCAAAGTACTGGAGCTTCAGCTTCCGCGTCAGTTCTTCCAGTGAATATTCAGGATTGATTTCCTTTAGGACTGACTGCTTCGATCTCCTTGCAGTCCAGGAGACTCTCTGATTTGTATCCTTTATAACACAACTGTAACTGTAAACAATAGTGCTTTCCTCAGTTCTGTGGGTCATTCTAGTGAATCATCAAACCTGAAGGGGTTATAGGAACCCCTGAATTTATAGTCCGCTGATCATAAGTCAAGGTGGCCCAGGGAAACCCAGAACTTGCAACTGGCATCTGAAGTGAAGGCAGCCTTGCTGGGAACTCTGCCCTTGACCTGTGGAATCTCCAGGAGGTAGTGGTGCTATGATACTATTCTCCTATGGTCACTACACAAGCACTATATTGATTCAGCATGAATTAAAAAAAAGTCAGGTCGAGAGTCAGGGGAGCCGGGTGCAGGATCAAACCTGTCATTTAATAGCTCTGTGCTCTTGGACAAGTCACATAACTGCTCTGAGTGTCAATTTTCTCCTTTCATTCTCCTTAGAATGAAAGGGCTGGACTCAGTAGTGGCTTCTGCTATTTCCTATCTCTCACTGTTGCCATTAGGCCTCAGTTTGGAGGAGAAGACAAGGACTGCTTTTTCATCTGGATGATTTTCTCTGCAGCCCCCTATTATTAGCAACAGTTCACAAATAGGTTTGAGGCCATTGTTATTTGCTGGTCATTCACAGGCTTATTTCTGAAGTAACTGTAAAAATGATTTCCCCACAGTTCAAAAGGAGGCAAAGTACAATGATAGGTTACAACAGAATGCTCAGAGAAAGGAACTGCACAGGTTAAGAGATATAAGGAGTGAAGATGGTGATGAGTGAGGTGGGGATGAGCTAAGCCACTGAGAGATGGTAGGACCACGGGACGGATGACAGGAAAAGGAATAGGGGGAAACTGGATAGCACCTGATGCTACCATAATTCCAAAAAGTGCTTGTTGGTCACAGAGAAGATAATGAAGATCAGGTGATGTAAGAGAAAGGCTTTGAAATGGTGAGAAATTGCAGGGGAACAATATTTGAAACCAGATGTCGCATACAGTAGTTGTTAGACACAAGAGGTTATTAAGCCCTTGAAATGTGACTACTCTGGACTTAGATGTACTGGGATGTGTGAAATGAAGACCAGATTTCAAAGATTTAGTATGAATTTTAAAATGGAATGCATATCATTAAAATTTTTCATATTGGCTATTAATACATGTTAAAATGATAATTGGGGGAAATATTAGACTAAAATAAATAAAATTAACACTTTTAATTGTTTTAATGTGGCTAAAGGAACATCTTCAATGACATCTGGGGACTAGCATTGTATTTCTATTGGAAGCACTTACAGACATGTTTAGATGTGTCTGAGGGGTATATGAAGGATTCTAAGTGTTTAGTATCAATTCCGATGAATCTGGAGAAATGAAAGAAAGCACAACCATCATTAGAGAAGTCTGCTAAAGAAGCAATGTCTTCATGGGAAAGCCAATTTTCAATATCAGGAAGGAAGTAAAGGGTTATTTGAAAGAAAGGATGTGATAGAATGTAACATAGGTGTTACCTGGTGCCAAGGTAAGGATCATATTGCAACATATAAATGTATCACATCAACACCCTTTACACTTTACCCTTACACAGTGTGTGCAGGTGTGCTCAGCCGCTCAATCATGCCCAACTCTGCGATCCCATGGACTGTAGCCTGCCAGGCTCCTCTGCCCATGGAATTCTCCAGGTAAGAATACTGGGGTGGGTTTCCATCCCACTCTGCAGGGGATCTTCCCGACCCAGGGATTGATCCTGAGTTTCCTGCATTGCAGGTAGATTCTTTACAGTCTGAGCCACCAGGGAAGCCCCAGCCTTACACAGTGCTGTGTCAATTCTATTTCAGTTTAAAAAAAAAAAAAGAGAGAAAGAAAAGAAAAATAGGTATAGTTCACGGTGTCAGGGGCAGGTTGGTAAATTAAATCACAAGAGAGGTAAGGACTTTGACATTCATCTACCCCCAGGCTGATTCCAAAGCTGACAGCATTTCCCTTAGTTAAGCCCAACTTCTTTTTGGAAAGCAAGGTGGATGAATAAGTCATCCAACTATAATACAGTCAATTAGCAAACATTTATTAAGGATTTAACACATCCTAGGCTCTAGAGATCTAAAAATGAGTAAGTTCCTGCCCACAAATTGTTCTCAGTTTAGTAGGATAAACAAGAATATAAAAATAGATAAATTCCAATATGTGCTGTGCTTAGTTGCTCAGTCATGTCCGATTCTTTGTGACCCCATGGACTGTAGCCCACCAAGCTCCTCTGTCCATGGGTATTCTCCAGGCAATAATACTGGAGGGGGTTGCCATTTCTTCCTCCAGG
Source organism: Capra hircus (assembly GCF_001704415.2). Lineage (NCBI taxonomy): Eukaryota > Metazoa > Chordata > Mammalia > Artiodactyla > Bovidae > Capra > Capra hircus. The sequence goes on along the minus strand of NC_030812.1, from coordinate 46,187,019 downwards.
GGGTTTTCTCAACCCAGGGATTGAACCCAGGTCTCCTGCACTGCAGGCAGATTCTTTACCATCTGAGCCACCAGTGAAGTCCAACTCCAATACAAATCGTGGCAAACAGAATAATTGTGTGTAAACTAAGCCCTGGGGTCAAAGCTGACAGTGAGATATACACAGCTTAAGGCCTGTGTGCTGTTTCCATTGGGTCATGTGTGGTAGGAAGCGTCCATTCAGCACAGTTTCAATTCTAGCGACAAAAGGGTCATGCCTTCTTTTACTTAAAAACATTAAACCTTTTGATTGGGGGGGAAAATGTTTTTCCCATACTACTTTTACAAATATAAAGGAAAATAACTGATAGTTTACAAAGGTACTCAACTGTTTCTCATTTAAACTATAATTATCCTTCATTCAAAAAAATTTAAAAACACCTGCTTATATCCTGCAATACTATTTTTAGAAGTCTTTCTATAAAACAAAATATGCACACAACTGCTACCTGCTTTCACTATCGTAAGATGCCAGATGGTTACAAAAGAGAATATTTCTTTCATTTTCCTAACTTTTAAAAAATAAAATACAGTGTGTTTGGTACAGTTAGTTTCTAAAAGGTGTAATGCGAAACAGCAAAATCTCCTTGGCTTAAACAAATCAGCCCGTGTTGATCTTTCTGGTTCTTCTCATTGTCAAAGGTACCACAGTCAAGGTGAAGATAACTTTGATAACAACTGGTGTGCATGTGTTTATTGGGTGGGGTGAGGGCGGCGCACATACATGTGTGTTTGGGGCAAGAACTGACCATCTCTGGGGCTCTAATCACTGTGGTTAGAACAAGTCCATGATGGAGCAAAGGCAATGGGTGTTCAGTTCAGTTCAGTTCAGTCGCTCAGTCGTGTCTGACTCTTTGCAATCCCATGAATCATAGCACGCCAGGCCTCCCTGTCCATCACCAACTCCCGGAGTTCACTCAGACTCACGTCCATCGAGTCAGTGATGCCATCCAGCCATCTCATCCTCTGTCGTCCCTTTCTCCTCCTGCCCCCAATCCCTCCCAGCATCAGAGTCTTTTCCAATGAGTCAACTCTTCGCATGAGGTGGCCAAAGTACTGGTGTTAGAATCGGAATAAACTGGACCCAAATCTTATCTCTATGGCTTACTAAATTTAGAACCTTGGGAATGTGAACAACTTCTCAGAATTTCAGTTTTATCACCAAGATAATGGAGCTCATATGCTTCACACCCAGAGCAGTGTGAAAATTAAATGAATAATCTGCTACATAGGAAGGCGCTCAGTGTCAGTTCTCCAATGCTTCTTTCCTACAATCTCCGCTGCCCCTTCGGACCTGGTCATGGCCATCTGCCTCCAAAAGAATGACAAAACTGTATCAATCAGCAGAGTAGCTATTCATCTCCTAAAGGTATCAGTGCATCAGTGAAAGCGGTCAACCACATCCTGTGTATTAAAATGAAAGAACATGGTTCTAAAATAAAACTGTTATTAATTTCTATAAAAATTAACTGCTTAGGGATTTTCTAGCAAAATTAATCCAAGCTAATTGAATAGTCCTTGAAGAGCAGGAAAATCATGAGGGCCATCACAGACTATTGATTCAGTTTCTACGAAGTTGAAAAGCAAATTATAGAAAGTTGTGATGAGAATCTCCCTATCAGCATGAATAAAGGTTCATAAACTTCACTCACTGAATTCCAACAGTCTAAAATTCAATAGAAGAACTATGTCTTAAAATAACCCTAAGACGGTGTGTTTTATCAGAAAAATAACCTACCTTAAGTCATCTGTAAAAAGAAATAAGATATAAACTTATTTTTTATTGAGCAAAGCTTTTCACTTTTTGATAGCAAAGTCTTTTTTTTTTTTTTAATTTGAGTAAGTATAATTTCCACAAAAAAGTTCCTAGGGAAAATAATAATCCATTTGGTTAAAATAAATCACAACGCTGAGCACAGTCTCCAGTGATTAGAACACTTAATGAATGTACAGGAAATGGCAAGAAGAAAAAGCAAGTATGCCTTAACAGCATGTTACAAGGCCATACATCAATTCATGTAATTTTTTTTAAGTCATTTAGAGCAGGTAGATATTTTTAAACTAACTATATGGGCGAGAAGGCTCAGAGATGGTGAGTGATTTGCCCAGGGTCACACTGCCTGCATGGACCAGAACTCACATCAACTGATTTATTTGCTCTCCTTTAAACACTTAGTGTTGGAACCCCATGGAAGTTATTCAGTTTCCCAGGCCACAGAGGAATCCTCTCAATAACATTCTTGACATGTGGTTATTTGCTCTCTATTTAATAGTTCCAATGACTCACTCTTTTCATAAGGTCACTGTTGCCATTTCTGAAATCTCTCTCTACCAGTGATCTAAATCGTCTCCCCAGTTATTTTTAGCCTTTGTCCCTGAGCCACACAGCATAAATCTAATCCCTCCTCCACAAAGGGGGTGTCCTCTAGAACTCTCTGTATATCAAAACTAAACACCGCTGGGACTTCCCCGGTGGTTCAGTGGTAAGATTCCGTTTCTGATGCAAGAGGCACAGGTTCGATCCCTGGTTGGCGAACTAAGATCCCATATGCTGAGCAGTCAAAAAACAGAAAAAAAAAGCTAAACATTCCTTCCTCCCATCTGGTTTTACCATGAGGTGCTGCTATGGGTGCCATCAAGGTACGATGTCAGAAAATCCCCGCTCATTTCTACCTTCCCATCTCCTGCCACCTTTCTATTTTCATTTCCTAATACCCCTGAGGTGTTTCAAATGGAATCATGCATAGACTGACAAATGAAGCAATGTACAATTAAAAGGCAACCAGTATCAATAACTATGCTCATCCTGAATTATTGATATTCCTGAAATATGTGGTGCTCTTGCATGAAGATTATTTATAATTTCTCTCTGTCAGCATCAACAGTTATCATATCTCTTCATCTTTCACATTCAAAGAGAGAATCATCCAATCACATACACAATAAGCATTTATTGAATATCAACTACATGTCACGTCCTATGCCTTGATCTGTGACAAGCACTACCCATAGAAAAATTGGTACTAACCTAAAAAAGGCTAATAATATTATTATTATCATATAGCTTTCACTGAGCCATTTATCGTGTACTAAGCACAGTTTCAAGTGATTTACATTTACATGCATTAACTTACTTAATCCTCACAATGACCAGAAGTAGGTGCTATGGTGATCATCATTTTTTGATAAGGAAACTGAGTCCCAAAGACACAGGGGAATTTACCCAAGACCTCCAAGCAAGTAGTGGCTGCCACCAGGGCATGGGGTAAGAATTTCAAAGAAAGTAATTTCTCTTTCTTTTCCCAGTCCTTTTTTTTTCTTCCCCCCTTTCTTTCAGTTTTTCTGTTATTTCTCAGCTGCCTAAAAGTGAAGTCACTCAGTCACATCCGACTCTTTGTGGTACCGTGGACTGAAGCCTACCAGGCTCCTCTGTCCATGGGATTTCCCAGGCAAGAATACTGCAGTGGGTTGCCATTTCCTTCTCCAGGGGATCTTCCCAACCCAGGGACTGAACCCAGGTTTCTTGCATTGCAGACAGACGCTTTACCATCTGAGCCACCAGGGACTAAGGAAGAAGTGAAATTCAGTCATGTCCTACTCTTTGTGACCCCATGGACTATTCTATCCATGGAATTTGCCAGGCTAGAATACTGGAGTGGGTAGCCTTTCCCTTCTCCAGGGGATTTTCCCAACCCAGGGATTGAACCCAGGTCTCCCACATTATAGGTGTATTCTTTACCAACTGGGCCACATGGAAAGCCCACAAGGAAAGGAATGGGGCAGAGAACAGGGAGTTAGGGTTTTCACAGCAAGAGGCCCAGCATGTACAAAGGCGCCAAGCTGGGGAGGCTGGTGGCTTCCAGGAACAAGTACCAGGCTGAGGGAGAGGGAAGGGAGAGAAATACTGCCAAGGAAGAACTTTCTGATGGGAGGGTCTTTGAGTGACATGAGGAACCACAATATATTTAGCAACATAACTAATATTCACTAATTGATTCCCTCTATTTAAGTACTGTAAGCACTAAAGGCATCTTTATTGTCTATGCTTTATTGTCTATGTAATGCTAAAAGGTAGCATTATAAATATTTAGAATTTAATATTATCTATAGTCTTCTTTTCTGTGAAATTGCTTCAGTTCATAATAAACGCAAAAGGAAAGAAAGGTAGCAAGCATCTCCCTGATTAAATTTGTAAAAGGGAAGCAGCATTATAAAATGCATTTACAGATTATCCCACTTGTGAAATTTCATTTGATAGATATCACCATCTTCTTAATCTTTGGACTGTGAAATGTTTAAAAGGTCTTTTGGCTTGTGTGTTTTGGGTTTTGAATTAAAAAGGATCTTCAGTGGTCCCTTAAAAGTGTAGTGTAACTAAAAATCTGCAAAATCAGTGGAAGAATTTCATTCCCTATACACACACACACACACACACACACACACACACACACACACACACACAATCATATAGCTGCAATATTGGTCTTCAAGTTCCCTTTGTACCATCTGAAGAAGAGAGCTGGATCCTGACTAATGTCCTCGTGTGCATTAGTTGCTCAGTCGTGTTCAACTCTTTGTGACTCCATGGACTGTAGCCCGCCAGGCTCCTCTGTCCATAGGATTCTCCAGGCACGAATACTGCAGTGGGTTGCCATTTCCTTCTCCAATATCCTCATAGGCTAATCATTTTTTAAAAGTTCACTTTGACTCATGTCAGCCGATACTGTTAAAAATCTATCATCCCTAATATTTCCCTGATACCCTGAGATGATCAATAATTCCAGCTCCTAGGTTTTCAGGAGTTAACGTTACCTTACTACAGATTCTTCTGTGCAGACTGCCAGTTGCAGGGCCTTCTGATGCCTTTCTCTATGTAGTTGATAGAAAGGACCTTGAGAGGCTTTCGTACTGTGAAACCACGCACACTCTTTAGCAGAGGCGACTCATTTACCCTTCCGGCTTTCGATCTGTTAGATCAAGAGGTTAGACAATGCAATCTCTAAGGTCCTCTCTGCTCTCATGTGCAATGATTGTGTGAACTGTGGCCGACTTGGTTTCCTCCTTGATAGACGTGGAGTGTGACAGAGAGCTTGACCTCGAGGCTACCATTAAAAAGTCTATCTTAGCCATGTAAAAGGCTATGTCCTTTTAGGCAGGTGTGACATACAGGCTAGAAATTCACACTGATCAAGTGATTCATTTAGTCACAAGACTTTATATTTTTAATGGGTCATTTTGTTAAAGAGGGGCCAGTCTACCCATTGGAAGCAATGAAGACAAAGGAGGGGTACAACTCTGAGCCTTAGCATGCAGTCTGATTCTGATCTAGAGCACTCTGATCTACGCCCTGTGTGTGGCGGGTGGGAGAGAAAAGGTCTTTCTACTTCCTTCCCTCCAAGAATTCTCATGGAGCCATTCTATTTAGATTTCTCACTCTTTGCTCGCCCGTCTCTCTCCCTCTATTTACCACCTTGCCCAAGAAAATTCTACATAATCTCTCTTTATTATTTAGAGCAATTCAGTTCTCTCCATGCTCCTCTTATAACCCAGTTTTAAAAAATGCAAACCCAGTGGAGAGCCTTTCCTTAAAAATAGTCACAAAGTCTTACATAGTGTCATCGTTTTAAATAATGACATTTTACCATTACAAATATCTTCAAAATATGTGCCCTAAATGATGGACATCAACTCTAAACAAAAGTTAGCCTAGGCTGTATTATAATATAATGACTTCCAAAAGGGACATTACAAGTATATTACTCATTATAATCTTATACATTAATATAATTATTCTCAAACTTGAGCATGTATCCAAATCAACTAAAAAGCTTGGCAAAACATAGATTTCTGGGCCTCATCTCCAGGGTCTTGGTTTTGGATCGTTTGGAAATTTGCATTTCATACTTGTTCTGTGCATTGCTAATACTGTCCCTTTAAACATCCCTGCTTTAACACAAGTTCTCATCCCCTCCACCTGAGAAGAGCAGAAGTGCATCAGAGTGCTTTTAGGAACATAATGGCTAGAGCTTTCTGCCAAGGGTGTAGGTAGCAAATACTTTCACCTGTCCCCTTTCAGCCCACATAGAGTGATGAATCATGCTATTCCCACAGATTCTAGTCTATTTCCTCTAATATCTACTGAGCGAGGGCTGGTGTGGTCTCACATTAATCATCCTGCCCAGACCCCTGTCATCACAGTAAGGATATGCTCAAGGCTTACATTATAAATGTGAAACTGTAGAAGATGACGTTTATTTCCATCCCCATAGTTTTCCCTTAATCACGGTGATTGTTGCTGATTACTCCTGAATGCTGGTGGGAGAGAATATGTAAAGAATGAAAATTTTGAAGGAGATGAAAACAGTTGATATGGCACACGATGCTTCATGTGTTTAGTGTGTAAACCTGATAATAATTTTTGTATTCTTTTGAGCAGGTGACAGATGGGTGACTTCAGGCATAGAAAGGATTGATGCTCTGATTTGATGGGCACTCCCACAACATCATTGACAAGGCTTTGTGAACAAGAATCACAATCAAAATTTTAGCTACTGTTCAGCATCAACTACTCAGCATCTTCTTACCAGTGAGATTTCTCCTGAAATCAGATGTTTCTACAGGATTCCTTAAATTTACCAACCTAATCAATAACCATGTATAATACAGAAACTCACACAACACAGTGACAGGCTCTGTAAGAAACATTTGTGGCTGAAATTAAAGAATCACCTTAATGGTTCAGTGTAGAAAGCGAAGCTTCTCCTATAGTATCTCTTTCCTGACTCCTCTGTCATGCAGGACCTCACTGGTTATATAAGAATGGCCAGTAAAACTCTTTTTTAAAGTGGGTTCACCCCAGAGTATCAGATCACATCAAGATATACAAGCCCCTCTCATCACAGCAAAAACAAAAACAAAAGCAAAAAACCTTAAAACTAAAAATCAGATGCTGTGCTTATTTCCAAATGGGTGCGTACTAAGTCACTTCAGTTGTGTCTGACTCTGCAACTCCACAGACTATAGCCTGCCAGGCTCCTCTGCCCATGGGGTTTCTCCAGGCAAGAATACTGGAATGAGTTGCCATGCCCTCCTCCAGGGGATCTTCCCAGCCCAGGGATCGATTGGCAGGTGGGTTCTTTACTACTAGCACCACCTGGGAAGCTCCTTATTCCCAAGGCTAGGGTTTAAAGGGTTACATTAAATGTGATTTTTTTTTTTTTTTATATGGAGAAGTCTCATTTTTTTACTCTTACCAACCTGTTCTTAGAGACACTAGAAATTCAGCTGGCATGAGAATTAAATAGATCTTTTTTATTAATTTTAAAATAACAGATGTTTCTTTTTAGTCACAGATAAATTTTTCATGGGTGATAGCTTGAAATCTCTGTCTGATTTACTGGGAAAAGAGGAGGAGGGGGCTAAGGTAGCATCATGAGGTGATTTTTCATGAAAACAGAAAACCTGGATGGCTCAGCTGATGAACATGGAGAGTAGATTAATGTTGATTACTTGGCAACACACTAAAAGACTGATTTATAGAATGTATGTTTCTCAGATATTAGAAGTATTTTAACACTTTAAATGGCCATTATATATCCTTCTGGGGGACAGTGAACTTCTAAATCTGTCCTTAAATAATATTTCGTCAGTTCCTCTGACACTGGGTTTGTTGGATATCTGTTTGTTCGTTCTTCTCTACTTTGTTTAGCTCAATGATCTGGGGCATGACTCTACTTAAGAACTCGTGACATGGAAACTTATTCAACCATCAAATCTTATTGGGTAGAGACTGTCTTATAAACAGTGTCATACAGAAGGATGCCCAAGATGGACATGTGATAGTACCTGTCTTAAAGGTGAATATAGTTCAGAGGGGGAGACAGACATATGACTAGATGAGTTACAGTAAAACTAATGAACAAATCCCTATACTGGGAAGGGTAGGTAAGGAGAGATTCACTTCCTAGGGATATGAAGGTGACTTCAAATGGAGGCTTTGGCTGAGCTGAGTTTCCAAGGATGTATTAGCAAATGGAAGAAGAGAAAGGGAGAGAAAGGAAAAACATTCATACAGGTTCTATCTTTCCTCCAGTTTGCATAAAGGACAAATTCCTAACTTCCTAAGACAGAAAGTCAGAACTATAGGATTTCACTTTACATTTACTTTCACTTCCATTTTTAGCCAGTGTTACAGAATGTCTCTAATAAATGACTAAAGATGTGTTGCAGCTAAAAGCATAAACTAGAAGCATATAGCTGACCTGAAAGGGAGAGAAGAGTAAGAAGAAAATTAATGCTGCCCCTACAGTTCAGCATTGTTTGTCCTTTTTTTTAAACCGAATTAATCTGATTAAACTAGCTTAAACATCAAACAGCAATTGCTTACCTTTGGTTGAAAATGTTTTATATGAGGGTTTTGGCTCTTTAAGAACATTATATTAAGACATAATTTCAAGTACCCTATATCATATTTTAAATTATTAATTATAAAAAGCTGTTAGAAAAAAGTATGTATATTAAACTAGCTGTACTAGTTACAGGAGAAAAAAGGCTTAAGACTTTCGGCAAAGAAGAAAGGAAACCAAAAAGATTAGCAGAATCATCCTGGGGCAAGACTCATAAAGCCATTTTCCTCCAGTTTTACTCTGAACTACTAGGCTGAGATGTCAAATGAGAGGTCTATGTACAATCAGCTCAAAAAGTGACGTGAATGCAAACCTATGGCTAAGACACAACTTAGAAAGCCCAACAGCTAATGGTCACAGTGAACTGATAAAAGTTAAAGATGAATGGAAAATGTATACTTTTCTTTTAAAACTTTTTCTGAAAGAATGTTTGTCTTATTAAATTTCAGCTATCTTAATGACAAATTGTATATCTTATTCTAAACATTAGACAGGAAAGTGTATTAACACTAACCATCCTCACTTCGATGAGCCGTGGGTCCCACCAACCTAGTGTTTCATGCTTTACTCCGCAAAAATTGGCTGTACAAATCCAAGGCCATGAAATAAACAGACGTCAAGAGTTCCTCTTTCCTTTACATTTTTCTTTCCTACTGTTTGTCTTTCTCTATTCAAAGTTTCATCAAAACATTATCAAAACCTTTCTGACCCTGCTCAAAACCAAATTTAATATCCCTACTGCACTACATAGCTTTAGATATGAAGAAAAGGGACTTTCAAAACAGCCAATAGTTCTCAAAACTAATATTTCCCAGTACTTGATGGAAAAAAATTTTGATATATTAACTTTCATATACTTTCAATGAGATTGTGTCTTAGACCCTCAAAAACATTTTCCTTTCTTTAGTCAAAGTAGTTTTCTTGACTCAGAAATAAAATGTCTATCCAATCTTAATTTATTACTTGATTTTAACATTTATATCTATGAAAAGTCACAGCTTTAAAAAAACGCCTGTAAGAATTAAAGATTTTAAAATTAAAAAAATAAAAAACTAAAAAAAAAAAAGGAAAAACAAAATAAAAACAAAATATTTTCTAGGCAAAAAAAATACCTTTTCTAACTGTGAAATCAATTTAGTTCTAACCCATATTAATCAATAAATAATACAGAAAAGTATAAAATAGAAAAGAACAGAATAGAAATTAATATGCTGCATGTAGCCAGCGAAAATACTGGCTTCTAGAGTTTTCAGTCATGTGTGTGCACATGTATCTATATCAATCATGAGGTAACCTGGCTCGTGGCCCAAATTGAAAAAACAATGTTCCAAGACATGCTGATGTCTAATTGTATTACATTTATGAGGAAGAACTACTGTATAGCGCAGGGAACCATACTCAGTGATCCGTGGTGACCTAAATGGAAAGGAAATCTAAAGAGGAAGGGATATATGTATACATATATCTGATTCACTTTACAGTAGAAACTAACACAATATTGTAAAGCAACTATACTCCATAAAAATTTTTAAGTATTTAATTTAATACATATTTTAATAATTTAATATGTAATTTAATACAGATGAGCATATGGCCATTTATTCTATGTCTCAGAAACAGTGAGTAGTGTGTAGCTTGGCCACTGAGCTCATCCTGCAAGATGAAAGAAGATGCTACTAAAGAAACTGTTGATAATATGTTGAAATTGAAAACTAATAACATTGGCTCCTGAAAGAATACGTTGCAAATATCTGAGTATCTCTGGCTTTCATTCAATCATGGAACCTGCATTTATGAAGAAAAATTTATACAGGCCCCATGACAGACCCAGGGAAGGACACTATGAACAAAAAAAGCCATAGTCACTGCTGTCATGGAGCTTATAATAAGCAAATATTAAGCAAGTAAACACACAAATAAGGTAAAAGTATAGCTTTAAGGACTTCCCTGGTAGTTCAGTGGTTAAAAAAAAAAAAATCTGCCTGCCAATGCAGGAGACATGAGTTCGAATCCTGGGTGGGGAAGATCCTCTGAAGAAGGAAATGGCAACCCACTCAGTATTTTTGCCTAGGAAATCCCATGGACAGAGGAGCCTGATGGTGTACAGTCCATGGAGTCGCAGAGTCAGACACAACTGAGTGACTAAACAACAATAACAAAAGCTGTTAAATGCTATGATGTGTGGAAAAAGGGTAATGCATAAGCCTCACCTTCATAAATATATAAATTAATATATTATAATTGAGTAATATCAATTATTAACATCATGATATAAATAACAGTATAATATCTTATGCTAATTTAATACTATTTTTACAGATGGCCAATAAGCACAAGAAAAGATGCTCAATATCACTAATTATTAAAGAAATGTAAATCAAATCTACAGTAAGGTGTCACCTCACACCAGTCAGAATGTGTATGTGCTCATTCATGTCTGACTCTGCAATCCCATGGAATGTAATCTGCCAGGCTCCTCTGCCCATGGGATTTTCCAGGCAAGAATACTGGAATGTGTTGCCATTTCCTCCTCTAGGAGATCTTCCCGACCCAGGGATCGAACCTGCATCTCCTGCTTTTACAGGTGGATTCTTTACCATTGAGCCACCTGGGAAGCCCCTGTTCAGAATGGTTAGCATTAAAATATCTACAAATAGATGCTAGAGAGGATGTGGAGAAAAGGGAACCCTCCTACACTGTTGATGGGAATGCAAATTGGGGCAGCCACTATGGAAAACAGTATGGGAATTCCTCAAGAAACTAAAAATAGAGTTGCCGTATGATCCAACAATCCCACTCTTGGGCACATACCCAAACAAGACTATAATTCAAAAAGATACATGCACCCCTATGTTCATAGCAGCGCTACTCACAACAGCCAAGACATGGAAACCACCTAAATGTGCACTGAGAGATGCATGGATAAAAAAGATATGCTACAGACATACAGTGGAATACTACTCAATTCTAAAAAAGAAAAACAATATAATGCCATTTGTAGCAACATAGATGCTACATAGAGAGATTATCATATAAAGTCAGAGAAAGACAAATACCATATGACATCACTCATATGGGGAATCTAAAGTATGGCACAAATGAACCTATCTACAAAACAGAAGGTTTCCCCGATGGCTCAGTGGGTAAAGAATCTGCAGGCACACAGACTCAGACCTAGAGAACATATTTGCCAAAGGGGAACAGAGGTGGGGAATGGATGACCTGAGAGTCTGGGGTTAGCAGATGTTAGATATTATAAATAGAATGGATAAACAACAAAGCCTTACTGTATATCATGAGAAACTATTATATCCAATATCCTGGAATAAACCATAATGGAAAAAAAATATAAAAAAGAATGCATATATGCGTAAAAGTGAGTCACCTGGCTGTATAGCAGAAATTAACACATTATAAATCAACTATACTTCAATAAATAATTTTAAAATATAATGATTTTTATATTAACAATATTTAAGTGGCATTAACTTCATTGAAGAAATGGTATTCCAACTGAGATTTTGAGAGTGAGCAGTAAACTACATTCAGCCCTGTGCAGTAAAAGCTGGGGGAGGGAGAAGAACATTCCAGGCAGAGGAAACAGCAGGCACAAAGGTCCTGTGGCAGGAGACAGCAGGGTGCATTTCCAGCAACTGAACAGATGACGATGTGGCTTGGCAGAAACCACAGTGAGGAGTATCTATGACATAAGTTGTAGGTGTCCACACAGGAAATTGTGGTCATGTTAAAGATTTTCATCTTAACAAGGGGATATCAACTTTCTGTTTTGACATGATTACTCTGGCTGCGACATGAATGTTGCATGGATAGTAGCTGTGATGAACAAGAACGAATATGAGAAAACCAGTCTGGAGATCTGTCTATAATAGCAATCCCTACTGTAGTCCATATGGAAGATTTTGCTGCCTTAGCCTAGAGTGTTGAGACAGGTGCTCTCATGGTGAAGTGAAGCTTTTAGAGGATGAAATAAGCAGGTGACGGAGTAGACTTGAAAGGGTAAGTCAAAGGGAAGTGCAGTCAGGATACCTAGGAGGAATCTCTCGTTTAGAGACCTGGGTGGGCAGTGGTGATGTGGAAGAGGATTTTACACTGAGACATGGACATGCCCTAGACACAAAGGGAGATGTTTGGATGCGAGGTCTGGTCTTCAGAGAAAAGGCACAGGCTGAGGGTTTTGACTTTGGAATCAACAGCATAGTGCAGGTAACTGACGACAGATAGGGACACAGACAAGATGATTTAGAAAAAAAAGCATGAAGTGAGAAGAGATGAGAGGGAAAGGGAAGGACAGAGAGGGAAAGAGAAGAGGAAAGAAGCATTGCGGCTGAACCTTGAGGATGAGCAGCCGGGCAGAGCAGACAGAAAGTGGGAAGGAAAACCACGCGGCAAAGTCAAAGGAAGGAGCAGTTCAAAGAGGGAGTGGCTGTCGGGTGGAAAGCTGTTGAGAGAGTCAATAAGATGAGGACTGAAAGAGTCCTTTAGATCTCAGACACCGAGGGCATCAGAGATCTCAGTGCTCAAGAAAGCACTGATTTTCTCTTTTATAAATGTAGAGAGTTTCAAAGCTTGAGATTATGAATGAAAATCACATACAGTATTATTTATCAATGGCCTATTAATAGGACCCAATAAATGCATGAACAACAATCTCCTTTTATAACAGAAGTATAAGTAACATCCCCAGAATCGGTTCATTTTTTTCTGTGATTAATCACATCCTCTTGCCCTTCACTATGGTGAACTAGGACTTAAAAACAATAGGAATGGCAGATAAACATTTGCTTTCTCATTTTAATAGAAAGCATAATATTTCATCTCGGTGGAGTTCAAATTTCTCTGACTCAATATAGTCAACATCTTTCATGACCACAATTCAATCTGATTTGACATCTCCTTAAAGCCATTCTTTCTCTGCTGCTGGATGAGTGATTTCATAAACTGCATACATGATCCAGGCCCTAGAAGAAAGAAAGGAACATGATTCTGATGGGTAAACATCTGCCATTTTTAGTTCAGTTTATTGTGCACCCTTGCGAAGTGATTCCAGTTTATGAGCAGAGTTGCATGAGGACTTTTATAAATATTCTGTATAGCTCCACTCTGCCACACATAGAAATTTAAATTCCAAAGCTGGTTGAGCATAGCTGCAACCCAAATCAGAAGAGGTAAGATTATACTGGGGGATGCTCGCAAAGCATAGAAAGTGTACCACATCTCCAAAGAAATCATCCAGCCAGCAACAAATGGAAAATGGCATTTTTTGAGAATGTCTTTTAATCTAAAAAAAAATCCAACATAATCATGTATTCATTGATTTGTTTTGTCAATATTTATCAAGTGTCTACCATGTGTTGAACACTAAACCACAGCGTGAACAAATAGATATGTTCCATGTGAGCCAAGGCTCTGAGGGAAAGAACTAGTCAGGGGTTGGAACGTGGTGATGGTGTCACTGCATGCCATGTTATACACTCAGGACTTACAACCGCACTGGGCCCTGAGGAAGCTCCATAAAGATGATCTCATTCGAACCTCAAAGTCACTCTCTGAATTGCGTAATAATGTCCTTATTCCCATGTTTAGATAAGAAAAGTAACAGAGAGGTAGTGTGAGCCTGATTGTCTGGGGGCATAAATCATAAGGCTCACAACAGTTAGCCTGAGATCAAGAAAACAAATTCTGCTCAGTAGAACAAGAGAGGAAGCAGGGTTTTGGAAGTGCCATCACTAAAGCACAGTCATGATTTTGTCACTACCTTAATGCTCGCAGGTATAAGTGGTTTCTTAGGAAGACTCCTTTCTCCCCGAGGATGACAGATTAAAAAGGCAGTACTATATTAGGGAGAAAGTAAGAAGGAAATAGGAAGGCAAGAAAAAGAATAAACAAAAGTGAATAACACTGGGTGATCCTGTACCAACTACTATATGACAGACCAAAAAGAGAGAGTCTCACATGCAAACACACACATCCACACACAATACACACACATATACATACACACAAATACACATGTACATACACATATAAACATACACACACAAACATACATGTATACACAGAAACATACACACAAATACACATTTGTAAAAACATACACATAAATATTCAAACATATACATAGATACACACATACACACATATATATACAAGCACACGCCACTTCCCACCTAGGAAGTGAGGATCCTCTAGTAAAACTTTACACTTAAAATCTGGTCTCTTGCTCAGTAGATTCTTCCCATGCCCAATCTGTTAAAAAATATTGTCAAAACCCATCTCGTCTGCAGCTGTCACAACACCTCTCGCTCAGAATCCTCTGCTGACTTGATGCATGGGGTTCACATTTCTCTTACGGGATTTTCACATCTATTCCTCACATGGGCTTTGCCTTTATCACCTCTCCTACTTCATTCACCATGATCTCCACTTCTGCCTGGTCCATCTAAATCCCCCCAGTCTCATCTCTTCCATCTCCTAATTCTTTCCTCTTGACATCCATACTCACTTCCTTCTGCCAAGAACCAATCCTCAGCTCTTATCTGCCACTCTCACCAAGGAAAAATGGCTGCAGTCTTCAGCTGTATTTGGGAAAACAAATTCATTCCAACCTAATGGTACAGAGAAGCAAGCTTCAAACTCTTTCAGATACACAATTCTGTGGTCAGTGAAATTCCTCCCAGAATCTAACTATTTGGGACTAGAGTACTAAGGGAAGGGTGGATGACTGGGGCATACAAGGGGACTGGAACCCCATTCTTGCCTCAACCCCAGCAGCTCTCCAGATGGCTTTGGGGTGCAGAGATCATCAACCAGTGCCAAAAGCACAATCTAATTATTGGAAGCATTTCACAAGTCAAATCAAACATTCAGAACACCTAAAGTGCTTGAAGAGCACTTAGAAGCCTGCTTTCATAAAGCAATCACATCAACCATTCATCGTGGAAACAAATATTAAAATGCCTACCATGTGCCAGGCATTGATTTTAGCACTTGGGCTCCATACATGAAAACAAAGATCCCCTGCCCTTGAGGAGTTACAGTCTAACCAGGGGAGACATACATTTAGGAACACATAATTAATGTGCAAATTATATTATTGATGAGACAGTGATAAGTGATATGAGGGGTGGGGGAAGGGCACACGAGGGAGAAAAGGAGATTGGGAGTTCCAGACAGCAGGGCAAGAGAGACAGGCATATTGCAGTTATAAAGAGGGCCTCCTTGATAAAGTGCCATTCAAGCAATGCCCCTGAGGAGGGAGGGGAGTTAGCTGGGTAGACATCTGAGGGAGAGAGTGGCAATAACTGGCATTTATTGGTACCTTTTACTGAACCACTTACAATATGCCAGGCAATTGCTAAATTGGTTTACACTGCACACTCATATTATATATAAGACTATCAGAGGCTAGTAGCATTATTATTTGCATGGATACTGTGATTTGGAGAAGCAGAATTACCTGGAGGACTTGTTAAAAACACAGATTGCTGAACCTGATCACCAGAGTTTCCAACTGAACAAAACTGGGGTTCAGCCTGAGAATTTGCCCTTCTAACAATCTCTCATTAATGCTGTTGGTTCCTGCAGCGTACTTCAAAAACCACTGATTTAAAGGAATGAGGTAATCTCTGCAAGACCTGTTTCCAAATCCCTATGTGTGTGTGTGTGTGTTAGTCACTCAGGCATGTCCGACTCTTTGTGACCCTATGGATTGTAGCCCACCAGGCTCCTCTGTCCATTATTCTCCAGGCAATAATACTAAAGTAAGTTGCCATTCCCTTCTCCAGTGGATGTTCCCAATCCAGGGATCAAACCCAAGTCTCCTGCACTGCAGGCAGATTCTTTACCATCTGAGCTACCAGGGAAGCCCATAGTATATATTCTATATTTATAAGTACAGTTTTTTTTTTTTAAAAAAAGGACCAATTGGTAATAAAATAAAAAAAAACTCTGTAAGAGCAAGAATAATATCTGATTCATTGCAATATTCTCAGCACACAGAAGAATATCTGGCACATATCAACTACTTAATAAACAACTTTTGAGTGAATCAATGCTATTATGTATGCTACATTTTGTAACTTTTTTACAGTAATTTTAGGTTTACAGTAGTTTTGAAGACAGGATAAAGAATTCCCATATACCCTTCAAGCAGCTTCTCCTAATGATAACATTTTAACATTTCTCAAAACTAAGAAATTAACACTGATAGAGTACTAATAACTAACCTTCCATTTCAGATTTTAACAGTTTTTCCTCTAATGTTCTTTTCCACTCCAGGATAACATGTGGCATCTAGTCATTATGTTTGGTCTGTGACAGTTTTTTAGTCTTTCCTTATTTTTCATGACCTTGACACTTTCGAAACAAATTAGTCAAACACATTGTAGAATGTCCCTTAATCTGAGAATCTTCTTTTTCCCCCCATGAATAGACTGGGGTTATGGATTCGGAGGAAAAACACGACAGAAGTAAAATGCTCTTCCCATTTCATCCTACCAGTGATACAGGATATCAGTATCAACAGGACTTCCCATTGGCAATGTTGAACTTGATCACTTGGTTAAGGTGCTGTCCGGCTGGTTTCGCCACTGAAAAGTTCCTACTTTTTCTTTCCATAATTTTAGAAGGTAAGTCATTAAGTCCACATTCAAATGACAGAGAACTGAGCTCCATCTCTTGGAGGGAGGCATATGAAGGTGTTTGTGGACATATGTAAAAACCACCACAGTAACTAACAAGTACTTGGGGTGGTTGAGATAGTTTGAGACTATGTACATATCCTCTTTCTCCTTTAATTTTCTCCCTAACCATATTTTTCTTGCCTCGGTCCTAGGATTAGCCATCTCTCCTTTGCTTAAACAATGGTATTCAGAAACTAACTGGTCATAGGCATGCTTGTTGCTACTGGGATGTCACAGCTTCTAGCAACTCTCAGTGAATGAGCTATGCGATATGTTCACATATACTAACCATGTGTCCACACATGACTATTTATTTCTGCATCTATATGCATATATATTAAAGTGAACGTGAGTCCCCACTGACATCTCCAGCCCTCATCTATCACCACAGGGTTGTTCTAGCCTTCCTCTGTTGCTGCTCTCTTCTCTCTCTGACAGTGAGAAACCTGGTATCATGAGATGAATTGCAACGTGCCCCCAAATTCCTATGTTGAGTTCCTAACCCCCAGCATCTCAGATTGTAATAACCACGTTTGGAGATAGGATCTTTAAAGAGGTAGCAAAACTAGAACAAGGACGTTAGGGTGGGCCCTGATCCAATACAACCTGTGTCCTTCTAAGAAGAGAAAATTTAAATACAGATATGCGCAGAAGGAAGACAATGTGAAGACGCAGAGAGAAGACAGCCATCTGCAAGCCAGTAGGTGAGACCTGATACATATCCTTTCCTCATGGCCCCTGGAAGGAAATGACTCCACCAACAGCTTCATCTCAGTCTTCTAGTAATTACAATTAAATCATCAATGTTGATGTACTACTAGGTAGAGTCCATACTATTAAGATTTCCTTAGTTTTAACCTGATGTCCCTTTTCTGTTCCAGAACTCTATCCAGTTTAACACACTGCACTGAGTCATCATTTCTGCTTGAGCCATCCTTGGCTGTGACAGTTTCCTTGATGTTCTTTATTTTTGATGACCTTGACAGTTTTAAGGACTCCTGGTCAGATTTGTTGTGGAATTTCCCTAAATTGGGATCTGTCTGGTGTTTTCTTCTCATGATTAGACTGGGGTTTGGGATTTGGAGAGGGCTCAGGTAATAAAGAATCTGCCTGAGATAAAGGAGACCTAGGTTTGGTCCCTGGGTTGGAAAGATCCCCTGGAGAAGGGAATGACACCGTACTCCAGTATTCTGGCCTGGAGAATCCCCATGGACAGACGAGCTTGGTGGGCTATAATCCATGGGGTTGCAAAGAGTCAGATACAACTGAGGGACTAACACTTTGGAATTTGGAGAAGGAAGATCAGAGGATATAAAATGTCATTTCACCACATTATATCAAAGGTGCATACAATTAACCTGACTAACCACTATTGATATTTACTTTGATCACATGGCTGAGGTAATGTTCTCATAATCCTCCACTGTACAGTTACCCTTTTGCATGCTGCCCTCTTCCATAATGTGTTCTTCGGAAGAAGTCCCTTTTAGCAGGCTACATTCACGAGTAGAGTGCTTCATTTCGTCTCCCTGAGGGTGGAATATCTTTGTAAATTACTTCGAATTTCTCTGTAGGGACCATTTATCTCTTGCTCTCCATTTATTTATTCACTCATTTATTTATATTAGTGTACACTCATGAATATTTATTTCATACTTTGGATTATAATCCAACACTTTATTCTGTTGCTCTAATCATACCAGCTTTGGGCACTAGGAGCTCTTTCAGTTGGTTCCCATGTTCCTCTGAAATAGTCCATCACTGTGAGTTTGTTAGTTTAACACTTCCTTACTTTCAGGCACTATAAGATGATCCAAGGTCAGATGGGGAAAAAATGGAAACAGTGACACTTTATTTTCTTGGGCTCCAAAATCACCATGGATGGTGACTGCTGCCATGAAATTAAAAGACATTTGCTCCTTGGAAGAAAAGCTATGACAAACCTAGACAGAATATTAAAAAGCAGAGACATCACTTTGCAGACAAAGGTCCATAGAGTCAAAGCTATGGTTTTTCCAGTAGCCAAGTGAAAGTTGAACCATAAAAAAGGCTGAGCACCGAAGAATTGATGCTTTCAAACCATGGTGCTGAAGAAGACTTTAGAGAGTTCCATTAACTGAAAGGAGATCAAACCAGTCAATCCTAAAGGAAGTCAATTCTGAATATTCATTGGAAGGACTAATGCTGAAGCTGAAGCTCCAATACTTTGGCCATCTGATGCAAAGAGATGACTCACTGGAAAAGACCCTGACACTCAGAAAGATTGAAGGCAGGGGGAGAAGGGGACGACAGAGGATGAGATGGTTGGATGGCATCACCGATTCAAAGGACACGAATTTGAGCAAACTCTAGGGAGTTAGTGAAAGACAGGGAAGCCTGGAGTGCTGCAGTCCATGGTGTCACAACGAGTTGGACATAACTGAGCAACTAAACAACAACAAGAAGGTCATTATGTATATTTTCTGAAATAGTCCTAGAATCAGTTATTTCTCCATTGACTCCGGATATCTTTCATTAGAAAATGGTATTAAGAACCAAGATCTGGGGCTTCCCTGATATCTCAATGGTTAAAAAAAAAAAAAACTCTGCCTGCCGATGCAGGAGACATGGATTCAATCCCTGATTTAGGAAGATCTCACATACCTTGGAGCAACTAAGCCCATGCACCACAACTACTGAGCCCTGTGCTCTAGAGTCCAGGAGTGGCAACTACTGAAGCCCGGGTGCCTTAGACCCCACGCTCTGTAATGAGAGAAGTCACTGCAATAAGAAGCCCATAGACCACAACTGGACAGGAACCCCTGCTTACCACAACCAGAGAAATGCCCACGCGGTAACAAAAACCCAGCACGGCCAAAAAATAAATAAATAAATAACATTTTTTAAAAAGGGAACCAAGATTTGGGTGCTAGGTGTGTACTGCATTTTGATCTAAAAATTCATCATGAGTAATTTTCCCATGTAAATACACACTTTAAATGATCTTTTTCTGAAAGGCATCATATTCCACTTTATGGATAAATCATAATGTATTATCATCTAATCATCCATATTTGCACTATTTCTATACATTTTGATATTGTAAACAAAATTGGGATAAACCTTCTGGTATCAAAATCAGCATACTCAGGACTAATTATTTCTTTAGGATAAATTCCTAGAATTAGAAATTATGGGTTTGAGGCTTTTGAGGCATATTGTGAAGGAGGCTTCCAGAGTCTGATCTGCAGACAATGACTGCTCATTGGTCCATACTCTCCAACACCAGGTATTAACATCTGTCATTATTTTTTGTCACTTTCTATTTAATGGACAGAACTTTCTTTGTAGTTATAAATGATTCCTATCTAGGATGAGCAATGTTTTAAACATTTGCCATTTGAATTTCCTTTTAAACTTTTTTTCTGTTCAAGTACTTTGCCCACTTTTCTGTTGGATTGATTTTTAAATTGTTATGTAACAGTGCTTGTATATTAAAGAAATTAACTCTCTACCTGTTATATATATATATGTATATATTTAACTATCTTTTACCAGCTTGTCATCTGTCTTCTAATTTGGCTTATGGCCAAATTTCTTTTAAACAATAAATTTTCATGTTCTGTATTCTATAATTTAAGCAAATTTATAGATTTTTGAGGGGCCTAAGCTACATTTACATTTTTGTAATTTTGTTTTGTAAAATGCATTTTACATTACAATTTTGCTCATGGACTAAAAATGTGTTTGCTTTCACATCTTTGCATTATATGAGCCAATGTGAAAAAGAGCTGATGATGTATTATTGATTCTGACATAGTCATGAAAGCAAATATTATGCTTCTATTAAAACTTATATTTTATGACAAGTTTGTCAGGTTTAATTTATGACTCATGCACATTTCTGGCTCAGTAGCCACAAATTATCTCTTCTTGAATCTTTATGATATAGTACACTTTTTGCCAGGGCATTTTTCAAATACCTTGATACAGTCTAAAAACAACAACAAAAACAGGAAAACATACACCAAAAATTGATATGTTAAAAAGTACCATTTTAAAGATAATTTTCAATAGATATGTATATGTGTATACATGTATAGTACCTAATTCCATCTCCTCTTCATTTCTCATGATAGTTTCATATTTTTATAAATATATTTTTCTCATTTTAAGAAAATGATATAACATAGATATTCTCTATGTCATACAGAATATAAAATTACTTCTCTAATTTTCTGGATAAAGGAAATATGCACACACACACAAAAATGGATCTGATGAACCATCTTCTTCATAGTAGCATTAGTGAAATTTCAAATGAGAAGAGACAAAATGTATGTCCCTAGGGATTAGCTACAATGGTAGGGTGAGGAGGAACTGGCTAAAACTGTCCTGATCACGTGCGTGCCATGTGGGAAGATCTGTGGTATGTTCAGGAAATGAAGGAAAGGCAGGTAGGATCTAGGATCAGGCCACACAGGCCAGCTGGTCTTGTCAAGGATTTGCATCCTTAACCTTAAAGCAAACGGAAGCACGTGTAAGTGACTCGTTCAAATTTATTGTTTTGCAAGATCCTCTGAATGACATAGAGCATGGATTGAAGGGCAGTAGAAATCCCTGAAGCCCAGGGTTGAGGCCCTTCAGTGGTCCAGGCAATATATGATGGTGGCGTGACTTGCAGTGGCTAGGGGCTGGGGTGGGAAGGAGGATAAATATGAAGAGACGGAGCTGGAACTGGGCGGAGTTGGAATACACAATTACCCAGCACTTAGTGACTGACTAGAAACGGAATGAAGGAGCTGGGTGGATGGTAGAGCCTCATCAGACAGAAAATAGCAAGACAGGAAGTATGGTAAGAAGATCAGTATTGTGACTTTTAGCTTTACAGTCTCTCTGAGATACCCAAGAAGATGTGTTGTCACTAGAGATCAGAAACAAGGTCTGAACTGAGACGGTACAATGAGCAGGATGAACATGTAGACCATCACAGAATATAAGACTGTGGACAGAACTGCTTAGGAAGAGTACAAACCAGGGATAAGGGCATTATTTTGACCCTCAGGAAAATGTCTGAAGATATGTTTGGTTGTCATGAATGGGGGTACCTAGTGAAGAGAGGTCTGCTGCTGCTGCTGCTAAGTCGCTTCAGTCGTGACCGACTCTGTGCAACCCTAGGATGCTGCTAGACATCCTGCAACGAATGCACAAGGCAGGCCTTCGCAACAATGAATGCCAAATCAAAATCTCAGTGGTGTCCAGGCTGAGAAACCTTGACATAAAGTGTGATGACAGGAGGGCTTTAGGAACTCCCCCTGAAGACCATGATGGGTCAGGAATAGAGACTGAGGAAGGCAGCCGCAGAACCAGAAGGAACTGCAGGGGTGTCTGGTGCCCTGAACACCACCATGCCAATACTGAAAAACAAACTATTATATATAGTGGTGCAGAGTCTTATTCATACAGAGAATATTTTTTATAATCTCCCCTAAACTATTTTCAAACCTTTGCTATAATTCAACAAGCCACAACACAGGCACACACAGAGAAAGAGATGGAATTTTGCCTCACTTCTCATTAATCCCAGCCTTAGTCAACTTCCTACATTTTTCTATTTCTCAGGATAATCACTATTTCAGGGGTGGAGGGGTGAAGGAGGCAGGGAATTTGGGTAGGAGAAAGAAAGGATGAATACCTTTATATGGGGAAAAAAAGGAAGCCTGGTCCTACAGATATGAAGCATTCCAAGTGACTGCTTAAGAGTCTGTTACTTGGAATTCTGTATGCGCCTTCCCACAATGTTATGAGAAGTAGTTAAGTTGGAGGAAAAACCACAAAAGCCTGTTTTGCCTGTGATATCTTTTGATACTGCTGACAGTCCAAGTTGTAGAAGACCTGAGCTTGGGGGGTTTAGGAGGTTTGGGAAAAATGTCAGCTGACTTCCCCTTTCCCGGGAATACCTTTAATCCCAGTATTTTTCAGCTCATTTGTTCATCAGAGATTTCTTAAACACTTGTGTAGGACCTGTCTAGTGTCCACGCCCCTCACTGAATTATAAGCTTCATGAGAGTCCACCCCACACCCACTCTAGCCACTACTAAGTGCTAAGAAACTACCATTACTGCCTGGCATCCTAAGGATAATTATTGATTATGGAGTGAGTGATGAAAAAATGAATGAATATATTTCTATTTCTTAAAATGACATTTACCCTAATGTATTTCAAAAGGATGACTTTTAAGCAGAATTACTGTACAAACTTTTTAGAAAATAGCCTGACATCATGAAGAATGATGTTTCAAGGCAGAAAGGTCACCCATAAGTAGGCCAGTCCTGCCTGAGAACCTACCCTTGGGGTCAGCCTCATTCAAATGGTATATATATTTATAGTAGTTTTCTTCTTCCCGCTTGGATATTAAAACATGTATTTTTGCCATAGCCATGATAATAGTGATGCAAGCATAGGAGGAAACAGTCTATTTTTAATAATAAAAGGAAATCTTCAGGAGTGGTGACTTTTTGAAATGTATGGAAACCTACTAACAGGATTAATGTATTATCGTAAACAATTTTATGCAAAGAAACTTCCACACTGGACTTCAAAGGGGAACGGAATTGAGATGTGAAAAGTGGGTCAGGTGGGGAGGACTTTTCTGATGAGGAAAAGGTAGTCAGAGGGGAGCGTTTTGCAGTGAACTCAAGCATAAGGTCTTTGCAATGAGCTTTTCTTATAGCTAAATGATGCCATTTAGACCAAAGCATGATTATTAGAGAATGAAAGCAGCTTGTCTGCAGAAAATAGGCAGGAAGAACTGGGCACCCCAGCTCTTTGCCATCAGGAACTGGGAAGGTTTGCCATCAAGATGTCAGTTAAAGGAATTTCGGGGGAATTTTTTAGTTACTCAGTCATGTCTGACACTTTGCATGTCTGACCCCTTGCATGTCTGACCCCATGGACTATAGCCCACAAGGCTCCTCTGTCCATGGGATTTCCCAGGCAAGAATACTGGAATGGGTTGCCATTCCTTTCTCCAGGGGATCTTCCCAACCTAGGGATCAAACCCACATCTCCTGCACTAGCAGGCAGATTCTTTATCGCTGAGCTACCAGGAAAGCTCAGCTAAAGGAGACAACAGAGTAAAAAAAAAAAATGCAATTACACACTTTAATGAGCCAGTAACTGTGTATGAGTCTGGGACTTTGGAATATTTAAAGGACTAATACAAAAGTCCATATGAAAACAAAAATGAGAAAACAGTAAAACTCTGATTAAACAGTAAATAAGGTTTAGTCAATGGTACACAATTTATTCTGGACTTTGCATTTTATTAAGTGTTGCTTTGAATTTAATACCATTTGGTTTATAACTTGTAAATAGTAATTAGTATGTATACTGTATATTTTAATAATTACTCACACACATACCCAGGCACAAGCATAACATAAAGAAGTGCTCCATCCCACTCCACAACCCACATCTAGAGACATCTCTTGTGGTTGATCTTGGGAGCCATAAGCACTAATGTCCCCAACTAGAAATAGAACAATCATTAAAAATAATAATGATAAAGAGTTAACAGTTATTGGGTACACACTATATATTACAAACGTTATATCTACTTCATCTCTTCCTCACAACAAACCCATGATAGAGACAGATATGATCACTGGACTGACTTTACAGATGAAGAACAAGATAGTAAGTAGTTAAGTAACTTACCAAGATTGTAAGCTTCAGAGCTACAATTTAAAATACACATTCTTCTTAAAATTCTAAAAGGAATAAAAACCATACAACAGGAATTCACAGAACTTTGGGGGAGCACACTAACCTTCCCACTCCCCCTTCTGAGTCTCTATTTCCATTTCACTCTCAATACTCCTTGTTCTTACCTTCTGTGTCTACATACTTTTCTAGAATAACTTCATCATTTCCCTGGCTTTTGTTTTACCTTGGATTCGAGGGTTCCCAACTGTAGATCCAACCCAGACAGCCCTCCTGTACAGACACAGCCAAGCAGATTATCTCCACGTAGATACCATTCTGCTAACTCAAGCTAAACACAACAATCACTGAACTCAGTTCCTCCAGCTCACCCCCAAGTCTCCCTTTCTTAATATGCTGCTTCTTGCCTCAGGCCATGACCTATCCTTCTCTCAGTGCCTAAGACTGGAACCTGGGAGTAACCCTGGATTCCCCTCTTCTGCCTCATACCCTATGTATACATACGTGTTAGTAACTCAGTTGTGTCCCACTCTTTGTGACCCAGTGGACTGTAGCCCACCAGGCTCTTCAGTCCATGGGATTCTCCAGGCAAGAAGACTGGAGTGGGTTGCCATGCCCTCCTCCAGGGGATCTTCCCGACCCAGGGATCAAACCCACATCTTTTGTGTCTTCTGCATTAGCAAGCAGATTCTTTACCACTAGTACCACCTGGGAAACCCTCTTTTACTCATCGATCTAATCTGTAAGTGCCCAGAAAGCAGAGGACATGTGCTCCATAATGTGATCAGTATGTGTATCAGCTCCCTAGGGCTGCCATAACAGAATGCCACAGATTGGGTGGCATAAACAACAGAAAGGTACTTTCTCACAGTTCTGGAAGTTCAAGATCAAGCTGGCGGCTGTGTTTGTCTGTGTGTTTTTTCTGACCTCTTTCTTTGGCTTGGAGCTGGGTGCCTTCTCCCTGTGTCCTCACGTGCTCTTTCCTCTATGACGTGCTTCCTAGATGTCTCTGTGTGTCCAAATAACCTCATCTTATAAGAACACCGGTCAAACCGGGGTAGGACCCACTGGCAGGGCCTCATTTTAACTTAATCACTTCTTTGAAGGGCCTATCTCTAAATGCAATGATATAGTGAGGTACAGAGGCTTAGTGCTTCAGCATATGAATGAGGTGGGGATACAATTCAGCCCCTAGCATTGTTCCATAATCAACTCACAGCCAGTATTGTTTCTCCTATAGTTCTAACCACTATCCCCACTCCCACACTATTGTGAAGCAAATGCCCAGACACCATATCCTTTCATGAGTAAATATTCTTTCAACGTCTTTGGATGAAGATAACATATTTTTCTCTCTGGGACAAATGAAATAAGTCCTATTTGGCTCCCAGATAATTCCTTAACCTCTTCTCAGGTTTTGAGAAGCAATGATCTTTTAATCAAAGATTTTCTCCTTTTGAAAAACTTTTCCCTTTATAATAATCATTTACAAAAAAACTTTGTTAAATCTTCACTACATTAGATTGGTTATTGTTCATTCACTCAGTCATGCCCAACTCTGCAACACCATGGACTGCAGCACGCCATGGTTCCCTGTCCTTCACCATCTCCCGGAGTTTGCTCAAACTCATGTCCATTGAGTCGGTGATGCTACCCAACCATCTCATCCTCTGTTGCCCCCTCTCCTCCTGCCCTTAATCTTTCCCAGCATCAGGGTCTTTTCCATTGAGTCCACTGTTTGCATCGGGTGGCCAATGTATTGGAACTTCAACTTCAGCATCAGTCCTTCCAGTGAATATTCGGGGTTGATTTCCTTTAGCATTGACTGGTCTATATCCTAAAGATGGAAGAGGAGGACTCTACAAATGGTTTTGGTTCAGGTTTAATTCTACTTCCTGCTTAGGCTACTGAAAAATGAACTGTGTGTGTATGTATTTGTGTGTGTCTTTAAAGTATGATGCCTTAAATAAAGCTAACAGATTTTTAAGGTACCTTTTGAGAATCCAAGGAAGCTCTCCATGCATCATCAGTGAGATCCAAGAAGCCAGGCTATTTTCTCTTCTTGTTATGGCTGCTCTTTAGAGCATCTCCACTCTCCTAACAGCTGTCATGGCAACATTCTCCTCTATCAGGATGAGAAAGCGGAGAGGCTCATCCTCTTAATGCATGAATGAACCGGGGAAGACTTCTGAATAACAGATCTCCCCCGAGTTTGGATGACACCCTTGTAAAACACAGCTTCTGCCAGGCCGTCTGCTCTCAAAGTGACACCTTCTCCATACTGGCACATCCATAACATGATGATAAAATGAAGGGTAGATGAAAGAGATGGACTTAACCCTTCGTTTGTAACTCGACATGTTTTGTTCTTGAATAGCAAGTTGTAAAATGACAATGAATAACATGAGCACTGAAAAAATACATGGAAGACACAGGATTTTCACAACTGAAAGACAATATTGTCCTTGCAAATGTTTGTGGGGAGTAGAGGGAATAAAAGAATTGCTATATTCCAAATGTAAACTATATATATATACAATACCAAAAGTTCTACTCAGCAGAAACTCTTGAAACTGGAGCAAATGGCCTTGGGAAGAGTTCTGCAAATGAAAAGTGTAAGTATACTAAAAGTGATTTTTTAAAATAAAATGTAGCTTTAGAACAGTTTTAGACTTACAGAAAAATTGTGCAGATAGTACAGTGAGTTCCTATAACCTCAGTGTTTCTGATACTATTAACAACCCCCACATGCATTTGCTATAACTGATGACGATTGTTGCTGTTCACTGGCTAAGTCACATCCAGCTCTTTGCGACCCCATGTACTGCAGCAGGCAAGGCTTCTCTGTCCTTCACTACCTCCTGGAGTTTGTTCAAATTCATATCCATTGAGTCAGTGATGCCACCCAACCATCCCATTCACTGTCACCCCCTTCTCCTCCTGCCCTCAGTCTTTCAATATTGATACATTACTAGTAACTGATGTTCAAGCTGGTTTTAGAAAAGGCAGAGGAACCAGAGATCAAATTGCCAACATCCGCTGGATCATTGAAAAAGCAAGAGAGTTCCAGAGAAACATCTATTTCTGCTGTATTGACTATGCCAAAGCCTTTGACTGTGTGGATCACAATAAATTGTGGAAAATTCTGAAAGAGATGAGAATACCAGACCACCTGACTTGCCTCTTTAGAAACCTGTATGCAGGTCAGGAAGCAACAGTTAGAACTGGACAAGGAGCAACAGACTGGTTCCAAATAGGAAAAGGAGTATGTTAAAGCTGTATATTGTCACCCTGCTAATTTAACTTATATGCAGAGTACATCATGAGAAAGGCTGGACTGGAAGAAGCACAAGCTGGAATCAAGACTGCCAGTAGAAATATCAATAACCTCAGATATGCAGATGACATCACCCTTATGGCAGAAAGTGAAGAAGAACTAAAAAGCCTCTTGATGAAAGTGAAAGAGGAGAGTGAAACAGTTGGCTCAAAGCTCAACATTCAGAAGACTAAGATCATGACATCCAGTCCCATCGCTTCATGGCAAATAAATGGGGAAACAGTGGAAACAGTGTCAGACTTTATTTTTGGGGGCTCCAAAATCAGTGCAGATGGTGACTGCAGCCAGTAACTAAATTCCCTATTTTATCTAAATTTCCTTTGTTTTTAAATAGTATCCTTTTCTATTTCAGGATTCCATGCAAGATAACACATTTCGTTTAGTTGTCATGTTTCCTTAGGTTCCTCTTGGCTCGAACAATTTCTTAAGACTTTTCTGGTTTATTTATTTTTTAAAAATACATATTTATTTATTTATTTTTGGCTGCATCGGGTCTTAGCTGCGGTAGGCGAGATCTTTCCGTTACAGCGTGTAAGCTTCTTCCTAGTTGTGGAAAGTGGGCTCAGTTGTCCTGGAGCATGTGGGATCTTATTCCCTGATCAGGGATTGAACTTGCGTTCCCTGCATTGGAAGATGGATTCTTAACCACTGGACCCCAGGCAAGCCCCGATTTCTCTTGTTTTGAAGAGTACTCACTTTCGTATGCTGTCTTTCAGTTCAGATTTGTCTGATGATTAGACTAGGTTTGTGGGGTGTGGGGATGAAATCCACAGAAGTAAAATGCCACTTTCATTACATTCTATAAAGAGTATATATTTAATAGCAACACGACTTATTCCTGATGCTATTAATCTTGATCACCTGGCTGAAGTATATTTGTAATATAACCACTATAAAGTTACCTTTTCATCCTTTCCATATTATACTTTTTAGAACAAAGTCACTTCACACAGCCCTCACTTAAGGAGTGGAGAGTTATGCCCCACCTTCTCAAGGGCAAAGTAACAACATCAATATTTGGAATTGTGCAGATGAGACAGTCTCTTCTCTCCCATTTACTTATTTTTTACATAGCTATGCCACTGTTTGCTTATGCATCAACCTACTGAAAGATGTCTTTGCTGTTTTGTTGTTTCTTTTCTAATATATACACTTAAGACTTTGAATTTTTCTTTAAATACTGCTTTTGTTGCATCCTATAAATTTTGACAAGTTGTATTTCCACTTTCAGTTTGTTGAAAATATTTTTAAATTTATGTAGTGAATTATTCAATCCAGGTGTTATTTATGAGCATTGTTTAATCTCCAAATATGTTGGGATTTTCAAATATCTATTACTGATTCCTAGTTTAATTCTCATTATACACTTCATAAGGTTTCTACAGTTCTAATGCGTTAAAATGTGCTTTATGGCTCAGAATGTGATCCATTTTGGCGAATGCTCCATGCAAGCTTGAGAAGAATATGGATTCTGTTCCTGTTGGATGGAGTACTCCACAATTAGATTAAGTTGACTGTTAGTGCTACTCGAGTCAACTATAGCCTTACTAATTTTTGCCTCTTTGATCTATCAACTATTAAAAGAGGGTTGCTGAAGTCTACAGCTACAATAGTGAATTATCTATTATATTTCTCTTTGCAGTCCCATCAGTTTTTGTCTCATGTATTTGATGCTCTGTTATTAGGTGCACAGATGTTTAAGATTGTTTTGTCTCCCTGGAGAATTAACACTTTTATCATTCTTGAATGTCTTTCTTTAGCCCATATAATTCTCTTGGTACTGAAGTCTTCTCTGTCTGAAATTAAGATAGTAATTCTTTCTTTTGATTAGAGTTACACAGTATATCTTTCTCCATCCTTTTACTTTAACTTGAGGCTTTCTATTAAAAATGGGTTCCTTGTAGGCAACAGAGAGTAGCATTTATTTTTTAAAATCTACTCTGGCTTCTGTGGTGGCTCAGTTGGTAAAGAATCGGTCAGCAATGCAGGAGACCCTAGTTCGATCCCTGGGTCAGGAAGAGCCCCTGGAGAAGGAAATGGCAACCCACTCCAGTATTCCTGCCTGGAGAGTCCCATGGACAGAGAAGCCTGGGGGGCTACAGTCCACGGTGTTGCAAGAGTCAGACACGATTTAGCAGCTAAACCGCCACCACCGATAATCCAATTGGTTGCTAGATAAATTTAAACCACTCATATTTATTTTTTATATGGCTGGATCAATATCTACTATGTTTATAACTGTTTTCTATGTGTTTTCCTTTTTTTCCCCTTATTTCTGCCTTCTATTATTTTAATTGAGCATCTTATATGATATTTTATCTTCTCACTGAGTATATCAATTATGCTTCTTAAAATCTTTTTAGTGGTTGCCTAGAACTTGCAATATGCATTTCAGGCTAATCCAAACCACCTTCAAGCAACACTGTGCCACTTCATGTGTAGTGATTATACTTTATAACAGAGTACAGTTATCCCTCAGTGTCCACAAGGGATACGTTCCAGGACCTCTATGCAAAATCCATGCTCAAGTCCCTCATATAAAATGGTGTAGTTCAGTTGGCCCTCCATGTCTTTGGGTGCTGCGTCCACAGATACTGAGAGCCAGCCATATTGCCATTTAATCTGTTCTATCTCTTAGGATATTGTGGTCATTCATTTCATTTATCTGCATGCTGTAATCATCAAATACATCATTACCAGTATGCATTTAAACAAATAATTTTCTTTTAGAACAACTAGAAAACAAAAATATTTTATTTTTACCTTCATTTACTTCTCCTCTGACATATTTTCCTTAAGCAAATCCAAGTTTCTAAACTTTCTTTTCTTTTCTTCTGAAGAACTTATTTTCATGAAGAGCTGGGCATCTGGTAATAAATTTCCTCAGTTTTGTTGCCTGAGAAAGACTTTATTTATCCTCTACTTTTGAAGGTCAATTTCTCTGGATATAGAATTTAAAACTGACTTTTTTTTCTTTCAATACTTTTAAATATTTCACTCCACTGGCATGGTTTCTGATAAGAAGTCCTCTGTAATTCTTATTCTTCTAATAGGTAAGGTTCCCCCTGACTCAACTCACCCCTATGATTTCTTTCAAGGTTTTCTCTTTGTTTCAGTTTCCTACAGTTTGAATATCATATACCTAAGTATATAGATTGTTGGTTTTGTTTTCAGTTTCTTATAGTTTTTTGGCCACAATGAACGGCAAGCAGGATCTTAGTTTCCTACCAGGGATTGACCTCATGCCCCCTGCTACGGCAGTGCAGAGTCTTCACCACTGAACTACCAGGGAAGTCCCATAGATTTTTGGTATTTATATTGCTTGATGATTGTTGGGCTCTTTTTGAGGTTAGGTGTCTGTTTTAATTTTAGAAAGTTATTAGTCATTATTACTTCAAATATTGCCATTGTTCCACTTTTTTTCCTCCTTGTGAAATTCCAATTACACAAAGGTTTCACTTTCAGAAATTGTCATTGAATGTTCTGTTTTGTTTTGTTTTGTTTTTCATTATCTTTTCCCTTTGCCTTTCAGTTTGAGAAGCTTCTTCTGATTTATCTCCAAACTCACTGAGACTTTCCCAGGCCATGTCCAGTCTACTGATGAGCCCATCACAGGTATTGCTGATTTCTGTGACTGCATTTCTGATTTCTGGCATTTCCTCTTGATTCTTTCTTACATTTTCATTTGTTAACACACATTTCGCACTTGTCCTGTATGTTACCTACCTTTTCTGCTAGAGTCCTTACCGTACGAATCATGGTTATTTTAAATTTCTTGTCTCATCATTCCAAACCCTGCATCATGCCTGAGGCTCGTTCTGATGCTTTGCTTGCTTTCTCTGGACTGTGTTTTCCCTTGCCTTTTAGCGTATTTTGAATATTCTGTTGAAAGCCAGGCATCATATATGGAATAACAGAAACTAAGGTAAACAGAACTTCAGGGTGAGGTATTATATGAAGCTGGCCAGGAGTTGGGCTTTGTTTATTGTTTGTTGTAGATATAGGTGCCGGAAGCTTCAAATTTCTCCTGTATCCTTGTTTGTCTTTCCTGTTATCTTTGGGCTTTCCTAAGAAGCACGCCTTGGGTACAGTCTGCATCCCACAGCTCTTTCAGCTGTCATCTATTGTTATTACAGGGGAACCCTGTGGCTGCAGTAGTATCGAATGGAAAGGGGAAGCAGTCTAGAATCTTATGATTCCATCTCAGTCATCTGGTAGGCTTGTGTTGCTGTGCTGTGACCTTTACCAGTGTTTCTTAGATTTTTCCTTCCTGCCTTAGGTGATAAAGAAAAGCTGGGGAGGGCCTGAGTCAGAAAATGTCCTCTCCCTAGGTGGTATAAGACTGCTAAAGTCACTTCCCCTAGAGGGTAGACCTTTATTATAGAGAATGTTCTGAGAGTATTTCACAGTGGTTACTTTTCTCCTCCTCTTGCCAGAAAAAGCAAAGTATCTTTCTTGACTCTTCACCATGAGACCCTGATTAGGGTTTTAGAGGCAAAATCCAAGTGTGAGATCCCCTCTAAAACTGTTGTGCCCAGGAGTTTCTCAGTGTAAAGCTGAACTACATTTAGCTCCTATAATTCAGCAAAACTACTATTTAAGCAATTCCTCCACTTCCCTGGTGGCTTAGACGGTAAAGCGTCTGTCTACAATGTGGGAGACCTGGGTTCGAGCCCTGGGTCGAGAAGATCCCCTGGAGAAGGAAATGGCAACCCACTCCAGTACTATTGCTTGGAAAATCCCACGGACAGAGGAGCCTGGTGGGCTGCAGCCCATGGGGTCGCACAGAGTCGGAACGACTGAGCGACTTCACTTTCCAGTTGATGGCTCCCACCGCTTCAGCTGCAGGCTACCAAAGCTTAGCTGTGACTGTCGATGTACTTGCTGCTCCCAATTTTGCAGTGGTATTTGCCTTGCAACT
This sequence comes from Capra hircus, assembly GCF_001704415.2. NCBI lineage: Eukaryota > Metazoa > Chordata > Mammalia > Artiodactyla > Bovidae > Capra > Capra hircus. The sequence continues at coordinate 46,153,911 of NC_030812.1, read as the reverse complement.
GCTGATGGGGCTAAGGAAAAAATCATTGACTTTCAGTTTGTTCATGTTTTGTTTATTGTAAGGATAGAAGCAAAGACTTCCAAGCTCCTTATGTTGTCTTTTCATATTTATATTTTAAATTTTATTTTTATAGAGAACAGAAGGTATCTGAGAACTCAAAACAAGCTTAGTATAGTACCAGAGACTTTGAAAGATAAAAATTCATTCAATCAATGACACTTATTAAGCATTTATTATGATGCTAGGCCATGTGCTGGACAGCAGGGATAGAGTGATGAAGATGACAGCTATGGTCCCTGACTTCACAAAACTTATATTCTAGTAAGAAAGACAGAAAAAGGATATACACATGAAAACTGTAACCTCAGCCTTTAAGAAGCTAATCACACTGACAAAACAAAAGGTAATAGGCATACAGATTATATGTTGGAGGACACTGTAATAAGGTAGTTCAGCAAAGAAAAGGAACTGTGTGAGTTGAAGCATTCTGGGGCTTGAGCAGAAGATAGAAAATATGTAGCATTAAGGTTCTGAAGAAGTGTCACTTTGATAAAGGACACAGCTATAGGAAAGACTTGGAGCAGTAATGAGAATATCATGTTCCAGTGCAGCTAACACAATATAACACAATAACGTGTTCCACTACAGCTTGGCTGTGGAATAGTAGGAAAGAACAGCAGAAAAACTGGCTGACACCAGACTCAGAAATGTGTTGTTCAACAAGAACCATGAGAATCTTGTATTAAAACATTAGACAGTGAGTGAAACAGGAAAAAAAAAATGCTGTCTAGCATTCATATAGACACCGAGGTTCTGCCACTGAACAGTCACAGACCCTTGGGCAACATCACTTGGCTCTGAGTACATCTTCATCCTTAGTTTTCAAAAAAATGTTGACTCACTGAGTGCTCTTCCCATTTAAATACCCTGAGGTTCTCTGTGGGAATGTCTTCCACATCAATCCAAATAGGGAGGAGTCCAGTCTCTGGATAAGTCCATCAATGCAGGAAGCTCACTACTCTTTGTGGCAGCCAACTCAACAGAACAAGCATTGGACAGTTACATCGATCAAATGCTTTTGCTCATAATAAGGTGAAATCTGCCTTTCCATAATCCACTCTGTTTAAAGTTTAAAACTCTGGAGCAGTTGTGTCCAAAAGAACTTTTTGCAATAATAAAATATTCTATATCTGCTCAATTCAGTAGCCACTGGGCACTTGGAATGTGGCCACTATGATGGGAGAACTGAATTTTATCTTATTTTACTTGAAATAGCCACATGTGGCCAGCAGCTATAGTATTGGATTACCTACCTTAAAGCATTCCAGAATAAGCTTATATCTTCCACTTGACAGTTCCACAAATACGTATAATAGTTTATTATTGGCTTGTTTCCTGAGTTTTCATTCTCTAATCACCCTGAGGTGCTCTAACCATTGTTCACATGGCATATCTTGTAGCCTCCATGCTCTCTTCTTTTTTTAAATTGGAGTATAATTGCTTTACAATGCTGTGCTAGTTTCTGCTGAGTACCATCCCATGTTCTTACTGACACATTCTAATTCACTCACACTCAGCTAAGGTCTACAGATGGTTTCCAAAAACCATGAAACACCACCTGAATTTACATATAAATCTCTTATGTATACAAGTGCATTTTTGATAGGACAGTTTCCTAGCTGCCTTCAGATTCTTAAAGAAATCCCTGACCCCCTCAACAGGGGCTGGGGTAGGAGAGGAAGATAAATAAGAAAATGGGACACAATGATGCTATTAAAGGTAGCTCAAACATATCACAAGACTCTTGAGAGCTTGAGAGGAAACCAAGCCTCAGGACCCCTCTAGAGCCCAGTCCTACTTCTATTTAAATACCACCTAGAAGGTTTCACACAAAAGTTGCTTCAATTTCTTTCTAAAACACAGCCCATCTTTCTTCTTCTATAAACATGGTAACATGTAATTTTTATAAATCTATGTATCATGTAAAACTATGTTATTTTCAGGAGAACTACAGTTAAAAGTACTTTTTTAAGAAAAGCATTCTTTAACACTCCCCTCCCCCTGCCACAAAAAAAAAAAAAAAAAAAAAAAAACCACACACAGACACCATCTAGCTCGTTCAGAATCTTGGAATACTTTTAAAATTTCTGACTGATGAGACAACTTTTTAAAAAAGGAAAACACACTTTAAAAACCTTCTTCCAGTCTGTTAAAGACATCTGTAATTCCCTTGATTCAGATCCTGCTGCCTCCATATAGAAGGTTGTATTTTGAAAAGATTTCTGAATTCTGAATGAATTCACCTTACTAAATCAAAGGACCTATAGTCTGTCAAAGTAATCTGACCTCCATTGGTCTAAATCAAAACATCACAGCTATGCCAGTGTTTATCCTATTTTTGAAGAACTCCAGGAAAGCTATTCTGTTACCTTAAATAGCAATTCCATTCCAATGCCATTCATAAAAGATGAAATGTAATATAACACTAAAATAACTTTGTAGGTAGATATTGCTTCTTACCAAAAGTATGTATCAAGTAAAAGTACATCATCTATTTGAACAGCTGTAGTTTCTCTTTACTGGCATCCAAATTTAATCCTGGCTTTAAAATTATATAAGGAGACCCTTTGGCATATTGAATATTAAAAGTCCACAGTTTCCCTAGATTCCGGGCTTTGGGGGAATACTTTCTTTCTCCCTTCTCTTCATTTCTTTATCTCTCTTTTTAAAATGTTAAATAAGCAATTGCAATGATTATAATATAAAAATTCTAAATGAACAAGTGAAAAAGAAAATCCCATCCTGACATTATCTATAAGGTTACTACTTGTTTTATTGGATTTTTTTCCATTTTCCCAGCTTTTATTCAATAATCTAATCTTGTCAAATAAATTGAAATACAATCTTACCAGATATATAAGGTACATTTATGGTGAGACCTCATTCCTGATTCATTCAATAAATAACCGAGCATCTACTAAGTGCCACCATTTCTAGGAACATTATATGTTTACGTCTACATGGAAGGTTATAACAGCTGACTAGAATACAGAGCAAGAAATATGTCAATTTATCTCCTTGAAATTAGATCTTGCCGCACAAACTTTAGAACGTTTATTTTTGTCTTTCTAGTTCTAAAGAAAGAAATTACAATGACATATGCGCAAAAGTCCCCCTAGATCATCTTGAGGGGCAGAACCTGGAGTCAGTCTGACCACTGGAGTCTGGAGTTGGCGCTTAAGAACTCTGCTGTGACTGTCTTTGAACCCTCCACTCAGATGTCTGTTTAACTAGTAAAGACCAAACACAGAACCCTCTCACCCCCTACAACACTGCCTCCCTGGACCACAGGCCCATGACTCCCCAATCATATCACTAAAATGTTCACTAGCCCATCACTCTGTACCACTCTTGACCTCTCTTTATTCTCAACCCAAAAGCTAGAAAGATACTGTTATTCTTTTTTTTTTTTTAATTTCTCCAGTAAAGATGGTTTCACTCGAAATCAGTGGAGAATTGTAATTAGGGGTTTGCAACCATGAAGAGTCACATGCAAGTCTCCACACAGCGAGAAAAGGAGAGCACTTTTTTGTTTGTTTACGGGGTATTTTTATTTTATAATTTTTACTGGAGTATAGTTTCTTTACAGTGTTATGTTACTAATAGTTTCTGCTTGCCTGACTACCTGCTAAGTCACTTTAGTCATGTCCGATTTTTTGCGACCCTATGGACTGTAGCCCTCCAGGCTCTTCTGTCCATGGGAATTCTCCAGGCAAGAATACTGGAGTGGGCTGCTGTGCCCTCCTCCAGGGAATCTTCCCCACCCAGGGATGGAACCTGTGTCTCTATGTCTCCAGCTTGGGCAGGCAGATTCTTTACCACTAGCGCCACCTGAGTGAAAGTCATTCAGTCATGGCCAACTCTTCGTGACTCCATGGACAATAGCCCACCAGACTTCTCTGTTCATGGAATTCTTCAGGCAAGAATATGGAAGTAGGTTGCCATTTCCTTCTCCAAGCACCACCTGGGAAGCCACTAATTGTTTCTACTGTACAGCAAGGTGAAGCAGCTATGCGTATACATGTATCCCCTCTGTTTTTGGATGCCCTTCCCATTTAGGTAACCATAGAGAATGGAGTAGAGTTCCCTCCAGAAAGATACATTTAAAACTTAGGTCAGGTTACTCTCCAACATGCCTCAAATACTTCACACTCAAAAAAAGAAAAAAAAAGCTAAAATCCTGACTCCGACCCACAAAGTTGCCTAATTCCCTCAGATCTTTACTCAAATGTCACCTTTTCTACTATGTGACCCATTTAAATCTCAATCCCTTCTCCTAACACACCTGTATTTGTATCTCCTTTTCTCCTGTGTTATTTTTCCTTAAAACTTACAAGTATCTAATGTACACTGGATTTTACATAATTTATTGAATTTGTTGACTTATTTATCTAGACCTTCCCCATCTAAAATGTAAGCTTCATGAAGGCAGGGATTTGAATATATAGAGCCCTTACTAGCATTCAGTAAAAAATTAGTTTTTAAATTTACTGAACAGGTTCATACACAGGATGGAGTGAAAAGGCAAGTAAAAATGACCATAATTTCAACATTGTCTAAATTCACACCCTCATTTAAGCTGGCATTATTCTCTGGAATTTTTTTTAATAGAAATACAGCTTTTCTTATAAAACAATCAAAATACTCATAAAAAAATCAAAATGAAGACTTAGCAGGGTGTCTGGCACATGGTAAGCACTCAACAAATGTTTGCTCTTATTAATTTTTATTACACACTTGTCTTAGGATAAATTCTTGGAAGTACAATTGCTAGTCATAAAGAAAGGCATATATATTAAGCGCCTAATAAAACTTAATCATCGGGGGCTCTCATTTGCTATAGCCTCTTCCAAGACATGAGAAGGGTCATCAAAATATATGCACATGGCCATATGTTTACGTAAAATTTGTAAATATAAGATACTTGAACTGCATCTGTTATGACTGCTGTTGCTTTCAACTTTCCCACTTTCCCTTTCACCAAGTCGCCCCTTATACTGAGTGGCTATCTCGTAGCCACTGGCATTTTCAGAATCCAATAAGGGCAAACTGAGGTGGCAATTATATTTCAGTTTTGTTTACTGGTGTTTACATGTGGACTTTGAGGTCACCTCCAAAGACTGTTAGTGACAGCTATTCCAAACAAGAAATAGCGAGGAATATGCCTACTGCTCATCATTCCAACTCATTCTCTAGGGCCAAAGGTCACATATCATGATGAGAATGCTTCTAGTCAAGCCTAGAAGTATAAGGATAACAAGAGAAGGAACAAGATTTGAAAGTTATAGCGCCAGGAGCTAATCTGTAGAAAATTATTTCAATCATCAGGCATCTAAAATCAAAGCAAAATATTCGATTCCATTTTCAGTGCCTAGGCTAAATAGAAGCAATTTTCTGTTGAGAATATACTCAATAATGGTGTATCAATCATAAGTACAAAAAACCCATAGCAGTATTACAAACAGCACGCATGTGTGCATGTGAACGTTCACATTCTATGCATCCTAACTATTAATAACAAGACATTTTCATGTACCATTCTAGAAGACTTAATTATCTTTCCTATGCCTTGGTAGAAAATACAAAACCATTGTCATCTGAAAAGACAATCAAAGAGTAAACAACATAATAGAGAAATAAATTATTATAGAAGAATGTCAGGAAGCTCATTACTAAAAATGTTAATAAACATAACACATAAATTCCATCCCAGGGTGAAATACAGAGACCAGTTAGGAAGCTATTTCAGTGGTCTAGGAGAGACAAGATGGAGGTTTAGATCAGGGCACTAGCCCGAGAGGAGGCAAGAAGTTGCAAATACCTTTTGGGTTTTAATAGTCAACAGTCATATATGGTGATGAATTCTGAGGCAGTCCAAGCAAAGCTGTCATAAGCTAAGTCTAAGAATCAGACTGAGTCAAGTTTGCCACTTAGTGATGAATTTTGTGATGTTTTGGTATTCACCAACTTTACAAAAATTAGTTGTGATTTCTTTTTTGTTAAAACTAAATGTTTACTTTCATACCCAATGCTGTATTCATAACTTCAGAATCCTTTTTTTAAGGACTCCTTCTCCCCTTTTCCCCATGTACAAGCCTCAGGCTCTACAAAGCCTCTATCTGCCCCCGGTCACAGAGTATGTACATTGTAAATTTTGATACAGGCTGATCAATTTCCCACTGGAAAGATTATACCAATTGACACCCCAGGTTTCCTTAAAATTGTGTTAATGTCAGCTATTATCATTCTTTCTAAATGTGGCCAATCTGAGAGATGAATATTTACGATCTTTGGTTATGAGGGATGCTGAACTTATTTATTTCTATTAATATATGCATATTCCTCATTTGTAAATCTTTCCTTACAGGTTGCCTTAGGGTCTAGCCCTTTGCCATTTTTCTGTTAGAAAACTTGTCTTTGTCACTTGACTGGCACACAAACAATCATTAAGTGTTAACTACTGTTACTCTGTATGTATTTACACCGTTTATCTCGCATATATTGAGTTGGCCAAAAAGTTCATTCAGACTTTCTGTAACATCATATGGGAAAACCTGAAAGAACTTGTTGGCCAATCCAATACATATCATTTAAACACTTTACCTCTAGATGCCTTGTTTCTCCAACTAGATAATACATTATTAATAAGTAGGAGAAGTTCTTAATGGGAAGACTTATAATTACAGTATATTACAAATTATATTTTCTATTTCATATCCCTAACCTAGCACCCACCAAAATAGTTTAAATGAGCAATATTTAAACACAATCTAAACTCCTTATACCACCATCACCACTTCTTTTACAGTTTAAACAGCTAAATCCATTCAAAATCAACAGGAGTCAAATACAAATGCCTCACTGAATCTGTCATACATCTGGCCAAGAAAAAAGAGAATGTTTCATTTTCTAGCTTTTAAACAAACATCTGAAGATTTGTGTCTTCATTATTTCCACCTACCCTTGCTTTTCTTGAACTCTCCTGTACCACTTCCATATTCTTAGTTTTTCTCTTTGGTCCAGTCCTTAGATTTTTAAAACTCACATACATACATTCAAGTTTATGAACCTTGGGAGCTAGTAAAAAATTTGAAAAACAAATTCTATGTACTGAACTGAACATAAATGGTAGCTAATTCTGACCCCACTGAATATAAATTGTAGCTAATTTTAACACACTTATATGATTGAAAGTACCAATTGACACTGCTTTCTTTTTCAGAAACAGAAGCAGGTTGCTAATTACAAGGTGTATCAATAGGCAGCTCCCAGAGAAAGATTCCTCAATTTTGGTGCAATTATGAAAAAAACAAAATATAGACATTAGAATTCTTAAGTCTGCCATGTTCAAGACTGGGTCAAATTTTCATCAAGATATATCAGCAAGCCTACAAAATCTAAAATTTTCAGGGTAAAATTATTCTAAGAGTTCTGAATGTCCATTAAGTTCTCTAACATATCTTTACAATTTTTTTAAATGTAAAATAGGGACTTCTCTGGCAGTCCAGTGGTTAAGACTCCACACTTCCAATGCAGAGCACGAGGGTTCAATCCATGGTCTGGGAACTAAGATCCCACATGCTGCGTGGTGTGGCCAAAAAATAAAAAAAAATTAAATAAATAAAATATAAAAGGAATACAGCAGAAAAGAACACAAGTGGTTAAGTATATAGCTTGATGAATTTTCACAAAATGAATCCTTCAGCTCATCAATTCCCAGGTTATGAAGCAGAGCACTACTGGAAGCTAAGAAGCCCCTACTGAGCTCACTACAAGTCACTATATCTCCCCAAAGTTCACCTCTATTCTGACCTTTAACACCAGAGATTACTTTTGCCTATGTTTGAACACAGTGGGAATTATCCAATAAACACATTTTTGTATCTGGTTTCTTTTTTCTCATAATTATGTTGCTGCGTGTAACAATAATAGCCCAAACATTCAATGTTTTAAAATAAGTCATTAATGAATGCCTTCCTCAGTCATTATAGTTAGTTCCAGAGTTGGGGCTCTTCTTTTAAAAAAGAGTTCCATTTTAGACTTAATTCCAAATCCAGAAATTATCTCAGCAGGAGTTAATAAACAGATTCAATCCAAGGAGCGGGTGGTGTTAGGAGGATTTTTTGATCAGGTAGAGTACATACTCACACATACAAGAAAGGATCTTCTTTTTATTCCACTGAAAAAAGTAATAATAAAGTACGGGCTTCCCTGGTGGCTCAGAGGGTAAAGTGTCTGCCTGAAATGCAGGAGACCTGGGTTTGATCCCTGGGTCAGGAAGATCCCCTGGAGAAGGAAATGGCAACCCATTCCAGTATTCTAGCCTGGAGAATCCCATGGACAGAGAAGCCTGGTAGACTACAGTCCATGGGATCACAAAGAGTTGGACACGACTGAGTGACTTCACTTCACTTCATACTCTAAAATATTTTAAAGTTTGACTTAAAAGCACTTCTACAGAAATAAACTATTTTAATTGCAGATCAAATCAATGCAGGTATATCAAAATTATGTACTTTTGATTTGCCTATTCTAGACTGTATAATCTGAAACTGATCCCTCTCTTCCCCATAAGCCTCTGTCTTTGGGCAATCATGTCAACAGCTCCAAACTGGTCTTAATTTTCCTAAGGAGGCAATGCTACCGTATAAGATACTGTGTTCTTGTGCACACTTCAGCATTTCCTTCATCTGTCTCAGAGCAGCTGTTTTCTATTTTTCCCCTCAAACTTTAAAGACTACTAGATTAAAGCCAAAAAGAGAAGTCTCTGCCTCAAAAGCAAAGATAAAAAGCAAACAAAAACAACTAAAGAAAAAACAAAAATGCTTGTAAAAAATGCTGCATTTCCACCAGCTTGTTCATTTTTCTCTTGTGCAATGACATTTTCATTTTCTCTTACTTGATCTGACTTCTAACCAAGTTCATTCTTAAATTACAGGCAGCTAAGCCTTTGAAAATTTTATCTGCACCTTTCAGGATCCACGGGGACAAATGGCAAAGTGGTGGACCATGACACAGCCACAGCCCGAGCTGCAGAGGCCAGCCGGGCTCAGTGCCTTGGGCAGCACGCCTCCGCCCTCTGTGCTAGGTCAGGAGCTTTAAACCATCTGGGTGGTCGCCCGGGGATATATGATTTGCTAAACCTGCTGGGATCCCATGTGTGACTCTTCCCAAGAACTAAAGAGAAAATACACTGCTCTCCCTAAACAGCAATAAATCTCAAATATTTTGATTCCCATGACCCCGCCTGAGGATTCACACAACATCCCCCAAACCATAAAGCCTCTCTTCTATTAAAAATAAAAAGAGCAAAACAAAATAATGACTTGTCATCTTGCAGGTACCATCACCACTGGGCAATTCTGGAATTATTTTTGCTTTGTGTGTGTGTGTGTGAATTCATACATTTAGGGAAGGTGGAAAGATACTCAATGAGTGGACTCAGGAGTATAACGTAGTTTATATGGCAACAGCCCACACTAGCCAGCAGTAAAGGTCAGCTAGAGCTCTACAGCTTCTGTCTTCTCGAGCTCATCCAAACATCTCGCAGTGCCTCCAAAGGTTTCAAATCTCAGTCTTAAGAGGTACTGCTATCAGCTGAACTGTATCTCCCCAGAGGATATGGTCCTGTACCTATGAGTGTGAATGTGATCTTATTTACAATGTGACCTGCAAATGTGACCTATTTGGAAATAGGGTGTTTGCAAATGTAATCAAATTAAGGTGAAGTCATTAGGGTAAGCCCTGATGGCTCATTTGGTAAAGAATCGCCTACAAGGCAGGAGACCCAGCTTCAATTCCTGGGTTGGGAAGATCCCCTGGAGAAGGTACAGGCTACCCACTCCAGTATTCTTGGGCTCCCCTTGTGGCTCAGTTGGTAAAGAATCCGCCTGCAATGCAGGAGACCTGGGTTTGATCCCTGGGTAGGGAAGATTCCCTGGAGAAGGGAAAGGCCATCCACTCCAGTATTCTGGCCTAGAGAATTCCATGGACTGTACAGTCCATGGGGTCGCAAAGAGTTGGACATGACTGAGCAACTTTCACTTCACTTCACTTAACCCAGTATGACAAGTGTCCTTATAAGAGGAAAAAAGCCCTGTGAAAATAGAGACACAGGAGAGATCTCCACGGGATACAGAGGCAGGCAGCAGTAAGCCCAGAAAGACAAGGATCGAAGCCCAACACGGGAAGTTAGGACAAGGCAAAAAAGGATGCCACCCAGCATCTCAGAGGAACAACGGCCCTCTTGGCTCTTGATTTTGGACTTTCAGTCCACCTTGAACTCTGAGGTTAAATTCACGTTGTTTAAGCACCTAGCTTACAGTACACTGTTGTGGCAGCTCAACGGGCAGGCTGAGTGATAGTCACCATCTAGTATCATCCACTAGATTTGCTCAATTCTCAGTTCTCTCTGATGAGATGGAATACTAAAAATAGTTCATCTGTTTGCTTTAGAAAAATTATCTTGTACTTGTATTTGAACGGGAGTGATGAGCATTCTATAAAGTCACCACACTTCAATCATAACTAACATACACTGGGTAGTTACTAGGCAGGCCCTCTTCTCAGAATTCATGCGCATCACCTCCTCTACGAAACAAAAATATTGTTATCCTTATATAAATGAGGGAACCCAGACCAGAAGGAGTTCACTTGCCCAGGGTCACGTAATTAGAGAGCAGGAGAACCACGGTTTGAGAAGCGTGGCAGTCCACTCCAGCACACTTCCTGCCGGCATGCAATAGCGTCTCTGGCACTGATGAAGTTTTGACTGTTCAGCTTATCCAGGCCACTGTTTCTGCTTGGTACCTTTCATCTTCCTCCATTCTTCCTGCCATGCTCTCCATTACCCTGTTTTGGGCTTTGGCCAAATCCCCAACTAGGCAATGTAAAAGACCCATACACAGCAGAGCTCAATTCTTCCTCAAATGTGCTGTTTCCTACTGTTTTCTAGGGCAGAGAGGTTAAGTATTTTGATGTAAAAGGCCTTCTATTCCAATTGAATTATAGTAAACAAAGCTCCTATTTATGTCAACCAAGCACTTACACAGAGAAGGTGACAATGTCAGCACGTCTTCCTTTCACATGCTTAATGTTTATAATACTTAATCAGAAGTTGGCCTTGACTAGAGTGGCTTTCCCAAAGATCCACAAGCCGCAAGTGGTTCTGTCCTCTCTCTAAATCCCCTTAACAGTTAGCACTTCTTATGATGTTTATCAGAAACCACCCTCCATTACAATTGTTTGTATTCATGTGTTACTTTCTTTTTTGCATAAATTCCTTGATGCCAAAGCCACATTTTAGGTCTGTCTTTCCCACAGCAACCTTCTTGGTGTTTTGCATAAAGCAGGCCCTCAAAATACATTTGTTGAGTGAATATCTGGATATATATATATAATGGCCATAATTGTAGGCTAGTGATTTGACTATAATAATATGCTGAATTCTAGACATAGATTGATTATTCAGTTCACTGAAAATGACATAAAGGAATTTCCCCTCAAGAATCAGTTACTATCTATTACAAAACCTGTGACTTAGATTTAAGGTTAAAAAGCAGAAAAGAAAAATGTAGCTTTGATGCAAGGTCCTAAGATAATCCATCTTTGGTTAGAGGTAAGAAGATAAAGACTCTATTTAAAAGGAACGAACAAACAAAAAAAAAACTATAATTTTTCAAAGATAAAGGAAGCACATACTTCAATTGGTAAAGATATTCTAACAGCATATTTGCAGAAAGGACTCTGTTCTGCCACACGAAGTCCTTTCCATTTGCCTAGATGGTGAGATGGCCTACTCAAAAAGACGATAACTTCCAAATAAGGAAGTAAAGGGCCCAGATTTCAGGTTTCCTAACTCTCAGTCTTAGAATTCGCATGTCTGGGCTACACTGTGTTATTCTGGGGGTAGGCACTCCTTTTACCTTTGGGAAAACTGGATTCTAGTTACAGCTCCACTATATAATAATAAAAGAGCTACCATTCATTGAAAATTTACAAAGTACACTTTTATGCTATATTATTTAACTAGGACAATAATCCTGTGACTATTGAGGAAATAGGTCAAAGATGTTACTTTATAGGTGGCAAAGGTTCATTTAAGAGATGGCAGTTCTAGGTCTCAAATCCACTTCCTTCTATCTCCAAACTCTATATTCTTTGTCAGCTTCTACGTGGTAGCAACAGGTAACTGCCTACCTGACAGCCCTTCTCCACCTCTTTCTGACTTTGTGTGTGATGGTGACATCCCAACTAAAAGTTTTTGGCCTCTAAGATGACAACCAATGATTCCCCCCTTTAGTGCTTGTCTGGACCCTTCCGTTGAGTGTGGGCTGGACCTACTGATACTTTAAGTAAGTAGAATAGAGGAAAAGTGATGTCACTTCCAAAATTAGGTAAAGAAAGGCCTGGGGCTTCCATTAGGGGCCACCCTCTCTCCTCCCTTATTCTCTCTGAGTGAAGCCAACTGCCATGTTGTGACCTGACCTGTGGAAAGGACCTCATAGCAGGCAACAGAGCAACCCTGAGCAACAGCTGGGGAAAAACCGGGACCAGCAGATCACAACTCATTAGGGACTGAATCCTGCCAACCATCCAGGTGACTCAGTAGGAGAGAATCCTCCTGCCAATGCAAGAGACACAGGTTTGCTTCCTGGGAGATCCCCTGGAGAAGGAAAGGGCAACCCCACATCGGCATTCTTGCCTGAAAAATCCCATGGACAGAGGATCCTGGTGGCTACAGTCCATGGGGTCTCAGAGAGTTGGACACAACTAACTAAACAACAAACGACAGTAACAACCACGTGCGTGAGCTCAGAGGTAGCTTCTCCCCCAGTCGAGTCTTCACGAAATGAAGCCACAGCCCCAAAGGATGGCTTTAAGAGAATAAGACAAGATCCTGACCCACAGAAACAATAACACATGTCTGTGATTTCGGCTTTTAAAACAGGATAATTTTCTGTGCAATGATGGATAACTAACACCATTTCTTTGAAGCTGGTACAGGCTATATGACCTATGACATGTAGGAGAAGTCCAAGGAATGAGACTACAGGTAAAGCTACTATTTTCCTGATAAAAAGGGATGAACTCAGCAGTCATGAGTTTTTGACACTTGACATTGTCCCTTAGAAATTGGAGCCATCATCTTGTAATCATGAGTACAAAACCTACGTGCTAAGAAAGGTAGAGAAGGAAGAGAGGGAAGATCCAGGCCCCTTAAGGCATCAAGGAGCCGTCATGCCAACACTGGAATGCTTTCCTCTTGACATTTTGTGGCAAAAGAAAAAGAAACATTCTTTGAGTGCTGTTCTTTAGAGTGGAATGCAATTCTAACTAATTTAATCATTTTCAGCTTTGGCTGGATGTTCAATTCTCTCTATAAAATTGGAGGTTAATGACAGCCTCCCTTTCTACCCAGACAGGTGTGTTGAAGTGCTTTGTTCCAAAAAAACATAAAATAAAAACAAAGCGTTATTGCTATTTTTTTGAAAAAAATCTAAAATATTATTAACATTTAATGTCAAGACCACGAATAAAATTACTGACAATAAACAGATACGTTTAATTAATTAACTTTTAGCAGTATTTTTAGTTTACTATTGTTTTTGAAAATAAATTTGTAGGTAATTATTTTAGTAATTGGATCATAAAAATTTATTTAACGTAACTCAACAATAAAACCAATATAAAGTGTTAAAGCCCTCCCATATGTGATATACAATTTTGATGAAGTGGTTTCTACGTTTCCAAGACAGTTCACAAGAAAATCAGAAATATAAGCCCAATAAATAGCCAATTAAATTTGATACTTAATACATCACCAGCCAGTATCATCAATGTAACTGATAGCATACTGCACACAAAATGATGAAACAGTATTGCCCTGGGCTACTGCTATCCAGAGTATACTTAAGGATGCTACCCGGGAAGTATCCTGGTGTCTTTGTTTTTGCACAATGGGGTGTCTATTTCCAAATCAGACTCCAAACAGGAAGCATTTCTTCCCACCAAGGGAGATTTAAAACCCACCTTCTATCTTCGCAGCATACAGAAGACATCGATTACAGCAAAGAAAACACAGATGGGGATGTTCAGGCTAGAGTTACAGCATTACATGACCACAGCCAGCAATTTGCAGAACAAACTCATGAGAAGCAAAGCCACACTTAGAAATTCACAGATAAATCAAGACTGCACTTAAGGACTGTATTTCAAGGCCATAAGCAAAGAGGAAGAAAACACAGTTATAATGAGCCTACAGCAAAAAGCAGACTTCTCAGCAGATGCAAAAGCATAGGAAAAATTTAGTTTGGACTCAAATTATTTCTATCTCCCCACTCTTATCAGGGCTCCTTACCTACTGCTACTGCTACTGCTGCTAAGTCACTTCAGTCATGTCTGCCTCTATGCGACCCCAGAGATGGCAGCCCACCAGGCTCCGTGTCCCTGGGATTCTCCAGGGAAGACCACTGGAATGGGCTAGGACCAATGTAAAAAGCCATTATGTAGCATATAAAATGTATCACACTTAAGAACATGCAGACAGCTATAAAACAGTCATAATATGTAGTGAGTTCAACTCTTCTCAATAAATCCTCAAATTGTGTTCATAAAGCATCAGAATTAAAATGATGCTAACAGTACCTAACATTTATTGAGTGCTTACTGTGTGCCAAGTTTTGTTCTAAGTGCTTTACATGGACCAGTTCATTTAATCCTCACATCTCTATGAGTTAAATGTTTTAGTATCATCCCCAATTTATGGATGAAGAAACTAAGTCACTTTTCCATAAACTAGGAGGTACTATTGTTTTTCCAATAGTCATGTATGAATTTGAGAACTGGACTTTAAAGAAGGCTTAAGTACTGAAGGATTGATACTTTTGAACCACATGTGGTGCTGGAGAAGACTCTTCAGAGTCCCTTGGATAGCAAGGAGATCCAACAAGTCAATCCTAAAGGAAATTAACGCTGAATATTCATTGGAAGGACTAATGCTGAAAGTGAAGCTCCAATACTTTGGCCATCTGATAGGAAGAACTGACTCGCTGGAAAAGACCCTGATGCTGGGAAAGACTGATGATGGTGGGAGGAGAAGGAGGTGACAGAGAATAAGATGGCTGGATAGCATCACCAGTACAATGGACATGAGTATGAGCAAACTCGGAGAGATGGTGAAGGACAGGGAAGCCTGGCATGCTCCAATCCACAGGGTCACAAAGAGTCAGACACAACTTAGCAACTGAACAACAACAACAAGGAGGTGAAAGAGCTGTGTAAATAATCTCACTCTAAATTGCACTAAAAAAATACATTCAAATTTTATTATCTATTGACTCAGTTCAGTTCAGTCGCTCAGTCATGTCTGACTCTTTGCAACCCCATGAATCGCAGCACGCCAGGCCTCCCTGTCCATCACCAACTCCCGGAGTTCACTCAGACTCACGTCCATCGAGTGAGTGATGCCATCCAGCCATCTCATCCTCTGTCGTCCCCTTTTCCTCCTGCCCCCAATCCCTCCCAGCATCAGGGAGGGATTTCCAATGAGTCAACTCTTCCCATGGGGTGGCCAAAGTACTGGAGTTTCAGCTTTAGCATCATTCCTTCCAAAGAAATCCCAGGGCTGATTGACTAGATCAGACTTAATCTGGCTACTAGAGTCAAGAGACTGTTCTCTAGTGTGGGTAAACTAAGTAAGCAACCCATCTTGTAGTAATATGACTAACAAGACTTAAGTTTGGGTATGCTAACCATGTATTCTGGTTATCTAATGTTGGGAAATAAAATATCTCAAACCACCCCAAACTTAGTGGCTTAAAACTACAACAACCATTTTATTTTTGTTCATGAATCCACAGTCTGGGCAGCAAGTGTCTCTGTTGCACATATCAATATCAACCAGGGGTAGCTGAAAGGCTGATGGGGTAGGAGGCTGCATGCTCGAATCATCTGAAAAGCCACTCACTCAGTCAGTAGATCACTGTCATCAGAGAACACCTTAACTTGGGCAGTCAACCAACATACCTATACATTTCCTTACTTCAGGATGGCTGAATTCCAAGAGTAAGCATGCCAAAAGAAGAAAGTGGAAGCCCATGGCATGTTTATGACTTAGCTTCAGAAGTCACATGGTATCACTTCCAACTACTTGTCAAGGCAATCATAAATTCAGCTCAAGTTCAGAGCGAGAAGACACAGACCCTACCACTCGATGGAAAGGGTGCCAAAGTCATACTGTAAGACCAGCTGGTGGCAGGAGATATATTGTGGCAGCCATCTTTGGAAAATATCATCTGTCACAACAAGGCAATTACAGCTTTCCAAAAGCTAAACAGACCTACACAATAAATGAATTAAATAAGTGATGTCAACAACATCTTAATTAAATACCTCACAAGTTATTTTTAAAATAAAATTTTCACCGCTTAAATTTCCTACTATAAAGCTCCAAGACATTTCCATTTAAAACTTTAGGGTATGTGATCCAATTTCAACCTTCTGGGAACCTAATCTGAGGTTAAATCACTCTTCTAATGGTAAAAAGGAAACAGGACTGGTATCATGAAAGATTAGAATTTTCCTATCACATTAAACTGTACGAATGTATACTGTCACTCAGGTTTCAAAGATAAAACGTCATTTTCAAGTAACACCTACTACCTCTGAAACATTTCATCCTGCCCTAAAAAACACCATAAATCAAAATCTCAGATCACTTTACCAAAATGGCATGCCATTTAAAGATCCTTCACTGAGGACACAGAAAACAACTCCAACACTAATTCCTGCGCCTCTGCTCAACGATCAGCAGCAGTTACTGATTTCATTCTGATTACAAGTGCTCAGCCATTTTCGTGTCTAAAATTCAGGGTCATCTTTTTAAATGCGCTGCTTACTTTTTCTCTTCATCATCGCTTTGCCCTTGAGACATACTGTTCTCCAGCCTGAGATGCCCTTCCCCCGTCTGACCTCAATCTTATATGTTACTTAACTCGATTGGAAATCTTGATTTCTGCACTCCTTCTGAATCCACATCCAGAGTTACACTTATGTTAACAAAATTCGGATCTGAAAACGATATGGAGACATAAGGAAATTCCAAGAAGCTCAGAGACATGCTATAAATACAGAGAGACATACAAGAGCTTTCCCTATTTAGGGTCTGCCAGGCAAATAAAGGGTTCAGCAAGGGTATTTGAGCTTTCTGGCTTAACAGGATAAAGCTTACCAGGGTCAGAAGAAGGTGAAATAAACTGGAATAGAGCTGAACTCCTGGCTGTTTTCTACAAAAGAGTGAGGAATAAGAACCCAGAAGGTAGCATCTCAAGGTGAGCAGGTAGGAGAGGAGAGACATAGGACTTATTGTCTCCTCTTGCCAGAATATAAGTTCTGTGAAGACAAGGGGAGTTGTTGGTTTGTTCACAGTGATACCTCCAGCACCTGAAACAACTCAATCAGTATTTGTTGAACGAATGAATGGTATTGATAGATGGTAGTAATTCTGGAGATTCATTTCACTTAGAGATGGGAATCCAAGTTTTTCCTCTCGATGGCTGACTTTGCCCTTTAGACCTCTGCCCACTTATCAGCCTACTCATTCTCCCCGCTCACAGGTCTCAACCATTGTAGATGCTAACCTTCTCCTGTCTGGAGAAGAGAGCTGGAGTGCAGGGCTGTGTCTCCTCATTACTGATATCTGCCAACATAGAAAATCTATCCAGGTGAACTCAATATGTCGTCCTTGTGGTCCAGCTACAAGAATCCCCACCCCTTCTGGAAAGGGGCTCTACCTGGAGCACATTAAGCTGACTTTCCATTTACACGGTTGAGAGGCCACAGAGTAGACCCAACGCTTAGTACTCACGCTCTTGACGGCCCCACCAAAAATGAGCAAGGAAGAGGTTTTCTCTTCATTTAAAGTCTTCTTTTTAGAAGACTTCCCCTTTTCTCTGCCAGTTTTGATGCCACCTCTGCTTTCAGAATTGCCAGCCAAGGGCACTGCAGTGTATAAGGCCACAAGATGGGCTTTTTCTCTTCTTTTATGCTCTCAGTAAATCCACCCTGATTTCCAAGCCGACCTCAGCCACTGAGTTGCGACCTATGGCCAAGTCATTTAACCCCCAGGGCCTCTGTTTCTTCATTTATAAAAGCAGAGATCGGAAACAGATAAACTTAAGTCTCCTCTAAGTCACAAATTCTTTAAATCAATAAGTAATTAAGAAAGGAGTCCACACCATAATCTTTCTGCTAGTGTAGAATAGTGGCGCTAATTAACTCTTTCTTGTAATCTAATGGTGCCACTTAGTTCTCTGCCCAATATATAACCAATGTTTACTAGGCACACACCAGATGCACAGTGTGGGGCTACCTCTCTGATGTTCCAGAACTTGTATGTTTGAATGACAACTACTTGACTTTTGATCCATGTTTGGGGGGCTTCCCTGGTGACTCAGACGGTAAAGAATCTGCCTGCAATGCAGGAGACCTGGGTTCGACCCCTGGGTTAGCGAAGATCCCTGGAGAAGAAAATGGCAACCCACTCCGGGATTCTTGCCTGGAGAATTCCATGGACAGAGGAGGCTAGTAGCTGATAGCCCCTTGGGTGGCAAAGAGTAGGATACAACTGACTAATACTTTCACTTTCACTTTTACTTTGGGAACTTTAGGTTCCTGTCCCAAATTCTGATATAGTGTATGGTTTGTTCATTGATCCAGTTATTTGAGAGACAGTTAGTTAAGAAGCTAAGTGCTTATTGGTTAACTCTCAATAAAGGACTGATTTGAAAATTTTATAAGGGAAGAGCTGACTTTTTGAGATTTTCTTAATTTTATGAACTCGAATAATGGATGGGCAAGGTATCTGGTGACCACAACCTTCATTCAAAAATATTTCAAGAAACTAAAAGCCATTATTACTATCACCTGCTGAACACTTACGATGAACCAGTGCTTTATAGTCTACCTTTAAAACAGTCTTCTAAAAAAGGTATAACCAGTCCCATAGAACAGACAGCAAAAGAGAGAAGAGGCTGGAGAAGACTGTCATGTGAATCACAAATTCCGGACTCTCAAGCCATCATTTCCAAGGGTCACAGCAATTTTCAACCAGTGTTCTAACATTTCTAAATTTCTGTGTTAATGTGATACTGTTGCATGTAAACTTGCCACAGTTTCACAATTAAAATACAAACTTATTCATTGGTGTTAGTTACTCATTCATGTCTGGACTCTTCGTGACTCCTGGATTGTAGCCCACCAGGCTCCTCTGTCCACAGAATTTCCCAGGCAAGAGTACTGGAGTGGGTAGCCACGCCCTTCTCCAAGGGATCTTCCTGACCCAGGGATCGAACCTAGGTCTCCAGCACTGCAGGCAGATTCTCTAACATCTGAGTCACCAGGGAGAGCTTCTTCTCTGTTGTTACTCTTGAGTGACAAATTGCGGCACAGTAGGAGAATTTTTTACCAAATGAAAGCGGTCAGGTTTTTTGCCTGTTGAAAAGTATCAGACCTGAGATCTGTCACACTGAAGATCACTGCGTCCTTGGGAAAGAGCCATGAAAAATCTCTTCCAAGCAATTAAAGGGTGTCTGATCCGTTTGCCATCAGGGTTCAGAATAAGATCCATCTGTTTGTGCCCTAATACAAATGGCCTGATAGCAAAATTATCCTCACTTCCTCAGATGAATACATCTAAATAGGTTATTAATCATCATTATACAGAAAACCTTTATCTCACACTCAGAGACTTTTTTATTTTTTAAGTTTATTACGGTCAGATTAAAATATAGCATTGCTAAAGTTAAGCTTTAAATTGGTTTTGGAATGACAATAAACTCTGTCACTATACAAGGAAGAAAAATAATGGAAGGTATTAGTTTGTTAGTGGGAAATGGAATCCCTGGCTCCAGCATGATCTGGCTGACAGCACCAAAACCTTTTTAATGGAATTTTAGTTACAACTGGAGAAATAAATACAATCAGCTCTATTGATTGTGGCAATGTGGGAGGCGGGGAAGAAAAGGATAAATGAAGTTAAAGGAATTGCTAATTCCAAGGGAAAATGATAAAACTGCAAGTACACAGATGTTTGGTAAGATTTCATAAAACTAAATAAATTAAAGTGTTACTGCTAGTTCTAAAATCATTATATTATGCCTACTCCTGACTAGTAAAGGCATGATCCATAGCAAGATTGAGGGAAATACCGCCTCAGATTCTGAAAAGTTAGAAACCTAAGGAGATGGGAGCTGCTTTTGAAGTTCTGAGGAGACGTGGTTACAAGTGTAAAAGTAATGTATAAAATACTTATATGCTTAGGTTCCAGCTCTAGGCCAGGTGTGAAAACATAGAGTAACAGAAGCCTATCAACATGAAGAAGCTCATTAACCACTGGAAAGGAGAATCGGAAAGAAAAGGACGCTAACAGCTGTACACTATTCCGCGCACCAAGAACTGCGCTAGGTGCTTTGCAGCCATGAGCCCGTGTAACCCTTACCACACCCTGTAGAGTTATTCTCATGTCACACTATTTTCCCAGCATCCTTCCCATTTCACGTAGGGCTCACCAAAAGCTCAGAAATAGAAATGTGCAATAGAAAATGTTTAGTCATGGTTAGAGATGTGGCTTCAATTCCAAATTAAAGAGAATAATGGAGGAAACAAATATTTCTTCCATATACTTGGATGCTGGAAAAGCAAGAAGCTGTATATAACATCAAGGGCCAAAGTGAAAAATGAAATTATTAGTCAAATACTTTATTTCCTGAAAATTATTATTTCTGGAGAGAGTACAGAAAAAAAAGAAAGTCAGCTTGGGCACAGCTGACTGTTTCAATAAAGGGCAACATAGTCACAAATTCATATTGTGAGACCAAATGATTTATTAATAGCCATGTTGAAATACAGCCAGTTAGATATTCAATGGTGATATAAATGCTGTGCCAGAACAATTTCTTCTACCTAAAATGATACTTAATGATAATAAGTATACTTTAATCAATATTAACTACATCAGTGAAAACACTGGAATTTGTCAAACTGATCTTTTTTTTTTTTAACTCTCTAGGGTGTATTCAGCCAGGGCCCATGTCAATCTGGATTCCAGTTTACCAGCACTAATGGGAGATCCTGGCCTCAATTTCAGCAGTTTCATGAAACAGAAAATGCTTTCACAGAACAGCACATATTCAGATCCCATCCAAAATACTCTTTAAATAGACAGAAACTTCATGGTAGTAGTGAGATGCTTTTAGCCATATTCAAATTCCCAAGAATATTGTGGGCATGTTTGCTTAATAGTGTTGACAGCACTCAGCTGAATCTTGAATCCCATCCTCACTAAGGGCTGTGGTCTGCTAATGCAGATATCCAGGACCAACGGCAGAGATGGAAGGCAGGGTTCATGTTCAGCAAAACCTGTAAATCTCTTCTAAAACTGAATCTGGTCAGTGTGCTGCACAATTCTTAGAGAAGCAATAATTCTATTGATTTCAAGATAATTCAGTAACCGAAATTGAACAAGCAAGATGCTTTTAGAAACTGCATCCCTCACTGAAAGTTTAAAACCTGCCCGCTAGAATACTAATTCTAATGGATTTTTTAAAGAAAAAAAAATCTTTGTTTTTGTTTGACTTTTTAATGCAATTTCAATTTCAGTGTGTTTGGATATATGTCAATTCAGGGAGAAAGTGAGATCAAACAGGCAGTTGGCTCTTTCAGAGACATTACCAACAAGTCCCAATTAAACAGCTTGGTAAGCCTATTCAATGAATGTTTAAGATAAGACATGTACTATAAATGAACTAGACCTAACACACGCCTATAGAACACTCCACCCAGCAACAGTTGAATACATACTCTTCTCAAGTGCACAAAGACTATTCTCCAGGATGGACCATAGGATAGGCCATAAAACAAACCTACAAACATATTTAAAAGAACTGAAATTATGCAAAGGATGCTTTCTGGCCACAATCACATGAAACTAAAAATCGATAAGAAAGAAATCTGGAGAATTCAAAACTATGTGGGAAATCAAAAACCACTTCCAAATAACCAATGGATCACAGAAGAAATCACAAAGGAAATTAGAAAATACTTTGAAATAAAATTAAATTGAAAATACAACATACCAAAACTTAGGAGATGCAACAGAAGCATAATAGAGATATTACGTGACACAGCAATTTCACTCCTAGACATATACAAAGAAAACATTTGTGTACAAGTGCTTGTAGTTGAAGGATCAGGGATAGAAAGTGACTATTAATGAGTGTGGGTTTTCTTTGGGGGCAATGAAATGCTCAAAAATTGACTCCAGTAATGGTTGTACAACTCTGAATATACTACAAGAGATTGAATTGTATACTTTAAATGAGTGAATTGGGTATGTAGAGTAGACCTCATTAAGTCTGTTAAAAATGTGAATTAATGGTCTAAAACTCACAATTAAAAAAGAAAGAGAGATATCTGACAGAGGTTTTAGAGGCCAGCCACCACCTCAGCCAAAGCAGGGGGACTGAGAGCCTCTGGTTGCCTCGAGGTTACCTAATGGCCTTGGAGTCTCTAGAAAGAACCTACTGAATCACCCCTTCCACACCACCATTACCTCACTCCACCAACAGCTCACTTGGTACTTGAGCGAACAGCAGAGCCCAAACCAAACTCACTGATACCCCTGCCCAGGACCACAGGAAAAAAAAAATTGGCATGAGGTAAAGGAACTGGTTGCTGATAGAGATTGGCCCATCCTGGAAGACACAGCAGAGTGAAATTAGAGCTTTACCTAAAACCATATCCCACTGTTTCCATTTTCCTCTGAGTATTTTGGAATTGTATGGACATCTCTCACCTCACTCCCTTTAAATGAAATTCCACCTACTGAAAGAAGTTCTTACACCTCGTTTACCTCTCACATCTCATTCCAAACCTGAGAAAAACCTTCATTCCCACCAAGTCCTGCTAAAGCTTTTTCACTTAAAAGGAAGAAGGAAGAACCAGCACTGATGTCATATCTCATGAATTGTGGTTAACAGTTCACCACACAGCTTCCACCTGAAGACCTTGGCAATCCTGGAACAGAGAGACTAACAGAGAGAAACAAGTACTCCTTAAATCTTGACTGTTCTCCAGTAATGGAGTTCTGCCTTTACTCAAGAAGGGTTTCATTGTTTTGGATTGTTTTGCTTTAAATGAAACCTTTGAAAAAAAAAAATCTACAGTACAAGAGTGGCACTGCCAAAGAATTTAATGCAAAACCCTCCTCTGGAGTATTTTTACAACAAGTCATGCAGTACATAGAGCATAACTGTTTATTGCTCACACTAAGATTCAAGATGTCATCTCTGTTAAACAAGAATGGGCAGAATAAGAAAAGTGGGTAGTAAAAGAAAAAGCACAGCAGATGAAATTTAATTCACACCAGAGACAACATAAAACAGACTTTACACAATAGGAAATGGAAGGAAGAACAGACTTGAGAAAGTACTCAAAAGGAAAAAAGACACTGAAAAGGATGAGTCTGCAGGTAACCATTCTGAGGGTCTGATCAGAAAACCTGCCTATGAATAACAGATATTCTTAAAGGAATTAAGGAATTAAACAGAGAAGGGAAAAGAAACATACCCTGTATTTTGACTTGATTTTTCTCTTGGAGGAAAATAATTCTGAAAGGTTAAGGCATTTTCCAAAGGCCACATATATAATCTGTGCAGCTGGGATATAAATCCAGATGTATATGATCCCTAAATGTATGTGTTTTGTTAATCACAGCATCCAAAAGATGCTAAAAGAAAATTTTCAAAACCTGGGAAAGGAGTTGCAATTGCTATGTGCTCAGAAAGTCATTTTTAAGAATCTAGAAGTCATATCCATCATTTATAAAACTGCAATACTTCTAAAAGCAAGACAGAGTTTGGAGTCTCTTCTGCAATAATAAATGAAGAAAGCAGTGGGGTAATCTCTACAATGGTGCTATCCAGAATAGTACTTTAAATTAAGGGAAAGCAAAAAAACAGACATTTTTATGTAGTTGCTCAGTGGCACTAGTAACTTTTCAAGTGTTCAACAGCCATATATGGCTACTGGCTATTAT
This sequence comes from Capra hircus, assembly GCF_001704415.2. Classification (NCBI taxonomy): domain Eukaryota; kingdom Metazoa; phylum Chordata; class Mammalia; order Artiodactyla; family Bovidae; genus Capra; species Capra hircus. The sequence goes on along the minus strand of NC_030812.1, from coordinate 46,129,757 downwards.
ACTGGACATCACAGATACATACCATTTCCATCACTGCAGAAAGTCATATCAGACAGGCTAGATCACAGAGTTTTAAGTAAAAGTTCTTAACCAAGTAATTGTATAAGGAAGTTGGAATTTCTGTTTCGAGGGTAGAGAAGGTATTTTTTAGTCCTATACAAATCTCAGAAAATATACTACCCTGTACCCTTCTGAGAAAAATGCCTGCATATGCAGCCCTGCAGACGAGCCTCATTTACAATTCCAGACCACAAATCCCACATGGACTTGAATTGTGGGATTCAATTCAATTGGCTGAATTTCCACTACCTATCCCTGAGAACTTCATTTCATACATTATTCTTTCTTTTTTTCTCCCCAATATCATTTTTTTAATTGAAGGAAGATTACAATGTTGTGTTGGTTTCAGCCATACAGTAACACAAGTCATCCATAATTATGTATATATCATCTCCTTCTTGAGCCTCCCTCCCCTCCCTCCATCCCAGCCCTCTAGGTCAGCACAGATTGCCATGCTGGGCTTCCTGTGTTATACAGCAACTTCTCACCAGCTATCTATTTTACACATGGTAGCACTTCACACATTCTTTTTTAAAATTAATTAATTTATTTTAATTGGAGGATAATTACTTCACAATATTGTGGTGGTTTTTGCCATACATCGACATGAATCACATTCTTCTTTCAAACTTGACTTCATCCTCTTCCCTGTCCATCTCTCACTTTCCAATCCCCACAGCTCCTTCTTAACCAAAGACCTTCACCTCATTCCTCAAAGAGCAAATAAAGCAGCTGAACATGAACCCGCCTGTGTCAGGTTCATGTGCATTTGTAAATCAAGAGGAGCCCCAGCTTCTAACAAAGACCAGCCCCTTTGACTGCACCTCAGTTTCTTGCACCTTTCAGAGACTGCACTTGGGCCATTCTTCCTCTCTCCTCAGAAGCAATCAGTCTTCCTCTCCACGAGGTCATGCCCACCAGCATAAAAACATGCACAAAACTTTTTATTAAAAGATGGCTGGACCCTAAGAACCTCCAGCTATAATCCCATTTTTCTCTGCTCCCCTCATTCCAGTCTCAGTTCAAAGGACATCTCCCCAAGGTGCCTCTCACTGACCACCCTTTCCAAAGCTGCCCACACCTACATCCACAGTTTCTATCACATTGGGATGTTTTCTTCATAACACATACATCAGTAGGAAAAACTGTTCTAAGACGGCAGACCTTGTCTGCCTTGTTCATACCGCTCATCTGCAATGGAGCAAAAAATAATAAAGTAATGGTAATTACTGTGCCATGGTCTGAGTATGAGTCATTTTATTCAATTTTCACAGCCTTGAGGAACATCCTATTAATGTCTCATTTTACAGCTCAGAAGACTAAGACCCAGGAAGGTGGTGTAAGTTGCCCAAGGGCACACAACTAGTAAGACCTAAAGCCAGAGTCAAACCTAAGCAGGCTATCCCTATGGCCCTTGCTCTCAACCAATATACTTCACTGGCTCCTCCTTAGGACAGATACTCTAAATACACTTTTTTTGTCTGTTCATTGAATGAATATTTTAGTCAAGTCATCAAGAAACAAAACAAAACTCTCTTTCAAGAATAAGCGGATTAAGGAAGTGAATAAAGGTTACAAGGATAATGATGACTTGACCACCAATAAAGAAAAGTGTAATACAGAGCTATCTATATAATAAATGCATATATGGGGGCAAAAAGGGAAGGCTAAAAGAAAAAACTGCAAAAAAGGATTCATAGTAAAAACAGCAAAGATAAAAATATTGAGAGATCAAGATATAATTATAAATGATGGCTCCATCTACTCACAATATTTAATTGTGTTTGCATTGAGAGATGTCTTAATAATAAGAGGTTTGATCACAGGTACTATACTGGACACTCGCTCCCCTAAATGTTTGTCCTATACTTTCCTGCACCCATAACTTTTCTCATGCCATTTTAATTTCAAAGCCCCAACTTTTCTTCCTCCCTCCCATTACATTTTTCAGACTCAAAGAGTTCTCTCCTTTTTGATGTCAAAATCTTTGCTATACACAACACACAGTGCAGAAAGCTACATGACAGCACATATATTTACATGTATTATTCTACCTTTTCCCAAGTTTAGTGTTCCTTCAAACTAGCCTGGGACCTTTGGGGAAGGCAACTCTGTCTTGTACTTCTCTTTTTTCCCCCAGAGAAAGAGAAATACCACAGAATTTTATAAATAAATTAGGTGAACAGGAGAAGGCAAGGAGAATACTATATGTATTCAATTATCCAATACTCAGTGGCAGTTTCATACAAAAAAGAATACCATGTTTCTACGGAAAATGAAATGTATGGGAATTAGCAATATTTTCCCTAAATCTTTATTTCTTTGCTAGTCCAGTTAATAGGAATTAGATATTGGCCATTACTAATATGATCACTTTAATCACTTTCCATTATTATGTATCTGCTAATATGTCTAATCACTTTTATTGACTTCCAACACCTCCTTAAAATTGTTATCGCTTTGGAGAGCCTTTAATCAACTACGAACAAAAATCTGAACTGCATTTTCCTGTGAACTACCATGAGAGCTCTGCAAACACAGAGATCGGTCTGCCTCCGTATCTGCAGCAGTTCTAGTAAAGGCTATTTTAAAAGTCAGCATGTTCATAAGGACAATTCAACATCAGACAATCAATTCAAAAACAACTGAAAGAACTTGTTATAATTCTTCACTATATTCCAGCTTATAAATTTTAGGTATTCTGCCTTAGACTCTGAATTTTACCCAGGCTTGTAACATAGGGTTTCAAGATTAAGCAAATAAAAACAACACAAAAACAAGATGTCAAATTTAATTTGAATTTTATATAAACAACAAAAAATTTTAGTACAATTATGATGCTTGGGGTATACTTATATTTTTTAAATATTCCAGAGGCTATATTTATGTTAAAACATCATTTGTTTTTTATCTGAAATTGCAATTTAACTGGCTGTTTTGTATTTTATTGGGCAACTCTACCCTAAAGAATAAAAAGTCAGACTTTCTGTATTTCTGGAACCATCTTCACTTAGCACTGATGTCATATGCATCTCTGCAGAGATGCTTTCCGGCTAATCCAATCTCTCTGCCTCTTGCTTATCCTTGTTCTGTTCCTACTGGAGATATTTCAAATGAGTTCTGATTACCTCTTCAGATTTTGCTGTAGCTCAGCTCTTTGCTTTAAAAGGGCCAAGTCACCACCAGTATTTCCCAACATGAATTATACTGAAGGCTGATGAGCTATCGAAATTCTCTTCCGCAGGCTCCACGAGTGAGAGAGAGAAGAAAAAATAATCACAATACATCTGAAGTCATGGAGGAGAGAGAGGAAGCAGATGTGAGGCAATAAGTATTTTCTGTAAGACTGGGGTTGGAGAACTCGAATCAGTCCATTCAATCAGTGTTGACCAGAGGTCATGGGCTCACAGACCCAGACAGGCTTTGTTTGACCCACAAAGTTTGATCCTTGGGACTTTTTTTTTTTTTTTTAAGAATTATCAATTACTCACTCAAACTTAATAATGAGAATATTACCCCAAAACTCGCTCTGTGGTTTTTTCTTGAAAAAGAAGGCCTAGCAATTCTGGTCTTGTATTCCTAAATGATAATCAGAGACCAGAGCCAAGAGGCCACCCAGAATCCCCAAAGATTGCACTCACTATTACCCCACCTGCATCCTCCTGTACATACAAACTGCTGTGGGGTGTGTGACCCTTTCAAACCAACCCTTCACTTTTCACAAGCACATGCAACCAACCATTCTGGATCCTATTTCCATCTGCAGAGATTCCATGAGCTAACTAGATATCTCACACCTAGTAGGTCCTCTGTCCCTACAGTCATTTGCATGACATCCTAGCTGGATAAAGAGTATGTTTGCCCAGGGACTTCCCTGGTGGTCCATTGGTTAAGACTCCATGCTTCCACTGCAAGGGGCAAGGGTTTGATCCCTGGTCAGGGAACTAAGATCCCATATGCCGTATGATGGGATTTAAAGAGAGAGAGAGAGAAAGAGAGAGAGAGAATATGTTTGCCCAGATGTAAAACAAAGCTGATTACAAACCAAGATAGAGAGTTCTGCACAAGACGGGGGAAAATACCCTGGAAAAAATATGTAGCAAGTTATAAATCAACAGAGAAATGTGAGTTTTAGAATCTAGAAACCCTAAGTCCTTCATATTAAATGAACAGTATCAGATTCAAATTCAATTGAACTATATGTAGTACTTTCAGTTATCATTAGAGCAATGATAAATGCAACCAGTCCTCCTTATTCAAATCAATTGTAGCACAACTGTTTTTTTTTCTTACTCAAAATGGTGTTTGCAAACTGTACAATCTGTCAACACTTGAAGACAACCTGAAGCAAAGCATTTATCAGCAAGTCTTCATGTTGAAATTCACTGACCCAAATATTACAAAGAAGATAAATTAAAAACTGCCATAGACTACACCAGTAGAATAATTGGTAAACACTGCACACCAGTAACAGAACAGACTGGAAAAGAGAAGCCTGGTAGAGTGCATTATTTCATATTTATTTGGCAAACCTCCTAAGCTTGCAACCTCACAAAGGATTCTGTCACCCAAGATGCTCAACAGGAGATGATACTGACATTTTTCAGAAGTCAATTCCTATACCAAAATAAATTAAAACTCTCTAATAGGCTTCCCTGGTAGCTCAGTTGGTAAAGAATCCACCTGCAATGCAGGAGACCCTGGTTTGGCCCCTGGATGGGGAAGATCCCTCGGAGAAGGGAAAGGCTATACACTCCAGTACTCTGGCCTGGAGAATTCTATGGACTGTATAGTCCACAGGGTCGCAAAGAGTTGGACATGACTGAGCGACTTTTACTCACTCACTCAATTGGTTTAACAACACAAACAGTTTTCTTTTATTCAGTTCAGTTCAGTTCATTTCAGTCGCTCAGTTGTGTCCGACTCTTTGCAACCCCATGAATCGCAGCACACCAGGCCTCCCTGTCCATCACCAACTCCCGGAGTTCACTCAGACCCACATCCATCGAGTCGGTGATGCCATCCAGCCATCTCATCTTCTGTCGTCCCCTTCTCCTCCTGCCCCCAATCCCTTCCAGCATCAGAGTCTTTTCTTTTATTAGCATAGCCTTATATGAATAATTAGGTTCATGATTCAGGACGTAGTATGTGTAGTTTTATCTCATTTTTAGATAGTCACACAATCCTTTTTAACATGTATACTATCATGTAAGAATTGAATCGCCAGTCTATGTCTGACGCAGGATACAGCATGCTTGGGGCTGGTGCATGGGGATGACCCAGAGAGATGTTGTGGGGAGGGAGGTGGGAGGGGGGTTCATGTTTGGGAACGCATGTAAGAATTAAAGATTTTAAAATTAAAAAAATAAAAAACTAAAAAAAAAAAAAAAGATAACCCAGACAAAACTTTTTTTTTTTTCTGGGCAACAGATTTTCTTCTTTCCTTTTTTAAAATTAGTTTCTTTTGCCTTTGCTTTCTTTCCTTTTCCCTTAACATTTAACTCCATCTCTAAAGCAAAAAGTCCTTTGTCCCTATCAGGGTTATATCAATTACAGTTGGCTTTTCACTCTCAGGAAAGAATGCCTGGGGAAGAGAGAGTCAGTCCTCACTTACGCCTCCACCCTGCCCATCAGCACCTTGGTTTCTCCATACCACTTGCTTTCTGCTCTCCCTGGCTGAGCACTGGCAGATGATAAGCCCCTCTGTGTATTGTGTCCTAGGAGGACGTGCCAGTTGTCTGGAAGGTCTGGAAAGGCAGCACCTGCCTTCTTCCCCCTCTAAGGAAATGGGCTACAATCCTATACATGCAACATGAAAGCAAAATATAAGTGGAAAACCACCTTTCTGGACTTCTGGCTGCATCATTCTAATCTCTGCCTCCACCTTCATGACACCTTCTCGCCATGTGACTGCCCTCCTCTCTCTGTCATAAAGACAGTCACGATGGCAAACAGGGTTCACCTGGATAATCCAGGGTAATCTCCCCATCTCAAAATCCTTAATCACATCCACAAACGCTCTGTTGAAACGGAGTAGCATTTACAAATCACGAAAAGTAGGACTTGATGTCTTGGGGTGGCCATTATTCAACCTACTACAAGATGAGCACAGTGCTACATGGAAAAGGTCTTAATTGGCTGAGAAGCACTGGCCAGCTACATGCTGTCTTTCAATTACATAGTGTACTGGAGATACTACATTCTTACTAAACAAGCCCAGGTTGTAAAAGTCACCCTTTAGCACTTAGCAGCTCAAAGAGTCAAGATTCTTAATCTGGAAAATCACCTGAATGGCAAAGTGAGTTAAACTAAATTAAGAAATTGTTCAGTGGGCAAAACTATACCTCTCAGAACTTGATAAGGACCCTGTTCAGAAGGTACTTCATGAATAGGACAAAGGTCTACTGTTACAAAACTAATATGCCTGGCTAAACAGAGAATATAATATGTTGAAATGTGATCCACCCAGGATGCTCTGGTTTGGATGGAAATGAAAGAACTGGGGAGAAAACAAAATATACTTTCTGGGACACCACATGAAAACCCACAAGTTAAATGTGGAGCATTGCATGAGATCAAAACCTACTATAAATAATTCTTAAGTTTAAAGGGAAAGAATAAAAATATTACAGAACTGGGAAGGAAATTCAGTGTTGAGAAAACAATGAAGATAGAGTATAAATAATTTGATCAAGTTTTATCCAAGATAGGCCACAGTCCTATGGACAAACATTTGAAATGTGAGTAACCGGAAAGAGAGCTGAATTTAATATCTTATCACAGGATTCAAAGCAATGGGGGAAAATTATCTTCAAGTGAACCCATGGAAGCATTTTTAAAGGTTGTAAGCTAGACTTGCTGCATTAACTTCAAAAGAAGACAAATAAAATATCAACTTATTTTCATCACTGGGGGTAGGAAATACGAAAGTAAGAAGTTTTACTTCCTTATGAATATCTGACCTAGTCAGTCTTTTTGTAAGTAGGATGGGGGAAATATTCTTAACGGCTTGCTTCTCTCTTCCCTGTTGGCACCTCAGAGAAATACTCAGATATTTCAGATACCAAGTTTTCATCCCTTCTTCTACATCTAATCTGAATTTTCAGGTTAGAGTCTGGTGATAACATCAGATAGAAGGTCTTCATAAATATAATGTTGAAAACACAAGCACTATGAGCTGAAAAGTCCTGAAATACAAAGACAGTCAGGGAATTATCGGAAATTCACAACAATGATAATATTACTTGACTTTACTGAGTGCTCATTATTAGCCAGGGCTTCCCTGGTGGCTCAGATGTCAACGAATCTGCCTGCAATGCAGGAGACCTGGGTTTGATCCCTGGGTTGGAAAGATCCCCTGGAGAAGGAAATTGCAACCCACTCCAGTATTCTTGCCTGGAGAATTCCATGGACAGAGGAGCCTGGGTGGCTATAGTCCATGGGGTCACAAAGAATCAGACACGACTGAGTGACTAACACTATTATTATCCAGGCACTGTGCTAACTTGGATGATTTCTTTAAGTCCTCACAAAAATCTTACCAGGGAAGTACCATGTGCATGGAAACTTTGCAGCCAACAAGCATATAAAGTCATGGTCCCAAGACTAGAAATAGCAGAGTGAAGATTCGAATGCTGAGTCTAACTCCAGATGAAATTCCCTCTTGCTGCTGCTGTCTGATGGCACAATTCTCTTTCTGAATGCTCACTGAGCACCTGCCACTGCCCGAGACAACTACCCAGATGAAGATACTCCTCCGACCTCCCTGGGATTAGGTACTTAAGAGTAAATCCAGTTAAGGAAACCGCCACACAAAATGATTATGCAGCTTGCCCATGGCCACACAGTTAGTAAACGTGTTGATCTATCACAGGTAGATTGACATTTCAACACAGGAAGGGAAATTCTAAAGGTAGCGTCCTTGCCAAGTGCACCAGCAATAAAGACTTAGTGATTTTTGTCACATTTCCTTAAACTTTCTCAGACCAAGTACAGAAAAGGAACCCACACAGCTAATCTGCCTGGTGAGGAATGACTACTTTAAAGCTCCATCTCCCCTCACTTCTAGCCTCACATCCACAGGCCAGTTCCATGGCTTTCGAAAGGTGAGGATTAAGTAGCGGTGTCACTTTTAATACATTTTGAAGGGGAAAACGGTGCCCGGTTTTCTAACGAGTGTTGTGCTAAGCATAAATAAACATGAGAAAAAAAATAGAAAAAGGCACCTATAAACAGTCAGAAAAAATGCAAGCACCAAAGGCAAGTCAAAAATCACTTTCCCACCACTGCCTGTGTTCAGTCATGTAGGCACCAACTTTTTAAAAAAGCTACACTGCCAGCCTTCATCTGAGGAGTCTTTCAGGTATATTGAAGAGGCTGCTGGCTGGCACAAACCTGAAGACAGAGGGAGGAAGAGAGGAAATAATTTGGTCCACAGCAGAGCTAAGCAACAAGTAAACCAAAAGGGGCCTGTGTGTGTGTGTGTGTGTGTGTGTGTGTGTGCGTGTGTTGTTTTTCCATTTTCCATGAGAAACTTCATGAAGACAATCTATTGCCTTGGTTTGTAGATCCAAATTCAAGCAAGGGGAATGCTTCCTCCAGTTCCTAGGAATCCAGAGCTAGGATGAGGGATGAGCAACCAGTGCTCACCTTTACAACTTCCTTTTAATGTCCATAATGGGAGGGAGAGCATGGTTGTGATAGGCTGGAGGATGGGGGGCCGGGGGGAGGCAAAAAGCACCTCAAATTACTAACTAGGTAGCAATTATGATTTTCTTCTTGTCTCTCTCTCTCTCTCTCTCTCACACACACACACACACACACACACACAAAGGACAAAAGGACACTCTGTACCAGTGTTCAATACAATTACAAGCATGCCTCAGTTTATTTTTTGTGGGTTTTTTTAAATTAATTTTTATTGGACTATATTTGCTTTATATTGCAGTGTTAGTTCCTACTATACAGCAAAGTAAATCAGCTATACTTATACATATATCCCCTCTTTTTTGGATTTCCTTCCCATTTAGATCACCAAAGAGCACTGAGTATTCTCCGGGCTACACAGGAAGTTCTCATTAGCTGTCTATTGTGTACATAGTACCAACAGTGGATACACGCCAATCCTAATCTCATCCCACCGCTCCTTACTCCCGTGGTATCCATACGTTTGTTCTCTGCATCTGTGTCTCTACTGCTTTGCAAATAAAACCATGCCTCCTTTCATTACATTTCACTCTATTGCCTTTTCCTCACAAACTGAAAGTCTATGGCGACCCTGTTGGGTCAGTCTCCCGGCACCACTTTTCCAACAGCGTTTGTTCACTTTATGTCTCTGGGTCACATGCTGGAGACTCCTGCAGTGTCTCAAACTTTTTCATCATGGTGATATTTTTACAGCGATATGTGATCAGTGATTTCGGATGTTACCCCTGTAATTATTTGGGGGCACCATAAATCACGCCCACATAAGATGGCAAACAACAGATAAATGCATGTGTGCTGGCTGCTCCACCGTGAGCCACTCCCCCTTCTCTCCCCCTCTCCTCAGGCCTCCCTGTTCCCTGAGACACAACAATCCTGAAGGAAGGCCATTTAACAACCCTGCAACATCCTCTGAATATTCAAGTGAACGGAGGAGTCACATATCTTTCACTTTAAATCAAAAGCTAGACACAGTTAAGCTCAGTGAGGAAAGCATGTCAAATGCTGACATGGGCTGAGAAAATCAGCCTCTTGTGCTAGCTTATGAATGCAGAGGAAAAGCTCTTGAAGAAGGAAATGAAAAGTGCTATTCCAGGGAACACATAGATGATAAGAAAGCAAAACAGCCTCAGTGCTGATTAGAGAAAGTTTTAGTGATCTGGACAGAAGATCAAATCAGCCACCAACATTCCCTTAAGCCAAATCGTATTCAAGAGCAAAGCCCTAAGTCTCTTCAGTTCTACTAAGGCTAAGAGAAATGAGGAAGCTGATGAAGAAAAATCTGAAGCTGGCAGAGGCTGATTCCTCAGGTTTAAGAGGGGGAAAAAAGCTGTCTCCATAACATCAAAGTACAAGGTGTTGATGTATAAGTCGAAAACAAGATACAAAAATCTGCAGGAGGTTTTTCAGAAGATGTGAGTTAAGTAACAAAGGTGGCTACATTAAACAACAAATTTTCCATGTAGACAAAACAGCCTTATATTGGAAGAAGACGCCATCTAGGACTTTTATAGCTAAAGAAGAGAAGTCAATGCTTGGCTTCAAAGCTTCACAGGACAGGCTAACTCTCTTGTTAGGGGCTAACGCAGCTGGTGACGTTAACTTGAAGTCAATGCTCATTTACCATTGAGAAAAATCCTAGGGTCCTTAAGAATTATGCTAAATCCACTCTGCCTGTGCTCTATAAATGAAACAACAAAGCCTGGATGACGGCCCATCTGTTTACAAAATGATTTAATGAATATTTTAAGCCTACTATTGAGACCTACTTCTCAGAAAGAACAAATTTCTTCTAAAATAGAACTGCACATTGACAAAGCACCTGGTCACCCAAGAGCTCTGATGGGAATGTACAATGAGATTAATGTTGTTTTCAGCTCTGTTAACAAAAAGCATCTATTCTGCAGCCCATGGATCAAGGAGTAACTTCAATTCTCAAGTCTTAAGAAATGCATTCCACAAGGCTATATAGCTGCCACAGACAGTGATTCTTCTGGTGGATCTGGGCAAATTCCATTGAAAACCTTCTGGAAAGGATTCACCAGTCTAGGTGCCATGAAGAACATTTGTGATTCATAGGAAGAGGTAAAAATATCAGCATAAACATTTAACTTCGGGTGAAGTTGATTCCAGCCCTCATGGTTGACTCTGAGGGGTTCAAGACTTCAGTGGAGGAAACAGCTGCACATATGGAGGAAACAGAGAACTAGAATTAGAAGCGGAGTCTGAAGATGGGATTACAATGCTGCAATCTCATGCTAAAACATATGAGGAGTTGCCAGTGGCTTCTTGGGATGGAATCTACTCCTGGTGAAGATGCTATGAAGATTGCTAAAATGACAACAAAAGATTTAGGGTAATACATAAACTTAGCTAATAAGGCAGAGGCGGGGCTTGAGAGGATTGACTTGAATTTTCAAAGTTCTACTATGGGTAAAGTGCAATCAAACAGCATTGCGTGCTACAGAGAAATCATTTGTGAAAAAACAAGTCAATCAACACAGCAAATATCGTTGTTGTCTTCTTCAAGAAACTGCCACAGCCACCCAAATTTTCAGCAACCACCACCCTCATCAGTCGGCAGTCATCAACATGGGGGCAAAAGATAATGCCATCTCCCAAGGCTCAGATGATGGTTGAAATTTTTTAGCAATAAAGTACTTTTAAACTAAGGTATATACATTGTTATTTTAGACATAATGCTATTGCACACTTAACAGAGTACAGTATAGTGTAACTTTTATATGCACTGAGAAACCAAAAAAATTCACGTGACTAGCTCTACTGCAATATCCATTTTACTGTGGGGGTCTGGAACTGAACACACAGCAGCTCCAAGGAATGCCTGTATCCTCCCAAATGCAGAACAACAAGATTTATATGGGAGAAGAAAAGAAATCTATTCAGCATTTATTTGGAAAAGTAATATCCAAAATTTGTGTGGCCAGTAAGAAACAACCTATCTTCCTCTTTCATAACTTTTAATAATCCACTACATTTCTTATATGCAAGTGTGGGTGCTCAGTCAGTCATATCCAACTCTTTTTGATCCCACAGAATGATCCCAGCCAAGTTCCTCTGTCCATGGAATTCTCCAGGCAAGAATACTGGAGTGGGTAGCCATTCCCTACTCGAGGGAATCTCCCCAACCCAGGAATCGAACCCACGTCTCTTGCATTGGCTGGTGGATTTTTTAGCACTCAGCCAGCCAGAAGCCCTTCTTATTTGAGTAGAAAAGCAATACAAAGAGGTACCCTTCTCTCCCCCAAAAAAGAGTGAGGCAAAATTTAAAAAAACGACAAGCGAAGATAATATTGTTGCCCAGACTTAGGCATGTGATTATTTTCATAAATATGCAATAGTTAAAAGCTTATTAGACAGATGTGTTCACTCATACCCCTTGTTGCTCCTGTTACTATCATTAGTCACATCTTTCCTTTTTGATGCCTTCCCCACCAACATCCCTGGCACCACAGGAAAATTAAGGTCATAGTGTAATAGAAGTTTTGCCACGTAAATCAAAGATAGGATTTTCTTGCACAATTAATGCCTTTTAACTCTATACTATAAGCTCATGGGGATGTAACTGTAGTCAACAATCATTAAGTTTTACAAACAGCTATGTCCCAGCCCTACGATGTGGATTAACATCTCAGAAATAACACTGCCTCTATAAGGATAAGGTAAACAAGAAAAAGTCAAATCATGGTATATTCAGCCATGGAAAATGAAATAGGAGCCCACAGAGTTTCTGCAGAAAAAACAATTCATGAATAAAACATCTGCATTGTATACAGCTTCAGAAAGAATCAATTATATTAAAGGCTTCCGTGATGTAGGATAATATGACAAATGACAGAATATCATCAAATTCTTCCACATTCATTGAAAAGATACTGCCAGTCTAAATGCTGACAACATCCACTGCCTCTTCACATGTGGTAGAAAAAGGGGAGGATGAGGCACACTGTCTCGTTAATGTTCACGTTAAGGCTCAGAATATAGCTTCACACGTAGAAAACTGTATAAAAGTAAAAGAACATCTGCAGAAATAGCCAAATCTCTGGGGGGGCGGAAATGTGGAGTTTAGATAAGCAAGTCCCAAATGTATTCACCATATTGCATATAAAGACTTACATTAAAGCCTTTCAAAAATAAGGCTAGGAATTCATTTAACAGAAGGCCACTCAATACTATTTACATCCTGCTTACTTTCAAAAATGAATTTGATTTAATGTACAATAAAAGATGGGCTTCCCTGGTGGCTCAGATTGTAAAGAATTAGCCTGCCAATGCAGGACACAAGAGATGTGGGTTCGATCCCTGGATCCCCTGGAGGAGGACATGGCAACCCAGTGCTCTTGCCTGGAGAATCCCATGCACAGAGGAGCCTGGCGGACTTCAGTCCATAGGACTGCAGAGGAGTTGGACACAACTAAAGTGACTTAGCACCCACGCACAATAAAAGACACATCCAATCCAAGCAGATAAAACAGCAATTTAGCACAGTGGCTAGGAGCCCAGACTCTGGAGGTAGAGATGATGGGACCTGAGCTCCAGCACTGCAACTTACTAGCTCTGTGACCTTAAACAAGCTACTTCACATCCCTAAGCCTCAATTTTCTTCCCTGTAAAACAAAAAGAATACCATCAGATTTCACAGGGCTATGTTTGAAACAACACACATAACATACATAAAGTGCTAGCGCCAAGCTAGGATTCAAATAGTAAGTAATTAAGAAACTACAGATGTTGTATTTTGCACTTAATTATAATAAAAGCTTCTAGAAGACTCTCTGAACTGCCAGGTTGTCCTTATTAACTAAAAAAGAAAAAATCTATATTTTTCACTGACAAATATGTGAATGCCATATAGCTATAAAAGTTAATGAAACTGACACCTTCCTGTCTCCAAGAAAAGAATCATTCCACCTTGACACAGAGGTGGCCTAGAAGAAAACTTGCAAACAGGATATAAAATGTGGTTTAAGAATTCATTTTGCATTAAGATTTCGTCTGTGTTTGAACGGTCTAAGCAGTTGAGACACTAGAGTTTTATACATAAAACAGCAGTGATTTTGGTCTGAAATATTTTAAGAGCAGGAACTACCTAGCAGCTGGCTACTTTAATCAAAATTTCTATTTTTAAAAACTGCATCCTCTTGTGTCCCTAGACTGACTTAGCTAGAAACTGTTTGCCTTGAGAAGCAAGAAAAAAAGTAATTTATTTGGTTGTAACTCTAATTACTGAAGACTTGACCAAGGGGATTGTTTAGCTTTCTTTTTGAGAGTAATTAGCCCCTGGATTCACCTGCCTTGTTAAAAACATGGACAAAGATGCTTATCTTTCACTTAACTTGGACAGGAGGGCAGGTACACAGCTCTTCTAAAAGCTATGTGGGATGTATTTGGTGCTGTTAAAATTCAGTGTAGCTAGAAAGCACTACTTTTGATTTATATTACTGAGGATTGGAATTCAACACACAAAGAGCGTATTCTTACCCACCATCATTCTCAGAATGGTTTTATATGACACAGACTCTTTAGACACATAAACAGCTTGTGATTCATGCTCAATTATAGTTGGCCCCAAAATGGTTCTGCCTGTGAATTAACTGACCACAGATGGATTGCTCAATGCTGTCAATGTCCTTCACGGCTTCTCAACATATGACTGAAATGGATGACAATCTGTTGATCCTCAGTCAAGACAGACACAGGACTCAACGAAGGCTTCTGAGATGGCTGTACATCCTGAATGTGGACCTAGAGAACAGGATCTGGAATTGGGGATAACCGAATGCCACCCTTTTAAAAAAGTTTCTTCTAAACTTTGAATCCATTCTAAAGAAATTCTAGTTGAGGGACCAATAGCAAGATCTACCACTTGGAAAAGAATTTCAAAAGTTCTCCTGATACCCTCAGGCACTAGCTACTTCTCTTTCGACTTTCAAATAACCTCCCCATTGAGCTTTTTCTAACAGGAGAGGCGTAAGTAAAGCAAGGAAGCATGTTGAACCAACACTTCAAACTGGTTTCCAATTGTCTGGTGTCAACCTAGACAAAGCTTCCACGGGCATGCCGCAGCACTATCTCCAAACCTCCCTTTTCCATAACAAAATACAGACAAGCATACACATACACACTAAAACTTGTGGATTATGTGAAGCTAAGAGTACAGGTAATATAAAAGAAAAAAAACAGGACTCAACACGGTGACCATGGATTACATGAATGAACGAGAACACAGCAAATTAAACTTAATTTTACATTCCTAGGTTAAAAAATTGACTGCACGAGTATAGGATTTGACCTAATAGCCATCAGTGTTAAGAAAAAATATAACAATGATAGAAGTGTTTCAGTTGCCTTAAAGCTAGATATGAGTCAACAGTATTACAGCCTCCCCCAAAAGTTAAAGCAATCTGAAATTACATTTTAAACAAGAAGTGCCTAAAGCGAGAAAATGCAACAATCCCTTTCTATTATGAAAGCTATAACCACACTAGGAATTGACGATTTCAGTTATGGGTGCCATATTTGAGAAAGCCATTGACAAGCTGGAATATACCTGGGGAAGGTGCTAACAATGTTAAGGTGTTTCAAAACCAGACAGGAGTAAGGACTGAAGGAATGAAGATACTAGCCAGACCAAACACCGTTGGAAGAACAGGCTAGCGGTGGTGTGTTCATCTCATTAGAACTCACCTATCAGTAAGAGCTGTTCATCTCATTAGAACTCACCTATCAGTAAGAGCTGAGTGCAGAAATGCGAATGTGGGCTCCATACCACCACTCCTAAGCCTCTTGTCCTGGCCACAGCTGAATACCGTTATGTCTTGGGCTCACCTACTTCTAGGGGAACATCAAAACCAAATCAACCAAAGTGCCTTATATTCTCCACTTTCCCTAAGCTGCCTCCTAAACTTAGGCCTTTGTACTCAAATAACGGGACTTCCGTGGTGGCTCAAACAATAAGGAATCTGCCTGCCGTGAGGAAGACCCCAGTTTGATCTTTCTCTGGGAAGATCCCCCAGAGAAGAGCATGGCAACCCATTCCAGTATTCTTGCCTGGAGAATCCCATGGAGAGGAGCCTGGCAGGCTACAGTCCATGGGGTCGCAAAAAGTTGGACTTGACTGAGCGGCTAACACTTTCACTTTAACTCACTCAGATACCACTTCAGCTACCTGCTACTCCCCTGAAACTTCGAGGCTAAGATAATCTTTTTTCTCATTATAGTCCAGTTTAGACTAAGCTTAGCTGGACCTTGTTAATGGTCACCAGGCGGCTGCATTCAGCTGACAGACTGGCTGAGGACTGGACTCGGCTAAGATGACCTGGGCTTCTCTCCTTCCATCTTTCTCCCTTCTCCCCATGGAGGGTAAAGGGTTCTCTCTCCACTTGGCCTTTCCAGGTAGTCTCCCCAGCAAGAAAGCCAGATTTCTTTAATGGTATCTTAGGGCTTTCATAAGAGTAAAAGCTTAGTCCCAGAACTGGCACTGCCTCACTAAGGCCACATTTCCTTGGTTAAATCAAGTCACAGACTCGGATCAAAATCAAGGGAAGAGTCCAGTGGCTGAGTCAAAGCTTCCAATGCAGGAGACACAGGTTTGATTCCTGGTCGGGGAACTAAGATCCCATGTGCCACATGGCATGGCCAAACAACAGTAACAACAACAAGACTCTTTAAAAAGAAATTTAAGAGAAGGAGAATATGTAAGGACAGGACACGGGGAGGCAGGGTTCACTGGAGCCACTAATGATGCAGACCACCACAGCTATCATCTCCCCGCCGACTTCAGCAGGCATTCTCTGCCCTGCCAATGACCACACAACCCCCACCCTCCTATGCCCTCAACTGTGGCCTCGGGACTTCAGAAACTAGCTAACCCCCCATATCCTCAGCCTCTTTGCAGAACAGTCATTTTCATTTCCTTGCTTTCACCTCCTTATCTGAATCGAAACCTGAACTGAAACTATGTCCTACTTTGGGATGAGAACTTAACATGACACGATCTATCTAAATCCTGAACAGCCATTTATGTATGAGTGGCAGAATCCTCATTTTGCAGAGAGGAAGCTGAGACTCAGAGATGGTCAGGCAAAGGGGAAGGAGGAGAACCAGGAGCCAGAAGGAGCCGTGAGAGTATTCTTATCACAACTGCACTGCCTGGCCCGGCTATGCTAGTCTCTTCCCGTGTCCCTTCCCCAAGACCCCGGTATTTGCAGGCATGCAGTTCCCAGCATGTCCCTATATACTAGGACCAAAAGATAAGCCTCCCAGAAAGAAATGTGCATCAAATCCATTGCAGGACTCTGACGGAATGATGAAGAAATGTGTCTCATAACAATCATTTTGGAAAACAATTTTCCTTTGAAATACGCTGAATAAATGTAACAGTTTTGTAAATAGAAACTAATTTATGTCTAAGAGAAACATTTTCACCTTTGTGAGAAAACCTATTATTTTTCAATCTACATTTCATAGAAGGGAAAACAGGTAGCTAAAGCATTAGTCAGGTAACATTATAAATTACCACATCATGTAATTTGGGGTAACATTTGCTGGGCAAAGAAAATACCAGGTGCGGCACAGAATAAATATTGCTTTTTCTGATTTTCAAAGACAGAGTAGACTTCACATTTCCAAACACAAAAGCATATATAAAAAGAGGCATTTTTGTTGCAGAAGGATGTCAAAAATTATTCTTGGTTTTGAGTCAGAGCAATGGGATTACAAATGCTTTTTATTATCTTCAAATAGCTTATCTATCTTTTCTATATTTTTAAAGATGAAAATATATTATGTGTGTAATAAAACATCAAAAACAATATGATTAGGGGATGTAGTCCAATCAGCATGCTCAGTTGTGTCCAACTCTTTGCAACTCTATAGACTGTAGATGGCCAGGCTCTTCTGTCCATGCAATTTCCCTGGCAAGAAAACTGGAATGGATTGTCACTTCCTTCTCCAGGAAATCTTCCTGACCCAGGGATGGAACCCACATCTCTTGCATCTCCGACTTTGCAGGCAGATTCTTTATCACCAGGCCATTGAGGAAGCCTTATATATTCTAATAACTTCTCAGTAATTTACTGACCAAATTCTTAATTATTCCATCTATCTATCTACTGCTCAGTTATTTGGCCTCAACTTCCTAGAAAACTGAGAATTAAGAAGAAAGCAAAAAAGCCACTGGACAGCCCAAAGACATGCATGTGACAAATCCAGTCTTCACACACATTCCTGGGCCTGCTGAGTCCATCTGATTATTTTACAAAAAATTATCATAAACTTAAATATCTGATAATGAAATCTCTTACAGAATTGGGGAATTAATTAAGGAGGGATAGACAGTAGATGTGTGTGCCCAGCATCCATTCCATCTGGCATCCAATGTGTACCATCCCCTCTATCTAGTTGAATTTGAGTCCTTCCTCCAGGGATATCCTCTGATAACCATGGTAGTATCAGAATTTCCCGTTTCCCTTCCACGTAGTTGTACCATATCCAAACCAAGAAGCACGTTAGAATTCCTTGGGGACTGGTTTACAAGTTTGTTCTATCAGCACAAAGCTTGGGATTTCTACTACTAATTCTGAGCAAAGATGCTCTTCTTTTCTGATGGCCAACTGTGCAACACGAATGACCAGACGTAAAACCTGAAAATAATGCAATTATTTTGCACCATGACGCAGGCCATTGCAAAGATAAATCACACACCCGGAGGCAGGAAAATGAAGCCAGATCTCTGATCAAACCACACCAGACACCAACTCAGCCTCCGCAATTTTTTGGTTTCAGGAGCCAATAAGAGTCCTCTATTGTTTAATTAAGTTAGTTTGTTTTGATTTTGTGTTAGTCATCACAGTCTTGGTTCGCCCTGGGGAGCCAGAGTTTACAGCTTTTGTCTCTGTATAACTATACAGACTTCCCTTTCCCTTCCGAAAGTATTCTGGTTTGAATAACCAGTTACGAGCTGTGTGCTGTCGCTCAGTCATGTCCAACTCTGAGACCCTATAGACTGCAGCCCACGAGGCTCCTCTGTCCATGGGATTTTCCTGGCAAGAATACTGGAGCAGGTTGTCATTTCCTCTTCCAAGGGATCTTCCCCATCCAGGGATCGAACCTGCGTCTCCCGCATCTCCTGCACTGCAACAGATTCTTTACTGCTGAGCCGCCGAGGAAGCCCCATAACCACTTATACGGATGCCCAAATCATAATTGATATGAGGTGAGGGGAGAGTATCCAGCATTTAGGAGAGGACACAACACTCACAGTGACACCTAAAAACAATAAAAACAAAGAATGCACAGAAAATAGGGACATCACGATTTAGCAGCAGTTTGAGCCATTCATAGAGAGGCAAATAAGCCCCCATGTTATCGATGGTCCTAGAGGCTTATCACAATAAAGTAGCATTTTCCCTAAATTTTCTAAAGATTTTCTTCAAGAACTATAGCAATCTCACGCAAAGGGGTCCTCTGGTTGGTTCACTCTATTTGAGAAAAGCTCCATTCTTTAACTCTCCTTGGAGAGTTAAAATATACATGAACATGGTACAGGTTCCAAGTAATCCTTAAAAAAAAAAAAGAAATTAATTTATTAATTTTGTTTACCCAGTACATATCCAATTTATTTGATCACAGAGCATTGCTTTTCAAAGACACCTATTAATATGCAATCCTGCTAACACCATTTTGGGAAAAGGTGCAGTCAGTAATTAATGACTCTGAATCATCCGAAAGAAAGTCGTCAAATTACACTTAGTGATTTTTTTTTTTTTTGTCTAAAAAGTTTAAAAAGTATTTAACATTTTAGAAAGATTTCCTTACAAGATGGTTAACATTTTTAAGAGTAAATAAAACCTCACCTCTTCTGGTGACTCATTAAGAGTGGTGAATAACAGAATCTCTACTATGTAACTGAACAAGCACCTTCTAAGGTGCTATGACTTTTTGAAGGCTACAGGTCCTACTTACGTGGGAGAGAAAAAAGGAACAAAAACATGCATTCATACACATCGGTAATTATATTTAAGTAGAGTTCTCTGATCAAAAAATGTGTACATGATATTCTCCTGCACTGTTCAGATGTGTATTATCCCAGAGGTCAAATCAACCATAATGACTTTACAAGGGACTTGAGAAATTGCAACCTTCGCTAGATAAATTCTTAGCACGCTTAGGGGGCTCTTTCATGCTGAAATATAAACATGTGCTCAGGAGAAATGTGCCAGGGCATATTTCACTGTCCTCAAGAGACATTCTCTTGACTCTGAGTAGAATAAAACAAAAAGCTTCAGATATGCCCTAAAATCAATCTTGCTCACAGCAGACAGACTGGCATCTTCACTACAGCTCGGGTCTGGAGAATACTTAGAATTCAGCCAGGCTGCAGAGCTTTGGAGAATTGCTCTGAAAAGACTTCTGACAGGAATTCCACATTGGGTATCTGAAATTGAGAGAGTGAGGAGGGAGGGAGAATGCATGGCTTGACTAGAACGTCAAATACCCAAAGCCTTGCAGAGAAGGAAACAAATAATCCTTGATGGAGGCCGTGAGCAAACAATTTGGCTTCAGGGCCGCAACCATGTTGTGATGGCGAGAGAGCGATTTCCCTTCGATTTCTAGAGGAGGAGGAATACATGATTCACGGTTCAGGAGGAGTCTTGGCAGCTGACAGCAGAACAGTTGGCATAAAATCAGAAAATGCTGCTGGGCCTCAGAAGCAACATCATCCCCACACGAGATGCAAAGACAATGTGGCATTAGCACAGAGCATGAAGCAGAAATGACCTGATGGTTAATTACGACGCGTTCTGGCTACCAGCACTCCCAGCCCTGGCTGGCCCTACCACCAGCACCACAGTTGCTGTGATCTGCTTCTGTGGACCTCTCCAGAGGCTGAAGTAAGGATTTAAGGGCACAATAACATCTCAACTCCAGAACCACGTAACTATGGGTTACTAGGAAGTCAGAGGTCCTTCGTCCCATTGTAGCACAGTACTTTCGATTGCCTATATATTTCTTTAAGATGCACATGAACCCATCCCTTGAAAGGGAAACAGCACTTTGCTTCATAGCTTGTGTTTGTGTAAATGTCAGAAATTAGGTTGAAATGGTTCCTTCCTCTAAAGAAGACAGAAGAAATTTGGAACACCTGCAAAACACTTGAAGAGCACTGAGACAAAAACAGCGGATGACCTGAAATTCACTTACACACTCACACAGACACACAGACTGAACTACAATAGAAAGGATGGCTGACAGGCAACTGACAGACAAACTGACAGAGACACAGATGCACAGACAGGCAAACAGAAAGAACTATTGCTGGCAGGTAGGTGGATAAACAGACCGGCAGGTAACCAAACACAAGGCGAGAAGCCACTGAACAAAGGAGCACTCTGAAATAGTCACTAAGAGCCTGACCCTTTATACTTACATCAGGGGGATTTTCACAAGCACTTAATGGAAGCTTCACACTGTCCTCTTGGGCAGAATAGGTATTATCTCATTCTAAAAGTTCAGAAGGAGATCCAAAGATACTAAGTGACTTGCTCACACACTCAGCAGTAGACAGAAATGGCTGGCTTGAGACTTGCATCTGGTTACTCCTGATCTGCTATCCTCTTCACCTTATTTTAACCAGAGAGAGAATTTTGGGGGGGAAAAAAAGGAATTAATGTCTAAACTTCCACTGAAAAGAACAAGTTAGCAACTGATGAAGAGGTTATCCGGACTACTCAGTTGGAAACAACTAAACAAAATGAAATAATGGTACTGCCTTGTATCTGCAGAGGCGCTTTTATGCGTCATATTTTAAAGTGCTTTTGTATACCTCACGTCCTTTGCCTTTACAATATCCCCATAAAATATGCAGCAGAGGTGTAATTTTCCCCATTTTTGAGACGAAGAAACCCAGATGCTCAGATATTAAATCACTTGCTCAGGGTCACATGAAAGGTTAGGAAAGGAAGTAGAATGACTTGGACCTAGATCAGACGGCAGCTGGTCAACTCCATAAGACATTGTTTAGGAACTAAGCATATTAGTGTTGGTTTTTTCTGTTTTCCACTCTTGTCTTCAGTTCCCAATTGAATCCTTACTATATGCACAGTTCTGTGCTAAATGCTCTGAGAAAAGCAAATAAAACAAGGAATCTGCTTTCTAGGAATTTACAATTTAAGAGACTGTTGACAGTTATTTGCACCCAAAATACCAGTAAGAATGTGTTCCATCAGAGATATGAACAAATTCAGCAGAAGGGAAAGATTATTCACAAATGGAAAAACCAGGGAGAGGCTCATGAATAGACGTAATGTGTCCCAGTTAGTCAGGAACAATCCTAGTTTATACTTGTCCTTTTAGCTGCCTTTTCCACCTTCAAAAGCCCTCATTTGTATGACAAATTACATGATCGGCCTTTTCATGAAGGTGGTGGCATTTAGGCTAGACCTTAAAGGATGGGTTATATTTTAATGGATGCAGATTTGGAAGAGAATATTATTAGAGGAGGATAACAAGAAAGTCAAAGACAGGGGCAGGAAACGAAAACATAGTCAACTTAGGACAATGGATAATCTAGACACTTGAAACAGTAAGTCAGCAGAACGTGAGGATTTAAGCTTGGCTAAGCAAGGTGCATATTCTGTGTTGTCCTGTCCAGCCTTGATCTTAGGAAAGCTCTGTGTCCTTGTGTCTCAGAGGTGGACACTCTCAGTAAGGATTCTGTCCCTACCCCAGGGGTAGAAGACCACCAATACCATTTTCCCTCCTCTTCCAGGCCCACACCACTAAAGAGGCCTTCTCAGTCTCCTGCCCTGGCTTCAGTCTGCTATGAGCACCCAGTGAAGCCTGTGGAGGAGAGCCTTCAAGTGGATGCATATCCTCACACTATTCCACATCTGGCCTTTAGCAATTAATGAACAATTTTGGCTGAATTCAGCTGACCTGTTCCATGGCAGTGCTGCCTTCCTCCCTCTTGGATTCTGCAACAGAAAAGCCAAGGCCTTCATTCAGTCTCTCTTGGGGTGCAGGGGAGAGAGCTGCTGCCCTCGTGAATTTCAGATCGTTGCCCTGCAACCTCAGCCCTCTGATGGGTTCAAGAAAAGTTGTCATTTCAGATATTACTTCTTGGGTCAGGTGTGTACATACCAGGTGGAAGCCAGAAGTGTGAAACTCCTTTTTAAACCATGACCCAGGAAACTCTAGGAGGTCTACAGTGGGGCCTCAGGGCAGCTGAGGAAAAGGGTGGAGTGTACATGGGCCTCTGAACCCTCTATTCCTGTCTCAGTCAGTCAGTTGCCCTTTTCAAAACTAATTTTATACATTGAGCTTCTGCAGAAAGAGATATGCGACTGAAACAGAAAGCCACTGATCTAGAGCATGACTTCAGCTGCACCAGGCAGGCTGTCCTCCCCATGATTCCCCCAGCTACTTGTTCCCCCAGCCCGAAACCTTTCTAAGCATAGAAAAGCTTGCACACCACATTCAGAAACAAGAGTTTAAAATGCAAATGCATCAAAAGAAAGTTGACTTACACTCACATTAAATGGTGCTGATAAGAGGGTTTTTTTTTTCCCTAAGAACAGGTTTTAATAAGGAGTACACATGCGTGCTCAGTAGAGCCCAACTCTTTGTGACCCGATAGATGGTAGGCCACCAGACTCCTCTGTCTGTGGGATTTCCCAGGCAAGAATACTGGAGTGGGTTGCCATTTCCCTCTTCAGGGGATCTTCCCAACCCAGGAATCGAACCAACGTCACTTGCATCTCCTGCATTGCCAGGTGGATTCTTTACCACTGAGCCACCTGGGAGGCCCCTTAATAAAGAGAACAGAGCACACAATTGGTGAACCTGAAAAGGGGTAAAAAGGGGTCCTGAACTGGGGACAGAGAAACCATTTCAAAAATGAGGCTTCAGGCACAACAGGCCAACTGCCTACTAAAAATTCTGCCTATACCTGTTACACAGAATCACACTTGTATATAATCTACAAGAGAAGCGCACTGTCTGAGAATCTGGTGAGCAGCTACACAGTGCAAGCCACCAAGGTGGGCACCTCAGGAGCCCCAGTGTGATGACAAGATGTAAATACAGACACTTCCTTCTCACCAGGTTGTCCTGGGAGCCAGCCACTGGCACTCAGCGGCTCCTCTGGCCCTGACAACGCAGAGCTGCAGTGCTGGAGAATTTTGAAATACGACGGAAGGAAAGGAAATATGTTAACGACATACACCATGATAAATGGTCATTGCAAAGCCACTCCAAATAAGAGCAGGAGAAAAGGTAAGTGCTTCTCCAGAAAGTCCCTTCAGTTTCCAAGTGTCCCATGAATCATAAGGAAAATCTTCACAGCTGGAGAGGTAACGTCTAGAAAAAATGCTAATAGTACTGAATGCCGCTGCTATCGTTTCAAGAGAGGGTGACGAGGCCAGCAACGGCATTAATGATTTATCAAGTCAGGTCTCTGGTAGATATGTTAAAAAGGAGGATAAATGCAGAATAAATTCTCCTATAATCCTCAGATGTAATTACCAAACTAGAGACAGGTGGTTCGTGATAAAATGTGTGCGCATGAAAGATTAATGTAGAGACTTGAAACGTGAGAAAATGTCATTATTTTCTGCAGAAATTTGGAGCTCTCAATCGATGCCTGAAAAGGTAAGTATTACAGGAAACAAATGTCAACCACCATACTCTCGATCTCAATTCATACTCAGTGATCTTCATTGCTATTTACTTATGTACCTTAATCTCACCTTACAATTAAAATATGAACCCCTCTGGCAGTTGGTTCTTTTTTTGGTAACTTCTTTCTGCACAAGTAAACAAAAGGCTCTTTAAACAGAAGTACTTGAAGGAAGAATGAATAAATCTAGAAGATAGTTCTCAACCCTAATACAGAGCCTACCACGACATTAGTGTACTTTCTGCAATGTCACGTGGAGAAAGTCTGGATCTAATAATTAATCTTGGTTTATTCCACAATGGGCTGATGAAATTTTGGTTTTCCAATGTTTCTGTCCTTTTAAACCTATAAGTTAAGTCAGTCACTCTCTCGTGTCCGACTCTCTGTGACCCCATGGACTGTAGCCCACCAGGCTCTTCTGTCCATGGGGATTCTCCAGGCAAGAATACTGGAGTGGGGTGCCATTCTATTCTCCAGGGGATCTTCGCAACCCAGGGATCAAACTCAGGCCTCCCACACTGTGGGGCACATTCTTTAATATCTGAGCCACCAGGGAAGCCTTATGGGTAACATTTAATGCCTAACAATGTTTAAATATCACAGACACTAAAAGAATCATCAACTTAAACTATCAGAAAATATTAACCTAGGAGCAGAAGCTTTTCAAAAGCACTTTTAAATCAAGACTAAATCCACATTAGTGGATTAAACTTAATGTGCCTTTTTCTTTCCTTTTATCAACTAAAGAATACTGTATGTGTGCTTAGTCGCTCAGTTGTGTCTGACTCTTTGCGAACCTTTGGACTATACCATCCCAGTTTCCTCTGTCCATGGGATTTTTCAGACAAGAATACTGAAGTGGGTTGCCATTTCCTTCTCCAGGGATCTTCCCGACCCAAGGATCAAACCCACGTCTCCTGGGTCTCCTGCACTATAGGTGGATTCTTTACCCACTGACCCATCAGGAGGCTAACAAAGTATAATGGACATACAATAAACTGCATCTAGTTAAAATGTATAATTTGATAAGTTTTTACTTCTGTGTACATCCAAGGAATCATCACCACCATCATGATAATAAATGTCACCCCTATAAATTTCCTCACAACTTTCCTGTCAATCCCCTCTACCCACTGAATCCCATTTCCCTGTTGCTAAACAAAAAACAATCTGCCTTTCTACTTCTCACGTTGAATATAAATGAGAACACATATATGCACTATGTTTTGAGAGCCGAGGTAATTCTTTTGAGATTCATTCATGTTGTAGCATGTATTCATAGTTCATTTCTTGTTATTGCTGAGTAGTGTTCGCTGTATGCATACAGTTTATCCATGTACTGTTGATCGATATTTGTGTTGTTTGGGGTTTTTTTTACTATTACAAATAAAGCTGATATGAATATTCAAGTATTCAAATATATACATGCTTTTTTTTCTCTTGCACAAACACCTAAAAGTGGAATGACTAGATGATTTGGTAGGTAAAATTTTACCTTTTAAGAAATTGCCAAATTGTTTCTCACAGTGTTTGTACCGTCTTACAAGCCCATCAGCATGCAGTAGAGTCCCAGTGTCTCCACTTCTCTGCCAACACCTGTATGGTTAGTCTTTTCATTTTTCACCTATTAGATGTGCATGGGTATCTCAATGTGGCTTTAATTTGCATTTTTCTAATGACTAATTATGCTGAGCATGTTTTTATGTGCCAAACTGCCATCCATATATCTTTTTTGCCTGAGTGCTTGAATCCTTTACCCATTTTTAAAAACTCGTTTGTTTACTTAGTGAGTTT
Source organism: Capra hircus (assembly GCF_001704415.2). Classification (NCBI taxonomy): domain Eukaryota; kingdom Metazoa; phylum Chordata; class Mammalia; order Artiodactyla; family Bovidae; genus Capra; species Capra hircus. The sequence continues at coordinate 46,103,500 of NC_030812.1, read as the reverse complement.
TGAAAGTTCTACAGATTCTGTATACAAAATCAGATATATTATGCCTTATAAATACTTCCTCTTAGTCTGTGGCTTGTCTTTCATTTACCAACAGTGTCTTTTGAAGAGCAAATTTTCTTTTTATTCTAAGGAAGTCCAATTTATTTGTCTTTACATTATGCTTTTGGTGATGTATCTAGGAAATGTTTACCTAACCCAAAGTCACAAAGGATTTCTTCTATGTTTTCTGAAGTTTTCTATTTCGGCCTATGACACACTTTGTGTTAATTTTTTATGATATCAGATGTAGGGACTTCCTTAGTGGTCCAGTTTTTAAGAATTCATGCTTGCTCTGCAGGGAACATGGGTTTGAACCCTGGTCAGGGAACTAAGATCCCAGGTGCCTTGAAGTGCAGCCAGGGAGGAGAAAAAAGATGTAATGAAGCACAAATTTTAAATATGGATATCTAATTTTTTTTAGCGCCATTTGTTGAAGACAGTCCTTTCTCCACGGAGTTGCCTTTGCATCTTCATCCAAAAGAATTGTCCATGTACACGTGGATCTATTTCTGGATTTCCATTCTGTTCCACTCATTCATCTGTCTTGATACCAATACCACATTGCCTTGATTACTGTAGCTTTATAATAAACGCTGAAATCAGTTACCTAGTCATATAACTTTTTTTTCATTATTCTAATTGTTTTTGGCTACACTACGTCCTTTGCATGTCCATAGGAATTTTAGAATCAGTTTGTCAATTTCCACACACACACACACACAAAAATGTCTGCTGGAATTTTGATTGAGATTACACTGGGTCTATGTATCAGTTTGGGGAGAAGAAATCTAAGGCAGTGGAATCCAGAACTTCCCCTCCCATCCCTTCCCATCAATCTCCCGCCAGCAGTGGACTAGGGGCCAGAAAGCGAGTCTGAGATCAAACCAGAGGGTAAGGTGCCTCTGGCCAGTATGTCCCGATGGAGACCCGAGGTCAGATCCCTCTTTCACCTTTTCTCTCCGTTTTCTTTGCTCTCCGTCCTTTAATTTTCCCTTTTTCCTTCTTCTTTATTTACTCTCATGAGGATATTATAGACAAGCTCCCTGACTTTCTTTTCCACTGTTGACCTCAGCACCTTTCAGCTATGGTTGGAAACCAAAGCTTCACAGCCATTTCTCAACTCCCAGATTCCTGAAGCAAGCAAAAAGCCCTTTGGAGAAGATCCGCATTTGGAGAACACTGAATCCTCCCTGAACAAGTAGTTACGACTCATCAAACGTAATAATGTTTTCCTCCCATCTCTCATCATATTGCCTTTCTTAACTTTCCACCATTCTAGAGAATGATAAAACAAAGGGGCATAACCGTGATAGCCCAAAAGACTAAGATATATGTGAAGATTTCCTAAGGAGGAAAATGTCTCAAAAGACGTCTGACTGGGGCTACACTGCGATGAGCAAGGGGCAGAGTAGAAAGAATAGAGCTGCAGCTACAGTGAGCTGGGGGAGAAACAGCAAAAACCACTGGGAAAGAAAGGGGAGAGTGTTTAAACCAGAGCAATGGAAGAGACATGGAGGAGTAAGGAGGGCCATTCTGGCAGAGGCAGCATATCTGAAATAAAACCGACCAGTTCACTGTTCCCCATGGCCTTTGCCATTCACAGACCTATTTGTCAGTCAGGGGCTCCCTCTATAATAAAACTGCCATTTGAAACACTCTTACCATCTTATGTGTGCCTCAAGCACCCAGTCTGAATTATAAATTGTAGAGAGGAAAAGTATTATGACCCTCATCACTTCACTCATGAAATCTTTTGGATCTCCAGTATGTCCTAGGAACTCACAAAACATCAGAAATACAAATGGCCACTCTTCCATCTTTAATTTTACTTAATTCCTGGTACAATTAGAGGAAGAAAATGATTGACACGCATGCATTTTTAACCAAAGGGTCATCACAATAATGTTCGTCATAAGTATTCCTCGTCAGTGGTTCCCCCACCAACAGTATTCAAACATTTGTTTCAATTTAAAGAAATTATAGCATTTTGCTCACTGCTATGTTTTTTTTAAATTTAGTCCAAGAGATTCCTCCAAAAGATGTGGTTGAGAACCTGTACCAGTTTCTGAATGAGTCCATCTCTATTTGACTATGAGAAAGCATAAAACCCTTTCTATGAGAACAAGCAGAGAGAACAGTCATAAAGCCTGTGAAAAACATTTTGCAACTCAAAAAACAGAAGACTATCACAAGAAACTAAGAACGTAAAGAATTCTAAATTCCATATTCATTTAATTTATAATTATTTTCTTCTTCTGGGCAAGCTTACAATCTATCCTTCTATTTCCATAGAAATATGAGCTAGAAGAAATGAACGTGCATTACAAAGCTAGTTCTAGCACTTTTCTATGTTCATTACCTTTAGAGTCAATTCATGGACTTGAATTTCTAAAGCGGAACTGAAACAAAAAAGTGAAAGTGTTAGCTGCTTAACTGTGTCCAACTCTTTGCAACTCCATGGACTGCAGCTTGACAGGTGCCTCTGTCCATGGAATTCTCCAGGCAAGAATACTGGACTAGGTAGCCATTCCCTTCTGCAGGGGAATCTTCCTGACCCAGGGATGGAACCCTGGTCTCCTGTATCGCAGGCAGATTCTTTACTGTCTGAGCCACTAGGGACTGAAGTGAAGTGAAGTTGATCGGTTGTGTCCGACTCTTTGCGATCCCTTGGACTGTTGCCCACCAGGCTCCTCCGTCCATGGGTTTTCCAGGCAAGAATACTGGAGTGGGTTGCCATTGCCTTCTCCACTAGGGACTAGCTCAGGTTTACTTCTCCCTAAGCTATGACCAACCTAGATAGCATATTCAAAAGCAGAGACATTACTTTGCCAACAAAGGTCCTTCTAGTCAAGGCTATGGTTTTTCCTGTGGTCATGTTTGGATGTGAGAGTTGGACTGTGAAGAAAGCTGAGCACTAAAGAATTGATGGTTTTGAACTGTGGTGTTGGAGAAGACCCTTGAGAGTCCCTTGGACTGCAAGGAGATCCAGCCAGTCCATTCTAAAGGAGATCAGCCCCGGGTGTTCTTTGGAAGGAATGATGCTAAAGCTGAAACTCCAATACTTTGGCCACCTCATGCGAAGAGTTGACTCATTGGAAGAGACTCTGATGCTGGGAGGGATTGGGGGCAGGAGGAGAAGGGGACGACAGAGGATGAGATGGCTGGATGGCATCACGGACTCGATGGACGTGAGTCTGAGTGAACTCCGGCAGATGGTGGTGGACAGGGAGGCCTGGCGTGCTGCGATTCATGGGGTCGCAAAGAGTAGGGCACGACTGAGCGACTGAACTGAACTGAATTGAGGGGTTTAACTTGCAATTTCTATACCTGCCACCAGGTGGTATCTTGGGTTATGACAGCAAGGGTCAGTTTCCTGACCCTTATCCCAGGTGTGGATAAATGAAAGAACACATAACTCAGGCAATTATGCACATTCTATTAAAATAAATAAATTATTGAAATGATAAGCATACATTATTAACTACCTTCTAATTATTGTGTACAGCAGTGCTTTCTCAGCACTCTAATCTGAATTCTCAAAATACTCTTAACTACCCAGTGCTGTTCTTTTCCTTTTTTTTTTTTTTTTCCAGTTGGAAGAGTGAAAGTGCACAGTCACCATTCTTCAGCAGCATGAATCTCTGGTCTGCTTTCCCAACTAGGAGGTTTACTTCCTACCTGGGCTGCTTCACTCTTGCCTAACTCCCTAAACACTCTCTCTAGTGCAATTTCATTTTCATTGAATACTGGAGATTATTTATTGAAAGCCTTCGATGCATTCTGACAACTATGCTCTTTGTTCAAAAAACAGTGTCTTTTTAAAAGTTTCTGCTTAAAATACTGAAAAGTATCAAGAACAAAGTAAAAACCACCTCTAACCTCACCACCCAAGTATAACACCTTTAAAAGCTACTACAGTTTCCCCAGAGTTCACATGTTCCACATTTCCATCCCTTTTATGTTTGATTTTTTTTCAAGTTTGTTTCCCATTTGACTTTTTTGTGACTATTTCTAAGTGTGCCACTGTCTGCTGACTCCTCCACAAAGGTTTTCTAAATGGAGTTAATAACTGCAAATCCCTCATAGGGCTGTTATGAAGATTAAATGAGTTAAAACACATCTGCCCTTAGAAAAATGCCAAGCCCCTGGTATGCGCTCAGTAAACATTAGCTCCTGTCACTATTTCTTTGACGCTGGCTCCTACATCTTTCAGCTCTATGTAATCCTTCCTTCACCTAACGGCCTGTTTAGCTTGCTGTAATTTCATACGACCAACATCCCCTCAAGTGTTGCTAAAAGCAGGAAAGCATGTATGCTGAGATTGTCTCACAGTCACTCTATCACAGAGGAAACAATTCCTCTGAAGCCGTAGAGAAAATGGTGATCCTTTTCTTTTGAATAACAGAATCTTTTAATAGAATCCATTTTTATTTCCATTTTTATTTTTCTGATAAAATAATCTCCTCATAGGAACTGAGCTGCTTTCTGGCAAAATTTCTTGCAGATTTCCAGTAGTCATGTACAGATGTGAGAGCTGGACCGTAAAGAAGGATGAGTGCTAAAGAATTGATGCTTTTGAACTATGGTGTTGGAGACTCTTGAGTCCCTTGGACTCCAAGGAGATCCAACCAGTCAATCCTAAAGGAAATCAGCCCTGAATATTCCCTGGAAGGACTGATGCTGAAGTTGAAGTTCCAATACTTTGGCCACCTGATGCAAAGAACTGACTCACTGGAAAAGACCCTGATGCTGGGAAAGATTGATGGCAGGAGGAAAAGGGGATGACAGAGGATGAGATAGTTGGATGCCAACACTGATTCAATGGACATGAGTCTGAGCAAGCTCCGGGAGTTGGTGATGGACAGGGAAGCCTGGCATGCTGCAGTCCATGGGGTCACAAGGTATCAGACACAACTGAGCGACTGAACTGAACTGAACTCATCCAAATTTTTCTTAGAGACATATCCTTATCTAGACTGAAGAGAAAATGATCCAGAGCAGAAAAGGAAGAAGAAGACTGTTTTATCAGATAAGGATATCCAGTAGCCCGGGGGAACAGTAAAGGAGCCAGAATGTACATCTCTGGGCCTCCAGTGTGGATCCTATTCTTTGGAAAATGCCCCATTTTCTAAAACCTCTGCCTGATGTGGCAGGGGTTTCCCCAGTGGCTCAGCAGTAAAAAAAAAAAAAAAAAAAAAAAAAAAGAATCCACCTGCAATGCAAGAACCATGGGAGATGCCGGTTTGACCCCTGGCTTGGGAAGATCCCCTGGAGAAGGGAATGGCAACCCACTCCAGTATTCTTGCTGGCAAAATCCCATAGACAGAGGAGCATGGTGGGTTACAGTTCATAGGGTCGTAAAGAGTCAGGCACGACTGGGCATGCACACCCAGGTTTTGCTGTCTGATGTGGCAGCTACGCCACATCCTGTCACCCTGCCTGGTCCTTGGCTTGTGGCAGTTGCCTGTTTAGGAAGCTAAAGTCAAAAGTGTATCTCAGGTGGCTGCTGAAATCCAAACGCTACTGTCCATCAGTCCATCCATCAATCCACTTATTTCATAAATATTTACTGAATATCTAATATATGCCAAGTTCTGTCCTAACTGCTACAGATACAATGGTACACCCAGCCAGACACTATTCTTAAGTGGAGCTCACAGTCTAACAGGGGAGATAAATACTAAGTAAATAATCATGAAAATGACTGTACAATTCTAATCACAGCATGCTATGACAGCACAGATCTCAGACGACCCCTAAGGAAATAAGGATGGAGCCACGGCCTGAAGGATGATTAAGAATTAACTAGGAAAGAGGGCAAGAAGATGTCCAGGGGGTAGAATTAGTTCCAAGCCAGAGCCAGAGGTGCCCATGAGGTCAGTGTGGCTGCAGCATGGAAGGCATAGTGGACCCAAGGCAGGAGAGGTCCATGCTCTGGATGTCTGCCTTGATCCTAAAATACAGTAAAATCCCTGGAGGCAACTAAGCAAAGGGATCACCCGACAGACCTCCCTCTTCAAAGGACCCTACAGTCCAGTGAGTAGAAGGAGTCGGAAGAAGGGTAATGTGGGGAGTCACACAGAGGCAACTTCCGTCTCCAGATGCTGCGTTCACAGGCTCGCCAGCCAGCCTGCACCCTGCCCTCACCGCCAGACGCTGCACCCCTCAGTCACTTGCCTATTTTCTGGATCCAGTGAGAGGAAAACGCTCTGGGGTATCCTTCAATCCAGATGCATCAAGGAAATGCTAACACAAAATCCCTCACTGTCTGCCACAGGGACTATATCCTTCCTCGTGGCTGCTTCCTCTTGTGAATGCAGATTTTCCCGTTTTATACCCTTCTAGTCATTCTGCTAGGAATTTGGGGGAGAACTGGAGTCTCTGCTTACACCAAGCACCAAACCCAGAGATTTCAAACGTTGCCTTCTAAAAACTGAACATTTCAATTAAAGAACCATATCTGAACAGAAGTACTTTTAAATAGATATTTTTAGTAGTCTTTTCACCAGCATATTTTGGATCAAATGGACACTCGTAATTATGTCAGCAATTTTCAATATTCATATAAGTTGAAAGTGTTGTGAAAAGACTGCTGGAAAAGGAAACATCACCCAGACCCCTATTATCTGTGCTTACATAGAATATAGCTAGCTTGGTGGACAGGCATTTATGAATAATTTCTAAGAGATCTCATCATTCAGTAGTTTCTACCTCTCTAATATCTTTAACTCAAAAGATTAAATGCTGTGACTTCCTCTCCCTTTTTCTCCATATCATTTTTTAATAATTTAAGAAGTATAATAATATTTCCCAAAAGCAAAAATCAGGAGTACCCTTACTGTTCACTACATTCCTAGTAAATGTACTTTTTACATTTTATATAACTAATACTTTACAAGACAATTTTTTAAATAATTAGTCAATACCATTTGTGGGGAATATTGGCTATAGAACTTTCCCAGTTTTTGTGATTGTTACTTATTGCAGCACCCAAGATAGACAATCTCTGGGAAGTTTATAATGAGATTCATTGGTATTCTCATTTTATAAACATGAAATCTTGGCCTTAAATATTAAATAGATTTACATAAAACGTAACCAAGGTCAAATAATGAACCTCCGACAAATTCAGAAGTAAAGTTGATATATTTTTATTACAAAGCCAAAATTCTGGCAACCACATAACACTGTTTTAACTTTTCCATCTATTTTCAAAATAAAAGTTCCACCAAAGCAGTACTGACGTCTGTCAGTAATGGTGACTAAAACTCGACTATTTATACTGCAGGCAATTTCTAGCAACCATGTTTCTATTTTTGTATTTTTCCATACCTTTTGTCTTTTTAAAGTGTTTATGTTCTTCAAATGTGAATTGGTTACGTCTTCATTTACGTATTTCCAGTAACAATAATATACCAAAAAAAAAAAAAAAACACCTTTTCCAGAATCTTACTATAAACCTTTCTTAGAACATCAAAAGATTATTGCTATAGCAAACTAAAAGTTATCAATCACAATATGCACAGGGACGTAAACCCTAAGGTAAGATATTAATATAAATACATCCCCCACCCAGCGCAGATTGAAAAACACTACCTCTTTGTGGCACCATAATGCAGGCAATGAGGAACATGCAGAAAAGAACACGAATAACCATTTAACATTTTTTAAAAATATTCAAATGGCAAAAGTTTCCAATTTGGAGCTGTACTTTAAAGTCTTATTTTCTCTTTTTAATTCATAAAAACCTGTTCAGCTATTTCCCAAGTCTCCCCAAGGAAGAAATATTAAAATGAAGCAGTCAGACCTCCAGTTTCACCAAATCTTTTAAAAACAGTAGATACAGTAAAAAATTCAAATTACTTTACTTCTAACTATGAAAACGTGATCAGTGCCAGGAAGAGTTTACTTACAGATTTTAAACCCCTATCCATCATTTCCATTTCATGTGTTTTACCAGAAACACTCTCCTTAGGCCAAATGCACAAAGGCAAGTAGAATCAGATGTGATCCTGAATGGCTACCCATTCCAGTATTCTTGCGTAGAGAATTCCATGGACAGAGGAGCCTAGCAGGCTACAGCCCAGGGGTCATAAAGAGTTGGACACGACTAAGAAACTAACACTTTTACATCCCCCTTATTTAGGATGTCAGCTCAAGACTGTTGGAGCTTTGACAGAGAAGAAATAAAGACCATAACACACTCCTAGGACTTAGGAGCCTAATCATTAAAAAATCATTTGTCATTTGTTTTCAAGCAGTGGCCCTGTTAGCTCTGTTTTCTTGAGTCCTGAGTTGGAGGCAGCAGTAGAGATTATAGCTTAGTTGTTTTGGACACATCTAAATGGGCTCGATAAAGGACAGAAATGGTATGGACCTAACAGAAGCAGAAGATATTAAGAAGAGGTGGCAAGAATACACAGAAGAACTGTACAAAAAAGATCTCCACGACCCAGATAATCATGATGGTGTGATCACTCATCTAGAGGCAGACATCCTGGACTGTGAAAGCAAGTGAAAGCATCACAACAAACAAAGCTAGTGGAGGTGATAGAACTCCAGTTGAGCTATTTCAAATTCTGAAAGATGATGCTGTGAAAGCGCTGCACTCAATAGGCCAGCACATTTGGAAAACTCAGCAGTGGCCACAGGACTGGAAAAGGTCAGTTTTCATTCCAATCCCAAAGAAAGGCAATGCCAAACAATGCTCAAACTACTGCACAATTGCACTCATCTCACACGCTAGTAAAGTAATGCTCAAAATTCTCCAAGCCAGGCTTCAGCAATACGTGAACCGTGAACTTCCAGATGTTCAAGCTGGTTTTAGAAAAGGCAGAGGAATCAGAGATCAAATTGCCAACATCCGCTGGATCGTGGAAAAAGCAAGAGAGTTCCAGAAAAACATCTATTTCTGCTTTATTGACTATGCCAAAGTCTTTGACTGTGTGGATCACCACAAACTGTGGAAAATTCTGAAAGAGATGGGAATACCAGACCACCTGACCTGCCTCGTGAGAAATCTGTATGCAGGTCAGGAAGCAACAGTTAGAACTGGACATGGAACAACAGACTGGTTCCAGATAGGAAAAGGAGTACGTCAAGGCGGTATATTGTCACCCTGCTTATTTAACTTCTATGCAGAGTACATCACGAGAAACGCTGGACTGGAAGAAACACAAGCTGGAATCAAGATTGCTGGGAGAAATATCAATAACCTCAGATATGCAGATGACACCACCCTTATGGCAGAAAGTGAAGAGGAACTCAAAAGCCTCTTGATGAAAGTGAAAGTGGAGAGTGAAAAAGTTGGCTTAAAGCTCAACATTCAGAAAACGAAGATCATGGCATCTGGTCCCATCACTTCATGGGAAATAGATGGGGAAACAGTGGAAACAGTGTCAGACTTTATTTTTTTTGGGCTCCAAAATCATTGTAGATGGTGACTGCAGCCATGAAATTAAAAGACGCTTGCTCCTTGGAAGAAAAGTTATGACCAACCTAGATAGCATATTCAAAAGCAGAGACATTACTTTGCCGACTAAGGCCCGTCTAGTCAAGGCTATGGTTTTTCCTGTGGTCATGTATGGATGTGAGAGTTAGACTGTGAAGAAGGCTGAACGCCGAAGGATTGATGCTTTTGAACTGTGGTATTGGAGAAGACTCTTGAGAGTCCCTTGGACTGCAAGGAGATCCAACCAATCCGTTCTGAAGGAGATCAACCCTGGGATTTCTTTGGAAGGAATGATGCTAAAGCTGAAACTCCAGTACTTTGGCCACCTCACGTGAAGAGTTGACTCACTGGAAAAAGACTCTGATGCTGGGAAGGGACTGGGGGCAGGAGGAGAAGGGGACGACAGAGGATGAGATGGCTGGGAGCGATTGCGGGCAGGAGGAGAAGGGGATGACAGAGGATGAGATGGCTGGATGGCATCACTGACTCGATGGACGTGAGTCTGAGTGAACTCCGGGAGATGGTGATGGATACGGAGGCCTGGCGTGCTGCGATTCATGGGGTTGCAAAGAGTTGGACACGACTGAGCGACTGAACTGAACTGAACCGAATCACTCTGGAGAAGGAAATGCAACCCACTCCAGCATTCTTGCTTGAAGAATCCCATGGACGGAGGAGCCTGTGGGCTACAGTCCATGGGGTCGCAAAGAGTCGGACACGACTAAGCGACTTCACTTTCACTTTCAATCACTCAGCCTGTGTAGAGAAAACAAGCAGGTATGTGCTCAATGAATATCTATGAAGGAATGAATGACCCTAGAGGAAGAATGTCACAAAATTCCTGCTTGCTCTCCCAACAGAAGCTCCCGGACAGTCTGGGCCCCTAGAAGAGGGTTGCCCATTCCTTACTATCTGCTTTCGACAGAGACGAGAAGGCTACCAGCAGCCTTTGGATGGTGAAATCCAACTCTCCTTGACATTGTTTGAGCTTCATTCTCAGCATTTAGTACTGCTGACCACTGAGGAACATTCCCAAGGCAAACTCCTCTCAGCTTCTATGATAACTTCTGTGATGCTAAACTACACAGAATTCTCTTTGTGTCTTCTGCCTCAACTTCTGTTTCCTTCCCTGACTTTGCATTTCCTCACCTAAAGACCATGACACCTAAGGGTGTATCCTAGCCATCTCACTGGATACCACCTTCCTCAAGTCATCTCCATTCTCAAAACTTCAGTGATGACTTTACCTGAGATGATCCCCCAAATCTCTATTTCTTGTCCTTATTACTGTCTTGGCCTCAAATCTCCTTTCCAAGGCCTTCCTCAAGCTCTCTACCACCTGAATACTTACTCTTCCCTTGAACTCATCATGTTTCCATTCTTGCCAAACCAACCCATCCTCCTGGCCTATCCCTGTTCATGTCCACAGACACCCAAGCTTAAAACCCCTGGATCATCTCTGATTCCTTCCTTTCCTTTATCTACCAACCTCCAGGCAACTGCCTCACCCTAGACACTTTGTCTCTATGTGTCTTATCTCTCTTTTCACCTTGTCAAGAAAATCAACCCTGAATATTCATTAGAATGACACTTGATGCTGAAACTGAAGCTCCAATATTTTAGCCACCTAATGGGAAGAGCCAACTCATTAGAAAAGACCCTGATGCTGGGAAAGATTGAACGCAGGAGGAGAAGGGGATAACAGAAGAAGAGATGGTTGGATGGCTCAATGGACATGAGTTTGAGCAAGCTCCAGGAGATGGTGAAGGACAGGGAAGCCTGGCATGCTGCAGTCCACGGGGTCGCAAAGAGTCGGACATGACTGAACAGCAACAACAATCTGTTATACATGACTTCAGTCTTAATTTGTTTCTATTTACTGCTTTTGTTTGGGGCTTTCATTTTTTAACTGCTTTCCACTAGGATTTTAAGTCAACCTGACTACTGAATGTTCCCCAAATACACTCCCCTTTGCCTTGGGCCACGTGTATTCTCTGCTGTGTATGCCTTGCCATCAACTCCGTGGGATGTTATCCTGTCCATTGTGGGTATATTTCAAACAGAACAGTCTCATGAAGCCTTTACCTGATCTCTGCAACCAACACTGGTATATTTCCCTTTGAAATCCATTTCTTTTTGTTGTTGTTTTTCCCACATCTCTCTTCTGACATCACATGCTGCTCACAAGACAGCACATTCCTCACGCCATCCCCTACCAGCCTGCAGGCTTTTTGAAGGCAGGAATCGTATTTTATTTATCTCTATTTTCTCTGCAGAAGCTTTGCAAAGACTCAGATTTCAGTATTTGTATATGTTTATATATATGTGTTTATTATTTCCTCATCTTGTTCCAAAAAAAGATTTGTAGTCACTCAATAAATATTGGTTGAAATAACTAACAAAACCTATTGCTTTAACACTCGGTTCAGTTCAGTTCAGTAGCTCAGTAACCCTCTCCAATTCCTTCACCTTACCTACAATAAGTCATTCTTCAGTGCTGTGAAATATTTATTCAGTCTAATGTTTCAAATCAGATTAATCTATAAGCAATTTTAGCTCCCAATCTTTCCCCCACTACTTCTCCTTTCTGAACTATCTATAAAGGAGTTCTCAACCTCAGCACTCTTGACATTTTGGACCAGATAATTCTTGTTGCAGAGAGGGACACTGTCCTGTGCACTGTAGGATATTCAGCGGCATCTCTAGCGTCCATCCACATAGATGCAGTGATAATCACACAGAACCCTGGACATTGCCAAATGTACCTTGGAGGATGCAAGGGGTAGTGAGAGGAGGGAGTTGCCTGTGGTTGAGAATCATGTCAACCAGCACTATGATACAGATAAATAATGAAAGGTACAAACACAAGCTACTTGTATGATTTTAAATATCCCTGAAGCTACATTAAAAAATAGAGACAAACTAAATTAGCTTTAGTTTTATATTTTATTTAACCCAAAATATTCAAAATATTATTTCAACACATAATCAACATTTTTAATTATGAAGGAAGTATTTGATGTTCTTTTTTCTTACTAGTCCTCAAAATCTAGTATGTATTACTAGTCACATTTTGTTTACTTAACAGGAGTTTGCCTTTAGCAGCCACCAAGTTGGACAGCTCAGACCTAGACAATTTTCTCTAGGCTGAGAACTCATTTTTTAAAGAATAAATTTTTTTTTTCTTTCCTTGCCTCCTATTTACTCATAGCTATAATCAAATATAGCAAGTTTCAGGATCAGAAAATTTTAAAGGAGATGGGTGGTAAGGGATCTGGGATAGGAAAACAGACGCAGAAGAAGATAAGGAAGATCAAGAGATGTCTGTGAGACAATGTCACCCCTCCACTCGCTCTGTGCATCTGACCAGCAGGTCATACAGACATGTCAGTTTTTATCTGCGTTCCACAACCACAATCCCCAGCCCAGGAATAACACCTCTATTAGTAACAGCTCTATTATTATCTAACATCTCTGTGCCCTAAAGAAGGTGCTCTCGCAGTATTTATGAAATTCTGGTCTTTAATACTGACCTCTCTCAAGTTCCCCTGGGATCATGTGTTACAGAGGTAGGAGAAACTTCCTCCAAATCCCCTCATCATTAACCCTTTCATTCTACCAATGAAGCAACTAGAGTCTAGAAATGACCAGAAATGGGCTAAGACCTCAGAGCTCATTATGGGCCATCTAAGCCAGCATCCAGGTCCAGAGCCAGGGTTTCAAGCTCTCTTGCCCAACCCCTTCCTTTCTGTGCTGTGTTCAATGAACAACTCTACTCACATTCTGGACCCTGGGTTTCTTCACGCCAACAACAGAAACAATGATATCCCCTTTGCTTTGTGAGAATTACCTCAAACAAATTAATACACTTGAAAATATCAAGCTCAGTGGTGTCGCATTTCTAAATGCTCGCTGAGTCTGAAAAGGTAGCACTTAATAGAGCCAGAAGGTAAGAAGCAGCTTGGAGATTTGTATCAATCCATTCTTTCCCCCTCAGGAGTATTATATCTAATCTATCCAGGCTGATGAATATATAATTTTTTTTTAAATAAAAGCTTTAAGGGAGAGATTATAAAACCTCTTTCAACAGTACATTCCAGTAATGGATAACTCTTGTAATGCAAAAGTTTTCCTAGAGGTCTATATTTTTCAGTCAATGTTTCAGAAACTACAACAACAAAAAAGAGTTTAATTATTAGCTTCAATCCACCTGGGCAAATACAATCTGCCAAAGGACGTGGGTCAATCCTAGAGGAAGGATTCCTTACTCCCTCACTGGGTTAGGATCACAGACTGCCTCTTGCACTCAGATTTACCATGGAAGAAAGATTAACTTCTATTTCCTAAATATTCCACTTCACTGGTTTGGCTAGCAGGAAGGCTAAGATATTATAAAACCAATTTTACCAAATTTTCTCTCTCTTAATAAAAGCACAACCTCAATCACTTGTGGAATATTGACCCTGCCATTGCTTGCAAGTGAGAAACAGCATGATTCCTTCAAATATGTAAAAAGCCTGATTCAATTATTTCTAGCCTCCCCCAACCCCCTGCCACTCCCCACCCGCTGCAACTTCCCAGGTGCCTGCCAAGGCAGAAGATGAGGGTTCAATTCCTGGATGGCGAAGATCCCCTGGAGAGGGAAGTGGTAACCCACTCCAGTATTCTTGCCTGGGAAATCCCACAGACAGAAGAGCCTGGTGGACCACAGTCCATGGGGTTGCAAAGAGCTGAACATGACTTAATGACTAAACCAGCACCACCAGCCTTTCCTCAGAACTTTTAGATATTAACTTTCTGGGTTCTGTAAAATGGTTGGGCACTTTATTAACACCTTGTACCAATATTCTGTTGTCTTTTGGTCTAATGTAAATTTATTCACAGTTTTTCTCTGGATAAAAGGAAAGATCACTTTTTTCTTCCATGCAGTTCCACAAGCTCCGGTTCCAAGCAGACTCTTTTATCTCTGGACATCTCTTTGAATTAGATACTTCCTGCCTAAGCTTCCCCTCAGCAGGGTGTTCACCGAGCAGTTTGGAATTCAGGCCCTCGAGTTAGGGAACAAAGTCTGAAGCTGCCTGTTCTTCAGGACACAATAGCACAGCCAGCTGTTTGCTTAGACATTTGTCTGAGTCGTATTTTATCGGGCTATTAATAGTTTTAATGTTGTAATTAGATGTGCAAATGTACCCTGAGGTAAGTCTGGATGGGAACATCGTACAAATCAGGACTGACAATGATGAACACAGCTGCATGGTTGCCAGTGGTGAGGCATCTAAATAAGTGTTCGTGGTGTATTTGCTGGAAAACATGATCCTGTGGAGTGGAGAGGTTAGCAAGGGGACGTGAGGCTGCCGAGGGGACATCAAAAAATTTATCAGGAAAACAGGAGAGCGGAAATAATGAGATTCTGCTTGAAGACTGGAAATTCTCTTCCGTAACTAGCCTATATCTCACTCCTCTCTGATGTGTTATATATACAGATTTTTTAACTTGTGTGTGTTGTGCCTCCCTGCCCGTAGAACGTAAGTTCTAAGAGACCAGGGACGTGCTATATTCTCACTAGAACACTGCCCAGTTTCTCCATGTACTTGGCTTAAAAAAAAATTTTTTTTTTTTTTGCTTAAGAGATAAATGGATAAAAATAAACACATGTGGACACAGTGGGCAAAGGGGAGGGTGGGATGAATCGGGAGATTAGGTTTGACATAAATACATTACCATGTGTCAAACAGAGAGTTAGTGGGAACTTGCATAACACAGGGAGCTCAGCTCAGTGCTCTGTGATGACCTAGAGGGGTGGGATGGAGGGAGGGGAGGGAGACTCAAGAGGGAGAGGGTATATGTAAACATACAGCTGAGTCACTTAGTTGCACAGCAGAAACTAACACAAAAGTGTAAAGCAATTATTCTACAATAAGTTAAAAAATAGATATGGATTATAATACATCGTGAAGAGAGTTGGTATAAGTACAACTTTTCTTTATCTAAAATTTTCATAAAAATCATTCCGTATTGACAACTGGATGATGTCAGGTTCAATCCCATCTTTTCACCATTGGAACTGGAAGCTTAGGCTGATTAAATGACTTGTCCAAAGTCTAATTAACTAGCCTGGACACAGACAAAAAAGTTAGAAGCCAGCTTTTGCAATTCATTATATTGTTTTGCTTCCGTCAGAGTCACCATCGTGAGAATAGATTGGGTCCCCTCCTACTTACCTGAAGTTCTACTCAGGGAGTACAGTCATAATAACAGAGGCTAAAGATGGTTGCACTTTTGTACCTTCACAGCACTCTCATCTGTGGCATCGTAATTAAAGTTCTTTCATAAATCTGTGCCATGCTAAGTCGCTTCAGTCATGTCCAACTCTGTGCAATCCTATGGACGGTAGCCGGCCAGGCTCCTTCGTCCATGGGATTCTCCAGGCAAGGATACTGGAATGAATTGCCATTCCCTTCTCCAGGGGATCTTCTCAACCCAGGAATCAAACCTTCGTCTCTTATGTCTAACCTGCATTGGAAGGCGGGTTCTTTACCAATAGCACCACCTGGGAAGCCCCTTTTCATAAATCACTGGCCTCTAAAATCTTCCCTTCTTGTAACTCCAAATTACTAAACGTTCCAATCCAAATGCTTCTAAGACCCTTTCTACATAGCACTTCAAATCCCGAAGCTTTAACTGCTCTCCACAAGGTTTCCAAGTTGTCTCCTGACCACTTCCTGCCCCTATTCTCCTTCTAAATTTCACAAAAATATGATTCCAAAGACATAAACACACTAAATAAACATTACATCTATTTCCAGAGGCATGAAAATCCCACAGCATTTATAGCAAGTATGTAAACCAGGATGGTTTGGGTGCTATGAGCACAAAATTGAGTACTGTACCAATGTTCTATGAATGAGAATAAAATATTCTAACACTGATGCTATAAACAACATAATGTAATCTTCCTTTGGAGATTTAGAAGCTAATTCTCGTAGTGCCTGAAGGGCATTATTTTGAACACTGATTCTCCCTATACACTGCAGCAGAAAGAAAATATGATTATTTAAGCTCTTGGATTCTGAATAAATGGAACTTCATAGCACTGTGACAAAGAGGAATTATGGTGTTCTTCATATAAAGCAAAAGCAGACATAAAGAAAATGAGCCACATTTCAAGCAAAAATAGTTAAATATTTATCATTTCCTTACATGTAAAAGACTAAAAATCTAGGTGCTAAACTATTGAAGTATAATTGCATTTAGCATGGGTGATGATCAGAAATGTTTACTCAACCTTTTATTCTCAAGCAAAGGTTAAAGTTATGAATTTTATTTCATTTTATAATTCAGTCTATCCATGGGACATTAAGTAGACTCTAGCAAGTTTGATCTGATTGCTAAATTAGATCAACTACAACTCTACACAGACTTTTCTTTAAGCAACTTTTCAACAGACAGAGGTTTAGTATGACTGAAGCTACTTGAAGCTATACACCTAAACTAAATAAACTGAAATTGACAAAAGCTATTTATCAACTTCAAATATTCAAGTTGATGACAAACAAACTCATCCATACATTTTGCATTGGCCTTCTGACATCTGTTAAGTGCTATCTGACCACCCAATACTAACCCAGCTAATGATGGAGAAACCAATGACATTTCAAGAGCTTTCTATATTGTTATTATTTACAAAAGAAGGACTTCTGAGGAGACTCACTGCAGAAGGCTAACAACAGAGAAAGAGAAGAAATTGAGGTGAGTCACTGAGAGAAACAGAAAGAGGGATGAGAGAGAACGCTGAAGGTTTTCCAGCCCATTCTGGTGATCCAGGCTCCATTCCCACCATCATATTTCACGAGACATCTCTGAATCCTCTTAATAAATTCTCTCTCACATTTCAATTTAATTCCAGTGGGTGTCTCTGGCTTGGAATAAACACCTCTAACTATTAAAAGAGTATATACTCTATCCTTGGAGTTTCACAATGTACATTAATATAAAAGCATCAGACAACTTCCACAGTATTGCTGAAACTAAGGGCACCAGTTGAGCTTTTTGGATCTACTAACAACCCTTGTACTCCACGGCTGAATTTGCCTGTTACTCCAGGTGTCTCTTGACTTCCTGCTTTTGCATTCCAGTCCCCTGTAATGAAAAGGACATCTTTTTTGGGGTGTTAGTTCTAAAAGGTCTTGTAGGTCTTCATAGAACCATTCAACTTCAGCTTCTTCAGCATTACTGGTTGGGGCATAGGCTTGGATTAACTGAATGATTTCCTTGGAAATGAACAAGAGATCATTCTGTTGTTTTTGAGATTGCATCCAAATACTGCATTTTGGACTCTTTCATTGACCATGAGGGCTACTCCATTTCTTCTAAGGGATTCCTGCCTACAGTAGTAGATATAATGGTCATCTGAGTTAAATTCGCCAATTCCAGTCCATTTTAGATCGCTGATTCTAAAATGTCGACATTCACTGTTGCCATCTCCTGTTTGACAACATCCAATTTGCCTTGACTCATGGACCTAACATTCCAGGTTCCTATGCAATATTTCTCTTTATAGCATCGGACCTTGCTTCTATCACCAGTCACATCCATAACTGGGTATTGCTTTTGCTTTGGCTCCATCCCTTCATTCTTTCTGGAGTTATTTCTCCACTGATCTCCAGTAGCATATTGGGCACCTATCAACCTGGGGAGTTCCTCTTTCAGTATCCTATCATTTTGCCTTTTCATACTGTTCATGGGGTTCTCAAGGCAAGAATACTGAAGTGGTTTGTCATTCCCTTCTCCAGTGGACCACATTCTGTCAGACCTCTCCACCATGACCCACCCATCCTGGGTGGCCCCACACGGCATGGCTTAGTTTCATTGAGTTAAACAAGGCTGTGGTCTGTGTGATCAGATTGGCTAGTTTTCTGAGATTATAGTTTCAGTGTGTCTGCCTTCTGATGCCCTCTTGCAACACCTACCGTCTCACTTGGGTTTCTCTTACCTTGGACATGGAGTATCTCTTCACGGCTACTCCAGGAAAGCGCAGCTGATGGTGTGATCACTCACCTAGAGCCAGACATCCTGGAATGTGAAGTCAAGTGGGTCTTAGAAACCATCACTATGAACAAAGCTAGTGGAGGTGATGGAATTCCAGTGGAGCTATTTCAAATCCTGAAAGATGATGCTGTGAAAGTGCTACACTCAATAGGCCAGTACATTTGGAAAACTCAGCAGTGGCCACAGGACTGGAAAAGGTCAGTTTTCATTCCAATCCCAAAGAAAGGCAATGCCAAACAATGCTCTAACTATCACACAATTGCACTCATCTCACACGCTAGTAAAGGAATGTTCAAAATTCTCCAAGCCAGGCTTCAGCAATACGTGAACCATGAACTTCCAGATGTTCAAGCTGGTTTTAGAAAAGGCAGAGGAACCAGAGATCAAATTGCCAACAACTGCTGGATCATGGAAAAAGCAAGAGAGTTCCAGAAAAATATCTATTTCTGCTTTATTGACTATGTCAAAGCCTTTTACTGTGTGGATCACCATAAACTGTGGAAAATTCTGAAAGAGATGGGAATACCAGACTACCTGACCTGCCTCTTGAGAAATCTGTATGCAGGTCAGGAAGCAACAGTTAGAACTAGACATGGAACAACAGACTGGTTCCAAATAGGAAAAGGAGTACATCAAGGCTGTATATTGTCACCCTGCTTATTTAACTTCTATGCAGAGTACATCACGAGAAACACGGGGATGGAAGAAGCACAAGCTAGAATCAAGATTGCTGGGAGAAATATCAATAACCTCAGATATGCAGATGACACCACCCTTATGGCAGAAAGTGAAGAGGAACTAAAATGCCTCTTGATGAAAGTGAAAGAGGAGAGTGAAAAAGTTGGCTTAAAGCTCAACATTCAGAAAACGAAGATCATGGCATCTGGTCCCATCACTTCATGGAAAATAGATGGGGAAACAGTGGAAACACTGTCAGACTTTACTTTGGGGGGCTCCAAAATCACTGCAGATGGTGACTGCAGCCATGAAATTAAAAGACACTTACTCCTTGGAAGGAAAGTTATGACCAACCTAGATAGCATATTGAAAAGCAGAGATATTACTTTGCTGACTAAGGTCCATCTAGTCAAGGCTATGGTTTTTCCAGTGGTCATGTATGGATGTGAGAGTTGGACTGTGAAGAAGGCTGAGTGCTGAAGAATTGATGGTTTTGAACTGTGGTGTTGGAGAAGACTCTTGAGATTCCCTTGGACTGCAAGGAGATCCAACCAGTCCGTTCTATAGGAGATCAGTCCTGCGTGTTCTTTGGAAGGACTGATGCTAAAGTTGAAACTCCAAAACTTTGGCCACCTCATGCGAAGAGCTGACTCATTGGAAAAGAGTCATCCCTGATGCTGGGAGGGATTGAGGGCAGGAGGAGAAGGGGATGACAGAGGATGAGATGGCTGCATGGCATCACCGACTTGATGGACATGGGTCTGAGTGAACTCCAGGAGTTGGTGATGGACAAGGAGGCCTGGCATGCTGCAGTTCATGTGGTCGCAAAGAGTCGGACATGACTGAACGACTGAACTGAACTGAACAACCCTGGAGCTACTGCTCCACAAGCCTATTTCAAAAAAAAAATGATGGATAAGTTAGTATAAATATATACAATGTGTTTTCTCAAAGACCATGGTATTTCACATTTAACTTCAAAATATGGTGATGAAAGGGAAGGTTGGAGGAAGAAACTCCAAAAATATCCACCATACAAGCAACTGCCCATTCCTTCTTAGCAAAGGCTGATTCTATACAAATCAAGATGGCATTTTCCCTCTCAGAATTAGATTGCTACAAATAAACATTTTATCTTATATGTTGACTTATATTGACTAAGAATATAATCAATCAGTGCTTCAATGTAATATAACTATATACTCACTACAAATTCATACTCCAACAGATCCTCAGGCCTTGTTATGCTCCACAGCCATATGATCAAACTCATTCTCAAATCTCTATACACAGATAACAATAAAAAAGCCACAAGCCAAAGACACATATATACACTCTTAGCACTTATTCCCAAAACACTTTTTAAATGAAAAGCAGAGGTCTTGAAAACTTAAAGTTATAAACAATCTTACTGAAAATCAGGAGTTAGACAAGATTTATACTTGAATCAGGTGGAATTTACATTTTTAACTGTGCGGCAGTTCCCCAAAGCACAGCCAGTAGATACACCATTCGAATTCAATTACTGCTTAAATACCAGGCTTATTTCAGACATTTGAGAACCATGTTTAGATAAAAGGAAACAGGCTCTCGGTCTTTTATACAAGCCACATTCTACCAGACAGGGACATAAAAAAATAAATTCTAAATAGTGACTCTTCCATTATGAGTATATAAAATGAAAATAAATTTGTTTCAGACAGGTTAAAAGGCAGTCAGGCTAGCTGCACAGGCAAAGGAATTTGAGTTCTAACATTGGAAATGAATTCAGCACAGCTGGGCTCTCTAACTCTATTTAAACTACAGCCAACATGGGTGCTAGTCAAAAGTCAATTAAGGCTGACAGCTCCACTTCCAAAAAAGCACTACAACACTAGCTCTGGACCAATAGGAGGAATTCAAAAGAGTCTCACAATAATAATTATTTTTTCATAAAGATATCTATATTCAGAACTCTACGAGTGTGAAACATTATGGAGAAATCTCTACAAATAAATGAAGGCTAAATATGAAAAAAAAAATCTTACCAATTTTTCAGAGGATCCTTCTAGAGTGTACTACATACTTTCAGGGCTTCTTAACTAAGTGCTCAAAACCTGATTGGAACTCCTGGCAACTTATTATGAATGACAACTACTATATGGTGTCAAATGTCTTTGATGTGAAAGGAAGTTTTAACATATGCATAACATCTGGTTGTGGTATGCTTTAGGTTTATATTTGCTTTCATTAAGCTTTTCTCTTCTACCCAGTTTAGTCAACATTAAAAAAACAAAAAAACAAAAAACTAAGATCATGTCATCCAGTCCCATCACTTCATGGCAAATAGAAGGGGAAACAATAACAGATTTTACTTTCATGGACTCCAAAATCACTGCAGATGGTGACTGCAGCCATAAAATTAAAAGATGCTTACTCCTTGGAATAAAAGCTATGACAAACCTAGACAACATTTTAAAAAGCAGAGACATCACTTTGTTGACAAAGGTCTGTCTAGTCAAAGCTATGGTTTTTCCAGTAGTCGTATATGGATGTGAAAGCTGGACAATAAAGAAGGCAGAGCACTGAAGAATTGATGCTTTCGAATTGTGGTGCTGGAAAAGACTCTTGAGCGTCCCTTGGACAGCAAGGAGATCAAACTAGTCAATCCTAAAGGAAATCAACCCTGAATATTCATTGGAAGGACTGATGCTGAAGCTGAAGCTCCAATACTCTGGCCACCTGAGTCAACTCATTTGAAAACACCCTGATGCTATGAAAGATTGAAGGCAAAAGGAGAAGGGGGAGGCAGAAGTAGAGACGGTTAGACGGTTAGACAGCACCACCGACTCAGTGGACATGAATTTAAGCAAACTCCAGGAGATAGTGAAGGACAGGGAAGTCTGGCCTGCCGCAGTCCATTGGGTTACAAAGAGTCGGACACAATTTTGCAACTGAACAACAGTTTAATCAACCAGCTGTTTTTTCTTACTCCTCTTCAGCACTCTGCCCACAGGAGGGTTTCTCCTCCCTCCTTCCTTTCTAACTGACAGCCTCTTACACTGCCCTCAGCTTAGAAACCAGTGTTTCTGGTAAGAGCAAACAGATTGACTCATGGTTACAGCCCATGATGTTTATGGCATCTGTGGGCCTTTTTTACATACTCTCTGGTTGTTAGCCAAGTTCCAGATAATTGCAGCTCACATAGAGGCCATCCCACACTGCATTCTTCTCCAGCAAAGTGTATTATGTGAGCATCAATAGTGCATGGCCAGACCCCACTCTAGCAAGCTGAAATAGTCTTTGACTCCACGTAAGTAGAGAAAGGCTTCCCTGGTGGCTCAGTGGTAAAGAATCTACTTGCAACACAGGAGACATGGCTTGTGTCCCTGGGCAGGAAGATCCCCTGGAGGAGGGCATGGCGACCCACTCCAGGATTCTTGCCCGGAGAATCCCCATGGACAGAGGAGCCTGGTGGCCTACTCCATCGGGTGGCAGAGTCAGACACACCTGAAGCAAATGAGCGTGCACGCAACTAGATAAAGACTCTGCCTCAACCTCAAACACAAAACACACCATTTATAAACTATGCTTCTTAGCCTGTCAGTTCACTTTCAAGGGAATCTTTCTGAGCCCTGTCCTAGGATCTGTCCCATGAAGATATAAATCTCTATTTTGATCAAAATCTCAGGAAATGAATAAACTGTTTGCTCTCAGAGAGAGTGTTTTGGAACTCAGTTTAGATGTCCCTTTCATAGGACCCCAGAAGTTGTTATCCATCTGTCCTTTTCAGGTTTAAAGAGAGAAATAAGAAACATGAATTCCACACTCCACCTTGGTGGGAATGTAAGTTGGTGCAGTCATTGTGGAGAACAGTATGGAGGTTCCTTAAAAATACTGAAAATAGAGCTACCGTATGACCCTGCAATCCCATTCTTGGTCATATATCTGGAGAAATACATGGTCTGAAAGGATACATGCACCGCAGCGTTCATTGCAGCACTGTTTACAATAGTTAAGACAGAGAAGCAACCTAATGTCCATTAACAGATGCATGGATAAAGAAGATGTGGTTATATTTTGAATCAAAAAAAAAAGATACAAATGAATTTATTTACAAAACAGAAACAGACTCACAGACTTATGATCACCAGTAGGGAAGGGCGAGGCAGAGGGATGGTTCGGGAGTTTGGGATTGATAGGTTCACACTGCCATATTTAAAATAGATATCCAACAAGAACCTACTGTTAGAACAGGGAACTCTGTTCAATATTATGTAACAACCTAAATGGGAAGAGAACTTGAAAAAGAATAGATACAGATACATGTATACATATAACTGAATCACTTTGCTGGATACCTGAAACTTACACAACACTGTTAATAAACTCTACTCCAAAATAAAATAAAAAGTTCAAAAAATATAAACAACGTTAAACTTTTAAAAAGAAACATGAGTCCCAGTCCAACCACTTACTATCTATGTGCTCCTGGATAGGTAACTTATCTACTTCATCCCTAAGGTATCCTCCACTGTGGAATGGAGATGCCCAATGATGGAGTTAATAAGAGACTTGAAATAATACTCAGAAAGAACTAGCATTCAAAATATGTTCAGTGAAGGTTGGTTACTATGATGGTTAATTTTATGTGTCAACTTGGCTTGGCCATGGTGCCCAGATATTTGGTCAAACATTCTGAATGTTTCCATGATGATAGTTTTTGGCTGAAAAAAAACATTGAAATTGGTGAATTTTAAGTAAAGCACCTTCCCCTGCATAATGTATGTGGGTGTCATTCACACAGTTGAAGGCCTTAACAGAACAAAGACTGAGCTTCCCCAGCAAGAGGGAATTCTGCCAGCAGACTCCCTCTGGACTCAAACTGCAGCTCTTCACTGAACCTCCAGCTTACTAGCCTTAACCACCAGATTCTGGACTTGCAAAATCTCCAAAATCGTATGACACAATTCCGTAATAAATATCAGTATCTCTTTCTCTCTCTTCCCCACCAGTCCCCAACATCCCCCTCTTCTGTCATCATCTATATATGCGTGTATTGGTCGCTCAGTCATGTCTGAGTCTTTGCGACCCCATGGACTGTAGCCCACCAGGTTCTTCTGTCCATGGAATTCTCTAGGCAAGAATATTTGAATGGGTTGCCTTTCCCTTCTCCAGGATCATACATATATGGAGAACCCTAATATGATTACTATCATAATTATTTACAGTCATCATCACTATTACACTATTCAACCAAATACGCTGGTTATCCTATAATTTCAACTACAAAGGAGATAGGAAGGAAGAAACGCTTTATTACCTTGAACTTCTTCAAATCAAAAAAGGGCTGGATAATCCTCAGCAAAACCAGATATCCAAGTAAATGTCTCAAAGACATTCTCCTAGCATCCAAGTATGATTTGGTATCAAAATGTCAGTGTGGACCCATTCCTAAGAATTGCAGATAAATCGTAACAACTTTCATATGCCTGTCTCATTTTTATAAGAAATTTTAAGGAAGAAAAGTGACAGCAAAGTAAGACCTGCAATTAGTAAATTAATCATTTCATATGTTTTATTGTTGAATTTATGTTACACTGTAAGCTCCTTCAGAGCATATCCAATGCCTGCATCTTTCTAGAAAAATGACAGTGATGTTAACAACATGATTATCCATTTATTACTGATTTCATAGGCATATGCTTCCGTGATCTGGGCTTTGCTCATAAAACTATCATAAGATGAAACCCCTTTTTCTATGAAAGGTAATAAAATAAATCAGCTTCGTGTCTTTGCAGTACAGAATTGTTCACAATCTCTTTCCATATTTTTTTCTTTAGCAAAGGGTCAAAGGATATGGAGAATGCAATGGCAACCCACTCCAGTACTCTTGCCTGGAAAATCCCAGGGACGGAGGAGCCTGGTAGGCTGCAGTCCATGGGGTCATGCAGAGTTGGACACGACTGAAGCAACTTAGCAGCAGCAGCAAAGGATATCTCCAAACACTACAATTTTGTCCGATTTCAATTCACAGGATATAAATACTTTTATTTCTCTGCCAGGCATCTGCTTTCTTTCCTTGCTCGTTTCTCATGGTTTGTGTGTCCTAAATTTCCAGTCTCCTACCTGGTATTTGGCTTTAAATGTCTTTGTTTCTTCAATTATCAGAAACATAACTCTACGAGAAGGCCAGGTTGTAAGCACTTGGGAGGCCAGGGCTGAGAATAATTCAGTGGTAAGAACAATTATGGGGGGACATCAGGTTGGAACAGTGAAGTCTGACAGGCAGGGGGTGTATCATGACTGGGATTCGTGAGCATCTGAGTGAAGTCCAAGCAACGGGAGCTTGGACAGAGCAAAGGACAAAGGGTTAGACTTTTAAATATGAGTGAAAAGGAAAGAGTCAGTGTTCAGAGGAATGGCCTGGACAGGAACAGAACAGATCATTCAGGCAAGTTGCAAGGAAACCGGCAGAGAAGAGCCTCTCAAGGGACAAATGGACTTGTCCACATGACAGCACAATTTGGAATGACAAAGGATCCCAGGGCAGGGCCATCTGCCCGCTGTCTTGGCTTTAAATGGCCTCACTAGTGTGGGGAGAGAAAGGCTAGCAGGTGCGCTGTTCACTGACAGAGGCCAAGGCTGGCTCTGCAGGTGCGGGGACTGCCGCCGAGAGGGTGGTCCTCTGGGAGCCTTTGCGCGTCTACTGCCATCGCTACAACCAACGCAGCATAGATTCTTCTTTTGGTTTCCAGTCTTTTAAGGACTACGGATTAAATATTCATTTTTATTACACAGAATTATCTCCTGGAGCCTGCTGATGGGAGGGATGGCTAAACACTAGAAAAAAAATCCTAAAATCTGCTAGGGGAATGTTAGAAGATCTGAAAATCCTCCCACTTTCACTAAAACTATAAGGGTCCGGTCTCCAAATATCTTCTTTCTTCTCAAAGGACAAGAGAGAGTTTTGACTAAGTTCTTAGTCAAGAGCAAAATAATCCGCCGCTCTTAAGAGAGATACAGTGGAAAGTGTGGAGGCATAAAGTTAGAGGGGTTTTTTTTTTTTTTTCGCTTGTTTACTCAAAGATCAAAAAAGAAGGTGTATCCCACAGCAAAAGGATGAAGAAGGTGACATGTGGCCTCCAAGCCACCCTGATTTTCTTTTATGCACCCACCACCATCAGAGTGTCACCTTCTTACTCCCTACCTCTTCTCCCAACAACCACGGAGAGAATCACGGTGCACCGTCTTTACTCAGAACTGTGTAAGGCCAAACAAAAACCCCATAATCTGGAAAAGAGTTTATAAATTCACTAATAGATTACTGTAAAGTTGGACATATTATTTAGTCATGCCTGCGATATTTGCATATGCAGAAGACACAAAACTCGAAGTTTAAAAAAAGGGGGAGAATCTAATATGGAATTTCAAACTGAATAGATTTTTTAAAAAGCCATTTGGAAGGAATTCAAAGGCATTTCTCAGCCACTGAATTGAAGCAACTTATTTAGAGCCCACAAATAAGACTGACCCTGTAAGCAACCTTTTATAATAGAGCGATGAATTTTAATCTTAAGAGATTTTCCCATTAATTCTGAATATTCAACTCTAAAAGAACTAGAAAAACACACTAACGCTTAGACAAAAGCTTAATGATGCTTTCAGTTTCTCCCCAGAGCTATTTCCATCAGTTTGTTCCTGGAGGGACGGGGGTCCTACTGGAGGAGGAGAAACAAGTAAGGGCATTTCTTCAACCAGTTATATATCTTTGCAGAAGGAAGCCATGCCACATTCTCCTAAGTAATTTAACCTAAAGAACTTTTCTCCTAAATTTCACATGTAAATTGCTCCCATTTGAGAGAACAAGGATTTGTAGATACTAAAGAAGTAAATCAAAAATTAAGCGGCTTGGATTTACCCCTTATTGATCTGGTATTATTAAACCTCTCAACTATTTTCTTGCTCACATTCACTTTCTGCAGAAAATTAAAGTGATGACTGTTTTTTTTTTCTTCATATAGCTTTTACTAAGTGACTGTACATTTCCCTTCAAAATCTTTGAAATAAAAAGCTCCTGTGAAAACTTAGTACAACTGTTATAATCATAATTACTGTAAAATTCCCGTTGATTCCCAGGATGTGTTATGTATCACAATTGCTCTTTATCTCATTCTGCTGTGTTCAAGCTGACACCAGCTACTTTTAATTCTCCTCTAGTGACTGTCACAACGTTTCTGTTTGAGAATTTAAACAGATTCTAATTCAGAGTCATGTACTATACTATTCTACATTCTTTAAAAACCCTCAAAGAATTCTACAACACAATCCATGCCCTAAAGACATTATTTTAAAATGCTTTTTGCATGTACTAATCCAGAAAGAGAGTCTGAACTGGCCAACATCATAATTTTTACTGAGCCCTTCTTATGCACGGAGAGTTTTACATATGTTAGTTCATTTAATCCTCACAACAACCAGATGGTTATTAACCATAACCAGAGGACGGTATTGTAATTATCTCCACTTCAATCACTAGCAAACTGAGTCACAGAGGCATGAGAGACTTGCCTGGGACCACACAGCAATAAATGGCAGGGCCAGAATGTGATGGAAGCAGGCCATAAAGAATCCACCTGCAATGCAGGAGACCTGGGTTTGATCCCTGGGTTGGGAAGGTCCCCTGGAGAAGGGAACAGCTACCTACTCCAGTATTCTGGCCTGGAGAATTCCATGGACTGTACAGTCCATGGGGTGGCAAAGAGTTGGACACGACTGAGCGACTTTCACTTTCACTTTTCACGCCATCTCTAGGGTCTGTGCTGTCAACCCTGCCTTAGCTCTATCCAGAGGAAAAATCAAACAGCATAGAGGAGATGGGGCCTGACTCACTTTGCTGTACAGCAGAAATTAACACAACAATGCAAATCACCTATGCTCCAATAAAAAGCAATTTTTCAAATTTTAAAAAGTAATTAGCACCTGAAAAATAAAAAATTATAAAGCTATGTAAGTAAATAAAATATGTTGTTTAGGAAAAAATCAAGACCTGTCTACACTGGGGAACATGAACCCTTTTATTAGATTTCTTTTTTCCTTTAATTAGCAAGCAAAATTGTGTTGATCCTGTGTCAGGGAGATAGAGAGGGATAAGGAAAGGGAGCAGGGAGAGAGAGAGAGACAGAGGTCCTACATAAATTTTTGCTGAGTTTTGAGGAAGCAGAAAAATCCAGATCACACTCTGCTTAGAACACAAATAAGTTAACAGGAAGGGCTGTGTTACTTGGGAAAATGTTCTTTCTGCTGTGTTACTCTTCCATCCCCACAGCCTGCCTGTTACAGGATGAAGCCTTCCTGTAAGGGCCATCATGAAGGCCATGTCCTGATGTTTTAGTTCCCTGAGGTTAAAAGGAGTCCCCTGCCCACAGCGTGGGGGTCTGGGAGACCAGACTCTACATTGAGAGGAGACAGCTGCAGAAGCCAGTGTGAGACTCCACAGAATTCCCAGGCCATGAAGGAATTAGCCTCACGTTACAACTCACGGTTGTAGCTCCATTAAGTAAAAGACAGAGAGGAAAATGGCCATGCTGGCTGTGGGCCAGTCCAGACCACTCTGTTTGGAGGCAGCGCTCACACATGACACTTCACACCGGCTGAGAGCTTTGCCCAGGATCACCAACACCAGACAGATGCTGGCAACGGCGCCAGGGCCAAGGAGAGGGATGCCTGGATACCCTGGTCGAGCCTGAAGCGTGGACTCCTTAGAAAGGGAACGTGAGCCTGAAACACACACAACTAACTTCCCCAATTTTGGGATACACATTTTGATGTCTCAAGCACACTCCACCGGTGAGGCTGTCTTTACTCAGCTCTCTGGGAAGGAGAACATTCTGCAGAGAAGCGATGGAGGCAGAGGGGCAGCGGCTACCTGATCATCTGATGAATCTGGGAAGAACCTGAGCTCTCTTCACGGACCTCTGCTTCCTGAATTCAGCTTCCGAGTCCAAGCCAGCAAGTCTTCACCTCCTGCCCTGCTGGAAGGGGCAGGAACATGTGCAGGATGGTGCTGAGAGCGTTGGCTATATAGACAGAGGAACTCCATCCTTGGCGCTCCCCTCCATGATGGAATCTCATGTGAAAGAGCAAGTGTCCAAGTCACAGGGGTTCTGGTCTACCCAAGACTCTTGGGACTGCTTCAGCTCGCTAGCCCTGGCATGCTGAAGTCCATGGGGTAGCAAAGAGCCGGACACAACTTAGTGACCAAATAACAACAGCAACCTGGCGTTTTGCTCTATGACTAACTCTAACACAACTGAATTTCAGGCTAGTTTTAATAATTCTGAGCCCTGAGTTTTAAATTTTATGAAGCATTTACATAGGCCATAATAAATTCTGATACAACCAAAATACAGAATGTCCTGACCTTTCTCAACATTTTAAGCTGTCATTGATAATACTGATTCACAATTTTAAGTTAAATTTAAAATATCTTTATTTTTAATTCAAACCCAGTTTTCAAGCACAAAATATAAAAACAATGCCTAAACTTAGGGACTCTAAAACATTTCAAAACACAAATGAATTACATGAAATAAATCTGTAAGTATGGAACATAATTAAAGTTTACTTAGAATCACAGTAGTGGGATCCTTCACTATAGGAAATAATGCCTGAGTGGAAATTTAAATTCCCTCATCTTACTTTAAAAGAGGAAAAAGAAAAAACACACCATTATCCTCAATAGCCATTTTCAGAATTTTAATTATATTACTGCACTCTCTATGGCATGCAAAATAAAAAGACTAAAGAATTACAAGCCTGTTAAATTTGCATTTACCTAATCAAATTGACATTGTGTTGGACTTTTTGATCTGTTCAATGTAAGTTTTTACCTATTCAATACACAATTACTATTTACTACAGAAGTATTTTAATGAAAGCAGCATCTTACAGGCTTTTAACCATATCAGTAAAACCAAAGATGTTTTAGGAGCTCAATAAAATCACAAATTCTGATAGTTTTATTTAGGTCTATTAAATTCATAACATAGCTTGGACATAAATTCCTATTTTCCTATTTAAAGACAGTATTGCAAACATATAATAAATAATGGCAATTAAGTTTACGTATATTTTTCTAACTTAAAAAGCAATATATTTTTATTGTAGAAAATCTAGAACACAGTGAAAAATATAAAGAAAAAAATCCACAATCCAATTGCAAGATAACTGTTAATATTTTAATGCACTTTCTTTTAAGCTTTTTTCTATTTATTTTTTACACAATTGACGTCAAAAGGTACAATTTAATATCTTACTTTTTATGCCTAACATTTAAAAGTCAGCATTTCCCATGTTATGGAAATCTTCTTTTTAAAAATCATTTGGCAAAAAGATTTTGTTCACTGCTGTGCCCTCAGCACCAAAGCACTGGCTGGCTATTTATCAGATAAATCAATCATCAAATGATTTATCCTACCATTTATAACTACATGACTTTAGCTGTGCATACTCAGGTTGCTCTGAATTTTTCACTATTATGGGTAATGCCATGTATCTTTTTGCATAAAGGTTTTCAGGATTTATTTACTTGGTATCAAATTCCAGAAGTTGAATTACTGGGTCAAATCTTATATAAACAATTTTAAGTCTTCTGATACCTATTATCAAATTGCTTTCTCCAAAGGTGTACCTTTGGAGTATCTATTTCAGCACTCTGTTTGAAAGGGCTTTCCTGCTCTAATAGGTAAAAAGTTATCTCGTGGTAGTTCTACTGTCTTTACCAGTATTGACTATTTCTCCAAATATGTATTAAACATTTGTATTTCCTGTTCTCTGAGCTGCCCTAGCCGTATTTAACAATTTACTCAGTCATTCTGCATTTCTTGCACCAGTAGCTGTCTTCTGCTTCCTGGTGTTTCCTCTTCTGTCTTCTTTTGGACAAAGCTGGTTCTGTTAATCCTTTTCTCTAAACTTCAAAACATCTGTCATGTTCACACACAGACATACACACACCCTATTTGACAAAATTAAAATAATTTTAATTAAAAAGTAAAAATATTGTTGCTTATAACACAATATATACATATTGTAGAAAAAATATAGAAAATATAAACAGAAAGTCACAGATAAGCACTGTTCACATTTTAGTATATCCTTCCAAATTTTGCTCTGTGCTACACCACTTTTAAAAGAACATATGCAATTGTGTTTTTACTTAACTCTATTTCACAAACAACTTACCATACCATCAAATGCCCTTCATCGTGTTTTTAATGCTAACAGAATACTATGGTAGGTATTAGGTATTTGAACTCATGCCTGTAATAGTCCATTGTAGGTTAAGAGCATGGACTACAAGGGCATAGAGGCATGAGTTCAAACCTTGCCTCCAAAACCCCAATTATGAGACTCAGTTTTTTTGCCCTTTGTTTTTAAGCCCTTTGTTCATTGGTAAATGAGGATAACTATTTTCTATGGACCGTTATCTAAATTAAATAAAATAATACGATTTATAAAGCAACTTAACAGTATGGTAATAATAGGTATTTAATAATTACTTATCAAATTAACAGGGCTTCCCTGGAGGCTCAGAGGGTAAAGCGTCTACTGGCAATGCAGGAGACCTGGGTTCGATCCCTGGGTGGGGAAGATCCCCTGGCAAAGCAAATGGCAACCCACTCCAGTACTCTTGCCTGGACAACCCCATGGACGGAGAAGCCTGGTGAGCTACAGTCCATGGAGTTGCAAAGAGCTGAACACAACTGAGCAACTTCACTTTCACTTTTCTTTTACTTTTCACTATCAAATTAATGAAGGATCAATTAAAACCTTCTTCTGTTTTAATTTCCATTTCTTTGCTAGTTTTGTATATTTGGATTTGTACGTGTGTGTGTGCATGTGTGAACATCTGCATGGGTGATTTGTCCTGTGCCAACTCTTCACATCTTTTTCATATTTCTACTGTAGTGTTTTTCTTCTTATGGTTTTAAATTCATTTGCTCATTTATTCACTCACTCATTCTTCCAACAATGACTTATTAGAATCTACTATGTACTTATTTTATCAAGAATAGTAAAGTTTTGTCTTTTATGTTGCAAAATGTTCTTTCTAGTGCACAGTTGGCCTTTTAATTTTGTTTATGGTAGGCTTCGATGTATAGAAATATTAAATTTTTATGCACTTAATTCTATTTCTTATTTTTTGTAACATGCTTAGAAATTCCTTCTCTACCCAAAGGGAATCCTTTATTATTTGGATTGAAAAACTCTGTTTTTTAAAAAAGTCTGAGGTCTGAAATGAAAAATATATATGTAATAATTGGTCTGATATAGAACCACCTTTATAAAATATTTGTTTTACCCTATAATTTGTTTTTCAAAAGCAGGCCTATTTATTCATATTTGTGTTTCTGGCATGGAGCACAGCATATTACGACACGTGATAGGTCGTCAACAAATGCTGAGCTTGCTCAATTAGATAAACTAGAGCAATCAGGAACCAAATGTCAGAATTGAAAGATTTTAATTACAGTGACCCTACAGTACTACAAAGAAAACATCAAGAAAGTTCAAAATCAAACACAGATGCTCTTCTGTTACTGAGAAGTTAATACCTGCTCTTAACAGTTTTTCAAGCCCCAAATATCACTGCTAGTCTAGGGGGTAGCATTTCTCTAAGTGTGCACTGAACTATATTACCCTCTAACAGCGAGTCCTGTGAGCAAATAAATTTGGCAACCACTTCACATTGCTATACCCCTCCTCCTCAGCTCACCCACATACCACAGACACAATGAACTTCTGCACAAAAAACCTCAGAGAAACTCTGCAGGTACTCATTCTCAAAGGAGACAGAGAGGAAGCTGAGTCGAGTTTGTCCAGGGTACACAGACAGAAAAGAGGGAACCAAGGAAATAATGGGTCCTAGTCAGTATCCTGGAATTCAGGAGGATCCTGGACAAAGCACATACTGGCTGCTGCTGCTGCTGCTGCTGCTAAGTCGCTTCAGTTGTGTCCGACTCTGTGCGACCCCAGAGATGGCAGCCCACCAGGCTCTGCCATCCCTGGGATTCTCCAGGCAAGAACACTGGAGTGGGTTGTCATTTCCTTCTCCAATGCATGGAACTGAAAAGTGAAAGCACATACTGGGGATGCAGAAAAAGACCAATGACTGGAAGAGACCCAGGCAAGAGACACTGAAGGATGCTGTCAGGACACAGGCAGCGTAATGGAATGAGAAAAAAGGTAACATGGAAAAGTTTTTTAAAATGTCAAAAAAAGAAAGTAAACATGGAAGTACCCTGGAAAATCATGCAGCAGGACCCAAAAACAGGAAGCAGGGATGCAGTGAGAGCCGGAAGATGCAACAGAAGGATATGGCAGTCTTGTCGATCCCAACCAAGAGCTGGGCTGCACAACATGCAGCGGGATCCCTATGGATGCCAATCATTTGCTTCCAAGACAGCCTGATTATTCAACACTCATTACTAGGAGCAGGACAATGCACTCTGCAGAGGGATTTTTTTTTTTTCCCTTGATGATCTGTCCAATATGGCAGAAGGAGTTATATATGAAAGCTTGGTTGTAGCCAGTACCATGTTCCTGATTTATTTCAGTGGTGGGTATCATCCGCTTGGACTAGTACCCTGGCAGCAGTTTCCTTGAACCTGTTGTGATGGGACAGAGAGTACCAAGTAGAAGGAGCCATCAGTGGGTACTTTGACAACAAATCAAGTTCTACCAGGCAGGGTTCCCCTGTGAGACTCAGAACCAGGCTAGACAATGAACAGTGTGGGGTCAAAAAGGTACACCTAGGCGTCAGTGGAACAGCAAGCCAGGCAGCTCCTTTGGCTGTAAATAATGCAAGGTCCCTGTGGCAGAAGAAGTCTGGGCTGGCAAAAGCAATCCCTCAGTTCCCAGGTGAGGTCGGCCACAACCTTGCCAGAGAGTGACTCTGCTGTTTCTGCTTTGTTTTTCTGTAACCATATAACCGGAGCATTGAAACAAAGTCTAAATCATCACACCTTTGCAGGTTCTCTACACTGAAGGATAAGAGTTTATTCGGAACATTTAGTTTATTATCTTGGTTTAATATATCTTGAAAGCCTTGAACTGAACAAAGCTATTCTTCAAATGAAGTCACTGACAGGAAGAGAACTGGAAATTGTGATTCAAGAGCTTGATGTCAAACCAAACCACATATCAGCAATAAAATAAACAGAGGCATGTGGTTTTAAAATCAGTTCTTTCATCCAGATATGTATATTCTACAACAAGTTGCAGGTCCTTAAGTCTGATGCAAATTAGTCTAGATGAGCTTCTAGGTTATATTCATAATTACTTTTTCAAATATTTTAACCAATTGTTGCTGTTACCAAATATTTATTTTAGAGAAATTTGTGAATAACCCCCGTCCTCCTCTTGAGATACAGGGATCTCCAAATATCCTGGAACCCACTTTGAAAAACAATCCTCAGGTAAATGAATCATCCACAATTACAAGAAAATCTGAACTTGTCTTGTATGTGATCTTATAATTAGTACACTAGATTAGTACATTAGAATTTACTGACACATACTTTTAAACATAAGAGACGCAGTCTGATCCCTGGGTCAGGAAATCCCCTCGAGGAGGCACGGCAACCCACTCCAGTATTCTAGCCTGGAGAATCCCATGGGTAGAGGAGCCTGGTGAGCTACAGTTTATAGGGTCACACAGAGTCAGACATGACTGAAGTGACTTAGCATGAACACAATTTTACACCTATTCTTAAAATCTACTACAACACTGCAGAGTAGATATTGTTATGGTCTTTTTACAAAGGAAGAAACTGAAATGTCAAATAATTTGTCTAAGACCAAAGAACCAGTTAATGCAGGAGTCAGTATTCAAATTCAATTCTAACTCTAAAAGCCAAAATCTCTAATTATCCTGCAGTATAATCATTTCCTAAATTGTTTTCCCACTATAGAAACTAAAATTTTGATCACTGAATACTGTTCCTCATCCACTGCATATACCCCAACTCTAACTGACATGATAAGGAACTCGTGAGGGGCCTTTGATTCATTTGGGTGTCTCCCTTGAGTTAAATGGGCTCCCATCGAGGCTCAGCTGGTAAAGAATCCGCCTGCAATGCAGGAGACCTGGGTTAGATCCCTGGGTTGGGAAGATCCCCTGGAGAAGGGAAAGGCTACCCACTCCAGTATTCTGGCCTGGAGAATTTCATGAACTGTATAGTCCATGGGGTTGCAAAGAGTCAGACATAACTGAGTGACTTTCACTTGAGTTAAATAGTCTGCAGGAGGTATAGCAATTTAGATTAGTCCATCAACAAGTGACTCCTGAATGCCTGAGACTTTTCATGCCAGGCATTACAAAAAAAAATAATAATAAGGAAGGAAAAGAATTGATCATTACTCTGATATTTTAATGCTGGAGCATGAGGAGGGAAACCAAGCAAATACCTTGGGAATTTAGAAAGAGATAAAGT
Source organism: Capra hircus (assembly GCF_001704415.2). NCBI lineage: Eukaryota > Metazoa > Chordata > Mammalia > Artiodactyla > Bovidae > Capra > Capra hircus. Next base: position 46,067,809 of record NC_030812.1, on the reverse strand, counting down.
AAGATCTTGAGAGGATAAAGAATCACTGATACACAAGTAAATGACAGTTTCCGTAGGAAAATTAGTTGCTAAAAAGGTCCTTTGTGGGGAGGAACAACTGCATTAAATCGGTTTCCTTACTGTAGGTATGATTTATGGTCATGATGAAATTGGAGATTATCTCCCATGCAATCAATCATACCTAAAGAAAAAATGTTGTATTACTAATAGTTAACAGTGCATGTACCTATGGAAACAGCTTAGAATTATATAGGGACTTCCCTGGCAGTCCAGTGGTTAAGATTCCATACTTCCACTGCAGGGGGCACGGTAAAACCCCGCATGCTGTGCAGTGCAACCAGAAAAAAAAAATGATGCTATACAATAACACTGTATTTTCCTAAATATATATATATATAAATTCCCTAATAGGTTTGCTATATAACTATGCAGCCCTTTGGTTTCAGTAATAAACAAGGGAATTGATTAAGTACTACTTCCTGTATTTCACATTAAGAAAAAAAAACAAATGACATAATAAATTATTCAATTAAAGGCTGTTTTTTATTTTACTCCATTAGAGTACAATGAATTGGCTTAGAAAAAATAGGGCAAAAACACTCATCTTTACTGGCATGTTAATACACACTTGGTAAAACCAACTGGACTCATCCAGGGGTGGAAGGAAGTTATTTGAAAGATACTGTCTTCAGTTCTCTTTTAAGAATCAAAAATGAAAAAAAAAAAAAAGTATAAATAAGGAAATATGTAAACTACTCAGACTTGTTTTTTAGAAACATCTTGTCCTCGGTGTAACTTCTTCAAATGCCACATATAACAAAAACAAAAATTTTTTTTTACTTACAGCAATTGCATGATACAATCCAATGCTAAGTTCTAACACCACGTGGTAAAAAACACTCTACCCTTGACTTGAACATGGGTTTTGCCTCTAGAGAGAGGAGGACAAATAGACGTATTCCTTTCCTGCCATGACTTCTCACAATGCCAACTGACTTACTCATTCGTTTTACGAGTGTTAAATGTCCACACAGCGCCTTGCACCATGGTAGGGGGGATGGGCACAAATAAGACTATGGCAGAGCTGCTGACACAACAATCATCTTTTAGAACATCAGGAAAAAGATTTTCACTGGAAAACGTTACTCTGTCACTTTTCTGCTTTACAACACCAACTGTACCACCAACAGAGGTATATTCTAGCAGAAAAATATTTACAGCTTTAAGACATTGAAGAGCACTTTACAAGAGCCAGTTTACAGACTGCCAGTAATGGAAGGGAAACTCTCTCTCCTCATCTGCCATCCTCCTTCTTCAACCCCAAAGGGGAGGCTGGGACTGATATGGCTGTTGTTGTAGTCGCCAAGTCACATCCTACTTTTTTGTGATCCTATGGACTTAGCCTGCCCGGCTCCTCGGTCCACGGGACTTCCCATGCAAGAATACTGGAGTGGACCGTCATTTCCTTCTCCAGGGGATCTTCCCGACCCATCTCCTCTGTGGATTCTTTACTACTGAGCCACCAGGAAATACCTTACGGTACTGAAATTTTTCCTGGTTCTCTTCCCCTAGAATCAAAATGCATAAAGCTCAGACACAAACCTGCAAGCAAAATGTAAATAGGAACATAACTACTCCATCATCTGAAAACCATTCCTCTTGCTTTCTCAGTATCACTGCCTTGGCATCTCTATTCATTCAACAGATATTTACTAAGCACCTACTGGGAGCCAAGTACTCTTCTGTGTGCTGGGGGTGGTGCAGTAAAAAAAACTCTGCCCTCAAAAGACACATGTATCCCATTCTTCATTGAAGCACTATTTACAATAGCTAGAACATGGAAGCAACCTAGATGTCCATCGACAAATGGATAAAGAAGTCGTGGTACATATACACAATGGAATATTACTCATTAATATTATAAAAAGGAACACATTTGAGTCAGTTCTGATGAGGTGGATGAACCTAGAACCTATTATACAGAGTGAAGTGAGTCAGAAAGGGAAAGATAAATATCGTGTCCTAACACACACATTGGAGAAGGCAGTGGCACCCCACTCCAGTACTCTTGCCTGGAAAATCCCATGGATGGAGGAGCCTGGTAGGCTCCAGTCCATGGGGTCGCTAAGAGTCGGGCACGACTGAGCGACTTCACTTTGACTTTTCACTTTCATGCATTGGAGAAGGAAATGGCAACCCACTCCAGTGTTCTTGCCTGGAGAATCCCAGGGACAGAGGATCCTAGTGGGCTGCCGTCTATGGGGTCACACAGAGTTGGACACGACTAAAGAGACTTAGCAGCAGCAGCAACGCACATATATGGAACCTAGAAAAATGGTTTGAAGAATTTATTTACAGGGCAGCAATGGAGAAACAGACATAGAGAATAGACTTATGGACATGGGGAAAGGGGAGGAGAGGGTGAGATGTATGGAGAGAGTAACATAGAGACTTACATTATCATATGTAAAATAGATAGCCAATGGGAATTTGCTCAAAACAGGGGCTCTGTATCAACCTAGAGGGGTGGGATGGGGAGGGAGATAGGAGGGAGGTTCAAAAGGGAGGGGATATATGTATACATACGGCTGATTCATGCTGAGGTTTGGCAGAAAACAACAAAATTCTGTAAAGCAATTATGCTTCAGTAAAAATAAATTATATAGTTAATTAACTAATTAAAAAAAAAAAACCCTGCCCTCAAATGTGCTGGTCTCAGGATGGCTTTACAACAGTCTTAAGAATTAGTGATGTGAGTTAGGTCTATTCATATTTACCAAATTCAAATTAAAAGGGAATATTTTTAAACATAAGAGTACACAAGTACACATTCCATTAGCCACCAGAATGAAGACGCTCATCACATGTCATGGAACCTCTGAAAACTACTGAGCGCTCACAAGAGCATGAGGGTGCAAGAGGCAGCTAATCTCTAAGCATTGCTATGGAAATAACAGCCTCTCTGAAAGCATCCTAGGGACCCCCCAGAGGCCACCGGACCTCACTTTGAGATGTGCCAGTCTAGGGTATGGCCATGCGACAGACATCACAATTGAAAGAGAGGATACAGGGTTGAAAAAGAAGAAACACGAGGGACAATTTATGTTAATACTGAAATCACAAGAAGCATGCTAGAAGTAGGGCTGGAACAAGTAATAGTAAGCCAGGAGTTACTATGGTCAAAGACCACAGAGAGTGACTGCAACAAGGAGGAGCCACGGTTTTGTGTGGTCTCACGGCATGATACTCAAAATTCAGGATTTTTAGAAAGGAGGGAGGAATGGTCTGGAAGAAGCAAAGGAGGACAAAGAGGACCTTCTGCTCCTCCTCCACAAGTGTGTGGGAGAAAACAGCGACCAACTGAGAGGGCACGAAGGAAGCTCTGACTGTGTCATCTTCTGTTCAAAAAGAGCAGTTTTCAGACACCTAAAGATGAAATTCATAGGAACACTGCCTGAACCACTGAGTCATCTTCTGTTCCTGCCTGTTATGGACTGAATGTCTGTGACTCCTCCCCATGCCCAACCGTGCCAATTCATGTGTTGAAACCCCTTACCCATAGCGTGACTGTAGCTGGAGACAGGACACCCAAGGAAGTCACTAACGGTAAACGAGATCATAAGAGTGGGGCCCTGATCCAACAGGGTTAGTGTCCTTAAAGGAAGAAACAGTAGAGAACTCTCTCCACCCCAACCCCCTGACCATATTCTCACTTGAAAGCGAAAGTGAAAGTGAAGTCGTGTCCGACTCTTTGCGACCCCATGGACTGAAGCCTACCAGGCTTCTCCATCCATGGGATTTTCCAGGCAAGAGTACTGGAGTGGGTTACCATTTCCTTCTCCAGGGGATCTTCCTGACCCAGGGATCGAACCCGGGTCTCTCGCATTGGAGGCAGGTACTTTAACCTCTGAGCCACCACTTGAAGGGAAGGCCATATGCGCACACACAAGTGAGGACGCAGCCACTGGAGGCACTAGAAGAGAGCTCTCACCGGAAACTGACCAAGCTGACACCGTGATAAGGACTTGTTGCCTCCAGAACGAAGGAAATGCGTTTCTGTGTTTTAAGCCTCCCGGCCTGTGGTGTTTTGTTATGGCAACTCAAACAGACTAATACACTGCCCTCCTTCCTTTTTTTTGACAGTATGAGCAACAGAGACTGAGAGGGTAAGGATTTTGAGTAAATGCAGTTCACTGAAGGCAGAGCCCAGATCACACTTGATAATTTTACATGACTGCTGGTGAAAAAACTAGGACTGCTTTTTGGTGGCAGGGTAAAGACAGACAGAGAGATAGACAGAGAGAGAGACAGGGACAGAGATATATCTCAGCACTCAAATTCACTAAGAAGCCAGATGAGGTGATTTCTTACTTCTTAGAAGACGCGGCACTACAGGTGTCTGATTCCAACCTGGCAAATTTTCATTCTCTCAAATAAAATTATGAGCGGGGGGGGGGTGGGGGGGGGTGGGGGGGTGGGGGGGGGTGGGAGGAGAGCGGGTAGTGAAATAATTGGAGAAGGCAATGGCAACCCACTCCAGTACTCTTGCCTGGAAAATCCCACGGATGGAGGAACCTGGTAGGCTGTAGTCCATGGGGTCGCTAAGAGTTGGACACGACTGAGCGACGACTTCCCTTTCACTTTTCACTTTCATGCATTGGAGAAGGAAATGGCAACCCACTTCAGTGTTCTTGCCTGGAGAATCCCAGGGACGGGGGAGCCTGGCGGGCTTCTGTCTATGGCATCGCACAGAGTCGGACACGACTCAAGTGACTTAGCAGCAGTGAAAGAGTTACCAAGAGACCAAATTTATATTCCCTTGTTTAAGGTTCTCATTTAATGAAAATATGCCCAGCACAGAAAATTACATATTAAAAGGAACGCTTGAATTCATCCAAAAGTCTAATTTTAAATGCCACTGTCTTTTAATGAACAAAGCTGACCCTTGAGAAGAGGGCAAGGTAGACATCCTTATGATGATCAAAGTTCAGGACATCTGTGCACACATCTGTCTTTTTCAATGGAACCTCTGAATACTGGGAACAAGAGAAACCCTAGCCAAGAGAAGGGTATCAAGGAGAACTATTCACAAGTTACATTCAGGATACACAAACAAATTAATATCTATCACATTATTATCTGAGTGTTTACCTACATTAATTTCTATTCTTTTGCTGTTATTTTTCATGTGATAAGGTGAAAGCTATATTTACCAACATTTTCTCAAATGATGCACTGTACCTAAAAAAAGATATAAATTCTAATAGTTTATGCTGTCAAAGTACAAAATTTTCATATTGTCTGCTATGTTTAACAACTGTGAAATGAACACTTTACCAGTATAACATATGTATTTATTAATTCTAACACTAATTCATATAAAAGTCTTGACTGTACCTAGTGATCTTTTCTAAAGATTTTTATTCAAAATACAAAGTAAATCTTTAAAATACATCAATATTTAACAGAAAATGCACACTGTAATTTCACGGCCAGCCATGAGAAGAAATATGTCAGTTTTCACTTTCACATGTTTGCTGATGAAATACAAAGGGCAGATTTCTAATAAAACTATTAGGTGAGAAAAGTTTGTGTACAAGGTAGGCTGAGAGAAGGTATGGTTTTACCAGTGGTCATGTATGGATGTGAGACTTGGACTGTGAAGAAAGCCGAGCACCGAAGAATTGATGCTTTTGAACTGTGGTGTTGGAGAAGACTCTTGAGAGTCCCTTGGACTGCAAGGAGATCCAGCCAGTCCATTCTGAAGGAGATCAGCCCTGGGATTTCTTTGGAGGGAATGATGCTGAAGCTGAAACTCCAGTACTTTGGCCACCTCACGGAAGAGTTGACTCATTGGAAAAGACTCTGATGTTGGGAGGGATTGGGCGCAGGAGGAGAAGGGGACGACAGAGGATGAGATGGCTGGATGGCATCACCGACTCGATGGATGTGACTCTGAGTGAACTCCGGGAGTTGGTGATGGACAGAGAGGCCTGGCATACTGCGATTCATGGGGTCGCAAAGAGATGAACACGACTGAGCGACTGAACTGAACTGACTGACTAATGTGCTCTTAATGGAAAAGTCAGGTGTTTTCCATCTTCAGTAGGAAAGAGATCTTGAAGGCAAAGTGAAAGCAGCTACAGAAAATAAATTACATTTCATTTGTTAGTTCAGTTCAGTCACTCAGTCATGTCCGACTCTTTGCGACCCCATGAACCACAGCACACCAGGCCTCCCTGTCCATCACCAACTCCCGGAATTCACCCAAACCCATGTCCATTGAGTTGGTGATGCCATCCAACCATCTTATCCTCTGTCGTCCCCTTCTCCTCCTGCCCTCAATCTTTCCCAGCATCAAGGTCTTTTCAAATGAGTCAGCTCTTTGCATCAGGTGGCCAAAGTATTGGAGTTGCAGCTTCAACATCAGTCCTTCCACTGAACACCCAGGACTGGTCTCTTTTAGAATGGACTGGTTGGATGTCCTTGCAGTCCAAGGGACTCTCAAGAGTTTTCTCCAACACCACAGTGCAAACTCATCAATTCTTTGGCACTCACCTTTCTTTATAGTCCCAACTCTCACATCCATAGATGACTACTGGAAAAATCATAGTAAGTCCATTTTCACATGTACATACTTCCACCTTTCAGAATTCTGCTTCCCAACCCCAGCTACATAAACATATTCTAAACCAGCACTATTCAAAGTAAACCAGTACTAAACCAGTACTGTCTACACAGGCACTGTACACAGTGCCAGTCAGGAAACTGCTTATTACCCTTCCACGGTTAGATGAATAGTAAAAATGGGGGTAGGTGCTTAGAAACTCCTGCAGCAATTTGGCATTGCTCCAACATCTAAGTCTGTGATGAATGGGCTCATCTTATTGAACAGGATGCCATGTGGACAGACTCAGGTCGAGTTTCATATGATGCAATCACTCTAGTTCCACATAGACTGGGGGAAATCCAGCCCTTCACCACGAGCAGTCAGAGGTACTGTCAGTTCAGTTCACTTCAGTCACTCAGTCATGTTCAACTCTGCAACCACATGAACTGCAGCACGCCAGGCCTCCCTGTCCATCACCAACTCCTGGAGTCTACCCAAACTCATGTCCATTGAGTCGGTGATGCCATCCAACCATCTGATCCTCTGTCGTCCCCTTCTCCTCCTGCCCTCAATCTTTCCCAGCATCAGAATCTTTTCAAATGAGTCAGCTCTTCACATCAGGTGGCCAAAGTATTGGAGTTTCAGCTTCAGTATCAGTCCTTCCACTGAACACTCAGGACTGATCTCCTTTAGGATGGACTGGTTGGATCTCCTTGCAGTCCAAGGGACTCTCAAGAGTCTTCTCCAACACCACAGTTCAAAAGCATCAATTCTTCAGTGCTCAGCTTTCTTTATAGTCCAACTCTCACATCTATACATGACCACTGGAAAAACCATAGCCTTGACTAGATGGACCTTTGTTGGCAAAGTGACGTCTCTACTTTCTAATATGCTGTCTAGGTTGGTCATAACTTTCCTTCCAAGGAGTAAGCGTCTTTTAATTTCATGGCTGCAATCACCATCTGCAGTGATTTTGGAGCCCAAAAAAATGAAGTCTGACACTGTTTCCACTGTTTCCCCATCTATTTCCCATGAAGTGATGGGACCAGATGCCATGATCTTAGTTTTCTGAAAGTTGAGCTTTAAGCCAACTTTTTCACTCTCCTCTTTCACTTTCATCAAGAGGCTCTTTAGTTCTTCACTTTCTGCCATAAGGGTGGTGTCATCTGCATATCTGAGGTTATTGATATTTCTCCTGGCAATCTTGATTCCAGCTTGTGTTTCTTCCAGTCCAGCGTTTCTCCTGATGTACTCTGCATAAAAGTTAAATAAGCAGGGTGACAATATACAGCCTTGATGTACTCCTTTTCCTATTTGGAACCAGTCTGTTGTTCCATGTCCAGTTCTAACTGTTGCTTCCTGACCTGCAAACAGATTTCTCACGAGGCAGGTCAGGTGGTCTGGTATTCCCATCTCTTTTAGAATTTTCCACAGTTTATTGTGAGCCACACAGTCAAAGACTTTGGCATAGTCAATAAAGCAGAAATAGATGTTTTTCTGGAACTCTCTTGCTTTTTCCATGATCCAGCGGATGTTGGCAATTTGATCTTTGGTTCCTCTGCCTTTTCTAAAACCAGCTTGAACATCTGGAAGTTCACGGTTCACATATTGCTGAAGCCTGGCTTGGGGAATTTTGAGCATTACTTTCCTAGAGCATGAGATGAGTGCACTGTAGATCAGCCTAATACTACCACCAGCTGCACTGCCAATACTGGGGCTTGCATTTAGGACTACAACGGCGCAAAAGAGACCAATGAGAATGGAGGACTTCATAAGAAAATGATGTGCTCATGCCCAAGAAAGACCAGATGACATCAGACTATTAAGACCAATGTTCCATGGGAGTTTAACCAGAGAATAAGTGATGATACTACTTTCCATAGCAGCAAGTACCACACTCATACACCAGAAGGAATTTTGTTCCAGGCAAATAATATCAAATGGCATGAAATACATGGTCATTTCAAAGATTGATTTTTTCAGTAGTTTTGTTTATATTTCATTTGTAAAATCTGTTTGGGTTTTGTGGTTGCATGAGAGTTATAAGCATCAGGAGTTTACATGTAGTCTTACATTAATACATATTTAAGTAACGTAACAGAAATAAAGTCTGCAGCGGAGGTCTGCAACAATTTTCCCTTCCTTAAAAAGATTCCACGCACAATTTCAATTTGAGAAGTAATGGGGTCTTGGGCGTTGCATTAAGGTCAGAAACCTGGATGGGAGAACAGCAGAAATTGAATAGGGAGTGGTGGCAAGGTGCAGTCAGCATCTGTACTAAACATTTCCAAGCCCAGTGGGGAAAGAGGCTGCTTGGAAGAAATATGCAGCCTGTAAGCATGTATTGTAATTTAGTTACATCATTTGAGTTATTTTGTTATAAATGGGAGCCTAAGGGAGGAACTTCATAACACGATTGAACTTCATTTTGGGAGACTAAGAATTAAGAGAAATATCAATAACCTCAGATATGCAGATGACACCACCCTTATGGCAGACAGTGAAGAGGAACTAAAAAGCCTCTTGATGAAAGTGAAAGACGAGAGTAAAAACGTTGGCTTAAAGCTCAACATTCAGAAAACTAAGATCATGGCATCTGGTCCCATTACTTCATGGGAAATAGATGGGGAAACAGTGGAAATAGTGTCAGACTTTATTTTGCAGGGCTCCAAAATCACTGCAGATGGTGACTGCAGCCACGAAATTAAAAGATGCTTACTCCTTGGAAGGAAAGTTATGACCAACCTAGAGAACATATTGAAAAGCAGAGATATTACTTTGCCAACAAAGGTCTGTCTAGTCAAGGCTATAATTTTTCCAGTAGTCATGTATGGATGTGAGAGTTGGACTGTGAAGAAAGCTAAGCACTGAAGAATTGATGGTTTTGAACTGTGGTGTTGGAGAAGACTCTTGAGAGTCCCTGGGACTGCAAGGAGATCCAACCAGTCCATCCTAAAGGAGATCAGTCCTGGGTGTTCAGTGGAAGGACTGATACTGAAGCTGAAACTCCAATACTTTGGCCACCTCATGTGTAGAGTTGACTCATTGGAAAAGATCCTTACGCTGGGAGGGACTGGGGGCAGGAGGAGAAGGGGACAACAGATGGCTGGATGGCATCACCAGCTCGATGGACATGAGTTTGAATGAACTCCAGGAGTTGGTGATGGACAGGGAGGCCTGGTGTGCTGTGATTCACAGGGCTGCAAAGAGTCGGACACAACTGAGTGACTGAACTGAACTGAAGAATTAAGATTTCTTTAATGAAAGTTTCCGGTTTATGAAACAGAACTTAGGCAAAGAACGCCTCCATCCAGAAATGGCCAATTGATAGATGTGATTAAGAATGTCAGTCTTTCAACAACTTCTTCCCTTTGTAATATAACCATGTAGCAATAATGGCTCTGACCCCGTAACAATTTTAGGAGGTCAGTATGCCAAGAATGGTCACTACTTTCAGATAAGGAAACGGAGGTTCAGAGGCGCGGTCTGTGCCAAGCCCAGATAAATAAGAACATGGCCAAGAGAGGACTTTAATCCACTTTCCTAATTTTCAGTCCAGTATTAGAAGTATTTTTAAACTTGATTCACAGAGAATTTTGTTATTTTTAGAAAATAATAATTTTTTAAAACCTCATCCAATTCTGTAAGATAATAACTACCACTTTTCTCTTTTTTCAGTTAAAAAAATAATTTTAAATTCCAGATCAGTATTAGGAAATAAGTGGGCAGAATAATAATTATTTTTCCTTTAGGATTATACAGTATATGAATTTTACATGATTAGAAGAAAAACTAGTGCATATTAAACTATCATCATGACCCAGCCTGGCACCCAATCACTTTGGTGGTCCTCTATTTTTACGTTATTCTACCAGATTAGATTTACATTTTCCCCCTCCTTTTACATAGACTGTAAAGGAGGGAGTAAAGAAAGGCAACATGTTGTGGAAGGAATACCAGGCTTTGTATCAAGATGCTGGGTCTCAAGCCACAACTGTGAATCTAATCACTACCTCTCACCAGAGACCTATGACCTCTACATGTCCCTGCGTTCACCTGCTCACCAAGTCCTCCTTCTGAGAATCTCTGCGTGGCCTGGAACAAACAGGGCAGTAGCCTCCTACCTGATTCCCACCTCTCCAGTCCCTCCTTTTTCTGATCTTTCCTCTTTGCTACCTAGATGACCTTTCTAAGATGCAAATCTGATCCTTTCACTTCTCTGTTGGAAAGCCTTCAATTAACTTTTTATCCCTGGATGGATACAATCTGAACTCTGCCACCTGGCATACATAGACCTTCCGAATCTGGCCATCTCTGGTCTCATCTTCTCCAACTCAGTTTGCCCACCTTGTCATGAAATACATATTCTTATTCTGCGGTCCATATGCATGCTCATGTTCTATACTTCAGCCCCTTAAGAAACCAGTAGTGGGGAGAGGGTAGGATGATTTGGGAGAATGGCATTGAAACAAGTACAATATCATATATGAAATGAATCACCAGTCCAGGTTTGATGCAGGATACAGGATGCTTGGGGCTGGTGCACTGGGATGAACCAGAGGGATGGTACGGGGAGGGAGGAGGGAGGGGGGCTCAGGATGGGGAACACGTGTACACCATGGCGGATTCATGTTGATGTATGGCAAAACCAATACAATATTGTAAAGTAATTAGCCTCCAATTAAAATAAATAAATTTAAATTAAAAAAAAAAGAAACCAGTAGTGGTTCTTAGAATATTTTGTCTCATAATGCCTTGGAACACACTATGACCCCTGCCTGAAACATCTGTCCTCACATCCCCTCCTAACCTGAACTCTTCCCCTTCCTTCAAGTCCTTTACCATCTCATCTGTGCCACAGCCTTTGAGAGCATTCCAAGAAGCTTCACTCTTCCCACCTGCACTCAGCACATCCAACCCCTCTTCTCTGCTCCCCTGGCATTAATCTGTACAGAAGGAGATAGGCTATCATATCCATGACTCTATAACTATACTTAATAATCCCCTTGACAATGGGAACAATGATTCTTCTCATCCTCAGCACCCATCATGTAAGTCAGATGTCAATAAATGTTTTCTAAATGTATGATATGTGGCCTTGGGCACATCTGCCCCTATACCAGAGTTTCTTCTTTTTCATGAGAGGGTCAGACTAGAATATATCAAAGACCTTGGCCTCTTAAAGCTCTGGTTTTAGCACAGTTTTTCACAAAACACTGGGCTCTCTTTATAAATGGTTTATGAAGTTTTTAGAGAATAAAAACATATCATTTCAAATCATCAGGACACCTTGAGATGTCAAGTTTACAGATCTATACCAAGATATCATTAAAAATAATAATACTGGATGCCATTACTGAGCCTTGAATTATATACAAGGAACTGACAGAAATTCACCTACTCTTGTTAATTTCATTTACTCCTCCCATGATGTAGATGTTACCTGTCTTCATTTTAAACAAGAGAACACAAGGAACTTTGAGAAGTTAAAAGATCACAGAGCTAGGAGGCACTGAAATAGCTTTAAACTTACTGCTGTTTGACTTCAAATATCTTGTTCCCCACCACTTCGCTGGGTGAGGCGAAGGGATCTATCTAGGACACTAGCCTTGTCTCCATATTCTACTCAATAACTGATTTGGTGCTTAACGTTTAATCACTGTTGAGAGGCAATAAGAAATTCAATCAGGAACATTTTAATCAGCAAAGGTACTTAAAGAACGTTAACTTTCCCATGAAACTGACAAAACACCCTTTGGCAACTAACCTGTCTAAACAAGTAGATGTCATGAATGCGGAATTTTGTACCAATAGCTTTTTATATTTACATTTAGGACACCTTTCAATTTAAGAAGAAATAAACTTTCTTAAAAGATAAAACATGAAGTTTAAACTCAGGTTTTACTCTTGTGTTTGAACAGCATACTCTGTTAGACGTGTTACTTTGTATTACTACTCTTCTTGTATTTTGTATTACTAAACTACTACTGTAATTTAACTGAAAATAAGCTGATCAATTCCTAAATGCCTTAAATCATCAGCCATCACACAGCATTTAATACAACCATTTTAAAACCCATGATATTCAATTCTCAATATCCTTTGCCAAGTTGACTTGATACTTTTTTCTTCATGAAAAACCAAACAGGCTGCGACAGAACAAAGCATTATCTGAAGTCCCTTTGGCCACTTGGCCTTCTGATACATACCAGACTAAGAGTTTAGATGGATGGCTTTAATTAAATAAAATGCTGGCAAACTAGCAAATGCACAGTGGTTATTAACAATATAGTATTAAGAGTTTCCTAGTTCATCAGTTAGGAGAAGTACCTAATTCCTGTTCATTCTTGCCTTCATGGCAAACACTCTGAAAAAAAAGAAAACTATGTAACATTTCAAGTCCTGTGGGGGAAAGCCATTCATTTATATGAGTTTAAGTTTAATCAAATAATTCCATTTAGAAATATGTTGGCATGCCAATTCTTACAGTTACAGTTAGCAAACCTATCTAGCAAAGTCAGTTTGTCAAAAGTCCAAAATATACTTTGGAACCTTTTCCACAGTATATATAACTATAAAACTCTTCTTGTAAATTCTTAATGAAATATTTGGTGGCAGTTTATTAAAATTCAGTCCAAAAAACCCATAAGACATTATAATGTTAATATAATGCTAACAACTGTATCTTAGGAAATGTAACAATTTCTTTTTCAAATTATCTTCTTTTTAGAAACTGATGTCAGAAGTCTTGGCTTTGTCACTTTAGGCAAATTTTTTCATTCTCTGGGCATTAATTTGTCCCACCTCCAGAGGAAGTTATAATACCTACCTTACTGGCATATATAAGGACTGTACCAAATAATGCTCATGAAATGTCAAACACACATGCTCAAGGTATGGCAGACTCTCTGTACATTTTGATTTCTTCTCTTTTGCCCATGCCACTCCCTGATCAAAAATCAAATTTCAAATTGGACTTTTTTATTAAGCAGGTTATGTGGGGTAGGTAGTCCATCAGTCCTTCCAATGAACACCCAGGACTGATCTCCTTTAGGATGAACAGGTTGGACCTCCTTGCAGGCCAAGGGACACTCAAGAGTCTTCTCCAACACCACAGTTCAAAAGCATCAATTCTTCAGCACTCAGCTTTCTAGATCACCAGATCTCCTTGTGATATGGAAAGTGAAACAAACCAAAGATGTAACAAAGGCACACTACCTAAGCCCAAAAGCCCCCTGTGCTTTCACGTGGATATTTTATAAAAACTAATTCTTTATGTCCAAAATGATCCAAATACTCTCATCTGACAAGACAGAAGCAAAGCCCCAGACACAATCATTCCTACAAATGTTCAAAGAGAAGTTCTCAGGTTCACTTGTAGACCTTCAAAATTTAAGAGAAGCACGGAAAGGCAAGGGGGAAAGGAGCTATACAAATGCATGCATTTTCCTCTGGAGAATGTTACACACACACACACACATGCACGCACACATGCACACACACACTTACTAACCAAATCCACACAAATCAGAAGGGAAGCTACAAGGCGAAAGAAAAGGCTTCATTAATTACTGAGGCACCTATTCCTTTACATTGAGATTTTCCTTCATTCTTATTACAGACGATCAGCTAATAAGTAGATTAAAACAAAGAATAAATTACTTAATTTAATTTGATTGGAAGGAATATTCAATAGAACAGGTTTCAGAATCATTTCTCCTCTCCTAAAACAGTTACCCAAAGTGTATTAGGCAGTTTCCTAAAGAATTGGGTTTATCAGCTCAGGCGAAAAATCGGGGGGAGGACAGAGAAATGTGTCTTGAATTTTAATAGTACGTGGGTGAATTTTTACCATACATGGGTGAATCTTAACATGTCATTTTGGAAGTGACTGCATTTACTGCAACAACCCATATGTTACAGTTTCTCTGCTCAGCACTGCATGCAGCAGCAATAGTTCACTCAGTATCATTTTGACAGAGGCATTCAAGATGAACCCAAGTTATGAATGGTGTGTAGGGATGGCTTGAAATTAAAGAGATTGGCCAAACCTCTCTTTGTATGTGACAATACCAAGAGGCAGTTTCCCTAAATCTCTGAATTGAGATTAGCATTTTTTTTCAAGAATAACGTTAAAAAATACATGTTCAAGTATGTGGTCCTTAAAGAAGCCAGCAGCCTGTATTAATTTGCATTAAGTTTCAGAAAGAGATTTAGCTAAATAAAATCTACAGGAAAAAATGTTATGCTAGAGTAGTCTCCATAATGGATTTTAGAATGTTTAAATGTAAATTGGAGTTGGGGGCGGGGGAAATGAGGAAAGAAAAATGGTTCTATGAGCACAACTAACCTAAGAATTTAAAGATTCTAGAAATCGACTTTTTAGTCAATGTTATTCTCAAACAAAATTTTAAATGTATTTGTTTCCTCCATGCTCATTATTTTCCAAAGCAACCTGACAGTTTAATATTTCTGTTTATATTTGACAAGAACCTAACTCAACACTGTTTGAATCACTTAAAAAGAAAAAAGCTAAATACAATCTGATTTCAAATTCAAATATAAAACTGCTCATTATTTTACAATAAAATTCTTTCAAAAGGATATGATCATCTCAAGCAACGTCCTCTGATATTTGCATTAGAAATCATGTAGGCAGCTCAGCTCATTCAAATACACACACACTCATGCACACACACACAACTGAAACACAAACATCAGGTGAGAGATTTTAAAAGAAACAAAACACACATATTTGTACATTTCCAATGAAGCAGGACCTCAAAAAGAAATGCCACAACCAAACAAAAACAATAGTAATTAGAAAAGCATCACATAATATATGCAAGAAGTAAGAAACATTTCAAGTGAAAAAAGACACCAAGTAACAAATGGTCCCTGTTTTTCCCTACTGGAGAAGATAAGGCAGAATATCCAGTTTGACTTCCATTGTTATGTTCTGGAGGAAATTCAGTCTTATCTCCACCAAGCAGACAAGGGTGATCATCTTTCAAAGTTTATTTCTAAAAGACATACAGGTACATTTTGTCACAATCCAAAAATCTACCCATTTCAGCATTCTGATAAACCTTGCTGGCAGCACTGCCAGATACATTTAACACCAAGTGCCCTGACATTTAGTTCATAGCCCAGGCACTCCATGCCTGACAGAAGGCTTCCATTAGTGCTTTTAGCTGGTTATAAATTGTTGGTACTACTGTTTGCACCTTTTAAGATACTATCCACGAAGGGGAAAAGCAGAGGTGTTTCTAAAGCAGGGGTGTCTTTTTGAGTGGATGAACAGTAAGTTCGGTCACCAGAATGTATGCTGGAAAATGAATGCATCTCTAATCTCGAAAAAGGAAGTGGTTAAAAAGGGATGAATTCCCTGAGTCATTAAATAGGATATAAACCAAAGACAGGTTGTGCCACCTAGAGAAAAACTGAAAAGCGTACATTCGTTCTTCAGTAGTAGGCATTATTTCCAAAGCTTGAAACTTTTGGCATGACCAATAACCAAACCACCCTCCATATCCACTCATCACTCAGCTAGCTTCAGCTCCACTGACCACTCTGCCTTCTCCACTCACCAGACCGCAACTCCCACCTGCTCTCCCCGCCCACCCACCCAAGCAGTTTCATTTAACCTCAGCACTGACGGCTGCACAGCCCTTGCGGACCCGGCATCCTGAAACCCTTTCAATCCTAAAGCATTTTCCTCGAAGCACAGCAGGCCAGGGTGAGAGGAGCCGTGGAATAAAGCCTGTGGACCATGCCAGCCATCCTCCCGCTCGATGCTAACACAGCCGCGGCGCACACCCCTCTAGCCCCCGGGGGCTAGAGGAAATTCTGGTGCACTCAGTACATCACATCCAGGTTACCGAGCTGAACTCCCCAGCCGACCTCCGCACAATCCAAACACTGAAATGACCTCAACAGAACCGAGCCTTGAAGGTGGTCAAAGGCCTTCAACTTTCCTCCGCCGCAAGCCACTTAAAGCAACGTGCCCAGTACACTTGTCAGGCTGAAGCACAAAAGGTCTCCAGGCCACCTGGCACGGAGAGCCGCTTTTTACGAAGAAAATAGACAGCAATTACGAAAAGCCCGCAGTCCTGCGGTATAAACTTGACAGCGGGGATTGCGCTGGGGCATAACTCTCATCTCCGAGGTATCACTGCCAGCCCCGGACCCTTAGTCTTGGGGGGCAGCTTTCCCCCTCTCGCCCTTCCCCTGCGGAGGCATGCGGCAGCGCCCACTTTCCGCCCCCAAGCTCTTCTTCCTCTCCTTGCTGAATTCCCCAGCAACTTTGGGCTTGGCAGTACCATCAAAGCCCAGCCACAGGCCGGGACACCGCCAAGGCGGTCGCGGCAGCGAGGAGGAAAGTTTGAGAAGTCACTTCAAGCACCGCAGGACCGCCCCCCTCCCTGCTCAGCACCCAGCTCACAGACGGCCGCCCGGGGCTCCACGTGCGAGCGGGCCCAGGAGACGCTCTCCGGGTCCCCACAAGTCCTCTCCAGAAAGAAAATCTTGGCACAACCGAAAAGTTCCCTGTTGCAGCACCTCTTTCTTCCCTCCTCCCCCTACCCCCTCCACTCCACACCCTCCCCCCTCCCCATAAAAAAATCTATAGAGTTCGCAAGCCGCCGCCCGGACTCGCCCGCGGCCCACGAGGGCGCGGCGCCCCTCCCCCGTCCTCCGCGGACAGGAGGGAGGGAGCCCGGGGAGAGGGAGGCACCGGGGCGGCCCCCGGCCCAGACCCCCTCCCCGGCCCTCCTGGCCCGATCGCCCCGCTCACCTCTCTCCTGCTCTTCCGCCTGCAAGCAGATGGGGATATTCTTCTTCCACCCCGGCATGGTGTCTGCTCCCGGCGCTTGCTCTTCGGCTCGCTCCTCCTCGCCCGCTCGCTCTCCGTCTCCCGGGCCGGCCGAGTCACCCCGCGCCTCCCCGCTCGCCCTCCCCGGCTGGCCGCGGCGCTCTCGGGACTGTTCAGCAGGGCTGGGGCGCCGAGGCGGCTCCCGGGCGCATCGAGGCGGCGCCGCGCGCCCCGCGCTCGCCGCAAACTCGCCGGCGGCTCCGGGTGGCGGGGGCCGGGCCGGGCGGGCCGGGCCGGGCAGACGGGGCTGCAGCCGCGGTGGCCGCGGTGTGGCCGGGAGGCCGGGCCGGGCCGGGGGCGGGGGCGCGTGCAGGCCGAGAGCGGGGACTGCAGAGCCCCCGGGAGGTGGGCGCGGGCGGCGGGAGTGGGCTCGCGCTGTCGCCTCTGTCCCCTCCTCCTCCTCCTTCTTCCCCTTCCTTGTCTCTCCGCCGCCAGCAGGTGGGATTCAGAGCCGCCGCCGCCGTCGCCGCCGCCGCTGCACAAAGCTCCGCGGGCGGCAGGACTGAGGCTGCAGGTTCCCCCGGCGCCTGGCGGCGGAGCCTCCCCCGAGACGCGCGCGAGGCGAGCGGGCACGGAGGGGGCGCGCGCGCTCACACCCTCCGCGCCCCGGGCGGCCGGCCTGCAAGGTACCGAGCCGGCGCCCAGCCGCGGCTGCCGAGCCCACGCCGCTCCTCCTCCCAAAACCCAAACCGGCGGCTCCACCGGCTCGAGCGACGACCTCGCTGAAGTAGGGGGCAGTGTCTCTCCCTCTAGTCCCTCCTCCCGCCGCTCTCCCCCCGCCCGTGCTGTCGCCCCCTCCCCCAAGTTGAGACTTTTCAGCTACAGATTCGCTAACTTTGCCCTCAACTAAGGGAAATTGCAACTTTCGGATGGTCAGCGCCGGGCCCGGAATACATTTTCAGCTTGGGTGGGAAGGGTATGAATAGAGAACCTCTTTTGTTTTAAATGAAGCCGGGAGATTTAATCGCAGTCTCTAAGTATCAGAAGGATTTTATGAACAGGTTTTATGATTAGTTTCTTCCCCTTGTCATAGGCTCATAGAATATCCTTGCAAGAATGAATTAGGGGGGAGGGGACAGCTTTTCGATAGAGCCTGGAAGATTCTGCCCAGACTTGGGGGCGCTGGCTTGTGATTTCAAAAGGATAGTGCTAGGAGGGGCTTCTGACAGTCTTTCTGATGCCACTTGGCAATTGTCTGTCCTGCAGGGTTAGGCCATCCATCTGCCCCGAGGCTGGGGTTCTGGCTAGATAACACCTAAGTCTTCACCTCCTGAGTGTCTGATGGGAACTGAAGAATTCGGGGTCCCTGAGGCAATAACTACTGGTTTGTAGTTGTCAGAGACCAACCATTGCACTGCTGAGACTCTTTCTGCCGAGCAGTTTATTTTGGCCTCTGAAGAAACTGCAGTTTGTCCTCCCAAATTGAGGACGTTGGCTCTCAACAGACTTCTCTCTCTCTCTCTCTCCTCGGAGACATAATAATACAGCCAGAGGAAGGTAATAACCACAAAAGACAGAAAGATAGAATCTTTTTTCCCCTGCCACTGCATAAGCAGTCTTATCAAGCTGGGATGTTTACTCCTGCTGCTGCCCCTTGGCTGGGTGGCTGTCTGTCATTACAGAACTGCCAAGCTGCCAAAGACAAGTGGCTGTCACTCCTAAACAAAGGAGAGGCCCAGGCCCAGGCACCTCAATGAGTAATGGAATTGAAGGGCTAAAGAAGACCAGAGTCAAACCATCCCTGGGGTTATCAGTAGAAATCCTGTCTGAGCTGCTCAAATCTTCCTTCCAGACTCTTTGAGAAGTAAAATCCGGAAAATCAATATGAATGTTGCACCTGTCACCCTTAAACCACCGACTCTCCATCCTGAAATTAACAAAATTCCTTGGGTAGTTTCCTCTTGTCCTACTCTTGTTTCAAGATGGAATCTCAGCAGTCTTATGTGAATAACAGCATTTGTCATGGATTTTCCCAAAGAGACTATGGTGAAGGAAATGGCAACCCACTCCACTATGCTTGCCTGAAAAATCCCGTGGACAGAGGAGCCTGGTGGGTGATAGTCCACAGGGTCACAAAGAGGCGGACATGGCTTAGCAACTAAACAACAAAAGGGAAAACCCTAACCAGCACTGCAAGTCTGTACACAGGCAAAGACTTAGGTTTTGACGACATAGAAATGACTACAGCGTTGGCATGCTTGCTTTTTGTTTTAATTGCATGTTATATAGCATTTTATATGTATGTGGTTGCTCTAACAAGCATAATTCCAGAAGACATACTCAATAAGGTAGGGACTAAACCATACTCTTATATTGCAATCAGTGGTGCGGCTTTCCCGCCAAAATGAGTGATAGATTACAGTTGCTAGAGAGTTCCAGCTCACAACTGTTAAAATAATAGTATTTTAAATGAGGTAGACAAAATTCCTACTATGTGTTAGACTCTGAGCTAAAAGCTAGAGATACAAGAGGGAATTGATATTTAGTAATGGAAGATCAAATTTATACATTTTCCTGTGTTTTAGGGATCAGATATTACTTCACAGATAATACAACTGAGACTGGCAAAGAAGCTCTTTAAGAATGGATTCGTATCTTCCCCAACCTCAAAGTACGAATTGTCTCAGCTTATATTCAACAATATCCAGTGCCTTGGATCATCTTTGTATGTACATCTAAGTCATCAGTTGGGCTGTAAACTCTGCAGGGGGAAGTAGGGCTTTTCTCTTTGCATCTCCAGAGCCAGTGATGGTAATGTCTCAGTCAATGATGGTAGATGATGCTGGCATTTAACCTCACTTGGGCTACCTTCAGCATGTTATCTAAGGAAAATAGGCCTTGACACTATGAAATCACTTGGTAATTTCAAACCAAAAAAGAAAAAAACACTAAATCATTTAAGACTTGAGGCTGATATATTTGGTTCCATTGCCCAAAGCCACATCATATTCAAAGCATTATATTTAAAAACCTACTCCAAGGAAGTTGCAGTGTTATTGGGACCTTTATGGAAAAGATATCTACCAACCAGTAGGATATAAGATATAATTTTTCTCCTTTTCTAAATTTGAAAATCAGACTTCAACTACAACTTTGGGTTGGCCATAAAGTTTATTTGGATTTTTCTGTACGATACTGTGGGAAAACATGAACGAACCTTTTGGCCAATCCAGTACAACTGCATTGCCTATTTCCAGACATCAGCTCATTTAAATTAAGAATTTTTGCTCCTTTTCTGAACATAATTTCTTCCAAGTTATCTATACACTTTCAATAGCTTTGCAGTCTGCGTTTACAGAAATCAAAGGTGAATTTAAATTAATTGTTTTACCTTGACTGGTACACAGTTGAACTCACAGTCCATAAGACACATCCCTAAACATGGCCTCAGTTGATCCATTATTTTCCTGTTGGCAATTTTCAAAGTAAAGTGAAGAGACGTGTTCTCCCACTGCTAGTGCGTCCCTCACCTGGTAGAAAAGAAACACAACCTGTAAGCCAAAGGCTTTACTTCGACTGCTTAATCACCATTCCAAGCTTATGTGGATGCACTCAGTTCATTAAAGAAATTTGGAAATGCGTGTGACGGAGAGAGTGCACAGCTGCCCTTCTGTCTCCCTTGTACTCTGACAATTGAGCTTCCAGGCTCCTGCTCAGAGGGCCTTGCACACTAACAGAGTGTTATGACTTCTTGGGACTGAATTTCATGAGTTTGAGGAGTCCCCCAGGAGATGTAAAACCCCAGCTGTTATTTTGGATTGGCTCCAGGGCCTAAAAACAGCCAATATATTTTTTTAATCGTGCATTGACTTTTACGAACACAAACGCTGCATGCTAAACAGCCACCTGAACGTTTCGATACTGCTACCAGAGTGCAGCGATTCTTTTCTATTGCATGCAGTGAATTTGAAAACTCTTTTAACACCTGCTATGCGCTGCTAGTGGGTACTGAGGATTCTTTAAGATGTTGTTAACTCACTTTTAGCTGCAAAACCCTCTTTGAACATTTAAAATGAAAGAGGAAGCTTCCTTGGCTAGTTTATCTTCCTAGGGAAAGAAACAGGGCAGAAAGCACACAGAATGAATCCAAATGGGTTTTACTCTGAAATCTTCAATTAGGAGAACGTTACGGGGAAAGGGGAAATGGGCAAGAAGCAGCAGCTCTAACATGAGTAATTTAAGTAAGGCACATGTGAAAGCCAAATCAAAGTTCATTCACGAAAAACTTTAGAGTGTATTTTTAAATGACAGTATGGCCTTCCCTTGTAGCTCAGTCGGTAAAGAATCTGCCTGCAGTGCGGGAGACCCGGGTTCAATCCGTGGGTTGGGAAGATCACCTGGAGAAGGAAATGGCAACCCACTCCAGTATCCTTGCCTGGAAAATCTCATGGACACAGGAGCCTGGTGGGATGCAGTCCATGGGGTCGCAAAAAGTTGGCCGCAACTGAGCGACTAACACACTTATGGGGCTCAGCGGTCGGAACTATTCGTCGTTAATCTTATGTGCCACCTTGACTAGACTACTGGATGCCCAGATATTTGGTCAAACATTATTTCAGGTATGGCTGTGAGTGTGTTTTGGATGAGGTTAATGTTTAAATCCATGGACTGAGTAAAGCAGATGGCCCTCATCTAATCAGCTGAAGGCCTGAATAGACAAAAAGGCTGACCATCCCCAGAGTAAGAGAGAATTCCCTCCCAGCTGACATTCTTTGAAGTAGGACATCAGATTTTTCCTGTCCTTGGACTCAGACTGAAACTTCACCTCTATCTGAATCTCAAGCCTCCCAGTCTTTGGACAGGAATTCCATCACTGGTTCTTCTGGTCTTCAGGCCTTTGGACTCAGACTGGAACTATAGCATCAGCTCTGCTGGGTCACCAACTTGCTGATGGCACGTCTTGGGACTTGTCACCTTCCCTAAGTACATAAGCCACATCCTTAGACTAAATCTCTTTATAAACACACACATATAGAGATATACCCACAGAGACACACATACATGTACACAGACGCAGAAACACACACACGTACCCACATACATACACACACAGACACACACATACCCCCTACGATTCTGTTTCTCTGGAGAAACCTAATACAGAGATCTAGGTTCAACTCTTGCCTCTACCACATAATAGCTCTATAACTCAGGGCAATTTATTTAACCTCTGTGTTCCTGCATGTTTGAAATGTAATACCTATATGGCAACGTGATGGTGAGGATTAAATGAGCTGGTACATAGACACTTAGCACAGTACTTAAAATGTAGTTAATTGTAGTTGGAAAAATAGGATTACATTGGTTACAAAAGAAGTGATGGAAAGCAAACTCTTGAGATTTGTGGGCTAGGCTTCAAAAAGCACAAGAACTCTCTAAAATGGTCTGTAAATTTTTGTATGTATGTTTATGAGTCCATCCTCCCACACCTCCTTGCCACACAGGCGCATACACACTTGGGGATACAATAACATCTATAGTTCCTATCAAGTTCTCACAGGAATGTCTACTCCAAAAAGAGAATAAAGGTCCCTGAAAAGAATGGGAAGACTCCAGAATAGAATTAACTTTTGGTTTTGCTAAAGAAAAGCACTGATTTAAAAGAGATTCTTCTTCCTGAATTAGCTTTAGGATTATGACACTCAAACTCCCATCTTCTCTTTCCCTTTGCATTCAAACTTTTCACAAAGTCATCCATACTGCTGACACCCAAGTTTGCAGTTCTGATTCACTCCTAAACTAATTCCAATTTCTCTCTGAAAAAAGGCATGATCATCATTTCAGGCCCGTAGGGCGAAAACCAGAGGAACATTTGACTCCGTCCCAAATCCTAGTTGGTTAACAAGTTCTTTCAAATCTACCTTTGAAATTATTCTTGGATCTCTCTCCTTCCTTTCCATAAACATTGCCCTGATTCTTGCCATTATTATCGCTCAACTGGACAATCCCCATAGTCTTTTTGGCGTTTACTTCTTCAGCCTCTCTTTGCTCCAAATAATACTGCTACCAACTTTGCGGTTTCCCTTTGAGTAAAATGACCTATTTTCTTCCTGCCGTCTCAAGTCTTCCAACAGTCCTTCATATCTATTTCAGCTTGTCTTCAGCCACAACTGCTCCCCACATATGCTTGCCCTTCCTTCCTTTCTTTCTCCTTTCCTTTCTTCCCTCCCTCCCCTCCTTCCTTTCTTGAACTGCCCCCAGTAGCCCTCTCTTCTTTGCATCACTTCCATTCACTAAATATATCATCTGCTTCCAAACTTTTATATCTTTGCTCATTAGAACTAAAGCACGTTGCGTTTCTGAGACTAAGAGAAGTTGCCTTACAACTAGTATGTGCTGTGGACATAATTTGAACCCAGGGGTATTGGGCCCTAGAGTTTATTATCTTTCCACCCACCGTGTAACTATGCATCTTCATTTCAACTCAAAGCAATATTGTTTATATCTTTCAAGGTCCATTCATATTCTACTTCTTCTTTGGATCTTGATTTCTCTGAGTTCCCAACCCCCTTGTACTATCATATTTTTCTGGTAATAGTGTTTATTTGCAAGTTATGTTGTATAAGTCTAATCTATCTTATTGTACTCCTAAGTTTTTATAGGGAAGTATATGTTAGGCAAGTGGATTCTGGAGTAAAGTAGTCCAGGTTCAAATCCATCTGTGTGGTTCTTGGTAATTACTTTCTTCTCCCTGCCTTTGTTTCCTTATCTATAAAATAAAGATAATAATAAAACCAATCTCATATTATTGTTGGATGGATTAAATGAGTTAGTGCATGTCAAGCATTTAGACCTGTACTTGGCATAAGGAAGAATCTAATAAATTTCCATTGTTATTATCATTATAGGGTGAGAAATGTGGTTTATTCTTCTTGGCATTACTGCAAGCATCAAATATTGCACCTCGTAACGTGCACCCAATGGATGTTTGCTGAAAGGATGAATATTAAAAATAGCTTTCATTTCCTAAATAAATCTCCAATGATCATGAAGACCTGGACCATAAATGTGCCAGTAATGGAAATTTTACTTATTTCAATAAGGCTTGACAATATTTCTAGAAAAAACCTTTTAAGTCAGAATGGAGAGTAATGAATTTTTATTATTTTTACTATTATTACGAAAAAAGCCAACATATGTAATCGAATGGAGGACTAGACATAAATAAGCATTTCATCAAGAAAATTAAATAGATTTGTCCTACCTTCATGACAAAAATCTTCTAATAATAAATTCAGGTTTAGCCCCCTGAGAATCTAAAAAATTAGAGCAGTGAGGTGATTAAGGAAACTGCAGAGGGAAAATTAAGATAGCTAGCTGAAAAAAAAAAAAAAAGGTAGCTAGCTACATCTAGTATAATTTGGGTAAGTGATAACTAAGATCTCCCTTGGTTAAAATTCATGGACTTAGGAAAGGAGTGAGAGTTGGACCATAAAGAAATCTGAACGCCAAAGAA
Source organism: Capra hircus (assembly GCF_001704415.2). Classification (NCBI taxonomy): domain Eukaryota; kingdom Metazoa; phylum Chordata; class Mammalia; order Artiodactyla; family Bovidae; genus Capra; species Capra hircus. The sequence goes on along the minus strand of NC_030812.1, from coordinate 46,042,870 downwards.
TTGATGCTTTTGAACTGTGGTGTTGGAGAAAACTCTTGAGAGTCCCTTGGACTGCATGGAGATCCAACCAGTCCATACTAAAGGAAATCATTCCTGAATATTCATTGGAAAGACTGATGCTGAAGCTGAAGCTCCAATACTTTGGCCACCTGATGTGAAGAACTGACTCATTGGAAAAGACCTTGATGCTGGGAAAGAGTGAAGGCAGGAGGAGAAGGGGATGATGGAGGATGAGATGGTTGGATGGCATCACCGACACGATGGACATAAGTTTGAGCTAGCTCCAGGAGCTGATGATGGACAGGGAAGCCTGGTGTGCTTCAGTCCATGGGGTCACAAAGAGTTGGACATGACTGAACAACTGAACTGAACTGAGGAAAGGAGTAAATACCAAAACGAAAAAGAAATTATTTATCATGCTGGCAGGTGATAGATAAAAATAAAAGAAATGTGAGGAAAGTGTAGGTTGATCAAGAGGCAAGCTTTAACTTGTACATACTCTGGTGAATAGAGAATAGCAGTGGTTAGCAAACAGTGTGTGCCTGCATAGTCTAGTAGTTAGTGTACAGACTGATACAGTCATCTTAGAAAGTAATTTGACAATGTATAGGAAGTGCAAACTGCATATCATTTTGCCTTGTTAGGCAAACTTAGAACTCCGTCTTAAGGAAATTATCAAAGATGTGGACAAAGGTTTACACTCAAAGATGTTTATCATGTTTTAATTTATGATGGCAAAAAAATCAAAGAGGTCCTGAATGTGCAATAATAAGGAATTGTTTACATAATTATATTGAATGCTGTATAGCTCTTAAATATCATTAATTTTTTAAAAAAAGATCATTAATTTGAAAGGTAGCAATAAGTTCTAATGATATAAAGTTCAGCAAAAAAGAAGGTTGCATATACCATATTTTATAGATTCTAAGAAGCATGTGTGTGCTCAGTTGCTCATTCATGTCTAACTCTTTGCAACCTCGTGGGCTGTAGCCTGAGAGGCTCCTCTGTCCATGGAATCTTCCTGGCAAGAATACTGGAGTGGGTTGCCACTTCATATTCCAGGGAATCTTCCTAACCCAGGGATTAAACCCATGTCTCTTGTGTCTCCTGCATTGGCAGGCAGATTCTTTATCATTGAGCCCACAGGGAAGCCCTTTAAGATGCAGAATTTTTTTGTATTTTTACATATCTAGGATCATTGTGTTTCTTAAAGTTTCATTGCTTGTACATGTATATTAAAACTTACAGCTGGGGATACCAACTTAAAGGCATGTTCTAGAAACAATAGAACAGTTTCCAAAAAATGCTGCATCACCAATAGCCTAGCAGAAACAGAAGATAACTGTATAAAAAAATACAAATATTAAAAAGTCTGAATCACAGGGTGAATCATGAGTTGATGTTTGAATATTAAAAAGTTTTAGAATACCTAGCCAATCAATTTCACTTATTTTCATTCACGTAAGCTCAAAATATTTGAAAGAAACCTATGTCTAGAGGATTTTTTCAACAAATATAAAATAATAATCCTAAATCATTAAGCATTGCATCACATTATCAGCAATTCCTCTTGTTCCTTAATAGTACATAAAATAGATGTCCTTATAATAGGTGTGACCTACTAAATTAATGAAAAATAATACTTACATATAGTATAAATCCAGCGTTTTTAGAGGAGACAAGCTGTATCAAAATATGTTCTCTCTGGATATTGGCATTAATCTATGAGTTTTATTCTCTTTTTATACATTTTTATTTTTTTCTAAAGGGCAATATTATATTTTAAATAGGGAAATATTAGTAAATACTATTTTAAAAAACAATGATGAAAGCAAATTGTTGGAGACAAAATTCTTTTTCCAGTTACTCTGGAATTGGAATATCTATCAGCAATTCTGTAGTAACTAAGCCAAAAAACTGAATTTGAGAAGTTTGGGTTTCATTTTCTCTTCTGCCAGCCTAGCCATTTACAAACAGTTTGAGTTTTCTAGAATTTTCCTATTCTCATGTGTAAGAAATACACAATAATGCTCACTCACCAACTTCAAAGTAACAGGGAGTGAACATCCAGAATGAAACAAATAGATTATATCATAATTACAGTGAATCCTAGCAAAGAACACGAGCAAGGCATTTTGTGAAGGCAAATCTAGCTCTCCTTTAACTCATCGCTAAGCAGCAGCCGTCTCTCCACTAGCTGTGGGGTCCAGACCAGCCAATCTACTGAAATCCCCAGGAACACCAACCTCAGATCAGTTTCTGTCTGATGTACCAAAAGACATTAAAAAAAAAAAAAAAATGCCCCTCAGGGATTTGTAAGCTTATTTATTTTTACGACCTGAAAATTTTAGTCTCAGTGTTAAATGCAAAGTGCCTGACACATATGTATTATGCATGTATGAGCATTTGTTTATATTCTCTTTGACTTTTAAAAATCTGTTCAATGAGCCTTTTTATTTCATACTTATTATATACGGTGTTTCATTAAGATCCATGGATAGAGTCGCTCCTAGTTTATATTTACATTATTTAAGCCTTGCAAGTGATATTTGCTACTGGTTATGTAAATGGAAAATAACTTCCGAGATTTATGACGTGATTTTCTTTCTTGTGCTTGGTGACTGGGTTGCCTCCTGATTTTTATTTATGCCGGGAATGAAAATCAGCCCTTCCTTTTGCCCACCCACAAAGTAGCCTAACCTTTAAGAAACAACGTGACTGGAAATGAAGGCCGGGGTAGACGTAACTGCACTTAGCTCAGAATGACAATAGCTTCCTCCTAGAGACCATGGCTGCTGTTTATGGGGTCACACAGAGTCGGACACAACTGAAGTGACGCAGCAGCAGCAGCAGCAGAAACCATGAGGCAGTTCAGCTTCCAAGAAGAAATACCAGCCTGCTTTCTGGAACTGAAGGAGCAAGAAGTCCCAGAGCTTGACCTAGAAGCTACCCAAGCCCTGTACTTGCAGTCAGCCCTAGGGGACTTCAGAAAGGGCCTTTACTCTGGAAATGCTTACAGATGATTAAATGGCAGACAAAGGAAGCGTTTTAGATTCTGAAGGAGCAGTAGGCTAGGTGAGCACCAAAAAGTGGGACTGTCCACAGCCACCTTGAAGTCTAATGAGAAGTAGCAAATTGCAAATCAGTCTGTGGAACTGTTCTGTGTGAGAGAAGTATCTCCTCCTTGTGCTCCTTGTGAAAAGAGAAAAGTATAAAGAAGATAACGATGTTTCAAAACAGCTCCTCTCAGTTCACTGTTATTAAATGAACATTATTACATGATAATTCAAACGAAGCCAGAAACAACAAAGCAGAAAACTAAACCAAAACCAGAATGAAAACAGAACTACCCCTACGTGAAACGCCATGATGGCATCCGCTCAGGACCACAGCTGATCTTCTCAGCCCCAAAGCAAAGTGAATTTTATCAAGCCAGCAGCACCACTGAACTTGTAATTCCACAAAGTAGAGTCGACACGCTGCTAGTGAAACTTCTACAAGACTATCATTTTGTTCATTAGTTCTATCTTAAACTCATCTCACACTTTCAGTAACTAGTGTTTTACTCTTCCTAGTCATATTCAGAGCAGCCTGAAAGAAATTCTGCTCTGAGGCTGCCCCTAACTTTTGAAATTCTGATCTTTCTCAGCATCCACTTTTCTATCACTATTCTTTTTATCCCTGGAGACTTCCATATTTTCACTTCAAAACACAGACCTCCTCACCACCTCTCTACCATCTCCAGACTACACCTGTCTCAATTGTGAGCTCTGCTTTCTAACTCACAATTGACAAATCTGATGAACAAATCCATGCTAATGTGCTAACGTACTATCAGTCACTACTGTGCAAATGAAAGCATCCTGGTTTCCTATCCTTTTTCCCTTCTAGGAATTTTTCCTAGGGCCTTTTAAAGAATGCCTTATTTCAGTAACATGGGGACAGACCTGGAGAATATCATACGAAGGGAAGTCAGTCAGAGAAAGACAAATATTATATGATATCATTAATATGTGGAATCCAAGCAAAATGATACAAATGAACTTATTTACAACAGAGAAACAGACTCACAGATATAGAAAACAAAGTTGTGGTTACCAAAGGGAAAGAGGGAAGGGATAAATTGGAGTACGAAATTAATAGATGCACACTACTATATATAAAATATAAAAACAACAAGGATTTACCGGTTAGCACAGGGAACTGTATTCAGTATATAATAATAAACTGTTGTAGTGTAAAAGAATAAAAAAGAGTATAAATATATACATATATAATCAAATCATTTTTCTGTATAGCTGAAACTAACACAATATTGTTAATCAACTATACTTCAATAAAAAAAGATTGCCTCATCTCAAAGAGGTAGTGTTAGCAGTGGGAATTTTAGGTGAGATATGAGACTTATGGGGGAAAAACCAGAAAGCCCTTTGGTTATTCTTCAACTCACAACACAGAGGAATGGTGTCACAAGTGTTGTAGCTGATGCATTTGACTATTATATTATGGATGATTCTGCAACAGTTCTGTTTGGAGCTGTGGAGCTGTCGATTCAGCATGAGGTTAAATCCTAGAAAACCATGTAAAGTGACTTGCATTTTCATGTCTATAGCAAAGGTTAAAACATTTGAACTCTCTATTTAATTGGTATATATTTAAACTTTTCTCACAATGGTAAAAGAAAGGCTTTAGGCATTAAGCTGCTGCTGTGTAGATCCTAAATGTCTGAAAAATTCATTAAAATAGCACTTTAATTTTGACAGAGTTGAACTACTGGGAAAATTAATTGATTGTTTCTCACAAGATTTGGAGAAGTCATTAAGGTTTTTATGGTTTATGGAAAATTGAGAATTGAACCACACTGAAATCAATATGTTATCTGATGTACAGAGAAAATGACACTTTAGATGAAAGAAAGCATAAGCAACTCCTTGGAGCTTTTTCTTCTTTTCTCCTGATTCGCCAAGCGTATTTACATAAAGCTTCTATATTTACTTGTATTCAAAGTCCTTAGTCAGTCATTTCATTGTGTTGCACATTGTGAAGCCAGAATAATGAAGTCTGAGAAATGAATCACTGCATTTTCTAATCTATTCTTTGCTGGCTATTTCCAAAAAAATATTAAGGGCATAATATATAAAACACCAGAAATATTCATATAGGTCTCTGTACTTTGTAATGAATTTTAACAAGAAATTTTTAATTGGGCTTACATGATAGGGGCGATGGAAAATACTTCAAATATTCTGTATTGTGTTTATATGTATTTTGGAGAAAAATATCATGGTTTGTAGAAATAATGAGCAATGAATTGGATACTGGCTGATGCTACAGGTAAGAGCTTAGGAGCTCATGCTGTAAGATTAAACTAGACTTAGAGACAAAAAAGGACTGGTAAGGGGAATATCACCATGTAATTTGTCTTTAGTTTATTTCATCTTTGAAATAGGTTCTCTCTGATATACATACCAATAATCCTGGAGGTAGGAGGGGGAAAGTCAGCCTTACTTTGTTTTTGCAAATACTGAACACGTTGAGGATTTTAAGAATAGGTACTTCTACATTTATCTACTTCTACCGTCTCTGTTCCAGAAAGAAAATGATACTTTCCTGTTTGAATATTCAGTGATGCTTCTAAACTCCTTAAGCCTCAGACTGACCCTTTCCTTCCTGAAATCACTTCCAATTCACCGTGCTTCTTCATAGTCCTATCCACAGTGGACCATGGCAGCATGTGATATGGAAGGGAACTCGTAAGAGTGTGTTTAGTGATAAAATACTTGCTAGCATCCGCCTTATCTCAGAAGCACTTAGCGAATAAAGTAGCCCTATAGGTAGTATATTGGTTATGTTGGTCATATTGGTTATGTTGGATACCTGAACACCAAGGTGGCTGTCTAGTAAGACTTTACCCTAGACCAAGCATTTTGAGATAATCAAGTAATTGCATAACATGTGTTCTCATTACATTAGCATTTGATACTTGACATGTTCAGTATTCCCTGGAGAAGGGAAAGGCTACCCGCTCCAGTATTCTGGCCTGGAGAATTCCAATCGACTTGTGTAGTCCATGGAGTCACAAAGAGTTGGACATGACTGAGAGACTTTCACTTCACTTCACTTCATCTTCAGTAGTCACTTATTTATAGTTTCATACTTTACCCAATTGAGTTGACCATTGTTTTCACTATTGGGAAATCAATAATCCCTAGGGAATATACCATGAATAGAAAACTCTTCAAATACCCTTTATTAAACTGTATTCTAAACTTCTTTCTTTGGCAGTTTTATTAATAAAGTCTGTGGAAACTCATTAATTCATTAAGAAATAAGTGCCCATCCAAATGAAACCAGGGTGCCTGTTCATCTCATGGTTGTCCGTCTGGTGTATAGCCCTCTACCTGGTCTTTACACTGTCTACTTGTGAGTGACTAATCCCTGCCTTCTCCAGAGCCGATCTATCCTCTTATTTGTCCCCATGATAAGCATCTCTGAACATGTTTGAACAACTTGCTCAGAGGAAGGCTTTCTGTCGTAGTAGAAGGCTAGCAATTTTTATTGTTTCAATGGTTGCTCATGAGAATATAATTTATTAAACTTTATCTACTAAACCAAGAGTAAGAATTTCTCATTCATGTTTATACTACTGTTATAGATTTGTGAAGACATCAAAAAGGAAAAAAATCTTTTCAAAAGACTCATTATAGCATATATTCTCTAAAAGGGGAAAACTGTTAACCAAAGTATAGATTGGGGTCAAGAGCTTTGTGTTATTATGGTTTTCCCACCTGATCTGTTCAGTGATCCCAATCATTTAACATAAGGACCAACCAATGCTCTTTTCTGAGCAGTAATTTTTTTTTTTCTGCCTCTGAGTTTAATCCTACAGACTCTGAGACCACTGTGGTGTTTTTCTTTCTTCTCTTACTGAGATTGCACTTCCCACTCCTAGAAAGAGAACCTTTGGGTCAAGGTGGCATGATCTCTGTGAAGTTCACATTAAAACATACCTGAGGTATGTAAAATATTAACTTAATAACATTGTGACATAATCAGAGATTGATATTTTGCATTTTGACCAACTAGCAAGCAGCTTGGCAAGTAGAAATTGCCTGGAGATTATGGAGACAGAAGAAACCAGACAGGGAGATGGCCTTTGGAAGGCAGACTTCCTGTGAAAAGGTGGAGAGGGTCCCTGGACACCAGGCAGGGAGACACTGCCCAACTAGGAGACGCGGAGACAGCTGATGCTGAAGGGCCACTCCAGAGACTAAGCCCATCCGTCACAATTCTGAGACTACTGTTTCCAAGCAGCTCTTTAAAGAAAACATCCAGTCTGCAGCAAAAAGGGCAAAATATATTCACTACAACATTACAACTTTCCTGAGAAGTGTTTTTCCCCCAGCTCTAGAGGTTTTGTTTTGTTTTGTTTTTGCAGCTTTGGAGTTGATTTCAATTCTGATAGCAATATCAGTAGACTGCCTGACTTCTAATCGGATAAAAATCATTGGTATTTGCCAGAACCCACATCAGGGGGAAAATCATCAACCTGCTCTCCCTTGGTCCACTCTGAAGGCACTGATGAGTAAGAAGTCTTCATACTCTCAGGCTCCTTCAAAGTGCAGACAGTGGCAAAGATGGAAAACACAGTAACCCTCATGGGTGGGCAGATAAACTTAAGGAATCAAGGACAACCAAGAGCTACCTCACACCAGTCCCATTTGAAATTCTTTCCTATAACAAGTCATCTTTTTTTTTTTAATTGGAAAAACTTAAAGATGAAAAATAGAAATTTAAGAACAGCGAGTTCACATTAAATGTGTAAATATGGTAGAAAGAGTAACACAGTAGTCAACAGGATAGAATCCAACAGAACTGCAGTGGAATCCCAGTTCCATCACATGCTATCTATGCAAACTTGAGCAATCTTATCGAGACTGTTTTTCTGCTGTAAAACGGGGCTAGTAATAGTACTTATACTTTGGGGAATATAATAAGTACCCTATAAGTTAGCTGTCACTAATTTTTTAATTAGATGATATTCTACTAGAATTTACTTCCGTAATTTAAAGGTTTTAAACACTGCAGTTATAGAGAGAGCTACCATGGAACAGTTTAACAAATAAGTTATAATCAAGGAACCATATGTCTACAGGGTACTCAGTGCTGGGACAGTTGCTTTATGAATACAAAAGAACCCTGATTCTTATTTTTTTTCCTTTATATGATATACCTCTTTGTTAGAGAGATAAGGCTAACTTGTGAATTTCTGTACTATTTATTTAAAAGCTCAGTTTTGGTACAGATGATTATGAAATTACATGTAAAACAATCATGCAACATAGTCCTTAGTCTTCCAAAGCCTCAAAACAATTATATGTAGGGATCAACTAATGTAACTAATGAAATCAAGGCAGAAGTTGCTGTGAAATAGTAGCCTATTCAGTTTTGCATTTCTTAATTTTAATTTCTTCATTGTATAAGCTGATAGTGAAAGTGAAAGTCGCTCAGTTGTGTCCAGCTCTTTGCAGCCCCAGGGACTATATAATCCATGGAATTCTCCAGGCCAGAATACTGGAGTGGATAGAATTTCCCTTCCCCAGGGGATCTTCCCAACCCAGGGACTGAATCCAGGTCTCCCGCATTGCAGGCAGATGCTTTACCAGCTGAGCCACAAGGGAAACCCACAAGCTTATAGAGCACCGTTTAAACTTTGCAGTGGGCCATATGCAGACCTGTCCTACTGGGGCAGTGGATTCAGACTAAAAGGGGTAGACCCTTTCCATGTTTTGTGTATCAGCTAAGTCCTTCTTACTGGACAGAGACCTAACTAGCATAGATAGACAAGTTGGGAGAAGGTGATGCTCTTAGCCTGTTGGGGTTTCTATGTGCAGCCAAACCAAAGCAGTCAGGTAGGCCACAGAAACATAGTTCCTTTGCACCTCTTCCTTATACATCCCTCAGACTCAACACTGCTACATGATGACATGCAGTATCTATTTAAAAGTGATTATGACCACCTCAAAACAATGACAAATATTGGGAGAGGGGTTTACCCTACTCCTAAGATGAAGAGGCAGAGGGGATTATAGAACTGCTTGCTTCTATGGGAACATTTTCTGTATTCCAGAATGAAGGCTAGAATTGCCTGACTCTAGGAGGTACCACCTGGGAGTTATTTGTTTCATGGTTCAAAAGTTTGTTTACTGAGTTTTTTTGTTCTGATAAGGATCTGAAAGTCAGTTTTACTTTGGAATGAATGGCAAGTCTAACTTGAATTTTTTATTATTTGAGTTGTGCTGCAAGAGGTCAAAAACGAGACTATCACTGATCCATGGAGAAACATACAGCTATTTTCTGTAAAATCGCTAAACTTAACTCTGGTTTAAAGTAATCTTCCTGGAACACAACACACACACACATATATAACTTACTCTATTTTTGTCTATATATTTTGCTTCACTCAACAAAAGTAAACAGGGGTGGGCAGTTTGAAGGAATCAATAATTCTTATCTAAGTCGGGTCAATTTTTCCATACCATTTTTACTTTGACAAATAATGTAACAGTCACTTCCAAGAGTTAAGAATACTACCTCCTTTGGTAAAGACAGTGTTGGGAGATGGGAAGTGGATACAGAGTAACTCAGGACTTCAGAAGAAGCCTGACTACAATAAGACATGTTTTCAATCCTGGCTGATGGAATTCATGTAACTATTTTGTTGCAATACCTTCTATAGATATGTCAAATCTGATTTAAAATATTTCATATCTAAACAAATCATATCTTATTTAGATGGGAAAACTACTTTAAAATTATTGGTGCTTGAGGTTTTAATATCCATGTGAAATATATTGTGATTTCTGTTAAAATAAGAACAATGAGGCATTCAGAATTTCTTACTACTGTTTGAATAGAACATTGGATATTTGTGGATTAGTCTTCTGACACTCAGTGCAAGGACAGCATTTGGTTCATTTAAGCTCATAAGTGTCTGCACAGCATAATTAAAATTATATTTGAAAACTATTGTGGGGAAGAGGAGGGTAACACCAAATTTTTTAGAGAATAGCTATGGAATTCTTCACTTCTATTCTCAAAATAATACTCCATAATACTGTAATGGTTGGTCACATACATAAGATATACACACATATACATACACACACACACAATTTGAAGTGATAATATTGCCTTACGAGATATCCATTAAAACAGTTTTTCAAATATGTTCCTTTTTTCGGTATTTATTTATTTTTTTACTTCACAATATTGTATTGGTTTTGCCATACATTGACATGAATCCACCATGGGTGTACATGTGTTCCCCATCCTGAATCAAATATGTTCTTTTAAATAATGTATGTTGTGTTTAAACACTTATTTTCAGATTTATGCTTGCATATATTGCTTACCTTTCCTTAAAGAAAAATAGATTGCATATTTAGGGAGGAATGTTGGTGAAGAGTGAGCTCCAACTTTATGTTTGAACTTTCCCTAAAATACTGTGTTCACATTGAGGATTTACCTTGTAAGAAAGTGAAAATACTTTCAAAAGTCAAGCTATGCTTTTAAATATTAAATGTCACTTTTTGTAAGCATTTTTGGAAAGGGTGCTTCATTTAACAGCTAAAAATTAGGAAAAACAGGCTAAGGTTAAGCCCATGACCATATTGTCATAAAACATGTTAGAAATGTTCACAACATCTTAAGTGAAAATAGACTGTCTGGTAATCTTCTGTTTTTCAGAGATCTTAATATTATATTTAAATAAAAGGAAGGATAAAATAAGGAGCAAAGATAACCATCTTTTAAAAACATAAAATTTCTCTTTTCTTGTTAGGAGTAGATCAATGAAGCTATGGTCAATAAAAAGGAAACTATCAGCAAAATATAATTTTCCCCAAATCCACATGTTTGATTTCATATTTCAGTTCAAAATACTTCCATATTTATTCTAAATTCTAGTCTCAATGTTGATCTTTTATAGGTGGTTTGAAACTACTAATTCTAAAAGGGAAATCAAACAGGCAGTCTACAATTTCAAAACTGTGAGAATATTTCTTGTAATAAAAATTTACATTGATTGTGAGTTATATTTGTTTTGTTTGTTACTTTTTATTATTAAAACACTTTCATAAAGCTGTTATTACATCCATGCCCAGGAGGCAAGAGTTTAGCCCTCTGTTGAATTAGTTCATCTAAAGGTCAACATTTTCTAATGGAATGAGACTTTTGTCTTATTCTCATTTAGGACTACAACTATATGACCTTTAAGAGCCTTTCCTACACTGTAATCTCTGAAGATTTTATTATACCTTTCCTTAAAATTAATGGCAAAAATCTTTATCAGATTTGTTACGACATTCATTTTTATACTAGCTTAAAGCAGAATATGAAAATATTTGTGTCAACTATGGCTTCCTCTTGACATAACACAGGTCTGCAACAATCTTGCAGGGGTCCCCAAACTCTGGGATCTAATTCCTGATGATCTGAGGTGGAGCTGATGTAAAAATAATAGAAATAAAAGGCCTAATAAACAACATGCTTGAATCATCCCGAAACCATCCCCCTGCCCAGTCCATGCAAAAATTGTCTTCCACGAAACCGGGCCCTAGTGCTGAAAAGTTTGGGGACCACTGCTCTATAGAATTTTCCCAGTGTCTTTGGGTTGCTGTATGAGAAAAGGGAACAGTAGAAAGATTTCTGCTGTGAGAATTATATTATTGAACCTAAGTCTTTTTCCTTTCTTCCTTTCCTCTGCTTGTGCTCCCTTCCTCCTGTTATTACCTCTGAGGTGTAACACGTGCTCAGCAAGACTTCACAACAGCATAAGTGAGCACATCTTAGCTCCTTTGTGATCAGCCACTGAGCAGATGCACAGTTTCTTATATCAGGTTGCTGTAGTCTAACTCCTGATTGACTCTCATTCAAAAGCTGTTGCTCAAGCTTCCCTGCTGGGTTTCCTCCTCGCATTCCTCCCTTTGCTCCCAGGTTTACTCAAACCTTCCTCCTGGGCTCCCAGCTCTACTTCTTTAGTTCAGATTCAAAGTCCAATCCTCACTCCAACCCCACCCCCAGTGCGAACCTACTGGCTCTGCCCTCTCCTTAGTCTCCCCATCACTCCTGGACTTTCCATCCTCCCTGTCTCCTTACTTGCTGGAGAAAAATCTTTTAGGATTGTTTTTACAGTTGATTGCTTTTTGTAACTTGATTAAATTTCTGTCCTTTGTCTATTAATACCTTCATAATTTCCCAATTTAGATTAGCATATAGCCCTTGCCTTTCTATTATCTGTAATTACATACCCATATTTATAGTCTAAGGAATGTTAGCTATATGTAACTGTATTGAATGTGTTACAGATACCCAAGTTTATAATGATACCTAAAAATACTCATTAGGCATCTTTGTAAACTGGTAACTAAAAGGAGGAAGAGAGACAGAATCAAGCATTTATCGTGCTCTTAGCATCCTTTTACTAAAAGAACCATGGTTAGCTCACAGAAACCAGAGTTGATGAAGTCAAGTTCATTTGTTTGTTTTAATGAATTGCAGTTAATAAATGCAGAAGGGACACTAGAATTTAAATATCACCACTTTGTGATCCTTAATGAAATCAAGAATCTGGGCAATGATCATCAATCGCTACTGTATACATCTAAACCCACAGGTGGAAAACTAATGGAGAAGTTTACATAAAAAATCTCTTAAGCTGATTATAACAGAACCCACTGATCCAGTTTAACAATACAAAAGGGAATCAATTATACACTCTGTGCCTCCTCGTGTGATGCAAAAAGTTATACAACACTAACTGTAAAATACTCATAAAAAATTGAATGCAATTCTTATCAAGGTTTCTAGATCTCTCAATTTTATAGAAAAAAACAGGAGACAGATATTGCAGGAAGACAGTTAGCAAAATTCAGAATGTGGGAAATTCTACAGGGCAAAATATCTTTCTTCAACAAATTGCAAGAAAAAAAAAAGGAAAAGATATATGTATATTCCAAGGAACTTTAGAGACATATTAATGTGTAATATATCCTCCTGTATACATTAATGCAATAATGTATGTGCAATATTGGCTCTTGATTTAAACACAGCATTGTAAACAAATGATCTCTTAGGCCAAATAATCAAAGAAATCTGAAGACTAGGAATTTGATAATATTAGGGAATTATGATTAATTTCTAGGTTTAATAAATGTAATTATTTCTTAAAGAAAGAATCCATATTTTAAAAAGATCAAAAATATTCATGAAAAAGTGGGCAGAAGACCTAAACAGACATTTCTCCAAAGAAGACATACAGATTGCCAACAAACACATGAAAAGTTGCTGAATGTTGCTCATTATTAAAGAAATGCAAATCAAAATTATAGTGAGGTATCACCTCACACCAGTCAGAATGACCATCATTAAAAAATCTACAAACAATAAATGCTGCAGAGGATGTGTGGAAAAGGGAACCCTCCTGCACTGTTGGTGGGAATGTAAAAATGATACAGCCATTATGGAAAACAGTATGGAGATTGCTTCAAAAACTGGGAATAAATCTACCATATGACCCAACAATCCCACTACCGGGCGTATACTCTGAGAAAACCACAATTCTAAAAGACCATGTGCTCCAGTGTTCATTGCAGCACTATTTGCAATAGCCAGGACATGGAAGCAACCTAGATGTCCATCAGCAGATGAGTGGCCAAAGTTGTTGCGGTACATTTATGTAATGGAATGTTACTCAGCCAACTGACTCAGAATTTGAGTCAGTTGTAGTGAGGTGGATGAAATTAGAGCCTCTTATATAAAGTAGGTCAGAAAGAGGAAAAACAAATATTATATATTAGCACACATATGTGGAATCTAGAAAAATGGTACTGATGAACCTATTAATAGTAGAGAATAGACTTGTGGACACAGCAAAGCAAGATGAGGGTGGGAGAAGCTAAGAAAGTAACACTGACAGTATACACTGCCATGTGTAAAATAGACAGTTACTAGGAAGCTGGTAAACAACACAAGGAGCCCAACCTGTTGTTCTATGCTGACCTAGAGGGGTGGGATGGGGGAAGGGGAGGGAAGCTCAGGAGGGAAGGGATATATATTATGGGCTATAAAATTATGTATATAATTATGTAATCAACATATATTATATTATGTGATAAATATATATTATATTATATTATGTAATAAATATAATATTAATTATGTAAATAATATAGTTAATATAATATATATAATTAGTTATGTAATAAACATGTTATATATAATATTACTATATTATATAATATGGTAATAATTTAATAAATATGTATTATACATAATTATAACTGATTTAATCTTCTACCAATTAAATAAATAAAATTTTTAAAATTCTCTTCAAATACTAGGAATAAAAAAGCATATATTTTACCAAATTTAAATGCACATTAAAGAACTGAATGTGAGATTAAAAATAAAGAAATAAATAAAATATTCAGGGATAAAATGATTTAACTTGAACTGAATTTGTATAAAATAGTCTAGGGGATGGGAGATGTGGAATGGGATATAAATGAAAGAAGACTGGCCATGAATTGACAATTATTGAAGCTGGTGATGACTACATGGTTGCTCATTATACAATTCTATACACTTTTGAATATGTTGTAAATGTATCATAATACAAAGTGGTGAAAGATTCAGTAACTAATACATTTCTCTGCAAATGCAAAAAGAGCTCTACTGTCAAGAGAGAAGTTGTTCTAGAAATTATACCTTATCAAAATGGAATCTATTCTGTAGGAGTGGAGGGATACTCTCAGCCCACCTTCTTCTCTCTTTCTTCCCAGAAAACCTCAGAAAATATGGTATTGTCTTTTGAAATGTAGACACTGAATGACAGGAGGTGGGAAGAAAGGTGTTCACCAGGAAAGCGGCAGGTTTATCTTGTGGTTTTGGAGAATCTCTGCTTTGTCCTCACCACTCTGGAGAGGGGTGTGGAATTTCAGGCTGAAGGCGATTTGTGCAGATCCAAGTCCCCTTCAATGCCAGGTGCAGCTCAGCAAATGTTCCCGGGACCTTGGAAATGACCCGAGGAGCCACAGCCACAGGGCATGCTGGCAGTTCTGTGCTGGCACTGAGAGGGGTGAGTAAGCTGCCGCTGAAGCAGCTAGGATTAGAGGACACTGAGAACAAAGGGACTGAAGATTTCTAGGGAGTCTACCATCGACATCAAGAAGTTCAAATCATGACAATTTAGTTCTGATCCTGGCTAAAAATGAGAATGAAAGCTAGGTAGGTTGGGAATAAGATGCCACCACAAGACTTCTCAGGCCTGGCAGGCCTGGGAAAGAGGACTCAGAGTGCCCTGCTGTATACTCGAACGTGCAGGAGGAGCTCCAGGGTCAGGAACATACAAAACTCTGCCAGGAGAGAGGAGGAGATGCAGTGGATAGCAGAGAGGCTGTGGAGCAATGATTATGCATCTCTTAGGATATGGCATCACACGTAACCGCACTAATTCCAGGAAGTAGATACTGTTCAGTGATGGTGGCGATGAAATCCAAACCCTGCTCTGAACTCTACAATCTGAGTTCAAGATCTTCCCTTTTTCTGTTGCATTCTCTGCCTCCCAGCTCATTGAACTGACTGGGTACGTGGAAGAGTCCTCTAACAAGCATCTCTTGTTCTAGCCACTTGGTGCAGTTCTTGTCTCTATATCCCACACAACCCCTTGTTAAATGCCAAGCCCTTACATAGGG
Organism: Capra hircus; assembly: GCF_001704415.2. Classification (NCBI taxonomy): domain Eukaryota; kingdom Metazoa; phylum Chordata; class Mammalia; order Artiodactyla; family Bovidae; genus Capra; species Capra hircus. The sequence continues at coordinate 46,027,115 of NC_030812.1, read as the reverse complement.
TCGCAAAGAAGTGAAAGAAGCTGCAAAGAAGTCTCCTGAAAAGACTTAGCACACATGCATGTACTTAGGGGGCCGTGGAAGAGAGCCGACCTGGCACAGAGGGAAGAGTCGATGGGAATGCTTAGGACTCTAGAGGCAGACTCACCTGCGTTAAATCCTGCTTTATGTTTTCCCACCTCACTGGCTTCTGGCAAGTTTCCTGTCCTTTTGCAGTGCATTATTGTCTGTAAAATGAACAGGGTATTATCTAACTTGAAGGGTTGTTATGAAAATGAAATTTAAAATGGGCCATAAAATATACTATTAAAGTCACCAGGAACCCCACTCTTCTTTTTTTTAACTTTTTTTTGTGTCACTTGGGGTCCTGGGATAAATGGAAACAAGATACACTGAGAGGCAGCAGAATCTTGGGAGGTTTTATTAGCACATGGCATCCCCATACCAAGAAAGTCAGGTACTTGACCTGTCCAAACTTGACTGGGAACGAGTTGATTTTGCAAAAATTTTATGAGTCAAAATATTATAGTACCTTGCCCAGACTCTTCCCAGTTGCCCATCCCATCATCACAGAAGTAAAGGAGCTGGGAGGGAGTTTCTTGCTGATCGTGATCTTGTCCAAAGGACTTTTTGTTTTTCTAGCTAGTCTACAATTCTCAACATTGCCAATTGACTGGATTTCCAAGAAGCAAGTAGCCTAAGTGATACGTATATTTTAAAAAATGAATTCCTTTGGGCTGGGGCAAGGGTGTCATTCTAAAGCAATTAGCTGGAGCACTGTGTCAAGTAAAGTCTAAGACTTACTTTTTCAAGGAGATCCAAAATTATGGAGGACTAAAGAATGATGTAATATTGTAATGTATGAGGAGTTTATTTCCCTCACATATTGTAATACTTAAGTGAGAAGCCCAGGTTGAGGGATGGCTTTGCTTTGGGTGGGCTGGGGTGTGTGGACATCTATCGACTGCTATGGTGTGCAACTGATACACTGCAAAATTTTTGCTTGTCTATATAAAGGTTTTATGCTTTTTAATATTATTCCTCATATATAGCTCTGGATCACTAAATGCTAGCTCCTTTCTTCCTTCCATGTCATCTCTACCAAGTATGTTAAAGATGGCCAGCACCTTTGCTAATAAATTTATGACATTAAAAAAAATTGTTAATTTGCAAATAATGTTTAACTCTGACACTTATAAATAGCCTTACTTTTCATTAGAACAATCTCTAGAGTTGTTACTGACTTGGAGCAATGGGTTTTTATACTTACCTGAATGATGTTTAATATATTAATAGAATTTTGTTATTGAATTTAATTTTAAATGTCTTATGAGGTTAGCTGCTGACAACTCTAAATTTTGGCTGAGTTTTTAAAAAGTGACCAATAGTAAATATGCAGATTTTAAGGAACAGGGAAAAAAAATGTTCAACCTCAGAGTCTCTTTATCACTTTTTCAAGACTGTTTTTGATCAATAGCCATCCTATCAAGAATGAGTCCCCAGGAGAATGCTATAATTTTGTTCATTTCAAGCTAAGTCACTGGTGACATTTCTACTGTATTTGTACTCTCCACTTTATGAATATTTTTTGGTTACCAAAAGAGCATTATAGAACCTTCCCTAACATTTATTTTTTTAAGTCATTCTCTGGAACAATTAGCATTTTTCTTTTTCCTAGACTCACTGCACTGATTTTAGATCCATTGAACAGATTGTACTATGATTAAATTGGGTGGGTTCATACTACCATTCTTTAAATGGTAATACATCCTTATAGAATGTATTTTCCAATGTATACATGATCCCCAATATTCAGATGAATAAATAAACTCACAATTATCTGGACTTTTTGTTTTTCCAACCCAAAATACGAAGCAAAGGCTCTTATCTTGAATACTGTTTTTTTCCCACCGCTTACCTAGTAGTTTGTGTCTGTAGACAGAGCTTTTGACAATAAGGGAAATGAAAAACCAGCCTGAAAGGATCATCTAGTTTTCTTGAATTCTGGGCAATGTCCCAAGACTGAAATGAATTGTTCTCCGAGCTGTGGGGAGTAGATGTCTGAAATCGCTCTTTTACAAACTGCAGGAGGCTTGAGACTATGAAACGGCAAAATGTCAACTTGAAGGAAATTAAAGTTTTCAAATACTGAGCTTGACCTGAGAGAAAAGGTTGATTCCTGAGCAACCACTGTGGAGGAAACCACAGCCACAGGGGATCTAAGCGGGAATATTGTCTGGAGCCTAAAGTACCAGAGGCCCCCCACACTCGCAGAATGCGAGAAAAAGAGGGAAAAGGACAAACAGGTCTCAGATTCAATGCTACTTGTAGCTGGTCATTTATATTCTAAAATGCCATGGAGCCAATGAAGTGTGGTGAGCCTTGATTCTCATTGCTGATTCGGTCACGTATCACTATGTAAACCCAGGAATCTCAGCCTCTATAAGCCTCATCTGTAAAATGGGGCTGAGAATAGAACCTAATCAGTGAGTGAGCACACAGCAAATGCCCAAAGATAGAACTCTTATTAATCCCATGAACTGCTGTGAGGAATATTTGAGATAAAAGACATGAAATTCCCACAAGGAACATCTAAGATAAAAGATTTGAAGTGCTGTAAAATTTACAGAAACGCTGGGCTGGATAAAACACAAGCTGGAATCAAGATTGCCGGGAGAAATATCAATAACCTCAGATATGCAGATGACACCACGCTTATGGCAGAAAGTGAAGAGGAGCTAAAAAGCCTCTTGAGGAAAGTGAAAGAGGAGAGTGAAAAAGTTGGCTTAAAGCTCAACATTCAGAAAACGAAGATCATGGCATCCGGTCCCATCACTTCATGAGAAATAGATGGGGAAACAGTGGAAACAGTGTCAGACTTTATTTTGGGGGGCTCCAAAATCACTGCAGATGGTGACTGCAGCCATGAAATTAAAAGACGCTTACTCCTTGGAAGAAAAGTTATGACCAACCTAGATAGCATATTCAAAAGCAGAGACATTGCTTTGCTGACTAAGGTCTGTCTAGTCAAGGCTGTGGTTTTTCCTGTGGTCATGTTTGGATGTGAGAGTTGGACTGTGAAGAAGGCTGAGCACCAAAGAATCGATGCTTTTGAACTGCGGTGTTGGAGAAGACTCTTGAGAGTCCCCTGGACTGCAAGGAGATCCAACCAGTCCATTCTGAAGGAGATCAGTCCTGGGATTTCTTTGGAAGGAATGATGCTAAAGCTGAAACTCCAGTACTTTGGCCACCTCGTGCAAAGAGTTGACTCATTGGAAAAGACTTTCATGCTGGGAGAGACTGGGGGCAGGAGGAGAAGGGGACGACCGAGGATGAGATGGCTGGATGGCATCACCGACTTGATGGACATGAGTCTAAGTGAACTCCAGGAGTTGGTGATGGACAGGGAGGCTTGGCGTGCTGCAATTCATGGGGTCGCAAAGAGTCGGACATGACTGAGCGACTGAACTGAACTGAACTGAAGCAGATTCAAAATATTGCTAGTTTGTTTAATGTTAATTAGACCTACCTCAACAGCTCATCAGAGGTCTAGGAAAAAAAAAAAACTCAAACCATAATGGGAATGAGTACTCTTTCTGTACTGGTACCTAGAACTTATATTTTTAGAAATTTAGAGAAGAAAGTTATTTCTTTGTATGTACCTGATCAGATAGAGAGCTAACACTGCTGGCAGTCATGCTCCGCACCTGAATGATTGCCTATTATTTTAATAAAGCACAGATCCATCCCTTGTCCTTGGAATTAAGAAATGCTGGGAAGGAGACAGCAATTGGAGAGTCACATTCCTTAGTTCTTCCTTATCCTGGATTAGATCCCATCCTTCCTAGGTTGTCTGGTCAGTATATTAACCATACTTTGAGCCATTCCAAAGGCTCATGATCTCCTTTCTTGCATAAGACTAGCCAGTTACAAAGACCAGCTTTCTGCCTCTGCAGAAATTGAATTTAGCATAGGGAGAACTGAACCATTGGTAGAGATGGGTTGGCTGAAAGTAAAATGAATTCTGCTACTTAAGAAATACTCTTTGGGTAATTCCCTGTCAGTCCAGTGGTGGGACTCTGCAATCTCACTCCCGAGAGCCCAGGTTCAATCCCTGGTTGGGGAAATAAGATGCCACAAGCCTCCTGGTGCAACAAAAAGAAAGAAGGCAAGAAAAATTCTTGGGAGGAAAACATTAAATATTGCTAATAACAAAGTGTCTTGTTTGCTGTGGGAGTGTAGAACAGAACAAGAAAAGAGGCTTATCAATTGGAAAGATGCTTTGAGTTCCTTCATAAAAAATGCTTTTAGAATCTGAGAACTTTTGTTTTTGCTACTTGATAGTAGTTTTTTGCTACTTCTGTCGGAAGACTGACTTTCTCTCAAGGCCTGGCAGTATCATCAACTTAAAGCCCAGGGAAAAGAGCATTAGAAACAAGTCCTGTGGATGAAATAACAAGTTATATACAGTTGGCAAAATACATGATATTTTAAAAAATATCCTTGACATTGGGCTCTACCTTTAGACGAAAGGAAATAAGCAATCAATATGTGACAGGAATTCTGAAAATATGCGAGAAATGTTCCTTTTTTCCCTTAAAATGGATAACTTTGCATGTATATACTATGATTGACATCACTCACATTTATTGAATGACTCTCCATTCTACTCTCATTAATAAATAAAGAGATTTATTCTCTCCATATCTTTGTAAAACACCCATCTGCAAGTCCCTGGGGGAGTCTCAGCAAAGGGGCACAGCGTTTTTCCTTTTTTCAGTTTTATTTTTGGCTGCGCTGAGTCTTCCTTGCTGTGCACGGGTTTTCTCTAGTTGCCGCGAGTGGGCGCTACTCTTCATTGCAGCGCAAGGGCTTCTCTTGTGGCACACAGGCTTAGTTGCTCCAAGGCACGTGGAATCTTCTCAGACCAGGGATTGAACCCACGTCCCCTGCATTGGCAGGAGGATTCTTAACCACCGAACCACCGGGGAAGTCTGGGGTATAGTAGTTTAATCAACCTAATCCTCAAAAATAACCCCCCAAACCTGAAGCTTCCTTTATGGCTTTTCTTGCCACAAATACAGTGCAGCCCAGCAATGCACAGCTCGCTTAGCTCACTGACTAAGTAACTGGAAAATGGCCCATATTCTGTATAGTGCCTTTTCCTAAAATCCTCCAAAGGGGGAGCCAGATGAAGGGTAGGGAAATGCGGGGCTGTGTGTAGGGAGGGCTCTGCCTCCTGCTTTTCCATCATTCCCCTTCTTCCTGCCAGATCACAGGTGAGGATGGGTAGGTGGATAAAACCATTGACTAGAACATATTTGTATCTGTTCACAAAACACTAAGAAGAGTACACTTGATTATGAATTGCAGTAATTAGCAGTGAGCAGTTCAGTTGATGTTAATGTAACTGCTTTTCCAGGCAGAGGTCAACATTGCCTCATGAATGAGTGACTCAGCAAAGCAAAATTGTGAGTTGTCACTGCTGCAAGCCAATGTGGCCCTCACCGAAGTGATCAAAAGAAAGAGCTCAACAGGAAAGCAAGGCTGGAGAGTAATCTGGTGGTACAGCACAGGGATTACTATTATTTTATAAGATTTATGGTACAAACTGCTCATTGTTAACACAGATCCATTCTCCTCTCCTGAGCATGTCCCCTTCCCACCCCAAGACTGCATTTCCCTCTCTCCTTTGAGACCAGAGGCCAAATTTGTGAATGTGTGGATTATGAGTTTGTGGCCATAGGACTCAATTCTCCAAAATGGAATGTGAGTGGAAGTGCTGAGTATGACTCCTGCATCATTCACTTAAATTGAACTTGGTGTTCTGGACCTGACCTCTCTCACTCTTCCCAGTCTGCCCAGGACCCATCTTTGACCATGCAGCTGAAATCAGGACTCTTTTGGGGATCAGTGTGGTTGCAGGGGTAACAAAATGGGAGAGACATGAGTACCTGAGTAGATGTGCAGAGGAAAGCCAGCCTGGACTGCACTGCCCACTTCAGGACCTCCATGTGTGAGGGAAATAAATGCTGGTATTTTCTAATCCACTGTATTTCTGGATCTCTTTGATAAAGCATCTTGGACTTCACCCTGATGCAATACATTGCGCAATATATCTTTCCACAAAAATATAATAAAAATATTCATTGTTATAGCTGTATAACAAATTACCATAAACTTAGTGCCATAAAACAAGAGAAATTTATGATCTCACAGATCTGTAGGTCATGCTTAGGTGAGTTGTCTGCTCAGGGTCTCTCCAGGCTGAAATCAGTGTGTTGGCTGGGGCTCCCATCTCATCTAAGGTTCATGGTCCCCTCTTTCAAGCTCCCGAGTTGTTAATAGAAAGCATTTCCTTACTGCTGCAGACTGAGGTTCCTGTTTTCTTGCTGGTTTTAGGGCAGGTCCATTCGGAGTTCCTGGAGCCTGTCTGCAGGTCCCTGCCACATGGCCCCTCCAGGTAGTTCACAGCACGGTTGTTGTTCCTTTCAAGCCATCAGGAGCTCATCTCTAACTTCTTTCTCAGATTCCTATGATCTGGAGAAAATTGCTTTTGAAGAGCTTGCCAGGTACTTGCCTGGTGCTCCAGTGGTTAAGACTGTATGCTTCCAACGAAGGGTGGGGTGGGTTCAATGCCTGGTCAGGGAACTAAGATCCTATATGCCACATGGCCAAAAAAAAAAAAAAGAGAACTTGCCTGATTAGAGCAGTCTCACCTTGATAACCTTCCTTTCACCATACTAGGTGATATAATAACAGGAGCAATATCTCAACAATTTCAAGTACTTAAAAACAATTTTTGTATTTTTAAAAATTTTTGTATTTTTGTATATTGTATACACAATGGATCTGTTTGTAGGAAACCCATTCACTCCCTCAACAATAAAAGAAGTATTATACTATTTAATTAGCACATATTATTTACATATATAGGTAAAATGAACTTAAAATCTGAAATGTAAAGAATTTAATTTCATTAACATATTTAGATAAACAGCATTATGTAGCAGAAAATGCACAAGCATCAATGCCAAAGAGAAGAAAGACAGATCTGCCAACTTTGTGTGCTAGGGTTTAGTTTGAATTTCAAATTTTAACTCTGTCTTGGACTTTTAACCTCTCAATAGCCATGTTTAATATGTTTACATTTATTGTAATAACTGTTATGTTTGGTCTCATATCATCTTGTTTGATATGATCATTTTTAATGTTTTCCTTTTCATAATGTTTTGGGTTTTTTTGAAAATATAAATAAATTTTTGCCCACTTTTTTGTTATTTAGAATGTAGACATCTTGTTATTAATTCTCCCAAGGATATGTTTAAATTTTTAATACCCTTTAAAATATATTTCTCTTATTTTTGAATTCAAAAAGGAATCAACATTTTGTATCATTTCTACATATGATAAGAAATTTTACTCAATTTACTTCTTATTCATTCCTACCTTGGTCAATATAGTTTTCTGCCCAGAATCTATACTAATATATAAAAGCTCTATCTACCCTCAAGGGAGTGGGTTATACAGGGTTTCTATACCAGAGAGTGGGAATTTCAGAATTCTACGTACTAAGAATACTAGTACATAGTATTAACATATATGTGATACATAATATAAAACTATAATATAATAATGCTTACTTAATAATTATGCTCACTATATGCCAGGAATTTACAAACTACTTTACATGTATTTTATCACTTAATCCTCAAAATAGTATTATGAGAGATAGTATTATATTCCCCATTTCACAGATTACAGAAGTAATTAAGGCTTAGACAGGTTAAGTAATTTGCTCAAAGTTATGCAACTAGTTAAGTGGCAGAAACTGGCTTATACCCAGCTCAGAGAGCATAGACTTTGGAATTGGACAGACCCGTTACATGCTCCTAGTACCCTATAATTCTCCTTTATAGCACTTGTCACAGTGCCAATTAAATAATTATTGTGAAATAAGTTGGTTAGGTAGATTACAAATGTCATCAAAGCAACTGCATTTATTTTTGAGTGCATTCAGCAAGAACTAACAGGAAATCTGACTAATAACGGCTTAAACAAATAGAGATCCACTTTCCTCATCTAAAAAGAAGTGGCTACTGGTAATATTTCAGAGGCTCAACAATATCATGATGTCCCTTGGCTCTCTTGGGCTTTACTTCATGGGTGGCTGCAGCTCCAGCCATCACATCCAAAACAAAGCTGAAAGAAAGGAAAAGGGATGAAGCTAGCCATATCTGACTCGCTTTAGTGGGAAAGCAAACTTACCATTCTGGAGCTTGGCCATAATTGGGTTGCTTACAACTCTAAGCTGCAAGGAAGCCTGGAAGAGTGAGATTTTGCACAGTCTACACTGAGGAAGAAAGTTGCAGTGAATGTTTTGTAAGCAAAAATACTTTCTGGTATAGGCAGGGCCTGCATCTGTCTTATTTTGTCTTCTGCACCCAGTTCAGTGGTTTCTACACTGTAGGCTCTTGATTACTGCGCATGAATGTTTGCTAAATAACGCATCCAAGGACTTCCCAGTGGGTAGGAATGTGCCTGCCAGCGCAGGAGACATAGGCTTCATCCCTGGTCCAGGAAGGTTCCATAACTAAGCCCACGCGCCACATGTGCTGAGTCCGCACGCTGGTGAAGCCGACGTGCCCCAGAACCTGTGCTCTGCAGCAAGAGAAGCAACCGCGATGAGGAGCCTGCCCACGGAAATGAAGAGTGGCTCCCAGCCACCACAGCTAGAGAAAGCCTGAGCGAAAGCAAGAGACCCAGCGCAGCCAGAAATAAATAAATAAGAACAAAAACAATGCATGTGAAATGCTTGGCTACGTGCTTAATGTAAACCGGATAGTTGATTTACGATGACTGCTAGTAGCTATATTGTTCGTGAGTGCATGCTCAGTTGCTCAGTCATGTCCTACTCTTTGCGACCCCATGGACTGTAAGCCTGCCAGTGTCCTCTGTCGATGGGATTCTCCAGGCAAGAATACTGGAGTGGGTTGCCATTTCCTCCTCCAGGGGATCTTCCCATCCCAGGGAACAAACCCATGTCTCCTGTGTCACCAGCACTCGTAGGCAAATTCTTTACCACTACGCCACCTGGGAAACCCCAACTACATAATTTAGTAACCCCAAACTTATATATGTGAGCATCCTGATGGATGCTTTTCAACACCCCACTGATTGATTCAAGATAAGTGCCAACAGCTGATAGCTCTGTTGGGCACATTAGCCACAGGGGCTGGAAGGGGTCTTCTCTGGGTTGAGGAGTAAAGTGAAGTCTAAGTCACTCAGTCATGTCCAACTCTTTGCGACCCCATGTACTATACATTACTTTGCCAACAAAGGTCTGTCTAGTCAAAGCTATGGTCTTTCCAGTAGTCATGTATGAATGTGAGAGTTGTACTATAAAGAAAGCTGAGCGCCAAAGAATTCATGCTTTTGAACTGTGGTGTTGGAAAAGACTCTTGAGAGTCCCTTGGACAGCAAGGAGACCTAACCAGTCAATCCTAAAGGAAATAAGTCCTGAATATTTTTTGGAAGCACTGATGCTGAAGCTGAAATTCTAATACTTTGGCTACCTGATGGGAAGAACTGACTCATTTGAAAAGACCCTGATGCTGGGAAAGACTGAAAGTGAAAGAAGAAGGGGCCGACAGAAGAATGAGATGTTCGGATGGCATCACCGACTGAATGGACATGAGTGTGAATAAACTCTGGGAGCTGGTGATGGCCAGGGAAGCCTGGAGTACTGCAGTCCACAGGGTCGCAGAGTCGGACACGACTGAGCGACTGAACTGAATACAGTCCATGAATTCTGCAGGCCTGAACACTGGAGTGGGTAGCCGTTCCCTTTTCCAGGGGATCTTCCCAACCCAGGGATTGAACCTAGTGCTGGAAGAAGTCTGCTCTTTGGTGAGTAAGTGGGAAGCAATGAATCTCCTTCTAGCCCCATAATGCTTTGCAGGCTAAAAAGGCTGGCCGAAGGGGGATAGCCCTGTAGCCAATGCTCAGCTGCTGCTGCTTAAGCTCACTTTACGCAACTAGTGAAAGGGTGGTTACTAAAAGTGTTCTTTGGCTAAAACGAAAAAAAAAAAAAATCCCTGCCCTGATGGTCGCAAGACTTCTCTGTCTAAAGCTGAGGCCGAAAAAGCACCATGTTTTGGGCAACACTTCAGCAAGCGTACTCGTTTTTGCCTTATTTCTCTATCTTTCCAACTGAGGACCAGATAATAAGGTATATTTAGACTGCCAGGTGAAATATATACTCTAGACTCTGCTCACTGTCTTAGAACTACAGGCTGAGCCCACTGATGTTGCAACAGTGCTGGGAATTGCCAATAAGCTGCTTCCCTCTTTCATTAACAGGCACTGTGTGACTTCGGTGAATATATTACTTTTCTAGAGCTGCCATAACAAAGTGCCACAGGCTGGTGCTTAAACCACAAAGATTAATACCTCATGGTTCTGGAGCTCAGAAGTTCAGGAAAGACGTCAGCAGGTTGATGCCTTCCGAGGGCTGTTGGGAAGGGGCGTGTCCAGGCTGCTCCCCTAGTTCCTGGCGTTTTGTTCCTTGCTTGGTCTTTGTTGGCTTGCAGGAGCATCGCCTTGATCTCTGCCTCCGTCTTCACATGGTGTTCTCCCTGGGGGCCGTGGGCTCTGTGTTCAAATTTCCCCTTTACTGAATGTTACCTCATCTTAACTTGATCATCTGCAAAGTCCCTACTTTCAGATAAAATCAGTTTCACAGGTACTTGGAGTTAGGATTTGACATCTTTTTGTAGGAGACACAATTCTACCGAACACAATGAGAAACTCATATATATGTATGTTCCTTTGTTTAAACAAAGACCAATAGTGATCTTTGGATCTCCTACAATGTTAAAATTACTTCCAAGATCCTGTGCAGGATCTATAAAGAACGATTCTATGACCTGGGTTTTTAGGATAACATTGACTCCATGTAATGTTTTTCTATAAAAGCAATTGATTAAACATAATTAAAAGAGATTTACATTTTGTGTCCATATGAAATTTCACAGATAAATTAATGACCAAGTCAGGAAAATTAAAGATTTTGATTACAGTTACGATTTGTGGTTTATAGCCTCTATGTGTCAGACGCTGTATTGAGACTTTAACCATAGTAATACCAGTCTGTATGTGCGTGTGTGTTAGTTGCTCAGCCATGTCCAACTTTTTGTGACCCCATGGGATTGTAGCCTGCCAGCCTCCTCTGTCCATGGAATTTTCCAGGCAAGGATACTGGAGTGGGCCATTCCCTTCTCCACGGGGTCTTCCCAATTCAGGGATCCAACCCTGGTTCTTCTGAATTACAAGCAGATTGTTTATCATCTGAGCCACAAGGGAAGCCCAGTAATCCTGTAATCTGGGTGTTAATAGGCTCATTTTATGGATGAAGAAACAGTCTCAGGATAGTTAGACAACATGCCTAAAGGTCAGGCCCAGCCTGGGAGGGGTGCCTAGAGAATACTAAGCAACCTATATTTGATTTTCAAAACTGTTACAACATGATGCTTTTTTGGATTTCAGAAAATATGATCTCCATACATTTGTGGCTCAAATCAGCTGTACAAATTACAATGGCTGAACATGACAAAATGGGACTCTGGACAAACTAAACTTTTAATAAAAAGAGAAAAATGTGACCCACAGTGCTGAAATGGCACTTCATTGATTTACTGATATCAGTTCCATCAGATACACCCTGGTACACCTGAAGTGAGCAGGCAGTGTTCTATTTCTAACATTATTAAGAAAAATGTGGATTGGTGTTTCAAATAATTCTTCTAACTTTTAAAAATATTATTTTTACCCTTTGAGGGCACTTGTTGGTGAAAATTCAAGAGGCAAAAACTCAAGTCTTGCCTAAGTCACAACTAAGACACTTCAGAAAGAGACAGCCATTATTGAAAGTTCAGTAACAAAAGAGTTTAGGAAAGTGCCATTTGTTTTAAATTACTCTTGTGGTCTAGAAAATGTAGATTTCTCATCAAACCATTTAATTGAAGTCTTCTTAATACCCAGGTTAAGTTACATTAAAGAGAAGACAAAGAATCTCTTTAAATCACTTTGCAGTAATAGGATTTTGTGGTTAAGAACCTAATTTAAAACAAATGGGCTATTGGCTAGATTTAGACATTTTTGTCATACAAATTTCTGCTCCACATCTATTCGCAGTAATGGATTTGGATCTATTATAAAAATGGTCCATTGTTTTGGACATTGTACCCTCATGTGAGTATAGTAACAAATGAACAACTTTTGAAAGTATTTGCTATTTGAAAATGGCCTGTTTTTATGATGATAAAATGAAAGAATATAGTGTAGATGTAAAATCAGCTTTAAGCCAGTACTACCCTTGAGCTTATTTCTCCCTGAGAAGTTCAGATGAAGAAACCTCACATATTCATTCAGCATTTATGTGTTAAATCCCTGACATAAGCCAGGTACAGTTCTAGGTGAGTAAGATATATCCGTGGACAGACTGATCCCTGCCCTGTGGAGTTTACTTCTATTAAGGGGCAGGAGGCGGGGACAGGCATGGGCATGTGTGCTAAGTCACTTCACTCCTGTCTGACTCTTTGCGAGCCTATGGATTGTAGCCAGCCAGGCTCCTCTGCCCATCGGATTCTCCAGGCAAGAATACTGGAGTGGGTTGCCTTGCCCTCTTTCAGAGTATTTTCCTCTCCCAGGGATGGAAACCATATCTGTGGCTACTGCGCGTTGCAGGGGAATTCTTTACTGCTGAGCCATCAGGGAAGCCCTGCAGGGACAGGCAACAAACAATAAAATAATAAGAAAGTCAGAAGTATCAGAATAAAAGTCTGACTAAAATAACCAGAATGAAAAGTGATATGGTGATAGTGCATGAGAAAATGAAAAAAATGACACCAAGACAAGAGGCACTGGGAAGGTTGATAAGTGATATTGTTTTAAATAGCTCGGTGGGGGCAGGCCTCACTGCGAGGGTGACAGTGGAGTCCCAGACTGGAAAAGTTGGAATCAGGGCTTCCGCTAGTTGAAACTGAGCAGTAACTGACAAAGTATCTGGTGCATGTATGTTGTCAGCAGTGGTCCAGCTTTGGATGGCGTTGCTGGGCTCCTCCTGGATGAAGAACAGTCTGGAGACAAATCACTTAGTCTCATCTTTTGCCAAGTGTATATAGAAATCACAGGCTTTCACATAGAGGTGGTGGAAACAGGGACGGAGGTAAATGGTTTTGAGATGGTTTTATGTCACAGGAGTAAATTATTCAAATCAGTTCAAGACAAAGTGGGGATGTTGAAAATTAACCTTGAATCTTCTGTGGAAGTTGCCCATTGGAGATCAGACCCTCTCTCAAGAACTTAGCATTGCCAGATCATTTTTTGGCATTGGAGTAGATTTCTGTTTCTTTGGTTGAGCAGCAGGTAACAGAATTGATTTACATTGAAGGGACACACTGACTATTATTTAGTAAGAGGTTTCCAGGGAACAGAGACTCAGGTCATAGAAGACTCATGTCTCTTGTCTGACTCACTCTGGGGAGGATGATGGTGGAGGGGAATGGCAGGCAAGTGCTATTTTAACATCTCTCTCCCAAGGAAGCATAGTTGAATTTACATAAATTATTTGAAATTATTTAATGTGCTGACATTCTGTGCCTATCAGCCTCAGGTCTTGTGTTTATCAGGTGCTGTCAGTGTACCTCCGTCTCTCTCTCTCTGCCTCTCAGAGACTGACCTTCACTTGCTTCTTTTCCACATGGCATTTGATCTTTGTTTACTGTGCAATAGAGCTGTCCTTACTATGCCATGCAAACAAATATATCCCTGGTATATTTTTCTCTTGGTCTCTTGCATTTAGTTCAATAAAAATGAGTTCATTGAGTCAAGGAAAAAATTCATGCAAAACATTACAATTCACTTCTACACACCTAACTTCATATAGACAACATCCAAATTAAAACAACTGCTGGAGAGAGTGAAAAAATTTATAAGTTCACAATATCATGAAGCTGAAAGACCTTTAGTTTAATTATTAGGATTATTCTGATTACAAATACATAAACTTCTTGGGGGATAAGAAATAAGAAGATTAAGTTGTCTTTTTCTAAGCAACACATTACAAGCTTAACCAAGATTAGTCCAAACAACTAAGATAATACATTAAGATTCCACTTATTTAATTTAAATATTTCAAAAATTGAAGCTAACTCCTCAAAATATCCAAACTTAAAAAAAGGTTTTTGTTTTTTTTGGTGTTAATGATTGTTTTGTGTGTTTAATTGCTTACATTCTAAATAACTTTTTTTTTAGGTGGGAAGCATATTAATAGTTGTAGGAAAAGTGACTGAAATTTAGCTTTTCTCTCCATAGAGTCTCTAAAGTGGAGAGTTTTTCAAATTTTTCCAAAGTAATTTCATGCCCCAAATTTTCATCCTGGCCTCCATGGGAATGCATTAACCCTTCTTCAATAGACTTTTGAGAAATCTGTGGTTTACATATGGATAGCATGGGGACTTCCCTGACAGTCCATGCTCCTACTGCAGGGACCTAGGTTCAATCCCTGGTGAGGGAACTAAGATTCTGCAAGTCACCAGACAAAAAAAAAAAAAAAGAATTAAAACTAAAGATGGGTAGCATGGACTTTATTCCAAATGAAAAAATAAAAGGTTTAAAATGGACTGCTCTCTCCTAGCTGACTGCCAAGTTTCTAATTTTCCACATTTTTTTTTCATGAACAGGATAACCCTTACTAATAACTAATTTCACATATATTTAGCATAAAGTAGTTAAGCCATTCCAATGGATTTAACATAGGGATTAGTTACTAAATAATTTAAAGACTATTTTTTAAAATGAAAATTTAGGAATGAAATAGCTTTCTAAACAGGAGTCTTGTGATATAACCTGAAAAAAATTCCAAGCTGGGTGTAACTCTCATGTGGGTAAAGGGAGCGAGTGGGGCATAATCTTACAGAGCAGCACTCACGGCACACAGAAAATTCTTCAGAATCCACTGTTGAAAATAACCAAGGGGACCAGAGGTCTAGTAGAGTCTAGAGTGAGATCTGACTCGGGGAAACCAGTGCAAAGGCTGATAATCCACAACCAGGTTTGGAGAATCTGCCAAGCAGTCCTGCCTGCCAGGGAGTTATTTGCAAGAAGAACCATGGAACCTTGTGGATGAATTCACTCAAAGAAGATTGAGGTGTGCTCCGTTAGTCCAAGGACAGTGGGTCATTGTTAGAGAGGAGGTTAGCAAGATCTACATTGCTCAGACTCCCTGTGGTCCTTGCTGTATCCGGAGATCAGAGTCCAGGGAGGAAGAGTGTCTGATAAGAAGCTAATCACCAGCATCTTGTAAAATACAGGTTGGGCAGCGCGGCTCCATGGCCTGTAACAGGATACAATCTGAATGCAGGGGAGGGGGCGGGGTAAATTCCTCAGTTCAGCCTGAGGGCGGTTGGCACAGGTTGCAGAGGTTATTTGCCAGATATGCCATTTGGGTCAGCCACCTGGGATCCCTTGGGCCGTGTTACCTGAGTAAAGAGCAAGCACCATGGCCACCTGGTTGCCGGGTATGACCTCAGCCTGACACCTGAGTAAGTACCTCTGGGGAAGAGGGAGCAGAGGCTCCCACGTGCAGCCAGGAGAATTAAATCCTGGGGTCCCTGAGGTCACACACCCTCTGAGGATTCCTGAGCTATCCCAGGAAGCCCGGGAGGGGGCTGAGCTTGCCATGGTTCATCTGTAAGGACCAGGCCAGACAGCTATTATTTTGTTAAAAATCCCTTGATTAAAAAAAAAGTATATATATAGAGAGAGAGAGAAAGAGAGAGAGAAAGAGAGGGCAGAAGGAGAAGGGGGCAACAGAAGATGAGATAGTTGGATGGCATCATTGATTCAGTGGACGAGAGTCTGAGCAAACTCCAGGGGATAGTGAAGGACAAGGGGGAAGCTGTTCATGGGGGAAGCTGCTGTTCATAGAGTCACAGAGTCGGACATGACTGAGTGAATGAACAACACAACTCCAGGGCTGGTGCGGCTGGGGAAATGCAGGTTACACATGCAAGTGCCTTTTATTCAAAAGCCCATTTCTTCTCACTGCTTTCTCCTCTCCATCCCCCACCCCCGCCGCCAACACAATCACGGCGCTTTAAAAGTGACCATACTTCCTGAGCTTTCACCAAGAATATCAATAAAACCGAGAAAAGGCTTTTGGATTATTTAGTCTAGTTTGGGAGTCATCCTGTGTTTAAAAAATGAAGCAGAATGAAACAAGAAGGATCCATTAAGGTTAATCATTCTATACAGCCATAGTGTGAGAATGAACAACCTGATGGATTCATTCAGGGTCGGTTTCTTGGAGAAGCGAGGTGATATAAACACTAGAGAGGAATATTGCTCTGTTCCTAACGGTGACTGTGAGCCTTCAGTCTCCTCTGTGTAATGTTAGCTCTGGCAGTCATTGTGCGTGTGCACAGGCACACACACACACACACACACACACACACACACACCTCCATAGGGAGTTATCTAAAGTGGAGCAAGGTCGTTGAACAGTACTTTCAGCAGTTCCCCAGGGTATAATCCACAGTTCCATTGCCCTCCTCAGGAGATGACAAAGTAAGTAATAGCCATGAAAACTCTAAGTGCCCATATCTGAACCTCTCGGGCATTGTGAAAGGGAAGCAGGCCCATGATTCACTCAATTCAAACCATAAAAGCCGTACACCTACCAAGTGGGAGCTGGAAGCAGCTTGGCTTTCTGAGTCAGTCACCCAGGTTGAAATTCACGGTCTCCCCTGTGTGATTCTGGAAAAGAAACTTACCTTCTCTTCCTTATCTGTGAAATGGGAATAATGCTCCCGTGATGCTGTGAAGATGGAATCAGTTCAGTTCAGTTCACTCGCTCAGTCATGTCTGACTCTCTGCGACCCCATGAACCACAGCATACCAGGCCTCCCTGTCTATCACCCACTCCTGGAGTCCACCCAAACCCATGTCCATTAAGTCAGTGATGCCATCCAACCATCTCATCCTCTGTTGTCCCCTTCTTCCTCCCTCAATCTTTCCCAGCATCAGGGTCTTTTCAAATGAGTCAGCTGTTCGCATCAGGTGGCCAAAGTACTGGAGTTTCAGCTTCAACATCAGACCTACCAATGAACACCCAGGACTGATCTCCTTTAGATGGAATAGATATGGAAATATATAGAAAGGTGTTTGGTATATGGAAAGCACTCAGTACACTAGGCTTGCAGTTCTGATTAGGAAGCCGGTGTCTCTCAACCACGAAGCTGGTGTGCAGTTACAGGAAATACAAGAACTTAGCAAAACCAAGTTACCACTGTCCCTAGAAGATCATTCTGGACTCACGCCACCCTCCTGTGTCCCAACCCTTGGCCATTTTGTTTCCTTCTGCAACAGGGGATAAGTCACTGGCTTCTCCTACAGCAGCCAAGAGCTGCTGAGAAGGTCATGTTCACTGTGCTAAGTGCCTGGAAGCTGGGCCTCTTAGGAACTGGGCTCCCTTTCTGGAATCTTCCTGTCTTGGGTGCTGTCTCACCTGCTGCTGCTCTGGGGCTGGGGGTAGCTGTCACAGCTGCTTTCTCTTTGATGCTTCTTCCAGTCAGCGTCACTATCAAGTGCCAGCCACCACTGCTGCCAGCTCTGCACCTGGGGCCGGATTTTGAAAAGGCTTAGGAAGGAACAAGGAGGTATCTCCTCTGCCTTGTATTGGGCTGGGCTCTCCTGGGGCTGGGGTTTGGCACTGAGGCCCCTTCTCTGTTCTCGAGGAGGAAAAGGTGTATTTGTAATTAAACCAGAGGGTTTTCCCTGACAATCCAGTGGTTAAGACTCTGCATTCCCACTGCAGGGAGCACAGGTTCAATCCATGGTCAGAAAATTAAGATCCAGCATGGGGGAAAAAGGGACACTTATAATTAAAATCAAGAAAACTTTGAGATTTTTGCATGCCCTAATCCTCCCTTCCCTAATCTACCAGTTAAAATGCTTTGGAAATTATATCATTTAATCCAAGCAACACTAGAACATGGATATTATTTTCTCCATCTTATATATAACAAAGCTGATAGATAAAACTTTTCACAGCTGGTTGGAGGCAGAGACAGGACACAAACCCAAATGTTCTGGCTCCAAAGCCCCTCTGCCTTCCCCTAAATTTATAATTACACCCAAAATTCTCGGTAGACAAAGAGTTAGTTCTACAAATATAGCCCCAATTGCTTAATACATCCTAATCCATATAAAGTACTCAATTATAGTTTGTTGAATAAATGAATGCTTATGAATAAGTGTGGGCTTCCTGTGTGGCTCAGACAGTAAAGAATCTGCCTGCAATGCAGGAGACCTGGGTTTGATCCCTGGGTGGAAGATCCCCTGGAGAAGGGAATGGCTCCCCACTCCAGAATTCTTGCCAGGAGAATTCCATGGACAGAGGAGCCTGGTGGGCTACAGAGCATGGGGTTGCAAAGAGTAGGACGCAACTGAGCTACTTTCACTTATGAGTAAGTGTAAGCACAAGGCAATAATCAAAACTCAGTGATAAATAGGAGTTATAGAATTATGTTAGGCAGTTAGTTCTTTCAGTATTATTCATGCAACAGCATACAGCAGCCAAGAGCTGCTGTCAAGGTTATGTTCACCACACTAAGTGCCTGGAAATTGGGAATCTGAGGAACAGACATATTAAATATTATTCAGTGTTATGCCCCCAGTTCAATAAACAATGGTCAGATACAGAACATGGGGAACATGTTGTTTATAAATGATGGAGGCTCCAGTTAACTTTGCAGTGCACAGCAGAACAGTTGAGTGTTGGGCATGGGGGCCCACTCAGTCTAGGACACCATGTACATTAAACACCTGAGAGGAGATCAGTATGGCTTTGTGCAAGTCAGCCTGGACTGGAACCAACGGTGAGAACAAACAGGAATCGTAGCAGGCATGCCTGACAAGTGACTTCTGTGGTTAAACACGTTGATATTAAGCAGCACATGAGAGCTGACACAGAGAATCAGCTAATGTGTTCAACTGTAGGGAGGAAATGAAATATACCTTGGAGGAAGGAGAAAGAAAAGCAGAAAAAAAAAGCTCAGTGTGTATAAGGGGGGAAAAGTTAATAGATTGCTGTATGAATCAGGAAATGAAATTCTTTCCAAAAGGTCCTGTTCCTCTGTCTACACTACAAAGAATGGACAAATTGGCCGTTAAATTGTAGATTCAACTTTCTTTTTTTCTCCCTTTTTATTCTCCCTAATGAATTACTAGTTTGTAAAGATACCTTAACAACAACTTTAGAAAATACAAAATGTTTTTCTACCATAAAACCTGCCATAAGAGTGGGATTACAGGCACAAAAGAGCTCAGGCAAAGATCCAGAAATCTCAGTAACATAATATTAAATTAAGAAACAAAACACCATACATCTCTGGTTATTGGCAACTGTATGTCTTAATATTTTACACTATTGTGTGATGTTGCAAACCATTCATAAATTCATCAGTCACTTGCTGCTGCTGTTAAGTTGCTTCAGTCGTGTCTGACTCTGTGTGACCCCACAGATGGCAGCCCACTAGGTTCCTCCATCCCTGGGATTTTCCAGGCAAGAACACTGGAGTGGGGTGCCATTGCCTTCTCCGCATCAGTCACTTAGTATTTACTAAATCTTACTAAGTAACAAGTATAAAGCTGAGGACAATGCGGCACTGTCCTGGCTTCAAGGAGCTCATACCTATTAGGGGATATAATTATATTCATATATCTTATTACAATAAGATATATATAACTGCTCTGAAAGCACACTGCCTGGGAGCTGGTTGTAAGGTTTCCCCTTATAGGGAGAGGAGTCTACCTATGAGTTACATCTTGCTTAATAAGTAACAAAAGAAGAGAGTGTGGCAGGTCCAAGCACAGGGAACAACTGTGTGAAGACTTGGCAGCCTGCTTGAATAGTATAAATTCTATAAGGGTAGATTCAGACAATATGAGGCATGGAGATTATATACTTGGGGGAATCCTTTTTAATAAAAGTGGTAAAAATTTATAATATAAAATTATTTATTAAAGTGAAGATGTATTTAGAAAGAGACAACAGATGACAACTTATGTCTGTAAAAGCTGACAGATATTGCAAAGCTCACAAAATCAAGGAAAACAATATTGAATAATATTCAATAATACCAAAGGAATATTATTGAATGAACTAGCTGTCTAACAGAACTCTGTAATATTTTTTCCTATCATTTTGGATGAGTTTACACTCTTTGATAGCCTCTTCATATGGCAACAATTTTGCAATATGGTATGTATTAAAAAAAAGAAAGATAATCCATTAACTTTCCTGTGATAGTTGATAAAATTTGATTTTTCTTATTATCAGTTTAGAAAAAATATGTTTCAAGTTTACAACTCTTTGTTGCTAATGCCATGTTAAATTTTTAGGAGTGTTTTCAAATTTGGGGAAACAGTGTCAAGATACTTTTATGTATAAGCTGTAAGATTTTGCATCTTTTTGGCTCATCTTCAGTTCTCTTTGAATTAATGATATTTATCATCCGGTTATTAATAATCTTTTCATTATGGTGATATATCATGTGTTTTATATCATCTTCCTCATTGATAGTTATTTTATGTCATCAGCAAGAAATTTAATATTTTTTCCATTATATTCACATGCTTCACTCCACTTTAATTAATTAGATTATCAAACAATATCCATGAGACTTTTTATTACTTTGATTCAAAATTTATCTATTTCTGTGAATTAGTTTTCAGTTTCACAATAATTTCTACAGATTTTACCACTCACTCAGTTTTATCATGTTTCATATTTCATTAATTTTATCTGCATATTTTATATTTCTTTATAAATAAATTGAATTATGATAAAAGGAAGTACCCGTCATATATATCCAAACCAGGAATCTGCAATTTCTCCCTAGTTTTATTAAAATGTTTATATAACAACTGCCAAACTACAACCAAACTGTCTTTTTGAGTCTTTTAAATTTAAGCAAACTTTTTGCATCTTGCTTGTGTCCCTGTTGCAAATCCCAAATAGCTTCATAATGTAGATAACATAACAGTAGATCACACTATTATATCCAGACTGAAAAAAGTCCAAATTGGTTTTATGGGTTTAGAACTCTATTTAGATGAACCAGAAAGCATATAGCTTTTAGAAAGTACCAAGGTAATCAATCACCTCAGGAATGCTGGGGCCAGTTTTTTCTCCAGCAGGATTAAGGAATGAGCTGCACATGACACATATTCTGCAAACTTACTAATGATCAGTAATAAGATCTTCTCACATTTTATAACAGCTGTGTCGTCACAATGTTTGTGATTTTGCCTAGTGGCAGGTTGCAAGTGAACAGGTTTGTTTTACTTTGTTAAATTAAGTCACACACAAATGCTTTTCAGGTGGTTAAATAAAGTTAAATACAAATATGTAATATTTATTCCACACAAATATATTCTATTATATCCCAACTGAGACTAATGCCAAGTGAGTTTTTCCTTAGCTGAATCTCCAAAATGCTGCTGGCCGTTCCAGTGCCAGTCAGTACAAGGGATTGTTGATGGAAATAACTGATAAACCAGCCAATGATAAGAATAAACCAGGAGTTTTATCTGAGCCAAACTGAAGACAGTAACCGTCTGCATTGTGTTCTGCCAGACTACAAAATAGAGGGGGCTTAGAAAGGCAAACACTGCAAAATGATTAAGTCGTTTGCTGAGAATTAGGATTGAAGCTGACAAGAAGTAAGGGTGCTTGTTACAGGAAGGATTGGTTGGGGTGTAAATTGCCTGCATAGTTACGGGGGAGAACTTGAGACCATAAGCTTGCAGCTGGCAGCTGCTTATAGATACTGTTTTGAGAATGACTGGTAGTATCCTTGAGTCTGATATAGTTCAGAAAATTTAAGTTCTCAGTGATGCAGGAATGTGTCTGAAACCACAGTCACTATGGTCATCTGTCTCCATTTTGGATGCCTGAACCACAGTTATTCCATTCTTATTTTTAAATGTGTTCTTTTTTTTTTTTTAATGGTTAAAGCAGCTGTACAATGCATGTTTAACCAGCCATAAGACAAGCTGTCCTGGTTAGCATCAAGTTGAAGTTAAACCAAGAATAAGCCAGACTGACTTGCCCATACCTCACTTTCACTTCTTCACTGAGAAGGCCTGGGAATAGCAACATTCCCAAAGGAATGAGCACCCCCAGTGTGCAGATCTTGGTTTGTCAATACATTTGCAGGTTTGGAGCAGGGCCATTTTAAGATTGGAAATTTAAAATATTGTTATTTTAGAAAACAAGAGATTCTGAGGACGTGTCAAGATTCACACAGACGAACTTAAAGGGGTGCCCACTGGCTAAATCTGGAACAACTTTAGATCAAAATAAAGTATGATAATAGCAGATTACTGTTTATTGAATAATGATTATGAATTCACACCAATATATGTTAACTAGTGAATGATAAATGGGGAGAAGAGAAAGCTCTTAGTTGGTAAAATACCAACTAATACATGAAGAAAGAATGAGCAAATTAGACACTCATCTTTGGGCAACCATTACAATAATAGTTCAAGTCATTAGTGAATGCTAAAACTAATGGTTGAAATATGTGTGCATGTCTAGATTCTCTACATAAACAGATCCTGTTTCCAGGTGTTCTGTGCACATAGGGTGACAGCCTTTGGCTGTGATACCCTTCCTTACATTAATGCTGTTGCTATCTTGTACCCTTTACCTGAGATAAACTCTAGATTTGTAAGCATTGCCAAAATAAATAAATAAATAAATAAAACTAATGGTTGAAAGAACAGGAAATTCACATAGTCTTAAAATAATTCTCCATAAGACATTAATTGCAAAGGGGAAAGAGTAACTTTAGACTAGAGAAACCCAGTAAACACCACCTCAATCATGATCAAAGTTAACATCAGCAGTAGTAGGACAAATGGAAATCATGTACTATCCAAGAGGATGCAATGAGAACACAGCATTACTTCTGTGATGTTCCTGCTAAAAATGCAAAAGCTGACTCTAGTCGTGAGGGAAATAGCAGATGAACCTAAGCTGAGGGAAATTTTACAGAATAACTAGCCTGTAATTTTCAAAAACATCAACGTCAAGAAAAGTCAAGAAAAGAGTAAGGAAGAGTTCCAGACTGAAGGAATCTAAAAAGATTTAAAAGGAAATGCAATACAAGGCAACTAATAGGTATTAACTTCCAAAATATACAAACAGCTCATACAATTCAATATTAAATTGAATTATTATCAATTATTAAAAAAAACCCCAACCAAATCGAAGAATGGGAAGAAGATGTAGATAGACATTTCTCCAAAGAAGACATACAGATGGCCAACAAGCACACGAAAAGATGCTTAGTATCACTAATTATCAAAGAATTGCAAACCAAAACTACGATGAGGTATCACCTCACACCAGTCAGAATGGCCATCTTCAAAAAGTCTGCAAATAGTAAATACTGGAGAGGGTGTGGAGAAAAGGGAACCCTCCTGCACTGTTGGTGGGAATGGAAACTGGTACAGGCACTGCGGAGAACAGTGTGGAGCTTCCTTCAAAAACTAAGAACAGCATCACCCTATGATCCAGCATTCCCATTCCCCTGCACATATCCAGAAAAGACAAAAACTCTAATTCAAAAAGGTCCATGTACCCCCGTATTCATAGCTGCACTCTTTACAATAGCCAAGACATGGAAACAATCTAAATATCCACCAACAGATGAATGGATAAAGATGTGGGGTGTGTGTGTGTGTGTGTGTGTGTGTGTGTGTGTGTGTGTGTGTGTATAGAATATTACTATCACTTACCATAAAAGGAATGAAATGATGCCATCTGGAGCAACATGGATGGACCTAGAGATTATCATATTAAGTGAAGTAAATCAAAGACAAGTCTCATATGATGTCACTTGTGTGGAATCTGTGACACAAATGAACTTACTTGCAGAACAGAAATAGACTCACAGACATAGAGCACAAACTTGTGGTTACCAAAGGGGAAATGTGTAAGACAGGATAAATTGGAAGTATCAGAGTAACAGATACACACTACTATATATTAAGTAGATAAACAGCAAGGGCCTACTGTAGCACAGGAAACTATATTCAATATCTTTTATAACCTATGATGGAAAAGAATCTGTTAAAGAATAGATATATCTGTATGTGTAGAACTGGGTCACTTTGCTGTCCACCCAAAACTAGCACAACATTGTGGATCAACGATACTTCAATTTGAAAAAAAGAGAGATTCCCTAGGGCTTCCCTGGTGGCTCAGTGGTAAAGAATCCGCCTGCCAATGCAGGAGACACAGGTTCCATCCCTGACCTGGGGAAGTCCCACATGCTATGAGGCAACTAAGCCCATGCACCAACACTACTAAGCCTCTGCCTAGAGCCCGGTAGCTGCAGCTGATGAGCCCATGTGCTGCAGCTATTGAACTCCACGCACCTAGAGCTTGTGCTCTACAATAAGAGAAGCCATCACAATGAGAAGCCCACACACCACAATCAGAGAAAAGTCATCACTCGCCGTGACTAGAGAAAAGCCTGCACAGCAATGAAGACCCAGCAAAGCCAAAGATAAATAGATACAATTAAAAAAGAGAGAGAGAGATTCCCAAAGAAAGTAAATGCGGTACATCGCCCTACATTCTCTATAAAACCACATCACTGGCAATAGCCAAGTGTAGTTTTGAAATTTTGCTATCACTTTTAAATTATTAAAAATATCTTCCCAGTTACATGAACACAGAGCTATGACCCTGCCATGAACTCAAGAAACACCTGTACTTGTAGGGTCTTTATGCTTAAGCTTAATTAGCTTCATGATAAATTTGTATCTCCCTGTGAGTACATGAAGGTGGGATGCATTCCTAAAATAAAAGCACTAACTAAATCAATAGACATGGGTTATTAGAGCATAAACTTGCGGGAGTATTTTCCCAGTATCATCTCCCAGCTGTTTGTCTTTATTTGTCTTCAGATCTCTTCAGTCATGATGTGTCTCCAACCTAAGCATCTTCCAGCTTAAATAATACATAGTTAATCCTCCTGGTCTGCCCTAGTATTTATAGTGCTTCTCAAATGTCAGCGGACTTTCACTGAGCCCTAATTATCTGATGACTGCTATTCTTTTTTACCCTTGATCTCCTTGAGGATGTCTTGAATCTGCATTTTATATTGTAAGATCTCCCTTATATGTGGAAGTTAAAAAAGCCAAACTCAGAATAGATTAGTGCTTGCCAGGGGCAGGGGAAATGAGAAGATGTTGGTCAAAAGGTTTGAACTTCCAGTTATAAGTAGAATAAGTTCTAGGAATCTTATTATAGCACAGTGACTATTGTTAACAATACTATGTTATATACTTGAAAGTTGCTAACAGAATAGATCTTCAAAGCTCTCTCAATAATGACAACAACAAAAACAAAATGGCAATTATGTGAGGTCAAGGATGTGTCAACCAATCTTATTGCAGCTGTCATTCCACAATATACATATGTGTCAATTCATCACAAGGTACACCTTAAAAAAGTTTGCTTGAGATTTGCTAAAGAATGGATCTTAAATGTTCTCTCTCTCTCTCACACACACACAAATCGTAACATGTCAAGTGATAAGAAGCAAAGAAGATGCTTCCTCTCTAGCTGGGATGGCTTGCGGGGATGGTCCGGGGAAGTAGCAGACATGATTGACTGCCTGTATGACCATTTACTCCATAGCCGGTTTGCTGGTTGCTTCCCATTAGAACTTCTTTCTTGGTAGCAAAGCCCTGGAGAATGTCTCAGGCTAAAAATGACATTTGTCAGCCTCCTTTGCAATGTGAGAAGAAATCTTACCGGGACCTCGGGGCAGTCTCTTTAGAAGAGAGAGATTGGACCCTTCTATTGGTGGCTCAGCGGTTAAAGCATCTGCCTCCAGTGCAGGAGACCTGGGTTCGATCCCTGGGTTGGGAAGATCCCCTGGAGAAGGAAATGGCAACCCACTCCAGTATTCTTGCCTGGAGAATCCCATGGACGGAGGAGCCTGGTAGGCTACAGTTCACGGGGTCTCAAAGAGTCCGACATGACTGAGCGACTTCACCTCACCTCATTTAATTTTTACCCTATTGACTAGAGTGAAGATGTGGCTAGACTGTGGCCTGAAAGCCTCAGACAGAAGAGCAGAAAGTTTAGAGGGAGCTCAGACCTCCTCATCACTTTGTGGAGCTAATACAACTGTCCTGGATTGTCTGCTTTTGTATTTCTTTGTGTAATTAAACTACACTTGAGTTGATGAATGCCTGGGAAGCAATTTCATTTAAACCATGAGCAAGTGAAAAGTCAGAAAAAAGAGTCAAAAGTAAGGAGAAAAATCACCAAAAAGTGGTGACTTCAGAAACCAAGGGGATAGAATTTTAAGAAGGGATAATTGCTGGAAACAGTATGGAGTTTCCTTTAAAACTAAAAATAGAGCTGCTATGTATGATCCAGCATTCCCACTCTTGGGCATATATCCTGAGAAAACTCTAATTTGAAAAGATATATGCACCCCTATGTTCATAGTAGCACTATTTACAATAGTCAAGACATAGACACAACCTAAATGTCCATCGGCAGATGAATGGATAAAGGTGACGCAGTGTATAATTGCAGTGGAATATTACTCAGCCATAAAAAGAATGAAATAACGCCATTTGCAGCAGCATGAATGGACCGAGAGATGATAATACTAAGTAAAGCAAGTCAGACAGCAGGATAAGTATCATGTGATATCACTTATATGTGGAATCTAAAAACTGATACAAATGAACTTATTTACAAAACAGACAGAGTCGCACAGACTTCAAAACAAATTTATGATTACCAAAGGGGAACCAGGGGAAGGATAAATTAGGAGTTTGGAACTGGCAGATACAAACTACTATATATAAAACAGATAAATAACAAAGACATATATATATAACACAGGGAACTATACTCAATATCTTATAATAACCTACAAGGGAAAAGAATCTGAAAAAGAATATATATATATATATATATATTTCTATTTTATATTAACTATACTTCAGTAAAAAGTGATTAAAAATTTTAGAGAGGATCATTTAGTACATATTTAAGTTATTGCACTTTTGACTCTAAAAAGGAAGGGTAATTGCTATAGAGAAGAGACTGTGGGGTTTAGCAGTGTGGGGTTCATGGATGCCCTTGAAGAGCACTGCTCTAGTAAATAAATGAGGTGGAGGCTTCTAACATTGGATCGAGGACCCTGGGAGTGTTGGGTACTTTGGTGGTTCTCAAGCAACTTTTAAAAAAATTTTATATTGGAGTATAGTTGACTTACAATGTTAGTTTCAGATATATAGTGCAGTGATTCAGTTATGCATACACATGTATCCATTCTTTTTCAGATTATTTTCCCATATAAGTTATTACATAATATTGAGTAGTGTCCCTGTGCCATACAGTAGGTCCTTGTTGATTACCTATTTTACATACAGTGGTGTGCAACTTTGTTTTAAAAGAAAAAAAATGACAGTTTGCCATGAACCTTGTATAAATTCAGGGGCTGAGTCTCAGAAGGCTGCTTTTTAAACAAGGACTTGGGTGAATCTGGTGTGAGTTGTTCATAAACCATACCTTAAGGAGCATGGAGGTATTCTCGCCATGAATTGTTTATGAAAGGAAGAAGGAGGGTAGCAAACTTGAGGACAGGCAGGGTTGATGGAAGGCATTTATGTTGGGGAAGACCCAAGCATTATTGAAAGGACAAAGGAGAAACAGAAATACAGAAGGTAACACAGGTGATCACTGGTAGCACAAGGTCCTGGAGAAGAACACAGCTGGGAAAGGACAACAGATTCTCCAAGGCATAAAAGAAACAGATAAGGAGGGTTAAGCTATCTACCCTAAACCACTTGCAGCTAGATTTTCTGTGCTTTCTCAGAGTCTGCTCTTTCTGCTTTCTCTGTCCAGCTGGAGGTGAGGACATCTCTCTTCTGGAAATCCTGAATGATTCTGTCCAATGGTCCACTCCTTAATAAACAAACAAAATGGATCAGATGACACAAGTAGAAACTAACAGAGGATTTTGATTCAATGGAAAAAATTCTGTTAACCAATTAGATTAAGATCCTTTTCATCTTTACAATAAGATGGGCTACCTCCAGAGGATGTGAACGTCTCATTTCAGGAGATTTCAAGCAGAGGCTGCAAAATATTGTAGGCACAATTGATGTGCTGGATATATGCTTGAACTAGACAAGCTTGCATTCTTCTTTGGCTGTGAGATTCTAGGATTTTGATAATATTGGACTGGAAGACCCTCCATAGGGGAGAGAAAAACATAAGTAGAGAAGAGAGCTGGGAAGAAATCGGGAACTACAGACAGCATAAGAATACTGGGGTAGAATAAAAATAGAAAATAGAAGGACAGCATTCAAAGTAGGCTTTACCTTTTATATGATTTTTGCCTTAGGTTGGCTCAATATTTCCTTAACCCCCAGCTATGTGATGGTGCCAGAGTTTGATGTAAATTCCAAGTCAAAACTTGAAAGTGACTCAGGCTGTGTCTCTGCCTCAGTCTTGCAGTGAAGAGAATTTTCAGTCCATCACTGAGGCCAATCCTGATGTTTTCAAGGTGAATGAATTATTACATAAGGCATGAAAAAGGTGATCAAATGCTTCTGGCTTCCAGACTCTCAGCTCTTTGTGGGTATAAATGGCAGGAACAATTATTAACAGCCACTGTATTAAATCTTGGCAGAGAGTAGAGATTATTTGGGGGAGGGAGAATTTTTTTTCTAAAAAATAAAGTAATTTATTTAGTGACTCATGTTGATTAATGTGTTGTTTTTTCCATGAGTCGAGTATGTAGGGTTGATTACTGCTAAGTAAAAGGCTAAATGCAAATAAGAGGTAAAAAATAAAAACAAAGAGGAGCTATGCTCATTGTGAAAGACAAAGCTGAATATTAATAATTATATTAATTGACATGAATAATGCATCAAGAAAAAAAGGCTGATTAATATAATGATAAACTGAAATTACATGATAGTCTCTTCAAAGCATTCTACAAATTTCACAGACACTCTTTTAGGCACATACCTCCCCAGAGCCATCAATTTCCAGTTCCAAATGGAAAAACAAGTGTAGGTAGATTGATGTTTGATGATAGGCATGTAGGTGATGAGTAGCAGAAATCCAAGCTCAGAAGAGTTCAACTGCTGTTCTGGCTAATCCTTTGATGTCAGTTTGTATCTTACACTCTTTTCAGAAAGGATTGTACCGTTAGAAGTATAGCAAACATTCGGCTGAAATGAGAGTGATGGAAATACTTGAAATGACTTCATAGCATCTGACTGACCAAAGGCGATGATTTCCTGGGGGAATGGCTTGTTGAGGTAGTGCTGGAAATGCTTAACTAGATTTCTCTCCCATCATTAATGGTGTGAAGCACAGGTACATAATGAGTATGGTTGGACCCAATCTATTTTATGCAGCCATGCCTGACGTTAGAACAAGGGATTCAGTTGCTATTTTAGAATGTAATTCAAAGTCTTCAGTATACTCCTCTGTCTTGATGGATTTCAAACATCCCTAGAATCCTTGAGGGGGCCATTGATGAACTTCTTAGAGCAAATGAGTGTACCTTAGAACGAGTCCAATAAGTTCCTTTGTGGATTATAGACTGTTGTGCAGTGGTGGCTAAACAGCAGAGTTTGAAATAAGTGTACAGGAGACAAACTCGTAAAATCAGCCCAGAAGAATATGGCCCCAAAACTTTACTACTAGGCTAGGATAAAAAGCTATCCAATATCTAAAATAAATACTGTTTGGGAATAACTACGTCAGCAGTAGGCAAGAGAGAGGGGATCTAGAGTATGTATTAATATCTTTCTAATCTAGAAGACAGCGGTCTTACAGAGTGCAGAGTACATTCAGCATAGAATAGATTCTTTATTTGATTGGAAAGCAGGATATGCAAAGAAAAGTAACAGATGCACATCAAACATACATATATACACATATATATAGTATTATATTTTACCATTACCTTTAGAAAGTAATGGCTCTGAAAGATTTTAAAAAGAAAGAGCCTATTGTTTTGATATTACCTTAAATCTTGAAGATTTGTTGTTGTTCAGACACTCAGTCATGTCCGATTCTTTGTGACCCCATGGACTGCAGCACACGAGACTTCCCTGTCCTTCACCATCTCCCGAAGCTTGCTCACACTCATGTCCGTTGAGTCGATGATGCCATTCAACCATCTCATCCTCTGTCGTCCCCTTCTCCTCCCGCCTTCAATCTTTCCCAGCATCAGGGTCTTTTCCAATGAGTCAGTTCTTTGCATCAGGTGGCCAAAGTATTGGAGCTTCAGCTTCAGCATCAGTCCTTCCAATGAATATTCAGGATTAATTTCCTTTAGGATTGACTGGTTGGATCGCTTTCCTTGTAGTCCAAGGGACTCTCAAGAGTCTTCTCCAACACCACAGTTCAAAAGCATAATTTATTTGATACTCAGCCTTCTTTATGGCCCAACTCTCACTTCTATACATACTGGAAAACTATACAGACCTTGTCAGCAAAGCAATGTCTCTGCTTTTTAATATGCTGTCTATGTTTGTCATAGCTTTTCTTACAAGAAACAAGTGTCTTTTAATTCCATGGCTGCAGTTACCATCTGCAGTGATTTTGGAGCCCAAGAAAATAAAGTCTCTCACTGTTTCCATTGTTTCCCCATCTATTTGCCATGAAGTGATGGGACTAAGCCATGATCTTAGTTTTTTGAATGTTGAGTTTTAAGCCAACTTTTTCACTCTCCTCTTTCACTTTCATCAAGAGGCTCTTCGCTTTCTGCCATAAGGGTGGTATCATCTGCATATCTGAGGTTGTTGATATTTCTCCCCGCAATCCTGATTCCAGCTTGTGCTTCATCAGCTTGGCACTTTGCATGATGTACCCTGCATAGAAGTTAAATAACAGGGTGTCAATATACTGCTTTCCCAATTAACGTACCTCTTTCCCAATTTTGAACCAGTATGTTGTTCCATATCTGGTTCTCATTGTTGCTTCTTGACCTGCATACAGGTTTCTCAGGAGGCAGGTTAGGTGGTCTGGTATTCCCAGCTCTTTCTGAATTTTCCACAGTTTGTTGTGATCCACAGAGTCAAAGGCTTTAGCATAGTCAATGAAGCAGAAGTAGATGTTTTTCTGGAGTTCTCTTGCTTTTTCTATGATCCAACAGATGTTGGCAAATTGATCTCTGGTTCCTCTGCCTTTTCTAAATCCAGGTTGAACATCTTCATTTACGTACTGTTGAAGCCTACCTTGGAGAATTTTGAGCATTGCTTTGCGAGCATGTGAGATGAGTGCAATTGAATGGTAGTTTGAACATATTTTGGCATTGCCTTTCTTTGGGATTGAAATGAAAACTGACCTTTTCCAGTCCTGTGGCCACTGCTGAGTTTTTCAAATTTGCTGGCATATTGAGTACAGCACTTTCACAGCATCGTCTTTTAGGATTTGAAATAGCTCAGCTGGAATTCCATTACCTCCACTAGTTTTGTTCGCAGTGATGCTTCCTAAGGCCCACTTGACTTCACACTCCAGGGTATATCTACATCTATATCTATATCTATATCTATATATGTCCTCAAAGCTAAATATGTGTTTCCCATCTTCTAATTCTATGTATATATGTGTGTGTGTGTAGTTAGGATTAGAAGATGGAAAGTTTGGAAGAAAAGCAGATTCGGCTTTATTTCCTTTCTCTGATCTTTCCAGATGAGGTTAAACACTCCAATTAAGTGCCTACACATCTTTTTTTTTTTTTTTTTACCAAACATATATCACATTTTATTGCTACTGCTTCTTAAATTGTGATTTTCCTGTTAAACTCAAATGGTCTGAGGACACCATCCTCTCACTAAGCACCCAGGAAAGACTGGAACATTTGAGTGCTCAATGCATATTTGTTAAGTTAATGAATGAATGGGCAATGGGAAGCCATCAGTGGCCTCTGCATTAGGGAGGCATGTGATTTAGGAGAGTCGTGGAGCAGTGAAATTGTAGGATACCTGGGCAATGAGACTGGGGCATTCCTTACCCATTTATCAGTGGCTGTGCTATAATCTCACTTGGAGTTAAACCACTGATTATTATGGTGTCACTTTGGAGACTGTGGTATCTTGAGTCGAGAAAGCTTTAAGGCATACTGCTTCTAGCCCTTCCCTCACTGGAGAATTTTATTGTGTTCCTACTTCGGTCTTAAAACTGCAGAGGAGGAAACTTTTTAAATTTTATTGATATATAATTGATTTACAACATTGTGATAATTTCTGCTGCACAGCAAAGTGATTCAGTTATGCCAATATACATATATCTTTTCCATATTCTTTTCTATTACGGTTTATCACAGGATATTGACTACAGTTCCTTGTGCAATACAGTAGGAACTTGCTGTTTATTCATCCTATATATGATGGATATATATTTTTGCATCTGCTAATCCTCAACTCCCAATTCATCCCTCCTCGACAACCCCTCTCCCTCACAGAGGAAGAAATTGAATCTTAAAGGAGTTTGTGGTTTTCATGAGGCTACACCGTTTGAAGGAGCAAAGCTGAAACTGGATCCCAAGTTCCCAAATTCCTATTCTTCCTGCTTGTCCTGCAGCTCTTTAGAAAGATGCATCTTGTATAGTTATTTAGGATGAATTTAAGGAGGAGATATTGTAATTAAGGAAGGGATTATCTCTAGATTGATATATTAAGGATTGTGTAAAGATAATTATATTGTGAATGAAAAGAAAGTAATGTCTCTGAGAGACTTTTAAAAGAAAGAGCTTATTGTTTTTTTATTAGGTTAAATCTTGCAGAGAGTAAAATGAGTGAAACTGCTAATACCTGAGCATTCATCACATGCTGATAAATGTGAGTCAAGAAGATGATGTTTTGCACCCAAACAATAATAACAGAAAGCATAACAATACCTAATAATAAATATGGAATTCTCTGCTGAGCAAAAGGTTTAGAATGGAGACTCTAGGAGAAGAAAGGTAGAGACAGGGGTTTCTGTAGGATGGGCAGAAATGCCAAGATATTTATCTAGAAAGGGTGAAAAAAGTGTCACTAATTGCTGTTGTCAAAGATGCCCTGAATAACACAGCCCACTGACAAAGTATGAGTCCCCAAGTTAAATGTTAAACAGGTCCCCAAAGCTAAATATGTGTCCCCTAGGCAAATATTTATAGATGTGTACTGTCCAAAAGTAATGAAATACACATCTCTGAAATTTATTAACAATTTAATAAGTTTAATATAAATGTTTTAACAGTGCCTGATAACAGTTTCAGTCCAATTTATTAAACAAATATTTGTTGATCATATATTATGTGCTTGGCACTTAAATACTATCATTTTATCACCATCGTCATTAATATTATCAGCATTATTTCATACTTGTTTAGGCAACTTAAAATAGATAATACAAAAAAGGTGCAAATAGATACTGTATTGGCTTTATTTCTAACAATGGAAAAAAATTTCTTCTGAATATTGGAAAATCAACAGTGGGCTGTTATATCTGTACCCTAAATCATATCAGGGTCCAGAGAAAAAAAAATTAAGCTACCACTTTCAAAGTGACACTGCCATTAAATCAGCTATTACCAGGAAAATACATTCTTGACATACCTCCCTGATAATTCTATCTGCCAAAAGGCAAGGAAAGCAGTGAAGGGGAAAAAATTGCTACTTTGGATCTAATCATAACCTCCATGAAAGAATTTGTCGATTAAGTGCTAGAACCTTGGGAAAATAAAATGATGTGGTATAATATTTTGTGATAGTCAGGGAGAAGAAAACTAGACATGTATCAGATTACATTTTATTCCATGATAATCATTATTTTTATTACGAACTAAGTGTTCAGAGCAGATAAATTTTAAAAATGTAGACAATTACAAAGGAATACATAGATTAGTAATCTAGAGAAAACACTGTTAACAGTTTGCTGTACACTCCTGACTTTTTAATACCTGCATTACGTTGCTCTTGTTATGCAATTTGTGTTATGCTTTACATAAAATTTTATACCCTGCTTTCATCTATTAACAATACATCATAAACAGTTTCCCATTTTATTACATGTTCTACTGAGGCATTATTTTAATGTCTACATGATACACTATTAAAATACTGAGTTAATTTTCTTCAGCCCTACATACCAGACAGTTCATAATGAAGGCATTACTGGAGTCTCTCAGTTAACGCTCATGTCAGTCATCATGTTAACACTTTTAGGATCTCTATTTATATTAAGATTTAGGGAAAATAAATAACTTGCCCAAGGCTCTGAAGGCAAGAATTTTAAGATTCAAATTTGAATCTAGCTCCTTTAAAACTGGGCTTCCCTGGTGGCTCAAATGGTAAAGAATCTGCCTGCAATGCAGGAGACCTGGGTTTGATCCCTGGGTTGGGAAGATCCCCTGGAGAAGGGAAAGGCAACCCACTCCAGTATTCTTACCTGGAAAATTCCAGGGACAGAAGATCCTGCTGGGCTACTGTCCATAGGGTCACAGAGTCAGACATGACTGAGCACTGTGCTTTTAACAGCTACATTATGGTATTTCTCCTATTATAGAAATTTATCAAGATTGACTTACTCCGATCTCCTGTTGTTTAACTTCTAAAGGATTTCCAGTTTCAGGCAATTACAAATAATACTGTCTTTAACAACTTTGGTCATTTAGTTTTGTAAATATCCATTGTTATTGCCTTAAGATAAAGCTATTAAGAAATAAAATTGCTGGATGAAAGAATATGAATGATCTAAAGATGCTTGATATAGTTGAAAATACATTTGCCAATTTGATAAAAAAATGTACTTTTGTTTAAATTTGTATTTCTTAGATTACTCGTGAGGCTTTAGATTACTTTAAAAATACATGATAATGTTTTTGGCATAATTTCTACTGACTTTTACATTTTTATTATTGATTTACAAAAACTCTTTACATATTAATAATAGTCAATTTTTTCATGAAATTTTCAAGCTTTTCCTCTAAAAATTAGCCTTAAAATTTTATTTATGGTATCTTTTTATGTTTGAGACTTTAAACTTTAGTAATATATCAGTATTTTCCACAATTGTTTTCTGTTTGTATTGTGATGAGAAAGGCTTTGCATTCTCTGAGTTCAGACAAATATTTAATCCTATTTTTGAGCAAATATAAAGACTTTCTTTTAAAAATTGAATCTAGTTTTTAGCTATGTCAATCTTACAAATTTTAAAATATGTGACCTGTAAATTAAATTATACACAGCACTCTAGGGTAGAAGAGAATTGATTTACATGTTATGACTTCCTTGTACATTTTACTGTTTGTTAGTGGCTGGTGAAACATAATTAGGTAATATTGTTGTTTAGAGACAGATCATATTCACATCATTCATTTGTCTTTGAGAAACAAGCATTGCCTACAAAGCAACTCTAATTTTGTGCGGTTCAGAGTAGGTGTCTCAATAGATGACAGACCATTCTCTCTAGTAAAATCTTGTGCTTCGTCTACTGGGACTGCCTTAAGAGGAAGTAAATAGTTCCTGCTCCTCACATTATGATGT
This sequence comes from Capra hircus, assembly GCF_001704415.2. NCBI lineage: Eukaryota > Metazoa > Chordata > Mammalia > Artiodactyla > Bovidae > Capra > Capra hircus. Next base: position 45,991,445 of record NC_030812.1, on the reverse strand, counting down.
TTCTGTTGGTGTAATCTTTTCGACCTTTCACCTACCATTCTACATTTGCATATGTGACATACTTGGCATTTTTCTAAGTGATAAGCTACCTATTTCTCTGTGGTGGCACATGACAGCTCAGCATCACTGTTATCCTACAGCATCCTCCATTTGTACCTTTATTTTCTTCCCATCACTCTGGAGGATGTGTCTTATGGAAACTCTTCCAGTAGAGCCCTTGATTTCCAGATTAAGTTCCTTCAAGAAAATTGAAAGAGGACTATTGGCCCTATCAGAGTCCTGCTTGTCATGGATGCCAGCAAGTGGGGTTGTGTTGGAAGCTGCGCTGCCTTGATGGGACCAGGCTGAACTGATGTAGTAATAAATAAAGGATCAAACTTTCTGGAATTTAATTTTTTAATACATCTGAAATTTACTCTGGGGTATAGTGTGAAATGGAAATCTACTCTTATGCTATTTTTTAACAAGTAGTGATTTATTTTCACAATGATTCAAAATGCTACTTCTTTTGTACATTAAATTTATATGTTTATGTACACACAGATATATGTACACGAACGTATATACACGTGTCTGCTTGAGGTTTCCCTTCCCGTATTCTTTTCCATTAGTCAGTTTCTTTAGCCTCGTGTCACTCTCATATTGTTTTCATCATTAGTGTTAAGGCATATTTTAACATCAGATAGTGGCACTCCAAACCGTCTTTTGTGCCAGTAATCAATGCATTGCCTCTCAGCTCCAAATTCACCCTTCATCGAATGCTCTGGGAAAATGGAGCTGGCTCTTTTCAATATTTCTCTTGCTCCGCCGGCATGATAGCGGTCTTTGTCAGTAGAGGGCAGTAAAGAGACATGGCAAAAGAAGATGCCTGTCCTCAGTCCTGGAGTGCTTGCTTCCTTGACAGGCAGCAGGCAGGGCTTCTCTAATGCCCAGCTCTTGCAGGGCACAGCAGTGTGAGGTATCCAGCAGCCCACAGTTCCACCCCACCCCCCAACCCGCCTCCGCTCTGCCAGCGCTCCTTTCAGGCAGTTTTGTGATAAATAGATTTTAATGAGCTATCTTACAGTGAACAGCTTTCCCCAACATCTAGAATGCAAATTTCAAGCAAGTTCCACTGGTGAAGTACCACAATGACTTCTTTGCCATTCAGTGAGCCCAAGCTGTGCCTTCAGCAAGGTCTAGACCTCAGCTCTTGAGAGATTCTTCCTTCTAATAGCCCTAAAATCCATGACTGCTTAGTATAGATGCTAATTTTATATTCTCAACTATCTTTACTTCTCACTGGCTAAGCCCACATTACTTCAACTAAGCCCCTTCTTAAAGTTAATAATTCTTATTATTGAATTTTCCCTGTTTGAATTATTGTTTTCTTTCTGTCTCCTGATTGGACCCTCAGCAATACCATTCTTTTTCCAAAACCTCATAAATTATCTTTTTACTTTTCCAGATGAATTTTAGGACATGTAAAATTCAAGAAAAATCCTCTTAGATTTTCCATTATAATTACATTAATCTTATACATTAATTTGTGAAAGTTTATATATGTGTGTGCATATATATGTGTGTGTGTGTATATATTTTACATATATATGTATATATATATAATATATATATTGGCTGCACTGCCCAGGTTGTGGGATCTTAGTTCCCCTACCAGGGATCGAACTTATGCTCTTGGCAATGAAAGCATAAAGAATCTTAACCACTGAATCACCAGGGAATTCCCAAAAGATACCATATTTTTAATACTGAATATTGGTTTTCTTTTAGAGAAACCAGTTCTCCTCTGTTGTTCAGAAAAAGAAATTATTTTCTTTATTTAGGCCCTCCAGATTTTTTGTTAACTTCTAGATGTTTTGTTTATTGTTGTTATGAATGTGATCATTTCCCCTTATATTTTCTGTTTGGCTCAGAGGTAATGATTAACCTGATTGATCTCCTGAAATTTGGCTCTCACAGAACTGGCCTTCTGCAGAGCTTTGTGGAACTTAGATAAAGCCAAATGTTAAAGTAATCAATTTTGGCATAATATGAGGTGATGGATCCATCACAAATCATATAAGCTCCAAATGCAAAACTTAAACACTTGTCATTGTTCTAGTTACTGTAGTTGCATAACAATTTATCCAACATTTAGTGGCATAAGACAACCATTTCTTACATTTACAGATTAAGAATCTGGGCAGGACAGAGTGTATATAGCTCCTCTCTGTCCCCTGAATGTCTGGGGCTCACTGGAAGATTTTAGATTGGAGACTGAAGTCATCTGAAGCCTTGTTAACTCACATGCCGCCACTGATGTTTGCTGTTGGTTGGGGGAGCCTCAGTTCTTTTCCATGTAGGTCTCTCCACGTGGTCTCTCCAGGTAGGCTAGTTTGGGCTTCCTCATGGCATCGTGGCTAATTTCCCCAATGCCAGCCTCTCAAACAGAAAGCACCAGTTGAAGTTGTGTCCTTTTGTCTCACTAGCCTTGAAAGTCATATAATATTCCCTCCTCTGTATCCTGTTGGTTAGAGCAGTCACATGCATACTCTGGTTCAAGGAGAGGATGTGTGTCTCCATGCTCAGTCGTGTCCGACTCTTTGCTACCCCATGGACTGCAGCCCAGCAGGCTCCTCCATTCATGGGATTTTCCAGGCAAGAATACTGGAGTGGGTTGCCATTTCCTTCTTCTGGAGATCTTCCCGACCCAGGGATTGAACCCAGGTCTCCCACATTGCAGGCAGACGCTTTACTGTCTGAGCCACAAGGAGAGGATAGATAGACCCTACTCTTGGTGGAGTATGGCAAGGTTCTACTAGAGCATATGGGATCAGAAATATTGCTGTGACCATTTTTGGGTAATAGAATCTTCCATTGTCCCCAAATAACATCTAAAGGATTGGTGCTTCCCAAACTGTGAACGCTGAGGTGGCCATGCAATGATGGAGAATAAGCTTCTGTTGTTCTCTTGATCATGCTTGGTGAGAGACTGGTGTTTCTGCAGTTAAGCATTTATAAGTCCTGTATCCCTGAGCCAGGAGCCCTCTCCTGGCATCTGACACCTGGTCTTATTAGACCTCTATGTGCTTTTTTGGAATGTGAAGGGCAATATTAAATTCACAGGCCATGCTACTGCTTCAGTCTCTATAATGTTTCCTCAATAAATGTTACAGAGGCCTGCTTGTGTGCCCTCTGGAAATTTGCCTTCACTTGCCCCAAACTGGATTTCCCTGGTATCAGTTCAGTTCAGTTGCTCAGTTGTTTCTGACTCTTTGAGACCCCATGGACTGCAGCTTGCCAGGCTTCCCTGTCCATCACCAACTCTGGGAGCTTACTCAAACTCATGCCCATCAAGTTGGTGATGCCATACAACCATCTCACCCTCTGTCATCCCCTTCTTCTCCTGCCTTCAATCTTTCCCACCATCAGGATCTTTTCCAATGAGTCAGCTCTTTCCATCAGGTGGCCAAAGTATTGGAGCTTCAGCTTCAGCATCATTCCTTTCAAAGAACACCCAGGACTGATCTCCTTTAGCATAGACTGGTTGGATCTCCTTGCAGTCCAAGGGACTCTCAAGAGTCTTCTCCAACACCACAGTTCAAAAGCATCAATTCTTTGGCACTCAACTTTCTTTATAGTCCAACTCTCACATCCATACATGACTACTAGCAAAACCATTGCTTTGACTAGATGGACCTTTGTTGGCAAAGTAATGTCTCTGCTTTTTAATATACTGTCCAGGTTGGTCATAGCTTTTCTTCCAAGGAGCAAGTATCTTTTAATTTCATGGCTGTAGTCACCATCTGCAGTGATTTTGGAGCACAAGAAAATAAAGTCTGTCACTGTTTCCATTTTTTTCCCTATCTATTTGCCATGAAGTGATGGGACCGGATGCCATAATCTTAGTTTTCTGAATGTTGAGTTTTAAGCCAACTTTTTCACTCTCCTCTTTGCTGGTATATAAAATTCTAATTTTTAAATTTATTTATAGTTGCATTGCTAAACTTTTTACTGCTTCTAAAATATTTTCAGTTGATTCTCTTGCATTTTCTAGGTAACCGATTCTTCAAATAATGACAGATAAATTTTCTTGCTTTTTATTGTCTTACATTGGCCAAAATTTGTGGGGAAATGATAAATAAGAGTGCTGATAAAGGAAGTCTTTGTCTCTTTATTCCTTCTAAATAAGGAATCTCAATGTTTAGTCATTAAGAATGATACTGGTATTAATGTTGTTTAGAGATCGATTTTTCGTTATAATTTTAAAGAATCACTTTCCTTATCCTCATTGGCTAAGGGTTTCTCTTTCTTTTTTTTTTGAATTAAAATGAAAGATTTCTGTGCAACATCTTTGGAGATTATTTTTCTTCTTTAACCTTTTGGTGTGGATGCTTTATATTAGTAAATTTTCTAACATTAAATCATGCTTGGAAAAAGCTTATTTGATCATATGCATTTTCCAGTATTAAATTCAATCAGTTACTAATAATTCTTTACAAATAGCTTTTGCAGCATTCCGTTTATTTTTATAAAGTGTCCTCATGTCATTATTTCTTAAATCACTTATAATAACATTTTTGTTCCAAAATTATTTTATTTATTATTGCTATCTCCAAGAAGCTGAGATTTGTTTGAAATTCTGTTACTATAATTTTGATATTAAGAAAACAAGTTTGTTTGTAGAAAAGATATATATTATTTTAAAATGTCAGTCAAATTAGACCATGTTTACTACATTAAGAAATTAACTCCAGATCCCAGTGGTTTTAAACTACAGTTGTTTATTCTGGCCACACTACATGTTGAATGGCAGGTTAGTGGGGAGCCAAGACTCAAACTGATGGAATGTCCACCATCTCCTGGTGCTGCCATCTCAAATTGGGGTTTCAGCCTTCCCTGTAACAGTGAAGAGTGATGGAGAACTCGCTCTTTCTTTTTAAATCTTTGACCTTAAACAGCACATGTCACTTCTACTCTTAGGCTATTCATTAGAATTAGTCTCATGGCCCAGCCTAACCTCAAGGATATGTGATAGAGCAAATGGAACTTCAGAGGACAGTTAATGCACCAAAATATCCATGAATCTAAATGTAAGATAGTCTCAGGATAGTATACAGAGATTGTAATGATATTAGATTGTTAGAATGAGTATTTGAAGAAATATTTTACTGTAAATGAGGAAGACAAATGGGAAGCATTTAGAAAGATCCGTGTGACTATAGAGATTTTAAAATACGAAAAAATACTGGAGTAACAAGGACTAGGATTATTCTCTGACCTGAAATAACAAAACAAATGGACAAAACACATGAAAAGGCTGTTTTCAAGGAATAGGACATTAGGTGACTAAGGACAGTGATTCCTGAAAGATGAGTAAAATATAAGCCAAACTCCTACAATGCCCCCAGATTGCTGCCTTGAGATCACTTCCAGACTGTCATTCAGGAAAGTGGGACCCAGGTCAAGTCTGAAATGAGGAAACAGAAGTGAGAGTCTTAGAGATTTCAGGAGGCTATAATTCATATGACAGAGGAACAGAGCAAAGAAATCTCACAGAGATTGAACTCTGGAGGTAAGCAGAGAGTTGCCCCACAGTATCTAGCAGAGTACTGATCAGTGCACATAAATAAGGAAACTACCCGAGGCTGAGGAAAGAACCACTCAAAGGGTGAGAGGTAATTGTGCCCAGTACTGACACAGGGCTGGGAATGGTGCCTGTTACCATTAGCCATACCAGAAAGCGTCATCCTTCATAGAGCCTTGGTAGACTACTCAGCAGAGTTTGCTTCCATAGTGAGAAATAATTAGTCCTGGTCTAAATGCTGTTGATTTGATGTTGCTGTTGATCTGATGCTGCCTAACAAATCTTAAAAACAAGGCCCAAAGGACTGAACTCTCTCCAATAACTTAAGTGAAGTTGCTCAGTCGTGTCCGACTCTTTGGGACCCAGTGGACTATAGCCCACCATGCTCCTCTGTCCATGGGGTTTTCCAGGCAAGAGTACTGGAGTGGGTTGCCATTTCCTTCTCCAGAGGATCTTCCTGACCCAGGGATCAAACCCAGGTCTCCCGCATTGTAAGCAAGATGCTTTACTGTCTGAGCCACCAGGGAAGTCTTTGTATCCTAAAACAAGACTCAGGAATATTTACAGGGATACAAAAATATCCAGCACCCACAAAGAAAAATTCACAATATCTGGCATCTAATAAATAATCACTAGGAATGAAAAAGCAAAAATCTATGAACAATGATGGGGAGAAAAATCAATAGATTGAAACTGACTCAGTACTGATGCAGATACTATAATTACCAAACAAAACATTTTAAAAGTTATTATAATTATATTCCATGAGTTCAGAAAATTAAATGAAGACAGGATAAGTATAAAAAATATCCAAATAAAATTTCTAGATGTGAAAACTGCAATGGCTGAGATGAAAAATATACTGGATGGATATTTGGGTAGATCAGACACTGTAGAAGAAAATTGTAGTGACTTATAAAACATAAAGCAATAGAAAGTATCTAAAATGAAACACAGAGACAAAAAAGATCTTTAAATGAACATAGCATCAATGAGTTGTGAGATAACTTCAAACAGCCTAATATACACGTCATTAGTGTCTATGTAGGAAAGAAGAGAGATGCAGAAACGGAAAAAAATTGAAAAAAATAATGGTCAAAAATTTTCCACTTTGATGAAAACTATTAATCCACAAATCCAAGAAAACAAATCAACCCTAAGCACAAGAAACACAAAGATAACCGCACACCCTGATGCATTATAATTAATGTGCTCCAAATCTGTGGCAAAGAGAAAATCTTAAAAGCAACCTGAGGTAAAGACACATTTATATATGTGTCACATATTGGAGAAGGAAATGGCAATGCACTCCAGTATTCTTGCCTGGAGAATCCCAGGGATGGGGGAGCCTGGTGGGCTGCTGTCTATGAGTCAGACACGACTGAAGCGACTTAGCAGCAGCAGCACATATGTAAGAACACAAAGATAAAGATGGCAGCAGATTTCTTGTTGGAGACAATATATGTGAAAACACAGTGGAGGAAAATCTTCAAGTAAACAGAAAACTTTCAACATGGAATTCTACATCCAACAAATATGTTTCAATAATGAAGATGAGATACAGACTTTTTCAATCATGCAAAAGCTGGAAGATTTCATCTCCAGTAGACTCACAGTACAAAAAAATGTTAAAGAAACACTTTAGGCAGAAAATAAAATGGACAGAAACATGGATTTACTCAAAAGAATAAAGAGTGCTGGTAATAGTTAATTATTCTCATGGACACGCAAGGCTGGAACAGTTCCTTGCATCATATTTGGAAAAGATAAAATCAAGCCAAAGCAACTGTTCTTAACTTTTTATTCATCTTTTTCAATGTGATTCTTTAAAGGCAGAATGCCTTTCCCAGAAGCGACCTCTATACATACCCACAGACTTTAAAGTCACATGGACCAGAAGTGCAAGAAGAGAACTGCCATGATTGGCTTAAATTTAGAATTTACTCCAGAATCAAGTTGAGAGGAATGAGGAATGGACAGCTGAACTAAACTGAAAGTCTATCATAATGAAAAGAGGAAAATGGTTGTTAGGTAGGCAAAGTGCATTGTCTGCCTGAACATTTATGGAGAAACATCTTTAAGTTCTTCTCTATAGCAACAGTTTAAATTTAGTAGATGTGGGACTTCCTTGGTAGTCCAGTGGCTAACACTCTACACTTTCAATGCAGAGAGTGTGGGTTTGAATCCTGGTCAGGGAAATAAGATCCCTCACGCCACATGATGTGGCCAAATATTTTTTAAATAAAAAAATATATAAAATTTAATAGATTTATAGAATTCCATAGAAAGGATATACCATAATCCACTTACTCTAAGTCATAATCCCTGCTGTTAGATGTTTATATTGCTTTGAATTACTAATGGGCCTATAGTAAGTATCTTTCTAGACATAACTTTTTGTCCATAACTGATTATTTCCTTAAGAAAAATTATTTGCAAGGGAAGAGCCAGCTCAAAAGTACATATCAGATGGTGCCTTATGACAAGATAATACGTTTATTTTCCAACCATCAGACTAGGACAGGTTCTGTCTCCCCGCTCCCTTACTATACTATCCATTAAACTTCTCCAGTATCACAGGTAAATGTGCCTTTTCATTGCTTTAATTTGTGCTACTTTGGTTACTAGTGAGGTAAACCACCTATGCCCATGTTTTGTCCACATTTATGTTTCCTCCTTTATGAACTTGCCTATTTAATATCTTTGCCCCATAAAATGGTATTTTAATGCAAATGAACAAAAAATATGAAAAGAACACACAATTTAAAACTCTTTGAAGAATGACATGGACCAAACTATAATGTTATCAGAAAGATAAACGGCCAGAAAGAATGAAAACTTATTAAAAAAATAACAAAGGGCATTCTTATTGGGTCTAGCTTGAAGAGAAAAACAAGAATATATTGATTTTACTCTATATTCTCTGTGATGGAGATTGATGGCCATACCAGAAATGTAGATTAGACACTGGGGGAAAAGAATTAAAATCCTACATATGTTTAGAGTTATCAGAGAGAATTTACTTTCGAGTGAGCTTAATCTTCCAGGAGGTTTAATGAATTGAATAAATGTCAAGTACTAGTTCTATGGATTAGTTGACTGCTTTTTAAGGAAGTTTGCAGAATAGGAGAGTTTCTGGATATCTAGAAACTGGGAAATGTTGCCTTGAGTTTTACAAAAGGTTTTTTTTTTTTTTAAAAAAAAGGTAGAATTTGTATGATATACTAGTGATGAAGGAGATAATGTAGATTCTCACCTGATTAAATGAGTGACCCCAAGTTTCCATGATATAATGGGGATAAAGGAAATATAGAGATTTCCATATGATTAGATGAGTGACCTTAAATCATGGTCTCTGGTAGAGTATAACACAACTCAGTTCTCAATTTATCCTGCTAAAAATATGGATGACAAGCTAAAATAATGAACTTTAATGAGAACACATGTGCTAATGGAAATAATCTGAATAATATGAATTACTTATGTATAGGATTGAGGCTAGAAGTGTAAACTACAATCTGTCTTAGAAAAATGTATGCTTCTTATTCAATTTTAAGTTTAATGTGGCAGAGATTATTTAAATAGCAAGAAAACCTTTTTTAAAAAGCTATTTTAGAGTTACAAATAAGCAATTTCACTATAGAATGGGAAAAGAACTTCAAGATTACCTTGTCTAAGCCTTCATTTTATAGTTGTCAAAACAGACATCAAGAGAGGTAACGTGTCTTTCCTAGGCTCCCAACAAATTAGCTGCATGATTTAATGGTGCATCGTCTGTTATGGGTCACTCTCTCTGTCTCTGTCTCTCTCTCTGTGTCCTTCTCTCTTTCCCTCCCTCTCTCTCTTTCTCTCTCTCTCAATTACCATCTTTCATAATCCACCTTTCAGGGAAAGGCTGAAGTTTCTTCTGTTAACACACTGTGCCTTTCCAGAGGAAAAGTATGATAAATGTCTTAGACTGAAACTTGGATTTCCATCTTCAGATTTCCAATTGCATTTAGGTTTTCTGTAGATGAGATCTAAATCAATGATGAGCCCTGTTGGTCTGACAGTTGATGTCACTTGATCTCATACCTATGACACACTTGGTTCTTCCCAAGGAGAAAGAACCCTGCCCTGGAAGCGTCATTCCTGGCACATGCAGAGACAGGAGAACCTGTCTGCATGGACTCCTCATCTGCTCTGCTCACCACGCTGGCCTCAGGTCCCATCACTCTGCCATCGTTCATTACGCTGCAGTGACTGGCTTTCACTCTCTTCCTCCAGCACACAAAGCCATCTTGGAAAAGCTTTCTTTGGATGTGCTGTTCAATTTGCCTCAGAGTTCTATGACCAAATTTTTGTGTAACTGACCAGAGGACTCAGTTTCCCTGTGACCATCCCAGAGAAGCCTTCCCTGATGATCCATTCTGAATTATCTGCTCACCTCTCTGGCTCTTTTTAATCTCATTTTCCTGTTTTATTTTTTATAATATTTATCACTATTTGAAATTGTGTTTTTAAAAAATATCTTCATATATTTATTCTTTCTCCTCCACATATTCTAAACATGGAAACTTCATCACAACAGGGTCCTTGAGCAATCGTTTTCTGCTAATTATGTGATATCTAAAAGAGTAGCTGGCTCATGGAAATCAAAAATGCTTGAGAGATGAATGAATAAAGCTCTCACTTAGGCTGTCTGTCCAACTTCCTAAGTGAGAATCACAATACTCAGTTTTATTTGGGCCTCATATTTATGTGCATACAGGCACATATCAGAATCAAGCAGAGTGGAGAAATTCCTCTTATTAAACTAGTTACCATTAAACTAGCATGTACCACTGTACTTGAAATAGAATCCAGAATTTCAGAGCTTGAAGAACTTCAAGGATGATGTTCATGGTGGTGGATAACTGAAACCAAGAGAAGTAAAGTCATAGCTTGAAGTGACACAGATATTTCTGAATAAAGCAGAGACACAATCCAGGCTTACTGACTTCCGTTACCATTACCATACTTTTCCTCCTGAACTATGATCCCTCTATAAGCTGTGAGAATAAATATGAATGAACAATAGAGGAGAAAGGTGTTTGGAAAGGATGGTGGATGGTTGGAGAAAGTCGGAAAAACAGTGTCTCCCACAGAATCATGGAGTGGTGATATACACTACCTGTAGTCTAAAATGAGGGGAACAGCAACAGCCCATAAAATCAGGAAGCCCTGTTTAAAGCAGGATTAAAAAAAGGATAAAGCCCATAAAGTAGGAAAGCCTAACACAGCACAGCTATTTCACCTCTAAAGGGTGTGAGATATTTTACCACCCAAAGGAGAGCATTAATCCTCTTATAAGCAAAGCAACTCAAAGCAAAGAAAAGAAGCTCTGAGGAGTTTTGTGGTTGCCCCATTACTTAGATAAATCAAATCAATTTTCTATGCTCAAGAAAGAGCTCCTCTTAGGAGAAATGTAATGCAAATGTAAGAAGTCATGATCTTTCACAACTGTCACATAAAATTCTATCTTTTGTATAAATGTCAGGGTTATAAAGCTAGAGATAAACATGGATATAGAACTGAATTCATTCAATATGACTTCTGTGGAGAGAATGGTATTAGATAAGATAGATACATATACTATGTATAATAACACGATGCTGTAAAATTATTTCCAAGTAACTGGAGCTCTTCTCAAAAGTAATGTTCTCATGACTTGTATTATTGGCAGACACTCTCTAAGCTCAAAAATGATAAGACATGGAATCTTTTTGATACGATTTTGTAAAGATGCAGACTGTTTGTATTTCCGTTTATGTCATATTTTCATTAGCCATTGAGGGCTCTGACTGTTTTCAAAATGATGAACTCCAGTGTGTTACTTGTTTGCCACAATATTTTGGACAGAAACTAAGGAGGAGTAACTATATTGTTCAACATAAGGCTGGATATGAAGCAGCTCAGTTCTCTCACCCATCACGTGTGTAGGTGTGCACTAAGCTGGGGATAGGGTAGTCACATAGATGGGGAGAGAACATCTGACTTCCCTTTACGTTACTTGGACTGGGAGTGTCCAGCCATGTTCAAAGGCCAGTGCACTTTCCCATGTGGAAGGTGAGATGTAACAACACCAGACTTGGGATTTAAGCCCTTACTTATAATGTGACCCTGAACTCTTATAATGTGACCCTGAACTCGTCACTTGGGTTTTAGGAGTTTCCGTTTCCTCGTCTGGAAATCGATAAGAATATGTTGCCCAGGCTCTATCAGAAGATTGTTTTGAGGATCAAAGGAAAGAATGTCCATAAAAGTGTCTCACAAACTACAAATTACTATGCTATTGCATTTATGGAGGTGGGAAGACTGGGCTGGGTGATACTAGAGGAAAGGTTAGGAATTCAGAAGCAAAGAGGCAATAGAACTGACAGGAAGCCCCATCAGTTTCATATTGTTGGTGGCAGGGCCCAGTGGCAAGGCAAGGTAAGAATCAGGGGATTAGATATGTTTCATGATATTGTATGAAATGTAGCAACATTCAATTCATGAATCTCTTGGTTTCTTGAACACAACTGGCACACAGCACGGGTTACTTTAAGTAGGGAACAAGGTGGTAAGGAACTACTCCAAGGGGAAGTCTGGGAAGGGGGCATTTCAGCATAAGTAGAGTCTCCAGTCCTGCAGAAGGTCTCACAACAAAGGTGAGTGGGGAGTCACCCTCTGCTCCAACAGGGCCTCTGGCAGCATCCTCTAGATCAGCTCTCATCAGCAAAGAATCAGGTCTCAGCAAAGAGCCTTCATTCAAGTTGCTGGGTATCACTTTAAGGAGTCTGTCAGTAGAGTGTAATAGTTATGCCCTGGAAGCCTTGTCTTTATCAGCTGTTTCTTCTGTTCCAGTTGTCAAACAAATTTCTAAAGTAACTCAGATTCTAAGACAGTCACAGTCCTACCACAGACATATCAAAGCAACTAACATAGAAGTTCACCTGGGTTTCTGTGACTCCATTTTGAACTACTTAACATAGCTTAAATCCTATTCGTTTCATACAAGATAAGTAGGAATCATAACCCAAAAGAACTCACAACATAATAACGATGCTATCTCACCTCCAGGTGTCTGTGGGTTTATAGGTATCAACCTATCTTCATCTCTGTCTTTCAAGAGAGCTAGAAGTAAGTCACCCCAGTAACAATGACCACCCTGGCCCAAATATTGGGTCATTTTATTATAATATTAAATATAAACTGTGGAAAATTCTGAAAGAGATGGGAATACCAGACCACCTGACTTGCCTGTTAAGAAATCTGTATGCAGGTCAGGAAGCAACAGTTAGAACTGGACATGGAACAACAGACTGCTTCCAAATAGGAAAAGGAGTACGTCAAGGCTGTATATTGTCACCCTGCTTATTTAACTTCTATGCAGAGTACATCATGAGAAACGCTGGACTGGAAGAAACACAAGCTAGAATCAAGATTGCAGGGAGAAATATCAATAACCTCAGATATGCAGATGACACCACCCTTATGGCAGAAAGTGAAGAGGAACTCAAAAGCCTCTTGATGAAAGTGAAAGTGGAGAGTGAAAAAGTTGGCCTAAAGCTCAACATTCAGAAAATGAAGATCATGGCATCCGGTCCCATCACTTCATGGCAAATAGATGGGGAAACAGTGGAAACAGTGTCAGACTTTATGTTTTTGGGCTCCAAAATCACTGCAGATGGTGACTGCAGCCATGAAATTAAAAGACACTTACTCCTTGGAAGAAAAGTTATGACCAAACTAGATAGTATATTCAAAAGCAGAGACATTACTTTGCCAACTAAGGTCCGTCTAGTCAAGGCTATGGTTTTTCCTGTGGTCATGTATGGATGTGAGAGTTGGACTGTGAAGAAAGCTGAGCGCCGAAGAATTGATGCTTTTGAACTGTGGTGTTGGAGAAGACTCTTGAGAGTCCCTTGGACTGCAGGGAGATCCAAGCAGTCCATTCTGAAGGAGATCAGCCCTGGGTGTTCTTTGGAAGGAATGATGCTGAAGCTGAAGCTCCAGTACTTTGGCCACCTCATGCTAAGAGTTGACTCATTGGAAAAGGCTCTGATGCTGGGAGGGATTGGGGGCAGGAGGAGAAGGGGACGACAGAGGATGAGATGGCTGGATGGCATCACTGACTCGATGGACGTGAGTCTGAGTGAAATCCGGGAGTTGGTGATGGACAGGGAGGCCTGGCGTGCTGCGATTCATGGGGTCACAAAGAGTCGGACACGACTGAGTGACTGAACTGAACTGAACTGATACATTTTCACTGTATGAAAAAATATCATTTTCTGCTAAAAGCAAACCGAGTACTTTGGAGAAAGGCTGACTTCAGGGCTGGGGTAGGAAAAAGAAAATGTGAACCTAGTATATCTTCTATGAGAAGGTAAGGAAGTGCTCAAAAATTATGGAATGCAGCAAAAGGGTACAGAGACAGTCTGAAGGGACCTCCATAGGGACCTCAGTTTCTGGGGAAGTTAAGCATCAAAATAATTAAGACTAATACTAAGTTATATTAAACATTGAAAACCCATGAATTCATACTGATAATAGACAAAGAGGAGAGAAGGGAGGAAAAATGCTAGAAATCTCATTACTGAGAAAAGTGATAAAACTAGAATATGGACTGGGGCTAAATAAAATTATCGTTGTTGCACTTGTTCAGTCATTCAGTTGTGTCCAACTCTTTGCGACCCCATGCGCTGCAGCGCGCCAGGCTTTCCTGGCCTTCACCATCTCCTGGAGCTTGCTCAAACTCATGTCCATTGAGTCCGTGATTCCATCCAACCATCTCATCCTCTGTCGTCCCCTCCCCCCACCCCCACCCCGCCTTCAATCTTTCCCAGCATCAGGGCCTTTTCGAATGAGTTTGCTCTTCCAATCAGGTGGCCAAAGTATTGAAGCTTCAGTATTGGATAATGGAAAATTATCATATTCATGCTAAATTTCCAAAAATTGGTAACTAAGTTGTGGTTAAGAATATATTTTCTTGGAAGAAAACACACTGGAATATTGAAGGATAAAAGGGCATGGTATACACAACCTACACTCTGATAATTCAGAAATGTATACTATGTAAAGGGCTTCCCACTGGCACTCGTGGTAAAGAATCCGCCTGCCGATGCAGGAAATGTAAGAGATGCGGGTTCTCTCCCTGGGTTGGGAAGATTCCCTGGAGGATCACATGGTAACCCACTCCAGTATTCTTACCTGGAGAATCCCATGGACTGAGGAGCCTGGTGGGCTACAGTCCACAGGGCTGTGAAGAGTCAGACACGGCTTTGGATGCATGCACACATGCTATATAAAAGAGCCTGAAGCCTTTTATTAGACAAACACAGGATATGGTTTTGCTTCCTGGTTTTACCACTTATTAACTGTTTCAATTTTTCCTCTTTCTCTTTTTCCTTTTGCACTCAAAGTACAAAGGGACAGGTAAATTGGAGGCATAAAAGGTTTAGAGAGGCTATACAGAGAAATATGATTATCTTTAGATCAACCTTTTAGTTAAAGTATAACATTCTTACAGAAAAGTACACACATAATAAGTGTATAACTCAATGAATTATCACAAAGTGGAAATATCCATGTATCACAACATCCATGTCAAGAAATGGAACGTTACCAGCCCCTACCAGCCCCTCTCACTATACCCACCAGCGTAATCACCATTCTGACTTGTAATAGCACAGTTTAGTGTTGCCTGTTCTTGAACTACCAACTTCTTTATCACATTATGTTCGTAAGTTCCATGTTGTATATATTTGTAGTTCATTTATTTTAACTGCTGTACAGCATTCCATTTATAAATAAACCACAATTTATTCCTTCAAGTACACTAATGATGTTTTCACTTTGGGACTATTATAAATAATGTGATTAAGAATATTACCAGACATGTCTTTTGGTACACATGTACATTTAATTTATTCATATATCTAGAAATGAAATTGCTGAATCATAGGATGCACATATATTCAGTTTTAAGAGATGCTGCCAAATAATTTTCTGAAGTAGCTAAACTAATTCATACTCTCTCCAATAGTACATGACAATTCCAGTTATTGCCAACATCCCTGCCAACACTTGGTATACTCTGTGTTACATTTTCGCCGTTTTGACGAGTGTATTAGTTTTCTAGCTATATAACAAATCACAAATTTTAGTATCTTAAAACAATACAAATTTATGATAATACTGTTTCTGTGCATTAGGAGTACAATTTAACTGAGTCACCTGTTCAGAATTTTATAAGGTTGCAGTTAAGATGTCAGCTGGGTTGCATTCTCATCTGTAGATTTGATTGGGCCAGAATCTGCTTCCAAACTCCCAAAGATTGTTGGCAATATATGTTTTCATCCCACTGTGTGACTGATAGCCCTGGGTTTTTGCTGGCTGTTGGCTGGAAGTTTTCTGGTCCTAAAAGTTGTCTGTAGTTCCTAGATGCTACCTTCAGTTCAGGTTTCTCTTATTTGACTACTTACTGAACCACAGTCACAACATTATCTCCAGTATGTTAATAGTCTTATATAGCATGAGTGACACCCCACCATCTTTGCCATATTTTATCAGTTAGAAGCATATCACACATCTTGTTGGAGAAGGCAATGGCACCCTACTCCAGTACTCTTGCCTGGAGAATCCCATGGATGGAGGAGCCTGGTAGGCTACAGTCCATGGGGTCGCGAAGAGTCGCACACGACTGAGTGACTTCACTTTCACTTTTCACTTTCCTGCATTGGAGAAGGAAATGGCAACCCACTCCAGTGTTCTTTCCTGGAGAATCCCAGGGACGGCGGAGCCTGGTGGGCTGCCGTCTATGGGGTCGCACAGAGTCGGACACGACTATAGCAACTTGGCAGCAGCAGGAGCGCACATCTTGTTTGCAGTCAAGGGGTTTCACAATGGTGTAAATGTCAGGAGATAGAGATCATAGTATTTCACTGTAATTTCAGTTTACATTGGAAGACTATGTTCTCTCAGAACTAATAAGAACTTTCTATTTACTTGGAAATTTTGTCCTGAAATATCTTAATTATTTTTTCTCTCCATCTTGTGAATTAAATTCTCCATCTTGCTTTGCCAGTATGGGTATGGGCTCAATGTATAGACTTCAGCTTTCATGTCCTAGTATGGGCTCAATGTATAGACTTCAGCTTTCATGTCCTAGTATGGGCTCAATGTATAGACTTCAGCTTTCATGTCCTAGATAAAGACTAGCTTATATATAGGTTTGACATTCTGTCAGTTCAGGCATCCTTGCCATTTCAACTGGACACAAAGGACCAAGACCTGAGTCATAGTTCATGGTACTCCAGAGATTTTTGAATACATTGCTAAAATATAAGAAATTCCTATTGCCTGGAAATGTGACTTGGTCTATTCCTTCTTGCTTGCTTCCTCTGAGCAGCATGAAACATCACTCTACACTATTAAGCAGTGGCAATTTCTCCCTAGGGGAGATAGCATTTAAGGAGCGAACACTGTGATCTTTGAGATTTGTTTATCACTTCTCTTAACTCTATAGCATGTTGAAAACTTTCCTAGGAGGGGTGTATAGAGTAACTCTCAAACAACATTATAGTTAATGTGTTTGCTAAATTACAGATAATAATGAAACTGTCACCCTTGACCACAAAGAAAAAAGTAATTACTCCTTCAAAAGAAGGAACATATAAAATCACCCAACTAGATAAGAACTGAATTTTAAAATGTTTTATTCTCTGTAGAGAACACTGTCATAGATTAAATAATACAATCAACTATAATAATACACAATAGAGTGAGAAGTTTTAAATGAAATTATACCAAGGACATTTAAGAAAATAATTATGAGTGAACTTAAGGACTCAATATTTCTCTAAAGTAAGAAAGCACAAAACTCCTCTAACTTGGAGATTTTTTTTTTTTTTACTCCTAATGAACTTCTAATCTTTGGGAACCTTATTAACAGAAACACATATCATGAAATTGATGTCATTGGAAGTAAATGATGTCATTGGAAGTAAATTCCCCAAATATAGCAATATATTTTTAAGACAGTGACTGTATCTAACACAGAAAATGTTACAGGGATAATTCCACCTGAGGCTGTCTTTGAGTCATCTTTATAATAAGGCTAAAGAAAAATGCATTCAGATTTTAATTCTCTTGCAAGGAAGTAGGAAATGTATGACAAAATATCCAGAACTCTGAAAGAAACACCTGAAATTATTTATAATGGGTAAATTTCAACTCTGCAGAGCTGAGTTTGAATGTATGCTGAATAGGGAAATTTTTATTTCTTAAATTTAATTTTATAAGCAAAAGCCACAGGTTAACTGTTTATCGATGTAACAAATTGGAGGGGTGGCATGAGTGGTGATTGAGTTCTATTATATTTATTTTAAAACTCAAGTAGCCAATCCAGTCTAGATATCTTTTTAGCATTTTACTTTCTTTTATGCAAAAAGGCCCTTGGAGATAATTTTTCAAAAATGTGTTCATTCTGTTCTGTTGGATATGCCAGAATCTTCCTTACCATACTGATAGAGCAAACAGTTTTGAATCAGCTGAAAAAAAGTCATATCTCTGGGAAATAAAACAAATATAAAGTAACCAGGTAGAAATCTCTCTTTTAAGACAAAGGTCATTTTTATTAGCTTTGCCAGAGTGTACCAAGAGCTATGCCACCATGATGTGGTATCAAAAAATGGATTCTGGGAATTTGAACCCTCTTATTTTGTAGTTGAAGATAAACGAATGTTGTAGACAACCCAATATGCCAGGATTATGTAAATTCACATCTATTTTATACATTTATGTGTGTGTGCTCAGTCGTGTCCATCTCTTTGCAACCCTCAGGACTGTAGCCTGCCAGGCTCCTCTGTCCACGGGATTCTTCAGGAAAGAGTGCTAAAGTGGATTCCCATTCCTTCTCCAAGGGATCTTCCTGAGTCAGGGATAGAACTTGCATCTTCTGCATAGGCAGGTGGATCCTTTACTACTGTGCCCTGGGAAGCCCCCTCTATTTATATCAAAATTGATATTCTCATCTAACCTTCTCAAGGATCTTTCCAAGATAAATACTATCTCCATTTGCTAGATGAAGACATCAAACCTGGCAAAGTCTCAGAGTCATATGATCAGTCAGTGCTAGAGCTAGAATTCAAACCCAGCTGTATGTTGTTCTAAGGCATTTTGCTTTCCTCTGTTCAGGAGGCTATCTTATTAATGTGCATCAGGTGAGGTCCCTGTGGAGTTAATCCTCCCCCACCCCCAACTTGACTGTGTGATTTATCACTTTATTACTAGTAGCCTCTGTGATTGGCTTAAATCAATGAGTATAAATTTCAGCATTGTTACCAAAGTGCACTCCAAGCAAGCTTACGTTCACCAGATCCTTGAGGCTGGACATGGCTAGCCAGAAGACATGCGCCAACCTGGCTTTGAGAGTGCTCTTCCTTTCAGCTCCATTTCTATGACCCCTATTTAACCACGGTGCATACCAACCAGGTGTGACATAATAGAAAACAGATGGATTGTTCTCTGCCCCCACTGCTTAGCACAGAACTCCTGAAACTTTCTAATGTCCTGAGTGATCAGAGCCCTAGGAGCATCTTTTGCTCTAGTATTTGGTCTTCGATCCCAGCACCTGGCACTGATAGGAGTGATAGGGATGTCTTTTGTTGCCTAATAAGGTGACTCTGGGTGGGTTCTTGGATGAACACTGGTTACTTCAGCCTCACCCCTCCCCCATTCTCTTGAGAAATGAGAAGGGCTGAAAATGGAGTTAATGATCTATCATGCCTACACAGGGAAACCTCCATAAAACCCCCAGAAGTACAGAGTTCAGACAGATTCCCATTGGGTTGAACATATCCATGCCGGGATCATCACACACCCCAACTCCCCGGGGATAAAAAGAAGCTTCTGTGCTTAGGACCTTCCTAGACTTCACCCTATGTGTCGCTTCATCCTTTATCACATCCTTTAATTACCTGGCAAACGTGTTTCCCTGAGTTCTGTGCACCGCCGTAGCAAAGTAATTGAACCTGAGGAGGGGTCACTGAAACATTTGATCTGTAGCCACTCAGAAGCGCAGGTGATAACCTAAGTTTTGACTGGCATCTGAAGTGGGGGCAGGGATGAGTCCTGGGGGACTGAGTCCTTCCCAGGGGTCTGATGGCAGCTCTGGGTAGATGGTGTCAGAATGGAGTTAGATTGCAGGACACCCAACTGGTGTCAGAGACTTGTTGCTGTGGGGAATACCCTCTCACTTTTGGTGACTAGAGTGTCAGAAGTGAAGTGTCCTATGTGAGCAGTAAAAGAGATGCAGAAGACAAAGAAACAGTAGGATAAAGGATGAAGAAACAGTAGGAAGAACTGCCTTTTTTCCTACACAGGAGGTGGAAAACTGAAGGCTTTTCTTTTATACTGGGTCTGTCACCTGGAGAAGGCGATGGCACCCCACTCCAGTACTCTTGCCTGGAAATCCCATGGACGGAGGAGCCTGGTGGGCTGCAGTCCATAGGATCGCGAAGAGTTGGACACGACTGAGCGACTTCCCTTTCACTTTTCACTTTCATGCATTGGAGAAGGAAATGGCAGCCCACTCCAGTGTTCTTGCCTGGAGAATCCCAGGGATCGGGGAGCCTGGGGGGCTGCCATCTCTGGGGTCACACAGAGTCAGACACGACTGAAGCGACTTAGCAGCAGCAGGTCGGTCAGCAGTCATGAGAAGGTCATCACTTGGTCCAGATTCTCTCAACACTTTCTCCTCTCCCATCCATTCCTTCCAGAACCAGTGTTCAAAATGCAGGTAAGAGAGATTGCAGTGTTTTTAAGTTTTTAAAAAACATCTTTGGTGTTCAGCAGTTTGATTATGATATACCAAGATGTAGTTTGCTTTGTTATTTATATCGCTTTGGATTCACTGAGATTCCTAAGTCTGTGGATTTTTTTTTTAACCAGTTTCAGAAACTGCACAATTATTTATTCAAATATTGCTACTGCCCTGTTCTCTTTTCTCCTTGTAGGATTCCAATCACATGTGGTTAGATCTTCTGGCCTAGTCCACATGACTTATACTCTGTTATCCCTTTTTTTTTTCTTTTTTAAAGTTCTTTGTGCATTTTTGTTGTTTTTTTTTTTTCGGGGGTATGTGTGTGTATTTTTTTGTGGGGGGGATGTTTTTGGGTGTGGGGCTTCATTTTGGTTATGTTCTATTTACCCCATCTTTTTGAGTTCCCTAACTTTGTCTTTTGCAGAATACAATAAGCTTTTAACAAACCAAGCAACTTTACTGAGAAACAATTTACATATGATAAAACTGGCCCATTAATGTGAGATCAGCTTAGGAGAGAATGTAGCTTGAGAAGAGGGTGCAGAACCAAGGTGCACTGATAGGCAGAGCTGAAAAGGCTGATCAGCCAGTGAGACATGACCACTAACCCATCTCTGCGCCCATGTGCAGAGTCCACAAGTTTCTTGTGCCTTTCCTGGTACCTTCATCCTTCTGACCCACCAAAACCTCCTTTCCAGATCCCTCTCTGTCAACGTTCTTAAATGACTAGCAAAACTGATCATTGGTTCACATTAACATATAACGTATTACCCAGTTCTGGGGTGTTTAGAACTCAACAGAAGATTCCGAGAGATGAACTAACATAACCTCTATTTCCTCAAAGAGATTCATGGACTCTCTTTATTAGGCATGCATGTAAAAATGCAGATGCCTGGCCCTCGTTCTGGACCTACCAAACCACAATCTTTACTTTCAAAAACTCTCCAGCTGTTTCTAATGGATCCTAGCCTTTGAAAATAAATGCCTTCACCCATTAGTGCAAGTCTCAAGTATTGGGTAACAATACTCAATACTCAATCTCTTGGGTTTTTTTAATAGAAAAACCCAAACAAACTTTTTGGCCAACTCAATATCTACTTGTAGGACTTTAAGCCCAGGGCAGACTGGCACTACGTAGCTGCAGAGGTCTTGGCTTGGTCCTTCCCACTACACTGTGGTGCCCCAGCTGATTTCAGCTTCAAGCAAAACTAACCTAGTTTTAAGTAAATGAATATTTATATTTTATGTGCCCAAAATTCAGCTTCATGTGGACTCCTGGGTGAGAGATATGGCAGCAAATGAAGACAGTCATTTTTACTCGAGTGGTGGATAGAATTTGAAACACCAGACATCTATTCTGGGCCAAAATAGATATGGAAAGAAGTTTGGAATTGATTAATTTAAAATGACACAATCCATTTCAAGCCTCAGCCGAGAGCACTGATGCAGAGGCTGGAGGACATTGTGCCGATCATGAGCAGGGCTAGAGCAAGGCTGTTGACAGCTTTAAGCTCCAGAAGCTTCCCCTGTGCTGCTGTTTCATTCAGTTCTTAACCCTTTCAGCCTAGAATTCCCTTTGGGCAGTGGTCCCCAACCTTTTTGGCACCAGGGACTGGTTTTGTGAAAGATAATTATTCCACAGACTGGAGGAGGGGGGTGGTTTCGGGAAGATTCAAGTGCATTATATTTATTGTGCACTGTATTTCAATTTTTTAAAAAAATTATTTTTGGCTGCACTAGGTCATCGTTGCTTTGTGAGGACTTTCTCTAGTTGTGGTGAGCGAGGGTTAGTCTTTGTTGTGGTGCACGGCCTCTAGCGGAGCAGGCTCAGAGACTGCAACTCTTGGAGTCTAGAGCGCAAGCTCAGTAGCTGTGGTGTATTAGCTTTAGTTGCTCCACAGCATGTGGAATCCTCCCAGACCATGGATCAAACCCACGTCCCCTACATTGGCAGCTGAATCATCAACCATTGAACCACCTGGGAAATCCCATTTCTGTTATTATTATATCATCTCCACTTCAGATCAGCAGGCATTAGATCCTGGAGGGTGGGGACACCTGTCTTAGGGAAAATGAAAACTCATCTTAGTCTGACATAAGCACTACCTCCTAAGTGCTGATCTATGTTTTGTGAGATATATTTAAAACATGCGTGAGGAGTGTCTGCGTGCGATTGGAAGAGCTTTAAAAAGGCAAAATAGTATACTCACTCGATACTAAGTAAGGTCCTAAAAAACTAGACTCCCGTCAGCTTGTATTATCAGTCTTTCCTGAGAGTCAACCTCTTTGCTTCCTGTGTCTTAGGAAAATGGCTCTAAAATTTCTGAACAGACAATTCTGTTGCATTCCTTGCTAGTAAGCTAGCAGCTGAGAAATAATGGAAAGTTATTATTGCTATAATCTATTATTTATTTAAAATAATCATGGTCTATATACTGTAAACACTGAAAAGTTAAAAAAAAAAAAAAAGAATGCTTTCAATCTCCTAGAAGGAAAAACAGGATAATATATTTATGACCTCAGGATAGGAAAGAATTTCAATGAGGCACAAAAAACCTAACTGATAAAAAGAAAAGTGTAATAAATTGGATCACATCAAAATTTAAAACTTCAGCATGATAAAAGACACTATAAATAAAGTTAAAGGCAAGGGACAGACTGGGAGTAGCTATTTGCAGCACATAAAGCAAAGGTTTAGTACCCAGAATATATAGACAGCAGCAATTCAATAAGAAAAAGAAAGATAACCTCGTAGAAAATGCACAAAGGCTACAAACAAGAGATTCACAGATGGAGTTCAAATGACCAATAAACATGAAAAAAAAAAACCGCTTAGACTCACTAGCATTAAGGAATATGCAATAAAATTCATAAGATATGATTTCACATCCATCAAGTTAGAAAAAATAAAAGCATCTGACTAGATCAGACATGGTGCTGTAGTTGCAAACTATAGAAACCAACCACAGTTTAAACAGAAAAAGAATGTATTAAATCATAATGGCTAACATTTACCCACTGTTTTGTGTGTAGGTACAGTTCTAAGTGCTTTATATGTATTTGCTCATTTAATCTTCACAACAACCCTATAAAATAGGTGTCATTATTTCCCACACATTGTAGAATGGGAAGCGGAGACTGATGGCTTAGTTTGCCTGAGGTTACACAGAAAGAGAAGAACTAAGGAGCCTCTTGATGAAAGTGAAAGAAGAGAGTGAAAAAGTTGGCTTAAAG
Source organism: Capra hircus (assembly GCF_001704415.2). Lineage (NCBI taxonomy): Eukaryota > Metazoa > Chordata > Mammalia > Artiodactyla > Bovidae > Capra > Capra hircus. The sequence continues at coordinate 45,967,818 of NC_030812.1, read as the reverse complement.
CTCAACATTCAGAAAACTAAGATCATGGCATCTGGGCAAATAGATGGGGAAACAGTGGAAACATTGTCAGACTTTATTTTGGGGGGGCTCCAAAATCACTGCAGATGGTGATTGCAGCCATGAAATTAAAAGACGCTTACTCCTTGGAAGAAAAGTTATGACCAACCTAGACAGCATACTGAAAAGCAGAGACATTACTTTGTCAACAAAGGTCCGTCTAGTCAAGGCTATGGTTTTTCCAGTGGTCATGTATAGATGTGAGAGTTGGACTGTGAAGAAAGCTATATGCTGAAGAATTGATGCTTTTGAACTGTGGTGTTGGAGAAGACTCTTGAGAGTCCCTTGGACTGCAAGGAGATCCAGCCAGTCCATCCTAAAGGAAATCAGTCCTGAATATTCATTGGAAGGACTGATGCTGAAGCTGAAGCTCCAATACTTTGGCCACCTGATGCAAAGAACTGACTCATCTGAAAAGACCCTGATGCTGGGAAAGATTGAGAGCAGGAGGAGAAGGGGACGACAGAGGGTAAGATGGTTGGATGGCAGCACCGACTCAATGGACATGTATTTGAGTAAACTCCAGGAGTCGGTGATGGACGGAAAGGCCTGGCTTGCTGCAGTTCATGCAGTCTCAGAGAATCGGACAAGACTGAGCAACTAAACTGAACTGAACACAGCTAGTCTGTCAAGAAACAATGGTTTCAACATAGCAGCGTGTTTCTCGGGTCAACCCTGGTTAGAGGTGAATTCATTTATCTATTAGAAAACACACCAATCCAGGTCACTGAAAACTCCACAGCCATTCAGAAATCCTAAATATCAACAACTGTTTGTGTCACCAATACCAGGACACAGAATACCAATGTCACTGCTGCCCGTGGGAGTGAATTCCAAGGAGCACGTGTTTCCTGTAAAATCACCGGTTTTCCATTCATGATCTGGTGTGAGTGAGTCTGACCAACAATCTAGGGAGGGTGGGAAGGAGAGTCTTCTTCTTGATGGCTATAGTGGGAGGTAGAGACTCATAACTGGCGATTCTCCAAGTATAACAGGATCTTTAGGGTGCTGGGTAGCCAAAATGAATGACAGGTGTTCACTGCCCTGACACTCCATATCCCGGAGAAGATGAAGAGAAACAAGAACACTGGGTGGAGCTGTAGATGGTACAACTGATGTGGAGAGTGTTTTGGTAATTGCACCCATGCAACAGCATGTATTTCTGGGGAAACTCCAGCACAAGACACAAGGCAAAATATAAAAGATGTCAACAGCAGCATGTTTAAAACAGCAAACTATTAGAATCGACCAAAATTTCCATTAATGAAAAAATAAATTGTGTTATGATATGAAATATACACAGCAATTCCAATGAATGACCTAGATCTATACTAATCAACATTAATAGTTCTACATAACAGGATGGTAAACAAATAGTTTCAGAAATGATAAATACCATATGAAAACATTTATGTAAATTAAAAATAAATGAAAGGAGCACATAAATGTAGTGAGTGTTGTAGACAAAGAATGTCACCTGCCGTAACAGTAAACAAAGTATGTTGTGGCCCTTGAGCCATCAGCCACTCTCCCCCACCAGATCCTGAGGGGCTTAGGATAAACAACAACAACAACATCAAAAACAACAAACAAACAAAAAAACCCAAGCAGGGTACTGGCCTTAGATAGCTGAGGTGCCTACCAAAGGAATGATTTCAATGAGCCCAGATTCTTGCATCTTCCTACATATAGAAAAGTGTTAAATTCATTAAGTTGAGATATCTGGTTTTCTTTAATTAACAGTAATCTTTTGACCAGTTTTTGTTTCAAAACTCCTTCATATCCCAGGTCCCCCCTTACCTCTCCAGAGCAGTCCCTCAGGGCTATTCTGAGAGACTGCCTCCCAAGCTTAAGTCCTTAAAATGTCCACTAAATAATTCTCAATTGTAAGTTGGGTGTTTTTTGTCAGTGAACAGTATAAAACGTGAACTAAAGGATACACGTCACATGAATGATCAGTGAAGTAGAAATTGCCTCTGAGGAGGAAAAGAGGTGACTGGAACTGAGTGGGGGAGACAAAGGTAATTTTAGCTTCATTTGAAATATTTTATTTCCTTTATTAAATTTAAAAACTGAAGCTAAAATGTTTAACAGCACTTGTTAATTTTTGTTGTTTAGTAATATATAGGAATTGGTTAATTAATTTCTATATTTTAATAATTTTTTAAAGGGGGAGAAATCATGGTTATTTAATTCTATTATTTGCATTTGTGACTAATTTAAAACAATTTTTCTAGAAATTGTTTATTCTGTTTCATAGGCATCTCTTTTGGACAAATTAAGGGTACAACTTTGTTACGAATACTGAAACTATAGAATTTATTTGATTAGCATTCTGCTCTGATGACTACAGAGATATGTACATTTTCAGATTATTTAATATTAAATGTTCAAATATAATCTTTCTAGAGGGTATAAACTATATTTAACTTCTTTCTCTATGTATAATCTGCCAGAAGAGATTTGTCTGTTGCCTTCTGACTAATGAAGACAGAATCCATACAGTAATAGACATTAAAACCATTTATCTTTAATATGGAAAAACAACACTTTCAAAATTAGTTTTATTTCAATTGCAACAGCATCTAAATCAAACACCAAGTTCCTGAAGGGTCTATTTAAAATAACAGAAAATTGAAAATATTCTAAAATTTATATTCATAATATTCTTGAAGCTACAGTGTTAAAAAATAGATCTAAGCTGCCTATCATCTCCCTACATATTCTATTTTATTAATCAAGTCCTTTGAAAAATTTGAGATTTCAGCAGAATCAACAGTCCCTAAATATGGGAAAATTTAGTCAATTCCCACTTACTTTGAAACAGACAATATGTTATATGTCCAAGTTTAAGGCTCTTCAGGAAAGCTTATGTGGATATCTGCTCTATCCAACTTGAAGATTAACCTATTAATAGACTTCCAGGACCACAGAGGAATGGGGGAAATTTTGATCTTCCCAAGAGAGGCTTAGACTACCAAACTAATATTACTTCTGATAATGGGAAAAGATTATAGTTTTCAAGGCTCAAACTTCCTGAAAAGAAAACACAAAGTGATCATATTTAGTATCTATCTAGACTGGTGAAGAGATATTTACATAAAACATTTAAAACATGCCTTCAAGTTATATGAAAGTATTACATCAGAAGATGGGGGAGAAGTGTCCTCATCTTCATTGTTGCCCATTCTAGATTTAATCGTGTTAATTAATATAGTAAGAATTTAAGTTAAACATTTTTAAAAAATCATTGAGAGGAATAATAATGAAAAACTGTAAACAGAGATTAAGAGCTATATCACTAACTCTCTTCTGGAAGGTTTATAAAAACAAGATTGAAATGCATGGCAAAAATCACCACAATATTGTAAAGTAATTAGCTTCCAATTAAAATTAATTAATTAAAAAAAGATTGATAGTGATCAGCTTGAGATGGCATAGACAACATAAAATGGTTTTTGGTGGCATAAGAAAATACACTGGAATGGAAAACAGTGATTATCATTCTGTTTGTTATGGTAACCTCCAGTGATTACCTCTAGAGGGTAAGAAGGGGAGGCTGAAGGGGAGAATATTTAGGAGGCTTCATCATTTGATAAAACTCTATTTAAACTTGGCTAGTCGGAGAAGGCAACGGCACCCCACTCAAGTACTCTTGCCTGGAAAATCCCATGGACAGAGGGGCCTGGTAGGCTCCAGTTCATGGGGTCGCTAAGAGTTGGACACGACTGAACGGCTTCACTTTCACTTTTCACTTTCATGCCCTGGAGAAGGAAATGGCAACCCACTCCAGTGTTCTTGCCTGGAGAATCCCAGGGACAGCGGAGCCTGGTGGGCTGCCGTCTCTGGGGTCGCACAGAGTCGGACACGACTGAAGCGACTTAGCAGCAGCAGCAGCAGCAGTACGTAAATAGGTGTTATTTATACTATTCTTTATGTGTGTTGTTTGGAATATTTCATAATTACATTTAAAAGAAAGATGGTTCCAAAAGATCATGTAGTAATCTGGATGCTATACTTAGCAGAGATTTAGACTGATGAGAACATTTAGAAGGTGACCCTGATATAAGGACGAGACTGGTATAAGAAAAGTTGAATGAACTAGGGGAAGTTTAGCCAAACAGAGAAGACCTGGGGGTGAGAGGGTTTCCTGGCCACAGCAAGGAACATGACAGGTGATTAAAATATTTGACAGTACTATGCAAAAAGGGATAGTTTTGATTTACATGACCACAAAGGATTAAACAACACAAAGCAAAACACAGTTCAGATTTAGTAGAATCAGTATAATTAAGAGTTGTCCAGAGATGGAATGGTCCACAATTCCACACTGGCCGTGTAAAAGTTTGTCTTGGAGGAATGACTTAGCAGGACTGTAATCTTGTTAAATTCAAGCAAAGTTGAACTTTTCCACAGTTTTCCAGAAGAATTAGGTTTTAAAAAAAATGTTTTTAAAATTTGAATATTTTTAAAGTTATATAATTTTCTATCTAACCAGTTCTTCCACTGGTGGGGAGGTTGATCAAAAACTCGTCATTCCTGTAGTACTAACAGCCTGGAAATGTAACTTGGCCACTGGCAAGATGCAAAGTGCCTGAGGACAAATGCCAAGATCTGAGGGCAAATGCTAGTCTCTCCAAGTTAGATTATTCAAAAGTGTTGTTAGATGATATGAAGTGAAACAGAAGCTGGAGAACAAAATTAGTTGAGTTGTTGATCCCAGTAGATGACATAAAACCAAGCCCATTAGTTCCATCCATGTAAGCTAATGGGCTCTTCTTGCTCTTCTCAAACTTGTTTACCCAGCTAACTTGAACTTATCTAAAGGGCTCATGATAGGATGGAGTCACTATTTTGGAGAGAAGCTGAACAAATTGTCACTAAGAAGTGGAATGGCTATGTTAGAGCAGCTAATATGTATTTTATGATACTTATGAGCCTTGATGTCATCCAAAGCCTTCCAATTACCAGCTATATAACCTTGACAAAATTACTTATCTGAGCCTTAAATGACTTATCTCTAAAATAAAACATTAATTTTACATGCCTCATATGTTAAAGGAAAAAATGCAGTTGATCCTTGAATAATGCAGGTGCTGGGGCACTGATCCTCTGCACACTTGAAAATCCATGTATAACTTAGAATCAGATCTTCATATCCTGTTTGTTTCATCCACAGAGTCAACCAACCATGGATTGTGGAGTACTGTAGTATTTACAATTGAGAAAAATTCTGGTCTAAGTAGACTTATGTTCAAAGGCCAACATGTTCAATGTTGTTCGTGTATACAAATTTATCATCCTAGGGCCTGGTGCATAGCAAGTACTCAATAAAGGGGTTCAAAAATAGAGTAGGGCAGGAAGAAATAACCTTATTTATTTCTATGTTCTTAATGCTGGATGTATAGTTGTCGTGCGTCGTACTCTGTCACGTCCGACTCTTTGCAACCCCATGGACTGTAGCCCGCCAGACTCCTCCATCCATGGGATTTTCCAGGCAAGAATACTGGAGTCAGTTGCCATTTCCTTCTCCAGGGGATCTTCTCAACCCAGGGATCGAACCTGTGTCTCTTTTGTCTGTTGCACTGCAGGCAGATTCTTTACTCGCTGAGCCCCTGGGGAAGCCCCGGATGTATACTAGGTGTTCAACCAATATTTGCAATAAATTAGCGCTGAAAAGACAGACAAAGAATGACAAATATGAGCCAGACAGCTAAGCCACAAAAGACATAAAATGGACAAAATAGCAGGAGAGTTGTGCAGAGACAGGCCTATGGGGTGGTGGATGCATATAGAAAAGGAAATGTGTCATGTTCATGGAGAAGGGGCCCATCTATAGATGAAGGTGTGGCTACGGGGAAAAAGGGGAGGTTGGAGAAGTGAAGGTGATGATATTGCGGGGACATTTGAGTTTGTGAGCATGTCCAGTGGTCCCTTGACTCATTATAGATATGACAAGGAAAGATTAGAAAGAGGGTTTCAGATCAAGTTAGATACCATCAAAAATCCTGATGGACTGCATTATAAATTTGAAAGGGTTTCCGTGCATTAGACATACTTGGTCTGGATGTAAAGGTTTACCATACTTCATGGCTGAAGGGCCACCAGAATGTAGAACTGGATTTCTGCCCAGCACTGCTGCCTGGGCACATTATCTTCAGGTGTCAGAGGATTTCCTGGGGTTGAGTCTTCTGTCCCTGACATTCTGTTTTTCATACTAAAGTCAGGCAGATCTGTTTGCTGAGCATTTGATTCAGGTATCAGCTTGAATGGGTCTATTTCAATCAGCATAAACTGTACATTTGCCTCCATTATACATGGTTTTCTCAGACATCATTTAGGGGCCCTTAGGGACGTGCCCACACATTTTAAAGGTAGCCGTAACCCCTAATACTACTTGTTCCCACGTAGAGTAATTGGCCTAGGCTGAGATCAACTTCTAGAAGAATCACAGGGCAGAGGCTACCAGAGCTTAGATCTGCTTCTGAAAGAATGTTCTTTCCTCCAATAACATATCATCAAAGCTAATGAAGAACCAGAGTAGGTAAGGTTAGAACTGAAAGGATGAGATTTTCAATGACTGTGAGGTCACAGTCAAGTGACCAAAGTATAGTCAAGTTCAGTTCAGGTCAGTTCAATTGAGTTCAGTCTCTCAGTCGTGTCCGACTTTTTGCAACCCCATGAATCTCAGCTAGTGGTTCTCAAATTTAAGCAAGTATCAGATTTATCTGAAGGGCTTATTAAACACACATTGCTGGACTTGCGCACCAGAGTTTCTGATTAAGTAGGTCTGAGATGGAGCCTGAAATTGCAAATTTGTAACAGGTTCTGAAATGATGGTGCTAGTGTGGAAAATACACTTGGAGAACCATTGGCCTGGAGACATGAGAGGTAGATCACCAGAAAACCCTAGAAATCTTATAGCCACAAAAATCTTGGAACAAACTGGTATTCTTGATTCTGTAGAACATGTTAAAATAGCAGTCACTTTTTCAGAAATCATTGACTCATCTATTTTAGACAGAATAGGATGACCCAGCTGTAACACTGAACCGAGTATTCATTAAAATTCATGTGCATAAAGAAACCTTCCATTCCAGAAAGTCATAGAGTATCCCCTTTATGACTCATTGGAAGGCAGGGATGCTGGACAAGCTGAATAGTTGTCACCAAATACGTGAGTTGGTTGAGGTGTTTCTGCAAAGCTGTCATCACTTATTCTTTCTGCTTTGCCCAAAGCTGTAGATTGCATGAAAGTCTTACTTCTTCATGCTCATCAAAATATTATGGAGTTGGTCTATAACCAGCTCTTTAGATTAGTATTAATGAGAGTAATTGTCTCAGATGATATTGTCATCCTAAGCATTAGTAATCCTAACAGGACCCCACTGCACTAGCAGGAGTTGGTCTGAGGGACCACAATTAGTGTCTTTGATCTTGCAGAAATCCTTGGCTTTGAGCAGTGAAAGTAATATGTCTGCTTTGCTGGAACCAGGTGCTAGATCCATTGGTTAGTCACACATTGGAACTAACTACACAAAGGTAATGACCCGCTGGCTCAGACAGTAAAGGATCTGCCAGCAATGCAAGAGACCCGGGTTCAATTCCTGGGTTGGGAAGATACTCTAGAGAAGGGAAAGGCTACCCACTCCAGTATTCTTGCCTGGAGAATCCTGTGGATAAAGGAGCCTGGTGGGCTATGGCCTACAGGGTCGTAAAGAGTCAGACATGACTGAGTGACTAACAGTTTCACACAAAGGTAGTTCCCCTGCTTCTTCATTTGTTGCCAACTTCAGACGGTAAAGCGTCTGTCTACAATGCGGGAGACCCGGGTTCGATCCCTGGGTCGAGAAGATCCCTTGGAGAAGGAAGTAGCAATCCATTCCAGTACTATTGCCTGGAAAATCCTATGGACAGAGGACCTTGGTAGGCTACAGTCCACGGGGTCGCTAAGAGTCAGACACGACTGAGCGACTTCACTTTCACTTTTTTTCACTTTAGATAACTTTTAGTGAATGAGGCAAAGTGAAATGGAGACCTAATGAAGGTATAAGTAGTGCTGGTGGCCAAATTTCCAGGTGAAGAAAAGGATATGAGGTGCAAGGATCTGTAGTTACTAATTTAACAAATGTTTATGTGCTGAACGCTTTTCTGAGATTGAGAAAACATCAGCAAAAAAGCCAAGATTCCTGCCTTCAAGTTGCTAACATCTTTAAACTGGAGAGGGTGGAAATAAAGGGGAATTTTCTTAATGGATAAAGGACTCCAAGGGGCTTCCTCAGTGGCTCAGTAGGGAAAGAATCCACCTGCAGTGCAGGAGACACAGGAGATACAGATTTGATCCCCAGGGGGAAGATCCCCTGGAGGAGGGCATGGCAACCCACTTCAGTATTCTTGCCTGGATGACCCCATGGACAGAGGAGCCTGGGAGGCTACAGTCCATGGGGTTGCACGGAGCTGGAAACGGGTGAAGGGACTGAGCACACAGCACACAAGGGACTCCATTTGTTTTTTGACATCTTGATAGGTTTTCCAACCTGCAGCTTCCAACATGGGGTAGGTAACAATGATTTGTTTACACAGTAAAGTCATTTGGTCAAGTTTCAAAGGTTCCTGGATAAGAGCATGATCCATGAAGCTACACGATGTCCTTGATTCTGTTGGACATATCCAGCTTCTACTAAATGTAGTAGGGAGCCACTTTTAAAACGACTGAGTGCAAAAATCTTATTTTCTGAAGAGATTCTGGACTCCGAAGAGATATGGGAAGTGGGACGGGGATGGTGGACAGGGCCCAGTAGTGGGTGCGTGGTGCAGGAGCACAAGATGGGGGATGCATATTCTTCAGTATGCAAGATCAGATTCTGAAGTAAAAATCTGGATCGAGGCAGTAGACTGCCCAGTGAAGGTTGTTATATGATGGAAGATGACAAAGATTTATGCATGGGAATAAAATACACCGAGATATGTTCTGGATGATTTCCAGAGACCACAGCTAATATCCAAGGCTAGCTTTTATAAGCTTTTAGTGCATTCTTACTTTGGGCAAGAAAGATCCCTTTAAAGAGGCCAGAATGAAGCAAATATCCTCTGCCACATAAACGAGAAATAAAAGCAAGCAGATGTGAAGTAGCAGATGAGAAAATAGGATTTAATTGCTTACTAAGAAATAGAATGAATGCATCAATATATTTATTGCACAATTAATATATGTGTATTACTCAAGGTTCTCCAGAGAAACACAACCAACAGGATGTATGTGTATAGAAAGAAATTTATTACAAGAAATTGGCTTACATGACTATGCAGACTGGGAAGTCCCAATATCTGCAGTCAGCAAATTAGACATCTAGGACAGCCACTGGCACAATTGCAGCCCAAGCCTGAGAGCCTGCATCAGGAGAGTTGATGGTGTAAATTCCAGTCCAAAGGCTGACAGGATAGAGATCTGAGAAGAGCTGATGTTTAAGTCCAAAGGCAGGAAGAGATCAATGCCCAAGTTTATGCAGTCAGGCAGTAGGAGTTCCCTCATGCTCCTGGGAGGGTCAGTCTTTTTTTCCTACTTAAGCCTTCGACTGATTTGATGAGGCCCATCCACTATAGGAAAGACAATCTGTTTTACTCAGCCTATTGATTCAAATGTTAATCACATCAAAAACAACCTCAGAGACACACCCAGAAAAATATTTGACCTAATATCTAGGCACCCAGTGACCCAGTCAAGTTGACACATAAAATTAATCATCAAAATATTCCAGGACTGTATTAAGTGCTTTACCTCATTTAATGCTCCCAACAATAAAGAATCCAGGAATTCCCTGGTAGTCCAGTGGTTACCTCTAGTCCAGTCAGCACTTTCACTCCTGAGGCCCAGGTTCAATCCCTGCTTGAGGAAATAAAATCCTACAAGCCTTGTGGTGAGGCCAAAACAAATCCAGTAATTATTCTAATTTCTGTATTAGTTGGAGTAACACTAGGTACCATAAGAAATAGACTTAAAACTTGAAAGTGATTTAAATACCATAGAAGTTAATTTCTTGCTCATATATCAATACACAGGATTCCTGATCAGCAGGCAGCTCTTCTATCTTGTCGTTCCATCATTCTGTCAGTCCTCACTGTTATTATCTGCACCTAGCCAACAGAAGGGGGGAGGATGGGAAAATAAGGAAATAATCCACTTCTTATAAGCCTTGGCCCAGAAATGCTGCATGTCATTTTTACAAACATTCCTTTGGTGAGAATTAGTCACCTACCCACACTAGGATGTAAGAGCAGCAGAGAAATTTGTCCCTTCCTGGGGAAAACTCCATGCTCTGAACACAGTACTCAAACTTATGTTCATCTAGGTCTCTGCATAATCTGCTCCTCTAGTGCCAAATATCTGTGCTCACCCTTCTTTTTACCCGTAGGACATGCTTACTGCTCCCCAGAAAAGTTAAGCCTCCGTACCATCCACTTTCTACAGTCACATCAACTCCACGATCTCTTGGTGATGCATGTTTCTCTTCACCAGGTCTCACGGTCTTCTTTAGGTCAGGCAGTCTACAAACTGAAAAAGAAAATGTGCAGCGGCAGAGCAGGGGTGAGATATATGCCATCGAAGCTCTCATTTGGATAAGAAAGAATGGAAAATACACAGCTTTCAGCACTGCTGTTCCACCATTCTCCAGAGCAGGAATAAGCAACCTATACCCACTGGGCCAAATCTGAACTACTGCCTGCGTTTGTAAATAAAATATTATGGAAACATAGCCATGCCCAGTCATTTACGTATTGTCTGTGGCTACATTATAATGGTAGAGCTGAATGGCTGTAACAGAGATATTATGCCCTGAAAAGCCTAAATTATTTGCTCTCTGTATTGGTACAGAAAATGTTTGCTGACCGCTGCCCTAGGATCTAACAGTTGTCACCTGAATCACACTGGAAGAAGATGAAAGTGAGTGTGGAGAAGGTACAGTACTTCCTAGAGCCTTGCTCTAGAAACACCATGCCTAAATTGCATTCACATTCCATCCTCATATGGCCTTATCTAGATGAGTGTGGAATAGGGAAATGTAGTCTGTGGCTTTGGGATTGGAATGAAAACTGACCTTTTCCAGTTCTGTGGCCACTGCTGAGTTTTCCAAATTTGCTGGCATATTGAGTGAAGCACTTTCACAGCATCATCTTTTAGGATTTGAAATAGCTCAACTGGAATGCCATCACCTCCACTAGCTTTGTTCGTAGTGATGCTTTCTAAGGCCCGCTTGACTTCACATTCCAGGATGTCTGGCTCTAGGTGAGTGATCACACCATCGCGATTTTCTGGGTCGTGAAGATCTTTTTGTATAGTTCTTCTGTGTATTCTTGCCACCTCTTCTTAATATCTTCTGCTTCTGTTAGGTCCATACCATTTCTGTCCTTTATCGAGCCCATCTTTGCATAAAATGTTCCCTTGGTATCTCTAACTTTCTTGAAGAGATCTCTAGTCTTTCCCATTCTGTTCTTTTCCTCTGTTACTTTGCATTGATCGCTGAGGAAAGCTTTTTCATCTCTTCTTGCTATTCTTTGGAACTCTGCATTCAGATGCTTATATCTTTCCTTTTCTCCTTTGGTTTTTGCTTCTCTTCTTTTCACAGCTATTTGTAAGGCCTCCCCAGACAGCCATTTTGCTTTTTGGCATTTCTTTTCCATGGGGTTGGACTTGATCCCTGTCTCCTGTACAATGTCACGAACCTCATTCCATAGTTCATCAGGCACTCTATCTATCAGATCTAGCCCCTTAAATTTATTTCTCACTTCCACTGTATAATCATAAGGGTTTTGATTTAGGACATACCTGAATGGTCTAGTGGTTTTCCCTACTTTCTTCAATTTGAGTCTGAATTTGGTAATAAGGAGTTCATGATCTGAGCCACAGCCAGCTCCCAGTCTTGTTTTTGCTAGCTGTATAGAGCTTCTCCATCTTTGGCTATAAAGAATATAATCAACCTGATTTTGGTGTGACCATCTGGTGATGTCCATGTGTAGAGTCTTCTCTTGTGTTGTTGGAAGAGGGTGTTTGCTATGACCAGTGTGTTCTCTTGGCAAAACTCTATTAGCCTTTGCCCTGCTTCATTCCATATTCCAAGGCCAAATTTGCCTGTTACTCCAGGTGTTTCTTGACTTCCTGCTTTTGAATTCCAGTCCCCTATAAGGAAAAGGACATCTTTTTTGGGTGTTAGTTCTAAAAGGTCTTGTAGGTCTTCATAGTACCGTTCAACTTCAGCTTGTTCCGCTTTATTGGCTGGGGCATAGACTTGGATTACTGTGATATTGAATGATTTCCTTGGAAATGAACAGAGATCATTCTGTCATTTTTGAGATTGCATCCAAGTACTCCATTTCAGACTCTTTTGTTGACCATGATGGCTACTCCATTTCTTCTAAGGGATTCCTGCCCACTGTAGTAGATATAATGGTCATCTGAGTTAAATTCACCCATTCCAGTCCATTTTAGTTCAAAGAAAGGCAATGCCAAAGAATGCTCAAACTACCACACAATTGCACTCATCTCACATGCTAGTAAAGTAATGCTCAAAATTTTCCAAGCCAGGCTTCAGCAATACGTGAACTGTGAACTTCCAGATGTTCAAGCTGGTTTTAGAAAAGGCAGAGGAACCAGAGATCAAATTGCCAACATCCGCTGGATCATGGAAAAAGCAAGAGAGTTCCAGAAAAATATCTATTTCTGCTTTATTGACTATGCCAAAGCCTTTGACTGTGTAGATCACAATAAACTGTGGAAAATTCTGAAAGAGATGGGAATACCAGACCACCTGACCTGCCTCTTGAGAAACCTGTATACAGATCAGGAAGCAACAGTTAGAACTGGACATGGAACAATGGACTCCTTCCAAATAGGAAAAGGAGTATGTCAAGGCTGTGTATTGTCACCCTGCTTATTTAACTTCTATGCAGAGTACATCATGAGAAAGGCTGGACTGGAAGAAACACAAGCTGGAATCAAGATTGCTGGGAGAAATATCAATAACCTCAGATACACAGATGACAGCACCCTTATGGCAGACAGTGAAGAGGAACTAAAAAGCCTCTTGATGAAAGTGAAAGAGGAGAGTGAAAAAGTTGGCTTAAAGCTCAACATTCAGAAAATGAAGATCATGGCATCTGGTCCCATCACTTCATGGGAAATAGATGGGGAAACAGTGGGAACAGTGTCAGACTTTATTTTGGGGGGCTCCAAAATCACTGCAGATGGTGACTGCAGCCATGAAATTAAAAGACGCTTACTCCTTAGAAGAAAAGTTATGACCAACCTAGATAGCATATTGAAAAGCAGAGATATTACTTTGCCAACAAAGGTCTGTCTAGTGAAGGCTATGGTTTTTCCTGTGGTCATGTATGGATGTGAAAGTTGGACTGTGAAGAAAGCTGAGTGCCGAATTGATGCTTTTGAAGTGTGATGTTGGAGAAGACTCTTGAGAGTCCCTTGGACTGCAAGGATATCCAACTAGTCCATTCTGAAGATCAGTCCTGGGTGTTCATTGGAAGGACTGATATTGAAGCTGAAACTCCAATATTTTGGCCACCTCATGCAAAGAGTTGACTCATTGGAAAAGGCTCTGATGCTGGGAGGGATTGGGGACAGGAAGAGAAGGGGACGACAGAGGATGAGATGGCTGGATGGCATCACTGACTCGATGGACGTGAGTTTGAGTGAACTCCGGGAGTTGGTGATGGACAGGGAGGCCTGGCGTGCTGCAATTCATGGGGTCACAAAGAGTCAGACACAACTGAGCAACTGAACTGAACTGAACTGAGTCTGTGGCTGGACAGCCGCTTTCCAACAACTCCGTTATACAAAGGGGAGTAAGAATGTTGGTGGAGAGCTGGTCAACCCCACGCTAATGCCCATCCTGTGGATTATTCTAAAATTAAACTTTTGGTAACTTGGGAAGAAGTCCAAAAGAGAAAGGACATATGTATACCTATGGCTGATTCATGTTGATGTATGGCAGAAGCCAACACAATATTGTAAAGCAAGTATCCTTCAATTAAAAATAAATTTTTAAAAACATTAGTAACTTGACTAATGACTTCAAATGTGTTTGGAGGTTTTATAACAAAATGGTTAACAATTCAGTCTCTAGAATCAGAAGGACATGGTTTTGAAGAGTAAATGCTCAATAAATGTTATTAAAATATTCTTGCCTTCATGAAACAGTAGCTCTTGCTAGAGGTTAAAATTTACCTCCTAATCAGTAGCTTGGAATTTGTGAAATCCTGGTGTAGAGGTCTTTAAGTTCCCTTCCCATTCTGAAGGAGATCAGCCCTGGGATTTCTTTGGAAGGAATGATGCTAAAGCTGAAACTCCAGTACTTTGGCCACCTGATGCGAAGAGCTGACTTATTGGAAAAGACTCTGATGCTGGGTGGGTTGGGGGCAGGAGGAGAAGGGGATGACAGAGGATTAGATGGCTGGATGGCATCACCAACTCTATGGACATGAGTTTGGGTGAAGTCTGGGAGTTGGTGATGGACAGGAAGGCCTGGCGTGCTGCAGTTCATGGGGTCGCAAAGAGTCGGACACGACAGAGCAACTGAACTGAAGTTCCCTTCCAATTCAGGAATGCTTTCATTCCACATATTTTGCTGGAGCTGTACCCTGTACCTGAGACTGTGTGAGGTGGTGGAGAGACAGAAATTAACAAGACAATGCTCCGGCTCTTGAGATGTTTACAATCTAAAGAGGAAAACTGACATGGTATCCGTGCCTTTTCTTAATACCTAGGGGTAGGAACACTGAACTGGAAAGATGCATAGAGTTAAGAGCCATGGTGATTCCTGCCTGTCTGACAGCTTTCAGGGTGAACTCCTAAGCACCTAGGCTCTGCTGGCTCTGCTGTGCTTAGGTCCTGCTGGGCTTACCTGTCAAATTCTCCCATCAGTTGGGTCTTTCTCTTGGAATATACCCTTTGTCTTTAGTTCTTGACTCTTTGTTTATGGTCTTTGTCCTCGGAATCTTTCACTCTAAGTTTATTTTCCATTCTTGTATCACCCCAACCTTATTCCTTTGTTTTTAAATTTAAAAGTGATTGACAATTGACACTTTCTTCTAGAAAGTTTGTGAAAACCCCCAATCTTTTTTATTTCAGAAAAACTAGTCTTTGGAACCCTGAGAGAGCCACGGATATGGTTTGTGGAATCTCAGTTTTTGGCAAACGTTGTTTATGTTTTTATTCCACTGATAAATTTAAAAATTAATGAAAGCATATTCTGACATCAAAATGATGACATTTTAACTGACTAGTTCCTTGTAAACCAAGTGCCTGAGCTTGTATTTGTATTTATGATTGTGTTTGCATCAGATGGCATCATGGAGTGCTGCCTGCCTGAAGGTTTCAATGTTATAACAGTAGAAGAAAGTGGTGAGAGCTTTGGGTCATGAGAAATATGAGTGTGGATATAGAAAATCAAAAGAAGAAAATAACCTGTACTGTAGCATCTGGTATCATGTTTATTTTATAAGTGGATGTATTGTTTGGTTACTAATCCGGAAAATTCATTAACAATAAATATGTCATGAAGTATTCATTATTTCAATAACTGGAGTAAGTACCCATGCAGAGACCCATGTTTAATGCCACAATGTTAAAATTATCTTGAACAATTTACAGAACTGACACTCATGACAATTGTTCTAAGACCATTGTTCACTGGAAGAGTTTTGATTCTATAGGAAGATTGTTTATTCTGAATTAGGAAACAAAATCATACTTAGAGGAAAGTGTATTTTACCTTGCATTAGTATGTTTGAAGTCAAAATATGAAAGTCAATTATATATAAAACCTGACCTGAGGCTGCAACCTTGAATATTAAAGCCTACATTAGCAATGTAGTTGCAGAAACACAACCTCATATATCATATTAAATTAGTGCTGTTAATTTGAATTTTAATGATTTTACAGTTTTGTTAGTATGTAATTTGCAAACTTGCTTTTGTTTTTAGTTGGATAAAAGGTATGAGCACGTATTTCTTTTATATTCACATAAAATATGTGCATATTTTTTACATTATGATAAAATAGTGTAAGGCAGCATGGGGAGGGGTGTATCTGCAGGCATGCCTTTCCATTTAAATTGAGAATACACATTATTCAAGTTTAGTAAACTGCATTAAACAACCAACACACTTAGGACCTCAGGAATCCCAGTCTTTGAATCAGCACAGACTGTGAATGAAGGTTTTAATGTAGTTGAGGAAAAATGGGCAGAATAAGGACAGTATTAAGAATATTCGTTGGAAGGACTGATGCTGAAGCTGACTTAGTGGAAAAGACCCTGATGCTGAGAAAGAATAAGGACAGGAGGAGAAGGGGATGGCAGGGGATGAGATGGTTGGATGGCATCATCAACTCAATGGACCTGAGTTTGAGCAAACTCCAGGAGAAAGTGAAGGACAGGGAAGCCTGGCATGCTGCAGTCAATGGGGTTGCAATGAGCCAGACATGACTGAGTGACTGAACAACAATAGAATAATATTCCACTTAAACAAATGTCTAATTGATGTTATTACTTTTTTGTAAGATTAAACTTGTTCTTATAAAATATTGGTGGTAACACATGGTTGGCTTATTTAATGCTTTACTTAACAAAATGTTACTATAAAATTGTACCAGTTCAGGATGTTTCAAAGTAATGAACCCCTGCTTGTCTTGGTCCTCTGCGGCCCACTGTAATCTCTGATCCTCTGTCTCCAGGGTTCTGACCCTGGGACCACTCACTCAGTTCAGAACTTTTGACCTTAGGTGGCTGCCTCAACCACACAGGAGCTTGTAAAACAGTGATTACAAGATAGTGGATTCCCTTGTAACTGAGACAGGTAGTTGGTCAGTTAATAGAAACAAATAAATTAAAACAGGTTACTTAAAGTATGATACACACATAGTGATTTTTTTTCTCACTTAATACAAATAATGTATGTTAATTCACCAGTATTTGAGATTTTTTTCTTGTTTTTAACTGAAGCATAGCCGGTTTGCAATGTTGTGCTAGTTTCTGGTGTATAGCAAAAAGATTCAGTTATATATCTATATATCTATATATACTTTTCCCTGAATATATGAATCTTTACATGCTAGTAAAGTATGTTCAAAATTCACCAAGCCACACTTCAGCAATACATGAACCGTGAACTTCCAGATGTTCAAGCTGGTTTCAGAAAAGGCAGAGGAACCAGAGATCAAACTGCCAACATCCATTGGATCATTGAAAAAGCAAGAGATTTCCAGAAAAACATCTATTTCTGCTTTATTGACTATGCCAAAGCCTTTGACTGTGTGGATCACAATAAACTATGGAAAATTCTGAAAGAGATGGGAATACCAGACCACCTGATCTGCCTCTTGAGAAACCTATATGCAGATCAGGAAGCAACAGTTAGAACTGGACATGGAAAAACAGACTGGTTCCAAATAGGAAAAGGAGTACGTCAAGGCTGTGTATTGTCACCCTCCCTGCTTACTTAACTTATATGCAGAGTACATCATGAGAAACGCTGGGCTGGAAGAAGCACAAGCTAGAATCAAGATTGCTGGGAGAAATAGCAATAACCTCAGATATGCAGATGATACCACCCTTATGGCAGAAAGTGAAGAAGAACTAGAGACTCTTGATGAAAGTGAAAGAAGAGAGTGAAAAAGTTGGCTTAAAGTTCAACATTCAGAAAACTAAGATCATGGCATTCGGTCCCATGGCAAATAGATGGGGAAACAGTGGCTGACTTAATTTTGGGGGACTCCAAAATCACTGCAGATGGTGACTGCAGCTATGAAATTGAAAGACACTTACTCCTTGGAAGGAAAGTTATGACCAACCTAGATAGCATATTCAAAAGCAGAGACTTACTTTGCCAACAAATGTCCATCTA
Source organism: Capra hircus (assembly GCF_001704415.2). NCBI lineage: Eukaryota > Metazoa > Chordata > Mammalia > Artiodactyla > Bovidae > Capra > Capra hircus. The sequence goes on along the minus strand of NC_030812.1, from coordinate 45,949,847 downwards.
GTCAAGGCTATGGTTTTTCCAGTAGTCATGTATGGATGTGAGAGTTGGACTATAAAGAAAGCTGAGCACAGAAGAATTGATACTTTTGAACTGTGTTGTTGCAGAAGACTCTTGAGAGTCCCTTGGACTGCAAGGAGATCCAACCAGTTCAGTTCAGTTCAGTCACTCAGTCGTGTCTGACTCTTTGCAACCCCATGAATCGCAGCACGCCAGGCCTCCCTGTCCATCACCAACTCCTGGAGTTCACTCAGACTCACGTCCATCGAGTCAGTGATGCCATCCAGCCATCTCATCCTCTGTTGTCCCCTTCTCCTCCTGCCCCCAATCCCTCCCAGCATCAGAGTCTTTTCCAATGAGTTAACTCTTCGCATAATGTGGCCAAAGTACTGGAGTTTCAGCTTCAGCATCATTCCCTCAAAAGAAATCCCAGGACTGATCTCCTTCAGAATGGACTGGTTGGATCTCCTTGCAGTCCAAGGGACTCTCAAGAGTCTTCTCCAACACCACATTCAAAAGCATTCTTCGGCGCTCTGCCTTCTTTACAGTCCAACTCACACATCCATACATGACCACTGGAAAAACCATAGCCTTGACTAGACGGACCTTAGTCGGCAAAGTAATGTCTCTGCTTTCGAATATACTATCTAGGTTGGTCATAACTTTACTTCCAAGGAGTAAGTGTCTTTTAATTTCATGGCTGCAGTCACCATCTGCAGTGATTTTGGAGCCCCCAAAAATAAAGTCTGACACTGTTCCCACTGTTTCCCCATCTATTTCCCATGAAGTGATGGGACCGGATGCCATGATCTTCATTTTCTGAATGCTGAGCTTTAAGCCAACTTTTTCACTTTCCTCTTTCACTTTCATCAAGAGGCTTTTTAGTTCCTCTTCACTGTCTGCCATAAGGGTGGTGTCATCTGTGTATCTGAGGTTATTGATATTTCTCCTGGCAATCTTGATTCCAGCTTGTGTTTCTTCCAGTCCAGCCTTTCTCATGATGTACTCTGCATAGAAGTTAAATAAGCAGGGTGACAATACACAGCCTTGACATACTCCTTTTCCTATTTGGAACCAGTCTGTTGTTTGATGTCCAGTTCTAACTGTTGCTTCCTGACCTGCATACAGATTTCTCAAGAGGCAGGTCAGGTGGTCTGGTATTCCCATCTCTTTCAGAATTTTCCATAGTTTATTGTGATCCATACAGTCAAAGGCTTTGGCATAGTCAATAAAGCAGAAATAGATATTTTTCTGGAACTCTCTTGCTTTTTCCATGATCCAGTGGATGTTGGCAATTTGATCTCTGGTTCCTCTGCCTTTTCTAAAACCAGCTTGAACATCTGGAAGTTCACGGTTCATGTATTGCTGAAGCCTGGCTTGGAGAATTTTGAGCATTACTTTACTAGCATGAGATCCAACCAGTTCATCCTAAAGGAGATCAGTCCTGGGTGTTCATTGGAAGGACTGATGTTGAAGTTGAAATCCAATACTTTGGTCACCTGATGCGAAGAGCTGACTCATTTGAAAAGACTCTGATGCTGGGAAAGATTGAGGGCAGGAGGAGAAGGGTACAACAGAGGATGAGACGGTTGGATGGCATCATCAACTCAATGGACATGGGTTTGGGTAAACTCTGACAGTTGGTGATGGACAGGGAGGCCTGGCGTGCTGCGGTTCATGGGGTCCCAAAGAGTCAGACACGACAGGGTGACTGAATTGAATTGAACAAGATATTGAAAACAGTTTCCTGTGCTATACAGTAGAATCTTGTTATTTATCTATTCTAAATATAATAGTGTGTATATATTAATCCTATGCTCCTAATTCCCTCTCTTCCCTCTTTTCCCTTTGGCAACCATATTTTATTTTTATATCTGTGAATCTATTTCTGTTTTGTAATGAGTTTTCTTGTGTCATTTTTTTCTTTTTTAAAACTGAAGTACAGTTGATTCACAATGTTGTGTTAGTTTCAGGTGTACAGCAAGAACTAAAGAGCCTCTTGATGAAAGTGAAAGAGGAGAGTGAAAAAGTTGGCTTAAAGCTCAACATTCAGAAAACTAAGATCATGGCATCTTAGTATATATAACATATATATGCTAACATATATACATATATAAAATATATCTAACATATATCTCAACATATGTGTGTGTATATGTGTGTGTGTGTGTATATATATATATATATATATTCTTTTCCATGTTCTTTTCCCCTGTAGTTATTACAAAACATTGAGCGAAGTTCTCTGGTTCTCTGTGCTATATAGTAGCTCATTGTTGGTTATCTATTTTATATATAGTGTATTATATTTTGGACTCCACATATAAGTGATATGATATTTGTCTTTCTCTGCTGACTTCATTTAGTATGATAATCTGTTCAGTTCAGTTCAGTTCAGTCACTCAGTCATGTCCAACTCTTTGCAACCCCATGAATTGCAGCACGCCAGGTCTCCCTGTCCATCAGCAACTCCCGGAGTTCACTCAAACTCACGTCCATCAAGTCGGTGTTGTCATCCAGCCATCTCATCCTCTCCGTCCATATCACCAATATTTTGATATGGAGTCCTCAAAAGTATGGTCCCATCACTTAGTGTATAAATATATCCAGTTTCAAATTCTTTAAAGTGGAGCAGGAATTTAAAGGTATTTTCCATTAAGCTGAGTGCAAAATAATGTCTGATTCCCTTACCCAGTTTTTAAAAAATAATGATGTCATGTCTATTTCAATAGAGTCTTTTTAGTGGCTTGGCTTTACTAATAGTTTCTAAATCATCCATTTTTCCCCCTTAGAAATGACCCTTTTGTGCCTATATTTTATTAACGTCAGTTCAGTTCAGTTGCTTAGTTATGTCTGACTCTTTGCAACATCATGAATTGCAGCAAGCCAGGCCTCCCTGTCCATCACCAACTACCGGAGTTCACTCAGACTCATGTCCATCGAGTCGTTGATGCCATCCAGCCATCTCATCCTCGGTCGTCCCCTTCTCCTCCTGCCCCCAATCCCTCCCAGCATCAGAGCCTTTTCCAATGAGTCAGCTCTTCGCATGAGGTGGCCAAAGTACTGGAGTTTCAGCTTTAGCATCAGTCCTTCCAATGAACACCCAGGACTGATCTCCTTTAGGATGGACTGGTTGGATCTCCTTGCAGTCCAAGGGACTCTCAAGAGTCTTCTCCAACACCACAGTTCAAAAGCATCAATTCTTTGGCACTCAGCTTTCTTCACAGTCCAACTCTCACATCCATACATGACTACTGGAAAAACTATAGCCTTGACTAGATGGACCTTTGTTAGCAAAGTAATGTCTCTGCTTTTGAATATACTGTCTAAGTTCGTCATAACTTTCCTTCCAAGGTGTAAGTGTCTTTTAATTTCATGGCTGCAATCACCATCTGCAGTGATTTGGGAGCCCCCCAAAATAAAGTCTGACACTGTTTCCACTGTTTCCCCATCTATTTCCCAAGAAGTAATGGTTACCCTATAGTTAAAATATATTATTGAGATAACAAGTACAGTTTGACTTGCTAGCCTAAAACAAACAAACAAGCAAAAAAACCAGCAAGTTATTTTTACCAGCGAAACAGGTTTATTAAAAAATAGTAGTTTTAGAATTGTAACTAGAGACATACAACTATGGTGAACCACAAGCAAGTCTAGGCAAAACTACTAAAGAGAAGAGAATTTTTTATAAAGGAGAAGAATAAGTTGCGAGGGGCTATGATAAATAAAACGTCCATTGCAGGAAACTGGAAGTTTGAAGTATAATGGCTTTTCATTGGCTGAGTTGCGGTAGTGTCTCATTGGCTGAGCTGTTGCCAGGTGAGGAGAAATTTTTTTTCTTCCTCCAGCTTGGTCCTCCAGAACGTGCCAAGTATGTCTCCTCCTGTTGGGATCTGTATTAATGTTGAGTGATCCCCCTTCTAGCCTCCCAACTCCATTTTAGTGAAGTTTCCTTTTATTAATTTTCACAGATTAAGGGGCTTTGGGAATTAACCCAACTGATTTTTGGTAAGCAAATAGCTCAACTGATGTGAATATTGTGAAGGCAAATTGAAGAGTAGAATCTTGTAAGCAGTAAGTGTCATAAGCATCAGTCAGCACGTTTCACAGACAGAATAGAGAGCATCATGTACCATTTAACCTGGTTAAATGGAAGTCAGTTGTTTTTTTTAAGCTTCTATTTTATAATACATAGTGTGAAAAAGATTTAAGTACAAAGTGTTGTGGAGGCCCAAAAAAGGGAGCTACTAAGTACCTATGATTCTAGATCTTTTCAACCCCTTATAAAATCCCAGAAAAAACAAACAAACAACTTTTAACAATTTTATTTCAATATCTTCACTAATTTGAATATCAGTGATTATTCTAACACAAAAAGTTAATCTGGATTTATATACTTTTTCTTAAATTGGGGGGGGCACTGTGTACTATATAGTTTTGAAAGATCAATAATTAATACATCAATTGTTGTTTTAAGTTATCTGATGTCCTGTGTAGTGAAGAGTTAGAATTCCCAATAAAGATTTTTCATCTTGGCAGAAAGGGCAAATTCTGTGCTCAAACCACACAGGTCTCATCAATGTTTTATCTTCTGGAGTATTCAGGTACCTCTTCTCCCTTATCTGTCTCTGGCACTGATCGAGTCTCTTCACCTCAGTCTTCCCTCCTGGATCCAATTTTTATTGGTCTCTCCTTTATCGGAAGTCCTAGAGCCCTGTACTATTTAATGATAGCCTTCTTAGATCATTCACTGCCCATCCCATGTGTTTATGCCTTTTCTTTTTACAGCTGACTGCAGGTCTCTTGGCAGAGGATCAAATCTCCCATGTCTTTTTTTCTGTTCATAGCACCTTTACATCACAGGTACAAATAATTGCTTGTTGAGTTGAATGGAAACAACCAGCAGGCTGCTAAAAGAAGACTGCAGGTATATTTCATTAAGTGACTAGACTTCTCTGAGGAATTATCAAATATTTATTTGGTAGCAAATGCTGTGAAGGATAGGTCAGAAGCACAGATAACAACTGGCATGGGGGGGGGGGCGGTGGTGAGGGCCAGTCTTGTAAGACTGAACACTTGACCTGTGGAATCCGATGTTCTCTCGCAGCAGATGATGTTAGAACTGAAATGAGTTCTGAGACACTCAGCTGGTGTGTGAAAATTGCTTGGTGTCATGTGGGAGACCCCCACTTCCACCCTACACATGCTCGATTGATAGCAGAACTTAATCTCTCTTTCCCATCTGGTCATCTAGTTCAGAGTCTTGGTAATTTTACCTCCTCTGCGGTTGTTTAAGACCATTACTCCTCCCACTCCCACACACCCAAGCACACATCATGCTTTCCTCTCTTTCCCTGTCCAGGAAACTCTCATCAGAAATGTTCAGAGACAGTATCATCTGCCTCTCACTCCTCTCTGTTTTCTGTTTTATCGTTGTTGCAGGTTGGATACTGAAACTGACACTGTGTGCAGGATGTTTATTAGGTGTCTCCCTTTGGGTTCCATACTTGTGACAAGGAGGGAGAGAGGTGGGGTTTGACTCAAAAGTGAAGACAAGCTTCTTTGTAACCTGACAGCCTTGCCTTGTGCCGTGGGGAAACTCTGGATTTAAAATGGCTGGTCAAAGGGGTCCTGCATTGAGACAAAAGGACCAGATCACTGTACTCCTGCCTTTATGCACCCTTCGAGGTAGACTGTCTCACAAAGGTTGTGACCTTGAATAAAGTAGTTCTCCGCCGCTGGGCAGTTCCTGAAGGAGCTGACAGCTGAAGGCTCTCGACTCAAAGCACTTCCAGCTGCAGGAGCCACAAGTCCTGCCTTGGAGGGAGATCCAAGGCATATCCCAGTTCCATCACAATGGTTAACAGTTAAATGCTAAGTCCTTAGGAACTTCTCTTACTCAAAGGTCTATTTTTTTTTTTTTTTTTTTTTGGAGTACAGTTGACTTCTAACATTGTGCTCATTTCAGGTGTACAGCAAAATGATTGAGTTATACATATATTCATTCTTTTTCAGATTCTTTTCTCATATAGGTTATTACAGAATATTGAGCAGAGTTCTCTGTGCTGTACAGTAAGTCCTTGTTGGTTCAATTCAGTTCAGTCACTCAGTTGTGTCTGACTCTGCGATCCTATAGATTGCAGCACGCCAGGCTTCCTTGTCCATCACCAGCTTCTGGAGCTGTTCAAACTCATGTCCATCGAGTCGGTGATGCCATCCAACCATCTTATGCTCTGTTGTCCCTTTCTCCTCCTATTCTAAGTCTTTCCCATTGGTTATCTGTCTTATACATAATAGTGTGTGTATGTTAATTCCAAGCGCATAGCCCTCCTTCCCACAGTTCCCTTTTGCTAAGCATAAGTTTGTTTTCGATATCTGTAAGTCTGTTTCTGTTTTGTAAATAATTTCATTGTATAATTTATTTAAATTAAATTTCACATATCAAAGGTCTTTTTTTTAGTTAAAAAAAGAAAAATTAAGCATTTGTAAATCCTTTTTCTTTATATCCATGCCATAAATTTTTTTTTTTTAATCAAGGCAGTATGAACATCTCTTCATGACTGGAAGAAAGATCCATATAAGGATGTGCTTAAAAAGGCAAAACTTTACCAGAGATCAGCATTTCAAGACAGGGTAGAGAAACATTCTCTTTTCTAGTCAAAATAATTTAATTTGAATCCAAATTTCTTTTATTTTGTTTATTTGCTAGTTTGCTATTCCTAAGGCCCTGCTTTGGCTTAATTTTATTCTAAACTGTGAAAGAGTCCAGTGTTTTGTAAATTTGTCCTGCAATCTATGATGGAGCTGAGAGTCATGTTAAAAGGGTCTCTATCTTAGATAAAAATCCAATCTCCCCAAATAAGAACTTCAGATCTTCTATTTGAGAGTCACCTAACCCCAGTGCCAGATCTGACCTGATTTGTGAGCAGACTCAATGTAGGTTTCAATTCCAGATGTCCTGCTCAGTAGCAAAAAGAAGATATCATCCAGTTGAATTACATTTTAATATTTTCTATTCATACTGAATACTTTGGGTTTAATAGCAGAGCATAAAAGTCCAACTCAGCTGAAATATGAACTACCATTTGTTATTATCAATACTGTGTATCATCATTACCGGCCTCATATTTCAAGAGGACAGCTGGTACTTGCAAGGTCAATGGCAATTTTATATAAAAACCCCAAATGAAAGGACTACAGAGATCAAAGATTTGAGACAATCATACACAGAAAATCTGCCATATGCTAACTCATCCATTCCAAAAATTGGGTTTTTATTTTTGGTATCTATGATAGAGAGATCAGAGGGAATTGAAAAGCAGGATTTATTAAAAAGCTATCAATAAAAGACTGTACTCTCCAACATAAGTCGAACATTCCATAAGAAAAGTTGCTAGGGAGAAATATACCCAGATAATTGTTGCTACTGAATGTCCCACTCCCTGTTGGTAAATGCATTTTGAGAAAACTTGATGCTAATATAGAACGATTCAATTATACAGCAGGATAGTAATGGTCTCACAGACTGATGAAAACAAATCAAAATCAGCTCAGTGGTACCAAGGAATAGATGTAGGCATGCTGTGGTTGGCTTTCAATGACCTTGGTGTATTCACATTAATGGAAGAGGGATACCAGACTTTCCAAGCTTTTTGATTTTTCAGAACTAAACAGCAATCAAAGTTATCATAGCCGTGACTGAAAAATCTCACTTATTCTTGCTTTAGGGGAATAATGGAGTTATTATGAGAAATTATCCAAATCCAAGAGATTCAGCCCAAATGATGCCAGCATGTATTTCAGAGATCTCAATTCTGTGCTTGAATGGAGTCAAACGACACAGGCATTTGGCGGCAGCAGGAGGAGACGCAGGATGCTCCCAATTATTTCAGCTTTCCATGTGGCTCACCCCACACATTTACCTTCATTTTGAAGTCATCAGTTGAAGCTGTTTAGAGAACATTGCGGAAGGGAAAGAGTGACTAGGCTAGAAAAATGGAGAACATTGCCAGGACCTAGGAAAACAATGTAATAAGTGAAGGTTTATTTCAAGCCCCTATAATTTCTCTACTGGACATTTTCTTGCCATGATAATATTTGATCCCTCCTTTCAGGCTTCATGAGTATTTGTGCTCATTCTTTGGATCTCCCCTCCATTTTCTTATCAAACCCTATGTTCTGGTTTACTAGGAACTTAGAAAGACACGCATATGCAAATGTCTGTTTTATGGATGAAAAATGTCTGTTTTATGGATGTTTTGTTTTACTCAAAACATTAAATAAAAGGGATGAAAATTGAGTTATTTCCAACGTATGTCAGAGATTCAGCAGTCCCAACACAGCTGAGTCTGCTCCAGATTGCAGCTACTTTATTATTGAGATTATGATCACCTTGAAGTGAAGTGAAGTGAAGTGAAAGTCACTGAGTCATGTCCGACTCTTTGCGACCCATAGACTATACAATCTATGGAATTATCCAGGCCAGAATACTGGAGTGGGTAGCTGTTCCCTTCTCCAGGGGATCTTCCCCAACATAACCACACCTAGGATATGGGAGTGCATGATAGAAGGTGACAGTCAAGTGTTCTCCTACTTATTATGCATTAATGGGCACAAAGGCTCAGTTACTGCAGGTAACGCCTTCCACCCTGACATTTTTTCTCTGCAGCTCCTTTTGACACCCTCATTTCAAATTATCTTAAATTATACTCAGATGCCCTGTTTCAGCATCCAGTTCAACCCCAGTCCCATCATGTACATCACACATTCCCAACAATGGGATAAACATTTACTGATTCTCCAGGAACTGTAAGATACATTGCATGATCATTGTTTGCTACAGCCCACCTATTCATCCCCCTCCACTGCTGATGGCAACACCAGAAATCAGCTCTTCCTTGTTTCTCTCCATGTATTCTCATGGAAAATAGTCTATAACGGGCAATTTGAAATTAAACGTAAATTCAATACAGAGTTACCTCTCTAACACATCTTTGCATTTTTAAAAAAATTTTATATTGGAGAATAGCCAAAAACAATGTTGTGATCATTTCAGGTGCATGGTAAAGTGGTCCAGCCATTCACACGCGTGTATTCATTCTTCCCAAAACTCCTCTCCCATCCAGGCTGCCTTATGACATTAAGCAGAGTTCCCTGTGTTATACAGTACACCCTTGTTGATTATGCATTTAAAATATAGCAGTGTATACATGTCAATCACAAACTTCCTAACTATCCCTTTTCTCTACCATTCCCTCCTGCGAGTCTATTTATTTATTTTTTTTTAATTTTTATTTTTACTTTATTTTACTTTACAATACTGTATTGGTTTTGCCATACATTGACTTACAATGGAATATCATCCAGACATTAAGAAGAATCAATGCCATTAGCAGCAACATGATGGGCCTAGAGATTGTCATACTGAGTAAAGTAAGTCAGACAGAGAGAGAAATATCATATGACATCCTTTATAGGTGAAATCTAAAAAGAAATAACACAAATGAACTTAAATATTTATAAAACATCTTTGCATTTTAAAAGTAAAAGCTTTGTTTCTTTTTATGGAGTTGCATATACCCACAAGCCGAAGAGTGAAGTAGGTGTGTCTATGCGCAGGGAAGTGTGTGGAGGGGGAAACAGGGTGCAGATGGATGAGTTTCCTAAGCCTATGTAAGTCTTGGGGTTGGCCCAACTTACCCCAGACTCAGAACAGGCACCTGTGAATGAGTTACAATGCACTTGTATATTTATTGACAACAAAAAAATGAGGCCTTTTGCTGTTTTTCTCATTGGCAGTAATCACTGTTTAACATACTACATATATTTTATCTATTCACCTACTTTATTTTCCCTGTCCCTACTGGAACATATTACCATTGCCTAGACTAGTGCCTTACATATGTTAGATACTTAATTTAAACTTTTGAATAAATTATTTACATGAAGACTACATTTTTATATATACTTTTATCAGTTATATGTGTTGTAATCTTTTTTCCTACTGTGTGCTCATCTTTTCACTGTTTTTATGGTGGTTGTGGTTAATAAAACTTCTTAATTTTAATATGCAGTTAACTCTTGGGCAACGTGGGTTTGAACTGTATGGGTCCACTAACACAGATGTTTTTCAATAAATATGTACTATGCGACTTCCTTGGCAGTCCAGTGGTTAAGACTCTGTACTTTCACTGCAGGAGATGCAGGTCCTATCCCTGCATGTAAGATCCTACATGCCACATGGCATGGCCAAAAAGGAAAAAATGTACTGCAGTACTACATGATCTCTGTTTGCATGAATGCTTCCTCCTTAGATGGAGGAAATCTAGGTACAGAGAGCTGACTATAAAATTATATGTGGATTTTTTACTGCATGGGGAGTTGGTATCCCTAAACTCTTAGCTGTTCAAAGGTCAACAGTGTTGCATTTAATTATTTTCCTTTAGGATTATTAATAATTGTATATAGTTAGATGATTGCTTCCCTATTTCAAATCTATGAAGATATTCTATGTTAACGTTTTGGAGTTTTCCTGGTGGCTCAGTGGGTAAAGAATCCTCCTGCAATGCATGAGACACAGGAGACATGGGTTCAATCCCTGGATTGGGAAGATCCCCTGGAGGAGGGCATGGCAACCCACTCCAATATTCTTGCCTAAAGAATCCCACGGACAGAAGAGCCTGGCGGGCTACAGTCCATGGGGTCACAGAGTTGCACACAACTGAAGAAACCGAGCAGCAGCAACATGTTGACATTTTAAAGCATTATTGGGTTTCTCCTTCAACTACAGGTCTTTAATTTTGCATATGATGTGAAGTAAAGGATTAATTTTCTTAGCAATTGTTTAGCTTCATGATTGAATATTGCAATATTCTCAGTGATTGGCAGTGCTTCTTACTGTATATCAAGCATACGTATATACTTGCAGCTATTTAAAAATTTTTTATTATAGTGTATTTATAATGTGATAATTTCTGCTGTACAGCAAAGTGACTTAGTTATACATAATATATTATTTTTTATATTCTTTTCTATTATATTTTATCATAGGATATTAGATATAGTTCCTGGTGCTATACAGCAGGACCTTGCTGTTTATCCATCCTATATATAATCGTTATCATCTTTTATATATTTGCAGCTATTTTTATACTTACAGCTTTTTTGGGGCTCTCTTTGTCTGATTGGTCTAAGTATCTTTCCCACCCTTTTACATTAAGTATTGCTATCTGATAGAATAAGTCCTCCTACTTAATTTTTCTTTTTCAAGAGGTCATGATACTTTTAGCTCTTTGTATTTTCATATAAATATAATAATAGTTTATATTAATACAGCCCCCCCACCACCACCACAGACATCTACTGAGATTTTACTAGAATTACATTGAATCTGTAAATCAATTAAGGGAGGTTTGAAATCTTAATAATAGTGAGTCCTTTCAGGAAATGGATTCAAATTGCGTTTTCAAACAGGTAGATAATGAATAGAAGAGATGGGAGGATAAATGAATGGGATGGACATATAAACAAATGGATGAATTAACAGATATATGAGTTCTTTACTAAAGTTACTTAATATCCAATGTAACTGACCATAAACGAGTCACTTTATTAGTTCCTTAAATAATAGATGAGATGATTGCCAGTACCATTCCAATCCTAAGTTGATTCTCTGGTAAGATGATATGGCCTTAGGTTTTATACTTCAAGTCTGGGGCCTTGATGGTAAAGACCTTCATTACCACATGGGATAGAAGCAGTGATAGTGAGCATCTCTGTGACTCACTTAAGATCTACTATCTTAAACTCTTTACCATTTTCACCACAATTTGTAATGTAATAATATTTTTTCAGAAAATCAATTGTGGCTCTGTTCATTCTTTCTCCTGTATGTTTATTTTCATTATCATAAATTGTTGCTCTTTATTCTACTTCTGTTTTCTTTTTCCTTTGGGTTTATTTTGGTCTTTTAAAAAATCTCTTTCATAGAAGACAATGGCAACCCACTCCAGTACTCTTGCTTGGAAAATCCCATGGATGGAGGAGCTTGTTAGGCTGCAGTCCATGGGGTCGCGAAGAGTCGGACACGACTGAGCGACTTCCCTTTCACTTTTCACTTTCATGCACTGGAGAAGGAAATGGCAACCCACTCCAGTGTTCTTGCCTGGAGAATCCCAGGGATGGGGGAGCCTGGTGGGCTGCCGTCTATGGGGTCGCACAGAGTCGGACACGACTGAAGCGACTTAGCAGCAGCAGCAGCAGCAAAATCTCTTTAGATGTGTGCTTAGCTCATTATCAGCCTGTTTCCTAATATTTGCATAGTTGAAAAGTGATTTGAAAGTGTTAGTCACTCAGTCATGTCTGACTCTTTGTGACCCCATGGACTGTGGGCCACCAGACTCCTCTGTCCATAAAATTCTCCAGGCAAGAATACTGGAGCAGGTAGCCATTTCCTTCTCCAGGGGATCTTCCTGACCCAGGGATCCAGCCCTGGTCTCCTGCATTGTAGGCAGATTCTTTACCATCTAAGCCACCAGGGAAGCCCAATATTTGCATATAAGAATGTAAATTTTCTTCTTGCTTTGGCTATATCCCACAATTTTTGATACATGGTATGTTTATTATCATTTAGTTAACTATTTTCTAATTGCCATTATGATTTTCTTTACATAATATGGTTGTTTTAGAAACATATTTTGAAAATTTCCAAACATATGAGGATTTTCTCATTCTCTTTTTCACTTTCATTTCTAGCTAAATTGCAATGTGGTCAAAAGATTTCAATTATTTAAATTTTGATGGGTCAGTAGTTAATTTCATAAACTTTCCTGTGCCCTTCAAAAGAATATATATTCAGCAGATGTTGGTGCTGCTTTTGATATATGTCTACTAGGTCAAATGAATTAATTATACTGGTCTTTTTTCTGTTTTTATAATAAACTCTTGCCTCTATGTTGAACAGTTAACTAAAAGAAGTGTGTCTTAAAGTTCCTACTGTAATCATGAATTCATTAATTTTCTCTTATAGGTATATAGATTTTTGATTCATGAATTTTACCACATTATATATTTCATACAAATTTGAAAAAACAGTATTTCTGGTATATTGTCATCTGATTCTCTGGTAATGCTTACTTGTTTTGAAATCCATTCTTGGTAATATTGTAACACCAGATTTTGTGGGAGGGAAGGAATTGTAGCTTTATATGTAATATACTATAGTTTGTATTTATATATGTAGTTTATATATGGTATATATTTTAAATCATTCTATTTTTAACCTTTCTTTATCATTGTATTTCAAACATATCCCTATATATATGGACAAAATACAAGGTATTTTTTCAGGACCATCTTTGCCCTTTATTTTGAGCATTTACTAATAATTTTATCTAGTTTAGTTTTTTTATATATTTTGTTATTTAAAAACTTTGTTCTGTGTATTTATTTTTCTTTCTGTATTGCCTTATTTGGACTTGCTTCCCCCCCATAAGCTGTGATATTGTTTACTTTATTTCTATTCATTTAGTTGATACTTTAGATTTGCAACATGCATACTTTAACCTATAAATATGTAAAGCCAATAAATTACTCTTGTTATTGACTTAAATACTTAAACTCTATTTAACCCCATCTGATTTTTTAAAATGTATTTTAATGCCATCATTAAGCACATTATTGCTGTTGCTTATAATGTTTAAGGGACACTTAGTTTTACGTCCTATTTAACATGTTCTTTGTTCTTCAATTCTTGCCCCTCAAAACTTTTCTCTGGAATTATTTCCTGCCTGCCTGACGTATTCCTTGAGAATTTTCTTTGGAGAGGGTCAAATGGTCACACACTCTTTGAGTGTTTGTTGAAATTTGAAACTGAAAATTTCTTTATTTTCCCTTTATTCTTAAAAGAGCATTTTGCTGTGTGTAAAATCTGTTGACATTCTTTTCCCCAATACATTCAGTAGATCATTTTGCTCTTTTCCAGGTTTCAGTATTTCTTGAGAAGTCTGTCAATATAACCGATGCTGTTTTGTTGGTATAAGGGTAATTCCACTTAGAATTCTTTTGGTCTGTTTTAAGATTTATTTTGCTTGGTTTTCTGCAATTTTACTCTAGTGTGTTCAGATGCGAATTTCTTCTTATTTATCCTGACTTCTAGAAGGGATTGATTGGTGACTTCCACCTCTAGAAAGATTTCTGCCCATAATCTATCGAGATACGTCCCTGTCTCACTCACTCCTCTAGAGCTCCACCTAAATATACATTAAAACTTCTCCATTTATTTTTCATGACTCTTAATCTTTCTTCCATATTTTTCATCTTTTGCTCTATCTGTTCTGTCTTTTGGATAACTCCTTCTGACCCTTTCTGTTCACTGATTCTCTCCTCTGAGTCTGATTTGCTGTTAAAAATACTCATTTTTATTGCAGAGCACAGGACTCCAGGGTACACGGGCTTCAGTAGTTGTGGCACACAGGCTTAGCTGCCTCGCAGCAGGTGGAATCTTCCTGGATCAGGGATCAAACCCATGTCCCCGGCATCGGTAAGCAGATTCTTAACTGAGCTCCGCAACAAGAGAAGCCACCACAGTTGAGACACCCATGCACTGCAACTAGAGAAAGTCTGTGCACAGCAACGAAGACCCAGCATAGCCAAAAGTAAATACATTAATTAAATGAATTTTTAAAAACAGTAAAAAGAATCTAGATCACTTTTCACAATTATCTATTTCTTACAGATATTTTCAAGTTTATTTGTCATTTCTTTACATGGGGTAGACACAGTTGTTTGATAGTCTCTTATGATTTATCTCAACACTGAGTGTATCGCTATTTGAGATCCAAGTTTTACAAGCTATGGATAAGTTCTTGGCCCTCACCTACTTCCCTGTGCCATCCAGGCCATGCAAGCTACAGCTCATTTTCTTCTGCTTAGGCAAATGTCCTCAAGACAAAAAGGGACTTTGTCCTTGACTTACCATTCTAAGTTGTTTCTCATACTTAAGTTTTAATTTAGTAATAATTCATGTCTTTTCCATGCTCTTCAGGTTTATTAAAGAGGTTTATTTTTAAGAGGTTTATTTTTTAAAACCTTATCCATCATTTTCAGTTGTTTTCAACCAGAGAGTTCAACAGAGTGCTACATATTATCACAGCACTTGTGCATACACACACACACCAGGCTTATTGAGAATTTGCAATTCAATAGAACACAAATGAATGTGTGGTTGCTTGTGAAGTCTAGGGTAGATTCTATACCTTTCCAGTCACTTTCAGTTTCTAGAAAAATCTTATTTCTGAGTTTAAGATGTAATGCTTAATTCTTAAGTCAAAGCGTGGCCTCTCCCTTTCTCCCTGCTTGCTTCCTGTAGGGAGTGGAAGTGTTGGGAACATGGTTAGAGTCTAAGTCATCTCCCTCCCCTTCCTTTCCCAGGCACTAATTCTTCCATTGTTGGTGATCCAGACGAAAGAGTGTGCAGAACCCTCCTCACATATGTACTCAGTTCAGTTCAGTTCAGTCGCTCAGTCATGTCCGACTCTTCGCAACCCCATGAATCGTAGCACACCAGGCCTCCCTGTCCGTCACAACACCAGGAGTCTACTCAAACTCATGTCCATTGAGTCGGGGATGCCATCCAGCCATCTGATCCTCTGTCGTCCCCTTCTCCTCCTGCCCCCAATCCCTCCCAGAATCAGAGTCTTTTCCAATGAGTCAACTCTTCACATGAAGTGGCCAAAGTACTGGAGTTTCAGCTTCAGCATCAGTCCTTCCAATGAACACCCAAGACTGATCTTTAGGATGGACTGGTTGAATCTCCTTGCAGTCCAAAGGACTCTCAAGAGTCTTCTCCAACACCAAAGTTCAAAAGCATCAATTCTTCAAAAGCACTCAGCTTTCTTCACAGTCCAACTCTCACATCCACACATGACCACTGGAAAAACCATAGCCTTGACTAGATGGACCTTTGTTGACAAAGTAATGTCTCTGCTTTTCAATATGCTGTCTAGGTTGGTCATAACTTTCCTTCCAAGGAGTAAGCATCTTTTAATTTCATGGCTGCAAGCACCATCTGCAGTGATTTTGGAGCCCCAGAAAATAAAGTCTGACACTGTTTCCCCATCTATTTGCCATCAATTGATGGATAGATGCCATGATCTTAGTTTTCTGAATGCTAAGCTTTAAGCCAACATTTTCATTCTCCTCTTTCACTTTCATCAAGAGGCTTTTTAGTTCCTCTTCACTTTCTTCCATAAGGGTGGTGTCATCTGCATTTCTGAGGTTATTGATATTTCTCTCAGCAATCTTATTCTAGTTTGTGCTTCTTCCAGCCCAGTGTTTCTCATGATGTACTCTGCATATACGTTTGTTAACCAGCCCCTATTTTCGGTCTGGCTCAGTCTGGTTTGATCTGATATTGGCAATCTCAGCTGTAGTGGTGAGGTCCTCACAGGCTGGGAGTATGATTTTCTTGGGGTGAAGACTGGCTCCACTTGGACACTTTCCACGGCTCAAGAGCTTCCTCCACAGACCAGGAGTGTCTCCTCTTGGTTCACCTGCTATATGTACTCCTAATACCTTCTCAACATTGAATACCTCACTACTTGACCTGCCAAATACACATGTGGGGCAGCCTCAAGGTTATTGTGTCATAATTCCCATACTTCTTTCTGTGCAGTTAGGATCATTACCTGGAGAAGGAAATGGCAAACCACCCCAGTATTCTTGCCTAGAGAATTCCATGGAAAAGGAACCTGGCAGGCTACAGTCGATGGGGTTGCAAAAAGTTGGACACGACTGAGCTACTAACACACACACACACACACACACACACACACACACACACACAGGATCATTACCAGGGTCTCTGTGCCCTCTAAGTCACCTTGGAAAATAAGGTGTCAGACCACTCTCCTTTCTAAGTACTTTACACTCAAGTACTACTAATAGGGCCTCCCAAAGAGGGTCTCCTACTTCCAGAGCTCTCCAAATCAAGTGCATCTCCAAACCTCAAGGGACATATGGCAAGCAAACCTCTTTCCTCATGGATGGAAAAATCTGCTAAAATCACATTACCATATTCTTAGGTTCTGAGCACCAAATGCCTTCCCAAGAACCCCCTCACCATCTTCTGCTCCCAGACAGGATGCACACACAAGGGCCTGACCCTGAGCTGACATCCAGCCAAAGAGTGAGGTGCTGGTGCCCACCTTATAAGCACCTCTAATATTTAAGGGTGATTATTTTGGAGTTCCCCTCACTGGCCTTCAGGAGGAGAAAACAGCCTTCTCATCTCCAGGAGGCAGAGGATGAAGGATCCTGCTGACTTTCCTCTTCATCATCTGTAAAATGTGTGGGTGGTATTAGGTACGCTACTGGTACTTCCCAGCAAGGATGCAGGAGGAAGGCTGGCCCCAGAGGCTGGCGTGTAAAGTACTGATCACTGCTCATCCTCAAATGACTTTATTCTCAATTGTGTAAGAACAGGAAGAATCTATCTCATCACCTTGTTAAAAGGACACATATTCTTAATGGGTCTTCCCCTAGACTTCTACCATTGCCCTTCCCTTCTATGCTGGTAGGCTCTTGGATGATTTTTAAACATTTTGTCTTTCTTTTTTTCTCCATCCACATTTTCTAATCCCCTAAAGACTACATATTCACTGTATAATATAAATAAATTTCTCTGCATGTTCTACTGTATTAGCTAAGAGTTGCTGTGCCATGCTTAGTCATTTGGTCATGTCTGACTCTTTGAAACCCTATAGACTAGAGCCCACCATGCTCCTCTGTCCATGGGGATTCTCCAGGCAAGAGTAGGTTGCCATGCCCTCCTCCAGGGGGTCTTCCCAACCCAGGGGTTGAACCCACATCTCCCACACTGCAGGCAGATTCTTTACCATCTGAGCCACCAGGGAAGCCCAAGAATACTGGAGTGGGTAGCCTATCCCTTTCCAGGGGATCTTCCTGGCCCAGGAATCAAACTGGGGTCTCTGTATTGCAGGCGGATTCTTGACCAGCTGAGCTACCAGGGAAGCCCAACTGTTGCTAGAGCCCCTTAAAAATATTCATTGAATTTTTACTGATGACATTTTAGTTCACATGCAACTTGCTTTAATTCTCAGACATGGAAATGAAGTCCTTACCTTTTGACTCTTTTTTTCATACACTTGAATTTCAAACTCTACCACCACATTTTGTTTTGACTTTTCAATTCATACTTTTAATAAAAGTAATTTCTGTTTCAAAGCTGTAAATGAAATGAAAAAGTAAAAATTAAATGTTATGCTTAATCTCTGACTTAGCATTAAAACACCTCTTCCAAACAAGAGATAGGTGGAAATGATAATTGTTCTGTGCCAGACATTCTAAGAGAAAATTTTAAATATGCCCATGTAGGTTACTCCTAAAATGAGAAACTCAGCCTTTGCCTCTCCCAGGTAGGAAGAAACTCACTGGCATTCAACTGAAGTACTTTTTTGATTGGATTAAATAATTTTTTTCCCAAGTTCCAGAGAACTTGGAAATGGTTCTTGACCAGCCTGGTATTTTTCCATCTGTCTCTGGCTAAGTGTTCTTTTCAATTGCACTTATTTGTCCTAGTACATCCAGTTCATTGGGTAGGCACTTTGAATTTTTAGATGAAAGTTCTTGATTAAGCATAATTTGAATGTTTTTCAGTCTGGTATCATGACCTAAACACAGCAAAGAGTTTTCAATTTCATTAAGCATGTATTTATCAAGCATCATCTCTGTGCCAAGTTCTGTGCTGGAGACTATGTGAGACTGGGGGATGGGAGGAACAACCCAAGTTATGTGGAATCTGAAGCAACAAAAATGATATAATTGTGTGTCTCCTGTGCATTAATCTCCTTTGGACATGCCTTAAAGAATGTGGCCTCCTCGCTCAAGGGAGTAACAGTTTACTGCAGAAGATACGGATTCCACATTTTAAACAACTAAAAGGCAAGGTAAGAAAGACCTTATTCAATGTGAATAGTTTGCTGTGGTTAACTGATAGAGGAGTTCAGGTGTGAAAGGATCTGTGAGCAGCATTCATGGAGCATGGTTACCATGAGCTGGAAACCAGATGAGCTTGAAGAATGAATGGGCATTGAGTAGACAGTTGGGCAGGGACTTTCTGTGTGTGAGAAGCAATAGGGGAAAATGAACAGGTAGAGAAAGAATGAGTCCACAGCCTGATTAGAACAGGGAAGGCAATAAATATAATTAAGTACTGTATCCACAAATGCCAAAAAAAAAAAAAGGGCAGTTGACCAGTTGATAAGTAGAAGTGGAGAGTTTGTGATTATTATGTGTATGTGAAGTAATAATATCTTAAAATATTCATCAGCCTGACATGTAGAACAAAAAAAAAACACCCTTAAATGACTGTTTTAATTAAAGTTCATGTACCAAACATTATTTATTCCAAAGTTAAGTCTTTTATGCATGAGATGCAGGTCAGGAAGCAACAGTTAGAACTGGACATGGAACAACAGACTGGTTCCAAATAGGAAAAGGAGTACGTCAAGGCTGTATATTGTCACCCTGCTTATTTAACTTATATGCAGAATACATCATGAGAAACACTGGGCTGGAAGAAGCACAAGCTGGAATCAAGATTGCTGGGAGAAATATCAATAACCTCAGATATGCAGATGACACCACCCTTATGGCAGACAGTGAAGAGGAACTAAAAAGCCTCTTGATGAAAGTGAAACAGGAGAGTGAAAAAGTTGGCTTAAAGCTCAACTTTCAGAAAATGAAGATCATGGCATCTGGTCCCATCACTTCATGGAAAATAGATGAGGAAACAGTGGAAATGGTGTCAGACTTTATTTTTGGGGGGCTCCAAAACCACTGCAGATGGTGACTGCAGCCATGAAATTAAAAGACGCTTACTCCTTGGAAGGAAAGTTATGACCAACCTAGATAGCATATTGAAAAGCAGAGACATTACTTTGCCAACAAAGGTCCATCTAGTCAAGACTAGGGTTTTTCCAGTGGTCATGTATGGATGTGAGAGTTGGACTATAAAGAAAGCTGAATGCCGAAGTGATGCTTTTGCACTGTGGTGTTGGAGAAGACTCTTGAGAGTCCCTTGGACTGCAAGGAGATCCAACCAGTCCATTCTGAAGGAGATCAGCCCTGGGATTTCTTTGGAGGGAATGATGCTAAAGCTGAAACTCCAGTACTTTGGCCACCTCATGCAAAGAGTTGACTCATTGGAAAAGACTTTGATGCTGGGAGGCGTTGGGGGCAAGAGGAGAAGGGGACGACAGAGGATGAGATGGCTGGATGGCATCACCGACTCGATGGATGTGAGTTTGAGTGAACTCCAGGAGTTGGTGATGGACAGGGAGGCCTGGCGTGCTGTGATTCATGAGTTCGCAAAGAGTCAGACATGACTGAGCAACTGAACTGAACTGAACTGATGCATGATATAAAGAAAAAAAACAATAGCACATATATGGATTCTTTACATATATGGTATCATTTAATTTATATGTTAGTTTTGTGAAGTAGGAATTGCATTTGGTTACTGGTAAAAGGGGGCTTCCCTTGTAGCTCAGTCAATAAAGAATCTGCCTGCAATGCAGGAGACCTTGGTTCAATTCCTGGGTTGGGAAGATCCTCTGGAGAAGGAAAAACCACTGGAAAGGAACAACTACTCCAGTATTCTTGCCTGGAGAATCCCATGGACAGAGGAGCCTGGTGGACTACACTCCACGTGGTCACAAGAGTTGGACACAACTTAGCAACAAACCCACTACCACTGGTAAAAGAGATAGGAAACAGTGACTAAAACAAGAGAGGGAGTTATTTTTCTCTCACATTAAAAACCTCTAATCAGTCCCAGTCTAACTCCAGAGGCCCAGGCTTGGCTTCTTTCCTCTCCCTGCTCATCAGACTTAGTGAATGGCTTCTAGTCTCATGATTGCTTCATGGTTGCAAAGATGGCCACTATAGCTCCGACCATCACATCTTATGTTTCCTGTAGGAGGAAGAAGAAAGGGAGCTGGGAAGCTAGGAGGGAACACCCCCTAACTCTCTTTAAAGATTTCAAGTTTCACATTCTGTTTAAAGAGATTTCCAAAAAGTCCAATGCAGTGATTTTTAAACCATGATCTCACCGCTGTCTGCAAGGAAGGAGGGGAAATATACTTTAAGCCGATCATATTCTGCTCCCCAATAATACAGAGTTCCTACTAGTAAGAAGAGGGAGGAAAATATGTATTAGCTAAACTGGTAGTGGTCTCCTTCAGAGTAATCTTACATCTTATAGCCGAGAGAACCAGATCTCCAAAGTGCTAAGTTTGTGACCTCAGTCACATAACCAGGCCCTGAGCTCTTTCCACCCTCTGTAGTGCATGTGCCTAAAATTCTAGGCTTGGTTTCCTTAATGCTGATCTTTCTCGTGCACATAGTGAACTGTTATTCTCCCCCAGGACTGATCACTTTCTGTCTGCAAAGAGATGCTTCAGCATCCGTAAGAAGATGGAGGAACTTGGACTGAACAATTTCCTGTGTATATATAGGTTAATCCTGCTGCACTTGGGGTTGTGTTAAGTGCAGTCTGTGGGTCTTGAGTATGAAGTGCCTACACAGACCCCATGTCTGCTGTCATATGTATTTCATTTCAGCTGACCCTGTCTTTCCCTTCATTGCCTCCCATTTAACATTTATCCTTTCATCATTCCCTCCCAAACAGCCACATTTCTGCCTCTTTCAAATCCAACACTCAATCACCGACTCCCTTATTGAAAGAGATTGTGACCAAAAACATGTACAGGGAAGCATTTTACTCAACCTCAACCCTCACTCTACAATTTATTATTATCATTAATTATTATTTTTAATGTTGAACATTACGGCATCTTCTCTAAATATACAGGCAGGGATTATACAGTTACTTAAATAACAGTATTGTTAGATTTCTTTTTCCCCACAAGCTGGAAAAACAAGATACTTCCTGTTCAGGTCGCCACTTGGCATTTCTCTGATTTACAAATAGCCTAGCAATAGTCCTAATTTGTATTACAATCCTAATGCTGAGTTGAACCTTCATGCCATCCATAAATTCCTTACTTTCCTCCTGATGATTTTATATCTTCTTACTTCTTCAAAATTTCTAGTCCATGGGTTATTAATTTGTCTGAGTATTTTGGAAGAGACTATTAGATGCTCCCTAGTATACATCATTCTCTCCCTCTCTCTTTTTTAAGAAAGAGAACTTCATGAATTTCAGATGGAGTAATGGCCTGAATTAGCAAAGGACTGTATTCCTAACCTCACTGGCAGCAAAGTATTGTTATATGACTATGTTAAGATCATTTCCCATTGGAAAATGGATAACAGCTGTAATTGCAACTTCCAAATCACATTCTTATTGGGAATTGCCACTTCTCTATTTCCCACTCCTATAGACTAAAATATAGATATAGTGCTAATGAGATAGCTTTGTCCATAAGGACAAGGCGAGCACCCTGAAAAATAGTGGAACAATCAAACAAAAGGAGACAAATGCTTAACACCCTCTTGGATCATAGCTATCCACATGCCTTGGATGGTTTCTTGTCTGTTATATGAGAGAGAAATAAGTTTCTACCTAGTTTGAGTCACTCTTTTGGCTTTCTTTGACACAGCAACTCAGATTATGCCCTATTATTACACTTGTTTCTTTATTTTCTAAATGCTTATTTTTAATATTTAAAAAAGTTGAAATATAGTTGACTTACAATATTACGCTAGTTTTAGAAGTACAATATAGTAACTTGATTTTTTTAATAGACAATACTCCATTCAAAGTTATTATCAGTTCAGTTCAGTTGCTCAGTCATGTCTAACTCTTTGCGACCCCATGAATCACAGCACGCCAGGCCTCCCTGTCCATCACCAACTCCCGGAGTTCACTCAGACTCACGTCCATCGAGTCAGTGATGCCATCCAGCCATCTCATCCTGTGTTGTCCCCTTCTCCTCCTGCCCCCAATCACTCCCAGCATCAGAGTCTTTTCCAATGAGTCAACTCTTTGCATGAGGTGGCCAAAGTACTGGAGTTTCAGCTTTAGCATCATTCCTTCCAAAGAAATCCCAGGGCTGATCTCCTTCAGAATGGACTGGTTGGATCTCCTTGCAGTCCAAGGGACTCTCAAGAGTCTTCTCCAACACCACAGTTCAAAAGCATCAATTCTTCGGTGCTCAGCCTTCTTCACAGTCCAACTCTCACATCCATACATGACCACAGGAAAAACCATAGCCTTGACTAGACAGACCTTAGTTGGCAAAGCAATGTCTCTGCTTTTGAATATACTATCTAGGTTGGTCATAACTTTTCTTCCAAGGAGTAAGCATCTTTTAATTTCATGGCTGCAATCACCATCTGCAGTGATTTTGGAGCCCAAAAAAATACTATCTAGGTTGGTCATAACTTTTCTTCCAAGGAGTAAGTGTCTTTTAATTTCATGGCTGCAATCACCATCTGCAGTGATTTTGGAGCCCAAAAAAATAAAGTCTGACACTGTTTCCACTGTTTCCCCATCTATTTCCCATGAAGTGATGGACCAGATGCCATGATCTTCGTTTTCTGAATGTTGAGCTTTAAGCCAACTTTTTTCGCTGTAAAAAAGAGTCAAATATTGCCATTTGCAGCAACATGGACAGACTTAGAGGCTATCATAGTTGGTGAAGTGAGTGAGAGAAAGAAAAACATTGTATGATCATTTATATGTGGAATCTAAAAAATAATACAAATGAATCTGTATACAAAACGGAAACAGAGTGGCAGGCCGAGAAAACAAACTTATGGCTACCAAAGGGGAAAGGGGAGGGAGGGATTAACATATACACAGTACTCTATATAAAAAGATAAGCAACAAGATTTACTGTGTAACACAGGGAGCCGCATTCAGTACCTTGTAATAAACTATAATGGAAAATAACCTGAATATACATATATATATATTTAGAACTGAATTACTTTACTGTATGCCTACAACTAACACAACACTGTAAATCAACTCTACTTCAATTTTAAAAAATAAAAGGAGCAACTCCAAGTCTGCGTGCACAATGTTTCATATGACCCTTTTCCCCCACACTGAGTGTTCTTTTTCTCACCTGTTCTGAGCTGGTGCAGGCCCCACAGCCTCTCCTCTTTCTCTTGCAGGCTGCTTGTCATCTGTTCCAGTCCTCTTCTCAGTGCTTGTACCAAGTAAGAGAAAAGGGAACTGACTCCAATCCGTTTTATAGAAGTTGAGTTTTGCCTGTTTAACTAAAAGGTTTAGGGGAAAAAAAAAACACCTGAAAGCAATCTTTAGAATATGGCCTTTGATTAGACGTGATTGTATCTCAGAAGATAGAGGAGTGATGATGCTAGAAGCCATTTGGTACAGGTTGTCCACACATTGGAACCAGGGAGGTGCCATGGCTCTTCTTCAGAATCCCACCCGACTTCCTGTCACCGATGATTGCAAGTGAATTTTGCAAAATGATACTGGTAGTCCTGATTCTGTCCAGTCCTAGTAAGAGAATTAGGTAAGGAAGTTAATAGTAGCAGTCCCTCTTTCCAGTAGACAGATTCCCTCAAGCAATAAGTAACAGACAACCTAACCCAAAAAGGCTTAAGCTAGAAGTGAACTCACAGGGGTTGCAATGGACTAAATGAGTCCCTCCCAAAATTCATATGTTGAAATCTAACCCCCAATGTGATGGCATCAGAGGGTAGGGCCTTTGGAAGGCAATCAATGTCACGAAAGTGGAGCCCCCATGATGGAATTAGTGCCTCAAAAAAGAGACCCCCGAGAGTTCCCTCACCCTCTTCCTGCTATTTGAGGGTACAATGAGAAGTCTGTTATACAGAGAGGGTAACAGAGGCTTACCATGCTGTCACTCTGATCTCAAACTTCCAGCCTCCAGTACGGTAAGAAACAAGTTTCTGTTGTTTAAAAGTTACTCAGTCTATTGTACTTTTTATAGAACAGCCTGAACTAAGGCAGGAATCATACATGGGGTCAGTGTGGCCACTAGTGATGCCATCAAGACACTCTGTGTCTCTATCTCTCAACTCTGTTCTCAACTGCACTGTTATTTCTTACACTCCCATGCTAGTAAGATGGCCATCATCAAATTCAAGTTTCAAGTCCAGGGAAAACAGCACATACTTCCTCTCAATAGTTGTGGCAAAACTTTCCATGCTGTAGCTCTTCAGATCTGATGAGATATTTCATTTTCCTAGCCTGAGTCTCATGCCCCTCCCTGAAGTTTCAGCCAACTGCATTCAAACACGTGGACTGAGAATGGATAAGAGTGGGGCTGTGGTACTATCAGCAGAAGAAGAAGTGGACACTGCGGGTGGAGCAGGGAATAACAAGAGTCTACAACTGCTACTTTCCAAAGTGTCTGTCTACCAATAATACACTGCACCATTTCCCCATACTTGCAACTTTCCGGTACCATCGTCACATGACATTTATAAGAAGAGAATACACATAACCACAAAATATCCCGTGCCTAGACTATACTGTTATTTTACACTGCTTCTCTGAGAGTATGGGGAGCTGACCGTTTTGGAGCAAATGTCCCTTGCCAAGGGATTCACTTTCACTGTAATAGTTCATCTTTACAATAGCCCTTTGAAGTAGGCATATTCTTCTATTTTAGATGAAGAAACTTCAGCTCAAACAGATTAAGCATCTCTGCGTCACATAGCTAAAGCAGAACTGGTCTTTGGGTTGGAAGTCAGTTTTTTTCTGGATCAAAAGCCACTGCTGCTTCGACTATGTTTCGTTGCCCCAAAGTCTGATTTCTTTCCAAGGACCCATTCTCATTTCCATGGTCATGAAATTATGCTGTGCGTGATCCTTTTTTTTTCTCCCTCTCATTAAATTCCAAACCACTGATTGTTTGTAACGATAAAGATCCAAGATGTGAGAGTTGAATGGGATATTAGAAATAATCTAGTTCAAGACTGAAAATCCTGCTTCAAAAGAGGCTGAGGCACAAAGAGGTGTTGATCATTAGGATCACAGAAATAGACAGTGCTCCTGGTCGAGGCCCCTAATTTCCAGGCCAATACTCTGGCTCCTCCACTTTCTTTCTGTGCTTGAATATGACCTTGGGAAACTCATCTTAACCTTCCTGGCTTTTGTTTGCTTTTTTGTAAAATAAAGAGCAGAGTATTGAATTTCATTGATTCCCAAGTGCACATTATTTTGTATTTAAAAATCTAAATGTGGCTTAAATGGAAAGCAAATCATAGCTTGTTTTCATTCTCTTAACAGTACTTGTATAAAACAGTGGCATTATCTCACTGTCAGTGATATCTTAGATTCTATGAATGTGGAAATACAATTTTCATGTTGTTATTGCAGAGATGTAATAAACTAATAAAGATGTGTCATTCAGAATAGTGCCTGGCACAAAATACGTAAATGCTGAGTAAACACTTGGTACAGTGGTGGTAGTGATGGTTACACTGCATATAAATAAGAATGTGTGTATGGCTTGGCCCATGTACTCTTACTGGGAGATAAAGTTGTCCCTGGACTTCATTGCCATTTATAGCTTTGTCTCTTTGATTTGTGGACCACATGTACTGGTTTTCCATTCTTATTCTTCATTCCTGAGTGTTGTACCCAAATACACTTGGATTGAATTATGCAGATTAATTTTTTCTTTTGTTCACATCATGTAGAAAGGTGGCAAATTGTCACTCATCTTTGTGTTATAAAGACACAGGGTATAGCTTGTACCATCTTTCCTTGTTTTTTACAGACAATTGATAAAAGTGGGTTTTACAAATAGTTTCACTCAATACTTTAGCCTCATCTTTTCATGGCATAAAAGATGTATCACAGCAGGTAAATTGGCAGGAAAATTTTTGAGGTAGAGATTTATCTTTGCTTAGACTAGTAACCATGGCTTTCTCTACTAAGAAGGGAAGTCTGATAGAATTCAGATGTAAGTTCAAGTTTTATTGATTTCCAAAACAAGTTTTTGAGAGATTTTTGTCCATCATATTTCAAAGCAGAACTTTGAAAAAGCAGGGTATTCTTTTAAAAAATAGGGCATTCACAAAAAGCATTGTGTTTCTTTCCTCTAGTTCCCAAACTTTTGCTGCCTATAGATTTGAGATCAAAATAGGCGGTATCTTTACTGATCTTGTTATTTAAAATTCACGGCTCTTCATCTTATTCTTCTATTCATCATTTTCCCTGTTGTCTTTCAGAATGTCTATAAAATGATGGGTTATTATTTCTGCTGCTTCAGTTAGTGTTTATGCCAGCAGGGAAACATTATTTTATTATTTTTAGAGAATAAGAGCTATTTCTTGAAACAGGAAATTGATCTTGCTATTTTAGAGAAATAAAGCAAAGACATCTTTCTCATCAATCTTTACTTGATTTCCTCTCAAGAGTCTTTTCCATTCCCTAAAACTACCCTCTAAATAAGTGAGAAGCCTTTCCCATCATATAAAGTACACATCTCTCTTTATTGACATGTTACATTATATTTATTTCTGTTTCTGTCTTCTTTCTAGATGGGGCACTCCCCAAAGACAGGGACTGTGGCCATTTCCTTGCTGTATGCACATATCTTAGAGCACTAAATTTAAAAGTATGTTAAATGAAGAAATGTCTAACTTGCAATCACTCTTAGAGGTCTGAGGGTAACTGTGTATTCAGTTTCAATATTAATGTTTATCCATTGGGTAGTAAGACTCACCACCAAAGTAGATTTTAGTTTCTCAGAGCTGCACCTGCAAAGTCTCATGTACCACTTTAGGTAATAATCTGCTAGAGATACTTATAGGCACATATTTACTTAATATTAGGCTGGGCTAGAAAAGAAACCAATTTGAAATTGCTTCCTCAGCTGAAAGCTCTGTGCTAACAATAAAGTTTAATTTCAGCAGCTGTAGTTCTCAAATCAATAGACTGCAAAGAGTGTGGCAAAATTTCAGTTTTTGGTTTTGAATACTAAGCAGGTCAGAAGTTGCATTATTTAAGAATAAATTTAATGGATTTTAAAAGAAGCTTTTGGAAAATTAGCCATGTGGATTTATATTATTTTCAATAATGATCTAGATCTCCAGAGTAGAGGAAAATAGCATCCAACCACAAACCATCATATGAATTACATGAACATGAGGGGTTTCAAACATTTATGGCTTCAAGAGAAAGACTTAAGATAAATTTATAAATGATAGATATTAAATCACAGTTGACAATTGAATATTCTTACCTAATAAAGTTTCAGAACACTTTCTTTGGTCTCTCCTATTCTTTCTTTGGACAGAAAATGCGGCAGTAATACCTCCTGGTAACTAGACTGTTATGCAATAGTATCTGGCTGTTCTTCCCTGTTAGCAGTGTTTGCTCTAGTGTAGGAACATGTGTGTGATGAATGGTGACCATGGCTATATTGGCCATTTAATCTTGACCTTGACTCCATGACCACGAGTATGCTGTCATACTTTATCTTTTAATAACTTATTATGCTGGTGGGCACTGGGGCATAAGAATATCAAATCATGGATGTTTTTAAAATCCAGAAGTTCAACTTAGGAAATAAATTTGAAATGTAAATAAGTTACTTTGTCCTTAGGAAAAAATGAGTGGTCTTAGTCTTTCCAGGGTCATCAAAGCATGCACTTAATCCAGAGAGTTCTAGGCTCCCTTTCCAAACTGTTCATGGGGTTCTCAAGGCAAGAATGCTGAAGTGGTTTACCATTCCCTTCTCCAGCGGACCATATTTTGTAGTTTGGAGAAGACTCTTGAGAGTCCTTGGATTGCAAGATCAAACCAGTCAATCCTAAAGGAAATTAATTGTGAATATTCATTAGAAGGACTGATGCTAAAGCTGAAGCTCCAGTACTTTGGCCACCTGATGCAAAGAGCCAACTCAATAGAAAAAACCCTGATGCTGGGAAAGATCAAACGCAGGAAGAGAAGGGGACAAAAGAGGATGAGATGGTTGGATGGTATCACTAACTCAATGGACACGAGATTGAGCAAGCTCTGGGAGATGACAAAGGACAGGGAAGCATGATGTGCTGCAGTCCATGGGGTCACAAAGAGTCAGACATGACTGAGCGACTGAACAACAACAACCAGGCTCCCTATCTTGATGTCCACAGGTTGAGAGGCAAGAAAGCCACATCTACTAAGATTTTCTACAGTTGGGTTGCACAAGAAGGTATTGAAGTGATATGGAGTAATAGGCAAGAGTTGTCAGCATTTCTGAAAAGAACGCTGAGGGTTAGGATGATTAGTGTTGAAAATACAGAGACAGAGGAGACAGAGGGCCAGAAATGTTGCTGAATGGGGTTAGGACCCTGAACAGATCTACTAATCTTGATTTACTGGGGGACTTCTCTTCTTGTCAGCTTTCAGAAACATGGAGCCATCTCATTCATTGACTTTGACTTGGACTGAACTGTGGTACTTTAATGTCATGGTATTAATAGTTTAGACTCTTTCCTTTTTTTGAAATGGGAGAATAGGAAATAAATTTCATCGACCTCTCATATCCACTGTAGGTTTCTGGCTTAAAGCTTTAGCAACATGGAATCATACTGTGTTAACTATGGAATGGAATGGTGATGGACTGTATGCTATCCTTAACACTATGGTCTCTTGCCAGGATGCATTTTCTCTCCTCAAATGTAGAGCCTGATACGCTGCTGCTGCTACTGCTGCTAAGTCGCTTCAGTGGTGTCCGACTCTGTGCGACCCCATAGACGGCAGCCCACCAGGCTCCCCCATCCCTGGGATTCTCCAGGCAAGAACACTGGAGTGGGTTGCCATTTCCTTCTCCAATGAATGAAAGTGAAAGTGAAAGTGAAGTCGTGTCCGACTCTTATCGTCCCCATGGACCGCAGCCTACCAGGCTCCTCCATCCATGGGCTTTTCCAGGCAAGAGTACTGAAGTAGGGTGCCATTGCCTTCTCCGGAGACTGATATGAGCAGAGCCCAGGACTATAAAAGACAAGATGTTTCCAATTCAATTTGTGAAAAAGCCTGAAGGTATCTAGTTAAGCACTTATTTTGCTCTATCATTGAAAGAAAGAGAAACACAAGTTTTCCCTTTTTAATAATTTTGTATAATTAAACTTCAGTCTTTTAGATGTGATGCATACTAATAAATTCTCCATGGAATCTTTTAGAAGTAAAGCACAGCTGTTCAATTCATGAATTTATTTTGCAGTGTCTTAATAGAATGTTTTCCTCAAAAAGAATTTTATTCTTTAGATGACCCAAATGACCTCCTGTGTTTTATCTTCTCTCTCATCTCTCTTAGTTTTGGGCTTATTCTTGATTGAAAACACTTGTTAGCCTCAGTTCATTATACTTCTGGTATCAGGTCACTTTGTATTCCTGTGAGCTTCACGCCCATGTTCAAATCACCATTTTATTTCACCCTCCTCTGTCCCAAAGATTGCACTTGCTGCAGGATACTTTAAATTCTGTGAGGTTAATTGGGATGTTATTAAAATATGATCTCTGATTCTCAACTTAGATGTTTTATAGGTTAAGTTATAATCTGAGTACATGAAATGTTCAATAAGGTGATTTCTGATTTTAAAATGAGGCTAAAAACAGAAAATAATCAGGCATTATGTTTAATCTAAATCCACAAGAAGAAAATTTCAAACCATCATCCAATATTCTACTGACTTAAGCTGGTCTTATTGACAATGAATTGGCCATTGGAATCTTGGTAGAGACTCCTTTCTCTTCTATGATGTACCAAGCAACATTGGATTGAGTTGAAATCCTTGAGGGTTTGAAGACCTTCTCTCACCTCTTACACAGCCTTAAACTGTTCACTCATCTCATTCTCCATCAAGAGAATGAGAATGTGGCTCCTTCTGACCATATTCAACACCAATCTCTTGTACCAACTTGAGTGAAGATATAGGAAAGGAAAATGGGAGGCAAGAAAAGATGGTGAGGAACAAAAAGCAGAACTGGGAGACTGCCCTTGTGTTTTGAAACAGGGCCACCATGTAGTCTTCATTATATTCTATGTATTCTGTGTGAAATTTCTTTGGCAGTCCTTTTTGGGATCTTTACCAAAAAACGTGCTTGGACCAATTAAGAGCATAAAAAATGTCCCTAACAAGGCAGCATCTTGCTTTATCGATCTTTCAAATAAATCTCTCACTTTCTATGGCTGATCAACCCTGGTAGTTGAGTTCATCTGACAAAGACACATGGAGATAGTCCACGTACTTTGTCAGAAACCTAAAAATATTCTATTAAGGTATTTCTAGGTTTTAAAAAAATATAAAAACACTTTCTGATATGTTCTGATCAAAAATCATTCCTTGCAACATTCAGGTGACTTCCATTCAGAGGCACTTCAAATGAAAATTTTGAATTAATTGCTGAGAAAGGGAATGTCCAAAGGTTAAATGAAAGTGTTCATAAGGCAGTTCTATTTGCAATTTTTTAAGGAATCTCCACACTCTTCTCCATAGTGGCTGTACTAGTTTGCATTCCCACCAACAGTGTAGGAGGGTTCCCTTTCCTCCACACCCTCTCCAGCATTTATTGCTTGCAGATTTTTGGATCGCAGACATTCTGACTGGTGTGAAGTGGTACCTCATTGTGGTTTTGATTTGCATTTCTCTAATATTGAGTGATGTTGAGCATCTTTTCATGTGTTTGTTAGCCACCCGTATGTCTTCTTTGGAGAAATGTCTATTTAGTTCTTTGGCCCATTTTTTGATTGGGTCGTTTATTTTTCTGGAATTGAGCTGCATAAGTTGCTTCTATATTTTTGAGATTAGCTGTGTGTCAGTTGCTTCATATGCTATTATTTTCTCCCATTCAGAAAGCTGTCTTTTCGCCTTGCTTATATTTTCCTTTGTTGTGCAGAAGCTTTTAATTTTAATTAGATCCCATTTGTTTATTTTTGCTTTTCACACTGAGGAAACCAGAATTGAAAGAGACACATGTACCCCAATGTTCATCGCAGCACTGTTTATAATAGCCAGGACATGGAAACAACCTAGATGTCCATCAGCAGATGAATGGATAAGAAAGCTGTGGTACATATACACAATGGAGTATTACTCAGCCGTTAAAAAGAATACATTTGAATCAGTTCTGATGAGATGGATGAAACTGGAGCTGATTATACAGAGTGAAGTAAGCCAGAAAGAAAAACACCAATACAGTATACTAACACATATATAAGGAATTTAGAAAGATGGCAATGATGACCCTGTATGCAAGATAGCAAAAAAGACACAGATGTGTAGAGCGGACTTTTGGACTCAGAGGGAGAGGGAGAGGGTGGGATGATTTGGGAGAATGGCATTGAAACATGTATACTATCATGTAAGAATCGAATCACCAGTCTATGTCCAATGCAGGATAAAGCATGCTTGGGGCTGGTGCACGGGGATGACCCAGAGAGATGTTATGGGGAGGGAGATGGGAGGGGGGTTCATGTTTGGGAACGCATGTACACCCGTGGTGGATTCATGTCAATGTATGGCAAAACCAATACAGTATTGTAAAGTAAAATAAAGTAAAAATAAAAATTAAAAAAAATAAAAATAAATGATTAAATAAAATTTAAAAAAAATAAATAAATAAGAGTGTTCACTATTCACTACTTAGAAGGCAATATACAAAAGTGCAAACATCAAGGATTCAAGAAATTAAAATTTTTTTAAATAGACAAACTCCATACCTTTGTCAATTCAAGAGATTAAAAAATTTTTTTTTAATTTATATCCCCTACTTAGAAGCAGTTTGGGTCACAACAACACTTGTTTCAACGATCTGGGCTCTTCCTTGACCTCTTCACTCTCTTGTTTCTCTTTTCTTAAGTTTAGATGATGCCCTTTTTTGCAAGAGCCTAGAACAGTAGCAATACATTCCCAAACTTTGAAGCACCTATGGGAGGTAATCAGAGGACAAATACTCCTATTTTTCACATACTAAACCAAGTAATATTTGCTATATGTTTAGCAGATATGTACCAATAGTATTCTGCTATGGTAAGCAAGGTAGTTAGATCCTGGCCTCAAGGCATTTATAACTCAAAATCATCAATAAGGATAAACATTCCAAAGCACATGTCAACAAGCAAGGAGCTGCATAATAAATCTAGAGGTAGAAGGCAGAGACAAGCTTCTAAAGAAAGCAATACCTATTTAAAATTTAAAAGAAACATTTTGCAATTTTGTTTTTGTTTTTTTTTTGCAAAATATGAAGAGGATAAGTTAAAAGCATGTTAGCCTTCTAAAAGATGCTTGTGAGCAAAAACATGATGCTGCAAATTTTGGTCCTCTCAGCCTGTGTTCCCCATTTCCCTTTCAGGGCATCCTCTAACTTCTGAAACTTCAGTCATGAAGTGACTTCTGTTCTCTATTCTCTACCATTCAGATCTAATTAAAATAGTAATTTACATCTCTAAGTCCATTCCATTCATCCAGTTTCCCTTTTCCAAAAGACATGTCCTTAAGTCTCATCTCTCTTGTGAAATGAAAGTCTTTACTCCTTGTTAATAAAATCTTAAACATGAATGTTCATAGAAATTTAAACATCAGCAAATATACATGCAGGCACGGGGACGCTATCTGAGAAATAAACATGGCTTCTTGGACCACTGAGATTATATCACATTAACTGAATGCACCTTAAGTCACTTTTGATTTTTGAACCACCTTGTAAGGTCTTTTTAAATGTTTTATTGGTGTCTGAGTAAACTGCCAGTGAGATAGTAACAGTGATGATGGTGGCGGTAACAATTATAATTATCCTAATTGCTTAGAGTGTCATCAGGCAAAGAGCTCTGCATTTATTTTCTTTCAGAGCAGTATGTACCTGCAAAGATTTTTAATCTAGGCATATAAGACAGCATTTGAATGAAGAAATATTATCAGAAACCTATTAGGAGGAAAGAATGGGAATCTTGCCATTATTTTAGTGACAGCTTTGCAAAATATGAAGAATGACAAAGGGAAGAGGCAGCAGAATAACATATGTTAGAAAAAATTCAGCTTCATTGTAAGCAAGTTACTGAATCCCTCTAAGGCTCAACTTCTTCACTTGCCATGCTGAGACTTAGCCCTCTAGCTCAGTAAATCTTTTTTCTTTATTCTTTCCTATGGAAAAAATGAAAAAACTTAAGCTTGAAAACAATATATGAAATGAAACCAACAGTGATCATAGGGAGAAAACTTTTACATATTATGTGTCAATGAATCCAAGTGTCATAAACATGATGTATTGCTACTGTAAAATAGTCACAGTTTGGAAAGTTACCTGGAACACATGAAACATGAGAAGAGAATTCAGAGCACTCCAACAAAAGTTTATAGAAACGCAATCAATTTTCTGTTTCTCCTACAGGAAGTTTCTTATCAAGAAACTTAGTTTCTTATCAAGTTTCTCTCTCTTGTAAAACTTCATTTAAATTCTATTTTTAAGCCTTTCTATATTAATTATATGGAATGTGATTCAGACATTTTGATAAGAAACTAATATTTGCTATATGTTTAGCAGATATGTACCAATAGTATTCTGCTATGGTAAGCAAGGTAGTTAGATCCTGGCCTCAAGGCATTTATAACTCAAAATCATCAATAAGGATAAACATTCCAAAGCACATGTCAACAAGCAAGGAGCTGCATAATAAATCTAGAGGTAGAAGGCAGAGACAAGCTTCTAAAGAAAGCAATACCTATTTAAAATTTAAAAGAAACATTTTGCAATTTTGTTTTGAACACATGAAACATGAGAAGAGAATTCAGAGCACTCCAACAAAAGTTTATAGAAACGCAATCAATTTTCTGTTTCTCCTACAGGAAGTTTCTTATCAAGAAACTTAGTTTCTTATCAAGTTTCTCTCTCTTGTAAAACTTCATTTAAATTCTATTTTTAAGCCTTTCTATATTAATTATATGGAATGTGATTCAGACATTTTAAGTTCTTATGTTTATATATGCTTATAGCATAATTTGCATGTTCTTATACTTTTATTGTGTCTTACTATGCCAGTTCCCTGCCAATCCCACATAAATTGTAAGAAACTTGAGGGCCAGCTCATTGCTATTTTAATCATTGCTAAATACAGTGTGCTTCTTTTAGCCCTTATCTTACTTGACCTCTCGGATGTGAACATCAGCAGTTACCACATCTTCCTTTTTGAAATGTCCTTGGTTTCTGTGATCCTGTACTCAGCTAGTTCTTCTATCTCAAGCTGCACCTGATCGTATTCCTTCATGGGTTCTTTTTTTCTGACAACATTTTTGAAGCTGATGTTCTTCAGGGATCAACTTGCTTCTCACTTCATTCTACAGATGCATCCAATATTACTTCATCTGCTCCACTGACTCCAACTAACATTCATATATACCAATAACTCCCACGTCTGGAGCTCCAGCACATTCTCCCTTCAGACCTCCAGGTACATGCATATAAGTGCTACCAGACATCTCCACTTACATGTCCCACAGGCACTTCAACTCAGCACCTCCAAAATGAAACCTAATATCTTTGTCTTTCCCTCCCAAGACTTGGTCTTTCTTCCTGTAGTCTCCTCTCCAAGAAGACTCCTCCATCTACACCACTGCCCAAGACAGGGAGTCATCCTTAACCCTATCTCTCTCATCCCCAAATCAAACTAGATTCCAGTTCCTAAGAGTTCTGCCTCTCAAAGATCTCTTTGATTCTCTTCACTTCTTTGTGTCATCCCTACTACCAACTTGGTCAACATGCTCCAAATTCTTGCTGAATTATTGGAATAACTTTCTATTCTCTCCTTGTCTCCTCCAAGATACTGGCTTGCCCAGCAGTGCCCATATTGTAGTGAAAGTGGTCTTTCTAAATTGTTTATCTGATTTGAGACACAGCTGCTGAACCACACAAATTAATAACAACAGAATGGGAAAGACTAGAGATCTCTTCAAGAAAATTAGAGATACCAAGGGAACATTTCACACAAAGATGGGCTCGATAAAGGACAGAAATGGTATGGACCTAACAGAAGCAGAAGATATTAAGAAGAGGTAGCAAGAATACACAAAAGAAGTGTACAAAAAAGATCTTCAAGACCAAGATAATCACAATGGTGTGATCACTCACCTAGAGCCAGACACCCTGGAATGTGAAGTCAAGCGGGCCTTAGAAAGCATCACTACAAACAAAGCTAGTGGAGGTGATGGAATTCCGGTTGAGCTATTTCAAATCCTGAAAGACGATGCTGTGAAAGTGCTTCACTCAATATGCCAGCACATTTGGAAAACTCAGCAGTGGCCACAGGACTGGAAAAGGTCCGTTTTCATTCCAATCCCAAAGAAAGGCAATGCCAAAGAATGTTCAAACTACCGCACAATTGCACTCATCACACACACTAGTAAAGTAATGCTCAAAATTCTCCAAGCCAGGCTTCAGCAATATGTGAACCGTGAACTTCCAGATGTTCAAGTTGGTTTTAGAAAAGGCAGAGGAACCAGAGATCAAATTGCCAACATCCACTGGATCATGGAAAAAGCAAGAGAGTTCCAGAAAAATATCTACTTCTGCTTTCTTGACTATGCCAAAGCCTTTGACTGTGTGGATCACAATAAACTGTGGAAAATTCTGAAAGAGATGGGAATACCTGACCACCTGACCTGCCTCTTAAGAAACCTATATGCAGGTCAGGAAGCAACAGTTAGAACTGGACATGGAACAACAGACTGGTTCCAAATAGGAAAAGGAGTATGTCAAGGCTGTATATTGTCACCCTGCTTATTTAACTTATATGCAGAGTACATCATGAGAAATGCTGGGCTGGAAGAAGCACAAGCTGGAATCAAGATTGCCGGGAGAAATATCAATAACCTCAGATATGCAGATGACACCACCCTTATGGCAGAAAGTGAAGAGGAACTCAAAAGCCTCTTGATGAAAGTGAAAGTGGAGAGTGAAAAAGTTGGCTTAAAGCTCAGCATTAGAAGACAAAGATCATGGCACCTGGTCCCATCACTTCATGGGAAATAGATGGGGAAACTGGAAACAGTGTCAGACTTTAATTTTTTGGGCTCCAAAATCACTGCAGATGGTGATTGCAGCCATGAAATTAAAAGACGCTTGCTCCTTGGAAGAAAAGTTATGACCAACCTAGACAGCATATTCAAAAGCAGAGACATTACTTTGCCAACAAATGCCTGTCTAGTCAAGGCTATGGTTTTTCCAGTGGTCATATATGGATGTGAGAGTTGGACTGTGAAGAAAGCTGAGCATCGAAGAATTGATGTGTTTGAACTGTGGTGTTGGAGAAGACTCTTGAGAGTCCCTTGGACTGCAAGGAGATCCAACCAGTCCAGTCTGAAGGAGATCAGCCCTGGGATTTCTTTGGAAGGAATGATGCTGAAGCTGAAATTCCAGTACTTTTGCCAACTCATGGGAAGAGTTGACTCATTGGAAAAGACTCTGATGCTGGGAGGGATTGGGGGCAGGAGGAGAAGGGGACAACAGAGGATGAGATGGCTGGATGGCATCACTGACTCGATGGACGTGAGTCTGAGTGAACTCCGGGAGTTGGTGATGGACAAGGAGGCCTGGCGTGCTGCGATTCATGGGGTTGCAAAGAGTCAGACAGGACTGAGCAACTGAACTGAACCCTCAGAAATTCATTTTCCTCAGTGAGGCCAGCAAGCTCTTTATGGCTCAACATAAAGAGCTCAGCATAAAACCATAGCCTTGACTAGACGGACCTTGCTTGGCAAAGTAATGTCTCTGCTTTTCAATATGCTATCTAGGTTGGTCATAACTTTTCTTCCAAGGAGTAAGCGTCTTTTAATTTCATAGCTGCAGTCACCATCTGCCATGATTTTGGAGCCCCAAAAAATAAAGTCTGACACCGTTTCCACTGTTTCCCCATCTATTTCCTGTTTAGCCTCATCCCTTGTCACTTACTTTCTCATCACCACCATTCCAAACCATTTGAAATTTTCCGAATGTGACATTCACTCGTATCTTCAGCCTGTGAGTCCACTCTCCTCACCTTTAATTAAGTTATACAGAGTGGCATTTAAGAAGGATGGAAGGCCGCAACTAAGGGTCTGCATGCCACAGCTAATGATCGAAGATACTGAATGCCACAACCAAGACCTAGCCCAGCACAATAAATCAACTTTTAAAACAGAATGATGGAAGGGATGTAACATATGACATGGTAAATGTGACACTGCTGTATATTATATATGAAAGCTGTTAGAGTAAATCCAGAGTTCTCATCACAAGGAAAGTTTTTCTCTATTTCTTTAAGTTGGTGTTTATATGAGATGATAGGTGTTCACTAAATTTACTATAATACTTCATGATGTATATAAATCATATTGTTATACAGTATACCTTAAACTTACACAGTGTAGTGTGTCAATTATATCTCAATAAAACTGGAAGAAGAAAGAAATACGCAGTTTCAAAGCAACTTCTCCCCTTCCTAAACTGAGCAGTTTACCTTAGAAAAGGTCAGTTTTAAGAGAAGAGGGTCAGTACATTTCCTTGTGATGTAATCACGTTTACTACGGTAGAAGTTTTCCCTGTAGAAAGCTATTTACTGAGTTTATTTAGGTCACTGGTTCTGGATCCAGATATAATCTATTTATTTTCTTTTTCAGCTTGATTGAGGTAATATGATAATTACATACGTATACATTGGGAAAGTATTGCCTGCATCAAGTTAATCATCACGCCCACTACATCATATATTTACCCCTCTTTTGGGTAAGAACATTTAAATTCTACTCTCTTAGTAAATTTAAGTTGTACAGTAACAGTAGTATCAACTATCGTCACCATATTATACATTAGATCCTCAGTACTTATTTACCTTGTAACTGAGTTTGTACCTTTTACCCATCTCTATTTCCTCCACCCCTGCCCCCAGCTCTTGGCAACCACTTTTTTATTCTTCGTTTCTTTCAGTTCCATTTTTTAAGATACTGCATAGAAGTGATACCATTCAGTATTTGTCTTTCTCTATCTGGTTCATTTTGCTTAGCATAATGCCCTCCTGCCCTCCTCCACATTTCCCAGATCTCCAGGGAGGCCTGCAGGCCGCCTGTAGATGTGATGCTAGAGTACAAGTCTGAGCCTCAGGCAGCAGCTTTCCAAGTGTACAGATGGACCGCTTTCTATAAGAGACTGGGAGACTGGTGAATTTGCCTGCTTCCTTTGTGCTGAGCCTTGGGGGATAATTGTGCACCATTAACAACTGCTCTTTTGTTTACTGTGGTCTGTGTGAGTTGTCTGTACTGCCAATGGTATTGACCAGGTCAGCCTGTCCTTCTACACCTGCTCAAAAGATGGTGCTATAAACCTGAATCACTTTCCTGATGCTGCCAAGTCACCTTAGCTTGTCCTCTGTTTTCTTTCTGAAGGACCTGGATCATACAAAACAAGCAATAGACATATGCGAAGAAAATAACTCTCAACCACTGCCATGGGATATCTTACCCTCGCTCCCAAGCTAAACATTCAGGTCTAGCAATAATTAATCAAGCATATCACCTTTTAATAGAACAAGCACAGTGGTTTGGATAAACATCTGGATATTACAATTTATTTAGCACAATACAAACATGGTCATAATTCCCACACATACTGAAAGAGATCAGGTTTCTAGTTAATAGGCTCTGCATCTGTGATATAGTGCTTTGATATCCCATTTGGTTTCCATTATAAAAAGCAAACATATTGCTTATTTTGCATCCATGAGATCTGAAGTCCTAAGCAGAACAGTAGAGATTAATTTCATCTTCATCGGAATCTTACTTAATGTTACTTGAAGAAAGCATTTGATTGTGAGGCAATACTCCATCTCTAATTTGTGATTGGGTATTCATAGGCCCACTCTTTGTCACTTGATTCTTCTTCATATGGTATTTGACATTTTCCTCCCTAAGTATTATGAGCTACTAATTCTCAGTGGATGGGTTCAGAACACAGGCACACATTATGAAAATTAAATGTCACATGGAAGTGTCCAAAAACATCAGCCAGAAACATTCCTTGAAAATCTGGCTACCAGAACTCTAGATGACGATCCAGGTAGCGTAGAACTACCGCCAGGTGAAATTGAATCTTTCCCAGGCTAGTCTTGGACACCACGCTTCTCAGAATGCAACAAACGTTTGCCACACTACTTCTCTGGCTCCTACTGAACTTTCAGTCAATAAAATCTCACAGCTTTTCTTCCATGGATGGTTGTTAAATCAGTTTCACATCCTGCACTTTTACCATTGATTTTTTTTTAAACTTACAGTTTATAGTTTTTCCCAAATATATTCTATCTTACTAGTTTTAAGCACTTTCTCTGGCGCACTTGTCTTTGATGGCTTCACTAAGAAGAAGCATCACCAGTCATCGATTTAGCCCTCCTTCTGAATATTTTACCTCAGGATGTTTACATCAAGCTAAATCAGGACATTCTGAACTGATGTTGTTATACTAAATGCCTTTAACTGCTCTGCAATCAATTCCCAGGAGTGGAGTGGGCATGGGGGAAAGGGAAGGGATGGAGGGTGTGAGATAAGAATAAAACTTTGGAAGATGAGTGAATTTTTTTAACGTTGGAATCAAGAAATTCATTATAAATATGAAAAACACAGCTGTAACTGGCACAGGGAGTGATTCAGTCTTCAATCCTGGCAGTTTTTTAACTTTGGCAGCATGAATTGGACCTGAAAGCCTTCTACTGCTTTGGGTTCTGATTTTCATTTAGTTTTACCAGCAAGAAAAATCACCCTGGAGCCATGTGCATGCTGATTTTGTTAATTTCCTCAAATATGTCCCTTGTTTAAATCACTGCTGATTAAACATTCTTGATATCTTTCCTTTCTCAACGTGCCATGACTCATCAGGTGATCCCAGTGGAAGGTTAAAGTTAAGTCTATTTCTTTAAAATGTTTATTGAAAATGAGCAGTGGAAAAAACAATTGTGGCTGAGACGGTAAATGCCTCTGATGGGCTATGTCTCTTTT
This sequence comes from Capra hircus, assembly GCF_001704415.2. Taxonomy (NCBI): domain Eukaryota; kingdom Metazoa; phylum Chordata; class Mammalia; order Artiodactyla; family Bovidae; genus Capra; species Capra hircus. The sequence continues at coordinate 45,908,855 of NC_030812.1, read as the reverse complement.
AACCATTGATAGTCTTCAAAAGATAGAGTATTTGCTATCAGGAAACATCCCTAGGAACTGAGCCAGACCAAAGGCTTGGACTATGGCAAGGCTGAGCTGCTGCAGCCAAACAAGCACTTCCCAAGTGGGGCTGATTGTTCTGCTACTGTGGAAGGTCACATAGAGGTAGTAATTTTTGCAGTGATCATGAATTTTCTCTTCGTACTATCAGAAACAGTTCTCCGTAATATCTGATTCTCTATTTCCCTAACAGTCTGAATTTTAAGATATACAATTACTTGCTGCAGAGAAATCAAGCTTGGTAGAATGTTAATTGAAAGTTCATTTATAGGGCATGGCAACCCACTCCAGTATTCTTGCCTGGAGAATCCCATGAACGTAGGAGTCTGGCGGGCTACAGTCCATAGGATAGCAGAAAGTCAGACACAACTGAAGTGACTTAGCATGCACGCGCGCATGCTACTTTTAGCACAGCAAAAGTTAGATTTTCTGTTCCATCTATGAAAATAACAGGCAAAAGATGACTACCACAGCAAATTACTGACTCCCACCTGCCTAGTGATCTGTCAGACTCCATCAGTTGTGTTAAGGGAGGAAATAATCATATTCAGTGTGATACAATAGAAAAAGCCCTGCTCTGGAAGTTAAGAAAACTAGTTTTTTCTTCTTGACTCTGCCCACAAATTGTGTGACCTTAAACAAGTTGTTTGAACTCTCTGATCTTTAACGTCTCATCTGTGTAGACATTAGACTAAAATAGCTTCTTGCATTTTATATTTCATTCCATGGCTTCCCCAACTCTAACAAGAATTATCTTTCTGAAATTTTCCTAGAGTTTTATATGTGTACCTCATTCAGTGCAGTCTGGGACATTAATTTAATTACCACTTGGAAGATAATCTGAAGAAAAAAATCAGATAACAAATGATGCATTTTCTTCTGCCAAGAAAGATGGTATTTAGAGATTTGGCTTTACTGGACTTCAGGGATCATGGGTGTGTGTGTGTGTGTGTGTGTATCACAACTGCTATCTTGGGGTCTGGGGATGAGGAAGATTTAAATGCTATGAGCCATAGAGTCAATACATTCATACATATGAGGTCTATCACTGACACTTCTCTAGAATTCAGGCTGGTCATCTCTGATCTTTGTATCTGAACATCTTTGTTTCTATGGGGGAGTTATTCATTTATTTAAGCTTACTTTAGAAAACTGTGGAGCATAATCATTTGGGAGCATGTGCTCATGGCACAATGTCAGAATAATGCTAAATATTTAGACGTAAGCAAAAAACTGAAAGTTGCTTCCTTTCGGCTTTGTTATTGACAATATAAGTGCCTTATGATTTGGAGAATTTTAACATCATCTGTAGGTTGTCATGGGAACAGCTACTGCTATTACCAACCTACCTGGAAGGATCTAAATGTAATAACTCAAAAGTCTTTCTCCTGACTATGACTTATAAAATGGCAAATATTTTCTTCCTCGCTCTATATATTTCTGCCATTTCTCACTTTCTGTTGCATCAGAGGCCATTTCTTGCTCTGCATTAGTTTTCTGCAGAACTGCATGGCTTCATTGGCCAATTACCTGGGATAATGGTCTTCCTCTTCCTTGAAGATCTAGAAGGAATATGAACTGCAGGGGAAATAGGGTGTGAGTCATGGCAACTATTAGCTTAGAGAATTAGAAGGAAGAAGTTATCTTTTTCTTCAGTTAAAAGTAGATAATGGAGGCTATGAAATTATGCTTTTGTAATTCAATCATAACTGCTAGAGTGACTCAGCTAAAATTTAGTCTTCTTATTTTATGGCAGAGAAAGAAATATTGATTGGGGTTAAGTAAGTGGATGTATAAGTTTGGCATACTGTATTTTCATGTACCCATGGTATGTTATTTATTTAGCCTCTTTTTAATAAGTTCTGGTGACTTCCAGGTCAGGATGGTGACTGAAACCAATGCTAAAACTCCCATCTTCAGCTAAAAATAGGACAGTGTGATAAACTAGATTTCACAAATTGAAAAGCACATGGACACACTAAAAACAAGGAGAGGAAATATATGGTCCAGAAACCAAGATATTACCATAAAAATGGCAAAACAAAACAAAATCAAACAGAAACATGTTTGGTTCAGGCAACTGAAGCTGAGGGACTGGCATAATCTAACAGGAGCTACAACAGGAGGGACAGAGAAAATGGGCCCAAAGCAACATGACAAGAGAGAATGCCGAGAATTCCTCAGAATGAAGGACAAGGGGTTATATCTATATGAGATGATTGATGTTTATTAAATCATTTCATGATGTATGCTTACCAAATTATTATAAAGTACACCTTCAACTTACACAGTACTGTATGTAAATTATATCTCAATAAAAACAGAAGAAGAAAGAAAAAAAAAAGATTAGGGTCCTTGGACTGATGGATTCCACCATGTGTCAAACTGGTAAATATACTTTAAAAATTAACTTCTAGACATATGATAGCAAGTTTGCAGAATATTAAGATAAAGAGAAAATTCTTCAAAAGAAAAATAAAAAGCAGATTAATTCTATAGCTTTTTCCTTGGTAAAAATAGATGCCTAAAAAGACTGCACTCCCACTGAAAAGGGCATTGGTTCCGTCCCTGGTCAGGGGACAAAGATCCTGCATGCCTCAAGGTGTAGCCAAAAAAAAAAAAAAAAGATGCCTAAGAAAATAGATTATCTGCAAGCTTTCTGAAAAAAACTAAAGTAACCGTACCATAGTTCTACAACCAACCTATAATATATGAATATATTTTAAAGCAAACTTATACCTCTAAGACAATGACCATCATTAGGAAAACTTTGAAGGTCTATTTTTCAACTAACTAAATATATAGGGATGTACAAAATTAAAAATGGGCAAAGAATCAGAAAACCATAATGAAAAATTAAAATGAATGCTGTTTGTAAACAAAAAAAAATCATATTTTTATTTTTAGTAAACATTTTAAGTAAAAAGTATATAGCGGTTGGAGAAAAGCTTGAAGAAAAGTGAAATATGCTAAGATTATTGTCTTCTTCAGAAGGGGAGAGAGATGCCAAGTAACTCTGAACTTTAAGAAAATATAAATATATGTACAAATGTTAAAAATTTTAATGGTCAACAGTAAAAGAAAAAGAAAGGAAGAAAAATTGAAGGGAGGGAAGAAATAAATAATATGCAAATATGTGGATGGGAAAGGGAGAACTAATCAGTTGAAGAGACAGGAAAAATAAGAAAAAACAAGCAAAGGAAAGGGATGATAGACTAAAAACACAAAATAGTATGGCAGACACAAGAACAAACATATTAGCAATCATACAATGAGCATCAAACTTATCTTCCAAAAGATAGAACCTCTCAGAATTAGTCAATCCATCAGTGTGCTGTCCCCAGAATTACTCAGAAATAGATAAATCGGATAAGAAAAAAAAAATTTTTGACAAATATCAACATCAAGAAACTGACATAGCAATGTCCAAATCATAAAAATAGAATAGCTTAGTGAACAACATTGAAAGGGTTAAAGAAAAGATACTACTACGAGTAAAAGGAATAATTCCCCCAACAACAAAAAAATATGATCCAGATGTATTCTCCAAACTATCCACCCTATGATCCCAAACTTAATTGTGTGAATTTGTTAGATCTTTGGTATTCAGTTGTTAAAAGCATTTTAAAAATAATAACTGGTGAAAGAAATGGCAACCACTCTAGTACTCTTGCCTAAAAAATCCCATGAACAGAGCAGCCTGGTGGACTGCAGTCTATAGGTTTGCAAAAGAGTTGGACATGACTGGGTGACTAAACAACAAAAACAGGAATAGTAACACAGTTTTTAATGATGATAGTGAAAATATATAACACAATGCCTATATTTTTCAATTAAATCAAACAAAAAAGGTATTACCTGAGAAACCCTTCACACTTTGATCATGTTCTCTTCAGAATTTGCATTCCTGGTTCTCTATTATTTCACTGAATTATATGTTATAAATTTTAGGAATATTCTTCTTCTCTGCATAATTCTGAAATACAAGTATCTAGATATTATTTCAGTGCATCTATTCAAAAGTAGCTCTATTTTTATATGTAAGTATCTCTTGCCCTTTAGTCTGTTTGTATTTCCTCCTCAGTAGGAGGACCTTTAATCATGATTTTGCTGAAATTTTAAATTTTGTTTTATATACTCGATTGCTCAGTTGTATCCAACTCTTTGTGACTCCATGGACTGTAGCCCACCAAGCTCCTCTGTCCATGGAATTTTCCAGGCAAGAATACTGGAGTGAGTTGCCATTTCCTTCTCCAGGGATCTACCCAACCCAGGGATGGAACTCATGTCTTTCACATCTCCTGTATTGGCAGGCAGATTCTTTACTACTAGCACCACTGTAATGCTTATATATAATTAACAAATTATATCTCAATTCTTATGCTTAAAACTAAATAAAATATTCAAGATAGTTCTCCTGCTATTTATCTTTTCCCCTGTAGTTAAAATGAAGAAAAAAAATCAAGGTGACATATAATTACAAATAGAAGGAAACCCAAAGTCAAGATAAATCAAACTATTTACATCATTTGAATAATTTAAAAACCATACCTGATGTACAAAGAATTATTGATTGAAATGTTAATTTTTGTGTTTTTTGATTTAGATGACATAGGAATTCTAGCTGGGATTGGAAAGAAAGAAAAAAATATATATATATTCCTTGAGGAATGTGTCTATAATAAGAGGTCTATAATTGTTTGCAGTCAGTATATGATTTTGGAGTAATTTTGTTTTATGACTATTATAGTTCTAGGTAGGTTACTGGACTTTCTCTCGATTTTCTCTTGATCTTATGTCCTCTGATATTTTTCAAAAATTATTTTAATGAAGTGTAGTTAATTTACAAAGTGTTGCTTTTTACTTACAACAAAGTGATCCAGTTATACATACATTTTTTTCATATTCTTTGCCATTGTAGTTTCTCAGGTGATATTGAATATGGTTTCTTGTATATATAGTAGGACTGTGTTGTTTATCCATTCTCTATATAATCGTATCTGCTAATTTCACACTCCCAGACCACCCTTCTCCCACCCTCCCTTCCCCTGGCAACCACAAGTCTGTTTTCTATGTCTGTGAGTCTGTTTCTATTTTGTAGACAGGTTCATTTGTGGCATATTTTAGATTCCATGTACAAGTGATATCTTAAGGTATGTGTCTTTCTCTGTCTGAATTCCTTCACTTAACATGATAATCTCTAGGTCCATTCATGTTGCTGCCAATGGTTATGCCCTCCTGTATTAATCAAGACATCCTGTCTCCTGAGATTAATGTTGCACAGCAAAAAATTTACTCTATAGCTTAATACAAAGCAGGAGAATGCTAATTTATTGTCATTCCCTTAACACTTCGTGTAAAGAAAACATGTCTTTTTAACAACAAATATGTTTCCCCAGTACCTATTTCTTGTCAACAGCCATGGTTTAATCTTTGAGAGGCAGATGGACACATCTTTTGGCTGAAAATACAGAGATCAATGTTATACCAAACACACCAAGAGAGAAATTGGGAATGGCTGCAAAGACAGCATTTAGTTTCAGAAACGCTTTGTATAGTCCTGGACAAAAACTGGCTTCATGCCGGCTCCCAAAATGCCTCCTTTGGAGTGTAATCTCTTGAGAGATTTTTCATTATTGTCTTTACTGCTTAGATCAACACCAGGCAGATTGAGTGAAAACAGCCCTTCAAATCCATTTTTAATCTTTCAAACAAGCAAATTAGCTGTGAATTATTTATCAAGAACATCCAGGTGGGCACTGATACAGTGAAAACAGCTTTCTGCATTCCTCTAGAGTTTTTTGAGTCTTGGAAATACTGCTGTCACCCCTCTTTCTTTTCGGATTTTTAAATTGTTTCCTAAAAATAGTTTGATATGACATTGCAGAACTGAAAGGTATTTGCTTCTTTGTCTCAAATTAATAGAAAAAATCAAATTGCTAAGAAACATAGTACTGGGACAGAGACATGCATAGAAGGAATTAGGGAAGGGAAAACTGAAGGAAGAAAGACTTTTTTTCAAGGATAGCAACACTCTGGGGGCTTAGGAAGAGGAATGTAGAAAGTTTACTTTGCTACTTCTACCATACCAGTCAGTGAACTTGTTTTAAGGGAAGAATAAGTCAACAAAAATTCCTTGATTTGTAACTTTATGAAGTCAACATGAATTCTCTCTTTCCATTGCTGACCTAAATCTTTAGTCAACCCAAATACTGTCTTTTTTTTTTTTTTTACAGTGTGTAAACTTACAGACAAGATCAGCTTTGTATTAGCCTTGTATGACTCTTACAACTACAGGTAAATTTCCCAGCTGCTTCACAACCTGAAGGTTAAAAAGTCCTGGACAAAATTATAGAATTAACTCAAGCAAAACTAAGAAATGTTTGGGGAAAAATCAAGCAGAGAACACTCTATTAGCACTGGGAGTAATATTACTGTGTAAGTAGAAATACTGGGATGCTTCCCTGGTGGTTCAGTGGCAAAGAATCCACCTGCCAATGCTGGGTTCAGTCCCTAGGTCAGAAAGATCCCCTGGAGAAGAAAATGGCAACCTACTTCAGTATTCTTGCCTGGGAAATCCCATGGATGGAGAGGAAACTGGTGGTCTACAGTTCATGGGGTTGCAGAGTCAGACATGATTTAGTGGCTAAACAACAACATTAAATAACAAGACAACTTTTAAAACATCAACATACATTTCAAATTTCAAAATGAGTTCTATGAGTTTTAAAAAGTGGCAAATGTTAACTTTTATCTTTAAAAAAATTATTTTATTAAGTATAGTTGATTTATTAATAAAATGTTGTATTAGTTTTTGGTACAACAGCATGATTTGGTTATAATATACATATTCTTTTTCATATTTTTTCCATTTTGGTTTATCACAGGATACTGAATATAGAGCTCTGTGCTATAAAATGGGACCATGTTTATCTAACCTATATATACTAGTTTGCATCTGCTAATCCACAACTCCCAATCCTTCCCTCCCCCTACCTGTTGGCAAACACAAGTTTGTTCTTTATGTCTGTGAGTCTGATTCTGTTTCATAGATATGTTCATTTGTATCATATTTTAGATCCCACATACAAGTAATATCATATGGTATTTGTCTTTCTCTAACTTCCTTCACTTAATATTATAATCTCTAGGTCCATCTGTGTTGCTGCAAGTGGCAATATTTCATTCTTTTTAAGGTTGAGTAATATTCCATTGTATATGGGTACCACATCTTCTTTATCCATTTATTGGTCTGTGCATAGTTAGGTTATTGGTTCATATGGGCTATTGCGAACACTGCTGCTATGAACACAGGAGTGCACGTATCTTTTTGAAATATAGTTTTGTCTGGTAATGGCAGCAGTGGGATTGCTAGACTATATGACAACTCTATTTTTAGTCTTGTGAGGGATCCTCACTCTGTCTTCCCCACTGGCTGTACCAACTTAATATTCCCATCAACAGTGTATGAGGGTTCCCTTTCTCCATGCCTTTCCCAGCATTTGTTCTTTGTAGACTTTTTAATGATGGCCCATCTGACCGGTGTGAGGTAATACCTCATTGTAGTTTTGATTTACATTTCTCTAATAATTAGCAATGTTGAGCATCTTTTCACATGCCTATTGGCCATCTCTACATCTTCTTTGGAGAAATGTCTATTTAGGTCTCAAAATCAACTCTTAATGAGCACTTATTATATACTACAATTAATTCTCATAAAAATCCAAAGGGTTAAGAGCTGCTAACACCCCCACTAGTTGAGGAGGAAACAAACAGATTGACAGATAGACAGATAGACAAACAGATAGACAGATTGAGTAGCTTGTTCAAAGTTCCTTAGCTAACAAACGAGGCCAGGGAAGGGCTTGAACACAGACCTTCTGCTTTCAGAGCCCACCCTTGTTACTTTTGGACGTTTGGCCTCTCTTCCCTCCACTATACCTAACATTCCTAAAACTATTATTATAAAGTACTGGGAAGACCCTTTATCAAGATAACTAAAATGTACTTACAAGTGTCTTGTACAGAATTGCCACAAAACACCTGAACTATTAGCATCTCTGATGGGCATAGCAAAACTGATGACTGTGTTCTTCTCATAGCAGTCCTTTCTGTCATGTGCACTGCCTGCTCAAGTTTGCATTAAGTAATATTATTTTGGGCTGGAGAAGATGCCAAAAGATAGAAGAGAGTAAGTCAAGGATACACATCAAAAATATTGTGCATTTTTTACTCTACCAGAGAAAAACACCACTAAACCTAAAATAGATAAAAGAGTTTAAAAAACAAAAAAATTTAGCACCAATGATGTTACATACTTTCTTATGTAAAACTCAATTCTCCTATAAACTCTGTGTGATATAAGTATTATTGCCCTTTTTAAATGTGAGGGACCTGAAGTAAACTAATACAGAGACAGAATTCAAACCCAAGTTTTCTCTTGCAAAGGTCTTTGCTCTATGTCCTGCTGTTCAGCTACTCTATGGCTATGAAATGCTGAGATAAAAACCAGTTCTGGAGTCAACCCAAATCCTTGGTATCCAAATTATAACACACACCCCGCCCCCGCTTATTCACTGTGTAATCTTGAGCAAATGAGTGTATCTCTCTGCAGCCTGATTTCTTTATTTGTAAGATGGAAATGATCATGACACATAAGGAGTTGTTGCAGGGACTGATTACAAAAGTACACAGAAGAATGCCTCTGGGCACATTGTAAACAGGCTCGATAAAATGTTGAAATAAAATCACTGTTCATGTTTTTATTATTAGGAACCACTGTGACAGTAGTTGGAACAAGGTAAATATGTTCATTTCCACATTCGTAATCAACACTGCACTGGAGTTCTCAGCCAGAGCCATAAAGCAAGAGGAAGAAAAAATCAAGCCGTGCAGTTTGGAAAGGAAGAAGTATAATGATGTTTACTCACAGATGATGTGGTAGCAAACTTATAAGTAGGTTTGGGTACATGCAGGATGTTTTGAGAATGTATACACCTATTATTATATTGCTGATATTTACTATTTACAAGTCCTTCTTTACTTGTAAGACTTTGAGTATATCAAGGGCACTTGGCTCAGTAAAGGCTGGCACAGAGTAGGAGCTAACTCTATGTTTCACTCCTACAACTTATCCAACTATATGTATTTAACTGAGACCATTCCAGATACTTTACTCTATGCTAGACTGTAAATTAAGAGAGAAACAAGATTAAAAACATTCTCTACCCTCATAAAGCTCAATTTTTCTCAGGAAGACAGGTATTAAATAAGTAAAAATGTAAATAAGTAAGACCATTATAGGCTGTGATACATTTTATGATGGAAATAAAACAAAAGAGGGGAGACAACTCACATGCCACAAAGAAGCTAAGCTCCTGTGCCACAACTATTGACAGGGTGGCCAGGGAAAGCCTTTCTAAGTAGGTGGACTTTAAGCCAACAACTGAAGGATGAGAATGAAATAGCCATAGAGAGAGCTTGGAGAAGAGTATTCTGAGCAGAGACAAGAGCAACTGTCCTTGACAAATGCATGCGTTACAGATGAATTAATAGTATCCATTGGTTAATAGTGTTCCAATGGTAATTTACTTTGCAATGTACATTACTGTTTTCTGGATATTTCCCTTTCAGATGCTTCCCCCCATTTGCCAGGCATGTGAAAATATAAAATTTTCAAAGAGCATTTTCCTTCTTAAAAAAAACATGTTATGCACCTGTCATTTGTACATATAAATTCATAACCAGGCAAGCAGTCCTTGGCAGTCCTATTAAATTGTATACATATGAGTTATGAATGAGTTTGTTTACTAGGTCCAAGAATTAAATATATCCCAAGGGCTAAGAAATTCTCAGCGAGTCTCTGCCAACTCCACAAAGTTATAGTCTTGTATAAATCCCACAAGGAGTGGAAAGGGATTATCTTATCATCCCTCCACATAGAGTAGATGTAAAGTAAGCAAATGCTGCTAGAGCAGAGAAGAAAATTGATCAAAATAACATTCCCAGCTTCCCTGGCAACTCAGTGGTAAAGAATCTACCCGTCAGTGCGGGAGACGTGGGTTCGATCCCTGATCTGGGAAGATCTCACATGCCACAAAGCAGCTAAGCCCCTGTGCCACAACGATTGAGCCTGTGCTCTAGAGCCCAGAAGCCACAACGACTGAACCCACGTGCCACAGCCACAGAAGCCCCTGAGCCTACAGCCTGTGCTGCGCAACAAGAAAAGCCTCTGCAAGGAGAAGCCGAGGCACTACAACTAGAGAGCAGCCTCAACTTGCTGCACCTACAGAAAAGCCTGAGCAGCAAGAAAGACCCAGCACAGCCAAAAAAAAAAAAAAATAACATTCTTGTCTTACAGATCTTTTTTCCTTCATTAAAAGCTCAGAGAACTATATTCAAAATTAAAATATATAGGTCACCATGAGAATGGCACCCCACTCCAGTACTCTTGCCTGGAAAATCTCATGGACAGCCTGGTAGGCTGCGGTCCATGGGGTCGCGAAGAGTTGGACACGACTGAGCGACTTCCCTTTCACTTTTCACTTTCATGCATTGGAGAAGGAAATGGCAACCCACTCCAGCGTTCTTGCCTGGAGAATCCCAGGGACGGGGGAACCTGGTGGGCTGCCGTCTATGGGGTCACACAGAGTTGGACACGACTGACGTGACTTAGCAGCAGCAGCAGCAGCATGAGAATCTGAATAAATTTAAAAACTGAGTTTGTAAAGGTGAGACATACTGGATAACACCTGTCTATCTATTTCTACCTGCTGTGATTGGTCACATGTCAATGTTTCAACTAGACATGGATGTCAACTGAGCCTCGAGTCTATTCTGTATAAACCATCAGCTTTCCAGAGTAAACTAGAGAGAAAGAGAAACTCTATGATCATGAGATATGCCAAAATTATACAATATAGTTTCAGAGAAAAGCTTGGAGGAAAACTGGAGTAATAGGATCTGCCCTAGATATTACCCTCTGGTTTTGAATTCAGGCTGCGGGCCCATTTATGAGTTGTGTATTTGCATATTGACTATCTAAAGCATATCATTAAAAATGCACTTGTTAGGTGAAGCCATCTTTCCCATTTGAGTACAGGCTCCTATATAGATAGAATTTTAAGTGTCTCCCACCCCTACATACACACACAAGTCTGGTAATTTTTTTCAATTACCCTGCTTGTTGCAAAATCCACTATTAGAATATAATTTCTTTAGATGAAAGTACTGATCCTTATTAATATGAAAATAACCCTAGTAAATGAGTTTTGGATCTTTTCTTTGACAGCAATTTTGATGACAAGGAAATAGTATGAAAGCACTGAGCATATATGATGATGGAAAAGTGGCAAAAAGACACCAAATGATGAGCTTTAATCACCACGAATAAATTTCTCCAACCTCAAAATATTTTGTGACAAGTGTGGTCTCTAGGTGTTTGTTTAGGTTTTGGGCAATTTGGCAAACTTAATGTACAGGATAGAATGATTTAAAGCAAATACAGAAAACTTCCAAGTGACAATGGCTTAAAAGAGAAAGAAGTTTGTCTTTTATACAAAAAGAATTTTATACTCATGTTACTGTGGTAGCTGCTCAGAATCATCAGTGATCTATCCTTGTATCTAAATTCACTGGATCCCAAAACAACTCTCAGAAATATTTACAGGAATAAAATACATGTACTTAATGAGGTAAAGTTTCAAAATCTGGCTTCCAATCAACTAATGCATGAGTTTAGCAAGATTGCAGAGCATAATATGTGAAAATGAACTGTATTTTATATACATTATTTTACAACCAGAAATTGAGAAAAAAAAAACATTTCAAATAGCATCAGAAATATGAAATACTTAGGGATAAATCTGTAAAAAGATGTGAAAGAAACATACTGTAAATGACTGGATCACATGGCCTGAGTAGCAGAGAAACTTCTGGCATCTTATCACAGACCTATTGCCAAGCCCTCTCTTGCTCTAGATGTTTTGGAAAATGGAAGCTTCCTAAGTGATCCAATAAATGGATCAAAGCCGTATTCTGTACTACAGTACGTACTTCCTCCAAACTCCAGAGGCTGACGAAACACAGTGCTTATTTTCCTGTGGCACGAGGTGTGAGGTGCAATAGTATATTCATCTTGGAGCGAGATATCCCAGTATTTCCCAGTCCAGTGACTCCAGAGAATTCTACCAATATAGCAAGCTTTTGACTCTCCATGGGGCTTTTCTTCCACTTTTTAGTGCTATGCCATCATTCAGGATTCTTGCCACTTCTTGCTCTCCAGATTCAATTGGCATAATGTCGTCAATATAGTGGACCCATGATGTTCCTTGAAATATCAAGATGACTTGATACAGCACGCAGACACATGACCGAGAACAAGAACTTAACATAGATCTGGGTCAAGGCAATAAGTTTACTATATAAACTGCTTTTGATCCTTTCTACTGATGGAAATTAAGCAAATCAATAGTTGGATACTGAATACCATTGGCAACATTGATGTGCTCCAATAAACCTACCATATGTGGCATGGAATTTGCAACTGGGGCTACCACCTGTTTATAATACCAATAATATCCCCCATTAGCCATATGTTTTTTTACAGGAGAAAGAATTAACCCTTGAGATGATGGGGAGCACCATTCTTACATCCTTTCAGTCTTAGGGTGCTACTCATCTCTTCAGTGTCTCTTGGATGGTAATGCTTCTGACTTACTATCTTTGCCAAGTGGAGGAGTGACAGTTTCAGGGACTTTCACTTGGCTTTTACTAGCATCACACAGTCCTTTGCAAATCTTACGGTCAAATGTAAAATTACTGTTTGTGCCAAGAATATTTATTCCAATTTTACATTCAGGATAGAGAAAATTACCACAAGATAGATCTGCGGATTCATGAGATAAACTGTGAGATGGACATGGGCCAGGACTCCATTTACCAACTTGCCTGCATAAATTTTACTTTATTCTTGGCCCTTGAAAAGTCTGACCATTCTACATGCTCCAGTGGGGAGTTATCCTGGAAAAAAATATCACAGATCTTTTTTGGGCAGTGACTAGAAAAAGACATGCTTGTGATAACTTACAGGGTACTTCCTCAAGGGCCTACACCCTCTGTTTCAATCTGCTGGCTCTGGGTCTGTGAATTGTCTTGGCTCTAGAAAATGAATGAGAAATTGCGATTTTCTGTTATAATAGCTGACATCAGCTCACTACTCACCAACTCTCACTTTTAAAAATTGTTTTGTTGTTGTTGTACAAATCAACTAGATTTTCATTCCATGATCCTTGTATTTTGACCCTAGAAACATCACCTAGCTGTCACCCTAGATTCCTATGGATGAAGGCATCCTGATGGCCATTCCACTCTTTCTGTCCATTACTATGATGACCAACGACTTATTGTCTAAACCAGGATGTTGAGAGTGAAAGTTGGCACTATCATTAATAATAATACTGGGACAACAAGTGAAAATTGTCCTGACCAAACAATGATGTATGTTGCCTTACTCATTTTGGTCACTGGTTCCATCTTGCCTCCAAAGATTCAGGGAAATGGCTTTTGCCATTTCTTAATCCTTTCACTCTCCTGAATTTTGCCATGCAGCATTTCATACTGTCAATCCCAGCCCGTGTGAGACAAAAACCATCATACTTTTCAAGATACTAATGACTCTTTTAAGTACATCTTGTTGCTTTACAAAAGAAGCATCCTAAAGGATGCTCTCATGAACTGTTAGGTGGTGGGTCCTTCAAAACTTCTCATATCCTTGAGCCTCTGAATGCTTTCCCAGTCTCACCAAGGAAATTCTAGCAGCACCTCTTCATTTACTATAAGCTATTGCTCTAGCCAAACTTCAAAGAGCCATCTCAGCAAGCAGACCAGGAGGACAAGGTCCTGTCGTCTTTGCCAAAGCACTGAATCCCAAGTCATAGACGAGTGTCCCCATATCAGTAAATTACCCCTTCTGCCCTTGTATTTCAACTCCTCCCCCATGCTCTAAAAACCTAGTCCCTCACATATTCCCCTAGTTAAAGCCTGTATATGTGATCCACATTATTCAATTCCCTTGACACATAAACTATTTCTTCCTGGAGCGGCATACTTCTTCATTCAACCTGTGCTGAAATATGACCCTAGTTTTCTGCATGGGTAATGGGGTGGGGGTGTGTGTGTTAATAATCAGCAAGATTTTATAAGATACTTGCTATAGCTGAGATCATTGCTTGGTCTCCAGGTACAAGAAGGCCTTCTCCTAACAAGTGACGCATGTGTGCATGCTAAGTTGCTTCAGTCATGTCCGACTCTTTGCAATCCTATGGACGGTAGCCCAGCAGGCTCCTCTGTGCATTGGATTCTCCAGGTAAGAACACTGGAGAGGGCTGCCATGACCCCTCCAGGGGATCTCCCCTGACCCAGAGATTCAACTCTCATCTCTTATGTCTCCTGCTTTGGCAGGGAGGTTCTTTACCACTAGTGTCACCTGGGAAGCCCTAGCAAGTGTCTGCTTTTGCCAGCTTAGAGAGTTTAGAGGAATTTAGGTGTCACAGACTCTCAAGCTCCCCTATCTAAATTCCAGGTCTCAGGACCTTATCCTTTTTGTATCAAGGCTTGTTCATTTACAGAGGAAATCTGTCAAGTGTGCATAAGATCCTTTGCATTGTCTCCACCCTTAAAATCAGATCCAGAGCCTGATTTTCAGCACAGTCTACCTCGTGGCTGCAGGAGCTGAGCATTTTCTTCCAACCTATTCTAGAAGCTGGTTAAGCCACATTCTGAGTATTTCCTCTTTCTCAGCACACAGTCATGATAGAGATAGAGTCATGCTCTATCTCTGAGAAAAGCTTGGAGGAAGATTTACAGTATATACTTGTAGGGACAGTATATACTTGCAGGGTATTTCTCAAGGGGCCCATCCTCCTTTCCAATCAAAGGTCTTTGAGTTTTTGAACTGGCTTAGGTTTGCAAGTTAGATAGAAGGTCTTGACTCTCCATTGTGGTGACTCATGTCAACTCTCTGGCCACAAGACCTGGATTACTTTTTTCTGTTATGATGATCAAGTAACACTTCAGTAGAATGTCTACCAATTTCATTTCTGTGGCTGGTGGCCAAGCATTTTGGTTAGCTCTTGAAGCATCCCCTGAGGTATCGAAGATGACGCAATGAGGACAGGTCCAGGGAGTTAGTGTACAGGTCACTGATGATAAATCCACTACACCCCTACCCTCTGAAACCTTTAAATTCCACCCTCTGCATTACTGGGGAAAGTTCTACATCCTCATCTCAATGAATGCATGCTTCCACTGAACCCAAGTTCTGTCAACCAACCAAGTAAACTGTTGGAACCATGTCTGTATGTACAAAGTAATGCATTGTACTTCCACAATCTCTGGAAAGGGTACCTCATTCAATTTATTTGACTTAATTCAGTTATATAAGAAACAATATATCATAAGGAACTGGTTAAACAATACTTAAGAGACTAAAAAGGCAAAAGGAAAACAGTAACACAGAAATGATGATAAGGAAAGAGGCTAGCATTCCAGGGACAGGGGAAGACAAAGGAAGGAGATTGGATTTATTAAAATTTAGAGGCTTGGGCAGCCTTCACAGAGCAAGAACTCAGGCCTTTGAGGAGGGGTGCTAGAAGCCAGGATGTTTGAGAGGGTGATGTTGACAAGCACAAACACAAACGGAGGAGTTGGTGGTTTCTCCTCTAGGCTTTCAGTCTCCCTCTAGTGTTCCCTTTTGGAAAAACCTAACAGGGAGCCAGCTGCTAAATCAGAAACATGGCTCACAGAGCATCACAAAGCATTACAGAGAAAAGCAGATTGGAGCCGGGAAACAAAAGCCAAATAATCAGCATGGTACTTCTTAGAGTATCACCCTGGCAACTGGCTCAATGTGGCCATATATGAGTTGCCCAGTGCTGTGAACAGGACCCAGTCTCCTCTGTAAGACTCACGCTTGTGACTGTTCCTGTACCATTGAGATACGCAATGTGCTACAACCTCAGCGCATGCTAGAGTCTCAGTTTGCACCATACCTCATCCTAACCTGACCCTAGATGAAAGTCTTAGTGATTCTGATGCTACTGCGAGCAGGAGTTAATGCCACCTCCACTTACTATCAGTAATACAGTCCCTATTGGGATCAAATTGCTGTTGTTTAGTCACTAAAGAGTCCATGGACTATAGCCCACCAGGCTCCTCTGTCCATGGGATTTCCTAGGCAAGAACACTAGAGTGGGTTGTCATTTCTTCCTTCAGGGGATCTTCTTGACTCAGTAACTGAACCTGTGTCTTCTGCTTCGCAGCTGGATTCTTTACCACTGAGCCACCTGGGAAACCCATTGGCATAAGGCTGGAGAGAAAACTCCAAAATCATGTTCTGAAGGGTCTGCTTTCAAGGATTGTCCCTGGATCCAGCAGTCCTAGCCGAGTTCTCCAGGACAAACACCTATATGTTGTTACCTTTACTCAAAAATACAAGATCAAAAGCAAAGTAAGAGAGAAAGAGGTAGGGGGAGGCAGCAGAAGGTATATTACTGAGCAGCCTTCCATCTAGTTTCAAACAAACTCATTGCTTGATCTTGTGGGATCCTAAGAGTCTATGAACTACTGCATTTTAGGGTAGTCTGTGAGATGGAAGGAGTGAGGATTGATCATTTTTCTGCTGGTTTCCATGTCTCTTTGTTCTAAGATTTGCTCTCTGTGATTCTCTTTAAGATTCCCTTTCTTGCAATTCTGATTTGAATGCATGTGTGCTGAGCCTGTCCTGAGACATCTCATGCCTTAGGAGCAGCAGGGGGACCCTATGTCAGGAGGGAAATTCACATGTCTTGGACAAGTGACAAGGCACTGTCTAGTTGGAGTAAACCATAACTCATTCTGGATAGGTCATCATAGGAGCACAAGGAGGGAAAATAGTGGAAAAGGGATCCTGATGAGGCTGAAAAGATCCTAGTGATGTCTGTTACAAACATCATTTATAACAGCAAAAGAATGAGAAGCAACCCAAAGGCTATCAATAGGAGAATGACTGCCCAAAATGCATCTAATATTATGAAGCTATAAAAAATTAGAAAGTATCTTATGTAGTGTTATGGAAAATCTATAACACATATGATTCAGTGAATCAGAAGGGTCAGAGTGAGTATTTATAATATGCAACCTTTTGTTAAAGACAATAAATACACATAAAGACAATCCATAATGCTACATGGGGAACTAAGAACATTATTCACCTGTAGATACCATGGTAAGAGCTGAGCATATGGGTACAAGTATGGGAGGTTGCAGGCACAAAATTAAAACATGCTTGCTCCTTGGAAGAAAATTTCTGACAAACCTAGGCAACATATTAAGAAATAGAGACATTGCTTTGTGGGCAAAAGTTCATATAGTCAAAGCTATGGTTTTTCCAGTAACAGGTGAGAAAGTTAGACCATAAAGAAGGCTGAGTGCCAAAGAATTGATACTTTTGAATTGTGGTGCTGGAGAAGACTGTCGAGAGTCCCTTGGATAGCAAGGAGATCAAACCAGTCAATCCTAAAAGGAAATCGACCCTGAATATTCATTGGAAGGACTGGCACAGAAGCTCCAATACTTTGGCCACCTGATATGAAGAGCTGACTCATTGGAAAAGACTCTTATGCAAGGAAAGATTGAGGGCAAAAGGAGAAGGGGGTGACAGAGGATGAGATGGCTGGATGGCATCACTGACTCAATAGACATGAGTCTGAGAAAACTGCAGGAGATAGTGAAGGACAGGAAAGCCTGGAGTGCTGCAGTTCATGGGGTCCCAAAGTGTTGGACATGACTTAGCAACTGAACAACAACAACAATAGGAGATTGGGTTTCTACTATAAAATGTTTTGTACTTTGGGGCTTTTGAATCATGAGAATAAGCTAAGCATTCAGTGAAGAAGCTGGGGTAGAGAGAATCATAAAGGGACATCTAGAAAAACAAAATGTTAGGAAATATAACTTATCTTCTCACTTTGAAATGGACAAAAAATGACAATGATAAAAATTGTGAAGCTTTAAAAACTGCAGACCTTGTTCTTCAAAAGTTTAATTAGATAGTCTTGCAAGACTAATACATGAAAAGAGAGAATATGAAAATAAAATACAGAATAAATAAAAGGGTGAAAATGCAAACACATTAATGCAACCAAGTATACACTAGCCAATTTATTAGGGTGGGAGGGATGTGGGAGGGGGGTTTCAGTATTGAAGGGGACACATGTATACTTATGGCCGATTCATGTTGATATATGGCAAAAACCATCACAATATTATAAAATAATTATCTTCCAATTAAAGTAATTTAAAAAGAAAAGTTTAATGAAATGGAAAAATTCAAAGAAAAGTAAGATGTTGACATTAAAAGGTGAGAATCAGAAGAAAGCAGTACGAATTTTAAAAATCAAAATGGTAGTCAAAGATGTCCACTCCACCCCATCCCATCTTTTAAATGCTACTTTCCAAATACAAGCAAAATCTGACTACTAGACAATCCAAGCCACCATTATTTCTCAACTGGACTTTTTGAAACTGGTCTCCCTGTTTCCACTCCTGGCTCACCGCCATCTATTCTCCATACTGGCAAGAGTGTTTTTTTGTTTTGTTTTATAATGCGAGACACTTGCTCATTTCTTTCAGATATCTGCTCAAATATCCCTTGATAAAAGAGGACTTCATCTTTTTCTTCAGCCCTATCTCTCTTTATCCCTTATTATGTATCACTTTGTTTTACTTGCTACCACCAGATATAGTATGTATTGCTTTTTTTATGCTTTATTGTCTGTCTTCCCAGTCCAGAATTAAATTTCATGAGAGCAGGGATTTTGTTCTGTCACTACTGTTTTCTCTGTACTTCAGAGTGGCTGGCACAGAATACATATTCAAATATTTACTGAGGAATGTCATTTATATAACCACATGAAAATAATACTGTATATTGCATGGTATTTATATATATATATATATATATATATATATATAAACCTAAAGACATGCATATGAAAGATAGCCACCAAATTCTAGAGAATGTAATCAATACATGAGGTAATGTTTCATTTCTCATGTTGAACGATAGGTACATAGGTATTTATTATATTATTTTCCTTACCTGTTTGGTACCTGGTCAGTCAGTATATTAATAGTCAAGTATAAATTCAAGACCCTAACCAACTGGATTTGAAGTCTGTCTTTGCCATTTAGAAACTGTGTGGCTTGAGAAGTTTTGCTTAACTTCTCTGGATTTCAGTGTCTTCCTCTGTATCATGATGATAATAACACCCATCTTATCAGTGCATATATGAAAAGTTATTGCATATAATCAAAGTGACATAAGACACATCCCTATTCCCTACTACTGAGTTCAAATTCAACAGAGAATTCTACTCTAAAGCAACAAAATAAAACCAGTCCCTCTTGGCATTATCTGGAGAAGGAAATGGTAACCCACTCCAGTATTCTTGCCTGGAGAATCCCATGGACAGAGAAGCCTGGTAGGCTACAAGTCCAGGGGGTCGCAAAGAGTCGGACACGACTGAGCGACTTCCCTTTCTTTCTTGGCATTATCATTCTTGTATCTTAACGAGCACAGAAGAGAGAAAAGAAACATATATATGTTTTAATTTTGACCATGCCATTGCCTAGTTATGTGACCTTCAGCAAGTTATTTTCCCTTTACAATCCTTACTTACTTCTCCTGAAAAAAATGGGAATAATAAGTTACACTTTTGTCAACAAACATTGCACAAATGTCCACTGTATTCAAACATATGAGACGATGTCTAACATAGACATTAGGTTACATAGTCTAGGTTAACATTAACAATAGGTTAGCTATTACTGCTGTTGCCTAGAACAGTGACGAGCACTGTAGAACAGAGGTAACAAACACATAGATCCTGTTCTTAAAGAGCTTATATCCTGGTAGTGGACAGTCTGACACCTAGACAAATTATAATGCAATGTGCAAAGTTCAACACTAGAAATAGCATAGAGAAGGGACTGGTTAAAGTATGACAGAGCCCAGTGAGGTTCCCCAACGACAAAACTCACTGGAAGCCTCCCTCTAAGTGCCAGAGGAAGCTGTACAAGGGGGATACTACATACTTTTGGCGTCTGCACTCTCCTTTGTGTCTCCAGTGGCCTCCACTGATGAAGCCAAGCACTGTGCCAGCTGACAAGGGAGAAATGGCCCAGTATCATAAGCCTGGCAGTGAAGGGTGAATGTGGGGCAGAGAGGCAACAGATTATAATAGTATAAACCAATGGATCCATAATTGTGTTAAGTGTAAATAAATCAAATGATTTCATTAAAAGACAAAAACTTTGAGATAATTAAAACTAGGTGCTATATAAGTAACAGATTTAGAAAATGAAAACATGGATGGTATGAAAAAAGTTTCTATTTCAATTACTAGAAATAAAGAAGAATGATAAGTTCAATTTGTAAGAAATTTATAGCAAATAAAAAATTGTATGCATCTAATAACTTAGACTTAAGACGTTAGAAGTAGAAATTGATAGTTACGAAGTGAAATATACAAATCCACAATCATATTGAGAAATCATACCATGTAGTTTTCAGTAGCTGACTAAATAAGTAGATAAAAATCACTAAGGATATAGAAGATTTGTGGGATTATTACAATGATAGACACATAGATCAATGGAAACATAAAAAGAAACTGCACACAGAACTACACATATATGGGTGCTTGATTTATAACAGAAGTAACACTGGAGTATAATAAGCGAAAAGATCTTTTCAAAAAGCATAATTAGGACAAAGAAAAGCTCTTAAAGGAAAAATTTGAAATAGTGTGCTAATATTAAAATTATGAACTTCTGTTCACCAAAAGACGCTAGGAAGATATTGAAGACAAGGTACAGGGTGGGAGAAGTCATTTACATAACATTTATATTATAGATACTAACAAAAAGATTATTTACAAACCATGATGAAAGACAACTCAAAAAAAAGTAGGGGCAAAATCTTAACCAGGCATTTTGCATAAGAGGAAATGCCCAAATGGCTGATAAGTGTTCAATCTTACTAGTGATCAGGGATGCAAGATTTAAGCTATAATGAGATCTACACCCACTGTAATAGCTGAAGTCTGACAATAACCAAGAGTTGGTGAGAAAGTGCTACAAAAGCAACTCTTTTTTTTTTTTTTTTTTGCAAAAGCAACTCTGATTCACTGTTGTTTAGAGTGTGCTGTGTTCTGTACTTAGTCACTCAGTCATGTCCAGCACTTTGTGACCCTATGAACCGTAGCCTACCAGACTCCTCTGTCCGTGGGGATTCTCCAGGCAAGAATACTAGAGTGGGTTGCCAGGACGTCCTCCAGGAGATTTTCCCAACCCAGGGATCGAACCCAGGTCTCCTGTATTCCAGGTGGATTCTTCACCATCTGAGCCATCAGAGAAGTCCAAGAGTGTAAATTGATGTAAATACTTTGGAAAACAGACATTATGTAGCAGGAACAAAGATATATGTGTTGTATGACCCAGCAGTTCTTTTCCTAAGTATATACTGTACAGAAATGCAGGCTTAGACATGGATAAGAATTTTAATCACTGCACTTAGTGTAACAGCCAAAGAGTGAAAACAAACCAAATGTTCAAATGATAAAGTAGATTAAAATAGAAGATGTGGTATGTTTATTCAAATGAATATTACACAGCAACAAAATGAATGAACTACAACTCACATTTACAATGAGGTCGTTTTTAAAACAATTTTTAAAATGTGATAAGTATGAGGAATTCCCTGATGGTCCAATGGTTAGGACTCAGTGCTTTTACTGCTGAGGCTTAGCTTCGATCCCTGGTCAGGGAATGAAATTCCTGCCACCCGCATGACGTGGCCAAATCAGTTCTAATGAGGTGGGTGAACCTAGAGCCTATTATACACAGTTGAGTAAGTCAGAAAGAGAAAGACGAATATTGTATATTGATGCATATATGTGGAATCTAGAAAGATGGTACCATTAACCCTACATGCAGGGCAGCAAAGGAAACACAGAGAAAGAACAGACTTTTGGACTCAGTGAGAGAAGGAAAGGGTGGGATGATTTGAGAGAAAAGCTTTGAGACATATATGTTGCCACATGTAAAACACAGAGCCAGTGGGAGTTTGATGTGTGATGAAGGGAACCTAAAGCTGGTGCTCTGTAACAACCTGGGGGGATGGGTGGGGAGGGAGATGGGCAGGGGGTGCAGGAAAGAGGGGACACAAGTATGCCTATGACTGATTCATACTGATGTATGACAAAAATCATCATAATATCGTCAAGTAATTATCCTCAATTAAAATATTTTTTTAAAAAAAGAATTAAAATACTCTGAATAATAATAATGTGTAAGTAAAAGAAGCCTTTTATTTACTTTTTAAAAGTAAAAAGTAAAAACAATTGTATATAAAGTTCAAAATCAGACTAAACTGTAATATTTAAGAGGTACACCTATGTGGTTAAAATTATGTATGTATATATATTTATACACACAACCTGAATCAACATTAAATATTCATTGGAAGAACTGATGCTGAAGCTCCAACACTTTGGCCACCTGATGCAAAGAGCCGACTCATTGGAAAAGACCCTGATGCTGGGAAAGACTGAAGGCAGGAGGAGAAGGGGCTGACAGAGGACGAAATGGCTGGATGGCATCACCAACTTGATGGACATGAGTTTGAGCAAACTCCGGGAGATGGTGAAGGACAGGGAAGCCTGGCATGCTGCAGTCCGTGGGGTCGCAAAGAGTTGGACGTGACTGAGAGACTGAACAACAATAACAATGTACGCGCAGACGCACACACACACATGTGAGGAAAACAAGACAGTGCCAACTATAAAAGCCAAGCGAATGGCTGCCTTCTGGGAGAGAGGCGTTGTGATTTCATAAAGCAGAGAGGGATTTCTGGGGTAAACAGCAATACTCTACTTCTATATCTTGGTTTCAGTTAAATGAGTATTTGCTTTTTTAATAATTCATTTAGTGGAACAGACGTGTTTTTGCATTTTGCAAAGTTTCTGTGCTATCTCATAAACAAGTGGATTCAAATGCAAAAAGAGAGAAACAAAAATAATCCTAACGTGTGCTAGATAAATATTATTCTAGTTTTATCATTTTTATATTAGGGGTATGCACTATTATTTAGTCATCTTTGTCTTTTACAACCTAGCACTATATCTGGCACATGACAATACTCTATATGTTTGTTATTAGTCTGAAGCTCAGAGAGGTGAAATGTTTTATTTTCAAGGCAGTGTAATACACAAGGAGCAGAAGCTACAAACTCAGTTTTCTGGGTCCAAGCTCTGTCACATCCACCTCTCCAAATTTCTGTAATGACAGACAGAAGTGCTCCCTGATTATGATCACCTGACTGCCAGAAAAACATCTACTTCTGCTTTATTGACTGTGCAAAAGCCTTTGACTGTGTAGATCACAATAAACTGTGGAAAATTCTGAAGGAGATGGGAATACCAGATCACCTGACCTGCCTCCTGAGAAATCTGTATGCAGGTCAGGAAGCAACAGTTAGAACTGGACATGGAACAACAGACTGGTTCCAAATAGGAAAAGGAGTACATCAAGGCTGTATATTGTCACCCTGCTTATTTAACTTCTATGCACAGTACATCATGAGAAACGCTGGGCTAGAAGAAGCACAAGCTGGAATCAAGATTGCTGGGAGAAATATCAATAACCTCAGATATGCAGATGACACCACCCTTATGGCAGAAAGTGAAGAGGAACTAAAAAGCCTCTTGAGGAAAGTGAAAGTGGAGAGTGAAAAAGTTGGCTTAAAGCTCAACATTCAGAAAACGAAGATCATGGCATCTGGTCCCATCACTTCATGGGAAATAGATGGGGAAACAGTGGGAACAGTGTCAGACTTAATTTTTTTGGGCTCCAAAATCACTGCAGATGGTGACTGCAGCCATGAAATTAAAAGACGCTTGCTCCTTGGAAGAAAAGTTATGACCAACCTAGATAGCATATTGAAAAGCAGAGACATTACTTTGCCAACTAAGTTCCGTCTAGTCAAGGCTATGGTTTTTCCAGTGGTCATGTATGAATGTGAGAGTTGGACTGTGAAGAAAGCTGAGTGCCACAGAATTGATGCTTTTGAACTGTTGGAGAAGACTCTTGAGAGTCCCTTGGACTGCAAGGAGATCCAACCAGTCCATTCTGAAGGAGATCAGCCCTGGGATTTCTTTGGAAGGAATGATGCTAAAGCTGAAACTCCAGTATTTTGGCCACCTCATGCGAAGAGTTGACTCATTGGAAAAGACTCTGATGCTGGGAGGGACTGGGGGCAGGAGGAGAAGGGGACGACAGAGGATGAGATGGCTGGATGGCATCACTGACTCAATGGACGTGAGTCTGAGTGAACTTTGGGAGTTGGTGATAGACAGGGAGGTCTGGCGTGCTGCGATTCATGGGGTCGCAAAGAGTTGGACAGGACTGAAGGACTGACTGAACTGTTTTTATTGCTTCCTCGTCTATTTGCCATGAAGTGATGGAACCAGATGCCATGATCTTAGTTTTCCGAATGTTGAGTTTTAAGCCAACTTTTTCACTCTCCTCTTTCACTTTCATCAAGAGACTCTTTCATTTTTCTTCACTTTCTGCCACAAGGGTGGTGTCATCTGCATATCTGAGGTTATTGAGGTTATTGATATTTCTCCCAGCAATCTTGATTCCAGCTTGTGCTTCTTCCAGCCTGGCATTTCTCATGATGTACCCTGCATATAAGTTAAATAAGCAGGGTGACAATACACAGCCTTTATGTACTCCTTTCCTGATTTGCAACCCGTCTGTTGTTCCATGTCCAGTTCTAACTGTTGCTTCCTGACCTGCATACAGATTTCTCAGGAGGCAGGTAAGGTGATCTGGTATGCCCATCTCTTTAAGAATTTTTCACAGTTTGTTGTGATCTACACAGTAAAAGGCGTTACTGACTAGATAACCAGATTTTCATAAGAGTAGATGTCTCAGAGACAGACAGGTGGAAGAGATGGAAAGGTGTGGGGAATGGGTGTGGTGTTCCATGCCCTCCCCAGATAGGCCACCCTCCCCAAATCTCCATGTATTCACCAGCTCAGAAGCTCTCCAAACTGCATTCTTCTGGGTGTTTATGGAGGCTTTATTACCTCGGGCTGAATGATTAATTAATTCACTGGGCATGGGTGATTGATGCAACCTCCAGCCCCTCTCTTTCCTGGAGGTTAAGGGAGGGGTGGGATTGAAAGTTCCAATCCTCTAATCACACAAGAGACTGTGCAGGCAACCAACTCTAATCACACAATAGACTGCGCAGGCAACCAACTCCCATTCTTAGGTGCTTTCCAGGAGTCAGATTATTAACATGACAAGAGACACCTTGATTGCACTCAGCACTTAGGAAATACCAACAGTTTTAGGAGCTCTCTGCCAGAAAGGGAAGACCACATATATATTTTTTACTTACAAATCATAGTATCACACATATGAGAAATGGAATTGTTGGCGTTGTTCAGTCGCTAAGTCATGTCTGACTCTTTGTGACCCCAGGAACTGCGTCACACCAGGCTTCCCTGTCCTTCACTATCTCCCACAGTGTGCTCAATCTCATGTCCATTGAGTCAGTGATGTCATCCAACCGTCTCATCCTCAGTAGTCCCCTTCTTCTCCTGCCTTCAATCTTCCCTAGCATCCGTCTTTTCCAATGAATCAGCTCTTTGCATCAGGTGGCCAAAGTATTGGAGATTCAGCATCAGTCCTTTCAATGAATATTCAGGACTGATTTCCTTTAGGATTGACTGGTGGGATCGCCTTGCAGTCCAAGGGATTCTCAAGAGTCTTCTCCAGCACCACAATTCAAAAGCATCAATTCTCTGGGGTTCAGCCTTCTTTATGGTCCAACTCTCATATCTGTAAACGACTACTGGAAAAACCATAGCTTTGACTATAGAGATCTTTGTCAACAAAGCGATGTCTCTGCTTTTTATTACAATGTCTAGGTTTCTTATGGGCTTCCCTGGTGGCTCAGAGGTTAAAGCGCCTGCCTCCAATGCAGAAGACCGGAGTTCGATCCCTGGGTCAGGAAGATCCCCTGGAGAAGGAAATGGTAACCCACTCCAGTATTCTTGCCTGGAAAATCCCATGGACTGAGAAGCCTGGTAGGCTACAGTCCATAGCTTTCCTTCCAAGGAGCAAGTATCTCTTAATTTCATGGCTATGGTCATTGTCCACAGTGATCTATTTCTTGCCGTGTTAGTAAACAAGGATGTCACAGTCACTAGCAATTGCAGCCACCGTGGATGATGAGCCAATGAGCTCTGAGGGAACTCAGAAAGGAAAGAATACCTGCCATCTAGTAGCCACCTGACTGCAGTCACTCCCTGCAGCCACTCCATATGATGGGCCCTGAGGAACTCAGGATGTGAAAACAGGATACTGGCCAGTGAAGGTGTTAGTAGCTCAGTCATGTCAGATTCTTTGTGACCTCATGGATTGTAGCCCACCAGCCTCCTCTGTCTATGGGTTCTCCAGGCAAGAAGATTGGAGTGGGTAGCCATTCTCTTCTCCGGGGGATCTTCCTGACTCAGGGGTCAAGGGCAGGTCTCCCGCATTGCAGGTGAGGCGAATTCTTTACTGACTGAGCTGGCAGGGAAGCCCCCAGATAGCTGAGGTGCAAATCAAAGGGAAGATTCCAGCGAGCCCAGACTCTTACCTCTTTCACACACAGAGAAGCACTACGTTTCTGAGCTTGAGATGTCTGCTTTCTTTAACAGTAATCTTTTGTTGTTCCTTACTACCTGCCCTTTGTTGCAGAACTCCTATATATTCTAGCTCCTTCCCTCACCTCCTCAGAGCAGTTTCTCTGAGCTATCTGAAATGCTATCTCCCAGGCTGCAGGCCTCATTTTGGCCCCAATAAAACTTAACTGGTAACTATCATGCTGTGTAAAATATTTTAACACATGTCTATGTGTGTATATATACAGTCACATTTATAAAATATATCAAATATACTGTATATATCAAACTTTTGATCCACAATTGGTTGGTCAGAGGATGCAAATCCGTGGATATGCGCCAACTGCCTCTACAAGTTTGCTTGCACTGAGTTGAGATATACAGTAGTTTTCTTAACATGTGATATGGCAAAAAAGTATGTTTGAAAATCCCTGCTTTGGGTGATATTTTTCTTCTATACTGCATAAGATTCTTGTCAAAAGCCCACAGTTCCAAGTGTTCACTTTTGTGGAGTTCAGATTGTAAAAAAGAAATATTGGGGTTGATTGGTCTGTCATACACATGTCCTAATTCATTTGAATCAGTAAGTTGATAGTGGCCCAGAAGCAAAACTAGAAAATTCTGTGATGTCATTAAGCTCAAGCAAAGAACAATTATTCTTAACTGTTATTTTAACCCGGTTCAAAAGCAACAAAGTGATGCTCAGCTGAGAGCAAGATCTGTGCCAACCCATACTGAAGACTAATCCTCTAACTGATTCTGATACCACCAGACTCCAGAACCACTCAGGTCATTGATTTTCAGTTAGATGTTGATTGAAAAGACTGATGAGGAAGCAAAAACTTCTTTGCCATGTTTTCTAAATATTTCTCCTTATTTATAAGAACCCCTTTTGTGTTTTTGGTTCACCCTTGCCCCTGTGAATGAAAAATGTTGCCAGCCATATAAGCAAACTAAGGATGCTGTGGCCATTAAGCCATCAGCCACTATAGCCTGAGGGGAGTCAGGATGGGAAAAGAGAGGATTCTGGCCAGAGAGAGCTAAGGTACATATCAAAGCAATGATGTCAATGAGCCCTGCTCGCGCATCTTCACAGAAAAAATGCTAAATTCATCAACGTGAGATGTCTAGTTTTCTTTAACAGTAATCTTTTGAAGTTCCAGACTACCTGGCCTTTGATGCAAAATTTCTCTATATCCTGACTCCTCGCCTACCTCTTGGGAGCAGTGTCTCTGAGCAGAGAGGTTTTCTCTTGGGCTTGAAGTCCTCAGAAAGTCTGCTGAATAAGACATAATTCTCAACTTTTTTAGGTGAATTTTTTTAGTTGACATCCCCCAGGGGTTGGTTTCATTTCATATATGAAAGAGATTTTAAAGTCCACTGGACTCTGAATATTTATATTTTTAGCAGAATCATTTATATCCTGAGTCTATAAAAAGCTCTTTAATGTTATTAAAGCAAATTGAAAGAGATCCAGGAGTATACAGAGGTAAATTTGCCCTGAGAAACTCTCTGTAAATAAAAGGTTTGTAAATTGATTATTTTTTCATTGTTTCATTGCTTACGAGCCCCTGACATTTTAACTTCATGCCTCTCAACCAGCCCTTTGTTTCCTTCAAGAAGCTAATGATAAAGGAACTCTGATGTGACTAACCACTCTCTAAGCTATTTGACAGAATTGAATTTTCTTTTATCGTGACTGCTAAAAATGAAGACAAAACTGTATTCAGTTACTGCACTGTGGTTAGAACTGCTTGTCTCTTGGCCCAAAGCTTTACACAAGTGCAGAAGTATAGGAGTATGTTATGAAGAAGGCTTGTGAAGTGATTTGGTAGAGATCAACAGGAATAAAGACTAAGTTCTGCTTGTGAACATAATAAGCTAAGTATCTTTTGTATTTCTTATGAGCACAGGCAAAGGCCAGGCTGAATCCCTGATGGATGTAAAAGAAGCAGACATAGATTGAAAAGCAGGGAGAGCTGAATTTTGTATCTGACTCTATACATCATCAATTACCCTTGATCAGCATGACTTCCTCAGAAGTTTCCATGGGAATGACATTCATTAAGCGTTTTAACTTCTGAGAATAGTTTGCTCTGTTTCTGAACTACGGAGCTGAATACTGCAGATGAAAAGAGAGGAAACATTCAGAGGGTGAGAGCAACCTTTCTTTCCCCCCAAATACAAACACTACTGCTTATTTCTCACAATCTCTCAGTCTCCAGAAAAGGGTATGGTCCTTTGACAGTTTTAAGACCTTCAACAGGTTAGCACAGCATCACTGTCAGATGTCTCCTTCAGCAGAACGCGTACCCACCTGCCAGGTGGTGAGTGGTTCTGTATCTGCATGTTTCCATTTTGTTTTCACAATAAACCTACGAACTAGAAGTTGTTATTCTTATATTAAATAGGCTAGTTAAGCTAGATCTTCTTTTCTAACTCACGCATTTCTGTCCAACTCCAAAGTCTTAATACTGCCTTATGCTCCCACTTGAGAGCATTTTCCTTCTATCTGTCATGATGCTCTGTGCTACCAAATAACAATTCAGAAATTTCAAAGAACAAATGCAAAATGATATTTATATCTTAAAATCATAAACTGTCCCTATATAATTATGTATTTGTTGAAAGGCCAGTTTTTTCACATAGCTGTTATTTATAAGCTGTACAAAAAGATGCAACATTCTTCATTATTACTCGAAAATTTTATTAAACACCTCATATTCTAACAAGTTATCATACTAGTGCCCACTGTTGAAAAAATTAGATGATTTTTTTTAAGGCTGAATCTTTTGCTTACTCTTCAGGAAATAATTTTAGGAGAGACTGTTGTTCAAAAACACTCAAACAATGTCATAACTAGTGCAGAAATTATATCATCTGGGTTCACTTTTAAGGTGAAATACTTCTTTCTGAAAAAACTGGAAGCAAGTATAGGCTCACCACTACTGAGTACCCAAAATAAATAAGTACTGTATGTCTTATTTCTTGTACTGTAGATGATAAACCCTTTCATCTCTGAGATTATGTGTACTCAGCAGTGGGCTCAATATATAAAACAAACTTGATAGCATGTGTAGGCAGAAATTGGAAACCAAGAAGAAAATTAAGTTACCGGTATGCCTAAAAATTTCAAATGCTTGTAGCTATAAAATCTCTCTCTATTTTTTGTATTAGAGAATTTATGCCCTTCCTGGTGAAAAAAAAATTATGAAAAATACTCTCAAAGTCCTTAGTGCTAAATTTTCACATGAAAAGTCAGAAAGTGGAATCAGAAAGAGGTTAAATGTTTCTTAATGTTAAATGATTATTCTCCTTAGACTTGCTTTTTAAGATATTGGTCACTAAAAAGAACAGTTAGAGTAAAACTAGACATAATAGACCCCCACCCCGATATAACCATGACAGTCTGACAGTTTCAGAGGAAGGGGTACATGATAAGAACAGGCTGTCAGTTTAAATATCTTGTGAAAGCAGTCCCTAAACGTCAAATGTTTCCTTGAGGTCAATGCACGCTGTGTATTGTCCTACTGCTATACTTCTAGAGATTGAAACTTGGTATAGAGAATGGTAATCCTGAATCCCTATAAAATACTTTATCAGGAAAAAAAAGGAGAGAGAGAGAGAGACTTGGTCATCTTTACTGTAATGAAATATGCTATAATATCTTGAAGTCATTTTTTAAACTGAAGTATAGTTGATTTATAGTGTTGTGTGAATTCTGGTATACAGCAAAGTAATTCAGTTATATATATAATATATTCTTTTACATTATGGTTTATCTTGGAATATTGAATATAGTTCCCTGTGCTATGCAGTAGGACCTTCTTGTTTATCCATTCTATGTATAATAGTTTGTGCCTGCTAACCCCAAACTCCCGTTCCATCCCTCCTCCACCCGCGCCCTACCCCTTGCTGTTGGCAATGGCAAGTCTGTTCCCTATGGCTGTGCATCTGTTTCACAGATAGGTTCATTTGTGCCATGTATTAGATTCCCCATATAAGGGATATCATAATGTATTTTTCTTTTTCTGACCTACTTTCTAGGTCCATCCATGTTGCTGTGAGTGTCACTATTTCACTCTTTTTTTGGGGGGGGGGCGCTTAGTAGCATTCCACTGTATGTATGTATCACATCTTCTTTATCCATTCACCTATCAGTGGACCTTTATGTTGTTGCCATGTCTTGGCTATTCTGAATAGTGATGCTATGAACATAGGGGTGCATGTACCTTTTTGAATTGTAGTTTTGTTCAGATATATACCCAGAAGTGGGATTGCTGGTTCATATGGCGACTCTCCTTTAAGTTTTCTGAGGAAACTTGATGCTGTTTTCCATAGTGACTTCACCAACTTAAATTCCCACTGTGTAGGAGGGCTCCCTTTTCTCCACACCCTCTCTAGTATTTGTTATTTGTAGACTTTAAAATGATGGCCATTCTGACCACTGTGAGGTGGTACCTCATTGTAGTTTTGATTTTCATTCCTCTAATGATTAGCCAGGAAGCAACAGTTAGAACTGGACATGGAACAACAGACTGGTTCCAAATAGGAAAAGGAGTACGTCAAGGCTGTATATTGTCACCCTGCTTATTTAACTTCTATGCAGAGTACATCATGAGAAACGCTGGGCTAGAAGAAGCACAAGCTGGAATCAAGATTGCCGGGAGAAATATCAATAACCTCAGATGTGCAGATGACACCATCCTTATGGCAGAAAGTGAAGAGGAACTCAAAAGCCTCTTGAGGAAAGTGAAAGTGGAGAGTGAAAAGTTGGGTTAAAGCTCAACATTCAGAAAACGAATATCATGGCATCTGGTCCCATCACTTCATGGCAAATAGATGGGGAAACAGTGGAAACAGTGTCAGACTTTATTTTGGGGGGCTCCAAAATCACTGCAGATGGTGATTGCAGCCATGAAATTAAAAGATGCTTACTCCTTGGAAGGAAAGTTATGACCAACCTGCTGCTGCTGCTAAGTTGCTTCAGTCGTGTCCAACTCTGTGTGACCCCATAGACAGCAGCCCACCAGGCTTCCCCGTCCCTGAGATTCTCCAGGTAAGAGCACTGGGGTGGGTTGCCATTTCCTTTTCCAATGCATGAAAGTGAAAAGTGAAAGGGAAGTCAATCAGTCGTGTCCGACTCTTCACGACCCCATGGACTGCAGCCCACCAGGCTCCCCCGTCCCTGAGATTCTCCAGGTAAGAGCACTGGGGTGGGTTGCCATTTCCTTTTCCAATGCATGAAAGTGAAAAGTGAAAGGGAAGTCACTCAGTCGTGTCCGACTCTTCACGACCCCATGGACTGCAGCCCACCAGGCTCCCCCGTCCCTGGGATTCTCCAGGCAAGAGCATATTAAAAAGCAGAGACATTACTTTGCCAACAAAGGTCCGTCTATTCAAGACTATGGTTTTTCCAGTGGTCATGTATGGATGTGAGAGTTGGACTGTGAAGAAAGCTGAGCGCCGAAGAATTGATCCTTTTGAATTGTGTTGTTGGAGAAGACTCTTGAGAGTCTCTTGGACTGCAAGGAGATCCAACTAGTCCATTCTGAAGGAGATCAGTCCTGGGTGTTCATTGGAAGGACTGATATTGAAGCTGAAACACCAATACTTTGGCTACCTCATGCAAAGAGTTGACTCATTGGAAAAGACTCTGATGCTGGGAGGGATTGGGGGCAGGAGGAGAAGGGGAAGACAGAGGATGAGATGGCTGGATGGCATCACCGACTCGATGGACACGAGTTTGGGTAAATTCTGGGAGTTGGTGATGGACAGGGAGGCCTGGCGTGCTGCGATTCATGGGGTCGCAGAGTCAGACATGACTGAGCAACTGAACTGAACTGAACTGAACTGAATGATTAGTGATGTTGAGCATCCTTTCATGTGCCTCTTGGTATGTTGTCTTTGGGGAAATGTCTATTTAGGTTTTCTGTCCGTCTATTGATTGGGTTATTTTTGAATGTTATTAAGTTAAATGAGCTGTATATTTTGGAGATTAAGCCCTTGTTGGTAGCGTCATTTCTAAGTATTTTCTCCCAAGCTATAGGTTGTCTTTTCATTTTGTTTGTGGTTTCCTTTGCTGCACAAAAGCTGGTAAGTTTGATTAGGTCTCATCTGCTTATTTTTGCTTTTATTTCTATTGCTTTGGGAGACTGACCTAAGAAAACATTGGTATGATTTATGTCAGAGTGTGTTTTGCCTATGTTCTAGTCTAGGAGTTTTATGGTCTCGAGTCTTATATTTAAGTCATTAAGGCATTTTGAGTTTATTTTTATATATGGTGTGAGACTGTGTTCCAACTTCATGGGTATACATGTGGCTGTCCAACTTTTCCAACACCACTTTCCGAAGAGACCGTCTTTTCCCCATTGTATATTCTTACCTTATTTATTAAAGATTAATTGACTATAAGTGTGTGGGTTTGCTTTTGGTTACTCTACTCTGTTCCATTGATCTATATATTTTTATGCCAATACCACACTGTTTTGATTACCGTAGCTTTGTAGTATTCTCTGAAGTGTGGGACGGTTGTGCCTCCTGCTTTGTTCTTTTTCCTCAGGATTGCTTTTGCAATTCTGGGTCTTTTACAGTTCCATACAAATTGAATTATTTGCTCTAGTTCTCTGAAAAATGTAATGGGTAATTTGATAGGGATTGCACTAAATCTGTAGATTGCCTTGTATAGTATGGTCATTTTGACATTTTAATTCTTCTAATTCAACAACATGGGATATTTTCCCATTTCTTTAAATCATCTTCAGTGTCCTTTATTAATGTTTTATAGTTCTCAGTATATAAATCTTTCACTTTCTTGGTCAGGTTTATTGAAGTCATTTTTAATATAAATGGTTAAAAAGCATTTTTCTTAGATTAAAATTTATTCCAGAAAAAAAAATCAACCAGAGCATCCTTCATTCCCCTAATTGAGAGGCTCTCTCATTAACAGCCTATTTTGGGGGGGACTAAAGGGTGGGTGAGGAGGGTGGGGGAGAGGTGGCAGTGATGGTGGGGGTCTGGAGCTTCCCACAGGAAGAGTTAACTAACAGTTTCTACAGTTGAGATTAAAGTCCTCCTCTTCTGGAGCTATGGCAGGTGACAGAAGCCTGTCACTATCATCCATTACATTTTCTGTGAGATGCAAAATGATTCAACAAACAACAACAGTGCACTTTGTCTCATTATGAAGTTACTATTGTTTGTTATTGACAACCTCAGGCTGAAAAATCAGAGCAGTACAAGGATATTTACTAAAACCAGGGCCATGGGATATGGGGTAATTTGAGGTTTAAAACAAAACAAAGCAAAACAGAATACCTATTCCCATGAAGCAAGTACAAAAGTCCAAATCTAGCTCACAAGCGTATCTAGTCTCTGGGAGAAGATATGTTGAATGACATCATGGGTCTGGTTTCTCCTGCTGTGTAACCAGCCCTGGCATAATCCCCAGAACCCAAGATTTAAAAGGCACAAATTCTCCTTTTGCAGCATTTCAGGACCACAGCAGCTTCTGACAAGAGCACAGGCATGTGCCCACAGCCCACGGAATGATGTAATCCAGGCTCTCTTGGACTGATGCTGCATCTGGAAAATGGGAAGAAGCGGGTGTAATGACTAACCTCCACTCAGTGTTTTTAATTGCATACCCGAACACATCTCTCCAACATGGGTGATGTATTCATTTACAAACTGTATACATGTTATTATACTAATAAATTATGCCCATAATAAAACTTCTACAAGTAGAATTTTTAAATACAAATATGTAAAGCAAATTTCTCCTACTTTCTGGCTGTATCTCCATGGATTGTTTTGAATAATCTCCAGAGGGCACACATCTACCCTGTTCCCACTGAGTGGACTGCTGGCCTGGACAGGACAAGTACAGGCTAACCTGTGCTTTCTTTCAAATCTACAAGTCTGCTGATTAGCAACTATCCTGATGTCTTTAATTGTTAGGAATAGGATGAGGCAATACTTGAAAAAGATAGCACATTTTCTCAAGAACAATATTTCTAGAGGCTGTGTGCAATGGTGAAAAAGAATTTTCCTGGTATCTAAGCTGTTTGTCATATTGTGGAAAACATTCTGCTCAAAACAAAGTTAAAGCCAGTTTGAGAGCAGCCAGTAAAATAGATTTAGGGTTATACAAGATTAATCACTGCAGATGGTGATTGTAGCCATGAAATTAAAAGATGCTTACTCCTTGGAAGGAAAGTTATGACCAACCTAGATAGCATATTCAAAAGCAGAGACATTACTTTGCTAACAAAGTTCTGTCTAGTCAAGGCTATGGTTTTTCCAGTGGTCATGTATGGATGTGAGAGTTGGACTGTGAAGAAAGCTGAGCACCAAAGAATTGATGCTTTTGAACTGTGGTGTTGGAGAAGACTCTTGAGAGTCCCTTGGACTGCAAGGAAATCCAACCAGTTCATTCTAAAGATCAGTCCTGGGTGTTCTTTGGAAGGAATGATGCTAAAGCTGAAACTCCAGTACTTTGGCCACCTCATGCGAAGTTGACTCATTGGAAAAGACTCTGATGCTGGGAGGGATTGGGGACAGGAGAAGGGGACGACAGAGGATGAGATGGCTAGATGGCATCACCGACTTGATGGACTTGAGTGAACTCCGGGAGTTGGTGATGGACAGGGAGGCCTGGCGTGCTGCGATTCATGGGGTCGCAGAGTCGGACACGACTGAGCGACTGAACTGAACTGAACTGAAGATTTTAACACAAATTGAAAAAAAAAAAAAAACAAACTAATGGATAGGCATGGGACTAACGTGTGGAATTCCTCAACTTTTACTTTAAAAGTAATTTTTGGTTAATTATATATGATAGTTTAAAATGTATATATTTTGGGTTATATCAAATCAGAGCACTTTCCACAGCATATTCATTTGGATATTTCATAAAATATACACAACAAAATAGCAGATTGGTATATACATATAGTCATGAAAGAACATTTATATTACTTAAACAGTTAAGTCAAATAATAAGAAATATTTTAAAACAATGGGTGTTTTATTTATAAGCTAAAGAACATTTTGTTTTCTCCTGGGCTCATTCCAGTTCCACCTTCTGTAGTCTTAGCTGTGTTTCAAAGTCCCCCTCTAATTTTATTTCCTTCTCTATTACTTTGAAATCTGTCCTCACTATAGTCAGAACTAGTCACTTCCCTCTAGTCCACATGTTGTATGTTGTGGCATTTGGAATCATCAGCCTGAAAAATAATATCAGCTATTTTGCCCCGGATCACAGTTTGTAGATGACAGATCAAAGAAGAGCTCAAGTCTGACTGACTGCAGAGTCCAAACCCTTCTGCAGACAGCATGTTATGAAGTATTGTCACTACACTGGGATCCCTTAAGGCCTGGCGTGGTAGCATTGTAGCATCAAACCATCTGACCACTAATGTATCATTAACCATCTATTGTGTTTTGGGAAGAGTCAAAGAAGAACAAAAATTTTAGACATAGAATATAATATAAGCCCATTCTCTCAAGTAATAAATTTCTCTTATTTTCAGTATCTCTCCACCTAAATTGTATTCTGTTTCCTAATATTTTTCTCTAGAATAGTACACTATTGTAATCCCTGACTTTTACTCCATATTCCTTTCCATATTTTTTCCTTAAAAAAACTGACAAAAATATATTTTAAAGAACAATATAATTTTCAAGTGCCAATGCAATGACTTTTAAAACTATACATTAAATATGCATATAATGTGAATACGTATACTCAAAGTAGCTCTTTTTGCATTTATCATTTCAAATTACCAAACATTTGTGATTCCTCATTTTGTATATGGTACTATGCTAGAAGCTGCAAGACCATGCCAGGCCTTTGTGGACCCAAATCTAGTCACTGTATTTCATAAATACTAGATGTTAGTATTTGAAAAAATAACATCTCTTTTAGGGAGATATAATTTGACCCACAAGTTTCCAACCGAAATGTGTTTAAGAGAGAGTAGAGTTTATTTACGTGATTATTTTTATTATTATCACTTTCCCCTACTGACTGTAATGTGTATTAAACACTTTGACTCCTCTTTAGCAGGAGCTGAAAGACTACAGCCTACATGTGAATTACACCCAATCACCTGTTTTGATAAGACTCATCAACTGAAAATAGATTTTTAAAAGATACTAAACAAATCAAAAGAATATTTTATAACATGTGAAATGTATATAAAAGCCCAAGATAGGTGCCCATAAATATTGTTCTATCAGATCATAATCACTCATTTATTTATCTTCCATGGCTACTTTTGTGCGGCAATGACAGAATTGAGTAAATACCACAGAGACTGCAGGCCCAGAAAACCTTAAATATTTACTGTCTATCTCTTTACAGAAAAAGTTTGCCAACCTCTGACTGACAGTGATGAAAGGGAAAAGGGGAGGAATATAAAATTATAGATATGAATGCACAGAGAAGTCTCCAGTGAGTACATGAATTTATATTTAAAAGACTTTTGAAAAAATACGAAAAGAAATATGAGGGAAAGATTCAGAAGAAGGAAGGAATAATTTTGAGAAGCAGCAAGAAATATATGAAAATGTCAGTGAGGCTAAAAGCCCAGAAGATTCTGAAGCTTGTGAAAACTATTAACAGCAAGAAAAATGACTCTTATAAGTAAAGGAAACAAGAATGGTGTGTAAGAATGCCACTGGGGTGAATGGTACAATGCTACTGAATAGAGAAAGTTAAGTCGATTACTTAACTCTCTAACTGTTAACTCCTTAAGTATGTTTCTGTCTTTTCTATGAAGATTCATCATCACTTGTAAAGAATAAAATTAGTGGTAATAAGAAGAAATGGAAATTAACACAGTAAAATAGTGAAAAATACTCATCTGCTCTTGTTTATTTTCAGGCTTGGGTGAACAATAATCTCAGGATATCAAAGGATATAATCTCAGTCCACCAGGAAGTTCTTGGTAATCTTTAGGAGTTTGGAGAGAATTGAAAAGGTGCTTAAAATATAGGATTAGATTAAAAATCTAAAAAAAAAAAAAGAGAGAGAGAGAGACTGAAAACTATGGGATCAAGAGCTTGCTATGACTCCCAGTAAAACTCTAGAATAAATTGTTGAGTCTTTAAGAACTGAGGAAGGAAAACTGGGATTAGGAAGATAAAAGATTTATTAAGAAAATCACACCAGAAAAACCTCATATCAGTTTTAGATAGGATTATAATATATACGGAGGAGGTAATGGCACCCCACTCCAGTATTCTTGCCTGGAAAATCCCATGGACAGAAGAGCCTTGTAGGCTGCAGTCCACAGGGTCACTAAGAGTAGGACACGACTGAGCGACTTCATTTTCACTTTTCACTTTCATGCATCGGAGAAGGAAGTGGCAACCCACTCCAGTGTTCTTGCCTGGAGAATCCCAGGGACGGGGGAGCCTGGTGGGCTGCCGTCTATGGGGTCGCACAGAGTCGGACACGACCGAAGTGACTTAGCAGCAGCAGCAGCATAATATATAGAGTCCTTTGACAGGTTCTCTCCAAATATCATTTGTAGAAGATTTAGAAGGGATGATGTTTGCAGTTATTAAGAGGTATCATCAGTGCACTTATGTGGATTTATAATTAAAGTACTTGATTAATGATATTCTTCGATGTGCTGATTAATGAATTAAGGAAATTAATGAATTTCTCATTAATTCAGCATTCATTCATTCATTAATTCTCCAGGATTTATATTATTATCTTATTTCTTTCTCTTTTTTACCAATGAATTGGTCAAGAGTATTGCTGCACAACGCTTAAATTTGCAGAAACTCAGTAACTGCAAGGAATAGCTAGAATGTCTCATGGTAAAGACAAGATGCAAATAAGATCTTCAGCGCATGCATGCTAAGTCGCTTCAGTCGTGTCTGACTCTTTGCAACCCCACGGGCTGTAGCCCACCAGGGTCCTCTGTCCATGAGATTTTCCAGGCAAGAATACTGGAGTGGGTTGCCATGCCCATCTGCAAGATCTTCAGAACCTAAAGCAAATCTTATAATTAAATGCCAAACAAAACAAAGCAAAACATGAACAACAAAACCAAAAACAAACAAGTAAAACAAAATTGCGGTTCTGAAAACCAGTTGCACATTAGAGTTAGAGGTTTTTACTTAATTGGTTTTGGGTACAGGCTGAGTATTTTTAAGAGGCATTTCAGTTGATTCTAAGTTCAGTCAGAGCTGAGAATCATTTGGAATACACTAACTGTGAAAGATAAGGAGGGAGTGACAAGTGGAATAACCACAGTCCAGTACAAGGTATGGAAATGTTTAGAGGATTGTGTGAACTGTAAAATCAATGAAGCGATCGTGAGATGGGACAACCAAAGAAGCTAAAATGACCATTAATTATAAATATTGAATAGAATTAGGAAATAGTAAAAGTAACTCCCATTTTTCAGGCAATTACTCTTGTATCAGGCACAGTAAAAAGGACTTTAAAAGCATTATACAGTCATCCTCAATTTGCAGTGGAGAAAACTGAAGTTTAGTGAGGTTAAGTAACTTATCTAAATCACCCAGCTAGCATCTAGTGCGGCAAGGGCTTAATGAATGCTATATGGTAGTAAACTGAGGAGTGCGTGGAGAGACTAATTGTATCAGGAATTTATTAGAAAGGGAAATCTAAGTGATATTTTAATGAAGAACTGGTGTTGAAGTGAATATAGATAATGAATATAGAAAAATAGAAAATTTAAATATTTTCCCAAGATTTTCCATCCAAGAGCTGGGAATATTTGTAGGACCTATGAGAAGAAATGCCGTGGTAGGCAAGAGGGCTCATTTTTTGGAGAAAAATCATTTTGGCTTTTAATAATAGTTATTATTTATAAAGTAGCTGTGCCAAGCATTTTACATTCATCTCATATAACCCTAGGTACTATTAGCATTATTCTATTTTAAAGGAGTTGTCCAGATGATGGATTCAGTGCTATATTCGGGATTTGAACCTAGGTCTTTGTAAGTCAGAGCCTACACTCTGAATCAACTGGCTATATGTATAACATATTGAATGTAATGTAACTGTGCAATATCTAAGCAGAAATGTGCCAGAACCATTGGAAATATGGAGTAGAACACAGACAAAATAATTGATTATATGTTCAGAAAACTAATAGCTTATAAATAGATCTATTTATTTTTAACTATTTAATTGAAGTACAGTTGATTTAGAATGTGTTCATTTCTTCTGTACAGCAAAGTAATTCAATAATACATATATGTCTATAGATTCTTTTCATATTCTTTTCCATCATGATTTGTCACAGGATATTGAATGTAGTTGGGTTTCCAGGTGGCACTAGTGGCAGAGGATTTGCCTGCCAATGCAGGAGATGAGGATTTGATCCCTGGGTCAGGAAGATCCCCAGAGTAGGAAATGGCAACCCGCACCAATATTCTTGCCTGAAAAATTCCATGGACAGAGGAGACTGGTAGGCTACAGTCCACGGGGTTGCAAAGAATCATACACAACAGGGCGACTAACCACACACATTGAATATAGTTCACTGTGCTTACAGTAGGATGTTGTTTATTCCCTCTCTATATAATAGCTTACATCTGCTAACCTCAATCTCCCAATCCATCCCTCCCCCACCTCTCTCTCCCTCTACCTCTCCCCCTTGACAACCACGTTTGTTCTCTATATGTCTGTGAGTCTGTTTTCTGTTTTGTAGATGTTCATTTGTGTCATATTTCAGATTCCACATTAAATGCTATCATGTGGTATTTGTCTTTACTTTCACTATAGGAAAGGTATGTCTTTTACTTCACTAGGTCCATCCATGTTGCTGCAAATGGCATTATTTCATTCTTTTTATGGCTGAGTAATATTCCATTGTATATACATCTTCTTTATCCATTCATCTGTCAACGGATATTTAGGTTATTTCTTGTGTCTTTGGCTATTTTTAACAGTGCTGCTATGAACACAGAGTGCCTGTATCTTTTTGAGTTATAGTTTTTTCTATGTATATGCCCAGCAGTGGGATTGCTGGATGATATGGCAACTCTTGTGACTTTCCTTGTGGCTCAGCTGGTAAAGAATCCTCCTACAATGTGGGAGACCTGGGTTTGATCCCTAGGTTGGGAAGATCCCCTGGAGAAGGGAAAGGCTACCCACTCCAGTATTCTGGCCTGGAGATTCTGTGGACTGTATAGTCCACCGGGCCGCAAAGAGTCAGACACAAATGAGCAACTTTCACACACACGGCAACTCTATAGTTATTCTTTTTTATATTTTTTAAAATTTTAATTGGAGGCTAATTACTTTACAATATTGTGGTAGGAACTTCGATAATGTTTCCATATAGTGGCTTCACCAATTTACATTCCTACCAACAGTGTAGGAGGGTTCCCTTTTTTCTACACCCTCTGGAGCATTTGTTATCTGTAGACATTTTAATGATGCCTGTTCTGACTGTTGCGAGGTGATACCTCATTGTAATTTCGATTTGCATTTCTCTAATAATTAGCAGTGTTGAGCATCTTTTCTTTTGTCTATTGGCAACCTGTAGGTCTTCTTTGGAAAAGTGTCTATGTAGATCTCCTATCCATTTTTCGACTGGGTAGTTTTTGTTGTTGAACTCTATGACCTGTTTGTATATTTCGGAAATTAAGCCCTTATCAGTTGTACC
Organism: Capra hircus; assembly: GCF_001704415.2. Classification (NCBI taxonomy): domain Eukaryota; kingdom Metazoa; phylum Chordata; class Mammalia; order Artiodactyla; family Bovidae; genus Capra; species Capra hircus. The sequence continues at coordinate 45,867,352 of NC_030812.1, read as the reverse complement.
ATTTGCAAATATTTTCTCCCAATCTATAGGGTGCCTTTTCATTTTGTTTATGGTTTCCTTTGCTGTACAATAGTTTGTAAGTTTGACTAGGTTTCATTTGTTTATTTTTGTTTCTACTTCTGTTGCCTTGGGAGACTATACTAAGTAATTTTAAGTGAAGCATTAGCACATAAACATCTTTGTCATAAATACAGTATATAAAATGTATAAAACTATAGGTAGTATCTATCCATCATTTATAATATATATATGAAATATATACTCTTTTTATACAATTCCTTGCTGCTCCTTTGGAGGAAAAATCTCTTGCTTTTTGTCATGATAATACTGTTATTTTTCTTATGCCTCAAGTCAAACAAAAGAAGACTAAAGTTACTTTGACTCTTGTATTCTAAATATGTTTGTTTTTAAATAACTTGGCTTCTGTTTTTATCATTATTTTTGCATCTTTACTGAGATGTAATTGACATTTGATAAACATACATTTAAAGTGCATGCTTTGATGAGTTCTGACATATGTATACACATGTGAAATCATTACTGCAATTAAAAAACATTTTCATCAATACCAAGACTGTCCTGGAACCCTTAATAATCTGTCCCTGTCTCCACACTCATTCCTAGGCAACCACTGATCTGCTCTGTGTCCCTACAGATAGGTTTTCAATTTCTAAAATTATGTAAAAATAGACTCATAGATTATGTATGTTTTTTTCTCTGACTTATTTCACTCAGAATGATGATTCAGAGACTCATCCATGGGTGTATATTAATGTTTTGCTCCTCTTTATCTCTATGACGTATTCCACTGTATGGATACATCACAATGTGCTTATCTGTTCTCTTGTTGACAAATATTTGGGTGGTTTCCAGTCTAGCATGACAAATAAATCTGGTAAGACAAAATCATGTTCTTGTCTTTGTGTAGACATATGCTTTCATTTCTTTTGGGTAGACACCCAGGAGTGGAATACCTGAGTTATACGTAGATTACTTTAGCTTTTAAGAAACCGCCAAACTGTTCTATACCAGCAGTGCATGAGTTCCTGTTCCTCTGTATCCTTACCAACACTTGGTAAGATCACTCTTTTTGATTTTAACTATTCTAATAAACATGTAGTGATGTCTCATGTAGCTTTATCTTTCCCTGATACTAATGATATGGAGCATCTTTTCATTTATTTGTCATCCTGTAGCTTCTTCAGTGAAGTGTCTTTCAAATCTTTTTCCTATTTTTAAGCATAGATTTCTGTCTTCTTCTTATGGAGTTATATGAGTTCTAAATACAAGTCCTTTGTCAAATAAATGTTCTGCAAATATTTTTTCCTGTGTTAAGCTTTGGTTATACTGTTAAAAGTAATAGTTTGCCTCAATCAATAAACATTTTCTTCTAAACCACTTCTAGGTTGTACCATATCTTAAATGTTAATAACTACATCCATTATAACAAAGCTCTCACACTTACAAATTGATGAAAAATTTTATTGAATTCTCCATGAAGTACAAAGAGAGTTTACTTGGTCACATAGAAAAGTCTGTATTTTCCAAAATGATAAGAGCAAAAAATATATTTTATGATTGGCATTTTTTCTAGAAGGTTATATTTTTACCATTTTATCTGATAGTATAAGTAATAATAATGGACTAATTTCATTGCATAAATATTCATTGCTGAGAGAATCTCAGTACCACTTCATTAAATTCGTTTTCACTAAAATTAATAATTTTCTCCTGCCTCAATTTTATTTTTTCTGATTTTTTTCCAATTCCTGATTCTGTGGGTTCATGATTTCTCTTTAGTCTTTCACACCTTTTTCCCCTCCTCAAATTAAAACTTTCACTTGGTAGTAAGCAGATTATCTTTTAAAGTAACAGGACAAGTCATCGTCAGCAAACATCTGTATTTATAGCAAAATGCAGCATTTGCTAAATTCTAGCCCTTTCTTCTGCATCCTTCTGCCAAAACTGATAACCAGCTTTACATTTATAAAGTTCTATTTTTAGTTGTCTGAAAATCCTGGACAGTGCCTTTATAAGTTCATATCAGAAAATGTTATAATTTTAAAATGCCAGATGGTGGTCAATATTACTATAAAAGTCAAAAGTGAAAAAGAAATGGAAGATATTCCAAGTGAAGAAACTTTGTGACTTAATCTTTGTGATTTTATCTAATGATGTAAACATATTTCTATCTCTAAAAGAGTAACTCCTTCACAGAATGACAATTAAATTTGATCTAGAGTGCCACTAAAAATTAAGACCTTCTATCAGTTATACAGAAGACAGTAGATTATAGGAAAAACTCTAGTTGTTGGAGTGTTTTCAATCAAATGGAAATAAATCTTAAGTGTTGTATAGCATTTACTTCCTTTTGCATCTAAGTTGAATTCAGTACTGACAAATGATCTGTAATAGGAAGTATTTTGTCTCTGTTCATTTGTGTGCAAAGCTGTCTATGTGAAGTCGCTTCAGTCGTGTCCGACTCTGTGTGAACCCATAGATGGCAGCCCACCAGGCTCTGCCGTCCCTGAGATTCTCCAGGCAAGAACACTGGAGTGGGTTGCCATTTCCTTCTCCAGTGCATGAAAGTGAAAAGTAAAGGTGAAGTCGCCCAGTTGTGTCCGACCCTCAGTGACCCCATGCTGCTGCTAAGTCACTTCAGTCGTGTCCGACTCTGTGCGACCCCATAGACGGCAGCCCACCAGGCTTCCCCGTCCCTGGGATTCTCTAGGCAAGAACACTGGAGTGGGTTGCCGTTTCCTTCTCCAATGCATGAAAGTGAAAAGTGAAAGGGAAATCGCTCAGTTGTGTCTGACCCTTAACATGGACTGCAGCCTACCAGGCTCCTCCATCCATGGGATTTTCCAGGCAAGAGTACTGGAGTGGGGTGCCACTGCCTTCTCCGGTACTGAAACACAAATCAGAACTGCCCTTTACCCCTCTTATTAACAGATCAGCTTTGACATTCAACAATTATATTTCAAAAATTAATAACTAGTTGAAAAAATAGCTCTATTTTCCTTAGCTCCTTTAACTCAATTTACAGTAAATGTAAGTACAGAACTCAATTTACAGTAAATGTATGACGTAAGTACAGTTCACATTTACTTGGCATAAGGCTGTACTAAGATAAATGTCAACTAAACTTATTCTCTACCAAGACTCTCTTCTTCCACATCACCAGTTCAGCATTCAGTTCAGAAAAAAAATTAGCAACGGAACAATGATTACCAAAATATGTTTTATGGTACTCTTTCCCTTGAGATGGTAATAGGCAGGACCTTAAGAAATTCTATGCTTGAATATATCAGGTGGCTGCAGACTTTTATTTGTTAGCTTGGGCTACCATAACAAAATTCCATAGAGCTCTCTTTCTAGCTTGCAGGTGACTACCTTCTTTCCGTGTCTTCATATGGCAGAGAGAGAGGGCACTCAAGCCAACTTATCAATAATTTGGAGGGAGTTGTTTAGTTTGCCTACTGGAGACATGTGCATCCTTGACACACTAAATGGAGGGCACTGGAAGGATAATGGTAACAAAGTCACTTCTATAAGGGGTGACTGCCACCCACTCTTGGTGGGTATCTTTAAAAATAAGAGGGAATGCAGCTGCTTTAATGCAATATCCCTCTCTAGCCTCCATCTCTCTTCTGCCCTCCTCAAATAGGTATAGATTAATAAGTGGCCAACCAAAGGATGAATAATCTGAAGCTTTGGGGTACCTATATGAACTTTTTCTCTCTTGTTTTGTTTTCTGATTACTGCTTTCTGATGCACTCTGTCAAATATTTTCCTTCATCTGGAATAACACCTTGGGCAAACCTCAAAGCTTTCCAAGTCCTTCTCTTCATACAGAGAGACTCATTTTCTCTGAGTGGCTTTCTTTTGTTTTCTTGTTTGGGTTTTTCTTTTTCGATTTTTGAGTGGGACGAGGAGGAAAGACTCATCACTCTGTGAACTTAATAACCACATTTCTCCTTGAATCTTCTCTTCCCAAGGTGGTCCTGATATAGACAGGAGGATGTGTCTGGCACAGTGTAGACTCAATAAATGAGAAACAAGCTAAACTACTGGTTTATATTTGAAGACCTTCCCAACAGCTAGAAAGACCCCATTTGTTTAAAAATCAAATTTCTTGCCTCAGTTTTGCATTGTAACTACTAACCAAAAAGAAAATTCTAAGAAGATAGCCTTATCTAGACTTATTTTCTTTTGCACTTATCATTAATTTAGCATTTACAGATTCTTAAAGCAAAACATTTTTCCACTGTTGAGTGACAAGCTATACTCAGTGATATACAAATCAAACCTCTAAGTGGTCAAGAATACAAAATAAAATTAAGTACTATTGAGTGCCTACTATGAATTTGTCACAGGGTAAGAACTTGAATGAAGCAGAAGTGATTTAAAGTTGGTATAAAAACAAATAAATAAATAAAGTTGGTATAAACTCTAAGGAACTTATACTGTAGCTGGAGGCTAGCATATAAACATGATGATTGGTTCAAGATCTTAGAAAGGGAGACAGGGGAGGTGAGAGGCATTCCAGCATAGATGTTTGGAGGCATGGGTTCTGAAGCAACACTACCTGAGTTTTAATCCTGATTGCTCTTCACTGCTATCTCTGTCAAGTTTCTTAACCTCTCTGTGTCTCTCATACTTAAAAAGCAGATTCCTATAAGCAGAATTCCTGAGCAATTCCTATATTATAATAGTAGGAGAAAGATCAGAAAGGATTAGGGACAGATGAAGGAAGTCACTGATTGCAAACATTTGGACTTTATTCAGTAGCAGAGACCCAGGGAGCTTATAAAATTGGTGCGGAGCACCACAAAAACAAAGTTTTGGCAAACTAAACTGGTTAGGTAGGACGGTTTGGGATAGGGACAAGACAGAGAATATAATAATAATAATAGTCAACTTTGTAAGATGCTTTGCATGACCTTTGCAAGTGCAAAAAAATTAGCTATTATTATGTTCAGACAATGTGCTGAGCACTTTATATGGGATATTTCTATGGACTGAATTCTGCCCCTCCTCTTCAAATCCGTATGTTGAAGCCCTAACCTCCAGTATGATAGTATATGGAGATAGGGCATTTAAAGAGGTAATTAAGGTTAAATGAGGATAAAACATGGGGCCCTATGATTCGTGTCCGTATGACAAAGAGATAGGAGAATGTAGGTGCATAGAGAAAAGGCCACGTGAGGCCACAGTGAGAAGGTGGCCGTCTACAAGCCAAGGCCTCAGGAGAAACCAACCTTACTGGCTCCCTGACCTCGGACTTACAGCCTCTACAACTGTTGCGAAAATAAATTTCTCTTGTTTAAGTCACCAAATTTTGTTATGGCAATTCTGGCAGACTAAGACAATGGCTCATTTGACCCTTATACTAGCCCAATGGAGAAATAGTCTGTCCATCATTGTGTCACCATTGAAGAAACAGAGGCTCAGAGAGCTTAAAATGAATTGCCTGACAGTTAATAAGTAGCAGTAAACAGAATTTAAATTTAAGCTGTCTTACTACAAATATTATAGTTCAGTTGTAAATTGATAAATGAAAGAATTTATACACATAAAAGGCAGATACATGACTTATTAGATTTATGAGACTTATTAGAGTTCTTAGATTCAGGCTAAAAAAAGGGGGATTATCACTAAATTATTGAGATTTTAGGCCTTGGGGTTCACACAAGTTAAATGAGTAGCTTGTGTGTGATGTGTGGTGTGTGTATAGTTTATATTAAATACTCTGAAAAGGTTGTTTAGAGCAGAAAGGAATTATGGCTTAAGTACTCATGGACCTAGTAATAGCAGACTTGAGTAAAATGAGGGAAGAGATATGGTACTACTGCGGAGGAAAGCAGTATTAAAGAATACAAAATGGTAAACAAGTAATGAGATGACATTTAAATGTGAATGATGAAAACAGATGTTTCATCTATTTTGTTATTGCCTATGTCTGTCTTTTCTAAGACACTAAATTAACATTTGGTGATATAGGAAAGAACGGTAGAGAAATGTTGAGATTTAACACTCGGAAGAAGTCATTAAAAATTTTTTCTCCCAACAGGAGCAATAACAGATTGAGACAGAATTTTCCTCGTCTCCTAACTAGGCTTTCTCTCTCTTCTTACTTAGGAAGGCCTTTTAGCTAGCTTCAATTCGAATGAAGGCGATAAAAACTTGGCCACCTTCACACGTGATTTGGTATCTGATACCCGATTGCTGTCTGTGTGTTTTAAGCAACAATGAAATAGCTGCCGGATTGTCAATTCCACAAATGCTGCACACAGAGGGTAACCGTTCAGTAATTCTAAACAAAAGGAGTAAGCCCCGAATACAATCATCGGTCATGGTCGTTGGTTTTATTACGCCCTTCTAGCTTTAGGGGTCTGGTTCTTCAATGCACGTTGAGAGACCCAGCAGAAGCACTGGTTGCTTTCTGAGAATGAGGGAACTATCCCATTCCTGGATTAGTGTTAGAAGTCGCTACTAGGCCTCTGCCAAGAACATCAGTTCAGCCGCAATGCGCCTGCCCAGACCGCAGCATTCTAGCTCTGCATACACCCCATAACACCAAAAACAGCTGTACGAGAAAATTCGAACCTGCAGCAGCAACCTCGCCCGCCGCGCTCCAAAGGTTTTAGCCAGCGCGGCTGCCTTGCCAGACTACAAATCCCAGCATTCACTCCTCACACGGGAGCCAATAAGGAAGCTACAAATTTCTTCAGCCAATCATACCATAACCCAGTATAACATGCCGACTGAATTATGGGGTTTGTGGTTTTCACGTGGCAACATTACACCATCGTGTTTAAGGCGATGTAGGCCCCGCGTCCGATTCCAAACGAAAGCTCCTTCTAATAATTATTCCGTTGGTGCCCCAGGCTAACCTGTTAATTAGTTTTATTCCCAGGCCTTGTGCGCCTTAAAAATCGTAAACTTTTTTTCTTACTGTCGTACAGGAAACAAGATTTTTCGGATGAAGTCATCCTCATCCTACTGGCCACCCGGTCCTTTAACCGTCGCTTTTAAATCTCGCGAGATCAGCTCCTTTGGGAGTAGGCAGGCTTCTGAAGGGCGGATCACGTGTAGATTGACATGGGCCTCAGCCAACAGGATTGCCCTTCATCTGGCGTCTCCGCAGCGTGCGTGGGGAGACCTCCGTGAACCCTGACCTTAGCTTTCCGTAGCGTCCCGCGTCTACCGTGCCCGCCCCCGGAGCGAAGGAGGCGGGTTTTGGCCTCTTGCCCTAGGGAACGAGTGCGGAGGGAGTGGAAGTGTCCAACTCTTCGGAGAGGCCCTGCTGTACTCCACGCTGCTCATGAGCCCGTTCTCCGGCGAGCAGCGCCGTCGTTAGGCCGGCCCCTTAGCCTCTGCTTCCCCCGGGACAGGCCCACGCCTTGCCGGGGAGGGGGCAGCCTGTCGAGGCGCCTCCCTAGTCAGCGTCTGCGTCGCGCTGCGACCCTGGAAGCGGGAGCTGCCGCGAGCGAGAGGAGGAGCCCCAGCGGCGGCGGGCAGCAGCACCAGCAACGCCGGCGGGCGGGATTGAGGCCGTCAACATGGCGAGCGCCTCGTACCACATCTCCAATTTGCTGGAAAAAATGACGTCCAGCGACAAGGACTTCAGGTGAGGCCGAAATCCGACCCTCAGTCCGCCTCGGCGGGCGTCCCCCATCCGCGGCCCTGGCCCTCACACAGGCCTTGCCCCACCCCTTTGGCCTTAACTGGTTGCTCGGCTTTCCTGACGCCTCCAGGCCACCCTCCGCTCCCCGATCCCAGCAGGCCCCTTTCCTCGCCCACCTTCTAGCCCCCTCCCCCCGTTATTTCCTCTAGGCCGTTGCCCATCTCGGTCATAGGCCCCTTCTGCGTCCCCCACCGCATGCTCTACCCTCCTAGGACGTGACTTCGCGTCCCAGGTAGCGTGAAGGGGCGAGATCACGCACCGCTGTGGGCAAGGGAGTCACTCTAGCCTTGGAGACGTGGAGGCCAGGCCTACCCGCCGGCCTGCCCGAGGCGCTAGGCCTCCCTGCTCGTGGGGCCCGAGCTGCTGCTGCTGCTGCCCACGCGGGGTCCCAGCTGCGTCTCCTTTAGCGCAGATGTGAGCAGGCCTAGGTGCATTCTGCTTGAACGATTTGCTTTTCCTCCCAAGTCTTCGGGGTTGTGTTATAAACTTTTTCTTTGGATTATCTCTTTAGTGAAGGTGGTAAGAAGGTGGAGGGGGAACTGGGATGGTGGAAACTTGACTCCTAGAGTTTTCCCGCCAGCATCTCTTGTCATTTTTCCTTGGCAGGTAAAAACCCAAGCAGGAACTCAGGGTTTCAGTCTTATTTCCTTTTACTCAAAATTACTGCCAGAAAGTTGAATTGCTGAACCTTAAACAAAAAAGTACAGGGAACAAATGGATCTTACTGAAAGGAGTTTTCTAATACGGGGGCGGTGAATATGAAGGTTTGTTATACAGTTCTGTTCCTGGAGGCTTGTGCTGTTGGTTCCAGACCTTGGTCGCATGCATATTGAAGAATTGTTATATTTTCACAGATTATCTTGGTTTTTTCCTCTTTTCTGTTTTACACAGTAGTAATTGCTACATTCCTTGCTTCCCGCCTTCTGTTCCATCACGAATTAAATAAGCTCCCGATCTGAAGCGGGTTTTTATGTTTTTTGATACTTGTTTTGTTTTCTAGTAGTTGTATTTTAAAGGGAAGAACAAATAGTCTTCAATTTGAATTTTGGTCGGAGGGTTTTTTCTTTTGTATGAACAGTACGTTTTAAAACCTGAAAACACACCCAAACCTTAGGTCCTGGGGGAACATTTTTCTGTTTGTTAAAGAATCATGAAAAATGTAATAATCGTGTTGCTAGTTAAATTGGTATGCTGGTATATTAAGAGAGCCAATGAAATACATTTTGGTTCTGTGGCTTCAAAGCCAAGAATGATTTTCAAAGTTTTGCTACCTAGGGAGTTTTTAAGTATTGCATTCAAAACTTTCAAAATTAGTTTGCTCATAATAAATATTTTAGTGTTTTGGAAAGAGACGATTATTTGGGGTATTTTTAGGTTTGTGAGTTTTAGTGTGAAAATAAAAATTATTGGGGGAAATAAAAGTTGTTTGTTCCTTAAAGGATTAGAATGTTGTTTCCCTTTGGAGCTTTGCTTGCTTTCAGTGCAAGCCATTGAAAATACAGAAATCAAGTCATGTGATAATACTGCATATGTGATATTGACCAAAGCCTCCTTACATTTTTTGTAAAAGAAAGTAATACATATATGCTTGAGGGTTTTTCACAAATTATATGGAAGAGTAATACTCAGTGTGGAACTTGATAAGGGTTATCTACCAGTTTGGGCTTGAATAAATCAAAACATTGCTTGGAGGATCACTTAATCTCCTAAAAATGATATCTTTCTAATAGTTGGTGAATATTATAGAAGATATGCCTAGGGACAGTAAGTGCCTTTCAGTAATTTGTCATAAAGCTATTCTTAATAACTATATTTTTAAGACCTGTAATACGCTCACACCGTTTAGTAATAGACAAGACTTTGAAACCAAAGCACTATGTATGTTAAATAACTGACATGTAAGAGATTAATTAAAACAGCATTTGCGGTCAAGTACAAGATTTTTCTGTATTTGAATAGATGTGTTCTATTTTAAAATGTTGCTCTCTAATTTCTCTTTAGAAATTTATATACTTGTTTATTTTGCTGGAAATACCACAGTTGTAGTCACATTTTTAAAAATACCTAATGCTAGAAGGATCTTGAGGACAAGATTAATTAGCATTATAGAAGATCTTAACGTATGCAGACTACTTTACCTTGTGCCAAGGGGAAAAGAAAACAGTACATCCAAAAGGAAAAAAAAATCATTTTCCTCATGGTGGAATCCAAAGAGAATAAGACTACTAGTCACAAATACAGGTTCTCATCCTGTAGGATTCTTGTTGTAAACTATCTGATATCTTGGGCAGGCTACTTTGAGATTAAATTTTTGCTTTTGAGAAACTTGCATATGGATGATTACAAAAGGTCCCTTACAGGCCCAGATTTTCAGGTCTCTGAATAACAACATAGATTTTTAATGTGAAGGGGGAAAATAAATGGATGCAGGCTTCTAAATTTTAGAATCTTTTTTTTGTTGTTGTTGTAGGACTTAAATTATAGGCTCAGATTCATTGGGAGAGAAAACCAAAACCTAGTGTCCTTTTTCTTTCATGTTTTAGCATTCTGTATTCTTTGAAGATGGGATGGTAAGGCTTAGTGCTTGTTGATTATGTAGATAAGAGAAGAAAACTTTAATATGCACAAATAAAGCAAATGCTTCGCTTATAAATATTAATCCTGAATATTCAGTGGGTTGAGGTAACTAATGATACTCTGCTTTTATTTTCATGTATTTCACCACCAACTGAATTAAAGTATTCCAGGGAATCAAAAGCTAAACAAAATTTTTACCATTGTTTTATCTCTCTGTACGTAATAGTTAATATTTACTGTGGACTTTATACACTTACCCTTACAACTTTAATAAAGTGGACACAAGCTGTCTCTTACAGTTGAGGAAACTTCGATCTGGCAGTAAGTGCTTGCCCAAGGTCAGTTTGACAGCAGCAGATCTAGGATTTCCAGATACCCTCAGGGCATAAACTCTCAACTACCATACTCTACTTCACCAAGGTTTTTACCAGGGGACATTAAGAATAAGACCTTAAATTTCAGTTCTAAGTTAGGCTTATGGAATATTTTGTGCTAAAAGACACTTTAAATTCCCTAAGAGGGACTCCAGAAAGTTGAAGATTAGTGCTTGCCTTCAGTATTACCTGCATGCTTGTTGAATGGTTAAGACATTTGTGAAAAGATAAGGAACCCAGGGCTATATGTAGCTTTCAGGCCTTCGTGGCAGAGAACATGAAAGCAAGGAGATTGACCTGCAGGTGTGATCTGAGCTAGGTCTTGAAGTTCTAGTTAGAGAAAATGAGTACAGGTGTGAGAGCACTCTATACAAAACACCACTCAGGGAGAGAGTATAAATAATCTTGTTAGACACGGCAGGGACCTTGTCTTATTGAACTGAATCCTCCACTTAATTTAGGGCCTTGGTTCTGGGAGTTCTCAATAGATAACTTGTTTTAGTTGAATTGGATTTTAATTCCAGAGTTAAGAAAAAAAACATAAGGATTGGGAAAGTTTCTTTAAGAAATCATTGTAAAATCTACCCAAATTATTTGATGCGATCTTGAAATAATTCACCTGCATTTTAGAATTTCCCAGCTTGATAATGGTTTGTCACCAAATTAATTTATGTGTTTTGACTATTGGAAAACATTTGCCCTTGAAAACTGTTTAAAGTGCTAATAAAAATATCAGGCCTGTTATGGAATCATCAGCTTTCAGAGTTGGAAGGGACCTTACAGATCCTGTAATAGCTGAAAGTGCTGTGTGGGCATTTATAATAATGTGTTATGGGAAGATTGAAGGCAGGAGGAGAAGGCGGCAACAAAGGATGAGATGGTTGGATAGCATCACTGACTCAGTGGACATGAGTTTGAGCAAACTGCAGGAAATAGTAAAGGACAGGGAAGGCTGGCATGCTGCAGTCCATGGGGCTCAAAGATCAAACAGCTGAGCAACTGAATGACAACAGTTATAACAGGAGAGGCTCTTCTGCTTGTGCTTGAAGAAAAGTAGGTTTAATCAGAAGAAATAGATTTGTAGAGATTTAAGAAGGTGATTTCTGAGCATTTTCTAAGTACTTTGCCTGTTGATGGCAGTAATTTACATGATTTCACTTAATGTGATTTGGAGGGAGGTGTGGATGCAGGTACTGCTAACACTCATTATCAGCAATAGTTAGGTCTCACCACTGAAAAAGAGGAGAAAGGGACCTCATTGAGGAAACTGGGAAGAAGAAACCTGACTAAAAATGAGTTTTATTTACATGAACAATATTAAGACTGTCCCAAGTTGATTCATGACTAAGAGAAGTAATGAGAAAAGGTGAGATAGCGGTGGGGTGTGTATGAAATCTTTGAAAGGTAATTTGTTCATTGGGAGATGCAGTTTGCCAGTAGCCTTTAAATCTCTGTTGGAAGCAAGAGTAAACTTGTGTTTGTGTATTAGAAGTGTTGTGAAAACCACTCACTGTACAGTACAGAGTATCTCTTTCTACCATTATTTCTGCCTCTCCGCATTGGATTTATTTAAGATGAGTAAGTTTACTTCTCAGGTAACTTTCAGTTCGGTAGAATAAGCCAAGTGTGTTCAGTTGCAGTCTCTGACTGTCTAGCTTATAACTTTTTGTGCAGAGCCTTGGCACAGTTTCTAATGATGGTAGCACCAAAATATTTGAGTAAATGAGATGACACTGCCTGCAGGTTAATCCACCTGGGACTTCCATAGAAGTCTGCTTGTTAACAGCTTCCTCCTCTCCCACCTTAAAACTTATTTTTTCTTATTTTGTCTTGTTAATGTTACCATCCACCAAATGTCCCAGTTGATATCACCGTTTCTTCTTTGCTTTAGTTCCCTGATGAGTATTTCTCAAATTAGTCTCCTTATCTCAGGCCTCTTTTTAATGCAGTATGTTGGTAGTTCTTCCATTAGAATTTTCTTCCTAAATATCACAGCTGATCATTGCCTTCTGCATTGCCTCCCATAGATGAGATAAACTCCACCTAAGCTGACTGAAATTACTGTCCCTCAAATTGATAACAATCTCCAGGTAACTTAGTGGGTGATTTCTTTGCTCTTTTATTTCGTATGTAAACACTGTTTGCCATTTTTTCCTTCTTGAAATTTTCATATGTATAGGTGTCCCTCCCACAGGTTTGGGTTTGTTACCCTTTGTCTCAGTAAGAGGTTGTTAGTAGCTATTTGGATAATTTTGGTAAGGTCTCCCAGGGACAGAGGAGCCTGGTAGGAGGCTGTCTACGAAGCGATTTCGCAGCAGCAGCAGCAGCAAGGAGGCAGGGGTTTGTTTGCTTTAGAGTGGATGTTGTCAGAAAGGGGCAATTCGATCACTTGACATCTTAATAAATGTTATAAGGAGGCATGGTAAAGCAGAGGAACAGCTATTGTAAAGCAGAAGTTGCAGTCACTCTTTTAGTTAGGAGGATGTTTGGTATTTTGTGTTGCTAAGTGAGGTTGCCTGAAATGGATGTTCTGTGTGATTATATATAGGAAAACAGTATCCTTTCACTGTAAGATACCTGTTGATCTGTTTGGATTATTCATTTGGACATTATAATTGGAGTTTAGCTATGAACCTCAGAACTACACTCCAGTTCCTGGACTGTAGAGGCTACTGGCCCCCCTTTCTTAGCATCTCTCCTTTCCCCCCAAATCTTCATTTTTTTGGCCAAGAGCAGATGAAACTGGTCTTCAGGGCAGTAATTCATGATGTTGACGGCTTCACTTTTGCTGGGATTTTGTTGATTAGGATCAGAGGAGTGGCCATTCAGTGTAGTCTGTAGTGGAACTAGGCTTGTTAATTCTCTCTCCCTCTGATGTAAGATGAGTGATTGCACCATCTAATGTGTGACGGTGGTTATTCAATAACATTAAGACTGGACAGGATACATACCCGCTGTAACACCCAAATCCTGTGTTTTCCCTCCTGTTTCTTTGTGCTTAACTCATCTGTTACTACCCCCATATCTAATCCATTTCAAAAGCCTGTTAATTTTTAATCTTGCAAATCTCAAATAGGGTTGTTCCTTGTTTTACAGTAGTTACTTGTCTAATATGTATTTCTTCTGGAAGACGCATCATGACCTTCTTGTGTGCTATCAGGGACAGTAGATAGCGCTTCAGCACTGCACCCGGAGGGGTCATTCTAAACAGCAAAATTACCAACAAAAAGCACAGACATGCCAAAAAAAAAACAAAAAAAAAAGTGGCACCAGATAGACTGAGAAGAGGGTGCTTGTTTACAGTGTGAGAGGTGAAATAAGGCAGACCATCACCTTGCGCATTGTCAGCTGGGAGTGTGTGCGGATGCGTGCTTTGGGTGCTGCAAATGTTTCGTGGTTCTTCACAAGTCTGCAAATGACATGAAAGCATTGGAGAGTTGATTTGGGGGTTGCAACACATTTTACTTTGCTAATAATGAGAATTGGCTGTGCGTCCGTTTTTCCGTCTCCATTGACTGTCATAACTCTAATTCCAGCTGCAGTAGCTCTCCTTACTGTTCTCCATTCAGTCTGCTAAATGAAGGTTGATTCTCTTCAAACTACTTTCCATAGTGTAACTAGAGTAATACTTGGAAAATGTTAATCTGATCATTCCACTTACTCTTCATCTCTACCTCAAATGCTTTTCGGTAGCTTCCCATCACTTTTATAATAAAGACTAGAATCTTAGTAAGGTCTTCAAATCTCTTTAATCTTTTGGCCCTTGCTTACTTGGTTATAACCTCCCCACTCTCCACACACAGTTCCTGTTCATGTTTAGGATCTCAGTCTTTTCTGATATACAACTTTCTTTCCAGTCTAGCTCATGTTATTATGTTATCCCATTGTCTTTGTATCATGTTCCTTTCCTTCATAGCATTTGTCTCAGTTCATAACTACATATGATGTAAGTACTCATATATGTAGTTTAAAAAAATCATTATGCCTCAATTCGATTGTTATGTAAGCTGCTAGGTAGCAGGAAGCACCTGTGTTTGCTTTTGCTAGCCCTTGTAGGTGTATGCTCGCACCTAGCATAGTACCTGACAAATAAAAGGTTCTCAGGACATAGTGAAATGAGTATATACAACCTTTCCCATCTTAACCTCAGCCTGTGTTTCCATCTTCCCATTAGGTTTCCCTGTGTCTCACACACTGAATTGCTTCTCAGTCTGGGGTGCTATGCTCCTCCCCAGCACCACCGCCATGCACACAGATTTAAAATCCCAAACCAGCTTTCTCCATGGAAACCCCTCTCAAACCTTTGAAATCCAAACTGTCAATTCTTTGGTGTGGTCATTGACACAGACCCTTGAGTATTTTTATAAGTTTGTGTGAGATTTGTCCAATTTACCTGTTTGTCTGCCATGTGAGATGAAAAGTTCAGAGGAGGGACTGGGTCTGAGTTTATCATTTCAGCCCTTAGTGCCATAGCTAAAGCAATAAATGTGTAAAAGACATTTTACAAATTTGCTTCTCAGTCTGCCATGGATAGCTTTCAAACTGGTCAAACAACTTCTTTTTAAGATTTATAGTGCAAACTTTTTAACACATTAACAGAGGGAACTTTCTGGTTTCAGGGTCACAATTAAAAAGTAATTCTTACTATTGCAATCTAGTTTTCTGATTTTTAAAAATATTATCTATTGCTAATTTTGCTGATGCTCATTTCAGCTTTTAAAAATGTTTAACTAGATTTTGAAATCAATAAACTTCTTTATTAGAAGTATAAGTTCTTTGAGGGTCCTTTGCTCATAATCCAACCTTTGTAGCATAACAGGCAGTGAATAAATAAATGGTAAATAAAGGAAGGCATCTTTGTACCAGTAGTTTCTTCAGAACTATAAAATAACTTTTTATTGGGATGATATGCTTTTTTAAATTCAAATTGATGATCCCTGTGTTTTCTCTTCAACTATATGATTAAAATTTCAGAGATCCTTAGGGGTTCCTAACTGATATGCCTGTCTAATGGATTTTATCCAAGTAAAATAATTGGTGAAGATGCTTTTCATGCTTTATGTGTAGAAGTGCGTGCATGGTTCTGTTCAGTTGATTTTTTCTTTTTAACTTTCTGGACTGTTAGGTGATTTTAAATTCATTTTTTTCATCATGTAAAATGGGAAGGGGCTTCCAGTTAGGAGAACTGTGTTAATTTTAAAAGGCACAGGCTTAATTTACCTGTGTTATCCCAATTTGACCATATGCTTTTCTTTTTAAGCAGTTTCACAAGACTTGATAAGAATTATGCTTGTGTGTAGTTTAAAACTTTGTCCTTTGGCAGTTGGTTCTTAAGGAAAGGAGGCTAGATGTCTGGTGGAACAGCTTTCTGCTTCAAAACATCCTTTTGAAAATACACTTGATTCTGGTGGTGGGAGTTGGGATGGAGGTGAGAGTTTGCATTTTGTAGTTTTCCCAGTGGTTTGTAACATGAGCTGCCCAATCTGACACTACAGCATTACACAGGAAGGTATTCTTTTTTTTTTTTGATAGAACTCCATAGTAGTTCATTTTATTTTTTTTTTTCCATTCAATTTATTTATTTATTTTTTAATTTTAAAATCTTTAATTCTTACATGCGTTCCTAAACATGAACCCCCCTCCCATCTCCCTCCCCACAAGATCTCTCTGGGTCATCCCCATGCACCAGCCCCAAGCATGCTGCACCCTGCGTCAGACATAGACTGGCAATTCGATTCTTACATGATAGTATACATGTTAGAATGCCATTCTCCCAAATCATCCCACCCTCTCCCTCTCCCTCTGAGTCCAAAAGTCTGTTATACACATCTGTGTCCTTTTTCCTGTCTTGCATACAGGGTCGTCATTGCCATCTTCCTAAATTCCATATATATGTGTTAGTATACTGTATTGGTGTTTTTCTTTCTGGCTTACTTCACTCTGTATAATTGGCTCCAGTTTCATCCATCTCATCAGAACTGATTCAAATGAATTCTTTTTAACGGCTGAGTAATACTCCATTGTGTATATGTACCACAGCTTTCTTATCCATTCATCTGCTGATGGACATCTAGGTTGTTTCCATGTCCTGGCTATTATAAACAGTGCTGCGATGAACATTGGGGTACATGTGTCTCTTTCAATTCTGGTTTCCTCAGTGTGTATGCCCAGCAGTGGGATTGCTGGGTCATAAGGTAGTTCTATTTGCAATTTTTTAAGGAATCTCCACACTCTTCTCCATAGTGGCTGTACTAGTTTGCATTCCCACCAACAGTGTAGGAGGGTTCCCTTTTCTCCACACCCTCTCCAGCATTTATTGCTTGCAGATTTTTGGATCGCAGCCATTCTGACTGGTGTGAAGTGGTACCTCATTGTGGTTTTGATTTGCATTTCTCTAATAATGAGTGATGTTGAGCATCTTTTCATGTGTTTGTTAGCCATCCGTATGTCATCTTTGGAGAAATGTCTATTTAGTTCTTTGGCCCATTTTTCGATTGGGTCGTTTATTTTTCTGGAATTGAGCTGCATAAGTTGCTTGTATATTTTTGAGATTAGTTGTTTGTCAGTTGCTTCATTTGCTATTATTTTCTCCCATTCAGAAGGCTGTCTTTTCACCTTGCTTATATTTTCCTTTGTTGTGCAGAAGCTTTTAATTTTAATTAGATCCCATTTGTTTATTTTTGCTTTTATTTCCTGAATTCTGGGAGGTGGATCATAGAGGATCCTGCTGTGATTTATGTCTGAGAGTGTTTTGCCTATGTTCTCCTCTAGGAGTTTTATAGTTTCTGATCTTACATTTAGATCTTTAATCCATTTTGAGTTAATTTTTGTGTGTGGTGTTAGAAAGTGATCTAGTTTCATTCTTTTACAAGTGGTTGACCAGTTTTCCCAGCACCACTTGTTAAAGAGATTGTCTTTACTCCATTGTATATTCTTGCCTCCTTTGTCAAATATAAGGTGTCCATATGTGTGTGGATTTATCTCTGGGCTTTCTATTTTGTTCCATTGATCTATATGTCTGTCTTTGTGCCAGTACCATACTGTCTTGATGACTGTGGCTTTGTAGTAGAGCCTGAAGTCAGGCAAGTTGATTCCTCCAGTTCCATTCTTCTTTCTCAAGATTGCTTTGGCTATTCGAAGTGTTTTGTATTTCCATACAAATCTTGAAATTATTTGTTCTAGTTCTGTGAAAAATGTTGCTGGTAGCTTGATAGGGATTGCATTGAATTTGTAAATTGCTTTGGGTAGTATACTCATTTTCACTATATTGATTCTTCCGATCCATGAACATGGTATATTTCTCCATCTATTAGTGTCCTCTTTGATTTCTTTCATCAGTGTTTTATAGTTTTCTATATATAGGTCTTTAGTTT
Source organism: Capra hircus (assembly GCF_001704415.2). Lineage (NCBI taxonomy): Eukaryota > Metazoa > Chordata > Mammalia > Artiodactyla > Bovidae > Capra > Capra hircus. The sequence continues at coordinate 45,849,338 of NC_030812.1, read as the reverse complement.
CTTTAGGTAGATATATTCCTAAGTATTTTATTCTTTTCGTTGCAATGGTGAATGGAATTGTTTCCTTAATTTCTTTTTCTACTTTCTCATTATTTGTGTATAGGAATGCAAGGGATTTCTGTGTGTTGATTTTATATCCTGCAACTTTACTATATTCATTGATTAGCTCTAGTAATTTTCTGGTGGAGTCTTTAGGGTTTTCCATGTAGAGGATCATGTCATCTGCAAACAGTGAGAGTTTTACTTCTTCTTTTCCAATTTGGATTCCTTTTATTTCTTTTTCTGCTCTGATTGCTGTGGCCAAAACTTCCAGAACTATGTTGAATAGTAGCCGTGAAAGTGGACACCCTTGTCTTGTTCCTGACTTTAGGGGAAATGCTTTCAATTTTTCACCATTGAGGATAATGTTTGCTGTGGGTTTGTCATATATAGCTTTTATTATGTTGAGGTATGTTCCTTCTATTCCTGCTTTCTGGAGAGTTTTTATCATAAATGGATGTTGAATTTTGTCAAAGGCCTTCTCTGCATCTATTGAGATAATCATATGGTTTCTATTTTTCAATTTGTTAATGTGGTGAATTACATTGATTGATTTGCGGATATTATCTTAATGTTAAAGACTTCCTAGATAAAATTCAAATCACACGCAAAGTAAAAGTAAAGAGGCACTTTTCTTCCCCTAAAAGCCTTGATGCAATTATAGTTGACCCCAGAACTATGGGTCTGAACTACACAGGTCCACTTAACATGGGAAAATTTTTCATTAAATGCATACTACATATACTACATGATCTGGATTGGTTGAATCTGCAGATGGAGAACTGTGCAGATGTGGATGTTGACTGTAAAGTTACACATGGATTTTTGATGAGATGTGGAGGGCTGTGGCAGGGGGCGCGGTACGTCGGGAGGATTGAAGCCTTTAATGCCCACGTTGCTCAAGGGTCAGCTTTATTAGACTGAATGAGTGTTCATTGAAGGTCCTGTCAGTAAATTTGAAATCAAGGCTAACCTGAGGAAAATAAAGCCAATGATACCTTATTTAAAAGAGTACATCAGGACTTAGATACAAGTGATAGCATTGGATTTGAAAACTGATTTTTATTAATGCTTAAAAATTTTAATTACTGACAAATTTTAATCTTATTAGGTTTATGGCTACAAATGATTTGATGACAGAACTGCAGAAAGATTCCATCAAGTTGGATGATGATAGTGAAAGAAAGGTAGTGAAAATGATTTTGAAGTTACTGGAAGATAAAAATGGAGAGGTACAGAATTTAGCTGTCAAATGGTAAGTTGTTTTTTACTTGCTTCCTACCACCTCAACTTTTAAAAAGTTCAGTATGGTAACTGGTAAATTTTCTTAGTTTTGTTCTATGTCTTTGTGGAGTGTTTTAGACTTTGCGGGTAACTTGACTTAGCATTTGTACTTGGTACGTAGACACATATCCTTATATGTAGTTTCTATATTGGCTAGAACAATAGTATTTATATCTTATGAAACTTTAGAAAGAGTAGTTCTCTTACTTATTCGGCCAGATTTTTTAGCTAGGTTAAAAGGCCTACTTACTATATATTCCAAGGCGGGGTGAAGTTTAAGAACCAATGATAAGGGAAGTAAAAAATAATAAGACTTAGTAAAGGATAGCAGCAGTTAAAACTATAGGTCACTTAACACTGATGATATAATAGTTACAAAGAATTCCCGTTACCTTGGAGAATGGTGCATTGAGAGCATCTTTTAGAGGTGATATTGACAGCTGGGGAGAGAATTTGAGTTCTTGGTAAATTGTATTAATGCTCCTTTTAAATTTATGCATATCAAATATTAGAGATCCTTAAAAATTTACATGGTAAGTTATTGGTAAGTACAACCTTTAGCTTCCTATAAAGTTAAATTACAGAATTTAATCTCATTTTGTATGACATATAATATTTGGTATTGATTTAAATAGAGCATTCTCATTGTTACTTTTGAATTTTCTTATAAAGGCTTTAAATTTATTTTAGGCTAAGGATTTACGCATCTGTAAAAACAGGCAAAGTGAGAAATCATTGGTCAGCATAGATTTTTCTAGATATGTAATACAGCTTTCTTTAACTCCAAACATTTGCAAGTTTAAAATAAAATGGGTCTTCAAAAAAAATAACTTGCAGAATAGAGCCAATGGGTCTGGTTTTACTTCAGTAGTTATTTCATCTTTTGTTTTGATATATGCTTATTATTAACAAACAAAATTTTGTCTAACATATGTGCTGAGCAATTACTAGCCTTTAAAAATGATAATAAAAAGTAGGTTTTGTCCCAGATTGAGAGATACACAGATCTTGATTCACTTGAGTATGAATCTTGTTAGAAACCTGAGCTTTTGATGATCTCTTATACTTAAAATTTAACAGGTTGAGGGGGAAATGACATTTATTTAGTAATATAAGAAAGAAATTAAGATATAAACAAAAGTAATATATTAGGAGATAAAACTCAAGAACTGATTCTAGGAGGAGGGAAAGTCCTAATAGATAAATTACTAAGTAGCTTTATCAAGAAGTTGAAAAATTTATCAAAGAACTCATCACCCAAAAGAAACTCCTGCCCAAAAATCTTCGCATACTCTTTGAAACTTCAAACAGCAGATAATTCCAGTACAGATAGTTCTAGAATTATTTCAGAACATAAAGTATTAAAACCTTTTAAACAAAATACTGATAACAAATTCTGACTAAATATAACACTAAAAGAGAAGATTACACATCAGTTTCATTTAAATGTTCAAAATAAAATCAGTAGTATATTAAGTGCAGTTTACCATGACCAAGTGAATTTCATCCTGAGTATAAGGACAATTTAATATTATGTGCTTTATTAATACTTTTATTTCATCATATTAATAGATCGGGGGAAAAAACTATCTGGTTAGTTGTCAAGGTACTGATGAGATTCAACTTGTATTCTTCATTTAAAAGAAAAAAATAAAATCCAACACCTAGACTGCTTAGTATAATTAGAGGGATGAAATACTTTCTGAAAACTGGCATCATGTTTAATGTCAGGGTGAAGAATAGGTCAGAGATGCTTTATATCATTAAAGTGAATTCATCACTTGTTTCAAGTAAAGCATAACAAGAAATCCATAGGTCCTTTTTTAAAAAGTGCACAAACACATTTATACCTCAACCCAAAAGCCAGTAAATTACCAGATACTTTCACACTAAAGGCAGGAACACGAGTGTCTCTCTATCTTCATTAGATTTCTTTTGAAGGCATTAGCTACTGTAAGACAAGGGGGAGGAAACTAAGACATAAAAGAATTTAAAAGGTCATAGGCAAAAATAAGTCAATCAAGAAAAGAATAAAAAATTTAGTGAGGGAGTGTGCTGTAAAATTAATGAATAAAAATCAGCCTTCATATAAGCAAATAAAACAGAAGATATGGAAGCAAATGTCCATTTATTACGCAACAGAAAGACAAAATGCCTAGCAATAAATGTAGCAGATGTTACAGTGGTGACTTTGGGTGAGGATATTGTGTGGTTTAAAGTAAGTGTATAATTTTATCTTTTAAAAAACTATTATAGGAGAAAAACTTTAAAATACTCTTGACCAATAGCAAAAATGTACTTGTGAACAAATGGCAAGACATCTCAGGTCCCTGGATAGAATAACTCAACAGAGTTATTAGTTCTGGGTTATTTTAATGCTAACTTAACTCGAAAAATCAGTAAGTTTTTCCCACAAGCTAGACAAGTTGATTCTAAAGGGCATTTTGGTATGAAGAGCAAAGAAGGGCAGGATATTTGCTTGATAGACCACAAAAGCCCTGAAAATCACTGGACTTGGAGATGTGTTGGTTAACCCTGCTTGGTATGGAAACATGCTGTTATGTTTATCTAATGGATGAAAGCAGTGAGGTAGTGACACAGTAATAGAACAGCAGTGGGAAATAGGGTGGAAACTACACGATGCAGTTGGCGGCATCATGAGAAAAGTTGAACCTTGTAAAAATAAAACTGGATTACCATTTGGAAAACATAAAATTGTATCCTTACCTCACAACTTCTTACTAGATGTCAACATTGTTCACCTTAAGTTGGTTTTATTTTGGATATATTAGTGTTTTGTGACTTTTTGCTGCTGATTAGTAGTTCATTGATATCTTTTTAGGGTTTGGCTATTGTGCATAAAGGTAGAGGGAACATTATTGTATGAATCTCAGGACATGTGTCTTTATTTCTTGGGAAGAATGAAATTGCTGTTGTCTGTTTGGTGGCACTAGTGGTAAAGAACCTACCTGCTAATGCAGGAGATGTAACAGACGTGGGTTCAGTCCCTGCGTGGGGGAAAATCCCGTAGAGGAGGAAGTGGCAGCCCACTCCAGTATTCTTGCCTGGAGAATCCCATGGACATAGGAGACTGACAGGCCATAGTCCGTTGGGTTGCAAAGAGTCAAACGTGACTGAAGCGACTTAGCATGCGTGAACTTTCAGATTTTTAAGAAACTGATCATTGTTTTCCAAAGTATTTGTACCATTTTACATGAAAGTACAGTTGTTCCACGTTATCAACGGTTGGTAATGGCTACGACTCTCAGCATTGCAGATGGTTTCCCTCCCATGGATGAAACCTGTGCCCCCTGCAGTGGAAGCATGGAGTCCTAACTGCTGGGTTGCCAGAAGTCCTGGTTATGTTGCTCTTTATCTCTTCCAGTTGGTGTATAGGTGTAGTTTTAATTTCCATTTCTCTGAATGACTACTGATGTTTAATGCTGTTTTGTTTGTTTATTGCCATTTATTTTTTTGTGGACTTTCCCCACTTTTTAAAATTGAGGTTGTCTTTTTACTGCTGAATTGTAGTTCATTTATTCTGGGTATATGTCCTTTTGCGCATATGTTTTATAAGTATTTTCTCACAATTTGATCTTAAAATTTTAATTTACTTTAAAATTTAGTTTGACTTAATTTATAAATTCATTTCAGCTTTTATGGTTATTGCTTTCTGTGTTCTTAGAAATCTGTTTATATTGTAAAGATTGTCCGTTGTTTTCTAAAAGCTTTATAGTTTCAGCTTTTATTTTTAGTCCTGTGATCTATCTAGAATTAATTTTTATGAAGTAGAAATTGAAGTTATGTTTTTTTTTTTCCCCATATGGATATCCAGTTGTTGAAGCACCATTTATTGAAAGCATCTTCCTTTCTGTGCTGTCAGTTTTGGCATCTCCGTCAAAAGTCAATTGACTATAAAAGTGTTAAGTCTATTTCCAGACTCCGTTATGTTCCACTGGTCTATTTGTCTATTCTAATGCCAATGCCATATTGTTTTGTTAGCGTAGCTCAGGCTTTTTCAGACTTGGTGCTCTTCAGTTTCGGGGCCAGATAATTCTTTGTTATGAGGAACTATCTTGTATGTTCCATGTATTGTTGGATATTAAGCAGTTTCTCAGCTTTTACCCACTATTTTTGCCAGTAGCATTCTTTCATCCCTCAGTGGGGGCAACCAAAAATGTCTCCAGACAGTGCCAAATTTTTGTTGAAGGGCAAAAATCTCCCTTGGTTGAGAAACACTGGTACAGATCTGTAGAAGTCTGAAGTAAGGTCATGTAAGTTTTCTAGCCTCATTTTTCTTTTCTCAAGAGTATTTTGAGTTTTTAAGTTCTTTGTATTTCATGTAAATTTTAGAATCAGGTTCTCAGGTTCTGTTTTAAAAATAAGCTTGCTCAAATTTTGGTTGAAATTGTGTTGAAGCTATAGAAATATTCGAAGAGGATCAGCAATTACAATAATACTAGATCTTTTAACCGTTAACTGCAGTATCTCATACTTATTTCAATACTTTCTGTTCATTCCTTGGGATATTCTACCTTAACAATTGTTGTCAGTGAATATCTCCTTCTTTTAATCCTGATTTTGGTAATTTGTTTTCTCTCTTTTCCCCTCAATTCATTTAATCAAGGATTTACCATATTTACTAATCTTATCAAAGAACTGACTTCAAGGTTTGTTCATTTTCCCTATTGTGTGTTGCCTTATTTTACTGATTGCTGCTGCTGCTGCTTTTTTTTTACTATTTTTCTTTCCGCTCATTTTTTCCTTTCCTAATTCTTAAACATTTAAAGGTATATTTTCTCCAAGTAGTTTGTGATTATTTTTTTTTATCATTCAGTTTGAAGCATTTTTAATTTCCATTGTGATTATTCTTTGATTTACCGGTTATTTAGAAGCAATTTCCAAATATTTATCTGGATGTTTATTTTTAATGGTTTCTGACTTAATTGCATATGATCAGAGAATCATACTCTTTAAGATTTCAGAGAGGTTTATTTTGTTTGTTTTGGTTTGTATTGTCCTGTCTACTCATTGAGATTGGTTTTATGATTCATCATATGATAGCTCAGTTGGTAAAGAATTTGCATGCAAAGCAGGAGACTGTGGTTTGATTCCTGGGTTGGAAGATCCCCTGGAGAAGGGATAGGCTACGCACTCCAGTATTCTGGCCTGGAGAATTCCATGAACTGTATAGTCCATCGGGTCACAAAGAGTTGGACGTGACTGAGTGACTTTCACTGTGGTGGATGCTCCCTGTGTATATGTGAAAGTGTTTTCTACAGAAGTTGAATATGGTATATTATAAATGTCAGGTCAAGGTAGTGTTGTTCAGATTTATATATCCTTTGTGATTTTTTTTTTCTTGATATTAAATACTGAGAGGAGTGTTAAAAATTTCAGCTATCATTGTTTATCTGTTTTTCTCTTTAATAATGGCAATTTTTGCTTCATGTATTTTAAAGCTGTATGGTTAGAGGCATACATATTTATAATTATGTCTTCCTGATGTTTGATGTGTTTATGAGTAAAAATGTTTCTTTTTAAATACACTGTATCTTGGAATATATTTTTTCTTATGTTAATATAGCTGCCCCAGTTTTGTTTTTAAATTAGTATTTGCATAGTGCATCTTTTTTCTATTACTTTCAGCTTTTAATCTTTTTATTTTTAAATTATGTGTCTTGTAGACAGCAGATGGTTAAGTCTTGCTTTTTTTTCCTTCTATTCAGTTTCATAATTTCTTCCCTTTGATGGCATTGTTTTTTTAGTTCATTGTTTATTGTAAATATTGATGTAGGAAGCTTTCAGCGTGCCATTTTGCCCTTTTTCTATTTGTTTCTTTTGTTGTTGTTGGTTTTTATTTATTTTTGCAAATCCATTTTTATTTTTTTGGCTGCTCTGGGCCTTCATTGCTGTGAGAGGGCTTTCTCTAGTTGTGGTAAGTAGGGGCTACTCTAGTTGTGGTACACAGGTTTCTCACTGAGGGTGGGTTCTCTTGTTGCAGAGCTCAGGCTCAGTAGTTGTGGCACATGGGCTTAGTTGCCCCATGGCATGTGGAATCTTCCTGGAGCAGGGATTGAACCCATGTCCCCTGCATTGGGCAGGCAGAGTCTTAACCACTGGACCAACAGAGAAATCCCTGTTGGTATTTTTATACCTTTTTTGGGACAACAGTTCTCAAAGTTTTTATATACCTTTTTTATACCATTTTTTTAATACCTTTTTTGGGGCAACAGTTCTCAAAAGTTTGAGTTGGGGTCCCTGAAAAGTGACCCTGAAAGTTTAAAACTAATATGAGTAATGACTAAGTCAGGCAATTCTTTTGACTTCTCATCTCTTTAGTGTGTATTGTATTCATTCTAGCATCTGATCCTTCCATTTGAAATGCTCTTTTTTCTAACTATATCCTGTAAATGCAAGTACCTAAAATTTGTTTAAGTGCGGTCTCCTGTCTGTAAATAAATACTAACTTTGCATTTAAAAGTTATCTTTTTTTTTTTCCAGTTGCACAGAGTAGTGAATGCCTTCAGTTAATTTCTAAAATAGTTATGTGAGTTCCTTGCCTCACCAACCATATGGTAAATTTTTGAAGATCAGGGCCATACTTTTGTTATTCAGTACAGTCTTGAGTACAGTGGCTCTTCAGTGGATAGTCATGTCCCAAGTATTACCTATGTGCTAAATTCTGTGGGAAGGACACAGGAGGAGAGCTTGCCTTTATCCTCAACCAGTGGACTTACATGCAGTGCTAAAATAATAGCAGTATGAGATACTAATATGAAAGGCGTATTCAAGATGCTTTGGAAGCATGGAGAGGTTCTGACTTGTTTGGTTTCTGCAACTATTACTTGATGCTTAAAACAAGAAAATAAAAGATATAAATTCTTGGACTTCTGAATTGAATGAAGTTGGTGTTAGATGGTAGGAAGAGAGGATCACAGTTGGCAAAATGTGATATGTTGGGTGGAATTTCTATTGCAGGTAAATCATGGGATTCTTATTAGGAACAGACTCCTAATTAGCTTTTTTATTATTACAAGATGTGTATTTGAAGGGTTTGCCAAGGGTGGGGGTCAGGTGAAAGCATCTTGAATTTCATGATACTGTGAAGAAAATAAATGGGAAGAAATTGGAAACTGCAAGAAGCTTATTAACCAAGAATTTTTTATACTCTTTTTTGTATATTTGTTTTCTCTCTTTCTGTTTTTTTATCTAGGTTAAATTTTTTTTTTCTTTTTGTGTTACAGTCTTGGCCCTTTAGTGAGTAAAGTGAAGGAATACCAAGTAGAGACAATTGTAGATACCCTCTGCACTAACATGCTTTCTGATAAAGAACAACTTCGAGATATTTCGAGTATTGGCCTCAAAACAGTAATTGGAGAACTTCCTCCAGCTTCCAGTGGTAAGCAAGAGTGTGTTTTCCTTCTATTTCCCTTTTAAAAATGGAAGTGTTTCTCTAATTTTTTTTTTCTCCTGGTCACAGAGAGAGAAAGATGTATTTACCCCTGAAGATCTTGTAAACATCCCTTTGAACAGTGAAGGGAAAAAATTCTAGAGTCTTATTTTTGCTTAAAAACAAATTCAGTTATTTTGATTGAATTTAAGTATTTCTTTGGAGTGCCAGTTCTGAAAAATTTTGATATTGAAACTTGATTTTATATCATTGCATGTACAGTGACTTGCAGAAAAGAATTAAACCAGTGTATGCATGAGAGAAAAGATAACCAAAATCATGAGTTATTTTGATTAGCTTTCCATTTTCAGTATTAATTTTGCTTTGCATTAGAATTTATGGTGTAAAACTTAACACTATTAAGATAGCTATGAAAGATTTCAGTTTACTAGTATCTTTAGTTCAGGCTGAGCCTTTTATAACTACTTACAATTTTAAAAAGTTTAAAACAGTTACAGTTAATGAATTTGTCAAGTAATTAGCTTTTGATCTCCAATAGAAATTTTTATGTAAGTTTTAGAATTGGTCTTCACTACTAAGCTATTGGCTTAAATTAACAGTCTAAAGTTACTGTCTCATCTGCAAATGGAGTGCAGTTACTATTCCATGGAAAGATGTATATTGGTAAAAATGTAGTTTTAGTATGTAGTTTTCATTCATTTACTTAATATTTGTTAATCACTGTGCTAACTATCATGCTAGATAATGCATGTGTACTGTTTCACTTTGTCCAAACATCAATCATGTGAGAGGTCTTAATAATGTAGATTGTTGATAAGAGAATTCAGATTCAGGGAGATTAGGTCAGTTCATCCAAAGTTTTGATTACCTTGTTGGGTGAAGAAGATTCATACCCATTATTTTCTGTATCATGTCATTGTTACTTTACCCTTACTGAATTAGTTACTTCAAAAACATTTCACCAACTCTGCGCATGTTATTTATAATTGTATTCAGTTCAGTTGCTCAGTCAAGTCCGACTCTTTGTGATCTCATGGACTGCAGCGTGCCAGGCTTCCTTTCCATCACCAACTCCTGAAGGTTGCTGAAACTCATGTCCATCGATTTGGTGATGCCATCCAACCATCTCATCCTCTGTTGTCCTCGTCTCCTCCTGCCTTCAGTCTTTCCCAGCATCAGGGTTTTTCCATTGAGTCAGTTCTTTTCATCAGGTGGCCAAAGTCTGGAGTTTCAGCTTCAGCATCAGTCCTTCTAATGTATATTCAGGACTGATTTCCTTTAAGATTAACTGGTTTGATCTCCTTGCAGTCCAAGGGACTCGCGTGTCTTCTCCAACCCCCCAGTTTAAAAGCATCAATTCTTTGGCGGTCAGCTTTCTTCATACTTCCAACTCTTACATCCATACATGACGACTGGAAAAACCAAAGATTTGGCTAGACGGACCTTTGTTGGCAAAGTAATGTCTCTGCTTTTTAATATGCTGTCTAGGTTGGTCATAACTTTTCTTCCAAGGAGCAAGTGTCCTTTTATTAGTTATAATTGTCCTCATTTTTTCCCTCTCATTAAATAAAACATGTTTGTTTTTAGCTGATTTCTGGCTCTAACAGGAATTCTGTTAACCATGCAGATTTTTACTTTCACAATTTCTTTTTCCTTTTTTTCCTCTCTCTGGTCAGTAACAATACAGATCTACTTTAAAATATTAATAACCTTTATTGATGAGTCTCCTGGAACAACATTTCTACTTAGATTGGAAAGGATCTCATTAGGTTACTACTAAAGATGACTCAAGTAGAGAAAAATATTATATGCTTTCCAGTTTAGAGGTGTAAACATTACCGCTGCTAATAGCTCCATAGCCAGCGTTCCCACTGGTGCACAGAAATAGTTGTGCAGTATGAGTTTACTGAATTGATATTGTTTTCCCTGTTTCATGCACTCTTCTGCAGTTATCTCCAATTCTTGTTTATGTCTAATAACTTATTTTATTGAAAAACAGTCTATTTTGAAACATTTTTCTGATATGGATCTCTTGAGTCAGTTTTTAAATCAAGTTTAGAGTTGCTGAGTATTTAATAACTAGAATGAATTTAAGGTGGAATTCAACATACTTGCCTAGAAATTATTATGGTTCCTTTTTCGTGCAGGCTCTGCATTAGCTGCTAATGTATGTAAAAAGATCACTGGGCGTCTTACCAGTGCAATAGCAAAGCAGGAAGATGTGTCTGTTCAGCTAGAAGCCTTGGATATTATGGCTGATATGTTAAGCAGGTAAACATGACTGTGGTTTCTATTACTTATATACAGATATTTGCATTTATTAACGCTTTCTGATAAATATAATAAAACTTGGTCAAATTATTAATATTTAAATTGTTTTATAAATGTGTGGTTAGGGGTGAGGGAAGAAAAAAGCTAATTATACTTATGTAATATTACATAGCAAGCATATTTTTTGTAGCTTGAAAAATAATAAAATTTGTAATTTAAATATTTCAGCACAGTTTTTATATTTTGTTTTACCCTTTATTTTCTTGAATATAGTCATCATTATTTGTGGCTAATTCACTTGAACTTGAAAATAATCAAGTGCCTTCATGTGGTACAAATACACAGTAAAAGCGAAGAGCTATCCTAGCACACAAAAAGCTTATACTTCACTACAGGAGATAAGACAAATGGCTGTAATGTAAGGCAGAGCTGGACTAAATATTAACGCAGAGTACAGTGTATTTTGACATTTAAAATGGAAGGAGCCACGAAAGTTTGTTATGGGAACCACATCTGGATTGAGTTTTGCAAAGTGGTTAGAGCACAGGTATATGTGCTTAAGGATAAAATATATCAGAATATATGAGTAGTCTTGAGTTGGGAAGCATTATTATTCCAGAACATAGAATGAATAGAAGATAGTCAGAGATCATTCTGATTGATTGGAGTCTTATCAATTTGATAAGTAGTGAAAATTCAGTTAGACCTTTTGTCCTATGTGTGACTTGATCACTAGCACTGTACTGGCCAGGACACAGATATTTGACTGCTGTTGAGTCATTGAACTGCACATGTGAAATGATTTGAGAGAGAGAGGAGTTGAACCAACACAGTGGTTGAAACTGAGTGTATAGATTTGTAGTGAAAAGACAATAGGGAGAAGTAATCAAGAGATTTTAAAATTAAAAAAAAAAATAAATAAATAAATAAATAAAATTAAAAAAAAAAAAAAAAGAGATGGTCAGAGGGCAGAAATTGTAGTAGTTCTTGGACATCTTGAATTTATTTGTTTCCTTCTTATTTTATTTTAAGGCAAGGAGGACTTCTTGTTAATTTCCATCCTTCAATTCTGACCTGTCTGCTCCCCCAGTTGACCAGCCCTAGACTTGCAGTGAGGAAAAGAACCATTATTGCTCTTGGCCATCTGGTTATGAGCTGTGGAAATATAGTTTTTGTCGATCTTATTGAACATCTGTTGTCAGAGTTGTCCAAAAATGATTCCATGTCAACCACAAGAACCTACATACAATGTATTGCTGCTATTAGTAGGCAAGCTGGTCATAGAATAGGTAAGAAATATTTATATAATTAAAATTTTTCTTTAAAACATATTAATGAATATTTATAAGAACCAATATGCTTTTCTTAGGTGAATACCTTGAGAAGATAATTCCTTTGGTGGTAAAATTTTGTAATGTAGATGACGATGAATTAAGAGAGTACTGCATTCAAGCCTTTGAATCATTTGTGAGAAGGCAAGTTTTTAAGATCTCTATTTTTCAAATAAAATTTTTTCTTAAGAATAGAATAATAATGAAGATCTAGATTTGGTGGGTGAGGAAGAATGAATTATTCACAGCTGGATTAAATTTTGGATTTCAGATATTTTAATTAAGTTTTAAATAATAAGTGATAACAACACAGTATTTGAAGTGAATATCATCTTAATTTTAAAATACGGTTGTCACATTTCTTTTGAAATGTTTCCTCCTTACTGTGAGAACTTAAAGAACTTGGGAAAAGTATATATAATTGTCTTTCAGTTGTCTTACTGTGGTTTACCAGAACAAATTAATTATCTGGTCAGAAATATATACTAGTGAATTTTGTATCTCTTCAACAATTTTTGAGATCTGTTACATCCGTTTTGCTAGGGCAGTGATTCTCAGTTTGAAAACCTTGGTTCTAATAGTAACTGCATTTATGTGTGAGAAGATCTTACTGGCTAAGTAGCGAGATTGTTGGGTTTTTTCCCCCACTCCTGGCTAGAATTGACATCATTGTAGCACAGTGTTTTGTGACTTGACTGTTGCTATTTGTAGTAATAGTAAGGAGTTTGCACTCATGGTTTTTGATAAGTAGCTTTATAGTCATATAAAATTGCTAAAAATTGTGGGGTTCATTTCTATCCTTTTAATTGAGAAATACTTACTCTTGGGCATTTATTATACGTTCTGTCTTCTGAACATTAAAGTTATAAGACTAAACCTAAATTAATGTACCCTACCATTTTCACCAGTAATGCTAGTTACTGCAGAATACATTTATTTGGCCTTTGTGTTACAGTTGTATGTTGAAAAGATAGACTGTGTACAAATCTCTCTTTGTATGTCCCCACACTAACCATGTCATACCATTTATTATAAGAATCATCCTGACTTCAAAGGTGTTACAATGGTGGTGGTAGGAGGGAAGAGTTCATCTTAAAATTGATTAAAAAAGAGTAACTTGAAAAGTAAATCTCTTTTAAAACATGACGTAGTGAGAGGGAAAGATGAAGGATCTTAGGTGTTGAAAAGGCTGGAGACCACTTTTCCGATGTTACATTAAAGGGAAGACAGAATCTGGTAATAAAGTTGACAGATACTGAATCAAGAAGATAAGTACAATTATTCAAGGTAGCTTTTGTTTTTTCTACAGATGTCCTAAGGAAGTGTATCCCCATGTTACTACCATTATAAATATATGTCTTAAGTATCTTACTTATGATCCTAATTATAATTATGATGATGAAGATGAAGATGAAAATGCCATGGATGCAGACGGTGGTGATGACGACGACCAAGGTATTTCAAATTAAGTAGGATTTGTTATATTTTCATGAAAGAACTAATTATAGATGGAGATGATTCTTAGCCCCAAAATGTACTGTTTGTTTGCTTGCTTATAATAGTGAAAGTGGAAATTACCACAATATTCAACAAGAGCAAGTTGATTTAATTATGGGGCATCCAGGTATTGAACTGTATGCAGTATTTTCAAAATCATGTTCTAAGTAAACATTTCTTAAAGCAGTTAATAAGTTGAATGAAAAGTAGATAGCAAAATTACTCTGTCCCAATTTAATTTTTTAAAATAAGCTGAAAAAAATGTTACTGTTTTTCTCTTGGAAAGCACTTATCAGTGATTACACAGTGTTTTTGTAAGGAGGGAAATGAATCCTATTTTTAAAATTGTACCTATAGATATCTATAACATATTCCTAGCAGTTTGGTTTGTTTTATACATAGTTACTTTTAATGAGAAATTTTAAGTATTATTTGAGGCTCCACTTAACTTTCATGAATAATCCAAGTATTTCTGAGGTTCCTGAGATTGATGTCGTTGTGCTGAGATTTGTGGTATTTACTGTGGAAAGGAGTAACACTTCAAGGGCACAAGGTTGCTCATGTGTAGTTGTCTCTTTTCTGTTAAAAGAACCATAATGGTAATGTTTAAATAAGTTACTGGGTATATGTGTTGGTGGATTTCCTGTTAATTATACTTTTAAGTTTGATTCTTTGAATGAATTTAGGTAATGCCTTTGCTCTAAAGTCTGTAAGTTCATCCATCTTAAAAAAAAAAGATACAAAAACGCCCTCTTAATCTCATTTTAGATTCTTAACAGATACCGCTCAGTTTCTCTGCACTATAACAGAACTCCTCAAAAGAATAAATGCTCTCCAACTCCTTTTTCCCCCTTTTCTTTTGAATCCAGTCTTGCAGTGATTGCTAGTGACCTCAGATGTTTGACTCTGCTTGTTCCTCAGTTTTCAGTAGCATTTCTTTATTTAACTGCCACAATATCACATTCTCCTGGTTTTAGTCCTGTCTTTGTGGTTACTCCTTCTCTGTCCCTATGCCGATTCCTCTTCATCACCCTGATCACTCAACTGTGGAGTATTTCTGAGCTTAGTTCTTGACTTCTCTGTTATGTTTTTATAATCTTGTTGATCTCATCTAGTCTTTTGGCTTTAATATCAGTATGCTGAAAACCCAAACTTTATCCCAGATCTTTCCTGTTAATTCTAGGTTCATATATGCAAAACTGCTTAATTGATATACTGCCTAGATGTCCAGAATATCTTCCCACCCTTCCTCCACTGTTGGTTATTAACTTGTTTCTTGTTTAGACTTCTCCATCTCAGAATAGCACCTCTATTCTCCTTAGTTTCTCAGGCCAAAAACTTTGGAGTTATACCTGATCACTTTTTACATACCTCCCTCATCCAGTCTCCCATCTCAGGACTTTCCCATACTGCATACTCTTATTTCCCTTTTTATTATTCTTACTTTCTTCATTACACCTAATCATTTTCTGATGCCTAATTTTTTTTATCATAGTGTTATTGTAACTTATATAGCCATAATTTTAGTTACTAGGCTATTTAATTTTTATAACTTTTTCAATAAAGTATATTTCTATAAAGTTATTCCCATAGTTTGGTTGCCATTGGAAATTTTTCTTTTACTTATTTGCTTTAAATAGTCTACTTGATAGTGCCCTGTAATTTTTCTTCAAATCAGATGCCTTGATTTAGCAGTATTTGGTATAAGAGAGATGGAATTGTTAATACTTAAGCTTAAAATATTGTTTTATTTTATTATTATTTTTTAGAATATTGTTTTAATGTTTAGCAAGAGTTTGGAGAAGCTAGTGCTCTATTCTGTGGACAGAATTTTATTGTTGTAACTGAGAAAGTATAGCTTCTTTAAACTATATTAAGATAGTATTTTGATAAGTTGATAACAGATATGCATATTTGTTCCTAATAGCCCATCAAGAAATTTAATGGAAAGCCATGTAGCCACAAAGAAAGCTAATATCAGGATTCTTTTTTCTCCCCTGAAAAATTAGTTTCACAGTGTGATATGCCATTGGTGATCATTATTTTTATGGTTTATCTTATAAACTCCCCAGTTGTTTGATTTTCCTGTAGTGTCAAGTGAATCTTTTGAATTGAACTTCTATTCATATTATTTAAAAGGCGGGGACATTTACACATATTTGTAATCTGAAGATGTTTAATGTGTTAATAAATGATAGTTAAGAAGCAGCTCATTATCCATCAATGAGAAAATGTTTAACAAATTAAAAACACAATCAGATCATTTTTCTTTAGAGGTTTATGGGTAGATTTTTAAATAAACTCTGCTTCTGGTTTATGAACTAGCTCTTTTTAAACCTGTCTCTGACTGTATATCTTAAAAGTTAGAAAATTATCTTAATTATGAGTATCAATTTACTTTCTGTATTAAACTTTTCATATGATTAATAGTCTGTTAACATTAAAACTTCTCTTTAGGGAGTGACGATGAATACAGTGACGATGATGACATGAGTTGGAAAGTGAGACGTGCAGCTGCTAAGTGCTTGGATGCTGTAGTTAGCACAAGGCATGAAATGCTTCCAGAATTCTACAAGACCGTCTCTCCTGCACTAATATCCAGATTTAAAGAGCGTGAAGAGAATGTAAAAGCAGATGTATTTCATGCGTACCTTTCTCTTTTGAAGCAAACTCGTCCTGTGCAAAGTTGGCTGTGTGACCCTGACGCGATGGAACAGGGAGAAACACCTTTAACAATGCTTCAGAGTCAGGTCAGTTTAAAGTGTGGTTTTGAAAGTCCTGCTAGTAAATGTGATTTTTTTAAAATGGTGGTTTTGTATGGAAATAGGAGTTCCAGAATAGCTTTAGAGAAACATTTCTGGGATATGTTTGTATAATAGTTTATGGATCCTCATATAACATTACTTATAATTTATTCTGATTGAAGTTTTCTTGATTTTTCTTGGCTGAACAGTATTAATTTTAAGATTCAATAAAATATCTTTATCTTTGATGTATTAATGGAGAAATCTTAGGCAGTAGAATTGGACTACTTGTGTTCATAGCTTCTTTCTCTTCTAATTTAGAGAAATTAGGACTTTGTGTATGTGTGTGTGTAGTCTTGGACGAGTTATTTAGACATTTTATTAAGCCTCAGTTTTCTCATTTGTAGTAATGGTTTACTTAAAACTGTCTACCCAAGGTGGAAATGATATGCTCTGTTTAAACATGTGGTGAAGCCTGCCACACAGGCTTTATATGCCATATATTATTACTGATATTGGCTTTATAGCCCACCTATTATTGATAAAATACATATTTTTTCACTTTAGCACATCTTTTTTAGAATCTAAATATTAGGTATTTATAGTCCCCATTTACTGAATATTTAATAATATTCACATTAGGCATTTTCCTATCTTATATGTAATCTCTAAAGCAGCCCCATGGGGTACATATATGTCCATTTTTATGGATTACAGAAGAGATCTTGAGAGAGACTAAACAACTAAACCAGGAGAAGGGATGTACGTGTCATAGCTATCTTGTTTTAAGTAGTAAAAATTTTAAAAGACTGTGGTGAACTTAAAGGTGAACACTGAAGACAAATTGTAGAAGAAAGAGAAAGTGTATCCAAGACGTAAGGAATTGACTAAGTATATAAAAAGCAGATAAAAATCACAAAAAATTTTGATGGTGCTATGATGAATTAATTAGATAGGTGTTTTCTTTTGCCTCTAGTTCTCACATCATTGTTCAATATGGTATGTGTCTGTATCCTGCTATCCTTAAGACTTATTAGCAAATACCCTATTTAGGTTTCGCTAACATTAGAAAGTATAGAAGCGATGTCTTTGACTCATATTCCTGCTGCTTGTAACTACATTTGAAGTGAGGTTGATTTCATTGTAAGAGCCAACGAAAAGCAAAAACAAGGGCCCATTTAATGGTTTCTTTTCCGTAATTTGTCTTTTTTCCTGTAATTGCTTATATGTGCTATTTAAGTTTATAAATTATGTTCCTAAAGTTTTGGTTGAAAATTATTATTTAGATTTCTATTTAGTCTTGTGCATTTCATAAGTAAAATTAAGGAAGACTATCCTGTTGTTCTGTAGAAAGCTAATGATAGCTTTTCTCTATTTATCAGTATCAAGCAAATATAGTTACAAGAGAACATGCGTAGTAGATGCAGCAAAGTTTGTATCGAACAAATTGTTAGTGGTTAGCAGAATTAGGAATTTGACCAGAAAAATTCTTCCATTCATCCCCACCTCTTGTAATTTGTGTTAAGTGAACTGAGGAAGTACCAGTAACTGAACCAGCTAATGAGCACTTGATAATTACAGGTTCCAAACATTGTTAAAGCTCTGCACAAACAGATGAAAGAGAAAAGTGTGAAGACCCGACAGTGTTGTTTTAACATGTTAACTGAACTGGTAAATGTATTACCCGGGGCCCTAACACAACACATTCCTGTACTTGTACCAGGTATGCAAGAAATAGTAAATCACTTTCGGGATTTATTAAGACTTAGATAAGCTTAAATAATTGTTTTCTTGAGAAGGATGATTTGTGACAACTTAATTGGCACATGGAACTAACTTT
This sequence comes from Capra hircus, assembly GCF_001704415.2. Taxonomy (NCBI): domain Eukaryota; kingdom Metazoa; phylum Chordata; class Mammalia; order Artiodactyla; family Bovidae; genus Capra; species Capra hircus. The sequence goes on along the minus strand of NC_030812.1, from coordinate 45,830,918 downwards.
TTAATAGGAACATTGAATATCTAAAGTTAAAAGTAAAAAGTTTAAAACGATACCCTAAAATATTTTACTTTAATATTTATCACAGGTTGTGGAATTTCTGTGACTTTAGAGATAACATAAAGTGGAAGCTTTAGTAGTCTTTTAGGGATTAGTTTTATATTTTTGCTTTCATAAAGTTGTCATGCATAAAAACATTGGATTTTTCTTTTCTGGTTGGGTTTTTAGGAATCATTTTCTCACTGAATGATAAATCAAGCTCATCAAATTTGAAGATCGATGCTTTGTCCTGTCTATATGTAATCCTCTGTAACCACTCTCCTCAAGTCTTCCATCCTCACGTTCAAGCTTTGGTCCCCCCAGTGGTGGCTTGTGTTGGAGACCCATTTTACAAGATTACATCTGAAGCTCTTCTTGTTACTCAACAACTTGTTAAAGTAATTCGTCCTTTAGATCAGCCTTCCTCATTTGATGCAACTCCTTACATCAAAGATCTATTTACCTGTACCATTAAGAGGTTAAAAGCAGCTGACATTGATCAGGAAGTCAAGGAAAGGGCTATTTCCTGTATGGGACAAATTATTTGCAACCTTGGAGACAATTTGGGCTCTGACTTGCCTAATACACTTCAGATTTTCTTGGAGAGACTGAAGAATGAGATTACACGGTTAACTACAGTGAAGGCGTTGACATTGATTGCTGGGTCCCCTTTGAAGATAGATTTGAGGCCTGTCCTGGGAGAAGGGGTTCCTATCCTTGCCTCATTTCTCAGGAAAAACCAGAGAGCTTTGAAACTGGGTACCCTTTCTGCTCTAGATATTTTAATTAAAAACTATAGTGACAGCTTGACTGCTGCCATGATTGATGCAGTTCTAGATGAGCTCCCACCTCTTATCAGTGAAAGTGATATGCATGTTTCACAGATGGCTATCAGTTTTCTAACCACACTAGCAAAAGTGTATCCCTCCTCCCTTTCGAAGATAAGTGGATCCATTCTCAATGAACTTATTGGACTTGTTAGATCACCTTTATTGCAAGGGGGAGCTCTTAGCGCCATGCTAGACTTTTTCCAAGCTCTGGTTATTACTGGAACGAATAATCTAGGATATATGGATTTGTTGCGCATGCTCACTGGCCCAGTTTATTCTCAGAGCACAGCTCTTACTCATAAGCAGTCTTATTATTCCATTGCCAAATGTGTAGCTGCTCTTACTCGAGCATGCCCTAAAGAAGGACCAGCTGTAGTAGGTCAGTTTATTCAAGATGTGAAGAACTCAAGGTCTACAGATTCAATTCGTCTCTTAGCTCTACTGTCTCTTGGAGAAGTTGGGCATCATATTGATCTAAGTGGGCAGCTGGAACTAAAGTCTGTCATATTAGAAGCCTTCTCATCTCCTAGTGAAGAAGTAAAGTCAGCTGCATCGTATGCATTAGGCAGCATCAGCGTGGGCAACCTTCCTGAGTACCTGCCGTTTGTCTTACAAGAGATAACCAGTCAACCCAAAAGGCAGTATCTACTGCTTCATTCCTTGAAGGAAATTATTAGCTCTGCATCAGTGGTGGGCCTTAAACCGTATGTTGAAAACATCTGGGCCTTACTGCTAAAGCACTGTGAGTGTGCAGAAGAAGGAACCAGAAATGTTGTTGCTGAATGTCTAGGCAAACTCACTTTAATTGATCCAGAAACTCTCCTTCCACGACTTAAGGGGTATTTAATATCAGGTGGGTACCTAGATTTTCTTATTTAAGAAAATTTTTATTTTTTAAATTTTTTGACTGGAGAAAAATGGCTTTACAGTATTGTGTTGATTTCTGCTGTACAGCAACATGAATCAGTCATAATTATATATATATATATATATATATATTCCCTCCTTGTTGAGCCTCCCTCCCCTCCCCCTAAAAATTCTTACTAGTATTTGGTTGCCTGGAAAGATGGCTAATGCTATATCTTGTTACATGTTCAAATGACATTTTGTTGTTTAAAAGAATTAAAAGTGGAGTTAGATAATGATTAAATAAATCTGGTGTCATTTCTAGTGTTCAGTATATTTTAATGTTACTCTTTTGTCTTAATGTTGAAAAGATAGATGTCTGTTGAATTAATAAAGCCAGAGTACTATGCTTGTATTAATTACAGTACTAAAATTGGTGAACTAAGTTCAAATGAAAAATTCTGGGAACAGTTTTAAGATTTACCAGTGTCAACCCTTATTATCCAAGGAGAAGGTAAAAATGGCCATTCATTCTTAGAAATTGCTTCCATTTTTAATAAGAAATTTGATAATCTTATCTGCTGATGTGGTTAAACCAGTTCCCTTTTAGGAGGGGTAGATGCTTCACTGCTGGTTTCTCAGGCTGCCTCCTTCTTGGATGAAATTGTTTCTTTCGAGATCTAGTGAGATTATATTTCACAAAATGAATAAACTTTGCTCCATTAGTATTCTGAGGGAAAGAAGAAATGCCCTTCTTGATCAGAGAATTTTAAGGAATTACAGACACTGATGTTAGTTGAAGTGGTTTGAAAATGATAAAGGTGTCCATGGATTTTAGCGGTTAAAAACTGTAGACTTCAAATTTATTTTTAATTAGGTTCATCATATGCCCGAAGCTCAGTGGTTACAGCTGTGAAGTTTACTATTTCTGATCATCCACAACCTATTGATCCACTATTAAAGAACTGCATAGGTAAGTGGAAATGAAGATGAAAATACTGCCTAAATAGTTAGTAGTTAATTATCAAAACCTGAATTATTTCAGTAGCTAAATATATCTCCAAGGAACTAAAATACTTTTAAGGGTCTGGTAATTGTTTCATTAAAAACATAATTTTGCAAATAATTGAAATTAGGTAAATATGCTAGGATGTCTTTAAAGTCAATTGCACACTTGATAATAGTGTTTTGGGAATGACCTAAAGTAAACTAATGGGTAAAGGGAAATGTTATATGATCTGACCAGTCTGAAGTTCTTCCCAGTTGTAAATGAATCTCATTTGAGTTGTGACGGCCAAATTTTCTGTTATTTATATCCCTGTAGCTCCCAAGGGGCTCTATGGAAGCTTTTAAGTTTAAGGTGGAAATTTAAGACTAAAAAAGATAATTCTTGAGGTATTTAGCCCTGTCAGCCTAAGAGGAGATACACAAGAAAGCAAAAGGTCATCTCTTTATTATTTTTCATGATTTTATAACTTCCTATGTTGTTTTCATCATCAGTTTACCTAGAATCTTTAGTAACTAAACTCTTGGTGTTTTCTTGACAAAAGAATGGGAATATCAGCAGAAAGGATAGAGGGGTGTATGCATAGAAACTTAGCAGCTTCATGCCATTCTGCAGTGGACCAGAAGGGGCAAAAACACAGTCTAAAAGAACTACACAAAGGGATTATTAGTTCAGAGTAAGAGGGACATAGAGGATAAATGGATGACAATGCTGAGACATAGAGATAATTCATTGGAAGTCTCTGTCAGAAGATCCTTGCCTTTGTTCTCCTCCCCTCTTTTTTCTTTGTTTACTCTCATTTTTGGCATTGTACAAGATACAACAAAGGAAGAGACCTGTGCCAGATCTCTAGAGACATCAGTCAGCAAGTATGCATCACTGGTGTAGTTACTCAGTTAGATGATGATCATTCTGGTTATTTAAAATTGAAATTCCTAGACCAAGTTGTTGGGGACCACTGATCCTAGATTGTGTCACCATTTGTCCATAATGATAGCAGTACTTTAGGAGCTTTGCTTAAAAGCAATTTACCATCATAGTAATTCTAAACAGATAGAGCTGAGGAGCTTTAAATTCTTTTTGAACACAAGCTATCTCTTAACCTTTTTTGTAGTCAGAACTTTCCTGGGTGGTCAGTCTTGAGGTTACCCAGTCTATGATGTTTGAAGCATTTTTTTCATCTCCCATTTTATCAGATTGCTGTTGTGATACATTTTCTGGCACCTTTTCCCCACCATGTATTCTAAAAGATTACTTATCATCATATTGATGAATAGCTGTGAATGAATACATGTACCAGACACTGTGTTCAGTAATGTACATGCTATTTATTCTGTTCTGTGGCCCTAAAAGCTTATAATTCTCATTTTATAAACTGGGAAACTGAGGCTCTTGCCTATGATAAATTGCTAGAAGTCAGTCTTACAGTTGACAAGTGAAGCAGTTTGGATCACCGTCTGTGTAACTCCAAAGATCTGCGCACTATATTCTTTCCTCCATGTATAAGAACAGTCACACTTACATCTGTGTTTAGAGTGGCTGGGCACTTTCTCTAGCTTTTTGTCTTATGTTAGGCTTCAGTTTCCTTCTTTTCTACTCTTAGACCTCTTGTCAATTTATACATTTTTTGTTAAAGATAAAAATTAGCTTTTGGAGGCACATTTCTCTGTCATCTGATAAACTGTTTACTTGTTAACAGTATTCCAGCAGTGGATCTGTCCCCACCCTTGTTTATGTTTTGAACTCAGGTTTTAAGATTTCACCTTTGGGATGTAAACTATAGCATACATGTAATGTAAACTTCATATGAACATAAATTTGACTTGCCCACAGCTGTACCCCAATGCCTTATGCCGTAAATGCTCAACAAGTACTTTTTGAATGAAAAAAGATTCCACCTCTGTTGGTGGTTTTTTTAGTGTGGATACTAATTTTGAACTTTAAGGAGAGTCATTCACGTTACTAGTTCTTGTGGTTGCTGACTCCATCACTTCTCTTTGCCACCCACCTTTTTTATCAACTATCTATAAAAATAATTGGGAGCTTTAGGGGCCCTCACTCCTGTGTTTAAAGGTTCTGAGAATAGGTTTATCAATTAAATGCACTCAGATTCAGACATGATGGTTTAACTGTTGTCAAAAGAAATTATATAGTTCACTTAGTATTTCATCATATTTCATGATCCACGTTGAAGAAATAGCAATAATACCAACACTAGTAAAATAACAGTATAATGCATATTTAATTTTAAGCTTGCCGTATAACTATGTTGCTTCTCTTTGACTTCTTCAGGTGATTTCCTAAAAACATTAGAAGACCCAGATTTAAATGTAAGAAGAGTAGCTTTGGTCACATTCAACTCAGCAGCACATAATAAGCCATCATTAATAAGGGATCTTCTGGATACTGTTCTTCCACATCTTTATAATGAAACAAAAGTTAGAAAGGAGCTTATAAGAGAGGTACGTTAGATTACACTGTTTACCTAAGCTTGTCTTTTACTTTCTAGAATATTTACATATCTTTGTATTTCAACAGGTAGAGATGGGTCCATTTAAGCATACAGTTGATGACGGCCTGGATATTAGAAAGGCAGCTTTTGAGTGTATGTACACGCTTCTAGATAGTTGTCTGGATAGACTTGATATCTTTGAATTTCTTAATCATGTTGAAGATGGTTTGAAGGACCATTATGACATTAAGGTGAGATGTTTGTGCCTGTTGATAAAATGTTTTAGAAGAATACTTTTTGCTAGTGACTTTCACCTTTGTAATTTATGCTTGTTATTCAGTGAGAATGATTGGTTTACTTGTCATGATTTTATTGTGTTAGAAACTCTCTAATATGCAAACAAAGTAGCAGTGCCGTGTAATAACATCAGTTGACATATAGGAAAATCCAGAAACCTTTTCATTGGCGGAGGAAGTCAGAATCAGAGTGTTGTTAAAGGATGTTATACACAGAGCTATCTGTAGACGCAACCACAGAGAAATTATACCACCTCTTAGGCTTAGAGCATGAACTTTGCTTATAGCTCCTTTTTATCTTCCTATTTAAAATGTGAACTATAAAAGGGTGATTTGAAAAATCTTCTACTCAGGGCCTTTGGTCAAGCAGGGCAAAAGTGGTAGTTGAGCAGTAATTCGGCCATACTATCAGAACTCTTACTTTGATGTTTCCATAATGTAATATGGAATAACCTGATTCTCCCAGAATTCAGTGAAAAGAGCCCTGAAAGAATAGGATCCTTCTACAATTTATAGTGTTAAGATAAAAGACTATCAGTTATTGGACTTTAATGGATTAATCTGAATAAGCAGGCTCTTTGGTTTTGTTTTTTTTGTTTGTTGTTTAGAAAAATCTAAGACAGTAGAAACTTGTTATAAAGCTTTTCTTCTAGTTATTTTCTCACTCACTGATTTTTTCCATTTGGTCCACATGAACTTTTTGAAAAACAGTTTATGACCCTATCCCAATGAGTGAAGTAAAAAAACCAAAAAAAGTAAATTGGAAAGCTCCCCAGCTCTAGCTCATGTGCAGTCAAGATTGAGAATCACTTTTCTAGTTCTGTACTCTCAGACCATATGATAGATAACTTTAGTACTTGTAGCTAAAACTTCTTAGATTTGAACTGTGTGTGATTCCAAATGGCAGACTACATAAAAATGAAACTTTGTGGCACAGGCTGGTCATTTTCTTTTAAAAACTTTGTCAGAATTTGAGATTTGTCTTTAGAAAATAAATTCAGAATCTAAATTTTGTCTTTTTTATTCATAATAGATGCTTACATTTTTAATGTTGGTGAGACTCTCTACGCTTTGTCCAAGTGCGGTACTGCAGAGGTTGGACCGACTTGTCGAGCCATTACGTGCCACGTGTACAACTAAGGTAATATTGATGTTGTTGATTTAGGCCAGGCTTGGTATGTTCAGGATTCTCAGTTGATTCTGTACTGTGGTTTTCCAAATTTAACTGTGCTGGCATCCTGTGTAGCAGTTGGCTTCAAAAATTAACTTATTAAATGTGGATGATTTAGAAAGCTTACCACTGTTAAATGCTATTCTTAAAAGTTTGTTGTAACAGTGTGACACGTTTTTAAAGTACTGATATGGGTAAAGTGATAGGTCTACAAAAGAGGAGAAAATGTTTAATTCTGTTGGAGGCGGCACATGGGGGTGGGAGTCATAGAAGGCTTCATATATGCACATGACAGTATTTAAAGTGGACCTTGAAAAAAATCAGGATTATTTTTAAGTTCAGAAAGTGAAGCAAGACTTTTCATACAAAAATGATATATGAATTAAGGCACAGAGATTTCAGTACATGACATGTTTGAAGAATAATGAACAAATATGATAACATCAAACAGTAGTTTGATGGAGGACAAAGTAGGACTTGCTAAGCAGATCCCACTCTGGTTTTTATAATGGGCTTTGTATAAAATATTCCCTTAAAAGGAGACAGCTATTGCTAAAAAAGTTTCAAAACACCTCTGCTTGAAGAATAATGTGTCTTGTGGATCTATTCAAGAGTAGCTTTGCTTTATTTTTATGTGCTTAGATTTTGTTGGTATAAGAGCTGCCTTTTATAGCATGTAATATAAATTTACTCAATGTTCCAGGTAAAAGCAAACTCAGTAAAGCAGGAGTTTGAAAAGCAAGATGAACTAAAGCGATCTGCCATGAGAGCAGTGGCAGCACTGCTAACCATTCCAGAAGCAGAGAAGAGTCCACTGATGAGTGAATTCCAGTCACAGATCAGTTCTAACCCTGAGCTGGCAGCCATCTTTGAAAGTATCCAAAAAGATTCATCATCCACTAACTTGGAATCAATGGACACTAGTTAGATATTTGTTCAACCTGGGGACCATTATATTGACCATATGATGCACTGATTTGGCAGGTTAATCATAAGACATGAAAAGAGAAGTATTTAAAAGCTTCACAATGTTCCACTTTTTTTTCCCTTCATGGAGACAGTTTGACTTTCTTCCATTGTTGTTTTTGTAGCATTTATTTCAGAAATATGTATTTCCATAATCCAGAGGTTGTAAAACCACTGATGTTCTAGTGGTTAGGGCAACATTTAAAATGACAACTAAACGTTAGGATTGATGGAGATAGGGTCCAGTATATTTACCCTGTAATGTTTAGGATTAAAATGTTAAAATTTTGTGACCATGAATTTCTTTCTTTTATAAATTTTCTCTTATTTAAAAATCAAAAATTCTGCAAGACAAAAACCATGTTTCTTTTTCTTGTGTAACTTTGTTTCAGCAACATAAATTGATTTTTTAGCTGGCAGACAAGAATTATCTGTGTAAGACTTGTTACATTTCAGAGGGGTTGGCAGTTTAAGAGAGACAGTAGGGTATCATTTTTTAAGTATGGGGATTAACAATATCCCTGTTGCGCACACTAATTTTGCATGAGCAAGTTTGCAAATATGTATTGTCTGTAAAGCAGCATGTGCAGATTATTCATAATACAAAAGTTAAAACAAGTATTATTGTATTAGTGCAATTTTCAGATATTTATTTTTGCACAGAAAACATATCTGGAGAGAGAGGGGAGTAAATTTTTGAAACTTTGGTTTTCTTAATGCCAGTGTGAATTTGCAGGTGTTTTCAGCAAATCAAGTCAACAATTTGCCACTTTTTCTATTATAAATTTAAATTTGAATATTTAAGTACTCAGTTTTTCTCGGTTACCCATTTGTGTGTGTGCGTTTCCCCTTAGAAATTTGTAGCCAGATTTTTCTTTGATTTCCTTTGGACCTCTACATTCCATATCGAATGATTCTAATAACTGTGTGCTTGTGAATTTTATTTTTTGGAAAATTCTGAAGCTGGCTGTCACAGGTTTGTTAGCTAATAATAGTATTTTCTTTTAGTTGAGTTAGATTTTTCCCCCCCCTTTCTTCTAGAGCTAATTTACATATTGTATTTGGTAAGTGTTGACTACTCCTGATGAAAGGGTCTGTGCTTGGGGGGAAGCAAAGCTTTGCAGTACCTTATACTGTAGTTAAAATTTTATTTAACATATCCTTCAGTGAGCTCCTTTCACACTGTAGCCTATTCCCTCAAATTTGTGGTGCTCCTGTAACAGTAAGAACTAACTTCTGAAATAAAAGACATCTCCTAATGCTGTGCAAACATAGTTTACATGTATTGAAGGAGGCAGTTGTTAAATTGAGTGACAAGTTTTAAGCATTCAGATATTTGAAAACTGCACCCTTTATTTTTGAAACTGTGAATTGGAAATATTTTTCCTGCTGTTTGACTTACCTGCTTTAACATGCAGTTATGAGGTGATTTTAATTATAACATACTGCGGTTATAGACGAACAGCTTAACTTCAAGTATTCAGATGATCGTGCATAAGACTTCATTACCAGTAAGGATTTTGATTAGTATGTGGACATGAAACGTTACATGAAGTTGGTGCTGTTTCAGAGTGTGTGGCAGGTGATAATCATACTATAATTTGCAAAAAACTGTAATAGAAATTTATTTCAAGCTGTTAGTATATTATGTACTATGCATTACCGTGGTACAGATGTTGTGGATATATTTTAAGTATTTGGTTTCACGGTTTCACAATAAATTACAATACTGTAGGCTCTAGGACCAAGTAGGAGACTGATAAGCATATGTTGTGTGAATGTCTTAGTTAATTGAAGTTAAATCCAAACTCTTCTCACATATTGGATTTCACACCTTCAGTTTTTTTAACTTCTAAAATGCTTGTAGTTTTTTGTTTTTTGAGTCTCGCAAAATGGCTCATTTTTCTAATATAGCTGAAATTCTCTTTTAACAAAAGAGGTTCTGCTCTTTTCTAGCAGTCGATATGATTTGTGTTTATATATATGATATATATATTATAATGTATATATTCACATATATAACAAAATTAGTAAAAGAAGAATACTCAAATTTTAAATGCTGAGTCATACTGATCAAGTTCATACTTCTCGTGGTGATGTCCTGGTCCTGGAATGGAAGGTGTGCGGTTCAGTCACAGTCTGTCACACATACTGCTCACTGGTCGTTTAATTATTAGGAAGTTCTGCTTAGCAGTTCTGCACATGATGGTTCCTCAGGAGAATAAAACAGCTGTTCACTGATGAGGACATTTAAATTGTTTAGATTTAGCCAAGTTCTTTTAAAGACAGCTCAATATGGGTTGTTTTTTAGTTGTTACATTATGAAACTAAGGCAGAAAGGAAATTTGGTATGGCAAAGCGCAACCTAAAAATTTAAAGTCAGTAGCACTGCATGATAATTTTTAAAATGTGGTCATATATTAATTAATGATATCTAAAGTTGCTTAACCATTCAGAATGCTTCACAAATTGGAGTATGGAGACTTCAACAAATGTTTGATATTTACATAATTTTTATATAACCATAAATAACCAGGCCACTTTTTTGTTTTTTCACTTTTGTTGGGTAAATGATAAATAACATGGGCATATCTAACTGGTTTTGAAGGCATATTCTGATACCTTTTATATCTAACTCAATTTCAGATATATGAATATGATTATATAGATAGGCATGTTGAAGTTTAATGAAATACACATGATCCTCAGTCAGAAAATTCAGTTAACTAGTTAGTAATCCTTTTAAGGTGTATTTAAACCACATGACAAAGTAATATAGTAATGCGTGACAATTTTTTAAAAGTTGAAGTAACATTTTCTGCCGAGGTAAAAAATTCTACCAAAAACTTACGTTGTAAAAATTAACTGCCAGTCTCTAGATATAGTATACTTAGTAAATATTTTTATATTAAAGAGCTTTAAAATTTCAGGAGATGTTGATTCTAGCTCTTAAATTAAATCCTAATTTTTAAATTACTGCCACTCCAGAGTCACACGTGTTTTTGAAATTTTAATTTATCCTTTGTGAAATGGAAAACGGACAGTAGTAACAACAGTTCCATTTTGCTGTTTGGGAAGAGGATATTCTGGTTTTAATGGATTTTTTTTTTCTAGTTAAGTAAAACTCCTGATACCTTTGGCTACAAAATGGAACACATTGGAAGTAATCATGTGGCAAGCTAGCAAAAGTTGACCATATGCGGTCATTTTCTTAAGAAAGATGCACACTAAAATTACTTATTTTCCCTTTATAGTACAGTAAGTTGCTGATTTTCCTATTAATACTAGAAAAATAAGATTTTGTGAACACCTGTAATTTAGTCAAGAGTTATCAGCAATATATTTTTGCTGTTTATAACTTTCAAAGTTAGCTCTTAATTGAAAATGGAATTTGTTTTTCACAAAAATCAACTTCAGTTAAAACAAATGGGAGTATTGCAGATAATTTTACTTTGTTAGACTTTGAAATGTTAATGTGTCAGAATGCTTTTTAGTGGAGGAAGTGTGGATACCCTGGCCTCTTTGTACTTTTTAGTTCTGATCTTAAATGATTATTAGTGATTACTTTGGCAAATTGAATTGTTTCACTTAAGTCTTAGATGAGAAAAGGCTATCTGAAATTTCTTTCTAAATTAGAATGTGTTGGAATTAGTGTGTTTAACCATTATCAGTAACTTAGTGGTTGATGCACATTGATTTTATTCTAGAATGCTCTCTCACAGGGAAATTCTGAAGAATTATATTATGGAACTGGTTAATGTATGATACCATGATGACCTCATGATTTAATAGTCTGTAATAATCCTGTTACTTTGAAAAGCTGTTTTACTTGTTTCATAGACATTTCACTTTTAATATAAACCCAACTGCTTACTTAGGTCAGGGCAGCTAAATGTGTGTGATGGTATCTTACTGTAACCCTAATGCATTATTGTTAAGAAACCAAATGTGTACTTGGAATCCTTACCATCCATGAACTAAATTAGGCATTCCTAAAAGGTCTAGAAATAAACTCTTAGTTTCTTATTCTAGAAATCAGTTTAGACTTCTGTAGAAAAATGCATGTTCTTTTAAGATCAGGATTTCTCAGCCTAGCACTGACATTTTGGACTGAATACTTCTGTGTCATGGGGGCTGCCCTGTGCATTGTGAAGTAACAACATCCCTGAGCTCTACCCACTTAGATACCCGTAGTACCATCAACAACTATCAGTTGTGACAACCAAAATTGTTTCCAGAATTTGCCAAATGTCCCCACGGGAGTAGGGAAAGAGGGGGAGAGTGCAAAATTGCCCCAGTTAAGAACCACTATTATCGAGAGCTTTCTCTTGTGAGCTGTAACCAACTGAGATTCTGTACACACAGTTTTCATTCTTGGTATCAGTTCATCTTCCTAACTAAATTTAAGTACACTGTACTGTTTTCAATATTTTCTTCCACTAAATTAATTAGAACTATCATGATCTAGTGAAAATGTTTCCATTCTATATTACTACCTCCTCTGATTTAAATGGATGGTCTTTATTAAACCACTTAATATACTGGCTTTTTTTTTTCCTGGCTGTAAAGTGCTTCCTCATGCTGAAAGAAATAGGAGTATAAAAGGGGCTTCTACTGTACCAGGTGATGTGAGGCAGTGAGTGCTTTGCAGTTGATGTACTATATAAAAGGGCAACTAGTACACTTTACTTGGGTTCTTAAAAGTTGGAGTTTCAAAATTACTCATTTATATTCTTTTCAAGAGAACAGTCTAGTTCAAGAAAGTAAATACAATGAACAAAGACTTGCTTTCCAGTATAGGTAATTTCCTGTTTAGCTGTAATATTTAAAGACATGCCAAATAGTGATTTTGGGGGAGTATAATATCAAAATTATATATTTGAACTTTGAAAATAAACCTGACTGGCACATTTTTCTATTTTTCTAGGATTAGTTGATGTTTGCAGACAATAAAATCCTTGTGAATAAAGACTGGTTGGTGGGAGGCAAGTGGCAGAAAAACTATCACAAATCAGATTGCTTGTTCTTTGAAACAAGATCATTGAGTTGAGTCTTTCAAATTTCTGAACCATTTTAGTTCCTCTTAGCAGAATTGGCATAAACAAAAATAAAAGTTAATTTCCTTTTGCATGATGTTTTTTGAAGTATTCATGAGGCTGATTGGTCAACAGTTTTAGTAAGTTCAGAACGCTCATTTTGGAACCTTGAAAATTCAGTCTTTAAAACCTACATTTAAAAGATGTAGAAATTTGTTTCGGCATCAGTTGCATTCGCAGAGGACCATGTATGTACCCGGAGGAGACGCCCCACTGCTGGTCTGTACTGCTATAGCCCCTGCTCACAGTGTTCAAGATTTATGTAAAACTTAAAATCATGCCTTCATCCTTCTAAGTGGATCAAAATTAATTACCTTTTCCCCTCCTTTGCCTTGGTACTAGTACTGGAGACAGTACGGGGAAAACATATGTATGTGTATGATTGTGGCACAGGTTCTTGGTCTCGGGTTGAGGACAAACCCAAGCCATGGAAGTCATGTACTCCATGTAGTGAGAACAGAATTAGCAAAAGCATAGAGACAAGGTTTTAGAAGCTGAACATGGCTGTAGTGTGGAATATGAGTTTAGAGGCTAGGATGGGCAGATTTTATAGACGGCTTTGTAAACATTTTGGATTTAATTTCAGGGGTGAGGTGATGGCAAACCTAGAAATACTTAGGTGCACTTTAGAGAATGGATTGGAAGGAACATAAGACGTTTGTTGATGAGTTAATACATTAATAGAATAAACTGTATGAAAGGGAATGTTGTGCTGAACCAGTATAAATATGGAGGGGCACTCAGGGTGTTTGAAATAAAATTGACAGGACAACAGTTGATTGGTTGCTGGGAATAAGCACAGTTATATTATGCTGCAGTACAGACAGTCCCCAAAATAGGTGGTCTAGAATACATGATTATTCTGCGTAGTATTGTGGATAGCACAGGGTTAGCACCCCACGGGGACCCTGGATAATCAGGCTGCCGCTGGGAATGTGAGTTGCTGTGGCAGAGGCAAAGAGAGAAGTGAGTCATTTCTGTCACCTAGTGCTTTCCCATGGGCAAGAAGTCATAAGGTCATATCTAACAGCTAAATACTTGTTCATGAGGCATTGGTGAGAATAGTCAGCTCTGTTGAGCTGTGGAGGGCCCTTTTTTGACAGGCAAAATGTGGGCAGAAGAGTTAGGTCATGGTAAACAACTCACAATTAGATGTTCCTACCTATTCTTACAAGTTTTTTCAATCACCCCGCCACTCAGTTGCTTCTAAGCGCTTTCTCCACTCACTGGGTCCTCTCCATCTTTTCCATATCTTCTACAACCATCTTCACACCTTCCGGAGTGACAACTTTTGTTACCGGCTGTGGCTCCCAGGCCCATAGGAAATGGATCATCTACCTCAAGCATTTTTTTTTTTTTTAATCTTCACATTGCAAGTGGTATACAAAAATAGCAGTCTCCTAAAAGTGCCAGCAGTTTTTATGTTTTCTGAAATTAATTATGTAGGTACCATTCAATATTGGTTTTGGTTTTGATCAACCTTTATCTCTGCTACCACTCTTAAGGCTACAAGCTTAGATATTTTCATCCAGAGCTGTTTGAAGTTAAACTCTATCTTACTCTTAACTGCAATCTCCTGTTCATCAAGGTCTGCCTTCACTTGCTCTAAATTGACTTTTGACCTCAGAGTCCTGTGATCTGTATTTCCCACCATTTTCTGTTTCTTTTAGCCTTTTGTTTACCTAATCTGGATCTCCTGGGTTTTGTAAATGATTTATTCATAAAATACGTGTCCATCTATTGCATCTAGGGATGCCCCCTCTCCCATTCCTTATATCTTTAAGTATTACACTTAACCCTGTCTCCATACCCAGTGGATTACCATTAACATCATTTTGTCAATAAAATTAAGGCCATTTTCTATCCATTGCCATCTTTACATCCTCATCTCAGAGGTTGAGTTGGTTGTCCTTCTCCCAGAGCCTACCTTCCTCCGGCCTGTCCTAGAAGAAGGAAAAGTAAGTGAAAGTCACTCAGTTGTGTCTAACTGTTTGCGACCCTGTGGACTATACAGTCCATGAAATTCTCCCGGCTAGAATACTGGAGAGGGTAGCCTTTCCCTTTTCCAGGTGATCTTCCCAACCTAGAGATGAAACCCAGGTCTCCCGTGTTGCAGGCAGATTCTTTGCCTAATGAGCCACAAGGGAAGCCCTCAGCCTGTCCCAGGTTTTGGTTAAATCAGTCCTCCTCCTCTTCCCTTTATCTTCAGTACCACTAACACTAGTTCCATCTGCTGGACCCTCAAAAATACCCTGAAATCTCATCTAAAAAGACTTAAATGTTTTTAATTGTATCTTCTACAAGATACCATCCCTGTAGAGAACTAGATATGCTTTCCTGATTTTTTTGTGTTTTCACTTAACTCTGGCTCTCATCCCTCTATAGGTGATCATTACAAACCAATTACAGTGAAGTCTTAGATGCCAAAATGGCCTTCAGTCTTTTTCTTACCTGAACTCAAATTGATATCAGTATTGTTGATCACTCCCTCCATGAGACTGACTAACTGTTGCCTTGGCTTCTAGGATGTTATCGTCTTCTGGAGGCTTCCTAATACCTACGAGACCACTGTATCTTATTTTTGCTAAAACATTATTCACTAGGCCCTTCAGTTCATGTCTTCTCATTATATATAATCCTGCCTGGATCATCTCATCCATTTCTCATGGTTTACATGTTGATTTCTAAATCTGTAAACCTTAGTCCTGTATTTCAGACTTATATCAAATCACTTATTGGACAACCCCATACAGGTATCTCAAACACAGGATAGCTAAACCTGAACTCCGCATCTCCCCCTGGTTTCCCTGTCTTTCTCTCTTTGCTGTTGGCAACCCATTTATCCAACCACTCAAGCTTGAAATCTTAACACAAGTTTGGAGGCAAAAAGTGGTAAATAACAAAGAATATGAAGATGCTGCCAGACATCTGGCTTTTAATCTTGGCTCAATAGTAGCTATTTGACTTTGGTAAATTACTTAGCCTCAATTTCTTCATCTAAAAGTAGCTACCTTATTGGTTTAAATAGGAATTCTTGTAAAGTACTTAAAACTGTCTGGTACCTAGTTAGTGTTATATAATTGTTAACTCTTACTAACTTCTGCTAATTTAATTTGCTAAATATTTCTCAGGTCCATCCCCAGTACTGTGTGTTCAAGACCTCATTTCCTCATCTGTTGATTGGATGACTGCAGACGCTTCTTAATTGGTGTTTTGTTTCACTCAGGAAACTAATTTCTTAAGAACTTAGCTAGGTCCTGCCAGGCCTGTAAAGGCAGGTGAGAGAACATACTTGACATAAAGAAGTGCTGGTTACCAAGAGAAAACTGACATAATAAACACCACAGAATTCTACTGTATAAGAATTACATTGGTAACAATGGAGGATGTGATCCATTCTACATGGAGCAGGAAGGGTTCTTGGACGAGATGGAATGTCTTGAGATGAGAGGTATTTTACCTTGGAAGAGTTGTTTTCAAGTGAGTGCATCACAGTAACCACGAGGGCTTGTTAAAATGGATTGCTGGGCCCTCCAGAGAGTCTGGTTCCGTAGGTTGCAGTGGGGCCCAATAATTTTGCTTTTTTATTTTTTATTTTTTGTCCTTTACGTTTGCAGTCCTGATGCCTTCTCAGACCACATTTTGGGACCCACTGCCTTAGGATACCCAGAGAGCATTCATTCCCAAGGCCGCTCAACTGCTAAGACCATGGTCTTGACCGTTCATAGTCTTGGGCTATATCCTTCAGTGACTCCTTTTTGGCCTGTAGGGCAAGTACAAGTTTTAGATCTGGATACTGTCAGCCCCTTTAGCCTCAGCATCTGTCACGCGTAAGATTGACCTTTATCCTCAGGCAAGGGTGAAATATTTCTCTCAGCCACCATGCTGCTCCTAACCTTTATACCGCTGCTCAAGCTATACCTTTTGCCTGGATATCTTGCTTTTTCTTCATTTTATACGTTGTCAGTCACTAAGTTGTGTCCAGCTCTGCAATCCCATGGATTGTAGCCTGCCAGGTCTCTCTGTCCATGGGATTTCCCAGGCAAGAATACTGAAGTGGGTTGCCATTTCCTTCTCCAGGGATTCTTCCCAGACCAGGGATTGAACCTATGTCTCCTGCATTAGCAGGTGAATTCTTTACCACTGAGCCACCAGGGAAGCCCTTCCTTTATGAAGTTGACTGCTGTCCTGTAGGCTGAGTCAAGGACTCCAGAAGCCTCCCATGATGCCAGTTGACAAGGACATAATCAAGGGGCCAGCTCCCAACTTTAGAGCTTGTTTTCCCTTTTGTGCATGTAATATAGTCCAAATTTCTTTACAAGGCACCTCTCTTTTAACATTGTGCAAACATTGCTGAGTGGGGGAGGATGGGTGGGAAGAGCTGAGTGGGCTAATTGTTCATAGACAGCCCTTTATGTAAAACAGTACTGCCAACAACCTTGTCCCACTCTGTACCCAATGTCTCACAGGTTCAAGTCCTTTGTAGAGCTTGACTGGACGGAAAGGATCCCTGCTTTTCTGGTTTGTAACTTTTCTAATGCCTCCTTGCTTCTTGTCTTCTAGGAATTTTTCAGAATTTTTGAGCTACGTGGGCCTTCCCTTCTGCTCTATATATTATTTTGGATTTATTTTCATTCACAGATGTTTACTGTCATTTCAGTAGAATTTGGAGACAATAAATAGCACATTAAGTTGGTCTGCCATCTTGGAGCTTCTGTTATTTTTTTATCTTCTCTAATATTTTAATGAGAAACATTTTAAAAATAGATGTTAAAGAGTTTAGGCTCTCAACTTGGGTTCACATCTGACCATCCCATCCCTTAGTTGTGGGACTTTGGGCAACTTGTTAACATCTTTGTTCTCCCGTCTGTAAAATGGATATGTACCAGCCTCAAAGAATTGTTAAGAAGGTTAACATACATAAAGAAGATGAAACACAGTAAGCACTCAAATGTATATGGATAAATATGTTAAATCATGAATGACTGACTATAGGAGCTTAATAGTCCACTCTGTTTTTTCTTATGCTATTTTTGATGATTGATTGGGCTTTTTCTAAAGAGGGAGAGGGATGTTCTATACATTGAGAGAAACTTTTTAGCCACTTTTGAAAATATTAGGATGCCTCAGTATTAGAAACTGTCAGCATAAACTAATTTTATTTTTCGGCTGCACTGGGTCTCTCTCTAGTTGTGGTGAAGGAGCTTCTCGTGGCAGCCTTCTTTAGTTGCAGTGTGCAGAGCGTGAGCTCTAGAGCACATGGGCTCAGTTGCCCTGTGGCATGTGGAATCTCAGTTTCCCAACCAGGGGTTATACCCACGTCTTCTGCACTTTGACCACCTGATGTGAAGAACTGACTCATTTAAAAAGACCCTGATGCTGGGAAGGATTGAAGGCGGGAGAAGGGGACGACAGAGGATGTGATGGTCGGATGGCATCACCAACTCAATGGACGGGATTTTGAGTAAACTCCGGGAGTTGGTGATGGACAGGGAGGCCTGGCGTGCTGCAGTCCATGGTGTTGCAGAGAGTCACGCAACTGAACTGAACTGAACTCCTGCATTGGAAGGCAGATTCTTAACCACCGAACTACCGGGCAAGTCCCTAAAGTATTATATTATTGTTGTGTGTGCTCAGTTGTGTCTGATTCTTTGTGACCCAAAGGACTGTAGCCCACCAGGCCCTTTTGTCCATGGGATTTCCCAGGCAAGAATACTGGAGTGGGTTGCCATTTCCTCCTCCAGGGGATCTTCCCGACTGAGGGAGTGAACCCATGTCTCCTGCGTTGTCAGCAGATTCTTTACCACTGTGCCACCTGGGCTTCCTAAACTTAAACTGAAGACTGGTTGTTGTTGCTAAGTCACTTCAGTCGTGTCTGACTCTGTGTAACCCCATAGACGGCAGCCCACCAGGCTCCCCTGTCCCTCGGATCCTCCAGCAAGAACACTGGAGTGGGTTGCCATTTCCCTCTCCTATGCATGAAAGTGAAAAGTGAAAGTGAAGTCACTCAGTCATGTCCAATTTAGTGACCCCATGGTCTGCAGCCTACCAGGCTCCTCCATCCTGGGATTTTCCAGGCAAGAGTACTGGAGTGGATTGCCATTGCCTTCTCTGGAAGACTGGTTAGCAAAAATCAATAAATAGTATCCTAAATGGTGAAACATTAAGCTAATTTGATTTAAAGTCAGTGCTGGACTGCCAACATTATTGTATATTTGGAGATTAAAAAAAAAAAAAGGATATGAACTAGATACAGGAGGACAGTCCAAGATGCCAACACAGGAAGATCCTGGACTCAGCTCTTCCCACTGACCTGCCAAGGCTGCAGCTACATATGGAACCATTTCCTCTGAAAGAGACCTGAAAACTAGTGGAACAGCTCCTTCACATGGCAAATGACAAAAGGGCCACACTAGGGTGGGTAGGAGAGGCTGAGACATGGTTTCACCATCAATCCATCCTTGGAAACGGAGGAAACTCAAACCTGGAGCTCCTCCCTGAGGCACCACACAACAGGCACCCCAACTTTGGAGACCTGGACTTGTTACAAGCCTCCCAAATACCTGGCTTTGAAAACCAGTGAGGCTGCATGAGACACAAAGGGCTGTTTTGCACAGAATCACTCATCCCAGGGCCCAGCGAAAAAGCAGTTGTTTGAGAGTGCCCAGGCTTTATGTGACAGAGAATTGCCAGCTAATCTTGCAGCAACCACCAGAGAGGCAGGGACCTACAGGGACACTTTATAGGGACACAGGCCCTGGCGGGTGCCAGTTCTTTTCTTTTTCTTCAGTGGGTGCCGTCCTCACCTCCTCTGTCTAGCTCGCTCTGTGACACCAGTATCTCCCAGAAGGGAGCCTTTACTCACATCTGATGCCCCAGTTTTCTGTGGCTGGCACTCAAAGGATTCTCTGATCACCTGACTATAGAGGCCAGGGTGGGGCTTGAATTCCTGATTCTCACGGGACTGTGACAGAGAGTTCTTGGCAGACTACCATCCCCAGGACACTCAGACTGAAGAATACCCTGTCTTTCTGAGAAAGAGGCCAAAGGAGCAGGCTTCTAGGCTAATACTCTTAGAGGTCATGGAGGTGCTCTTGGGGAACAGGCTGGTAGACCCAATCTTTGTGCTCTTGGCCTTGCTTCAGCTCTCAGAGAGCAGCTTAGGCCCTTATCTGGTGCCCTCCTTCGAGCAGCTGCTGCTAGGGGACATTTCTATGTGGCCTGGTTCTGGTGGCCAGCAGGGCTTATGCTCAAAGGTCTCATAGGAGTGTAACCAACACAAAGTTCTGTAAAAGCTACCAAGAGGCAAAGAATCCAGGAGCTCATTCTGTGCAGAAGGCCCATCATCACTGCAGCCTTAGGGGCAGGCTTCTAGTTAGATGCACACACATTAAAGGGCTGAAAGTAAACCTTTGCGGAGGCCTGGGAAGGTGAGCACTATCTTTGTATTCTCCCTCTGCCCAGCTCCAGAGCAGAAGTACTTCCTGGAAGGGAGCTCTTACACATGTCTGATGTCCTGGATTTTATGGCAGATGTGCCTGGTTTGCATGCCCAGGAGCCAGACTTTGAACCCATGGATCTGGTGGACAAGGGGGCTTACATTCCTGGGTCTCCTGGGACTATCCAGTCAGAGAGAGAGTGCTCAGCAGAGCATTGCACGGATGGCGGACTGAAACATTGCCCTAGTGTTTCTGTGAAAGGCCTGTTTGCTCGTCCCAGAGTTTTGGCCTAAGAGGCAGGGTTCAGATTTGACACACATCGAGCAGGTCTACAGAGATGCTCTCAGGGAACTTAAGGATGCCACCTTTGTACTTTCCCTCTGCCTTGCTACAGCTGACCAGTATCTCTCAGAAAGAAGCTTATCTACTCACCTGGGGCTCCAAATTATTTGACTGTAGCCCAGGGCACACCTCTGAATCACTGGGCCTTGTGGCCAGGAGGGCTGCATTTATGGTTCCACAGTATTATATTTATTTCCATGCTTTAAAGCTGCAGCCCGAATGTCTGGCCTCCAATTAGCATGCATCTAGGTGCTGAGCCAGAACTCCACCCTTTTAGCCCATCCACAGTGGGAGTGATTAAAATAAGATTGTTTGGACAGTCACAAAGGTTCTAGAGACAACCAAGAGCTAAGGCAAGATTGAATGATAAGTTCATCTAATACACTTGACCACTCCTTCAGGACTGGGAGAGAGAACTGCTTCATCTAATAGAAACCAACACAGAGACTCAAGAAAAATGAAGACATAAAAAAATATGTTCTAAATAACAAAAACATCGGGAAAAATTTATGAAACACAAGTAATTTACTTGATGAACAGTTCAAAGAAATGATCATGAGACTGCTCACTGAATTTGAGGGAAAAATTGATGAACACAGTAAGAAATTCAAAAGATAAGTATCAAGTAATAGAGCTGAAGAATACAGTACTGAAAAATATGTTAGAGGGATTCAATACAGACGAGCTGAAGCAGAAGAAGGGATTAGTCAATTTGAGAAAACAGCATGGAGCTCACCTAACAGAGCAGCAAAAGGAGAAAAAGAATAAAGTGAAGATAGCTTAAGGAAGTTATGGGTCAACATCAAGTAGACCAATGAATTATATTATACAAGGACCCAGAATGAGAAGAGAGAGAAGACGACAGATGACTTATTTGAAAAAATAATGACTGAAAGCTTCCCTGACTTGGGGAAGGATACAGACATCTAGATCCAAGGAGCCCAGAAAGTTCCAAATAAGAATCCAAAGAAACCCCTATCAAGACACATTATAATTAAAGTGTCAAAAGTTAAGGAGAATATATTAAAAGGAAAAACAATTTGTTACATACAAGGAACCCTTCATAACAGTCAGCAGACTTTTCACCAGAAAATTTGCAGGCCAGAAGGGATTGACATGATATATTCAGAATGCTTAAAAACAACCTTACAGGCAACCCCACAAAACTATGATTTAGAAGTGGAGAGAGTTTTTCAGACAAAGGAGAGGAATTCACCACTAAACCAACCTTATCATAAATGTTAAAAGGGACTTTATGCTGAAAAGAAGGGCACTACTAATTATTGACAGGAAAATACATGAGAGTAAATTTCACTGATAAAAGTAAGTATAAAATTAGTGGATGAATCACTTATAAAACTAGTATAAAGTTTGACAGATAAAAGTAGTAAAATAAAAATCGGGGAATACACAAGATAAAAAGGATGGAAAGTATAATACTGAAAACAAAATGTGGAGGGGGAGCAAAAATTTTGAGCTTTAGAATGCATTCAAACTTATTAACTTAGATAAGACTTTTTCTTATCTAAGAAAAGACAAAGACTAAAATACAGGTTATATGTAAACTTCATGGTAATCACAAAGTGAAAACCTATGACAGATATACAAAAGGGAAAGAAAGGAATTTAAGTTTACCACTAAAGGAAGTCACCAAACTATTATACAAAGAAATAGAGTGGAAGAACAAAGGAACAGAGAGAAATAACAGAATACCCAGAAAACAGCTAACAAAATGGGGATAAGCACATGCCACCAATAATTAAATATAAGTGAAATAAATTCTTCCATCAAAAGATAAAGCAGGAACTTCCCAGGTGGTTCAGTGGCTGAGACTCCACACTCTTAATGTAAGGAGCCTAGGTTTGATTCCTGGTCAGGGAACTAGACCCCACATGCTGCAACTAAAACTCAGTGCAGCCAAGTAAATAAAAATCTTTTTAAAAGATAAAGCAGTTGAATGGATTTTTAAAAAACCTATCTACATGCTGCCAATAGACTCACTTCAGATATAAGGACATACACAGACTGAAAGTGAAGGGTTGGAAAAAGGTGTTCAATATCAATGAAAACTGAAAGAAAGCTGAGGTTAGGGTTGCTTATATCAGACAAAAAGACTTTAAAACAGAGACTCTGACAAGAGACAAAGAAGGGCATGACATAATGATAAAGCATCAATTCAACAAGAGAATATAAATTTGGAATATTTATGTGCCAACCTAGGAGCACCTAAATATATGAAGTAAATATTAACAGACCTAAAAAGATAAAAATACAGTAATAGTAGGGGACCTTAATATTCCATTTATATCAATGGATATATCATCCAGATACATCAGAAGAAACATCAACTTGAAATTACATGTTAGACCAGAGGAACTTGACATACATAGAACATCTTATCCCAAAGCAGCACAATAGACATTTTTCTCAAGTACATGTGGAACATTTTCCAAGATAGATCATATGTTAGGTCCCTGGTAGCTCAGACTTTATAAAAGTGTCTGCCTACAATGTGGGAGACCTGGGTTCAGTCCCTGGGTTGGGAAGGTCTCCTGGAGAAGGAAATGGCAACCTACTCCAGTATTCTTGCCTGAAGAGTCCCATGGACAGAGGAGCCTGGTAGGCTACAGTCCATGGGGTTGCAAAGAGTTGGACATGACTGAGTGACTTCACTTTCACTTTGGGCCACAAAAAAATCTAAATAAGAAGCTTGAAATAATATCAGATGTCTTTTTCAACCACAATAGTATTAAACTAGAAATTATATAAAGAAAACAAGAAAATTGACAAATAGGGATTAAACTGAACACTCCTGAATAACCAATGGGTCAAAGAAGAAATAAAAAAATTTTTAAAAATATCTTAAGGCAAATGAAAATGGAACTAAAACATACCAAAACTTATGGGATACAGCAAAAGCAGTTCTAAGAAGGAAGTTTGTAGCAATAAATATCTACCTCAAGAAACAAGTCTCAAACAACCTAGCTTAATGCTAGAAAAAGAAGAACAAATGAAGCCCAAAGTTAGAAGGAAGGAAATAAAGATTAGAGCAGAGTTAAATGAAATAGAGACTAAAAGACAATAAAAAGGATCACAGAAACTAAGAGCTATTTCTTTAAGAATAGAAAAATAAATGGACAAATTTTTAGCTAGATTAGCTGAGAAAAAAAGAGCTCAATCAGAATGGAAAGATATTTTATAATGGATAACAGAAATACAAAGGATTATAGTAGCCATTATACGCTGATAAATTGGACAACTGAGGAGAGACAGATAAATTCCTAGAAACATACAATGTCTAATGACTGAATTATAATGAAATAAGAAATGTGAACCAACTGAGAATAAGGAGATTGAATCAGTAATCAAAAACCTACCAACAAACACAAGTCCAAGACCAGATAGCTGCCCTGGTAAATTCTATAAATTCTAGCACACATTGAAAGAATTAACACAAATTCTTCTCAGACTGTTTCCAAAAAAAAAAAAAAAACCTCTTCCAAACTTATTTTATGAGGCCTGAATTTAGAACCAGACAAGGATACCACAAGAAAATTATAGGCCAATATCCCTGATGAACATAGATTTTAAAACTTTCAGCAAAATAATCAGCAAAGCAAATCAACAGTATATTAAAAGAATCATACACCATGATCACTTGGGATTTATCCGAAGAATACAAGGATAGTTCTACATCAGCAAATAAGTAAATGTGATATGGACATTAACAAATTGAAAGATAAAAATCACATGATCATCTCAATAGATGCAGAAAAATATTTAACAAAATGCAACATCCGTTTATGATTAAGAAAAAGACTCAACAAAGCAAGTATAGAGGGACTGTACCTCAACATAATAAAAGCCATATATGACAAGCCCATAGCTAACATCATATTCAACAGTGAAAAGCTGAAATCTTCGCCAAGATCAGGACTAAGACAAGAATCGGGACCAAGACAATCACTACGTTTACTCAACATAGAATTCCTAGCCAGAACAATTAGGCACAAAAAATGAAAGGCATCCAACCTAGAAAGAAAAAAGTAAAGCTATCCTATGTGCAGATGACGGGCTTCCCTTGTAGCTCAGCTGGTAAAGAATCTGCCTGCAATGCAGAAGACCCCAGTTTGGTTCCTGGGTTGGGAAGATCCCCTGGAGAAGGGATAGGCTACCCACTCCAGTATTCTTGGGCTTCCCTGATGGCTCAGATGGTAAATAATCTACCTGCAATGCAGGGGAGACCTGGGTTCAATCCCTGGGTTGGGAATACCCCTGGAGAAGGGAAAGGCTACCCACTCCAGTATTCTGGTCTGGAGAATCCCTACAGATAGAGGAGCCTGGTGGACTACAGTCCATTGGGTCACAAAGAGTTGGACATGACTAAACGACTAAGCACAGCACAGCAGCATAAGCAAATGACATGATATTGTATGTAGACACCCTAAAAACTCTGCCAAAAAACTGTTAGAATTCAGTAGAGTTGCAGAATATAAAATCTAATACTTGATATGTTTCTATATGCTAATAATAAACTATCAGGAGATGAAATTAAGAAAATATAATTTACAGTTGCATCAGAACAACAAAATACCTAAGAACAAATTAAACCAAGGAGGTGTAAGACCTGTATGTTGAAAAATACAAGGCATTAATGAAAGAAATTGAGGAAGACACAAATAAATGCAAAGCTATTTTATGCTCATGGATTGGAAGAATATTGTTAAAATGTCCATGCTACCCAAACTATAGATTTAATTCTAATGGTATTTTTTACCAAAATAGAACAAATAATCCTAAAATTTGTCTGGAATTATAGAAAACTCTGAATAGCCAAAGCAGTCTTCAGAAAGAAGAATAAAACTGGAGGCACCATGCTCCCTGATTTCAAGCTGTATTACAAACCTGTGATGTTTAAAGGAGTACATCAAGGAAAGGAATACATCAAGGCTGTATATTGTCACCCTGCTTATTTAACTTACATGGAGAATGAAAGTGAAAGTCTCTCAGTCATGTCTGACTCTTTGCGACCCCATGGTCAATACAGTCCATGGAATTCTCTAGGCCAGAATACTGGAGTAGGTAGCCTTTCCCTTCTTGAGGGGATCTTCCCAACCCAGGGACTGAACTCAGGTCTCCTGCATTGCAGGTGGATTCTTTACCAGCTGAGCCACAAGGGAAGCCTTATATAGAGAGTACATCATGCGAAATGCTTGGCTGGATGAAGCACAAGCTGGAACCAAGATTGCTGGGAGAAATATCAATTACCTCAAATATGCAGATGACACCACCCTTATGGCAGAAAGTAAAGAGGAATTAAAGAGGCTCTTAATGAAGGTGAAAGGAGAGTGAAAGAGCTGGGTTAAAACTTAACATTCAAAAAACTAAGATAATGGCATCCGATCCCATCACTTCATGTCAAAGAGATAGGCAAGTAATGGAAATAGTGACAGACTTTATTTTCTTGGGCTCCAAAATCACTGAAGATGGTGACTGCAGCCATGAAATTGAAAGATGCGTGCTCCTTGGAAGAAAAGCTATGACAAACTTAGCGTATTAAAAAGCAGAGACATTACTTTGCTGACAGAGGTCCAGATAGCCAGAACTATAGTTTTTCCAGTAGTCATGTATGGATGTGAGTTGAACCATAAAGAAGGCTGAGACTGAAGAATTGATGCTTTTGAATTGTGTTATTGGAGAAGGCTCTTGAGAGTCCCTTGGACTGCAAGGAGATCAAACTAGTCAATCCGAAAGGAAATCAATCCTGAATATTCACTGGAAGGACTGATGCTGAAGCTGAAACTCCAACACTTTGGCCACCTAATGAGAAGAAATGACTTATTGGAAAAGACCCTGATGCTGGGAAAGACTGAAGGCAGGAGGAAAAGGGGACAACATATGACAAGATAGTTGGATGGCATCACTGTCTCAATGGACATGAGTTTGAGCAAGCTCCAGGAGATATGAAGGACAGGAAAGCCTAGTGTGCTGCAGTCCATGGGGTTGCAAAGAGTTGGACAGAACTGAGTGACTGAACAACAACATAATATATAAAACTGTAAGGTATTGATATAAAAGCACACACATAGACCTTGGAACAGAAGAGAGAACCCTGATATAAACCCAACATATATGTAAAATAATTTATGACAAAATAGCCAAGAATATATCATGGAGAAAGGACAGTCTCTTCAATAAATGATGTTGGGAAAATTAGACAGCCACATGCAAAAGAACTGGACATGGAAAAACAGACTGGTTCCAAATAGGAAAAGGAGTGCATCAAGGCTGTATGTTGTCATCCTGCTCATTTAACTTATATGCAGAGTACATCATGAGAAATGCTGGGCTGGAGGAAGCACAAGCTGGAATCAAGATTGCCGGGAGAAATATCAATCACCTCAGATATGCAGATGACCCCACCCTTATGGCAGAAAGTGAAGAAGAACTAAAGAGCCTCTTGGAAGTGAAAGAGAGTGAAAAATTTGGCTTAAAGTTCAACATTCAGAAAACAAAGATCATGGCATCTGGTCCCATCACTTCATGAGAAATAGATGGGGAAACAGTGGAAACAGTGGCTGACTTTATTTTTCTGGGCTCCAAAATCACTGCAGATGGTGATTGCAGCCATGAAATTAAAAGATGCTTACTCCTTGGAAGGAAAGTTATGACCAACCTAGACAGCATATTAAAAAGCAGAGACATTACTTTGTCAACAAAGGTCCGTCTAGTCAAAGCTATGGTTTTTCCAGTCGTCATGTATGGATGTGAGAGTTGGACTAAAAAGAAAGCTGAATGCCGAAGAATTGATGCTTTTGAACTGTGGTGTTGGAGAAGATTCTTGAGAGTCCCTTGGACTGCAAGGACATCCAACCAGTCCATCTTAAAGCAGATCAGTCCTCGGTGTTCATTGGAAGGACTGATGCTGAGACTGAAACACCAATACTTTGGTACCTCACGCGAAGAGTTGACTCGTTGGAAAAGACCCTGATGCTGGGAAAGATTGAGGGCAGGAGGAGAAGGGGATGACAGAGGATGAGATGGTTGGATGGCATCACTGACTCAATGAACATGGGTTTGGGTGGACTCCAGGAGTTGGTGATGGACAGGGAGGCCTGGAGTGCTGTAGTTCATGGGGTCACAAAGAGACAGGACTGAGCAACTGAATGGAACTGATAAAAAAGAATGAAACTGGACCACTATTTTATACTGTTCACAAAGTTAACTCAAAATGGATTAAAGTTTTGATTGTAAGACCTGAAATTATAAAACTCCTAAAACAAAACATAGGCAGTAGGCACTTTGATATAGGTCTTCAGGTTGATTTTTTTGAGCCCAAAATATGCAAAAGAAAGGCAACGAAAGAAAAAAAAATTTGAACAAGTGGCACCACATCAGATGAAAAACCTTCACAGCCGAGAATCCATCAACAAAATGAGAAGATAACCAATAGAATAGGAAGAAATATTTGTAAATCCTATTTCTGACAAAGGGTTAATATCCAAAATGTATAAAGAATTTTAAATCAATAGTAAAAAAAAAAATGCCAAACAATTGAAAAATAGGCAGAAGATGTGAATAGACATTTTCTTCATAGAAGAGATACAGATGGACTATAGGCAAATGAGAAGATGTTCAGCATTACTAATCATCAGGGAAATGCAAATCAAAACTACAATGCGATATCACCTGTTAGAATGGCTATTATCAAAAAGGTACGAAATAGCAAGTATTGACAAGGATACAGAGAAAAGGGAATCCCTGTGCACTGTTGGTAGGAATGTGGATTGTTATAGCCACTATGGAAAGCCGTATGGAGTTTTCTCACAAAATTAAAAAGTGAACTACCATATGATCCAGCAATATTATTTCTGGGTATTTATCAGAAGAAAATGAAAACACTAAGCAAAATATATTGAATTCCGTGTTGAATGCAGCATTACTTACAACAGGCAAGATATGGAAACAATTTAAGTGTCCATTGATGGATGAATGTAAAAGAAATTTTGAAATACACACATAGAAATATTATTCACCCATTAAAAGAATAAAATCTTGCCCTTTGCAACAACATGGACAGCCCTCAAGGGCATTATGAGAACTGCAATAGACTGAGAAAAACGAATTCTCTATGCAGTCTCACATGTGAAATCTAAAGTTAGATAAACCAGGCACATAGATACAGAAAACGGATTCGTGGTTGCCAGAGGTTGAGGAGTGGGAGAGATGGGTTAACTGTGGTTCGTTTAGTTACTTCTAAACAAGATGTTCTTTTCTTTCTTTTTTGGTTTGTTTTGACCACTTTAAAATGTCCCCCTGATAAGTATAAGATATTCAGCCTTAACTCCTCATCAGTGACCATCTCTAGGATTTGAGTCAGGATCAGTAAGGGTCAGATGGTCTCTAGAGTTTCCCTGTTCTTTTTTGAACTCCTTCCTTCCTATGCTCCATCTGCCTGCCAGCACTTAAACACTCTGCTCTGCCTCACCAGGGAACCATACTTCAGGAGAGCTATGTAACCAGGTGGTTATTGCACTGTTATCCATCATTCAAAGAAAATTATGTACCCATTCTTTATCCTGAACATTATTTCTTTTGCAAATTACCTTAATTATCTTTTAAGCTTATTAATGTGCATTTTACTAATGAGTCACTGCTTAATGAAACATTCTATTTTTAATCTGAAAATAATGATGATGGACTCTAGGTCCTAGGAGTCATGATTATACTATTGCTGACCCTCCTACACCCTGAGGGTGAGAAGTTGGGAACTGGATCTCTGGAGCATAATATTCTCAAGCATATTCTCCTTTATTCTCATGTCTGGATGGCACAGGCAATCTTCAGATTTCTAACAGATACCTTGTTTCTCTAAGCTATAAACCTGCTTAATAGTTAAGATTTGAAAACGCCTTTAAAATTGGGTTTTGGGAAAGAACTGTGACATCCTTGGCAGCTAACTCAGTTTTAACAGACTTAAAATATGCTTTACAATGGAGTGACACATATTGCAAGACAAAAATCCAAACAACAGAGACTTAAAGAAAAGAAAAGTCTCCTGTGCTCAGGATTGGATAAATGGATGCAGTAAAAAGTCAGCTGTACCTGTATCACCTATTATTATTTTTGAAGATTCAAATTTGTTTTTGATGGACTACTTTGATTTAGGTGTGGCAAAACTGCCAGGTGTGTCAGCATTTTATTTTCATGACTGCGATAATAGCTTTAGGTATAGGAATATGAGAGTAATAAACAATTCTAATTATGATGGAAATGAAGTAATCAATGGGGATAAAAAGGAATTTTCTCTAGAAGTAAACTTTATCCTGAACTATCCTGGAAATAGTTTATGTCACTCAATGTGATATTAACTCTTAGAATTAGTATGTTTAACATAGTAATGAAGACTGGAGAAAGAACATTATTTAATATGTGATATTTGAAAGTTAAATGAAGTATTTGCTACATAAAGGAATTCTAGAATATGATAGTCCTATGATATTGGTATAATGTTTCAAAATCTAAGGAATCTTAAGGCTGTTTCAGAATGCTTGTAGACTTCTTAAAATTCTTTTATAGATCTCTATACATTTTTTGATTTTCTGAGGTTAATTTTTCCTTTAAGGAAATGATACAAAAGTGAAAGTGAAGTCGCTTAGTCATGTCCAACTCTTTGTAACCCTATGGATTGTAGCCCTTGGAATTTTCTAGGCAAATGATACTAGGCTATAAAGAAATGACTTAAAAGAAAAAAAATGAGTCACAACGTTGCTTTTATTTAAAATTCCACAACTCCACAAGATTAGTTCAGTCACTCAGTCGTGTCCAATTCTTTGCAACCCCATGGACTGCAGCACCCCAGGCTTCCCTGATCATCACCAACTCCTGGAGCTTGCTCAGACTCATGTCCATCGAGTCGGTGATGCCATCCAACCATCTCATCTTCTGTCGTCCCCCTTTTCGTCCTGTTCTCAATCTTTCCCAACATCAGGGTCTTTTCCAATGAGTCAGCTCTTTGCATCAGGTCGCCAAAGTATAGGGCTAAAAAAAATCTAACTGAAACGAAACTTTGTGGAGGAGGACAATATCCTATATTATTTATTTCATTAAAGCATTTAAATGGCATTTGAAAATGATCAACTTTAATCAAAAGTTGCCGTGAACATCTAGATGTAAAAGAATGAGGCTAGAACATTTTCTCATCCCATTTACAAATTTAAACTCAAAATGGATTAAAGACCAGTGTAAGACCAAAAGCCATAACACTCCTAGAAGAAACCAGTGGAACACAGTTTCCACGCCGCTGCCATCCTTCTGGTGGGGTTTACTCTGTCTCCTTACTCCTCAATACAGCAGACAAAGGCTGTTTCCCTGGAACCGCACTGAGCCGTGACCTCCATCCAGGTACCCGAAGAGCCTGTCTGTGCTCCTGCCCAGCTCTGCCTCTCCCAGGGGAGCTGGTGGGGGCAGGGAAGGAAGACAAGGCTTGGGGTCTTCTCCACTATGGGCCTGCCGTCAGGGCCAGGCCTCTGGCCTGGAGTGCGAGAACACAGGCCACCACCAGCATCCTCGTTCACAGCAAAACAGCAACCAACTCTGCCTCCAGACATTTAACAAAATGTCTACCAGCCTCCGTGGCTTTCACCAGATCCCACCCACATCAGGTAAGGTGATAACATGCCTAAAGACCACCTTGGATACAAATTGTAGCAATATCTTTGTTGTTGTTGTTGTTGAGTCGCTAAATTGTGTCCAACTCTTTGTGACCCCATGGACTGTAGCCTGCCAGGCTTCTCTGTCCATGGAATTCTTCAGGCAAGAATACTGGAATGGATTGCAATTTCCTTCTCCAGGGGATCTTCCTGATGCAGGGATCAAACCAGCATCTTCTGCACTGGTAGGCAGATTCTTTATTGCTGAGCCACCAGGGAAGCCCAGCAATATCTTTGGGAATATCCTAAGGCAAAGGAAATAAAAGTTTTTGCTTTTATAAACAAGTGGGGTCTAATTAGACTTTTGCACAAAGGAATCTGTCAACAAAGCAAGAAGAACCTACTGAATGGGAGAAAATAATTGCAAACAATTGATAAAGAGTTAATATTCAAACTATATAAACAGCTCATACAATATCAAACATCTCATAAAATATCAAACAGCTCAACTCAATATATATATTTAAAAAAGCCCAGCCCAATTAAAAAATGGGCAGAACCCTTGAGTAGACATTTTTCTCAAAGAAGGCATACAGAGCCATCAGGCACTTGAAAAGATATTCAATATTACTAGCCAGAGAAATGTAAATCAAAACCACAATGAGATACTACCTCACATCTGTCAGAATACTTATCATTAAAAAGACCAAAAAATGACAAATGTTGGTGAGGATGCAGAAAAAAGGGAACCCTTGTACACTGCCAGTGAGGATGTAAGTTGGTGTAGCCATTGTGGAAAACAGTAAAGATGTTCCTCAAAAAACTAAATAGAACTGCCATCTGACCCAGTAATTCCATCTCTGAATATATATTTGAAGAAAACAAAAACACTAATTAGGAAAGATATGGACTTCCCTGGTGGCTCAGACGGTTAAGCGTCTGTCTACAACGCGGGAGACCTGGGTTCAATCCCTGGGTCGGGAAGATCCCCTGGAGAAGAAAATGGCAATCCACTCCAGTACTATTGCCTGGAAAATCCCGTGGACAGAGGAGCCTGGTAGGCTACATGTAGTCCATGGAGTCGCAGAGTCAGACACGACTGAGCGACTTCACTTCATAAGCACCCAAACATTCTTAGCAGCACTATTTACAATAGCCAAGATATGGAAGCAACCTAAGTGACCATCAACAGATAAATGGACAAAGATGTGGTGTATATAACACATACAGATATATACACATACATGTATAATGGAATATTAGTCATTAATAAAAAGAACAAAATCTTGCCATTTCCATCAATGTGGATGAACTGCGAGGGTATAATGCTTAGTGAAATAAGACAGAGGAAGACAAGTACTTCATGTTATCACTTACATGTGAAATCTAAAAGATAAAATGAATGAATAAATAAATATAACAAAGCAGAAACAGACTCAAAAATTAGTGATTGCCAGAGAACAAACTAGTGGTTGCCAGTGGGAAGAGGGAAAGGGAGGATAGGAGCAAGGGATTAAGTACAAACTACTGTGCATAAAGTAAGCTACAAAGATATACTGTACAGGGAATATAGTCAATATTTTATACTAATTTTAAATAGAAAATAATCTATAAATGTTGACTCACCACATTGTACATCTGGGACAAATACATTGTAAATCAACTATCCTTCAATAAAAATCAAATCAAGTCCCTCCCATCAATAGAGCACCCAGCTTCCCTATCAGATGAGAACCCTGCAACAAAACACTCTAACAAAAGGCAGTTATTGTCAGCTAATGCAGGATCAGAACCCACCCTGGCTGCCTTCCCTCATCTCCTCCATTGCAATGACTTGGACTTATGGTTAGGTTTCTCAAACTTCCTATTTCCAATCATGCTCTCCTGGGGAAAATCATACGTCTATGCTGGTGAATTTATAACCAAACCCTGTACAGGTTTCTAGAAAATGCATCCCATATTTATCCTTGGAGCCTTGGCAAGAGAGTCATCAGTTTGGGGGAGATCTTGAAATGGAGCAGGACCCTGTGGTCCTTGGGTCCCCACAGTGTCCTCTGCCTGCATATTGTCTGTTGAAAACTCTAGCCAAAACATAAATTTAATCATAGAAATGAGAAATACAGAAACAAAGGAACAGTCAGAGGAGATTAAATAATAATAATGTAGTCATTAAGCATAGTCGAGGACCTTTAGTTCTTTCTCAAGACAGATAATATTCTGAGCCATATCTTGTGAGTTGTCTTATTGGTACCAAAACAGCAGGTGAAGAAGTTAACTACATGGTGAACAGACTGTACCCAGGACATGAGCTGCCACGATTCCGAGAACTGATCACAAAGAAATGGGAACAATGACCCTGGAACTGAAGATTAACTGTACCTAAAACAACGAAGATGATGCTGGTTAGACCACTGATGACCGATTTGAAGATGACTGTTGGAGATGACTGTGTTGTTTCTGCGTGTAGCCACCCAACCCCAACTCTGTAAAAACTCTCACCCCTTGTTTGTCAGGGTTGGAGAGTTGCCCTTTGGACAGATGTCCGCCACCCTCTCCCTCCCCAGTTGCCGGCATCTGAAATAAAGCAAACTTTCTTTTCCACCAGCCTGGTCTGTTTACTGGCTTTTGAGTGGTGAGCAGTGGACCCCACACACTCCCTTCATCAACAATCTTACATAACAATGTTGCACGTGTGTGTGTGTGTGTGTTAGCTGCTCAGTTGTGTCTGACTCTTTGCGACTCCATGGACTATAGCCTGCCAGGCTCCTCTGTCCATGGGGTTTTCCAGGCAAGAATACTGGAGTGGGTTGCCAGTCCCTTCTCCAGGGGATCTTTCCAACCCAGGGATCTAACCCAGGTCTCCCACATTGCAGGAATCATCTGAGCCACCAGGAAGCCCAAACATGTTACACATAGTACAGGTTAAATGTTTCCTTGGATTGAAAAAGCAAAGCATAGACAGCAAAGCAAGAAGTAGGAGAAAGAGGCACATTTCAGCATGACTTCCTTTTTCTCTGTTCCTTATCCTTTTTGCTGGTATTGCCATCTGCCTTGTCAGACAATCTGAAATCTACATTCTCTTATGTGTCCATCTCTAAGCATATGTGCTCACTATCACTTCTTAATTTTACTTCCTAGAAATACTTCTTGATTTAGTCCACCAGGCTCCTCTGTCCATGGGATTTCCCAGGCAACAATATTGGAGTAGGTTGCTATGCCCTCCCTCCAGGGGTTCTTCCCAACCCAGGGATCAAACACTTGTCTCCTGTGTCTCCTGCGTTGACAGGTGAATTCTTTATCACAGAGCCACCTGGGAAACCCTGGACTGATTAGGTATCAATCTCCTAATTGGTTTCTTGATTCTCACAGCAGTGGGGAGGACAGACTGGGAGAGGAAAGAAATCGATGTTGTCATTCTAAAGTGAGAATACTCAATTATATTAATCCCTCTTTCGAAAGCATGCAGTGATTCTCCACTTTAGTTGTTGTTCAGTTGCCGAGTCATGTCTGACTCTTTCTGACCCTCTGGACTGCAGCACACCAGGCCTCTCAGTCCCTCACCATCTCCTGGAGTTTGCCCATGGATTCTTCACCACCTAGAGATCAATACAAATCTTTAGGTTTTCTTCCTTTCTTTCTTTTTCTTTTCCTGTCTTTAATAAGCTACCTGCATCTCCTTGTCCTGTTCTATCCCCTACTTCTCCAAATCTAGATGATTTAGTCTTGAATGTTCCATGCTGGTCTAGGTGTTTTCATAGACTATTACTTCTTTTGGATGCCCTTCTTGCAATTTACCTTGCTCCTGGTGGACTCACATTCATCATCACACCTGTCTGAGGTGCCACGTCCCCTTGAAAAGTTTCCCCAATTCCCCTTAACAGTTAGTTGCTCTCTTTACTGTTTTCCTGTAGGCATATTCTTCATTCAGCACGTGCTTTTTGAGTGCTCAATACATTTAGGGCATTAAGGTACAAAAATAAAATAGATATAGCCCCTGACCTCAGAGATCTCCGTCTCATGGGGATACTTAAACTTAGTCTTAAAAAAATATATATATATAGTAGGTAAATGTGTTTCAGTCATGCAGTAGCCATTTGCCTTACTTAGGGTAATAGTCCCTGGTATTCATCAGGGGATCTATCTCTGCCATTCTTGGTTCTTGTGTCCTTGGGGAACAGTGGGATAGGAACATAGGTAACCAATATCTAAGTCAATAAATGCTTTCTGCTTCTCTGGGCACAGCATTTGGGTCAGGGCTGGCCATGTGACTTAAGTCAATCAGAACTGCTTAGATGCCTAGGAGGAGATATTCTCTCATCCTAGCTGGACTCAAACCTCAGGAATATGAGGTGGGAATTAACCACAGCCACTTTGGCAGTGCAATGACTCCGAAAATCAGGTCAACGCATATTAAAAAGCAGGGGTAAGCAGAGAGATGAAAGAAATCAAAGTCTCAGTGTCAAGTTCTGGGCCATGAATCCAGTTGTTCCTGAAGCCAGCTTACCCTGGAAATTCAGCTCCATTCTCTTTACACACTAAAGTCGGCTTTAGTGGTTTTTTCCTCCTGCTTGTATCCAATAGACTCTTAATTTAAACAACAATATTTTTCATGTGGAAAATGGAAGTAATGTAAAGTGAAATAGCATATGTGGGGATATGGAGGAATAAAAGAGAAAGCTAAATTACAGGATGAGGAATGAGGGGAAGGGGAACCAGACAGGATCAATTTAATGGACTCAGTGAAAATTGACAAGGCCCTGAAGTAAAAACTAAACAGACTAAAGAATCAATAACTTTTCTGGAAGAGAGGCAAGGACACTGGGCAAGCCACTGCCCCGACGATTGCAGAGACAGGTGGATCTGGGGAGTCCTGACTTATTGGAGCAGAGAGGAGTGGAAACCGCTGCAGGAACCAAGGGTGGGGAAGAAACGCCTGAACTGTAATTGACAGAGACTCAGTGTGGATAAGCCTGAGAGTTAAAAACTCCTAGAGGACTTGGGCATAGAGGTGGCTCCCGCTTTTGCAGAGCTCCACCAGGTTTTCACAGTAGATCCTGGAGAAGAAAGAATCTCTGTAGACCTTCCAGCAAGGCGAGGGGAATGGAGCCATTTTGAAATACACCAGAGCACTCAGTTTTTCAGAAGCCCTGTCCTCAGGGGAAACTAGTTATCCAGAGCCTAACCTGCTGAGGTATTCTTATCAGAGCCTAAATGAGCTGGGGGAAGGGATATACTCAACTCTAGCAGGCTCTAGCCTTCCACATGGAAGAAGGGAAATACCTAACGTCAGCCCAATCTATCCATCCTGTCCCACCCAAAAAAATACTGAGAAACAGATGTGAGGTTCACAATCCAGAGGCACGTACAGACTCACAGAAAGGCTGAGATCTAATCATATTACTATAGAATGTTCCCCACTCCACCTCACAACCACATTTCTAAAGGCTTGTGGAGAGACGGTGAGTAATTTTAGTGAAAATGTGGGTGTAAATAGTAAATGTGGTAAGAGCAAAAATGGGAATCGGAAGTATAGACCACCCTATAAAAATCAGTCAAAACCAAGCCTAAGAAGAGGAGAAACCAGTATGTTGTATACCTAAAACCTATATAATACTGTACATCAACTATATCTCAATTTAAAAAAAATTTTTTAAAGAAAGGACAGAGATGAGATGTCAGAGGTTTCTGTTTGGGATAGTAAGGAATTAAGCAGCTTTATATGATAAACAGGAAAAAAGTAGTTAGGGAGAATATCTTAGGCATCTCATATTAACATACAGTTGGCCCTCCGTATCTGAGGATGTGGAAACTCCTGATACAAGGGCTGACTGTAAGGGACTCTCATCCATGGAGCTCCTGGTACCAGTCTACCCACAGACCAAGGGATGACTATATACAGTTTTGACTGCTCACCAGCCATGCTGCAGGTTCATGTGATTTTGTTGTAATGTTTCATGTTTCTTAAATGTGGGAGAGTTTTAACTGGTAAGGGTGCCCAGCTGGTGGCAAAGTGGTACTCAACCACAGGTAATGTCTTTTAATGCCCATTAAGGAACCGAAGGGATCGTCGCAGAGTTTGTGTTTGCTTTTATCCTGCAGGGTGAAATTATATGGTTAGTGAAGTCAAAGGCAGAGTTTTAATAGTATTTGGCGGAAGGGACCCAGGAAAGCCTGAGGGAGATATAGGGACCAATAGAAGATGGTAAAACAAAGGATCACATCATGATTGGGGTGCAGGGGGCTAGCAATGAATAGAGGGAGCTCTTGGCTTAGTTTTGGCCTAAAAGGAGTCTCCTAGCTGCCCTCAAACATACATCCAAAGTTTGGAATCTTTTATCACTTCTGCCTGGCCCCCGGTGGAGGAAATTTTATTAGTGACCAACAGGTTGGGGCATGTGATGGGAAACATGAAGGCTACTGGGCCTCAGGGACAGCCCTGACTCAGACTGTTGCTCCTATAGAGAGTGAACAGGGGCTAAGGATTAATGTTCAGTGCAAGTGGATATTTAAAACCTGTTAATAAACTTGTCCCTTTGAGTATTATTGGATTCTGACTCATCAGATTTTATCCCTCCTCCTCTCTTAAGAGTGTCTGGGAAGGGCATTTAGGTATTCCTCCTCTTACAAATGGGGGCTTCCCTGGTGGCTGAGTGGTAAAGAATATGCCTGCCAATGCAGGAGACTTGGGTTCTATCCTTCTATTCAAAAGAGCCACTGGAGAAGGGCATGGCAAACCACTCCTGTATTCTTGCCTGAAAAATCCCACTGACAGAGAAGCCTGGCGGGCTGCAGTCCATGGGATCACAAAGAGTCAGACACAGCTGAGTGCACACGCACAGCACAATGGTAATCACGGATGTGGGGATTTGAGGAGTCTAGAAGTATCTCCCAAGACATGAGTTGAATTTATGCTATTTATCCATTAATGTATGTCCAGCAGTGATAATTAGCTGAAGATACTTTGTTTAAGCTTGTTTAAGAATGGCCACATTCATTCCTTTGCTCATGTTTGGCTTTACAAGTCTTAAACCTATGGGCAGGGTGATGCAAATAAACAAAGGATGATGACTTGATGGTTAAAACAGGTGAAAACAAAGCCCTTAGAGCCTTACCCATAGGCTCTGACTTCTAAGTTGAAGGGAACAATCGTTAGAACAAGAGATTGAGAAGTGCTTTCATTTAAGCTGCACTCTCTAGCAGCTTAAACGTCTACCCGTATCATAACTTCTGTTTCAAGGCTGCCTATGTGTCACCCATGGTCACATCCTATTAAAATTGGAAATGGAAGAGCTTTTGAAGACTAGGACTAGTTTTGAATTCCTTATAAACAACAAAAGCCACTCTGCTTTATTACTGCATTAAAAATATTTTAATATCTAATTCCAAACGCAGGCTTAATTGCCCAGCTAGACTTTTGAGATTAATTACAAGTCCAGAGCTATCATTACATCTTGACTGGTTTCTCTGGTCAGGCGTAGTCTGCCTTTGTGCTTTTGACTCTCTGGTTTGAAAGGTTTTGAAGTTCTGCAGGAAATCTGTGCTGCTGCCTTCCCAGTGAGCTTCCTTTTTTTTTTTTTTTTTTTAAATGAGAGTCACTTGGGACATTGAGTTTATGAACCCGGAGCCCATGGTTTCATTGCTTATATGCTTCAAAACAGATATAAAAAACAGTTTAAGTGGAAATCACTTTAGAGGCAGAAATTTTGATTTCAATTTTCATTCAAAATTCATTCAATGAATAAAGATGTCTTGAGTGTTTCCTGTGTGCCTGGCACCTATAGGTAGTGGAGACCCAGGAATGAACCAAATGACTCCCTGCTCTCAAGGTACTTTGGTTTTTAATGGAAGCAAGAGGAGTTGATGATCACAAATTAACACACAGTATATAACACATGGAGGGGGATAAGTGCTAAGAAAAATAAAGCAGAAAGGAGAGAGTTCTATTCTACATTGGATGTTGAGGGAAGGCTTCTCTGATAAGGTCATTCACGATCAGGGACCTGAAAGAAGTAAGGGAGCATGGGAGAGGAAGAGCATTTCAGTCTGAGGAAGCAGCAAATGCAAAGGCCCTGTGTGAGTGAAAAGGATGTTCCAAGAACAGCAAGGAAACCAGTGGGGCTGGAACAGAAGGAGTGAGGGAAGAGCAATGGGGCTCCCAAATTACTGCAGATGGTGACTGCAGCCACAAAGTTAAAAGATGCTTGCTTCTTGGGAGGAAAGCTGTGACAAACCTAGATTGCATATTAAAAAGCAGAGACATCACTTTGACAGTAAAGATCCATATAGTTAAAGCTATGGTTTTTCCAGTAGTCATGTATGGATGTGAGAGTTGGGCCATACAGTAGGCTGAGTGCTGAAGGAATGATGCTTTCAAATTGTGGTGCTTGCTGGAGAAGACTCTTGAGAGTTTCTTGGACAACAAGGAGAACATACAAGTCAATCATAAAGGAAATCAACTTTGAATATTCATTGGAAGGACTGAGACTGAAGCTGAAGCTCCGATACTTTGACCACATGATATGAAGAGCCAACTCATTGGAAAAGACTCTGATGCTGGGAAAGATTGGAGGCAGGAGGAGAAGGGGACGACAGGATGAGATGGTTGGATGGCATCACCGACTTGATGGACATGAGTCTGAGCAAACTCCAGGAGATAGTGAAGGACAGGGAAGCCTAGAGTGCTGCAGTTCATGGGGTTGCAGAGAGTTGGACATGACTTAATGACTGAACAACAAAGCCAGGGAGGAAGTTCAGGTTGGAAGATGTTAAGCTATGGCACAGACTTCAGGTTTTAGGACTTCTAATGGGGAGAATATATTGGTTTCCTATTGCTGCCATGATGAATTAGCAAAACTTAATGGCTTAGAACAATATAAATTAATTATTTTACAGTTCTGGAGGTCCAACATCCCAAGTGGGTCTTACAGGGTAAACTAGTTTGCTGGGGCTGCCAAAACAAAGTACCACAATGAGGTGCCTTAAACAATAGAAGTGCATTGTCCTATACTTCTGGAGGCTAGATGTCTGAGATCAAGGTGTCAGCAGGTTGTTCTTTCTGAGGACTGTGAGCAACAATCTGTTGTAAGCCTCTCGCCCCAGTTCTGGTGGTTTGCTTGCATTCTTTGCTATCCCTTGGTTTGTAGCAGCATCACTCTGATCTCTGCTTCACCTTCTGCTTCACCTGACATTCTTCTTCCATGCATGTCTGTGTCTGAATTTTTCCTTTCTATAAATGTACCAGTCATATTGGAATAGGACTTATCCTAACGACCTCATTTGAAGCTGATTAGCTCTGCAAAGACCCTTTCTCTAAATAAGGCACCTTCTGAGGTACTGGGAGTTAGGACTCCAACATATTTTCAAGGGGAGACCCAATTCAATCTGTAACATGGTGTTAAAATCAAAGTGATAGCAGGGCTGCTTTTCTTCTGGGGACGTTAGGAGAAAATTTTCTACCTTCTGGAGGCTCCCCACAAACCTTGGCTTCCAGTAATGGCACCCCTCCCTCTTTCTGTTGTCACATCCCCTCTGACTTCTGCCTCCTTCTTATAAAGACTCTTGTGATTACATCTGGAAAATCAAGGATTTTTATTTATTTATTTGACTGTGCTGGGCCTTGTGTGCTGTAGTTGTGGCCTGCAAACTCTTAGTTGGGGCATGTGAGATCTAGGGGTTGAACCTGGTTCTTACGCATTGGGAGAGAGAAGTCTTAGCCTCTGGACCACCAGGGAAGTTCCTAAGACGCAGATATTTTTGCAAGGTCAGTATTCTGCCTACCTTACAGGGTTTTGAGCAGGGAAGTGGTATGAGCTGAACTGTATTTTAAAAGAATCACTCTGCCTGCTGTGTGGAGGAGGAAAAAAGTGTAAACCAGGAGACCCATTGGGACACTGCGGCAATGGTCCTAGTGAGAGATGGTAGTGCCCAGGACCAGAAGTGAAGTGCTGAAAAGTGGTCAAATTCTGGACTTTTTGCAGAAAGTGACTTGTCAATGGAATGCATGAGATGTGTAAGATGATAACAACAATTTTTTCCTTGCCTTTTTGCAGAATAACAATAACATTTGTTTATCACATTAAAGTTTTCAACAAGATTCTACATGAATTTTTTCATTAGAACTGCCTACAACAGTATTTTGTGTCATTATTTTTATACTCATTTTACAGAAGAGGGAGTTGAGGCTTAGAGAGGTGACTTCTAGGGATTTGACTTTTTGTACATTAGAGTGATTGTTTGAAACTGGCTGTTTTGATGCACTGATGGGTTTTAAGCACTGAAATTATTAGTAAGCTTATACTGGTGATAAAGGGAAAACAGATGTCCTTTGATGTTACCAATGTTTTATAAATAAATTCACTAATCCCAAAGCCAGAGAGAGTTCCATATTTAGTTTCAGTGAGGATTAAATGAGTTAATATAAAGGGTCTTGAACATTGTTGGCACATGTAAGCCCTGTATGATGTTAGCAATCACTAAAATTATTATTCACAATTTAGATCAGTACTTCCAAATGGTATTCAAAATAGCAATTTAGAAAAAAGCAAAACAAAACAAGGACGCAAAGCAGAGGAAAATTTGTATTGCAAGTAACTGCAATAAACTAGTTGCTACAAACATTTAATTTAGTTCTGAGCATCCGGGCAGCTAGATTAAAAAAAAGAACAAAACATATTATGTAATGTAGTTCATGTTGATTTGTAATTTAAGTCAAACTAGGATGTCAGAAGAAAAAGAACTTTTCATGATGTGTTTCTTAGTTTCCCTTTTAGTTTGTTGGGTTGTTCCATGGCCCCTCCTCCACACCTTGGATTATAACGTAAAATTCTTTCACCATGTCAAAATATTATTTAAAATATAGGTACCTTGACTTCTTAAAAAAAAAGAAAGTAAAAGAAACAAGTTTTAATGAAATTTTAATCATAATTCAACATGCAGTTCCTCACAGGAGGGGCTTTGGAAATATGATTCTTTTTTGTCATTTGTAAGAGGGAGAACGGACTTTA
Organism: Capra hircus; assembly: GCF_001704415.2. Taxonomy (NCBI): domain Eukaryota; kingdom Metazoa; phylum Chordata; class Mammalia; order Artiodactyla; family Bovidae; genus Capra; species Capra hircus. Next base: position 45,788,783 of record NC_030812.1, on the reverse strand, counting down.
TGAAAAATACACACTGAGAAATGTGGATTTAGCATAAATCCCAGTGTTGACTTTTCATAAGTGTCTAGTCTCCCTCTTGTTGCCAGAGTGACTTTTAAAAACGTAAACCTGATCATGTTATTCCACTGCTTAAAATTAGTCTCCGACACTCCGTTGCTCATTATAGTGTTTTCAAGCTTATTTTTAGGCAGTGAACCATTCCTTCACATTAGAGCTTATATGGCAATCTAATGGGTAAAACAGATATAAGCTGAGCTGTTCTGGATGGAGTGGGGGTGGGGGCCTGCCAGAGTGCCTGCCTGCCTCTGTAGGCTGTACCCACCTCTCCCTCTTATGCTGTCCAGTGGTCTGAACAGTTAGGAAAGAGTCAGCACCCCTCAGAACCTATAAAACACCTTCTTTCTGCCCTCATGTTTGCCAGGTAATCTGCACTTCAGCTGAGCTTAGATGAGAAACTAGTTAATCAAGCAAACAATTTTTGAAGTGAGAATTGCTAAAAACTCTTATAATGATTTGAACTTTAAATATATACTTATTAATCAACACATTGGTTTTATGTTATTGTTGCCCATAAAAAAATCCCATTAAAATTTGTTTTTAAAAGTCTCCCTAATGGATGAACAACAAGATCCTACTGTAGAGCACAGAAAACTATATTCAACATGCTGTGATAAACCGTAATGAAAAAGAATGTATAACTGAATCACTTTGCTATACAGCGGAAACTAACACAACATTGTAAATCAACTGTACTTTAAAAGTCTCTCCAAAAATATTAAGGCAGATATACTGATTCTCTAAATGTTAAATCTTCCTGACCCGCTGATCGAATTTGGGTCTCTTGTGTCTCCTGCATTAGCAGCTGGGTTCTTTACCACTAGTACCACCCGGGAAGCCCCTTATACCATGTCACTATATGTGGATTACAGTCATCCCTCAGTATCCATGGAAAGATTGGTTCAGGAGGTCCCATGTATACCAAAATCCAGGGATATTCAAGTCTGTTAGGGGTGACAGGACTGCCTGCCCTCTGCATGCATGGGTTTTGCATCCATGGATTCAATGAACATTTGGCTCAAAATTTCAGTTGGTTGAATCCACAGATGCAGAACCCCTGGATATTGAGAGCCCACTGTCATTTCTTCTGAATTCTATGACATGATGTTTCTCTTTCTCTCTTGTTCCTGCTTTTTCTTTGAATAAATAATGCGTTTATTCCAATATGGTCCTAAAATTCTATAAAATTGCTTATTATATTCAAAATTAGATTTTATGATGTATAAATTAGAGATTTGGGGCACCTTTAATTGGCTTTTCTCTGAAGACTGTGTTTTTAATGAGAATATAGCTATTCTCTCTGCCACAGTTGAAGTATGTAGTAGTTCAGTTCGGTTTGGATGCTCAGTCATGTCCGACTCTTTGTGACCCCATGGACTGCAGCACGCCAGGCCTCCCTGTCCATCACCAACTCCTAGAGTTTACTCAAACTTGTGTCCATTGAGTCGGTGATGCCATCCAACCATCTCATCCTCTGTCGTCCCCTTCTCCTGTTGCCTTCAATCTTTCCCAGCATCAGGGTCTTTTCCAATGAGTCAGTTCTTCACATCAGGTGGCCAAAGTATTGGCGTTTCAGCTTCAACATTAGTCCTTCCAATGAACATTCAGGACTAATTTCCTTTAGGATGGACTGGTTGGATCTCCTTGCAGTCCAAGGGACTCTCAAGAGTCTTCTCCAACACCACAGTTCGAAAGCATCAGTTCTTCAGTGGTCAACTTTCTTTATAGTCCAACTCTCACATCCATACATGACCACTGGAAAAACCATAGCCTTGACTAGATGGACCTTTGTTGGCAAAGTAACATCTCTGCTTTTTAATATGCTGTCTAGGTTGGTCATAACTTTTCTTCCAAGGAGTAAGCGTCTTTTTATTTCATGGCTGCAGTATGTAGAAGTATGTAGTAAGATCAGAGCAAATTCTGCTAAATGGAGGAAGTTCTCAATTCTATTTTTTTTATATATTAAAATGAGTAAAAAGTTTGGCCCAGATATTTTTGGTTCAATCTAGAATATCCTTTTTTTGACATGTGTTTTTATAAGACAAGACTTATCAAAAAGGCTGTCCAAATTTAAATGTCACAAAAGTGTAGGTTTCTCAACTCTATTCCAATCTATTCTGAAACAGAATGCCAGTTTATCCAATTAAAAATGGAACTCCATCAAAATATCTATCCCAAGTTGAGATTTTCCAAATTTCAATTATGGACCTTAAAAATAAAATCCTGTATACTGTTTAAATTTTTATTGCTATACATTTGTTAACTTCCTTGCTTTGGTAGGGACAAATTTCATTGCTTCTCTGTTTATAAACTCGGTTTTCAAAAACTTTAATTCCTTAAAACATTTCACAAGCTGATGTTTTTTTGATCCTCCATTTGTCAAAATATCTCAATTCCAATATTTTAGAATAAAATGCACACAAAATGTAGAGAATTTGTTTATAAAAACATCTAATACCATTGTAGGCTGCTCAAGTAGCTTAGTGACTTATTTGGGATTTCCCTGGTGGTGCAATGGATAAGTATCTGCCTGCCAGTGCGGGGGCCATGGATTCGATCCCTGGTCTGGCAAGACTCCACATGCTACGGAGCAGCTAAGCCCCTGGGCCATAGCCCCTGAGCCCGCATGCGGCAGCCACTGCAGCCCTCGTGCCTAGAGCCTGTGCTTCACCAGAGGAGCCACCACAGCGAGAAGCCTGCTCACTGCAACGGAGAGTAGCCCCTGCCTGTCACAGCTAGAGAAAGCCCACACACAGCAATGAGCACCCAGCACAGCCAAAAAATAAGTAAAAAAAAATTTTAATGACTTTAAATCCAGCTGATAACAGACAACAGAGAAAACAGTGCCATGCTACAATACTGTTTTTCTTCAACACCAGCTTCATCACAACAGTTTTCTAGGTCAGTTATTTTACTTATGTGAACAAGCAGACCTCGCTCACCTATTGCACTTCACTTTATTGTGCTTCACAGATGCTGCCTATTTTACAGGTTAAAGGTTTGTGGCAACTCGGCATCATCACCGTTTTCCAACAGCGTTTGCTAACTTTGTGCTCTGTGTCATATTTTGGTGATTCTCACAATGTTTCATTCTGGCAATTTACCATTATTATTGTATTTGCCAGGGAGCTCTCTCATCAGTGGTCTTTGATATTACTATTGCAAAAAGATTATGACTTGCTGAAAGCTCTGATGATGGTATTTTTTAGCAATGAAGTATTTTTAAATTAATGTACATTTATTATGATGCAATGCTCTTGTGCACTTAAGAGGCTACAATATAGTGTAAGTATAACTTTTTATATTCACAGGGAAATAAAAAACATTGTTTGACTCCCTTACTGTAATATTTACTTCATTGCAGTGGTCTGGAACTGAACCCTCAATATCTCCGAGGTGTGACTGTAGTTATATGGCATATGTAAAAGCCACCCTATTTTCATTAGCAGATTATAGAAATGTATTTTGGATGGATTTATATATTATATATAAATTACCTGTGAGTGTTCCATGGATTTCCTTATTGTTTTTACCACAATTTTGATTTTAGACTTCTGGCCTCCAGAGCTGTGAGAGAATAAATTTCTGTAGTTTTAAGTCATAACATTTATGGTAATTTGTTTCAGCCACCTCAGGAAACAAATACATATATTTTTGTTGTTGTCTAGACACTAAGTGGTGTTGCCACTTTTTTGACCCCATGGACTGTAGCTCCTCTGTCCATGGGATTTCCCAGGGAAGAATGCTGGAGTGGGTTGCCATTTCCTTCTCCAGGGGATATTCCTGACCCAGAGATCAAACTCGGGTCTCTTGCATTGGCAGGCAGGTTTTTTTCTACTGTGCCACCAGGGAAACCCGACGTATATCTTTATAATAGTACTTGTCACATGTGACTATAGGGTCTCCACTAAACCATAACTTTCTTTTTTTTTTTTTTTGATGTATAACATAATCACATTTGTTAAACAATGTATGCCAATATAAAAGGCAAAGTTCAACAATGCAAAAGTACAAATATTTTTGCACCAACCTAATATTACAATTATAAATAATAACCTATTTCTCTTTCATATTACTGAGCCTACCCCTGTGTTATAACCAGAATAATACAGAACAGGCATTTGACAAAACTAGTTTTCTTCCTATAAAGAAACTACAAATGAGTTTCTGCTGGAACCTTCTCAACAGAGATTTCAATAAGGTATAAACAAAGTTTCTTAACTAGAAGGGGCTATATAACAAAGTACATTTCACATGCGAAGTTTCATATCGTTCTTCAGAGATTCCAGCATAGAAAAACAGAAGATATTTCCTTCAGCAGCCCAGGCGATAAACAAGATCATCTCAAAATCCTTCCTAGCTGTAAGGTGTAAGGTGTCGTCACTCAGTCGTGTCCGACTCTTAGTGACTCCATGGACTGTAGCCTACCAGGCTCCTCCGTCCATGGGATTTTCCAGGCAAGAGTACTGGAGTGGGTTGCCATTTCCTTCTCGCATAACTTTCTTAAAGACAGTTTATCTATCTGTGTATCTCTGGCTTTCATCATACTGCTTGGAACAGACATTCGATTTTTGGTTGAATTAATAAATGATGCTAATTCATTAACAGTAAGGACTTGGAAAAGTATAAATATACTTTTAAATGTATACTTGAAAAGGATAAATTTCTTCCATTAAAATTAATACAGCTTATAAACCTTCATTTCCACTGGGTAATGGTAAACTCAATCCTTCGAATTCAATGTAACTTGGTCTATTCAGGTTTAAGTCTGTGCCTCTTTCAGAATTCTCTACCAGTTTCCTCAGAGGTAGCTCAGAGTGTCCATGTACCTAGGGGCCTGCAATAGACTGAATGTTTGTGTCTCAAAAAAATCCTATGTTGAAACCTAACCTCCAATGAATGTGTTAGGAGGTGGGGCTTAGGGAGGTGATGAGGTCATGAGGATGGGTCCCTCATGAATGGGATTAGTGTTCTTATAAAAAAAGACACCAGAAAGCTCTCTCACCCATTTGGCCAGGTGAGGACCCAGCCAGAAGACTGTCATCCACAAGGAAGTGGGTCTTCACCAGACACAAAATCTGTTGGAACCTTGATCTTGAACTTTCTAATCTCCAGAATTGTGAGAAATAAACTTCTATTGTTTATAAGTTCCCAGTCAACAGCATGTTGTTATAGCAGACTGAAGGGATTGTGACAGGGCCCATTCATCCAGCTGGCATGGAAGTCAGTCCATTCTGTGGCCTGACTTGTCCTCGTGGAGGTGTGTCGCTCTCTGCCTGCCCCTTGGACATCAGCTCTTACAACCATTCCTTCCCTGGAGTTGACAGGGATCTTGCTGAGACAACAGGTTGTCACGACCACTCCCTTCACTTGGACAGGCTCTTAGGAACGGCTGACTGGTTCTCAGCCACTCTGCACACTTCTCAGAAAGCTTGGGAACACAGGCAATGAGACTCAGTGGGACTTCCCTCAGGCCAACAGCCTATACATCTTCTCTATCTGTTGCTGCCAGATTAAATGTGAATGTCTCCATAAGGTTGGTACACTTCTGGACAACACTCTGAGAAGCTGGGCACTGTCCCATCAGTGCTGGGATCCCCCCCAGTTTTGCTGGGGTTTCTACACCTCTGCTCCCAGGACTCTCAGATTGTGACCTCAGGGCAGACTCATTCTCAGGGAACCTCCAGCTTATTTATGCTGTCATAGACTCTGATTTTCTCTTTTCTACTCTTTAGTCAAACTCTTATTTTCATTTGGGGTATAAGATAGCAACTGCTATTGTCACATTGTGGGGTTTACTGTAAAGTCTTTGCCTGAGGTCTGCTAGGATTTGGCTTGTGGTATTTAAGGCTCAGTTTCTTAGTGCTATTGTCACATTGTAGGGTTTACTGTAAAGTCTTTGCCCGAGGTCTGCTGGGATTTGGCTTGTGGTATTTAAGGCTCAGTTTCTTAGAACTAAAAAAAAAAAAAACAAAAACAAGACCAAAAAATCAACTCCCTTCCTCTAGGAAAACAATACACAAAGCCATTCTTTCTCAATTTCCTGGCCTTTATAATTGGAAGAAAAGCTATGACCAACCTAGACAGCATATTAAAAAGCAGAGACGTTACTTTGCCAACAAAGGTACACCTAATCAAAGCTATGGTTTTTCCAGTAGTCATGTATGGATGTGAGAGTTGGACTATAAAGAAGACTGACAGCTGAAGAATTGATGCTTTTGAACTATGGTGTTGGAGAAAACTCTTGAGAGTCCCTTGGACTTCAAGGAGATCCAACCAGTCCATCCTAAAGGAGATCAGTCCTGAATATTCATTGGAAGGACTGATGTTGAAGCTGAAACTCCAATAGTTTGGCCACCTGATGGAAAGAACTTACTCACTGGAAAAGACCCTGATGTTGGGAAAGATTGAAGGTGAGAGGAGAAGGGGAAGACAGAGGATGAGATGGTTGGATGGCATTACCGACTCAATGGACACGAGTTTGAGTAAGCTCCAGGAGTTGGTGAGGGACAGGGAGGCCTGGCGTGCTGCTGTCCATGGGGTCACAAAGAGTTGGACACGACTGAGTGACTGGACTGAACTGAACTGATAATTGGAAGGCGTGGTTTTTCACAATTCAGGGTAGTACATATAGAAAATTCTAGCTGCAACCTGAGTGTGGGCATGTGAGACTGGGAGCAGTGGTAGAGATGAGAGGAAATGCAAAAATATATACAATTCAATATTAAAATATTACTCAATGGATTATATAACATGGTGAAAGTGTAGTATTAAGAGAATACAAAGTAAAATAATTAATTGGGGACTTAAAAACAAGCCTTTTCTGAAAAAAATAAAAGGGATATTTAAACCAAGTGTTAATGATGAATTAACAGAAATTGGTGCTTTAAACTATGATATGTGTTATATTCTAACCTTTATATATGCCCTGTCTCTGTTGATCATCAAAATTGTCAAAGGAGTAACTGATACTTCATAATATACAATATTGAGATTAAAAAATAATACTGGAAACCACATTTTCTGTTGTTCAGTCACTAAGTTGTATCTGACCCTTTGCATCCTCATGGACTGCAGCGCACCAGGCTTCCCTGTCCTTCACCATCTCCCAGAGTTTGCTCAAATTCAGGTCCACTGAGATGGTAATACTATCTAACCATCTCATCCTCTGCAGCCCCCTTATTCTTTTGCGTTCAGTCTTTCCCAGCATCAGGGTCTTTTCCAATGAGTTGGCTCTTCCCATCAGATGGCCAAAGTATTGGAGCTTCAGCTTTACTCCTTCCAATGAATATTCAGGGTTGATTTCCTTTAGAATGGACTGATTTGATCTCCTTGGTGTCCAAGGGATTCTCAAGAGTCTTCTCCAGCACCGCAATTTGAAAGTATTAATTCTTAAGCTCTCAGCCTTCTTTATGGTCCAACTCTTACATCCATACATGACTACTGGAAAAACCATAGCTTTGACTAGACAGACATTTTTCCTGCAAAATGATAGCTCTTCTTTTAATATGCTGTCTACTGCTGCTGCTATCTAGGTTGGTCATAATTTTTCTTCCAAGGAATAAGTGTCTTTTAATTTCATACTGAGTTTAAACCAACTATTTCACCCTCCTATTTTACACTCATCAAGAGGTTCTTTAGTTCCTTTTCACTTTTTGCCATTAGAGTGGTGTCATCTGCATATCTGAACTTGTTGATATTTCTCCCAGCAATCTTGATTCCAGCCTGTGATTCATCCAGTCCAGCCTTTCTCATGATGTACTCTGCATATAAGTTAAATAAGCATGGTTACAATATACAGCCTTGTTATACTCCTTTCCCAATTTGGAACCAGTCTGTTGTTCCATGTCTGGTTCTAACTGTTGCTTCTTGACCTACATACAGGTTTCTCAGGAGGCAGGTAAGGTGGTATGGTATTCCCATCTCTTTAAGATTTCTCCGCAGTTTGTTGTGATCCACACAGTCAAAGGCTTCAGCATAGTCAATGAAGCAGAAATAGATGTTATTTTATGGAATTCCCTTGCTTTCTAAATGATCAATGGATGTTGGCAATTTGATCTCTGGTTCCTCTGCCTTTTCTAAACCCAGATTGTACATCTGAAAGTTCTACATATCAAGTCTTTATTCTAACCAGCTCAATATTCTTTCTGACACTGATCTCAAAGCACCCTATTTGAGAGATGGAGTTTCCCTCTGTTACATGGTCTTCAAAAGTTAAGGAATCTCCCTGAATGTCCATTTTCCCTTGAACAAAATAATGGTGACTTCATAAAAATCAGCCAGAAATTTAAAATATAAGGTAATTAATTAACTTGTACCCTGGAAACAAAACAGAACTTCTTTTATAGCAAAAATGACTTTAGGAGAAAAAATAACAAGGCCTAGGTTTTTAGTGAGTTGAGTTGGGAGAGAAGGGCAAGTGTTGATGGCCATGCTGAGGCTATGACTGAAAAACTGAGAATCATACAATACCCAAGTGTCAACTGTATGCCTGGCACAGTGCTGTGTGACCCCACGTTCAAGAAGACTGGACACACGACTCCAGATGTCCTATGTGTTGCTGGACTTCAGGGAGAGTCAGCAGTTCTCCAGGGTGGCCTGGGAAAGCTAGGGAGTTGTAACCTGCTTCAATTAAATGTTTATTCTTTATGGATCTAAAACTTTGGCTGATGGAAAATGGAACTGTCTAGAACACCAGACAGATGACAAGAGGGAGGGAAGAAAGGATGTGGTCACATCTTTCTGCCTATCTGAACTGTCCAGTCTGCCCATGGTGCTGTGTGCCAGTGGGAAGCAGGCCCTTCCCTAGTGTCTCAGCCATCAGGAGTGGCCACTATCTGGCAAACATTTGCATAGCGCTTGCTATGTGTTACGTTAAACGCTGAGTGCTGGGTACAGAGTCAAACTATTTTTAATAAATATTTGTTTATTTTTGGCTGCTCTGGGCCTACGTTGCTGCGTATGGGCTTTCTTTAGATGTGGTGAGTGGATGCTGCTTCTCTAGAGCTGAGCTCCAAAGCACAGGCTCAGTAGTCGTGGCATACGGGGCTTACTTGCCCTGGATTTTGGGTAAGTGAATAAGTGAAAGTCGCTCAGTTGTGTCTGACTTCTTGTTCTCCAGGCCAGAATACTGGAGTGGGGAGTTGTTCCTTTCTCCAACGGATCTTCCCAGCCCAAAGTTCAAACCCAGCTCTCCCACATTGCAGGTGGATTCTTTATGAGCTGAGCCACCAGGGAAGTCCAAGAATACTGGAGTGGGCAGCCTATCCCTTCTCCAGCAGATCTTCCCAACCCAGGAATTGAACCTGAGTCTACTGCATTTGGGTGGATTCTTTACCAGCTGAGCTACCAGGGAAGCTTTTACTTGTCCTGTGTCATGTGAAATCTTCCCAGACCAGGGATCAAACCCTGTCCTCTCCATTAGCGGGCAGACCCTTAATCACGGGACCACCAGGGAAGTCCCAGAGTCAAACTCTTAATCGCTCCCCAGAATTAATGTATAGCTTGTGGGAGGTGAAGATAATCTTACTAACATGTGGCAGTGCTGTGACAGAGGTCTAAACAGGGTCTTTGAGGAGCATAGAGGTGTCAGGGACTCCAGACTGCCTGGAGAAGGCAGCTCCTGGGCTGAGGTTTAAAGGACAGATAGGTATTATCCAAACTGTCAGAGGAAAGGTGTAAGAGGTAGAAGCAAGAGCACATAAGAAGCATAGGGACCCAAGGAAACTTGGCATGTTCGGGGAAAACCTTTCAAGTGGTTCTGCATGCTGACAGTTGAGTTTGTGGTGGGAGCTGAGAAATTGCCTAAAATCAACTGATTAGAGACTGGTGAAATCTGCAGGGAAAGGACCAGGGGCAGTTGTGATGTGTTTTTGAAACTTCTGAAATGAATTTTATGAAGGTGGCCAGCCTCTCAGTTTCCTTTGGTATCATCTTACTGACAACTTAGAGCATGGCTATCTTATTTTGATGAGAGACTGCAGGAACCTGAAAGATAACTGCTGAATTGATAGTATCAAAACCCTCTATGTATCTATCAAGCAGTGGAGCTCTATGGGTTTGTCATAAAACACAAACTATGCTAGAGTTCAGATAGCAGAAAGATTCGGGAAAGGATTCCAAACTTCTAGAGCATCAAAGCAACCAAGACTCCGACAGTGAGGGAGGAATAGGAATGAAGAGGAGGAAAGGATGGACTTAAAAGATCTCAAAATTTGATGTGGTCCATGAAGCATTTCAAATTTCTCGATATTTATGAAGACTGGACTTCTGACCCCAAATGTGGGTTCACTGGGAGGCTGAAATGCTGTAATTCTGTTTTGGCTATTGTTGCGTAGGCAGTTCTTGCCCCAGGAAGTTTGGCAGTAACAAGGGTTATTTCTCCTCTTAGCTATCAGCTTTAGAAAGAATTCCCATGTGGTGATTAACTCTATCAAGTTACTACAGTAAGTATCATTTACATGAGATACATTGTAAAGAGACTGAAGGTTAGGGTCTAAGACAGCAACTTTTCTATTGAACCAGGACGCTTTTATTTTCAGTTTCCTTTCAATTATGGCTAGCGTGGGAACACAGAAGCAACCATATTTGGTTTTTTGGGGAATAGGAGTTAAACCTTTTAGATATTCTTCTCAGTACTTTTCACAGGGTAGACCCTCAAGAGAAGCTGATTTAAAAAAAGAGCCTGACATATTTCAATACTGAGTTCAAACCTGACATCTTCTAAAAGAGGCCATCAGGTATCACCAGCAAATCACTTTCATCAGTTCTTTAAGAAGAGCCTCTTCTAGCTGTAAAATCCTAAAACTGTGTTCTATTTTCGTGTTTTATGAATAAGCTTAATCTGTATTCAGAAAGGAAATCAGCAATCTCTGGTTACTTTAGGACATTGCGACATTGTCTAAGCTGTAACACTCCCCCAAAGTCAGGGCAGTGGGGCAGGATGGGGGCCAAATACTTAGAGAGAATAGATGGTTTAAACTGTCCCTCCTGATGATTAGTGGGAGTTGACCTTAGGCTATCCCCTCACGGTATGAATATAACTTGTGATTAGGATCTGTAAGTGGTTGGGCTAAAGTTTTATGACATTATTAGATTTCTCCTCTAAAGTTTTATGATTTTTTTACACTCATTGCATGAGGATATTGATGGAAAATACATAATGATCAAAATAAAAGTGTGTTTTAAAATAATAGTTTTAAATGTTTCACAATGATCGTTTGTTGTTATGTAAACCAATCCTGAGAAATAAAGACTGACGGTATATAGTAGAGAAAGTCCATCACTCCAATTCATTTGGCTGTGTTTGTGCCATACGTGTAAATAAGTCCAACACAAGCTAGCCTGGGGAATAAGAGTCAATCTGGAAAAAATACTTAATCTCATTAATAATGTCTCAAAATCCTTAGAACCCTTTCGCCAAATTCTCTGACTTAAGAAGCCAAGATAAAGACGATTACTTTCAAAGCTGAGTGTGGAAGTTATTCTTTTAGCGTCTCTCTGTGTTCCTGCAGTACTTTTGAGTCTTGCAAAATGAGCTCTCATACCTCTTTACTAATGAGAAGTCAGATCTTCTCTGGGGACTGACAACTCTAAAAGCTCATTACTCATTTGTTTGATGTTATCTCTGGCTCTCAAGTAACCGAGGCTGGAGTTCTGAACATTTGCCTTTGAGCTTTCTTGATTACCCAAGATTATGTTGGAATACCCCTTCAACTGGAAGAGGATACAAGTATGTGTCTTCAGCAACAGCAGTGTTTACTTTCTTGAGAATTAAAGAAAATTATCTTTTTTAAAGCCTGAAATCCTACAGCGCCTTTTTGTGTTCTTGGTCTTTTCTTCCAGGAGATGGCGATAGAACACCATAAATATAAAATTACACTATGCAAGAGCTTTGCCCCTTGAGGTCTTCTATTGTCTAGCCTATGACCAATGTGGATTATTATTCAAGATTTGGGTCATTTGTGAGCTATTTCACTGCAAATAGTTAACTTCAATGCCATCGGTAAAGAAAGGACAGGAATACTTTCAGGTTAGTTACTCACTTCTTTTTCTACATTTTTTCCTTTTTTGAGTTTGTGTTGAGTGGAGAAAATAAATAGGATGGTCTCCAGGTGAGAGGTTCTAGGTTTTACTAGCTCTGTTGTGGGTGGGGCTTTTGAACCTACAGTGATTGCTTTTGTAGTAAATCAGTATGGCAGCAACGCTGTTTCCTAGCAACATGAAGATACTACAGGCTCTACTGATTTCTCAGGTAGCACAATGGTACAGAATTTGCCTGCCAATTCAGGAGACACAAGAGATGCGGGTTTGATCCCTAGGTCAGGAAAATTCCCTGGAGGTGGAAATGACAGCCCACTCCAGTATTCTTGCCTGGAAAATTTCATGGACAGAGGAGCCTGGTGGGCTACAATCCATGGGGTCTCAAAGAGTTGGACACAGCTGACCATGCACCGTACATACACAGGCTCTATTAGAAACTAATTTTTATAATACTCTCTGGTGTTCTTCACTGTTCATGTTTAGCACCTTTTGAAGTATTCAAGTTGGCACTTGACAATCCTCCTTCCTGTTTAAGGGATGTCTGCCAAGGAACAATTTCAGATGACCTTGATTGGACAATGGAAATTTCATATCCTGCTTGTCCATCTACCAGTTGACTTTCGGTATCCTTATTAGGAGAGAGAAGATGTTATCCCCAAGAGCTGCCTGCAGTGAACTACCTTTCACAGTGATCTAATCTGAAAATATCCATTGTTTGATTACCTTGGAGAATTTGCTAAAATAAAAAGTCTTTGATTTAGCAAAAACTATTTCAAACAGAACTGGAATAGGTATGCAAAAGGAAAGTCATTGGAGAGTTACATATCAGAGACTAGAAGAAGTGAGAGAATGGATATCTAGAGTAGGCCAGCCTGGCAGCCAACAATGGGAAATTTCTATAACGTGGCACTGAAGGCTTTTTTTATCCACAAAAAATATAATTGTATGGTAGTACTCCACAGTTGAAAAGTGGAAAAGAGAAATGCTTAATTCTTGGCCAGTACTTTTGTAGATGTTCTTTCACTGAAAGTTTTACACTGGAGAAGTTTTTTTTTTAAGGAAAAAATATTGATTTTTTTTCAAAGTATATATAGGTAGAGTGGCAACCAAGATAGTAGAGTAGGAAGACCCTGAACTCACCTCCTTCCATGGGCACACCAAAATTACAACTACTTACAGAGCAACTATCTATGAGCATAAGATAAAGACTAGCAGAAAAGATTCTCCACAACTAAAGACATAAAGAAGGAAACAACCAGATAGGTAGAAGGGTGGAGATGTGAGGCAGTCAGTTCTCCCTGGGTTGAAAGAAGGGGAAAGTGAAAGTCCTGTCCAACTCTTTGCATGGACTATACAGTCCATGGAATCCAGGCTAGAATACTGGAGTGGGTAACCTTTCCCTTCTCCAGGGGATCTTCCCAACCCAGGGATCAAACCCAGGTCTCCTGCATTGCAGGTGGATTCTTTACCAACTGAGCTATCAGGGAAGCCCTCTCCCTGGGTTGGAGAACCATAAAAGAGAGGAATATCATGATCATAGAGATTCTTCCCAAGGAGCAGGGTCTGAGCCCCATATTGGGCACCCCCGCTGGGAGTCTTGCATTCAGGGAAATGACTCCCTACAACATTTGGCTTAGAAAACCAGTAGGGTTCATTTTTGGGAGAGCTGAAGGGCTATAGGAAACAGAGACTCTGCTCTTAAAGGGTATGTGCAAAATCTCATATGCTCTGAGTCCCAGCACAGTGGCAGCAGTTTGAAAGGAGTCTGGGTCAAACCTACTCAGGGAGACTCCCAGAGATGCAGGAAGTAACTGGGGCACGTCTAGGGGTGTAGACATTGGCATCAGCTATTTTGGAGAGCCTCTTTTAGCACTATAACACTAGGACAGGCAGTGCCATTTCGGAACCGTCCCTCTCTGTACTGTAAGCACCAAGGATCTGGCCCCACCCAAGAGTGAGCTGGCACAGCTCCAAGCCACACCCCCCCAAACTGCACAGACAAATACTCTGGTACCTGGCTCCACCCATTTGTGTTTGACACCAGACCCACATCCTTCCAGGCCACATAGACAGCCACTTGGGAAGCCTACCCCACCCTCTATCAGGTCTGCAGTTACTGCATGAGTCATGACCACTTAGCCAACTTGGCTGAGAGTCAGCCCTCCCTGCCAGTGTACCCATGGTAGTCAGCCCTGTCACAACAGAAGGACACATGCAGCTGGCGTAGGGGGCACCCCTAGAGCATATATCTCTGGTGGTCACGGGAGCATGCTGCTGGACCCATAGGCTGTGTCCTGCATAAGGCCAAGAGCAGGACACATATCGGATCTAACTAAACATATAGACATAAACACAGAGAACTGGGCAACATAAAGAGACAGGAATATGTTCCAAATGAAGGCACATAATCCTTTTTTGAGGTTAACCTCAAAAATAGAGCTAGAGGAAGTAGAGATAATAAAGAATTCAAGGTGATGGTCATAAAGATGCTTAGGAGAAAACTGGATGAACACAGTGAGAATTTTCATAAAGAGAAAATAAAAAGGAACTAAACAGAGCTGAAGAGTTCAATAACTGAATTGAAAAATACAATAGAACGGCTCAACAGCAGACTAGATGGAGCAGAAGAATAAATCAGTAACTGGGAAGACAGGACGGTGGAATTCACCGAAACAGAGCAGCAAAAAGAAAACAGAATTTTAGAAAGTTATGACAACTTAAGAGACATATGGAACAACATCAAGCAAAATAATATTTGCATCAAAGAGGTCCCAGAAAGATAAAAGGGGCTGAAAGCTTATTTGAAGAAATAATAGCTGAAAAATTCCCTAACCTAGGGAAAGAAACATACACAGGTCCAGGAAACAAAGAGAGTCCCAAATGGGATCAACTAAAAGAGGTTGATACCAAGAAACATTATAACTAAAATGGCAAAATTTAATATGCACAGAGAATCTTAAAAACAGAAAGGGAAAAGCAACTAATGCTCCCATAAGACTGTCTGCTGACTTCTCAGGTGAAACTTTGCAGACCAGAAGGGAGTGGCATGATATATTCAAAGTGCTGAAATACTCCACTTAGCAAGGCTCTCATTCATATTTGAAGGAAAGATAAAGAGCTTTACAGACAAGCAAAAGCGAAAAGATTTCAGCACCACCAAACCAGCTTTATGGGAAGTGCTAAGAAAACTAAACAGAGAAGGAACTAAAAATATGAAAATTATAAAAGGAAAAAATGTCACTGGTAAAGGCAAACATGCACAGTAAAACTAGTCGAAAATTACAGGCCAATATCACTGATGAACATAGACACAAAAACCCTCAACAAAATAGTAGCAAACAGAATTCAATAATACATTTAAAAGATCATATACCATGACCAAGTGGGATTTATCCCAGAGTTGCAAGGATGCATCAATATCTACCAATCAATGTGATAAATCACATTAACAAATTGAAGAGTAAAAATTACATCATGATCTCAAGAGATATAGAAAAAGCTCTTGTCAAAATTCAATATTCATTTATATTCAACATTCTCAACAAACTGGATATATAAGGAACATACTTGAACATATAAAGGCCATATGTGACAAGCCCACAGCCAACATCATATTCAATGGTGAAAAGCTGAAAGCACTTCTTCTAGAATTAGAGATTAGTGATAAGACAAGGATACCCCCTTTCACCACTTTTATTCACCACAGTATTATAAATCCCAGCCACAACAATCAGATAAGAAAAAAAATAAAAAGGGAAAACAAATTGGAAATGAATAAGTAAAACCCTGTTTGTAGTTGACATTATATATAAAATACCCCAAAGATGCCACCCAAAATATTAGAATAAATGAAATCAGTAATGTTCCAGGTTATAAACTTAATATACAGAAATTTGTTACATTTCCATACACTAACAACAAACTATCAGAAAGTGAAATTAAGAAAATAATCCCATTTACCATTACATCAAAAAGAATAAAATACCTAAGAATAAATCTAACCAAAAAGGTAAATAACTTGTACTCTGAAAACCAAGACACTGACAAAAGACGCTGAAGATGACACACTCCCAATGCAAGGGGCACTGCTTCCATCTCTGGGGAGATCCCACATGCCACAGCTAAGAGTTCATATGCCACAAATAAAAACCCTGCCTGCTGCAACTAAGACCTGGTGCAGCCAATTAAATAAATTAATAGATAAATATTAAAAAAGAAAAAATATCCTTTGAGGAGGACATACTTGTATAAGAGGGAGCATGTAGTGGAAATAATATATTAAAATGTAAGTGAATTATTTTTCATTCCTCTTTCCCTTAACTCAAGATCATTTTTTCCTGCAGCCTTTCTGTCAGCGTGACTCCCAGGAGAGTGATGGGTATAAATAACACTTCGAGGGAGAAGGAAATAATCTGCAATAAGGCCCTGTCAAATAGGACCAAGAAGTAAAAGAAAATTCTTCCGATTTGAAGACGAGTTGGAGAGATGGGAGGGAGGCAGAGCAGGAGTGGGGAGAATGAGATGCCAAAGTCCTTGCTTCATTCTGCTTTCTTAGGGGTGAACCACAGTAAGGCTTGAGCTATAGAAACATTTGTGTAAGCCTGAAGGAACATGGTGAAGTGAGTGGCCAAGTTCCACAGGCATAGTCTAGGGCAGGCTGCAGGCGTCTAGAAATCCTGTAGTTAAACTGGCACTATTTGCAACCATCTTGGAAAACAATGCGGAGATTCCTTAAAAAGCTAGAAATTGAGTTGCCATATGATTCAGCAATCCCACGCCTGGGCACATAACAGAGAAAACCATAATTTGAAAGACACAGTGTTCATAGCAGCACTATTTGTAATAGGAAGAACACGGAAGCAACCTAGATGTCCATTGACAGAGGAATGAATAAAGATGTGTGTGGGTACACAATGGAATACTTAACTATAAAAAAAGGATGAAATAATACCATTTGCAGCCACACGGATAGACCTAGAAATTATACTAAGTGAAGTAAGCCAGACAGAGAAATACAAATAGCAGAGAGGTGCTGGAAGTGAAGGGAAGTGACGTTGTGTCCGACTCTTTGCGACCCCCTGGACTGTAGCCTACTGGGCTCCTCCATCCATGGGATTTTCCAGGCAAGAGTACTGGAGTGGGTTGCCATTTACTTCTCTAGAGGATCTTCCTGACCCAGGGATGGAACCTGGGTCTCCCGCATTGTAGGCAGACGCTTTACTGTCTGAGCCACAAGGGAAGCCCGAGGTGCTAGAAGAATTTTTAAAAGTAGGGGAAGGTGAGGTAAACCTGAGATTAACCACTTATAGGTGGAATCACTTATATGATATCACCTATATGTGGAATCTAAAAGCTGACAAATGAACATATTTACAAAACAGAAATAGGCTCACAGACATAAAAAAAAAAACAAAAAACTTATGGTTACCAAAAGGGAGAGTGGTGGGGGAGGGATGAATTAGGGGCTTGGGATTAATAGATACATACTACTATATATAAAATAATCAACAAGGTCCTACTGTATAGTACAGGGAACTATATTCCATATGTTGAATAAACCATAATGGAAGGGTCTGAAAATATATATATATAATATATACGTAACTGAGTCACTTTGCTATACTCCAGAAATTAATATATTGTAAATGAACTATATTTCAGTTAAAAAAATAAAAAACAATTGGCACCATATCAAAATTAGAGAAAGAATAATACAGTGGAATGGTGTGATGGAATGAAGAAAGGGAGAGAGAGAGTCCTGAGGCCACAGGGAACCACAGCTTGCAGGAGATCTCAGAGCCCCTGTATGCCCTGATGATGGGATTTGGAGCTGCTCAGAGCCCAGGGAATCGGAGGCAGAGGCTTGGTAGCAGAAGAAATAAGTGCAGAATCTGAGCACCTATCAACTGGAGGCAAATGGCTGAAATCACAGACTGTAGTAGCAGATGTCACCTCAATGCCCCTTAAGGCCAGAAGAGATGTAAAGGACATCAGAGGACATTGTGGATGATCAAATAAGACCATCCATCCTTCAAACACCAGCAAAAACCTGGAGAGGATGCAAGTAAACATTATTGAGATATATTTGCTTTGGTCAAATTCAAGTCAAGAAACTAGAACCTGTGACAGGTGGTAGCAGTTGTTCATCATGGACACTAGTTAGAGAGGTGTTGGAGGAGTTTAAAAAGTGGAGGGGAAGGTGATGTGACCCTGAGATTAACCAAGGCAAGAAGCCACACCCTCTCTTAGGGTTTCACAAGATGTTCAATTCAACTACTCAGTATTTCTTAAAGCCCTGGTGTGCCGGGGTCCAGCCCCGGTGGATCCAGGGAATTCGAAGGTGGGGATGGCATCGGCATCCTTGGAAAAATACATATTTAATCACAGATATATAGAGAGATTAGAAATGGATAGTGTAGCAGGAAAATTAGTGGAGAAAAAGTGGCTGAATAACCTGGTTTATGTGGAATAGCATCCATGTTCCAGATGGGAATTCAGCCAGAAAAACGGGGAGCAAAAAAGAAACGACACGGGGGAATCAGTCTTTCTGGAAACTGATCCAATTTCTTTATTTTTGGGTTTGCTTATATACCTTTTGTTACACATAGGGATGAATACAGAGTCACGCGGGGGTCAGCAGTCCTGACCCTTATCAAAATCAGGTGCTTCACATAAAAAGGTCTTAGGGATTTTACATCATCTTCTGGCCATGAGACCTGATGACATTTTATGATCCTTTCTTTCTGATAACCAAAAAACTTATTTTTTCCAAGGGTGTTTTTTCTTAAACCAGGCACCACCCTCCAAATAAAGTTACATTCCTATAGGGTGAGGGTGTAGTGAGTTACAATCAAGAAAGGAATTTATTTAACCCAAGGTTAACATGATTAATCTTAAAGGTTAATACTTATTTCTCCTAAATGCTAGTTATATTCATTATAAGGGCAGGGAACATGGAGATTTAGCAGCAAACATCAACCCAACAAATGAAAAGCCTTTCACCAATGTTCCCCTTAAGATCTATTTAGTCTTAAGATAGTGATAAAGTTACATTTTTACATAGCAAGGACACAGTGATTTATAACAAAGTACAGTGATCTATTACAAAAGAGAAAATTCATTAACTCAAAACTCTAGTATTGCTAACCTTAAAAACTACTATATTTCCTTTTCTATATTCCAAATACATTGATTAATATATTCCCAGGTGCCTAAGGATATGGAGGCCTGGCGGCAATCATTGACTCAACAATGAGAAAAGCCCTATGCTAATTAAGACTCTCAAAATACTCCAAAACTCTCTGTGCTGTTTATGGTTGAGAGGTTGTCACACAAGCTAGTCTGTCAGCAGAGAAGTTTGACCTGAGACACCCTTGTCACACCGAGGGCAGGGAATTAGCAGTAATTATTGGCAGGACAAATGAAAAAACCCTTCACCAATATAATTTCTAATCAACCCACTATACTAATAATTTCTAACTTCCCGAAAGAATTTGCCTTTAGTAAGTCTAAAACATCTCGTGCCTCTCAGATTGGGAGGCTGTAAACAATCACATGTGGCCGGACGAACCTATACAGGGGGGCTAGATAACCTTCAGAGGAGTCCATACGCTGAAACACTCTTGTCACGCCCAGGAATTTTTATTGCCTTGGAGCTGCACATTTACTCCTTCTTCGAGAGAAACGGTTATGGGGGAGAGCCCCCCGTAAAGTCAGAGGTGTAGGTGAGAGCATAAAACAGACTCTGGTTTTGGGGTAGATGCTCAGGAACAGGGGGTTTCCTGAAGCTTGATCACACCTTTGCGTATGCCAAGCCTCCTTCCTCTTGACCTTTGCCATGGGCGGAGTTCCTCACGCTGGCCCCTGGCACTGGTGGGTAAGCAACAAGGAAGATAATGGAGATATTGGAGGAATAAAGGAGTTCAATCCAAAAAAGGGAGTGCCTGTGCAAAGTTTGACCTAATTGGTAAGTCAAGGGTGGTCGGTAGCAGCCAGTGAAAATGCTGAGAACAGGAGCCAAGGGAGTGTGGTCTTGGAGCTTGGCCTCAGCTTGCTTAGTCTGGGGTGGCCCAGGGCCGGAGGTGTTGCCCCACCCCAGGAAACTGAGGACTTGGGCTTAGCACCCTTATCTCAAATGCGTAGGAGAACCAGTTGTGTTTGTTCATATTCATGGAGGATCAAGCTCTCTGGGAGGCCCTTCTTATTTTAAACCACCTAGGGGGTCTGGCACCAGCATTTCTGGAGGTGCTGTTGATGTTAGCAATTCTTAGTCCTCCAACACATTTTCCCAGAGGGTATCCGTGAGGCCCTAATTGAGGCAAGGAGTGAAGAGGCTTTAAGGAAACATTCTCACTGTACTTCTGAGGAGTGAGGGTTTATTTTCTGGGAGTGATACTTCAAGAAGAAATGCTGGAGTCCAAGAATTGGTTCTTGTTTCCCCTGATATCTCTCCTAACTCCATCTAAAGGGAAGACAAGTCTAAGCAAAGGTCTTCTAGTACTTTCTGGGAAAACTTTTCCATCATTTTATTTCCTGCTTGGAGCTATGAGAATTATAAGGGGGAAAAAGTCTTTAGCTATAAGAGAAACAAAAGGAAGCAATAGTTTTATAAATGGTAATAGATTTTCCTACAGCATTGATGTGAAGATACTATCTCTTGCACTCTAAAAGCCAAGGTCACAGACTTTATTTTAGGGAAAATTGTAAGTGATTAATTATTCAAAAGTCACTCATTTTAATGAATTATCTAGGCTTTCAAATTTCTTCATTTCTCGATTTACTCTTTAAGATCTGTCCTCTTTAAAATCTCCACCAGTGTTGGAGCCATAATTATGCGTTTGAAAGAGTGTATTATGTTCTAGTATCTGTAAAACTGCTGACTTTCTTACTTATTAACATTTTTGATGAAATAATTGAGATAAGACAGGTTGAAAAAGATGGCCAAAAGTGAAATTCAAGTATTATTCCTGGATTTCATCATTCTGGGTGTATTCTCCATCATCTATAAGCATCTATGATCGGAATGCAAACAATTCCTAGTTTCTGGAAGTTAAATTACTTTTGCAACTTGTAATTTAGTCATTTCTCACCTAAAACTTATTCTTTTATTACAAATTCCTGGGACTTCCCTGATGGTTTAGTGTTTAGGACTCCATGCTTCCACTGCAGGGGGCGTGGGTTCCATTCCTGGTCCAGGAAATAAAATCCCACATGCTGCGTAGTATGGCCAAAATAAAAACAAACAAACAAAATCCTCAAATTCCTACCCTAGGACCAAAAAACCTATTGAAGTTTTTCAAATTTTTCTGTGAGATAAAACTTTGATATTGGTACTTCTGACTGACATTTCTTAGTCACAGTGATGATACTGAGCGAGTAAAAAGCATCACCAAGGGGTATCCAGACGAAATGGTTCCAAGGTATGAGTCTTTCCCCACAAAGGAAGCCCCACTGAGTAACTACACAGTCCATTGTGCCAGCAAGGACTCCTGAGCAGTTTAAACACCATAATTTAAGGAGTGTGGGTCTCAAGTCTGTCCTGGACTCTAAATGCCTCTCCCACACAAAAGATTTTTTTCTGTTTATTTGTTGCCTAAAATCATGCTGATTTGTTTTTCTTTTGAATTAATGCCCTAGGCTTTTTTTAGGGGGGAGCTCCTTGCAGCTTGAGGGAATCTCAGTTCCCCAAACAGGGTTTGAATCCAGGCCCCCAGCAGTGGAAGCAGAGTCTTAACCACTGGGCTGCCAGAACTTTAAAAAACCTCAGGTTTTTAAAAAAGAAAAAAGTAACTGTCTCTGGGCAGGTTAAATGGTGAGTGCCAAATAAGAACTGATTTCCAGTGACCAGAAGGCTTCTTGGAGATTATAATGCACGCCAATGAAGGACATTGGAACCTCTGTAGAGTTGGAGAAAGGGTGCCAAGATACATTTGAGCAGCATGGGAGAGCAACGGGCTTATTAGAAATTTCCCCCCAGAACTCAGCCTGTCGTTGATTCAACTTCTACTTCCATGAAGGATATTCTTCATTTGCAGAGTCAGTAAAAATTTCTTTGGGAATCCCATTTTTAATAAATTGAATGAATGTTTATTAAACCACCACTATGGCCTAGATATTGAGTTAAGTGATACTGGCATTTAATGAGCACCTATTATATGACACGAGTTTTGCCTACCTTATTTCACTTGATCTCCTCATCAACCCATTGTGCAGGTGATGAATCTAAACCCAGGGAAGGCTAGCTGCTAGGGAGGGAGTGGCAGAGCTGGAATTCAAATCCATGAGCCTTGAACGTCTAGATACCACATTTCTGAGTTTTTATTGGCTCTGGATACTAGAAGAGAGCTAATATTGTGGCTTAAAAAAAGTTGGTTTAAAGTTCAACATCCAGAAAATTAAGATCATGGCATCTGGTCCCATCACTTCATGGAAAATAGATGGGGAAACAGTGGAAACAATGGCTGACTACATTTTTGGGCTCCAAAATCACTGCATATGGTTACTGTAGCCATGAAGTTAAAAGACACTTGCTCCTTGGAAGAAAAGATATGACCAACTTAGACAGCATATTAAAAAACAGAGACATTACTTTGCCAACAAAAGTCCATCTAGTCAAGGCTATGGTTTTTCCAGTAGTCATGTATGGATGTGAGAGTTGGACTATAAAGAAAGCTGAGTGCCAAAGAATTGATGCTTTTGAATTGTGGTATTGAAAAAGACTCTTGAGAGTCCCTTGGACTGCAAGGAGATCCAGCCAGTCCATCCTAAAGGAAATCAGTCCTGAATATTCATTGGAAGGACTAATGTTGAAGCTGAAACTCCAATACATTGGCCACCTGATGTGAAGAACTGACTCATTGGAAAAGACCCTGATGCTGAGAAAGATTGAAGGTGGGAGGAGAAGTGGATGACAAAGGATGAGATGGCTGGATGGCATCACCGACTCGATGGACATGAGTTTGAGTAAACTCTGGGAGTTGGTGAGGGACAGGGAGGCCTGGCGTGCCGCAGTCCATGGGGTCGCAGCGAGTTGGACACGACTGAGCGACTGAACTGAAATATTGTGGCATAATGGAATCATCATTTTTTTTGTCATAGCACACATATATGTCTATTTTTATTAAATATTCTATCAAATGTTTTTCTATAGTGCTTATTCCAATTTTCACTCCCACCAGCAGTGTACGAGAATTCCAATTGCTCCATGTCCTTGCATATATGTGGTATTGTCAGTATTTTCTTTTTAATTGAGATATAATCAACATTTCTCATTTGTTTCAGGTGTACAACATGATGATTCAATATATGTATATATTATGAAATGATCATCACAATAAAACTAGCTAACATCCATCATAACACATAATTACAAATTACTTTTTTCAGGGATCATTGGACTATAGAACATAGGGGGTTTAAAAAAAATTGAATAATTACATGATGGGGAAATATGATGCCAGGGCTCACCTGAGTAAAATTATCTAGCATCTCCCTAGAGTAAAATTATCTTCTGTAATAAGGTCAAGTGAATTGTATATATGCAGATAACATGGACATGAGGTATGAGAGATTACAGAACTCATAGCTGATATATATACATGCTACTATTTAAAAACACTGAGAGACATTTTGTTAAAATATTGAAGAATATATTTTTACAAGCAAATATACTTAATGAAGCTATAGTTCCATTAAGTGGAGTCTGAAGAACCCATATTTCAGAACAAGCCTGACAAAAGACTAATACTTTTATGTAATTGAAGTCATTTTTTACTTTTTCCATGATAACTTCAGTGTGTCAGTACACAATAGGAAAAACTTTATTCCCTGCTAATTGGAATGTGTAATTCTGAAAGAGGCATATATCATCTTAATTAGAAATACGGTTTATGATGTTGTGATAATGGCTTTTAGTTTAGTAATTTGGAGCAAGTTAATGTAGAGTGGAGAGCAGAAACCTGACCCTGGCTTGCTCCTGGTTCTGGTCTGTTAGCCCGCATGGTTAATTCAGCTTCCAAGAATAAGGCAGCTCTGCCTTCAGGTGAAGAGTGTGGGCTGGCAGAAAGCAAGATCATGAAGGAGGGAAGTAGTGTCATTTTACCGAGCCCTTCTCCTTTTCCTTGTCTTTCTTTTTTACAAATTGGAGGATATGCTTCATTGACTATGCTAAAGCCTTTGACTGTGTGGATCACAATAAACTATGGAAAACTCTTAATGGAAATACTGGATCAACCACCTTACCTGCCTCTTGTGAAACCTGTATGCAAGTCAAGCAGCAACAGTCAGAATCAGACATGGAAAAATGGGCTGGTTCAAAATTGGGAAAGGAGTATGTCAAGGCTGTATATTGTCACTCTGCTTATTTAACTTATTTGCAGAGTACATCATGCGGAATGCTGGGCTGGATGAAACACAAGCTGGAATCAAGATTGCCAGGCGCAACATCAATAACCTCAGATATGCAGATGATACCATCCTAAAGGCAGAAAGCAAAGAGGAACTAAAGAGCCTCTTGATGAAGGTGAAAGAGCAGAGTGAAAAAGCTGGGTTAAAACTCAACATTCAAAAAACTAAGATCATGGCATACAGTCTCACCACTTTATTGCAAACAGATGGGGAAAAAAGGGAAACAATGACAGACTTTATTCTCTTGGGCTACAAAATCACTGAGGACAGTGACTGCAACCATGAAATTAAAAGATGCTTGCTCCTTGGAAAAAAGCTATGACAAACCTAGACAATGTATTAAAAAGCAGAGACATCACTCTGCTAACAAAGGTCCATATAGTCAAAGCCTTGGTGTACCATGAAGAAGGCTGAGTGCAAAAGAATTGATACTTTCCAATTGCAGTGCTGGAGAAGACTCTTCAAAGTCCCTTGGACAGCAAGGAGATCAAACCAGTCAATCCTAAAGGAAATTAACACTGAATATTCATTGGACGGACCTATGCTGGAGCTCCAATACTTTGGTCACCTGATGCCAAGAGCCAACTCATTGGAAAACACCTTGATGCTGGGAAAGATTGAGAGCAGGAGAAGGGGGCAACAGAGGATGAGATGTTAGATGACATTACTGACTCAATGGACTTAGTTTGAGTAAACTCTGGGAGATAGTGAAGGACAGGGGAGCCTGGCGTGCTGTAGTCTTTGGGGTGGCAAAGAGTCAAAAATGAGTTAGTGACTGAACTACGAACAACAAAGAGCTGATTTTCAATGTTGTGTTAAAGTCTGCTGTATAGCAGTGTGACTCAGTTAAACACATATACCTATTCTTTTTTTTAATATTCTTTTCCATTATAGTTTATCCCAGGAGACTGCATAGTTTCCTGTGCTGTATATAGTAGGACCTTGTTGTCTATCCATTCTAAATGCAATCATTTGCATCTACCAACCCCAAACTCCCAGTCCGTCCATCTTCCTCCCAGCCACACTTGGCAACTACAAATCTGTCCTTTTATGTCTGTGAGTCTGTTTCTCTTTTGTAGATAGGTTCATTGTGCCATATTGTAGATTCCATGTATAAGTGATATCATATGGTATTTGTCTTCCCCTTTCTGACTTACTTTGAAAAATGGACAGAGGACCTTAATAGATATTTCTCCAAAGAAGACATTCAGATGGTCAGTAGGCAGGTGAAAAGATGCTCAACATCACTAATTATTAGAGAAATGCAAATCAAAATTACTTCACATTGGTCAGAATGGCCATCATTAAAAATCTGCAAATAACAAATGCGGAAAGAGTGTGGAGAAAAGGGAACCCTCTTACACTGTTGGTAGGGATGTAAGTTGGTGCAGCCACTGTGGAAAACAGTATGGAAGCTTCTCAAAAAACTAAAAATCGAATTACCAAGTGATCCAGCAGTCTCACTCCTGAGCATATTCCTGGACAAAACTATAATTCAAAAATAATACAGAGTAGCCCTGTGTTCATAGCAGCGCTATTCACAATAGCCAAGACACGGAAACAGTTTTTCCTGTTCTGAGCTGTGCCGCTGCCTCTTGGTGTACCCTCATAAGTGGCCAGGGCCCTCGAGGAATCCATGAGTTTACCAGTCACTGTTATTCAAGCTACCCCAGGCCCAGAAGTGCCTGCTGCTGTCTCTCGTCTTTCACTGCACTCAAACTCTCTCTCACTGAGATATGTGGCTTCCACCCAGTTAGGAGGAAAAGACTAGACTACATCTAAAACCCAGATGGAAGGGTGAGGGGTGTGTTGACTGGCCTCACTCACTCAGCCTGGGGGAGCTACATGGGCAGAGATCCAGCTCTGCTTTCTCCAGGGTGCTCAGCCCCTTTCTTTGCTAAGAGACGCCATTGCTCCTACTATATACCCTGCAGAGACTGTGTCAGCCCAGAGAGGGCCTGTGTAATTCATCCACCAGAGGGAATCTCCCTTTTTGTTCTTCACAAAAGGCACCACGCAGCTGGCTGTGGCTCTGCCTAAAGTAATTATTATTGCAGTGACTAGACCTTCAAAGATTTCATTTCAAAGTACCCCTATATATATTATCTCATTGGAAAATTACAATAATTCAGTGACTTAAAATGGGTCCAGAAACCATTTATCTCTGTGGTGTAGATGAAGAAGGTAAGATTGAAATTACATAAATTTTTGAAGGTGTCAGAACTTGATCTTGATCTTGAATTCTGTGCTTGTAACTTTATATTCATTGTTTCTTCTTTTGTTGGAATTGTGAAAGACTAATTATATTTTTTAAACTTTTTATTATGAAACTGTGCATACATATGTGAAAATACAGAGATGAGAATAATGAACTCTCATATAGCTATTATCCAGATTCAACAATGACTAGATTTGGCTGCACCTATAAGTAAATCTTGAGCATCATGACTTTTTACCTTGTATATTTCAATTTTCATAGCTTAAAAACATAAAAATATTCTTGTATGGCCATAATGTCATTATCACACCTAACAAAATTAATAGCAATTTCTTGGTACTATTTAATAACCAATTCATATTCAGATTACCCCATTTGCCTAAAACAAATTCTTCTACAGGTGTATGTTCAAATCAGGATCCAAATAAGCTTTTATCCCACCTCTAATCACTTCTCTTTCTTCATTTTTAACTTTATTGCTGCCTTCTTTCTCATTTAAAACCTACTCCAATATTAACCACTTTAAAACACACATTCACACACACATATACACACACACACATTCACACACACACATATACACAAATGCATGTGTTTAGCTATTATCCTATGTCTGTTTTTACCTTATCAACCAAGCTCTACAAAACAATGGCCTGCAACTGCTTATTCATTTATTCATGCAACAACACTGGTTAACTGTCATATGCCAAGTCTGTGGAAGAGTTTGAGAAAACAGAACCCAAAGTCAGTTTCCATAACCCCCAAAAGTTTCCTGTTGTCCTTTTGCAATTTCTACCCTCTCTCCCTGCAGGTCCCACACCCGTCCTTAGGCAATTAGCAGTCTGTTTTCTGTCACTACAGATAAGCCTGCATTTCAAAATTGCATATAAATGGAATCGTATAGTATATGTTCTTTTGTGTCTGGCTTCCCTTACTCATATCATCATCCTGAGACTTACCCACGTTGTGCTGAAAATATTGCAATATATACACCACAATGTGTTTACCTATTCTAGTAGACATTTGAGTTGTTTCTAGCTTTCAGCAATTACAAATAAAACCACTCTGAACCCTTGTGGACAAGTCTTTGTACAGACATATGCTTTCCTTTCTCTTGAACAAATACTTAGGAGTGGAATTCCGAGATGTGTGCTGTGCTTAGTCACAGCACAGGCTCTGCCAGGCTCCTCTGACCATGGGGATTCTCTTCCAGGGAATCTCCCCAACCCAGGGATCAAACCCAGGTCTCCTGCATTGCAGGTGGATTCTTTACCATCTGAGCCACCAGGGAAGCCCAGTGGTATATGTTTATTTAAAAATTGTTAGACTGTTTTTCCAGGTGGTGCTAGTGGGAAAGAACCCATCTGCCAATGCAGGAGATGTAAAAGACCCTGGTTTGAACCCTGGGTCGGGAAGATCCCTTGGAGGAGGAAATGGAAACCCACTCTAGTATTCTTGCCTGGAAAATCCCATGGATGGCGGAGTCTGGTGGGCTACTGTCTGTGGGGTCACAAAGAGTTGGACATGACTGAAGTGACTTAGCACACAAACACAGCACCTAGTAGAATGCCTCCATTGTGATTGTTATTATTAGACATGTTCTTTGAGGAAAAGAAAATTTTGTTTGAAGATGATATTCACTTTTCCTTAGCATTGCCAAGGACACTGGGGACTGAAAATAGTACAAAGTCCAAATTCTTGAGATTTTCAAATTATTATACTGTTCATTTTTTGTATGTTGTATTTGCCACTGGAGAATTAGAGATAGCATCAAGCATGGCCTTTGTCTTTGAAAAAAAATGATAAGACACATATTTGGGAAACAGCAGAGATAGTCTTGAGGTAGCACTGCAAGGTGAGGCAAGTTTTGTTCATTCAGAAAGTATTTTTTCAAGAAGCAGGTATATACCAGATGCTGTGCTGTGTGCTGGAGATAAGTAGGGATTAAGTTTAAAAGTGGGGGATGGGGTTGGGGATTGAGAACAGACATTAAAACAAATAGGTGTAAAGGCATGTTGTCTTCCAACCACTTTTATATGTTCCACCACTCAATGCTGACTTTTTGTGGTAAATTATCTCTAAATGAAATGTTATCTCTTCCTGTATTCTAAAAAGTATGTATTTTAGATAATTCTAACTTTAGTGAAAAAGTAGTTACATATAATCTCTTTGATTCACTAAAATTTTTCTTCATATTTTATTGTTTTTTTTTTTTTTTTTCTTGTGAAGGATACCATTTGGGTTTAGGCTTGTGATATTGAACAAGAGGGAAAGCAATTGGAGACAGAATATAGGATGCCACTTGCTTCCCTGACTGGTTTGATAGCAGCAGTGGCAGAATATTCATTTTGGTCACTGTATTAGGCAATGCTAGCCATTAAAACAAACATGCCCTCAAATGTACAGGCTCTTTATTTAGAGCTTCCATTTCCTTCTCACATATAAGCATAAATATGATAATAACAATGAAATTTTGTATATTTGCCTTAGGGTTTCTATACAGAAACTATGTGTATTGACATACCTTACAAGCCAGAGTGCTAAACAAGTGTTAGTATCAGTAGCAGACTCAAAGGTAGTAGCAGCAGTAATAGTTACTATGACTCTTGTCAAAATGGCAATAAATCACCTTTTAGTTTCTGAACTTAGGGAAGTTATCAGAATGCAAAGTTGAAAAAGCAATCTGATGATCTTATTCCTCTTCTCAATACAGAAGTGGTTTACTTCTTTAAGGAGTCTGCGATTGGTGAGAATTAATGGCTTGGTCCAGAGAAAGCCTGGGGTAATGAGAAAACTCTTCTCCATTCATTGACCTCACTTTGTTTATAGTAGAAGATGCCCTTGGGAACACTATACTGGATGCTGGACATTTATCTTCCCTTTTGTTTATTACTAGGTATTACTTATGCTATATCTGTTTATTTTTCTTCAGTGGCCTCTGAATAAATTTGTATTTTTATAATGTGTGGCACTTAATAGTTTTAACTATAACCAATTTGTAAAAGTTTGTTGAATGATTAAGTTCTTTTGCAGTGGCTATCAAATGTGAGCATCAGGGGGTGGGTCTATTTAATATGCAATCTAATTAAAATTTCAGATTGGAGGGCCAACCATTATAGACTCTGATTCAGTAGGTCTGGGGTAGGGTTATTAATCAGGTATATTTATTAAATTTTTCTGCTTGATTAGCCTTTTAATTATATATTCTTGGCTTCATTTTTAGGGCTACTCTAGAGATTTTAGTGTGCATTTCTGAATAATTATAAAATGACTTTCATAAATTTTACCCAGTGAAAGTATTTTCAATAGTTTAACTTCACATAGTACCTGTTGCACTTTGTAAGTTCCACAAGATGTTATGAATGTTTTAAAGCAATAACTATGACTTTATATTTACTTTTTATTGTTTTCCACTTCTTTAGCTCCCATCTGGGGTTGTTTCTCTATACTCTGAACAACTTCCTTTAGAAGATCTTATAATGCCAGGCTACTGGTGACAGATTCTCTCAGCTTTTGTCTAAAATCTTATTTCACTTTTAATTTTTAAAGGGTATTCACTGGGTATAGTATTTTAAGTTAGCAGTTTTTCTTGTATCTCCTTCCCAGCCCCACCTCCCCAAAAAGTGAAAGTCAAAGTGTTAGTTGCTCAGTCGTGTCTGACTCTTTGAAACCCCATAGACTGTAACCCACCAGGCTCCTCTGTCCATGGAATTCCTCAGGCAGGAATACTGGAGTGAGTAGCCATTCCCTTCGATTGAAGCCAGGTCGCCTGAACTGCAGGCAGATTCTTTACCATCTGAGCCACTAGGGAAGTCCTCCATCCTGACCCCAACTTATTTATATTAAAAAGATGTAATTTCATTGTCTTATTCTAAATTCTTATGAGGGCAAATGAAACTGTTCGAACTTAGGTATGCTGCTGCTACTGCTGCTAAGTCACTTCAGTCGTGTCCGACTCTTAGCGACCTCATGGACTGCAGCCTACCAGGCTTCTCCCTCCATGGGATTTTCCAGGCAAGAGTACTGTAGTGGAGTGGGTGGGGTCTATATACTTCTTTAAACATCTGAAACTTGAGACACTCCTTGAAGGTCATAATCCTGTGTATTTCCATGTAAAGCCATTCTTCACTGGATTTGTGTTTCTGTGTCTTGTCTGCCCTTCTTGGAGCCAGAGGGTCCTCTATTTCTTTTGAAATGCCCCAAAGTGTCCTTTACTATATTTTATTCATAAATGCTATTCATAGCCACAATTTGCAGAATGTAAATGAACTGCATTTTTAACAGTCCTAGATTTTGCTCGTCCTAAGCAATCTCTGTGGCCCTTACTCTGCTCTAGGAGTTCTGAGCACACACCGACAGCACACAGTGCCATTAGCTCATTCAACCTTTCCACATAATTTCATACCTGACTAGAACGAGATTGTCTTTTAAAGAAGTATTGACCCATAGCAGCAGCAGCATCTGTCTGTGAGTGTGTTGAACTCTAAATTGGAATTTTAATGCTAATAATTAACTAGAATAATATCTCACTTGGACAGAAGCCATTTAATTCTCTCCTGTGAGCTAAAGTATTATTTGGGTAACTATTAAGGGCAAGGCAGTAAAAGGAAAATGTTACAATATTTTCACAGGAAGGTGAAAGAAGAAATTCAGACTTTATAAAAATCTTTCTTAAAAACAATGGTGATTCTGAAATGGTATTAATGTAAAATGATCTTGCTACTAAAATACTATCCCAACTTTCTGATGTATTTAAGCCAAATGAGTACTAAAGAAATAATATTGGTTCTTACATCTAATACAGACTTGGTGGATTTTTAATAGATTTCAAGGGAATCTATAGAAATGAAATATACAAGTTTTATTTAAGCCCAGTAACAATAACTTTCTAATATTTTATAAGAATGCTTGATAAATTCCCACATTGATTTTCCCTTCTGGTAGGGGTAACTTTAAATGAAGAGCCTAACAACTATGGAAATGCTAAAAATGAAAGAGAAAAGAGTAAGAAAAGATCTGTGTAACCCTTAACTAATATAATCAACTGGGTGGTAGAGGTCACACTGGGACTTGAAGCTGGGCATTAAGAATATACCAAAGCCAGAGGCTTTCCCTTGATATCTTATTTAATTAGTTACCAACTGTCTCTGTGTATATATGATCTATTATCAATGTATATAAAATAGGATCAATATCCATGTATAACAGGATCTGTACATCTATCTCATATCTGTGTCTGTATCTATCTCTTTTATCTTGGAGACAGCCCATACTCTTGTCTAGTTTTTTATGATCACAGAATGTGGGCAAAGAAGCAAATATTGCTTCTCATGAGTAATGCTTTTTGCCAACATGTGTGTCAGCTTATATTAGTTTTTTGATATTTCCATTTGTTTGACAAGTTATTTGAAACGCTTCTTGACTGGTTTAGACAGGATGCCTTGGTCCTATGAGAACACGTGCCGTTCCTCCTTTCACTGGGCACTGGCAGGGGCTGTCACCTTGCAGTGACACCTCGCAGCCTTCCTAGTCGTGGCTACTGAGGGTTTTTAGGAAGCTTCCTCCTAGGGTTAGCATTGAGATTACAGAACCAGACTGACAGTGGTGGACTTAGGAAGTGACAGGAACCCAATTAATAAACTGAACATAAAAAAATGGTCTCTTAACTCTGGAAGCAGGGCCAGGTGGTGATGACAGAGACAAATGTGCTTTGTTTGTCCTCTGCATGCGGGCTTTGCCCTGTGCTAACAGCTGCCTCCTTGCATTCTTTCCTCTCTCTCCCATTTTTCTTTTTCAAGCAGTGTTATTTGAATTCATACAGTGAGAGGTGGTTTTACAGCTTAGAGCATCTCAGGAATACAAAGTTGCAGAGGTGGGATGTGTGTGGCCAATGAGATTTATTTTTTGAGACAGATTATACAAAGCAATTTATTTGGTGATCATTTGATTCTGATGATGTAAACTTGTAGACAAATATGAAAATTAGGAATGCCTGATTTTGCCTATGTTGCATGAAGGCTTCTGCCAGTTCTATTTAATAGTTATAATAATAACAGGTACAATTTGTGAGTGTTCACCATAGGCAAGGCACTGTGCTAAACTTATTACACTATTTTATTATAACACCATTTTTATGATATTATTGAAAATGTTATTATGCTCAGTTAAAGATAAAGAAATTGACATCTGGAGAGCTTAAGTGATGCAAAAGCACACAGCCGCTAAATAGCAGAGCTGGGACTAGAGGTTGGGTCCACCTGACTTGGAGGTCCATGCCCCTGGGCACAGTGTCATTTGTCTGCGATTTTATGGTAGACAGAGAATGTGAACCAAGGTGTGCCTAACCTGCAAGTTGTTCATTTTCATGTTCCGGGTCACTGGCAGAACCAGAAATGGAGTCCAGATTTTAGTGTCTTGGCCCATTGACAGCTATTGGCTGATTTTGCTTCTTTGAAGAGTTTATTTTTCACCATTTCAAAAAATAACATCTGAAGTAAATCATGTGCCAATAGAAGTTTTTAAAAAACTGCATACAGAATGCCAAACATGCATTTGATTTCTATATAGTCCACTCTAGTGAACAGAAATGCAGGAACTTAGGGCCATGCCCACCCCCGAACCATCTTAGCCCAATACCAACATCATGTCAGCACACAGAGGGCAGTTCAGAGCCTATGCAGTCTCCATATCACTGGTTACTGGTTTTATCACAAAGGGAAACCTCAGTGGGAAGGCAGGCCACATTCAGTTCCAGAGTAAACCCATTTGTCTTCCTAACCTTTCAGTCATCAGGGAGGTGAAGCTGCTTCACTCATGGCTGATGCTTGCAAGGACAGCTGATATTAGTATCAGTACCAATAAGCCAAATCCTATTTAATTGTGCTACTATACGGTCAGCTCTTTCAAACTGCACTTAGAACCTATGGTTGAGAGACATTAAACATTATGTGTTTTTGTCATGTCACTAGTTATAAATGGTTCCCAGGTTCTGAAGGAAATGGTTGAAGAAAATAAACTCTGGCTTCCTTAAGGTCTATCATAGCTGTTCATTGGCATTTCTGACTGAATATCCTTGATTTCCACTGCAAGGTTTTATAAAAATGATATTGTACCCATTCCTGGAGCTTTTACAAGGCATTTAAAACTTTCCAATATTCAACATAGGTACTTAAAAGTCACTTCTAAAATTAGGTTTCTCTCTTGTAAAAGTTAGGCTTAATGGAGTCAAATCCATCTGACAGAATTTTAAAGCTTTCCTTTCACTTCCTCAAACCTACTGGCTTTATGTTAAATGAGCATGCATTTCTGGGACACAGTAAGTTTCCTGTACGTTAATGTGTAAATGGCAGAAAAATTTCACACCATTAGATGCTCAAAATGACCTTTATCCTATAATAAATATGGATCTCAGTTTTTGAGTAAATATGGACTTTACGGATCCATCTCTGCATCCTAGTGAATAGGAGTGAAAAGGTGAGAAGTCAAATCAAAGATAATGAGGATTAGGAAACCAAATAGGGCACAGGATTTAGAAAACATGAATTTCTCATTGGAGATTAGTGCATTAATTTCCTATTGCCACTGTAGCAGATTTCCACTATCATGGTAACTTAGAATAATACCTATTTATTTTCTCTCAATTTTGTAGGTTGGAAGCCAAGCAAGTTTGCCTTAGGGTTGCAAATGCTGAAATCAGATTGTCAGCAGGGCTCCATTCCTTACTGGAGGCTCTTGGGGGAGAATTCCTCTGCCTGCCCCAGCTTTGTTTTGGTTGTTGAGTAAATTCCGTTCTTTGTTGTTGAAGAACTGAGGTCCTCATTTTATTGCCAGCTGCCCACTGGAGGTTGTTGTCAACTAGTAAAAGCCAGTTATGTTTCCTGACTCTTGGCTCTCTTTGTACATAAAAATGAACCAAAGTGGGTCAAATCTCATCACACTTCTTCTCTAAAAAAATAAATACTTATATTGATTTATTTGGCTGTGCAAAGTCTTAGTTGAGGCATGTGGGATCTAACCTAACCTAACCAGGGATTGAACTTGAGTCCTCAGTATTGGAGGCGTGGCATCTTAGCCACTGGACCACCAGGGACATCCCCTCATCACATTTCCTATCTCTCAGACCTCTTCTTCCTGCCTCATCTTTCATCTTCTTCCTCTACATCCCTGTGACTACTGCCTGAGAAATATTTCTGCTTTAAGGGCTCAAGTGATTAGATTGGATTTATCCAGATAATCTGGGATAATCTCCCTAATTTAAGATCTGTAACCTTAATTACAGACAGAATGAAATCAACAGTCACAGAAAACTGACCAAACTGATCACATGGACCACAGCCTTGTCTAACTCAGTGAAACAATGAGCCTTGCTGTGTATGGCCACCCAAAATAGACAGGTCATGGTGAAGGGTTCTGACAAAACCAAAACATGGTCCACTGGAGAAGGAATGGTAAACAACTTCAGTATTCTTGCCTTGAGAACCCTAATAATAATATGAAAAGGCAAAAAGATATGACATTGAAAGATAACTCCCCAGGTCAGTAGGTGCCCAATATGCTACTGGAGAAGAGTAAAGAAAGAACTCCAGAAAGAATGAAAAGGCTAAGCCAAAGCAAAAACAACACCCAGTTGTGGGTGTGACTGGCAATGGAGGTAAAGACTGATGCTGTAAAGAACAACATTGCATAGTAACCTGGAATGTTAGGTCCATGAAACAAGGTAAATTGGAAGTGGTCAAATAGGAGATCACAAGAGTAAACATCAACATTTTAGGAATCAGTGAACTAAAATGAACTGGAATGGATAAATTTAATTCAGATGACCACTATATCTATTACTGTGGGTAAGAATCCCTTAGAAGAAATGGAGTAGCCCTCATAGACAACAAAAGAGCCTGAAATGCAGTACTTGGTTGCAGTGCCAAAAATGACAGAATGATCTCTGTTCATTTTCAAGGCAAACCATTCAATAACACAGTAATCCAAGTCTATGCCACAATCACTAATGCCAAAGAAGCTGAAGTTGAATGGTTCTATGAGGACCTACATGACCTTCTAGAACTAACACCCCCAAAAGGTGTCCATTTCATTATAGGGGACTGGAATGCAAAAGTAGGAAGTCAAGAAATACCTAGAGTAACAGGCAAGTTTGGTCTTGGAGTACAAAATGAAGCGGGACAAAGGGTAACAGAGTTTTTCCATGAGAACAAACTGATCATAGCAAACACCCTCTTCTAACAACACAAGAGATGAATCTACACAGGGATACCACCAGATGGTCAATACCAACATCGGGTTGATTACATTCTTTGTAGCCAAAAATGGAGAAGCTCGATACAGTCAGCAAAAATGAGACCAGGAGCTGACTGGTGGCTCAGATCATTTAGGTCAAGGGACCTAAATCAAATCCCTTACAATTATAGAGTAGAAGTGATAAATAGATTCAAGGGATTAGATCTGATAGAATGCCTGAAGAACTATGGATGGAGGTTTGGAACATTGTACAGGAGGCAGTGATCAAAATCAACCCTAAGAAAAAGAAATGCAAAAAGCAAAATTGCTGTTTGAGGAGGCCTTACAAATAGCTGAGAAAATAAAGAAATGGAAGGCAAAGGAGAAAAGGAAAGATATATCTGTCTGAATGAAGAGTTCCAAGGATAGCAAGGAGAGGTAAGAAGGCCTTCCTAAATGATAAATGCAAAGAAATAGAGGAAGACAATAGAATGGGAAAGACTAGAGATCTCTTCAAAAAAATCAGAGATACCAAGGGAACATTTCATGCAAAGATGGGCACAATAAAGGACAGAAATGGTAGGCACCTAACAGAAGCAGAAGATACTAAGAAGAGGTGGCAAGAATACACAGAAGAACTACACACACAAAAATCTTAATGACCCAGATAACCACGATGGTGTTGTCATTAACCTAGAGCTAGAACCCTGAAGTGTGAAGTCAAGTTGGTCTTAGGAAGCATCACTATGGGAAAAGCTAGTGAGGTGATGGAATTCCAGCTGAACTATTTCAAATCCTAAAAGATGATGCTATGAAAGTGCTGTACCCAATATGCCAGCAAATTTGGAAAACAGCAGAGACCACAGGACTGGAAAAAGGTCAGTTTTCTTTCCAATCCCAAAGAAAGGCAATGCCAAAGAATGTTCAAACTACCACACAGTTGCACTCATCTCACATTCTAGCAAAGGAATGCTCAAAATTCCCCAAGCTAGGCTTCAACAGTATGTGAACCGAGAACTTCCAAATGTTCAAGATGGATTTAGAAAAGGTAGAGGAACCAGAGATCAAATTGCCAACATCTGCTGGATCATAGAAAAAGCAAGAGAATTCCAGAAAGACATCTACTTCTGCTTCATTGACTATGCCAAAGCCTTTGACTGTGTGGATCACAACAAACTGTAGAAAATTCTTAAAGAGACGGGAATACCAGACCACCTGACTTGCCTCCTGAGAAATCTGTATGCAGGTGAAGAAGCATACAGACATGGAATAACAGACTGGTTCCAAATTGGGAAAGGAGTACATCAATGCTATATATTGTTACCCTGCTTATTTAACTTATATGCCAAGAACATCATGCAAAATGCTGGGCTGGATAAAGCACAAGCTGGAATCAAGATTGCTGGGAGAAATATCAATAACTCAGATATGTAGATGATACCACTCTAATGACAGAAAGTGAAGAGGAACTAAAGTGCCTCTTGATGACAGTGAAAGAGGAGAGTGAAAAAGCTGGTTTAAAACTCAACATTCAAAAAAATGAAGATCATGGCATCTGGTCCCATCACTTCATGGCAAATAGATGGGGAAACAATGGAAACAGTGACAGACTATTTTCTTGGGCTCCAAAAATCACTGTTGATGGTGACTGCAGCCATGAAATTAAAAGACACTTGCTCCTTGGAAGAAAACCTATGACAACCTAGACAGAGACATTACTTCATCAACAAAGGTCTGTATAGTCAAAGCTATGGTTTATCTAGTAGTCATGTATAGATGTGAGAGTTGGACCATAAAGAAGAAATGATGCTTTTGAACTGTG
The DNA here is from genome assembly GCF_001704415.2 of Capra hircus. NCBI lineage: Eukaryota > Metazoa > Chordata > Mammalia > Artiodactyla > Bovidae > Capra > Capra hircus. The sequence goes on along the minus strand of NC_030812.1, from coordinate 45,751,011 downwards.
GGGTTAGAGAAGACTCTTGAGAGTCCCTTGGATTGCAAGGAGATAAAACCAGTCATTCCTAAAGGAAATCAACCTCGTGTATTCATTGGAAGGTTTGATGCTGAAGTTCCAATACTTCGGCTACCTAATGTGAAGAACTGACTCATTGGAAAAGACCCTGATGCTGGGAAAGATTGAAGGCAGGAGGAGAAGGGGATGACAGAGGATGAGATGGTTGGGGATGACATCACCACCTTGATGGACAGGAGTTTGAGCAAGCTCTGGGAGTTGGTGATGGATAGGAAACCAGGCGTGCTGCAGTCCATGAAGTTGCAATGACTTGAGCAACTGAACTGAACCTTAATTACATCTTTGTGATTTCTATATAGCAGTACCTGGGTTTGTATTTGATTGTGTAATCTTGGGGAGACCTGTTTAGAACTCTACTCCAGAAATGAATGCAGCAGAGGCCACTCATTGGGAACTGGCCAGATGTGGGTGGATGGTGAGTTTTGATTTAGAATTCCACATTACTGCTGACTTATATTTTTTGTTCCTGAAAACAAGACTATCATGAACCCCGTGGCCAGCACATAATAGATTTTTAATATGGTAACCAAATGAAATGTACATAATTACTGACATAAGGAATCACTTTGCGTGATTCCTTTCCAAATCAGAAAGTTTCTCTGGGGATGGTGTTTTCATAGTCACTAGATAAATGTTGGAGGAGGTCATTGAGAGGACATGACTGCCAGTTGACCCCTGAGCTGGTCCTGGGCAATGGAAGGCTCCTAACCTCCTCCTCTGTCCTTGGAATGTATGTTCTACCCACTTTTCCCACAGTGGAAGCTGTTTTCTAGGACTCAGCCTTGAGTGAGCAATGTAGTGTTGAGGTCATCTGGGTGTTATTCATGACTATACCTGGTTAAGACTTCCTCTTGTTAAGTTTTTTTAAATAGAGCTTTTTTTTAAAGGTAATTGTATTTATTTATTTATTTTTGGTCTGAGGCATTTTAAAATTTTTACTTTACAATACTGTATTGGTTTTGCCATACATTGACATGAATCTGCCACGGGTGTACATGAGTTCCCAATCCGGAACCCCCCTCCCACCTCTCTCCCCATATCATCTCTCTGGGTCATCCCAGTGCACTAGCCCCAAGCCTCCTGTATTGAACCTAGACTGGCGATTCGTTTCTTACATGATAGTATACATGTTTCAATGCCATTCTCCCAAATCATCCCACCCTCTCCCTCTCCCACAGAATCCAAAAGTCTATTCTATATATCTGTGTCTCTTTTGCTGTCTCGCATACAGGGTCATCATTACCATCTTTCTAAATTCCATATATATGTGTTAGTATACTGTATTGGTGTTTTTCTTTCTGGCTTACTTCACTCTGTATAATCGGCTCCAGTTTCATCCACCTCGTTAGAACGGATTCAAATGTATTCTTTTTAATGGCTGAGTAATACTCCATTGTGTATATGTACCACAGCTTTCTTATCCTTTCGTCTGCTGATGGACATCTAGGTTGCTAAAAAGTCTTTATCAATTTTGTTACTATATTGTTGCTACTTTATGTTTTTTTGGCTGCAAGGTACATGGGATCTTAGCTCTCCAACCAGGGATTGAACCTGCACCCCTTGTATTGGAAGGTGAAGTCTTAACCACTGGATCACCAGTGAAATCCCTCCTCTTGTAAACTTTTAAGATTCTGGTGGGCAGGTGTGGAAATCTACTCATCCTGTAGTTGCCAAAGCCAAGCCTTGTATGTAAGTGTCCTTGCTTCCTTCCTTCCTTAAATCTGCCACCTACCAGACTGGAGTGGTCTGCCTCTCTCTTTCATCTCTTCTTGCGCTCTGTGCATGGGTACCAGTTTCAAAGCCCTGACCAACATTATATGAGACAACCCAAAGATAATCTTTCTTCATCTAACAATGCTGCTAGACACACCAAGACCCTAGAGCATACGTAGAGAATCAGCACTGCCTTTGCTCTCAGAATCCTGACTCCTAGTCTGGCAAAGTCCCCAGGGATAGAGTCAGAGCCGGAGATGTCTGGTTAGGAACTCACCTGGGGTGTGGGACCAAGAACGTGGAGACTCAGACCTAAGGATTTCTGGCAAGTTGAGTTTGAACCTCAAAGAAGGTGAAAGACAATAGTGAAGAAAGATTCCAGGGGCTGGTAATGAAAGTTTCTCTGGGGATGGTAGAGCATAAAGGAAAGGGGGACCTTGATAGGTGGGAAGTTTCTCTGATGCTCCCCTGAAGACTCCTGAGTGAATTTTGGGGTCAGATCTGGTGACTTTCCATTAGCTGTTTTCTATTTCATTAGTTTTCATCCTTGAAACCACATTATAAATCCACCTTATTCAACATACCAAACTGTAGGAAGGTTATCAGGGCTAACCTTGGCAACCTAGAAAATAACATGTTTGTAACCGAGCAGGACCCTTTGACGCCTTCTCAGAGCCAACCTCCTCCCTCCACCCATGACCTCCACCTGCCTCTTGTTTGCAGAAAAACTAGCCTCCTATGCTTTCATGGATTTTCAAAGTGTAAATTTAATCAGATAAGTGGGAAAATGCAAAAGCAAAGAAAAACCATCGAGCAAGAAATTAATTAAAAAAAATTCCTAACCCTAATAAATACCTAATGTCCTTGAAAAACAACAAAAGACAAAATAATGATAGTTTAGCCATTAAACAAAGTCAAAGACTTTAGTTTCTCCTTCAGGGATGTAGACAATATTTTTTTTCTTTTTTTTCAAGTTTGATTTAATATATTTTAATATATTTTATTATATTTTTGGTGTTCCCTGTTGGCTCAGACGGTAAAGCGTCTGCCTACAATATGGGAGACCCAGGTTCAATCCTTGGGTCAGGAAGATCTCCTGGAGAAGGAAATAGTAACCCACTCCAGTATTCTTGCCTGGAAAATCCCACGGACCAAGAAGCCTGGTAGGCTACAGGCCATGGGGTCGCAAAGACTTGGACACGACTGAGTGGCTTCACTTCACTTAATATATTTATGAAAAAATACTCTTAACAGCTCTGGGTATTTACAGTATACACATAGTGATAAAGGTAAGCCTATTTAAGCAAACAGGATATTCTGGATAATCAATGTACATTAGAATCAACATTTTGCAAAACATGAGTCCCAACCAGCAAAGATACACATTTAGCAGACAACCTCAGGTGACTCTGATATGTAAGCCTGGATGAGAAAGCCAGGAAAAGACCACAGGCTGCACAGACAGATGTGGGTTCATGAGGTGGCTTGGTAGCTAAGGAGCCTTGTGGTGAAGTTATTGATTCTCAGAGGACCTTGGTAATCTCATCTTGAAAGAGGATAACAATACTTACCCTGTTGATATGAAAATACTCATTTCATAATTACTTGGAAAACTTGACACCATGAGAATTATAATTCTGTTTTACATCTGTCACACAAAGTATATACATAGATTCATTTTTTTCTCCACATTTGTGTGTGTTGCAGTTTTTTTCCTGTAGCTGATTTCTAATCTAAGAGCCTTGAGGCTGGGAAAGATATTTGATTACAATTTCAATTTTCTTAAATTTACCGAGGCTTGTTTTGTGATCCAAGATGTGATCTATTGTGGAGAATGTTCTGTGTGTACTTGAGAAGAAAGTGAATTCTGCTGCTTTTGAATGGAATGTCCTATAAATATCAGTTAAGCCTATCTAGGCTACTATGTCATTTAAGGCCTGTTTCCTTACTAATTTTCCGTCTGGATGATTTGCCCATTTAGGTAAGTGGGGTGTTCAAGTCCCCCCAGTATTATTGTGTTACTGTCCATTTCTCCTTTTATGTCTGTCAATATTTACTCTGTATTTTGAAGCTTGCCTTTACCAGTGGGCTTTCCCATTCGTAATTTTATTTCTGGTTTTGGCCTTTTCCACTTAGAGAAGTTCCTTTGGAGTTTACTGTAAAGCTGACTTGATGGTACTGAATTCTTAGCTTTAGCTTGTGTATAAAGCTTTCTATTTCTCTGCCAAATCTGAACAAGAGCCTTGCTAGGTATTGTTGGTTGTGGGTTTCTCCCTTTCATCCCTTTAAATATATCATGCCTTCTGGCTTGTAGAGTTTCTACTAAAAAATCAGCGGACAGTCTTAGGGGAGTCCCATGTATGTTATTTGTTGCTCTTCGCCTTGTTGCTTTTAATATTTTCTGTCTTTTATTTTTTTGCACATCTGACTACTCTGTGTCTCAGCACGTTCCTCCTTGGGCTTATCCTGTATGGGACTCTATGCTGGGTGACTATTTCCTTTCCCATATTTCAGCTATTACCACTTCAAATATTTTCTCAGGCCCTTTCTTTCCCTCTTCTCCTTCTGTGACCCCACTGTTAATGCAAATATTGGTGCATTTAATGTTTATCCTAGCAGTCTCTTCCATTCGTTGTCTCATTTATTCTGCTATTGATTCCTTCTAGTGTATTTTTCGCTTCAATTATTGTATTGTTCATCTATTTGCTCTTTAGATTTTCTAGCTGTTCGTTAAATTTGTGCATCTTCATTCTTTCTCCAGGTTTTTGGATCCTCTTTATGGTCACTACTCTGCACTCTTACAGATAGGTTGGCCATCTCCACTTCACCTAACTGTTCTATGGGGGCTTTATCTTGTTCCTTTGTCTGGGACGTATTCCTTTGCTGCCTCATTGTTTACATTTCTGTTTGTATTTTTATGTGTTTAGTAGCTTGGTTATGTTTCTCCATTTTAGAGAAGGGGCTGTCTGTAGGGGATGTCCTTTGTGTCCCAGCAGAAGGCCAGGGACCAGTTGGTCCCAGTGTAGATTCTGATCTGTGTTGTAAACTCAGTTCTGCAGAACTGTACTTTCCTTGCTTCTGACATCTGCTCCCTGGTGGGTGAGGCTAGTCTAAGGGCTTGGTGTAGGTTTTCTGGGTGGGAGAGGCTAGTGCCTCCTCACTGGTGGGTAGAGTGGGGTCTTGACCCTTTGGTGGGCCAAGCTCTGTCAAGGGATGTGTCTAGAGGCGGCTGTGAGTCAGGAAGTCTAGGTAGCCTGCCTGCTGATGGACAAGGCCATTTCCCACCCTGTTGGTTGTCTGGCTTGAGGCATCTCAGCACTGGAGCTTATAGGCTGTTGGGTGAGGTCCCAGTGCCAAGGACTTAAAATGTCTGACTCCACCCAGAGTTCACATAGGTCCCCACTGTATTGGCCACCATCTTTTATGATGCCAGAGAACCACAGCCACCCCCACCCCCAAGGAGACCCTCCAAGACCAGAAGGTGGGCCTGGCTCAAGTTTCTGTGGAGTCTTGGCTTTTGCCCTGAGCACCTGTGTACGCCCTCCAAGGGTGGAGGTCTGTTTCCCTGGTCCTGGGGGGCTCCTGTAGTTAAGCCTCGCTGGCCTGCAAAGCCCAATGCTCTGGAGCCTCCTCCTCCCAATGACTGGACCCCTGGGCTGGGGAGCCTGGCATAGGGCTCAGCTTCCACTCCTGTGGGAGAAATTCTGTGATTTAATTTTTCTCCAGTCTGTGGGTTGTCCATCTGGGTGGTATGGGATCTGATTACACCGTGAGTGCACCCCTCCTATCACCTCTTGATTTCGTCTTCTTGCCTCTGGATGTAGACTTTTTTTGGTGTGCTCATGAGAGGAGAGTGAGCTCAAGTCCTACTCCACCACCTTGGCTGAAAATCTCTGTTCATGGTTCGGAGGCTATAACACTGGCATCAAGGTGTTATCGGAGTTCTGAGCCATATCCTTAAGTTGTTTTGCAGTTACACAAACCCCCACCAAGTGGAAGAATTTAACTGTATCCTGCCCACAAGCACATGAACCACAGACCAATTGGAACCAGAAGGTTGATAATGTTGATTCCTGATGACCTCACCACCAACCAATCAGAAGAATGTCCATGAGCTGGTCATGCACCCCACAACCTTCTCCCACCCCCTGTCTATAAAAATCTTTCACTGATAACCACTGGGGAGTTCAGTGCTTTTCAGCAGTAGCTGCTCTACATGCCTTGTCTGACACCTGCAGTAAACACTGCACTTTCCTTTATGACAACCTTGTGTCAGTAGACTGGCTTTACTTCCTGTGGGCAAGCAGACATAAGTTTGGTTCAGTAACACATTTGCAAATGAACTTGACCCAAACTATTCTAGAGAAATAAATATTCACATGGTTTTGACGTACCTGACCAAGGGCTCTCATGGATTCTAGCTTAAGTAAGCTGAAATATAAAAATATAAAATTTTTTATATTCTAAAATATAAAAAAATTAGGGCACTCTTTCATCCAATATACATATATAATGTGCTCTCTCTAGCCTAGTAAATCCCTTTTAAATTGCACTTCTCTGGACTTTGCTGGTGTCCAGTGGTTAGGACGTCACCTTCCAGTGCAGAGGGTACAGGTCTGATCTCTGATCAGGGAGCTAAGATCCCACATACCTCAGGGCCCAAAACCCAAAATATAAAACAGAAGCAATGCTGTAATGAACTCAATAAAGACTTTAAAATGGTTCACATAAAAAAAAAATCTTTAAAAAAAAAACCTAAAAAAAAATTGCGCTTTTCTTCCTCACTGGTAGTTTACAATGTGATTGATATGCCTCATAATGGCTTTGAGACACACCCATGACTTTTGAGCTGTCAAAGAAAGACAAAAATATGCTCTGTTTGGGCACTAGGAATTATACATATAGTCTTTGGACAAGGGTACTTAATGTTCTGTACAGACACTGACATCTCTGACTTAACCAGAATGCTTGATTGACAGAACACCCCTTTCCCTAATCGCATGTAAGCTCTAGATTACCACTGGGATTTTGCATTCCCTCTTTGTTTTCCTTGCATGATCCCATGGAAAGATTTTCATGAAACATGGCAAGGGATTGGCCCAGGCTCAAAGACTCAGAGCACCCTGATGGTGAAGTGGAGGACTTGGTCTGCCCGACTCGGTCTCCCCAGGGGGCTGTGTCAATGACTGCCAAGCCAAGTGCCAGCAGGCAACTAGCAGCAGCACCAGCTGGAGGTCTGTCATCACAGGGATTGAAATTACATCTATGAAATAGTTAACACATTTTGAAGAAAATACATCATACTATACATTTTGGATTTAAACTCTTTCCATTCAAATGCAGGCATTGCTACTTTCTAGCTTTGTAAATCTGGGTAAGTTTCTCTCTCTGAGCTTCAGTTTTCTTATCTGTAGACTGGGGATAGTACTTCAAAGGGTTCATGTCAACATTAAATTACATAACTCATGACAAGTAATTGATATAGGAATCCCTTGGTAAGTCTTGGCTTTGATTATGCACAAATCCATCCATTCAGTGCTTATATTATATAGATTTGTCAGTAAACACCAGTAAGCATGATTGTCTGGTGGATAACTAGGTAAGGGAGAATTATAATTTAAGACTTAATATAAGAATATTTTAATGTTCAAAATAGAAAAAAACTATGGTGAGGTTGTTTTGACCCCTAGGACTTGGGTGCAATTGGAGAGCGGATCCATGTACCTTTTAATTCAAATGACCATCACCTGGACTGGGGGCAAACAAGCTAGGTATAAAGAATTTACTGAATTCCACCATGTGCTTGACTATACTGTCTTGTTTAATCTTTGCAATAATTCTTGGAAGTGGAGAATATTACAATCCATCTCCAGTTTACAGATGAGTTATGTATCAACTGAAAAAAAAATTCACAACCTAAAGGCTGAGCATTATGCCTTTAATGAGACTTTAAGCCCTGGAGGCAGCGTCTCAACCCTGAGAAAACTGCTCTGAGGAGGTGAGGAGAGGAGCCAGAATATATAGGAGTTTTACAACAAAGGCAAGAAGTTGGAACAAAAGACTTCAGTTAATAAAAGAAAACTAGATATCTCAAGTTAAGAAATCTAGTGCTTTTCTATGTATAGGAATATGCAAGGAGTCTGGGCTCACTGAAATCATTCCTTTGATACGTACCTCAGTTATCTGGGGCCAATACCCCAATGTTCTTTCATCCAGCGTTTCCTCAGTGGCTGCAGTCTGATGGATGCTAGACAGCAAACAGGTATTCTTTATTCCTTTCTGATTTCTGTCAGGATTTACTGTCTAACCCGTCGGTGGTGGCTGCAATCACTGGTGACTGCATCATCCTTTGTTTACTGATACGGCAGGCAATATTTCCTTTCTCAAAACTGAAGTTGAGTACTTTTTGTTGTCACAGTCACATGCTACCAAAATGGTGGAATTGATATTCAAATTCCAGTTTAATCCACACTGTGAGCAATGGATCACCAAGGTAGATTACCTTTGCCAGTACTTGGACCCACCAGGAATGCCTACAAGTCAATCCTGCAGGAACTACAGATGCAAAAAAGAGTCTTCCCACAGAAAAAGCCTGGCCATCCTGACCCAAAGACTAAGTTCACCTGGACACCCTCAGAGCCAGGCTATTCAGGCCTCTAAACCTTTTATTGTAATAGTACCTTCTTTGTGTACTTAAGTAGAATAGTCAGAGAAGTATAAGGCAAGTAATTATAATAATAGGCATCATATATTGGCTTACTCTGTGCTGGGTAGTACGGTCAGAACTTTTACTTACATTTTATCTTCACAAAGTAGGTATTATTATTTCCTTATTATAGACAGACTAAGAGACTCAGAGAGGTTAAGGAATTTGCTTAAGGCACAGAGTACCTAACCTGTAGGAATGAGAAAAGCTGTGTCTCTGGGATGCTAATATAGCACAATGGGAATCAGCAGTTGCTGTCAAATGAGAATTGCTTCTCTATCTCCAAACCTTGCAGATTCAGTCACAGAGACTTTGAGAGACTAAAGGTTTTCCCTGCGGGGAGGTGTGGGGAGAGAGGACTTGTGAAACCCAAATCACGAAGCACCTGAGTAATAGCATGGTGGGGGTAGTTTAGTAGCTAAATCATGTCCAACTCTTGTGACTCCACAGATTGTAGCCCACCAGCCTCCTCTGTCCATGGGATTTCCCAGGCAAAAATGCCAGAGTGGGTTGCCATTTCCTTCTTCAGGGAATCTTCCTGACCCAGGGATCAAACCCAGGTCTCCTGCATTGGCAGGCTACCACTGAGTCACCAGGGAAGCCAGGTGAATCCATTAAAAAGAATTCATAACTTACATAACAAGATGTTTACTATAAAAATATGCTCATATTTATGGAATTCTCTTTCATGTTTGATGAAATATTTTACATTTTCTCAGAAAGGCATGAGAAAGAAATATCTAGAGAGAAAGGAAAAAAACATGACTTTTTTTTAGCTTCCTTTGCAACTTGTCACCAGAGATATTTTTAAAATTTTCTTTTAAAGCTTGCCAACTGACAGAAGAAATTGTGATGAAAAATAAGAGTGAGGTTGAAAAGGACAGAATGTCAAAGCTGCTAACAAACACCATGCATCCAGTTCCCCCACACTTTCTCTGTGTAGTTCAATCAACAGGGCAATAGCATTTAAACTGTTTTTTTTCTTTGATGACTTTTAAAAAATCCTCACGAAACAGACCATGTTGATTCTTAAATCTTCATTACAGAAAGTATATTAATAGTAATGATGAGGGTGAAATTGACTTAAGGAAAAAAACCCTCCAAAAATGATGATTATAAGAAGGGGGAATTGGCCAGCCTTTGGCATACGGCTAAGGTCTTGAAGCAGCACCAGGAGAAAACTGCAGATATGTATGAAAGCAGATATTTTGGAGACTGGCAATTTTTAGCTCTTCTCTTTGATTGTAAGAACCTGGGTGGACTGTAATCCACCTGGGATGGGTGGAGAAGTCTGCATTTGCAGTGTTTGCCTTTCTTGTCTCTCTGCTTTAACTCTTTTGTTTCTCTTGAACCAGAAACTTGTCTTCAAATCAGGAAAGGAAATCTGGATGGTCATTACTATGATCTCATTACATAATAATAATAGAAGCTACAGGGAATTCTCTGCAGGTCTAGTGGTTAAGAATTTGCCTGCCAATGCAGAGGTCATGGGTTTGATCAGTGGTCTAGGAAGATCCCACATTCAGAGGAGCAACAAAGCCTGGGCCACCACTACTGAGCCTGTGCTTTAGAGCCCATGCTCTGCAACAAGAGAAGCCACCACAGCGAAAAGCCCCGTGCACCATAACTAGAGAGCAGCCCCCGCTCTCCACAACTAGAGAAAGACTGCACGCCGCAACGAAGACCCAGGGCCGTCAAAAATAAAGAAAGAAATAGTACTATGAACTGCAGAGCACAATAAGTGTCAGATAATATGCCAGGCCCCTTGATATATTATCTCATTTTGGTCTCATCTGATAGGTGAGAAACCTTTAGTTTAGAGAGCTTAAAGGATGTGTCCAGGGTCGTGATGCCGATGGGGACTATGATCTGAGGCTGGACTTGACAATATGCTATCAGATCCAAGAACCCAGCCTCAGGAGTCAAATAACTTGGGTTTACCACTTACACCTGTGTAATTTGGGGCAAATTATATGACCCCTCCTTGCATCTGTTTCCTTATCTATTACAAAATCGGTGGAAATAATACCTCCCGAGTTTACTCAATAAATGGCAACTATGACCGATATTCCAAAGCACATGTTCTTGGCCAGTTCATCATGTACTAAATTCTGAGGTTACCTAGCCCTGAGCATGACCCGTGTGTCTTGTTTTCTAACAGCTCACTGCCTGCTAGAGCTTCTCATGCACACACCGTGTCTCAGTAGAATCCCGTTTCTTTAATTTGGGACTGTTCTGTTCTTTCTATGATGTTTAGCACACATAACAGGCATCAAGCCATGCTTAAAGACTTGAACTAATTTGTTATAATTCAGAGAGGGACTTTGAATATTATGCCTGTGGTTTAAGTTAATAATTTTCCATAAGCAGCTTTGAGGATACTTGTTTTAGGAAAGGTGGAGAAAGGAGTGCTTTTCCCTGTTTCCTGGGAGTGGGTGGTCTTGCCACAGAAAGGGATGTTGGGAATTGTACTAACACATACTTTTAATCGGAGAAGGCAATGGCACCCCACTCCAGTACTCTTGCCTGGCAAATCCCATGGATGGAGGAGCCTGGTGGGCTGCAGTCCATGGGGTCGCTAGGAGTCAGCCACTACTGAGCGACTTCACTTTGACTTTTCACTTTTATGCATTGGAGAAGGAAATGGCACCCCACTCCAGTGTTCTTGCCTGGAGAATCCCAGGGACGGGGGAGCCTGGTGGGCTGCTGTCTATGGGGTCACACAGAGTCAGACACAACTGAAGTGACTTAGCAGCAGCAGCAGCAACAGCAGCGTACTTTTAATATTCCTCAATACATGTCAACTAGTTTTTACTTCTACATTTTTTTCTTTGGTTGAGATGCATTATCATAAACCCTGAAATAAAACTGAGTTACATGGTTACAGCAAAATAATTATATGGTCAGTTATTGCCATTCATGATTGAGAAAAACAAATGTTCATCAGTTTCAGCCATCTTATCAATATAAATCACGTCACATAATGTTAAGATCCAGTGAAGTTTATTTGGGACAAAGCTGAAGCAATGTAACCATGGAAAATAGATGAATTAGTTAAAATTGTTTACAGTTTTTATTTCTGTTAAAGTATTTTTAGTAGTCAAATGCCAGGTAAATGTATCAGTTTTGCAGATTGCTGGTGATACTGAAAATTCAGATATATTGGGAGTAGAAATGTTAGACTAAGTGGCTATGTTTGACTTACTAGATTTACTAAGGTAAATAAATCTTTAAGCAAGTGAGCTATAGAGTCAGTTATTTTTACCTAATAGCCATATTTTAGTAATCCTTTAAATCCTATTACAATAATCTTGCTGGAGGTGGTGCAAAATTCTTTGGACTAGAATTTAGGTTTTAAATAGTGGGTGGTAAACAGCTTTGAAACTCTTTTATGGTAAAAATGTGAATCTATGTGATTTTTTTAATCTTGTTTTTCTTAAAATACCTAAAACTTTTTTTTCCTTATATTGCTTTTTGGAGATTCAGCACATAAAATTTTTTTCAGTAACTGCTTATATTTTTGCTTACATTATTCAATAATTAGAGACTCCGACATTAATTCCTTACATTTATTATGTGAGGCATTCTTTGTAAACTGATAATCCATTATGGAAATAAATTAGTTCTTGATGCATAGAACCTTAAGACCAGAGTGCTGTAGAAACACATCATAAATTTTTCCTCCTTAGCACATTTAGAAAGCATTAAAATAAATGACAAAGAACTTAGTAAATGTTTATGACTTTGGTTTATGCATGTGTGCTAATGGGATGAAAAACTAATCTGTCACTTGGCTCTTAACTGTGTTTAATTAGCCTGGATCATTTTATACTACACTGGAAATACCTTCTCTCCTTTTCACTTTCTGCCCAGGACAAGCAAAGTAAAATAAACAGTAACAGGATATAGTGACCTTATATTCAGGGTTGATGTAAATGCTGAGAAAAGCTGGCTGTAGAAAACAAATCGGCAGCATCCGCCACTGGTGGCACTCTGAATGTCTCAGTGTCTGAACAGGCCATTTTAATCTTGGGCCACGTTCGCTTCTCTGTGTCACTGCCATCCTGCTTTATCTGTGATGTTGCATCACTGACGTCCTGAGAGAGGTGATGTCCTGAGAGAAGCGTCCAATATTTAGGCAGCGAGACTCACAGATTCACAAGCCTATTTACAGGAAAGGACTTTATATTTTCATGTTTAAATTATGCAGCATTTTATAGTTTTCAAATGCTTTGCAATCATTATGTGTTGTTCATGTTACAAATTTGACAACCAAATTGTACTTGGTGGAGATAACCGGCTATAGATTACTGCAAGAGCATTTCTGGTTCTTCTTTGATTTCAACTTTATTGAGCTGTAATTACCACAAAAGTTGTAAGATAAAGTATGCATTCTAGAGATTTGGTATATGTATACACTATGAAAGGATTTCCCTCATGTAGTTAATTAACACACCCATCACCTCACAGATTTATTTATTTTGGTGAGAGCATTTAGGTTCCTCTCTCTTAGAAAATTTCAAAACAATAGGGTATTACCAGCTATAGTCACCATGTGTTGCATTAGATTTGAGAGCTTATTTATCTTACACCTGAAAGTTTGTACCCTTTTACCAACCTCTCCTGGAGAAGGAAATGGCAACCCACTCCAGTGTTCTTGCCTGGAAAATCCCATGGACGGAGGAGCCTGGTGGGCTGCAGTCCCTGGGGTCGCCAAGAGTTGGACACGACTGAGCGACTTCACTTTCACTTTTCACTTTCATGCACTGGAGAAGGAAATGGCAACCCACTCCAGTGTTCTTGCCTGGAGAATCCCAGGGGCGGGGGAGCCTCATGTGCTGCCATCTCTGGGGTCGCACAGAGTCAGACACGACTGAAGCGACTTAGTAGCAGCACCAGCAGCAGCAACCATCCTCTCCGTAACTGCTCTCACCAGCTCCTGACCACTTTTCAACTCTTTATTTCTATGAGCTTGGCTTTTTTCTTTTTAGATTCCGCATATAAGTGATACCAGGCAGTATTTATCTTTCTCTGTCAGGCTTATTAGCACGATGCTCTCAGGCATTATGTCCATGCATCATGTCACAAATGGCAGGATTTCCCTCTTTCTCATGTTCCATTGTGTATGTGTGTGTGTGTGTGTGTGTGTGTGTGCGTGTGTGTGTGCGTGTGTGTGTGCGTGTGTGTGTGTGTATGTCTATGCCACATCTTCTTTACCCATTCATTCACTGATGGACGCTAAGGTTGTTTCCATATTTTGGCTATTGTTAATAATACAGCAGTTCTCTTTTTAAAAGGAGAAACCCAGAATTGCAGTGTTTGATAGGAAACAGATGTTCATTAACTGCTATATTAAATTACATATTAAAAATTGACTTCTATCTTGGGCAATGAAGAAGGCAGTGGATCCTATCTTTTTAACCCAGATGTAAAAGGCTTACTTTCCAGCATTCTGCTCCAGAAGAGACTTGGATCCAGACTGGAATTATTTTGGCCTCCTAACACCTGGGTTCTAGTTCTGGGTTAGGAAGCAGCTGATTGTGTCAGTTTAAGAAAGGAATTTAACCTCTTCTGGATTCATTTTTCTTCATAAAAAAGGAGAGGTTCCTTCCAGATCAGCAGCTTTCAGACTTTCCTGAGAAAAGATTCAGCACTTCCAAACCCTACATGATGCTCCACGAGCTCTTGGGCTAAGGGCAGCAAGGAGGAGAGGTCTCCAAGACCTCCTGGTGAGAAACTCAGCTTCAGTTTGTTTTATTTTTCGGGCTTCTTTTGGGAGGAAGTGTTTTTCTTTGCTTAAAAATGTTGGAAAAACTGTCCAAGATGATAACTAGATCTTCTTCCAGTCTTTTAATTCTATACTTTAAACCATAGAAATAATTTGCAACATGAATAAAAATGTGTATAATTTAAAAAAGAGATGTCTTTAGTGAAACATTGTAGTTCTTGTCCATTTGTGTCTTGGAGTTTTATATATGATTGTGATTAATGGTCCACACTGCAGATGGGGAGGAGGGGGCAAGCTGATCATTAAATTGCTATTCTCTGGGCTAATAGTGGCAGATTATATTTATGCCTCTGAATCTAATGATGCCAAACAGGCTACACTTGAGGTGATTCATTTTGAATTTAGTACATCTAAATCGTTCTTGTGGTTAAGAAGTCCCTGTCTTGAGTCAACTTTACTCTCTAATTTACTTGGGAACATTTGGTTTTCTTAATCACAATAACCAATACATGGTGTTTTCTTAGTCTGAGAATTTTATTCTAAATTTCCTTGGAGATATATATATATATATTTCAAAAAAACTCACAAAGTTGGAGTTCCCTGGTAGTCCAGTGGTTAAGAACCTGCTGGCCAACCCAGGGGACACAAGTTCGATCCCCGGTCCAGGAAGATTCCACATGGGGCAGGCAACTAGGCCTGTGTGCTGCAACTACTGAGTCATTGGCTCTGGAGCCCTTGAGCCGCAACTACTGAAGCTCAAGCACACGAAAGCCTGTGCTCTGTGATGAGAGAAGCCACTGGAACAAGAACTAGATGTGCACCACATCTAGTGAGTAGCCCCTGCTCTGCTCACTGCCACCAGAGAAAGCCCGCGTGCAGAAACAAAGACCCAGCAAAGCCAAAAAATAATAAATAAAATATTTTTTAAAAACCCCAAGTTTTATTGCAATGGGGAGGGTGGAGAAAAGAAATGCAGATTTAACAAAAAGATGTTTATGATGCTCACATCCTAGTTTGGCAGTTGGTGCATCTATAAAGATGACCCGGAATGGGAGTCGTTTGGCAGAGGCCCTTCTGAGAATCCCTTCTCTGGTTTGGAATGATGGCGGTGCTCTGACCTAGATATGGTGCAGAGAGAGGCCAAAAAGACGGGGAGAGGGGAAGGGGCTTCTGTTTCATCTTCTTGCGGTCCTACATGCTCATGTCTGCCAGCTGACTTTTCACACTGCAGGACTCTAGAGTCCCCTGGTGACTTGAACGTATTTGTCTTGGTGTCTGTGGGAGGCGGCGGGGCAGCCTGCTTGTTTGTGCCATCACACTGCCCCCTGTGCTCTCGCTCTCTTCCAGTAAACCTTGTCCTTTAAACCTATTAATACTCTGCCCCATGAAGCCTGCCCCTCAGTACAGGAGGGGCCTCAGGGCCAGGATTTTCTCTGCTTGAGCTTAGAAGGGCTTCTGCAGCCAATCGTCAGGAAATGTCATTACTGCTAAACAGGGACAATAAATCCCCAGCTACCCAGCAATGCAATCTCCCTCAACACGGAAAAAGGTCAGGCTTGAACTGTAAATAAATTCCTGTCACATAGCATCATGTCTTTTCAGGTGGGGTAGTAAATCTTTCCGGAGATGAGCCACCACACACACCATAATTCTCTTCCTGTGGCCCTGGTCTTCATTAGTTAATTTTTCTACAACTGCTTTTTCATAAAGTTTGGGCATTAACATTCCCTTGATGTGTAAAGACCTCCCAGAATGCACAGCCTGGATGAAGTAGGGTAGGGGTGGTGGGCTCCAGAGGGATCTACACTCTAAACTGTAAACAGAATTCACAGAGTATAGGCTCTAAAACCCCTTGACGGAAAGAAAATTTGAATTTACAGCCTGGCTGTATTTAAATGAAGAGAGAAAAATACTTGATGCTTCCTTTGATCTACAAAATTCCTTAGAAATTTTTGTATCAAATCTTTTAGAATGCTGTAAATAAATAAATAAACCCAACATGTACACCCTATTACTCATCAACTTTCTTTAACAGACCAGAGGTTAGTACTTGGAATCATATACCTACAGTTTCAATTCTGATTCTTTTGCCAGTTGATCAGTATTTATGAAGCCACCGAAGTATAAAGATACAAAGATGGATGAAGATGGCTGCTTTAAAGAATTCATAGCCTGGCTGGGGGGAGAAAGATACCCAAACAAATAATTAAAATATAATATGCTCGTGGTGCTATGGCAAAGTTTTCCCCCAATGGCAATAAGAGCACAGTGCAGGAAGCTACTAATGTCTGGAATTTGGAAAGGCTTTGCCAAGGAAGTGGTATCTGATCAGATTTTTGGAGAATAAATAGTTTTCCTCTAGGTAGAAAAATAAAGTTTTTGCAAAATAAAGTCTTATCCTAGATAGCCAGATGAGCTATAGTACTTCATAGAAGTCTTCTGGCTTTGATCTCTGATTATAAAGGATTCCTTAAAGGCCAGTGCATTTTAGAACAAGCCTTTGTTTTTGATCTCTGCTTTTTTCATTTGACAGAGTTAAGAATGACGTTTCTGAGTACAGGTCTTTCGGATGATCCAAGAACTACTGGAAGAAAGGAAGTCATTGAGGAGGCTGTTCATACTTCTCTTTGTTTCATACTTTGGCAATATTATTTTGTGGTTTTGTAGAGCAATTGATTCTTAAAATCTAAACTGAAATTTTAAAAAGTGCTCAGCATCAGTATAAAGTTATGAATCTCATGAAAGTGAAAGTGAAAGTCACTCAGTTGTGTCTGACTCTTTGTGACCCCATGGACTATACAATCCATGGAGTTCTCTAGGCCAGAATACTGGAGTGGGTAGCCTTTCCCTTCTCCAGAGGATCTTCCCAACCCAGGGATTAAACCCAGGTTTCCTGCATTGCAGGCGGACTCTTTACCTGCTGAGCCACAAGGGAAGCAATAAATTTTGTAACAATATACAAAAAGGAGAAGGTCACTAGGGAGTAGCATTCTGAGGTACAGGGACAGAGTGTTGCCTTATCAGAATCTGAGTTCTTACCATTGGCAAGTAGGCTCATTACTAATTCTTGGGTCTCAAGTGAAATATGAGTTCAGGTCAATTACAGCCAGTTGTTTGAGCAGGGACTAAAATGTTTGTAGGATCTCAAGAGAACTGCTAAAATTAGCACTGAGAGGACACATGCATAGCAAGAACAACTGTGTCTTCTTTTCAAATAAGAGATTCTGTTGTGTACAAAATGGACTTCCAATAGGATGGAAGAAGCTAGGATGGATTTTTTTTTTAATTTTTATTTTTACTTTATTTTACTTTACAATACTGTATTGGTTTTGCCATACATCGACATGAATCTGCCATGGGTATACATGAGCTCCCAAACATGAACCCCCCTCCCACCTCCCACCCCACATCATCACTCCGGATCATCCCCGTGCACCAGCCCCAAGCATCCTGCATCCTGCATCGAACATAGACTGGCACTTCGTTTCTTACATGATAGTATACATATTTCAATGCCATTCTCCCAAATCATCCCACCTTCTCCCTCTCCCTCAGAGTCCAAAAGTCCGCTCTACACATCTGTGTCTCTTTTGCTGTCTTGCATACAGGGTCATCATTACCATCTTTCTAAATTCCATATATATGTGTTAGTATACTGTATTGGTGTTTTTCTTTCTGGCTTACTTCACTCTGTATAATTGGCTCCAATTTCATCCATCTCATTAGAACTGATTCAAATGTATTCTTTTTAATGGCTGAGTAATACTCCATTGTGTATATGTACCTCAGCTTTCTTATCCATTCATCTGCTGATGGACACTTAGGTTGCTTCCATGTCCTGGCTATTATAAACAGTGCTGCGATGAACACTGGGGTACATGTGTCTCTTTCTATTCTGGTTTCCTCGTGTATATGCCCAGCAGTGGGATTGCTGGGTCATAAGGTAGTTCTATTTCCAGTTTTTTAAGGAATCTCCACACTGTTCTCCATAGTGGCTGTATTAGTTTGCATTCCCACCAACAGTGTAAGAGGGTTCCCTTTTCTCCACACCCTCTCCAGCATTTATTGCTTTTAGACTTTTGGATCACAGCCATTCTGATTGGTGTGTAGTGGTACCTCATTGTGGTCTTGATTTGCATTTCTCTAATAATGAGTGACGTTGAGCATCTTTTCATGTGTTTGTTAGCCATCCATATGTCTTCTTCGGAGAAATGTCTATTTAGTTCTTTGGCCCATTTTATGATTGGGTCGTTTATTTTTCTGGAGTTGAGCTGCATAGGTTGCTTGTATATTTTGGAGATTAGTTGTTTGTCAGTTGCTTCATTTGCTATTATTTTCTCCCATTCAGAAGCTGTCTTTTCACCTTGCTTATATTTTCCTTTGTTGTGCAGAAGCTTTTAATTTTAATTAGATCCCATTTGTTTATTTTTGCTTTTATTTCCAGTATTCTGGGAGGTGGATCATAGAGGATCCTGCTGTGATTTATGTCGGAGGGTGTTTTGCCTATGTTCTCCTCTAGGAGTTTTATAGTTTCTGGTCTTACATTTAGATCTTTAATCCATCTTGAGTTTATTTTTGTGTGTGGTGTTAGAAAGTGATCTAGTTTCATTCTTTTACAAGTGGTTGACTAGTTTTCCCAGCACCACTTGTTAAAGAGATTGTCTTTACTCCATTGTATATTCTTGCCTCCTTTGTCGAAGATAAGGTGTCCATATGTGTGTGGATTTATCTCTGGGCTTTCTATTTTGTTCCATTGATCTATATTTCTGTCTTCATGCCAGTACCATACTGTCTTGATGACTGTGGCTTTGTAGTAGAGCCTGAAGTCAGGCAAGTTGATTCCTCCAGTTCCTGATGAACACAGATGCAAAAATCCTCAATAAAATTCTAGCAATCAGAATCCAACAACACATTAAAAATATTATACACCATGACCAAGTGGGCTTTATCCCAGGGATGCAAGGATTCTTCAGTATCCACAAATCAATCAATGTAATTCACCACATTAACAAATTGAAAAATAAAAGCCATATGATTATCTCAATAGATGCAGAGAAGGCCTTTGACAAAATTCAACATCCATTTATGATAAAAACTCTCCAGAAAGCAGGAATAGAAGGAACATACCTCAACATAATAAAAGCTATATATGACAAACCCACAGCAAACATTATCCTCAATGGTGAAAAATTGAAAGCATTTCCCCTAAAGTCAGGAACAAGGCAAGGGTGCCCACTTTCACCGCTACTATTCAACATAGTTCTGGAAGTTTTGGCCACAGCAATCAGAGCAGAAAAAGAAATAAAAGGAATCCAAATTGGAAAAGAAGAAGTAAAACTCTCACTGTTTGCAGGTGACATGATTCTCTCATAGAAAACCCTAAAGACTCCACCAGAAAATTACTAGAGCTAATCAATGAATATAGTAAAGTTGCAGGATATAAAATCAACACACAGAAATCCCTTGCATTCCTATACACTAATAATGAGAAAGTAGAAAAAGAAATTAAGGAAACAATTCCATTCACCATTGCAACGAAAAGAATAAAATACTTAGGAATATATCTACCTAAAGAAACTAAAAACCTATATACAGAAAACTATAAAACTCTGATGAAAGAAATCAAAGAGGACACTAATAGATGAAGAAATATACCCTGTTCATGGATTGGAAGAATCAATATAGTGAAAATGAATATACTACCCAAAGCAATCTACAGATTCAGTGCAATTCCTATCAAGCTACCAGTGGTATTTTTCACAGAACTAGAACAAATAATTTCAAGATTTGTATGGAAATACAAAAAACCTCGAATAGCCAAAGCAATCTTGAGAAAGAAGAATGGAATTGTAGGATGGATTTCTAAATGTCTCCTTCTCCCTCCTTTGATATTTTGATCTCAATGCAGGGGTGTATCCATGTACTCTATCAACAGATATAGATTGAATTATTTCTGTGTCATAAATGTTAGATTATTGTGTGAACAAATAGGTTCCACACCTTTTGAAACTGCAGTCTAATTATATTCAAGTATAAAGACAATTTAGGTTGAAGGTTGGTGGACAGTAAATAAACAGGTGATATGAGAGGTGATAACTCAGTTGGTGGTGGTCAGAGAAGGTATCTGAAGAGGTTACATATAAGTTGAAGCATGCAGAATGAGCCATAAGAAGAGACAGGGAAGAGTATTCTAGGTAGATGAAGTAGTATATGCAAAGGCCCTGAGGCAGGAAAGAATTTAAATTGTTCAAGGAACAGAAAGAAACAGAGTGAGAAAGGGCAGGAGTGTAAGGAGATGAGCCCACTTATGTAGGGGGAGTCATGTGTCAGGAGTTCCAAGACCATGCCTGGGTTTCAGCAATTTGTTAGTAGGACTCTCAGGACTTAAATAGTCCTCAAGGCAAAAGTGTTCAAAGCAAAATTGGCACAGAGACATGTTAAATGGGGTGAAGTCTGGGGGAAATGAGGCACAAACTCCCAAGGGCCCTTTCCCAGTGAAACTGCACAGGCTGGCCTTGATCTCTCCAGCACCAAGTTGTGACCAGGACAGCTTCTTAGAGACTCAGTACCCAGGGTTTTTCCTGGGGACTGGTGGCATAGGCATATACTTTCCCTAGCATACACTAAAATTCTAGACTCTTCAGAGGAAAGCAGGTGTTCAGTCTGAACCATGTGGGTTTCACAGATTAGCACACTGAACCACTCTTATCAGTTCTGGGAACAATGGAAAGTCTCCTGGAAACCAAATTCCCATATGTAGTGAGAGGACCATCTTGCAAGCTAGCCCTAAGGATAGTAGTCTCAGGCCCACCATATTAACTATGCAGGTGGGTTTGTTTCATGGCAAAGGCACTGGCAGAAACTCTTCTGTGCTTTGTGCAGTGCCATTGTGCTGGCCCATGACAGCTCTGACTCAGTCCCTCACCAAATTGCCCAGGACATCTGGAGAGAAGCGCAGGTAGAAATAGCTTTGCCTGGGCTGCAGTACATCAGGAAGTGAGGCCTGATGGGACAAGTTCTTGGTTCACATGGGAATCAGGCTTCATGTGCTCTAGATGACTGATGTATGAACTTTGAGTCAATTTCCATCTGCTGACTTGTGAAACTTGGCTAATCCTCACAAATAGAAATGGTCTCCCACTCTTTTAGATGCCCTTGATACTTCAAACTTGTCTATTTCACGTTGTATGATCTTAGCTTTACTGGAGACAGAATAATTGTTCAGTAACTAAGTTGTGTCTTATTCTTTGTGACCCCATGGACTGCAGCACGTCAGGCTTCCCTGTCCTTCATCACCTCCCTGAGTGCGCTCAAACTCATGTCCATTGAATTGATGATGCCATCCAACCATCTCATCCCTTTTTCCTCCTGCCCTTAATCTTTCTCAGCATCAGGGTCTTTTCCAGTGAGTTGGTTCTTCACATCAGGTGGCCAAATTATTGGAGCTTCAGCTTCAGCATCAGTCCTTCCAATGAATATTCAGGGTTGATCTCCTTTAGGATTGCCTGGTTTAATCTCCTTGCTGTCCAATGGACTCTCAGGAGTCTTCTCCAGCATCACAGTTTGAAATCATCAGTCCTTTGGCATTCAGCTTTCTTTGTGGTCCAACTCTCACATCCATACATGACTACTAGAAAAACCATAGCTTTGACTATACAGACCTTTGTTGGCAAAGTGATGTCTCTGCTTTTTAAATTCCCTATGAAGGTTTATCGTAGCTTTTCCTCCAAGGAGCAAGCATCTTTAAATTTTCTGGCTGCAGTCACTGTCTGCAGTGATTTTGGGGCTCAAGAAAATAAAGTCTGTCACTGTTTCCACTTTTTCCTCTCCTATTTGCCATAAAGTGATGGGACCCGATGCCACGATCTTAGTTTTCTGAATGTTGAGTTTCAAACCGCTATTTCACTCTCCTCTTTCACCCTCATCAAGAGGCTCTTCAAGTCCTCTCTACTTTCTGCCATTAGAGTGGTATCATCTGTGTATCTGAGATTGTTAATGTTTCTCCCAGCAGACTTCATATTATTATATGAGTACTAACAGTCCTGTTACTCCTCTCAGCCCCAAGTAAAAGGGAAGGGTATCTGGTTGACAGGACAGCTTCCAGACCTGGACTAAAACTCACAGAGAGAATACAGTTGCAAAGGCTCAGAAAGTGTTGAATGGCTAGAAAGGGCCAAAAGCTCCTGAAAGAACAGCTTTAGTTTGAGATGTTAGACTAATGTAAGGGGAGTTGAGAGAGAGAAAGAAAAGTCAGTCAGTTGCTAGAACTGGGACAGGTGGAAAGAGATTTGAAGGAAGCAGAGGAGGAACCTTAGGACAACTGCTTTGGGTCACACAATAAAATGAATAAAGTGCACCTTTGAAACATCTCAGTACAGTTATACATTTTCCAACATTAAAATATTCTCAGGGTCAGCGGGCATGTTCAGTTCAGTTACCCAGTTGTGTCTGACTATTTGCTACCCTATGAACTGCAGCACACCAGGCCTCCCTGTCCATCACCAATTCCTGGAGTCTACCCAAACTCATGTCCATTGAGTCGGTGATGCCATCCAACCATCTCATCCTCTGTCATATCCTTCTCCTCCTGCCTTCAGTCTTTCCCAACATCAGGGTCTTTTCAAATGAGTCAGCTCTTCACATCAGGTGGACAAAATATTGGAGTTTCAGCTTGAACATCAGTCCTTCCAATGAACACCCAGGACTCATTTCCTTTAGGGTGGACAGCTTGGATCTCCTTGCAGTTCAAGGGACTCTCAAGAGTCTTCTCCGACACCACAATTCAAAAGCATAAATTCTTTGGTGCTCAGTTTTCTTCACAGTCCAACTCTCACATCCATACATGACTACTGGAAAAACCATAGCCTTGACTAGATGGACTTTTGTTGACAAAATAATGTCTCTGCTTTTGAATATGCTGTCTAGGTTGCTCATAACTTTTCTTCCAAGGAGTAAGCACCTTTTAATGTCATGGCTGCAGTCACCATCTGCAGTGATTTTGGAGCCCCCCCAAAATAAAGTCAGCCACTGTTTTCCTATCTATTTGCTATGAACTGATGGGACTGGATGCCATGATCTTCGTTTTCTGAATGTTGAGTTTGAAGCCAACTTTTTCACTCTCTTTCACTTTCATCAAGAGGCTCTTTAGTTCTTCTTCACTTTCTGCCATAAGGGTGGTGTCATCTGCATATCTGAGGTTATTGATATTTCTCCTGGCAATCTTGATTCAAACTTGTGCTTCATCCAGACCAGCATTTCTCATGATGTACTCTGCTGCTGCTGCTACTAAGTCGCTTCAGTTGTGTCTGACTCTGTGCGACCCCATAGATGGCAGCACGCCAGGCTCCCCCATCCCTGGGATTCTCCAGGCAAGAATACTGGAGTGGGTTGCCATTTCCTTCTCCAATGCATGAAAGTGAAAAGTGAAAGTGAAGTCACTCAGTCATGTCTGACTCTTAGCGACCCCATGGACTGCAGCCTACCAGACTTCTCAATCCATGGGATTTTCCAGGCAAGAGTACTGGAGTGCGGTGCTGTTGCCTTCTCTGGATATACTCTGCATATAAGTTAAATAAGCAGGGTGACAATATACAGCCTTGACGTACTCCTTTTCCTATTTGGAACCAGTCTGTTATTCCATGTCCAGTTCTAATTGTTGCTTCCTGACCTGCATACAGGTTTCTCAAGAGGCAGGTCAGGTGGTCTGGTATTCCTATCTCTTGAAGAATTTTCCACAGTTTATTGTGATCCACACAGTCAAAGGCTTTGGCATAGTCAATAAAGCAGAAATAGATGTTTTTCTGGAACTCTCTTGCTTTTTCCATGATCCAGCGGATGTTGGCAATTTGATCTCTGGTTCCTCTGCCTTTTTTAAAACCAGCTTGAACATCTGGAAGTTCATGGTTTACGTATTGCTGAAGCCTGGCTTGGAGAATTTTGAGCATTTGTTTACTAGTGTGTGAGATGAGTGCAATTGTGCGCTAGTTTGAGCATTCTTTGGCATTGCCTTTCTTTGGGATTGGAATGAAAACTGACCTTTTCCAGTCCTGTGGCCACTGCTGAGTTTTCCAAATTTGCTGGCATATTGAGTGAAACACTTTCACAGCATCATCTTTCAGGATTTAAAATAGCTCAACTGGAATTTCATCACCTGCTCTAGCTTTGTTTGTAGTGATACTTCCTAAGGCCCACTTGACTTCACATTTCAGGATGTCTGGCTCTAGGTGAGTGATCACACCATCGTGATTATCTGGGTCGTGAAGATATTTTTTGTGCAGTTCTTCTGTGTATTCTTGCCACCTCTTCTTAATATCTTCTGCTTCTGTTAGGTCCATACCATTTCTGTCCTTTATTGAGCCCATCTTTGCATGATGGTATCTCTAATTTTCTTGAAGAGATCCTTGCTATTCTTTGGAATTCTGCATTCAAATGGGTATATCTTTCCTTTTTTCCTGTACTTTTTGCTTCTCTTCTTTTCATAGCTATTTGTAAGGCTTCCTTAGACAGCCATTTTGCTTTTTGCATTTCTTTTTCTTGGGGATGGTCTTGATCTCTGTCTCCTGTACAATGTTGTTAACCTCTGTCCATAGTTCATCAGGCACTCTGTCTATCAGATCTAGTCCCTTAAATACAGCTGGTATGTAAGTGAATGTAATTCTGAAACGTGAAGTGGCCCAACTGTTGCGTTATGAACTGTTTTTTTCTATCATTTTCTGAAGGACAGAAAGTGTAAAGAGTACTTTGCACATAGTGGCTACTAGCAAAGATTTGAGTTAATGAATGAACACATGCCTATGTTAATTGAAAAAATGATAATGATGTTCTTTTGAAGTATCCCTAGCAGTTAGGCTCTTAGTAACACCAGGAAGAAAGGAGGAAAAAAGAAGGAATTTTTCCAGGAGAAGCAAATAAGTTATATCAGATGCCAAACCATTTTTTCAATGAACAAGATTAAAGGTGAGAGAACAGAAGAGAGGCAAAATTTTTAGGCATAATTCTAAGCCTTTGAAATAATATAGCAACAAGACTTTGAATAGCTCAAGAAAAATCCCCAACAGATATCCTAATCTGTTATATCAAAATTGAATTGCATCTTTTTGAACAAAGCAACAAAAACTTGTCTAAAGTAAAGTTATAGCTGGTGGTCTAAAGGAAACTTCAACATGATCAGAAAAATGGTCCTTATGGGTAGAGAACAGACATGTTCACACCAGGGGGAAAAGGGGAGGGTGGGAAAAATTGGGAGAGTGGCATTGACATACATAGACTACCATGTGTAAAATAGCCAGTGGGAAGCTGCTGCATAGCATAGGGAGCTCAGCTCAGTGCTCCGTGCTGACCTAGAGGGGTGGAATGAGGGGAGCAGCGGGTGGGAGAGAGGCTCAAGAGGGAGGGGATATATGCATACATATAGCTGATTCACTTTGTTGTATAGCAGAAACTAACGCAACATCATGAAGCAGTTATACTCCAATAACAATTTTTTTAAAAAAAAGGTCCTTATTGAGGCCCAACAACATGACTTTAAATTTTTTCATACAATTTTGTTATGAGTTGATGTAAAAATTTTATTTCACACTTCCTGCAAGCAAAGAGATTCTATTGGCCAATTCAAAGACTTGTTTTTGGAAGAATATCTTCGAAGAAAAGAGTCTGGCTAGATGATCTTGGTTTGACTGGATAGAATAAAAAGCAATAGCTGGTTGAATATCATTTGATTCCTGACAAACAGGCAGCTGAGAGTGTGGGTACCAAATTCTGAGAAGAGGCCTTAGGCTAATTAAAGTGTATCAGAAAATTGCTTAAGCATTTTTATTCAGGAATGATAGTTTTTTCCCAGAAGCAGCTTGTAAATAATCTTACAAAACAATTTTGTCCCAGATCATGTATGGAACATTTTTTTCCATGTTAATAAGGAAAGTGAAGTCACTTAGTTGTGTCTGACTCTTTGTGACCCCATGGACTGTAGCCTACCAGGCTCCTCTGTCCATGGGATTCTCCAGGCAAGAATGCTGGAGTGGGTTGCCATTTCCTTCTCCAGGGGATCTTCCCAACCCAGGAACTGAACCCCAGGTCTCCTGCATTGTGGGCAGATGCTTTACCATCTGAGCCGCCAGAGAAGCTCAATAAAGAAAGTAGTTGATTTTTCCCCCCTTCTCTAATAATTCAGAGGACACATGACAACTTCCTTTATGTCCAAAGATCTACATACACTGTGTATCTATGCATACTGATCAGTATTAGAAAAGAGTTTGGCTCTTTTCTAATAACTCTTTCCTCTGGACTATTAGAGTTGGGAAAAGAATGACTTTTGTCTCTACTGAGGGCCATGGAACTTCTCTGACTTCAAGATGTCATTATTAAGTACAAGTAGGCATGGAAAAGAAATGCAAAAAAGCAAAATGGCTGTCTGAGGAGGTTTTACAAATAGCTGTGAAAAGAAGAGAAGCAAAAAGCAAAGGAGAAAAGGAAAGATACAAACATCTGAATGCAGAGTTCCAAAGAATAGCAAAGAGAGATAAGAAAGCCTTCCTCAGTGATCAATGCAAAGAAATAGAGGAAAACAACAGAGTGGGAAAGACTAGAGATCTCTTCAAGAAAATTAGAGACACCAAGGGAACATTTCATGCAAAGATGGGCTCGATAAAGGACAGAAATGGTATGGACCTAACAGAAGCAGAAGATATTAAGAAGAGGTTGCAAGAATACACAGAAGAACTGTACAAAAAAGATCTTGATGACCAAGATAATCACGATGGTGTGATCACTCACCTAGAGCCAGACATCCTGGAATGTGAAGTCAAGTGGGCCTTAGGAAGCATCACTACAAACAAAGCTAGTGGAGGTGATGGAATTCCAGTTGAGCTATTTCAAATCCTGAAAAATGATGCTGTGAAAGTGCTTCACTCAATATGCCAGCAAATTTGGAAAACTCAGCAGTGGCCACAGGACTGGAAAAGGTCAGTTTTCATTCCAATCCCAAAGAAAGGCAATGCCAAAGAATGCTCAAACTAGCGCACAATTGCACTCATCTCACACACTAGTAAACAAATGCTCAAAATTCTCCAAGCCAGGCTTCAGCAATACGTAAACCATGAACTTCCAGATGTTCAAGCTGGTTTTAAAAAAGGCAGAGGAACCAGAGATCAAATTGCCAACATCCGCTGGATCACGGAAAAAGCAAGAGAGTTCCAGAAAAACATCTATTTCTGCTTTATTGACTATGCCAAAGCCTTTGACTGTGTGGATCACAATAAACTGTGGAAAATTCTTCAAGAGATAGGAATACCAGACCACCTGACCTGCCTCTTGAGAAACCTGTATGCAGGTCAGGAAGCAACAATTAGAACTGGACATGGAACAACAGACTGGTTCCAAATAGGAAAAGGAGTACGTCAAGGCTGTATATTGTCACCCTGCTTATTTAACTTATATGCAGAGTACATCATGAGAAACGCTGGACTGGAAGAAGCACAAACTGGAATCAAGATTCAATAACCTCAGATATGCAGATGACACCACCCTTATGGCAGAAAGTGAAGAGGAACTAAAAAGCCTCTTGATGAAAGTGAAAGAGGAGAGTGAAAAAGTTGGCTTAAAGCTCAACATTCAGAAAATGAAGATCATGGCATCTGGTCCCATCACTTCATGGGAAATAGATGGGGAAACAGTGGAAACAGTGTCAGACTTTATTTTTGGGGGCTCCAAAATCACTGCAGATGGTGACTGCAGCCATGACATTAAAAGACGCTTACTCCTTGGAAGAAAAGTTATGAGCAACCTAGACAGCATATTCAAAAGCAGAGACATTACTTTGCCGATAAAGTTCCGTATAGTCAAGCCTATGGTTTTTCCAGTAGTCATGTATGGATGTGAGAGTTGGACTGTGAAGAAGGCTGAGCACCGAAGAATTGATGCTTTTGCACTGTGGTGTTGGAGAAGACTCTTAAGAGTCCCTTGGACTGCAAGGAGATCCAAACAGTCCATTCTGAAGGAGATCAGTCCTGGATTTCTTTGGAAGGAATGATGCTAAAGCTGAAACTCCAGTACTTTGGCCACCTCATGTGAAGAGTTGACTCATTGGAAAAGACTCTGATGCTGGGAGGGATTGGGGACAGGAGGAGAAGGGGACGACAGAGGATGAGATGGCTGGATGGCATCACGGACTCGATGGACATGAGTCTGAGTGAACTCCGGGAGATGGTGATGGACAGGGAGGCCTGGCGTGCTGCGATTCATGGGGTCACAAAGAGCAACTGAGCAACTGACACGACTGAGCAACTGAACTGGACTGAACTGGGGAACTAAAATCCTGCAAGCCACAGCACACAGCCAGAAGAAGAAACAGTTGGGAGTATATCCTTTACCTTAAATAAGAAAATAACATGGAGAGGAACTGATGTTGCCCTCCAAAGCCTTGGGGTAGACTTCTGTCTGAGACAGAATCTTGGGTGGGTATATGCTTCTTTCTTTCAATGAGCCTTCTTTGCTGAAGAGAAAACCTAGCTAATAGACCTTTTGCCGAGGATCTCAGAGGGCAGGAACCAGGCAGATATGTCCTCAGTGTTGTTATGTTTAGACCTATCTGAAAGCAAATTATCAGAGTAGGACTCCTGAATATTTTCATACCAACTTCTCTGGTTCCATTTACAAAAATATAGTATGGGTTGAAGTGAAAAGTAAATATTGCACTCCTTCTCAGTCTCATCTTCCAAAAATAATTACTGATATATATATATCTTTTTGGTTTGTGTGTATGTGATTTATTTATTTATTTATTTTTTTGCCATATCTAGTTGTTTTTTTTTCTTTAATTCTTACATGCATTCCCAAACATGAACCCCCCTCCCACCTCAATAAAACCTTCCATGAATTTTATTTGTACTTTAAAGAGATATACACGTGCATCATATCATTTGCATTTCTTGAGCTTGCTTTTTTCATTTAAAATGTCTAGGACAGGGACTTTCCTGGTGGTTCAGTGCATAAGAATCTGCCTTCCAATGCAGAGGACACAGGTTCAAACCCTGGTGAGGGAGCTAAGATCCCACATGCTGCGGACCAGCTAAGCCCACAGGCCGCCACTGCTGAGCTCATGAACTCTAGAGCCTGTGAGCCACCGAAGACCCTGCATGCCCCACAGCACAGGTCCTGTGCTAACGCTAACCCAAGTAGGACCTGAGACAGCCAAATAAATAAATGAATAAATATTTTTAAAAACCAGAATGCAATTAAAAAAACATCTAGGACATTTACCATAGAACTTCCTACTTTATTCTTCTCATAGCTACGGACCACTGCAGAGAGTATTCCATCCTGTGACTGCACCATTCATTACTTAAACAATCACATATTACAGGATATATAAGTGGCATGGTAGATGCTACAAGCTGCTTAGGAACATCTATTCTCACTTCTTTTTGATAAAAAGAGTTCTGATTTTGTTCAAGATGACAATAGCCTCAACTGAAACTGCTAAGATTCCCTTGTATGTAGGGATAACAGCGACACAGCTTTGACTAAATGGAATTACAGTATCTCACTGTATGATCACATCATAATTTATCCAGGCAGTCACAGGAAGCCGGCTAAGTTTGGACATGGAGGTTGTTTTAAAATTATTGCTATTATGAGCAAAGATTCCACTGCTTGATTATTTCCTTACAGAAAAGAATAGCATTTGGATGGTAGAATTATTTTTTTTTAATTTTTTAAACTTTTCATTTTGTATTGGGGTATAGCCAATTGTATAGTTACAATTAACTGGCTAGTTACAATTAACATTGTGATAGTTTCAGGTGAACAGCGAAGGCGCTAAGCCGTACATATACATGTACCCATTCTCCCTGAAAGTGTTTGGATGGTGGAGTTATGAGCAGCAGCCAGTGGGTAGGGGAGGTGTTAGAGGCAGGAGGTGGGGAGACACATCATCTTTCTGGCCTGGATATTCCACAGGCCCTGACCTCCTGGATTTTGTTGGTAATACAAGTCAACTCAGCAATAGTTTGTGCATTGCCAACATGATTCTTAATGGTTTATCATATCTTCATTTTCTCTGTGGCATCACCCTGACTCTCTCCTTGCCTGTTGGCTTCTGCTGTCTTGTGGCCAGATGTCAGCTTCCTATCGGTGTCTTTGATGGTCTGGATGTTATTGCTATTTGCATTCTGCCGGGCTCTGCTCTGATTATTTCAGCATGACTAGGTCAGAGAAGGAGTGAAGTCAGTCCCTCTCATGGGGAGCCAGTTCATCCAGGCCTCAGGCAAATTTATTTCTGTGCATCTTGATATCCAAAGTGGAAATAATTGAGGTCATGCATCACAGGCAGAGAGAAAGCAATATTCCAAAATGCGTGTGTGCTCTGCTCAGTTGTGTCCGACTCCTTGCTACCCTGTGGACTAAAGTCCACAAGGCTCCTCTGTCCATGGAACTTTCCAGGCAAGAATACTTGGAACAGGAATAATGGAACAGGCTGCCATTCCCTTCTCCAGGGGATCTTTCTGACCCAGGGATCATACCGGTGTCTCCTGTATTGGCAGGTGAATTCTTTACCACTGCACCACCTGCTGCTGCTGCTGCTAAGTCACTTCAGTCGTGTCTGACTCTGTGTGACCCCATAGATGGCAGCCCACCAGGCTCCCCCGTCCCTGGGATTCTCCAGGCAAGAACACTGGAGTGGGTTGCCATTTCCTTCTCCAATGCATGAAAGTGAAAAGTGAAAGGGAAGTCGCTCAGTAGTGTCCGACTCCTAGCGACCCCATGGACTGCAGCCCACCAGGCTCCTCCGTCCATGGGATTTTCCAGGCAAGAGTACTGGAGTGGGGTGCCATCGCCTTCTCCACTGCACCACCTGGGAAACCCCAAATTCTAAAATTTTTCCAAGCAATTTCACTTAGTTGAAGATATACTGAAGCCTAAGTGTGGGTAGGGTGTGATCATCAAGGTGCTTAACAGTCAGAAAATGTGCCTGTCACTTATCAGAATGGATGCTGACATTTAATGCCCAGCAGGGCTGCACCTCTGGGCACCAACCAAGTACCAGCTGGGCAACAGGAAATGGGATTCTCCTTTTTATCCCCAGAAACGAAATTCTGAAATTTTTGAAAGCTACACTTTCTTTCAGCAGGCTCTTATCTCTTCCAACCAGCCTGTGAGAATCAATCTTCCTAAAATCTGCCTTTAAACATATCTCTTTGAATAAATAATCGTCAGTGGATTATTTTTTTTTAGGCACCCAAATTCCAACTTGGATGTACTAGTCAGAACTTTTTGGATTGCAGGTGACAGAGTTCAATTCAGACTATATTCAATTCAGAGGGGAGTTTGGGGTTTTCAAAGGAAATCTAGGATGGAAGACCTCAAATAGTCCTGGATTTAGGTTCAATGGGATTGTTGTGTGTTAGTAGCTCAGTCGTGTCTGACTCTTTGTAACCCCATGGACCGTAACCCACCAGGCTCCTCTGCCCATGGAATTCTCCAGGCCAGAATACTGGAGTGGGTAACTATTCCCTTCTCCAGGAGATCTTCCCGACCCAGAGATTGAACCCAGGTCTCCTGCATTGCAGGCAGATTCTTTACCATCTGAGCCACCAGTCTCTTTAATAAATAACTCTGTTCCTCTTTATATGTTGGCGTCCTCCTCTTTGGCAGATGATCTTTTTTGAAGGACAGGGCTGGCCTCATGGATATACAGCCCCTATGCTCACAAAGGTCTCAGCGTTAGAACAGCCTTAAACTTGGACATGTGAGCAAGCTCAGCCCAGCTTAGCTGAGCCTGACCCTGATCAGAAGAACCTCCCAGCTGGTTGATGAACAATAATCAAAGCTTATTGTGTTTGAGTTTGGGGGCAGTTTGCTATGCAGCATTATTATGGCAATAATAACAGATACAGATGACTATTATAACTCTCCTGGTGTTCTACCACATATTATGAGATTTTTAAAGCATGTATTATAAAATACTTATTTTTCTATGCCTCAAAAATACTTAGCACAGTGCCTTGCGCTTAGCACTTGGCCAATAAATATTTATTGAGGGGGAAAATGGCCCTCTAGAGACTTTCCTATTTCTTTTCAACTTGTCTCAGTGAGATGTCCTAAGTGACTGTCCTATAGTTATGGACTTCTTTTGATTGAGCTTCTGACAGCACCTCTCCTTTGAAACTGTTCTTTAAAATTTTTTTTATACTATCATGTAAGAAACGAATTGCCAGTCTAGGTTCAATACAGGATACAGGATGCTTGGGGCTGGTGCACTGGGATGACCCAGAGAGATGATATGGGGAGGGTGGTGGGAGAGGGGTTCAGGATTGGGAACTCATGTACACCCGTGGTGGATTCATGTCAATGTATGGCAAAACCAATACAGTATTGTAAAGTAAAAAAATTAAAAAAAAAAAGCTCAAAAAATATATATTTATTTAGGATTCATCTTCACTGTGGCACAGCAGCTCTAGAGCACACGGGCTTATTTGCTCTGCAGCATGTGGGATCTTAGTTCCCTGACCAGGAATCAAACCCGTGTCCCTGTATTAGGCATGTGAAATCTTAGCCAATGACCACCACAAATCCTTGAAACTGTTCTTGAATTGCTCACCAGCGGTGTCCGTGCTGCAGATTATAAGGGATACACCTCTTCCCTTACTTTCTTTGGCATCTCCTCAGCATTAGGTACAGTTGGGTATTTTTTTCTTCCTAGAACACTTTCTTGAGACTTTGGTGGCACTACACTTGCTTGGTGTTTCTCCTACGTTGCCAGCTGCTTCTTTGCAGGCTTCTAAAATGAATCTTCTTTCTTCTTGTTATTCTAAATAGTGGGCTATGCCAGGGCCTTTCATCTTGGATATTTTCTTCACTCTTCTTCTGTCCTTCTCTCCCTTGGTGGCTTCATCTATCCCATGGCTCCAAGCACCATTTTCTATAGGTAATTCTCAAATATTTATAACCATCCTGAACTTCTCCAACTCTGTCTGCCTATCTTGTCTCTGTTTGGGTTGCCAAATGATATCTCAAGCCTAACATGACTAAAATAACTTTCATTTTTTGCTGACCTGCCCACTCTGGTCCTCTCCTACAGATCCAGTTCATAAGTGGTACCACCTGGTTGCTCAAAACAAAAATCTAAGCATTATTCCTATTCCTTCCATTCCCTTACTCCTACATCAGCCCTGCAGCAAAGGCCTATGAACTCAACCTCAAAGTCTATCTGGAATTATTCTACTTTTTTCCGTCTTTTCTACCATCCTACTCCGACACCAACGTCTCTTGCCTGGAGGAGCATCACAGTTGCTGTATTTATTTTCTATTCTTGTCTTCTTACAATCCACTCTTCCTATAGCAGCCAGAATATAATATTAAAAATACAGATCAGATTATGATTACATTATTCTTGTGACTTAAATATGCCCCCCTTTGTCTGATTTCCTATAAAACAGAATAAGATCCAAAATTCTTATCCCTTCTTGAGAAGCCCTCATCCTATGACCCTTGCTTCGTCCTCTGTGCTCATCTTGTAGCATCTCACACCACCCACTAAGCTTCAGCCACACTGAGCTTCTTTCTGCTCCCTGAAATTTATTCCCACGCTAGGTCCTTTGCGTTTACACTTCTCTCCATCCAGAGTGTTTTGGTTCTTACTTGATCTTTGCATGGTTATTTCCTCATCATCCAGATCGACCGTAATTCACCTTCTCAGAGAGGCCTTTCTTGGACACTCAATCTAAATTTATTATTGAGTCATTTCCTTATATCATCCTACTTTACATCTCTGCATAACTTTCATCTGCTTTGATAATAGTTTTAGCCTTTTCACTTCCACTGCTACATCCTCGTGCCTAGGACATTTTCTCAGACATGATGGGCTCTACATGAGTGTTTCTTGAATGAAAGTGAGAAAAGAAATGTTGAATTCAGAGGCTGAACATGTACCTAATTTTTCTTTCATTAAAAATGGTATTTACAGTCTAAATTTGAAAATTGTACTCTGAGAGTCTTCTACATAATCTACCCTTTTGAAGACAAAATCCAACCTTGATTAGGAGAGTTTTTTATTCTTAATGACAATGAGTTACTGAAAAAAGAAAAAAAGAGGAGGTGTAGATCTTAATTTCACTACTTAAGATGAAAAATTGGTATTGCAAAAAATTCTCGAATATGAAATGATTACTGGAGTTGGCAGTCAACCAAGACTCGCATAATCATCGACCTCCTCTCTTTTTCTTCTGGTCACCATTGTAGAGTGGATGTAGCGGAATTTTAAAAGAAAAAAAATTAGCTAAGTAAATATGATATGCATTACACTACACTAAGAACTGTATGAATTAGGTGATAGACACATATCCATTCTCCCTGGTAGCAGCAGATAGGATAAGAAGGAAAACTCCATTGTAACCAAGCATACTACTTTCCAGTAGTCAGGTATGGATGTGAGAGATGGACTGTAAAGAAAGCTGAGCGCTGAAGAATTGGTGCTTTTGAACTGTGGTGTTGGAGAAGAGTCTTGAGGGTCCCTTGGACTGCAAGGAGATCCAACCTAGTCCATCCTAAAGGAGATCAGTCCTGAGTGTTCACTGGAAGGATTGATGTTGAAGCTGAAACTCCAATACTTTGGCCACCTGATGTGAAGAGCTGACTGATTTGAAAAGACCCTGATGCTGGGAAAGATTGAGGGCAGGAGGAGAAGGGGATGACAGAGGATGAGATGGTTGGATGGCATCACTGACTCAATGGACATGAGTTTGGGTAAACTCCGAGACTTGGTGATGGACAGGGAGGCCTGGTGTGCTGTGATTCATGGGGTCACAAAGAGTTGTACACGACTGAGCAACTGAACTGAACTGAACCAAGCATAAAGCAATTAGTGATTAGCCAAAAACTAGCAAATGCCATAATTAAATAGGACGACATCATTATCAAGCAATAGCATGTCTGTGTGACGGTTGTGAAAGACAATGAAATTAGGGAAGTTACACATTTTGGAAAATGTAGATGAAGTGAGTTGAAAGTGAAAGTCACCCAGTCGTGTCCAGCTCTTTGTGACCCCATCGACTATGCTATGGAATGAAGCAGCTCATTAGGAAGGCAGCTCAATAGCTATACAGTCCATGGAATTCTCTAGGCCAGAATATCAGAGTGGGTAGCCTTTCATTTCTCCAGGGGATCTTCCCGACCCATGAATTGAATCGGGGTCTCCTGCATTGCCGGAGGATTCTTTACCAACTGAGCTATCAGGGAAGCCTAAAGTGTGAGTTAGATAATCTTTATTCTATAGTATTCTCAGCACAGGGTGACTAAGATCATTAGAAGATGATGCTATTTCTTTTAAAAACCTTTTTAGCTTAGAAAATGAAAAATAAAACATGTAATACTTTACATCTTTAAGGAAAACCAGATAGAGTCTCCTACTGCTGGCTGTGCTAGTCTTAGAACAAATAAAGCTTTCAACTCAAGTGCTCCCAGGTGATTCCTGCAAATGCCCCACGGGCCCCATTCAGCGTGGTGAAATTGCTGATTAAGTCGGCTTTCACTAGGGGGGCGGTATTCATTGGGCTTCCCTGGTAGCTCAGACAGAAAAGAATCTGCCTGCAGTGCAGGAGACCCAGCTTTGATCCTGGGTCATGAAGATCCCCTGGAGAAGGAAATGGCAGCCCATTCCAGTATTCTTGCGTGGAGAATCCCATGGACAGAGGAGCCTGGCAGGCTACAGTCCATGGGGTCGCAAGAGTGGGACACGACTTAGCAACTAAACCACTACCCTTAGGGGGGTGGTTTAAAAGCCAGTAATGAACTGATCAGCACCTTCTATAATTAGGCATTTGCTCTGAATTGCAAGTGACAGGCTTTCCAGGGGTGCCAGCCCTCACCCCTCATTTCTTCCCATATGTTCCCATTTCTTCCCAACACTTAGAAAGGCAGAACCCTGAGAATCATGCCCCTGTTGGAGAATTAAATGCATCTGAGTGGACGTATGCACCTTGCCTGAAGAAAGACAGATACTGTCATAATATTTATCAAAGGACAAAAGAATCCCCAATTATCTTCCATAACCAAATATCTATTATGGACAGTTGAAGAAACTGGATGTGACAAGGAGTCAAAAACATTACCACTATTGAGCTGCCTTCCTGATGAGCTGCTTCTGTCACAAGTTGTGCACAGATTGAGATGGATGACTTCACCATTTGTTTTTCCATTAGAGCTGGGGGCTTAGCAGAGAAAGGAAAATGCTGGACTCTGATTTTGTAGGTCACCAGTATTTTGGAAACTGATTTTAATCAATCTCATTTTTCCCTCCCCCCCCCCCCCCCCCCACTATCTTTCTATTGACTCTTAAGTAATAAACAGGTCCATCTATGGTCATTTTAAGTTGGAAACACAGTCTCAATTCAGAAATTAAGTGTGTTCAACCCAAATTGGATTTAGTGTCAAATACCTTGTCCTCTCTCAGCTCTGTCTTCCACAGGCTGGAAGCTTGCTGGGAGGAAAGCTGGTTGCTGCTGCTTCTCTATTTTTCTTCCTTTGGCTTTTCTCTCCCTTCCCAGCTGGCTGTGTTACGAACCAAATTTGGGTTTGCTGGCCAGAGGGCAGTACTAAGCCAATCTACTGATAATGGGTTGTGGTGAAGTATTTCTTGTTGAACATTTATTGTTAAGGTGCCAAATTTGGGTCTGCTGGCCTGAGGGCAGTACTAAGCCAATCTACTGATAGTGGGTTGTGGTGAAGTATTTCTTGTTGAACATTTATTGTTAAGGTGCTATAAAAGGAGTCTGAGACAGTGCTCAAAAAGCCCAAACTCCCTGATGGGGTTCAGCAATTCATTTTTAAAGGCCAGGTGAGGGAGGGTCCCAGGGTACCTGGTCACCTTGTGCACAATTCTGATTGGTTGATGGCAAGGTAACAGGCCAGTGTTATGTGCTCTTGATCATTAAGCAGTTAATTTATTCCATTTGGTAGGGGTTTTAGCTTCTATAAAACAACTCAGAAAATGTCCTTCAGATATTATTATCTAGGTACTTCAGAGAGGAGCTAAAGCAGAGGATACAGGGGAGAAATCTGTCCTGAGAAGGTACCGTAATGCTCTGCTTGGTTACAGCTGGCTAGTTTCTAACTTCTCCAGGACAGGAGTACAGGGAAGAGGGGCAGGTGGTGAGAAAGGTTCTCAAGTGAATTGGTGGTCATGTAGCAGGCTTGGCAGGGTGTTAACGTTGACTCGATCTTCATGAGCTTTTTTTTTAAGGTTTTTTTTAATTTTTATTTTTATGTGTGTGTGTGTGTGTGTGTGTGTGTGTGTGTGTGTGTGTGTGTGTGTTTTAAGGGTTGAGGAGCTTTATTTTGCTTTCTTACTTGTGAGGATCCAATTCCCTCCAGGGTAATTTAAAGTTTGTAATTCCCTTGAGGGAAAGTACCATTGCAAATAAAAAGGTCACAATCCTTGTGTTGGTGGAGAAGGGTGTCTATTGTGGTGCCTTCAGGGTCTTAGTTGATTTTTTTTTTTAATTTTTAACTTTTAGTTGGAGGATAATTGCTTTACAATGTTGTGCTGGTTGATGTGGACCATTTTTAAAGTCTTTATTGAATTTGTTACAATACTGTTTGTTTTATGTCTTAGTTTTCTGGCCTCGAGGTATGTGGCATCCCACTGGACTGCCAGGGAAGGCCTCTTCATGAGCTTTTCCATAGCTGAGCTCTGCTCTGCTCTCCTCCTCTGTCCAGGCTGGTGGCTGATGTGTCTGGGGTACCGCTATTAAAGTTGGCCTTGTGTGGCTATGTCTAGCATGCTATCTGGTTTTGTTAATAAAGTTTTGATGGCACACAGTCATACTCATCTTGTTTATGGCTACTTCCATGATACAAAGAGTTGAGTAGTTGCCACGCAGATCTAAAAGGCTAAAAGATTTACTATCTGGCTTTCTCTAGGAAAACTTTGCTGGCTGCCTTGTCTAGAGTTTGGGTGGCCATTTTCAACTCCTTCTGGAACCAGTAAGCACACAACTTTTCCCTTTGGCTTCTTGTTGCTAGGTTCCTTCCAGCCTTCTGGGATGTCCTTTGACCCCATGCTGGCTTTCTCCTGTGGTTCACATCTGACTAAGGGAAACCTTTGTGCACCCATTGCCTTGCACGGTAGAAGAACCAGTGATCCATTTACAGACTTCTCTTCTCAGAGTGGAGCCTGAAGGGTAGTGGAGAGGGTAGGGACTCATGGTGTGGCAATAACTCTCTACAGGAAAATCTCTTCCTAAATCCATCACCTTTGCATATCTTTTATCTGACTGAACATCCAAGTGTCACAAACTGGTTTTAAGTATTTCCTTTATAAATTCTGTACACTTACAGTGTGTCAACAGCCTCTATCTGTAGTATGGTATAGAGGGGGTGTGATGGTCAGCAGTCTGGGTAGGGGGAGGGGACTTGATTACTGGTGTCACCAATGTGTATGGCCTGGTCTCCTGGAGAGGAATGCAGGAGTGCGCATGCCCCCAGGGGTGTGGTTCAGAGCTTTCCACTTGACCGCAGGATGATAATAGTCCAGAGAGTGAGCTGAGGTGGGAACTGAGTGAGAAAACATTGTTTGAGAGGGCAAAGGGAAGAGGGAAAGGAAGAGAGACCCCTAAATGGAAGGGTCCAGAGGCTCAAGCACTGCTTCAAACCAGAAATACATAAAAATGCAAGGCTACAGCATAGACTGTAATCTGTGGGATTGGGCAGCACGCCTAGAACCAGCCCATCCTGCAGCTGTTATGCTAGGCCTCTGGGAAGCAGTAGGCAATTGGGAGGACTGTGTCTGAGGCAGATGGTGGCCAGTGGCTAGATCTGACCCATATATGTGTATTGTTTGAGCCACAGAATTTTTATTTTGTATTTTTTTAAACTGAAAAACTTGGCTAGTACTGAAAGATTTAAAGTTATTAGCCACAAAAAGCAGATGTTTTGTCAAGGTCTCTGCCACTCCCTTCTGTCTCCCCACCACTGAGGAGTTACCAGTTTTCGTTGTGTTTCTACTGTTTCGCCTTGCTCACTTCAATTATTTAGCTTATCTGTCTGACTCCAAAGGCATTGGATTTGTGACCCTTAGTTTAAAAGGGTTTTGGACAGCAAAAGCTGTTTCGTTTGCTGTAAAGGTTGTTTTAGATAATTCACACAATGCCTGGGCTGAGCATGGCAAGTGATAAATGTTCAATAAACATAACATCTCCTCATCTCTCCTTCCTCATCGTTGTTTTGCCCCAGGTATATTTCAATGCTGTCAGGAAGTCTTAGACTTGATGAGAGAGAAGAGAGTCTTCTGTCTTTAAGCATATACCACTTGGTATTTTACAGGAGACACAGGCAGTGTCGTTGCGTTTGGCTGTCAGAATGAACTGCAGGATTTGTAACAATTAAATCCTTTTTGCTTGTGGGTCAGGTTGTAGGGACCTGGGACATGACACCCAGTGCAGTGTGTTTATGCCAGATAAGCCATTCAGACAAAACCCTATTTAAACCAGCAGGCACCTTGAGGTTGTCTACCTTTAGAGGGGATAATAAGGCAAATGTTAAGTAGAAACTCAAACTTTTTGGTCTCCACAGTCTTCTTTCTGTTCAGTGTTCGGATTTTGCACTTTGCTTGAACCAGAGAAATAAAGAAAAGATCACCCTGGACTCTGTTTGCTATCAGACATGAAATCAGAACTGTAATTGGATCTGTCAGAGAAGTCCCTTTAAGAAAGAAATAATGTACCATATCACCCCTTCTAAAGACACCCCAGGGACATAAGAGTCCAAGGAGAATCTCAGCACATATGAGATGTGCTTCTTTTCAGTCTGAAATGTAGTGGTGAAGAGGAGTTTAGAAAATTAAGAAGGAAAAATGACAGTCAATATAGTCTGAGAACATTTTTATATCTCTAGATTTTTTTTTCAGATTACTAAAGAAGATCCATCAAAAGCTATATCTGTCAGCAAGGCCTTCACACGTCTGCATTCACGAAGTCTATAAAAGCAAAAATTTCGTCTTCCTAATGAGATTCTGCTTACCTGATTATTTTTACTTCCTTGATAATTTTTTCTTATTTTAAGAAAATGTAAGACTTTCTCCTGTATGCTATTTTCTTAGAATATCTAAAACCATGGTTAAAAACAAATGATTGAAATTTTGGCATCGTTTTGACACATAATATAATTCCTTGCTGTATCAGTGAGTCTCAAACTGTACTGTATATAAGGATCATCTGGAGACCATGATTTGCAGATAAATTTTAATAACCAGCAATCTGGGGAAAACAAAAACTCCTGAATTGTTGCATTTGCTGATTTTCATGGTGTAAATACTTCCACCAAGGCAAATTTCAGTCTACTTATGTGAAGTTGATAGGCTCAGAAATTTCTCAGATTCCTGGAATTTTAACATTCAGTTCTTGGAAGTTGGTACTCAACAGCTCCAGTACACCACTGCCTTGAGGGCCTGTGAAAACTAATATTTCTGCATTCTACCTCCAGAGATACTGACTCAGGATGTCTGGGGTAGGACTGGAGAATTTGCTTTTTCAGGAACTTCCTGCATCTACCAAGCCCGGGATGCTTAGAGCAGCATTTCCCAAATATGTCCGGTGGAGCCCTAGTTTAGTAAATGTGAACAAATATTTCAGAGGAAAAATAGAAGCCTTCAAGTGGTGAAATGTTAAGAAAGGCCAGGACGGTGAAGTTCAGTTGGTTTTCTTTAGTGTAGGACTTGCCAAGTTCTAGCATGTATACTTCTTCAGAGTGATACATCAGGAAGAGGGTATCCAGTGCAGTTTACTTCAGAAATTATTTGATCCTAGGGCCTTTTTTCCAGACATGCTGTTTTGGGGAAGAATCTTAGAATATACACTTTCCCTTTGTAGAACTAGAGTTAGACTCTGAGCCCCAGAATTTTGTAACCAAATTTGTTTTCACAATACAGGGCATGAAGCTGTCTTGTAGGCTTTTCAGAGGAAATTTTAAACAATGAGTAGCACAAGGCAAGTTCTTTATCTAAATATAACTTTTCAGTACCACCTCATTCGGTATGAAATCGAGGCTAGTGAACAGAGAGGGAGCTCCTTAACATGCTTGAAGCTTGTAGCCTAGAGGAATTTGAATCATTCCATCCACCAATTTTAAAGCTAGAAGAGGACTTAGAGGTTGGAGCCGGAGAATTTCAGAGCTAGAAGAGGTGGAAGAGGTCATGGGATCAAACCTTCTTTTTTAACATATGAGAAGAGTGAACGTCCAGGGAGCTGAGGTACCTTTCCCAGTGCTGGGGCTAGGACTGATGCCATCCAGTGCTCTTTCCACTGTACTAAAATTTCTTCTCTTTCCTGGGAAAAGTTCAAGATCTCAGCTGCCTCTGATGCCTGTTTGAATCAGGGAGCCAAAAGTCCAAATGTCCTCCTCAGAGCAGTTTTAGAATAATCCTCTTAAACTGGATATCTGCATCCTTTGAAATTCTGATTCATCAGAGGTTTTTGATTCTGATAACCCACTAGGGAGGAAATTATTCTCTGAGGTCCAGCGGCTGCCGGAAGTCAAGCTGTCACAGTCACACCGGCACACAAGCTCTCTTTCTCTCCTTTTATCAGATCAGCTGGAACAAGGGTATGGAGGGAGGGCTGTGTGCGGAAATACGATCCTGCAGAGAGCTGGCATGTACCCAGCTCTAGTGCTGGGACGGCAGTGATATTTTCTGATGTTACTTAATGAGAGTCAAATATAAACATCAGACACAACACCCTTGAGGTGTGACAGAATGTTTAGAGAAAAGTTATCAAAGACAAATCCTTCCTTTGTCCTCTTTAAAATGACTCTGTCCACTTATTATTTTACATGTATTATGCCACTAAAACACAATCTGAGAGGGTTTGGTTGAGTTCATGGAATAGAATAATTATTCTCTTATCTCCCTCTCAGGACCTTCCCTTGCCATTCTCCCATCCTCATGTATAAACCATAGGTGACTCGGTAAGTACTAAGAGTGGTGTCGAAGGGACACAGTTAAAATCCACAAGGCTCACTCTTTCCCCTAACTAATTAGGCACATTTCCTGAGTACCAATTATATGTCAGGTAGTGTGCTAGGCTCAGAGGATGCAGTCTCAAGCAGCAAGCCTGAGCCTGCATTCATGAATCTAGAAGTCTGTGGGAGAAAAAGAAAATCATAAACATATATGTAAAATGACCAGTTGTGATAAATACTTGAAAGGAAGGTGCCTGGGCCTGCAAGAGTGTGTAACATGGCATGTGATCTACAGCAGTGTTTCTAGAATTCAGTGTGATGAATGACCAGATTTCCCCCCCAATCTGTCATGAACTGATGCTGGCATAGCTGTGGTTCCTGTGTGTGACTAACCAGGTTCAAAAAGATTAATCATCATGTGGTTAGATGCCATGGTAATATCAAAATACCAAAGGTTTTGAATTCTGATTTCTCCATTTCTGCACATATCTTCCTTGTGTATGACTTGTGGGCTGGCATTAGACTGTGGACTGCCCTTTGAGTAGCCCTGACCTAGACTGTCAAATCAAGCAAGTTTTCCTGGAGGAAATAATTTTTTGCAAAGTGATCTGAAGGATGAATAGGCAAAACTGAGATGGGCAGCAGTATTCCAGGTAGAGGGAATACGGATGACACCAGGATCTTGAGTGTGAGAGTGAGTGGGAGACCCATCAGGATGAGTTAGCTGGGAAATGCCAGGCCACACATATGTCAGCTTCCCATTGTCTTCCTGGGGCAGCTCTCAGAAGGTTCTCAACAGCGCACTGCAGTGTGGTCAGTACGTTAGGTGGAAGTCAGAAGACCCATTAATAGATTATTGGAATAATTCAGGTAACTTAGCTAGGGTGGGGCGGTGGACGTCTAAGAGGTGGAATATTGAGAAAGAATAGCAGGATTTGGTGGTGGAGTGGATATGGGGTTGAAGGAATGGGAAAGATTTGTTATTAGTTATTCCCATCTTCAACTCTACTGCAGACAAATATTACTTCTTTTATGCTCAGGACCCAAGGACTCTCTTTATCTCTA
Organism: Capra hircus; assembly: GCF_001704415.2. Lineage (NCBI taxonomy): Eukaryota > Metazoa > Chordata > Mammalia > Artiodactyla > Bovidae > Capra > Capra hircus. Next base: position 45,707,782 of record NC_030812.1, on the reverse strand, counting down.
TGGCAGTGTCCTGGCAGGGAATGGAGGTCCATTTTCCAAATCCTTCAGAGGCCACATCAATATTTTTGATGTGCTTCACAACTACCATCCTTTCTCCTTTAAACGTTCTATTTATGGAACAAATTGAGATCTTCCTTTGTGTATAAAATATCTATTAGAGTGTTTATCCAATGTTTTTTCTTAAAACATTAATACTAGAAAGTATTAACACGAGCTGGATGAAAAAGACACCCTATAAAACAATCTATTTGGAAAAATCCTGCTAGACAGAAACTTTTCCTACAATGCAGGACTTCTTGGAGCATTTACTATGTTAATACACACCTTCAGCTTCCAAGAGAGGAAGTGGAACATACAGGGTTTCCACCACTTGTTTAGTTATGGGGTCCTTTTTGCCCGGAGCAGCTACTAGGCTGGTGTTTTTTGGAATATTTTTTGGAAAAGGATGCTTCATGGTGATCAGAGGAGCTCTATCTTCAGCACCTGAATTCAGTTTTGCTTCACATATTTTAAGGCAAGAAGAGGTTTTTAATTTTGTTTCTTCCTATCACAGGACAATCTAATTCTGTTTCATAAGGTGATTTTACCTAAGTGCTAAGTGAGTGTTGGGAATCAGAACAGTTCTCCCTGTACCTGATAAACTTGCATTTCCAGCTCTGTGGCAAAAACTGCTAAGGCAACTCTAAGTATCAATCTTGAGTGCACCATCCAGTGTGTCTGTCTGGGGCCATGTGTCCCACCCAGGCAATAAGTCTGGCTAGGAGAACGTCAAAAGCCACCCTGGTGGAATTAAGTGACACTTGTGTAATAGCAGTAAATTTTCTATCTGAGCTGAGTACAGCACAGCAGTAGTTATAAATGATAGCTGTGTCAGTGGAGGCGGCCCTTCTCGCTCCCCTTCCGCCCTCCTTCCTGGCCTTTGAAGGCCACCAATAACAACAGAAAAGAAAAGATTTTTCTTTATTCAGTAAGCAAGTTTCATGCAACTGTAACACCGACATCTATAAGCATGTGAGCGAGATCAGGGCCTCTCAGTCCTGAAGGTGCAGAGGAATCACCTGGGGATTGCAGTAAACACGATCAGCTCTGAAAGCAGTCAGTCTATGTGGGGCCAGAGAGTCTGCATTTCCAACAGGCTCCCAGGGAGCCAGAGCTGCAGTGAACAGAATGCAGGATTTTTTTTTGATTGATTAGTAGTAATTCACTTACCTTTATTCAGTTTTATAGTTTCTTGTCATTTTTAATATAATAACATCATTGGAAAACTAAAGTTAAATTAAGCTATTTCTGATAGTTGAGAAACAAAATGCCATATAATCACCCTGATATGGTTTGTGAAAAAGCATACTATTAAATAAAATGCTTACAACAGTATTATCAAATATTATAATAATACTTGTATAATATTAAATATTTTCCTTATCAGCTAATGAAGAGGAATGTTAAAGAAGTCAAAGTTTTATTGTTACAAGATACTTCTAGTTCTAATTGACTTTGAATGACTGACTTCTGCTCACTTAATTTTTTAAAATTAATTTTTATTGGAGGATAGTTGCTTTACAATGTTATGTTTCCACTGTACAACAAAATGAATCAGTCATATGTACACATATATTCCCTTCCTTTTGGGCTTCCTTCCCACTCAGGTCATGAGATACATCGATGGATGGTTCATCTGCTCTCAACTTTAAAAGTGCTTGAGAATCCTTCAGCCTATTTCCTACAATTGCCTCTCTCTTGGCTTTACTTCTAGGACTTCTTATTTTGTAGATTTGGATTTTTCTCTTCCCTGCTTTATCCTCATATGTGTATTTCTTAAAACTAAGGCTATCCTTTTCAGAATTACAGCATAATGATCAAAATAGCAAATAACCTTGTTATAATAGCTGTTGTTTAATCTCCAGCTATTGTTCAGATCTTTTTACCTGTCCCAGTGACTCCCTTTATGGCACACATTGTGCCCCTCACCCCTGCTGAAGTTCTGGCCAGATCCGATGGACCAGGTGTTTGTTGCTGTTCAGTCATCCAGTCGTGTCTGATCTCTTGCGACCCCATGGACTGCAGCATGCCAGGCCTCATTGTCCCTCACCATCTCCCAAAGGCTGCCCAAGTTCATGTCCACTGAGTCGGTGATGTCATCCAGCCATCTCATCCTCTGACGCCCTCTTCTCCTGCCCTGAGTCTTTCCCAGCATCAGGGACCTTTTCAGTGAGTTGGTTGTTCACATCAGATGACCAAAATACTGGCGCTTCAGCTTCAGCATCAGTCCTTCCGATGAGTATTCAGGATTGATTTCCCTTAAGATTAACTGGTTTGATCTCCTTGCTGTCCAGGGGAATTTCAGGAGTCTTCTCCAACACCACAGTTCAAAGGCATAAATTCTTGGATGTTCATTATACTCCTTACCCCCTACCAAAGTTCTGGCCAGATCCAATGGACCAGGTGTTTAACATAATCCAAGTAGCTCAGGCCTAAGACAATAGGAAATGATAGGCTATGAGGAGGTGAAGGATTGTGGCTGCCTGGGTGAGTGCCATTCTTGAAGGCATTTTCAGTAAATTATCTAACAAGCGCAGTGCCAGCTTAGGTTGTGGTCACTCACACACTCTCTCACCCACACCCTCACATCTCGCTGCCTCATCTATACCAATTACCACGTCCCTGAAATTCTAGGCTTCCCACAATGCCTCTTCCCCAGTCATAGCTCCCTAGCTCCCCTTGTTTCCCTAGTTTCCCTTGCAGAACAACTCCACTTGCCTTGAAAGTTATTATGCACATGAGGTAATCCATCATCCATTCAGACAAATGACCTGGCGAACTTGGAAACTTAAACATAGGACAAACTATTGCATTTTTAATGACCTGTGTGATGTTGGTTTATGTCAAGGTTCATGCCCAAAAAACTAAGGGTGAATTTTGTAGCTGGTGAGGAAGGTGGAAGGTGAAGTTGCTCACTCGTGTCTGACTCTTTGCAACCCCATGGACTGTAGTCTACCAGGATGCTCTGTCCATGGGATTTTCCGGGCAAGAATACTGGAGTGGGTTGCTATTTCCTTCTCCAGGAGATCTTCCCGACCCAGGGATTGAACCTGGGTCTCCCACATTGTGGGCAGACGCTTTACCATCTGGGCCACCAGGGAAGTCAACTGGTGAGAGCCAACTAATATTCCAGGTTCCCTAGGAAAATGACAGCCAGTGTCAACCCTCTATATTTTGACTAAAAGAAACTGCCTCCCTTCAGAAAGGTATTATTTCCTCTTGCGTTTTGAGGAAGAAAACCAGACTCTGAACTTTTCTGCTAAATGGGAATCTGGGCTATCAAAGCTATAGTTAGTTATCAGTGAGTTTCTGTCCGGCTTAACACAGCTCAAGTTTGACATCCAAAGAAGTCGTGCAAAAACTGTTTTTAAAGAATTTCCATAGTTTGGAATTGCAGATAAAGCATTACAGACATGCTCAAGTATCTGTTACTGTAGATTTTAGCCTGCAATGCTTCATAATCCAGAGCTTTTAAAAAGAGTTGCAATGGTGAAAATAAAGAAATCCACATGAAAGTTGGAGATTATGATAAAATATGTAAATGCTGGCTTATTCTGTCCATTATAATAAAAAACATCAAGTGGAATGTTTTGTTAGGAATCATGTTAGGTGCTTTCTAGTAATTATATCATGTATTATACTTAAGAACCCTATGAGGATGATACTATCGTGACTCCTTTTTAATAGATGAGGAAACTGAGGACCAGAGAAATGAAGTGAATTGCCCAAGGTAACCTCGCGAATAAACAAGAGAGCTGTGAGTGAAACCAGGCCTGTCTGACCCCAGTGAGTCTTAGGTCCTCAGTCTTTTTGCTTCGTTTTGTCCCCGCCAAGTTGGCAGGCAATGATTTTTGCTGGTTGTGCTGGTGTGTGGAGGTGATCTAAGGAATCAGCTAGTGTCTGGGAATGTAATCAGCTATTCTAAAATATAATCAGATTAGCTTCTGTGTTTCTATTTCAATAGTCAACATTTCAGTCAATTCATTGATCCAAAGTCTGCTCTCCTCATTTCATATTATTAACACTTTAAAATCATGTGTATTGAACTACTGGAAGTGATTTATTGTGCTATTTATACTTTTACTCCTAAGAGTAATTATGGTTTAAAAAAAAAACATTTAAAACATTTTTTGATATACTGAGGGCTCCTGAAGAAGTGAATGGCTATTACCCAAATATAAAATAACCATTGAATTCAATTGCAGTGAGAAAGCAATTATTGAGTTCCTATTTGATGCTTTATGCTTATCTTGGGCTGGCAAAAATGAGTGAATTTCTTGCCCTAAAGTCATTCATAACTGGGAGGAAGACGGACAAGTAGAGAAGTAATTCTATGGCAATGTGGAAAGAGCCACACCAGGGATAAGAAACAAGGAGCTGAGAGAGGAGTGACCGGATGAAAGACTGTCACCTCGGAGGCATGACACACACCTGCACACAGCCATTCCCTCAGTGAGCTGGTTATAGTCTTAAGTGTTCCATTAACAGGTAGTAACAACACAGTTTCTTAACATGTGTTGGGGGTGAGGTGGGTGCTTGTGAAGTGAGAGAAATCATTAGCATATTCTTTTAAAAAATTTTATTTTTAAAAACTTTTTATTTTGTATTGGCGTATAGCTGGTTAACAATGTTGTGATAGTTTCAGGTGGACAGCAAAGGGTCTCAGCCATACATATACATGTATCCATTCTCCCCCAAACACCCCTCCCATCTAGGCTGCAACGTAACATTGAGCAGAGTTCCCTGTTCACTTGCATATCCCTAATTTAGGGTTGTTTACATTTCCTAAATGTAAAATTGATCAAATTTCCAGTCCCTCACATCAGTGACACTGCCCTCTCTTCCCCCTCTCACCCATTCCACTCTGGCCACACAGAACTCTCCAGATACATGTTCATGCTGGGGCTTTAGTACTTGCTGTTCCCTTTACTGGAATAGTTATCTCCCAGGTAACCATGTGGCTATTCCCTTGCCTCCTTTAAGTTCTAACCCAATTGTCACCTTCTCAGTGCAACTTGCCCTGACCACTCCCATCCCCTCTGAGTCCCAGGCTCCTTCCTTGCATTGTTTCCCCCCACTATACTCATCATTGTGGGGCACATTCTGCACTTTGGTTGTGTGCTTGTTAATAGTTATATGTATGTCACCATAGCAAATAGCTCCCTGAGGGCAGGGGTTTTGTTCCAATTCACTGCTGTATCCTTGGTTTGCAACAGCACCTGGCTCACACAATATTTGCGAAGCAATTACTATGGTCAAGGTGGACTGTTGCTATTCAACTACTGGTGTTAGCCAAGAATTATTAGTTATTATCCTCTGTTAATAAGCAAAAAGTCCCATAGAATGCAAACATTACATAATCCTTTAGCATTCTTCCCTGGGAAAGCTCCTCAGTCAACATTGTCCCACTCTCAACAATGCACGAGGTTTATTTACACTGAAAAACACTAAACTTTGACAGGCAAATAAGATTCAGGACTATGTTAATTGGAAACCAATGTATGGAAGCCATGCATTTCCAGGAGGTATTTCCAGGACTTAATTCACAACCTATGGAAAAGTCTTACAGATAGCTTGTCTTACAGATAGATTGTGAGGGTGAGAACCTCAGTCTTGTCAATGCCCAAAGTCATGAGTTGGGGGAGGTTAACCCACAGTACTAACTCCAGAAGAAATTGAAGAACATGCCAGGATGTGAGCTGTAAAATTCAGAATGAGAAATGGACCTGTTACAGGGACTAGAACTATCTCTGGTGTGGCTTGAGTAGCATCCTCTCTCCCTGTTGGCAGAAGGACGTGGGAACACCAATGACATTCACAAGCCTTGCTGGGGAAGATGGGATCTACGGATATTCACACTTAGGTTTCCTCAGTGAGATAGTCCAGTCCACCCACTGAGATTTATCTGCCACTGAACCAGGGCCAGGACATCTCTCTCTGCATGGCTCTCTCCCTCTCTCCAGCTGCCAAAAGGAACATTGCTTTTCTTTTGATGCATCAGTTCCTTCCGACAACACAGAGCCAAACCTTGTTCTGTTCTGTAAGCTGCTTTATCTTGTTAAGGTAACTACATTTCTTTATTGTCTCGATTGATTTGGTCATTTAATTCTGATGGAACAGCCTGATACTTTATGTCTTAGAACATCCTCTGTCTTCCAAGTATCCTCTCTTGTTCCTAATGAATTAAAATAGCATCATTGTCACCTTTGCCTCCCCCCATATCTTCTTAATAATAGCAGACAGTGGTTCTGGAAAACAAAGACTTCTTCCACCCTGATTGTGTGAGTGACAGTGAAAGATGGCTTATAGATATATACACACTCAGGCAAACTGTTGGGTTATTTTTAAACAGTGTCCTTTTTGTGTGATGATTCCTAAACACCAGATTGATGTCTGGACACTGACTGTCACTGAAGTTTATTGAAGAGACATCTAGTGGGGCTGAAGCAGAAAACTGTCACTCTGAATTCTGCATCATAAGGGCTGGAAATTCAGTGCCAACAGGGACCTCTAGTGTCCTACAGAAACAGAAGCTCAATGACGCTGAAGATTCTTTAGAGGCCGTTTTCTGTTTTCAATGTGTCAAACAAGAGTGTACTTTTTATTCATAGTTTGCCATTCTTTGTGAAGTAAAGAGGCATACATAGCCTATTCAGGATTTCTGACTAGGTATTTGTAAGGTGGTAAATTTAACTAACCTTTCTGCGCAGGAAGTGAGTTTTGTGGAGCACGCTATGGGGAGCCAGGATACACGGCTTCCATCAGCCTAGAATGGCACTGTGTCTCATTTACTGAGCACTTACTGTGATGCTCAGTCACTCAGTCGTATCCAACTCCTTGTCACTCCCTGGACTTTAGCCCACCAGGCCCCTCTGTCCATGGGATTTCCCAGGCAAGAATACTGGAGTAGGGTGCCATGCCCTCCTCCAGGGATCAAACCCACGTCTCTGGTGTCTCCTGTATTGGCAGGAAGATTCTTTACCACTGAGCCATCTGGGAAGCCCTGAGCACTTACTCCTCACACATAGTCCACACACCATACAAGTCACCCATCTAAAGTGTACAGTTTTATATACAGGGTGGATAAACCATGAGGTCCTATTGTATAGCACAGGAAATTATACTCAATATCCTGTGATAAACCATAATGGAAAATAATATGAAAAGGAATGTAGATATATATACAACTGAGTCACTTTGCTGTACAGCAGAAATTAAGACAACATTGTAAATCAACTATACTTGAATAAAATAAAAATTTTAAAACAGTACAATTCAATGGCTTTTATTATGTTTATAGAGTTTTGTAGCCATCAGTATAATCACTTTGAGAACATTTTCATCACTTCCCAAAGACACCCTGTGCCTCTTAGCTATCATGTCAAGGCAATCTGTTTTTAAAATCCATTTTAAGGGATCCTCATACTGTCTTCCATAGTGGCAATATCAATTTACTTTCCCACCATCAGTGCAAGAGGGTTCCCTTTTCTCCACATTCTCTCCAGCATTTATTGTGTGTAGATTTTTTGATGATGGCAATTCCTTAAAAAACTAGGAATAAAACTACCATATGACCCAACAATCCCACTACTGGGCAGGCATATACCCTGAGAAAACCGTAATTGAAAAGGACACACGTACCCCAATGTTCACTGCAGCACTATTTAAAATAGATAGGGCACAGAAGCAACCTAGATGTCCATCAACAGATGAATAGATAAGAAGCTGTGGTCCATATTTACAGTGGAATATTACTCAGCCATAAAAAGGAATGCATATGAGCTGGTGGTAATAAGGTGGAAGAACCTAGAATCTATTATACAGGATGAAGTACGTCAGAAACAGAAAAACAAATATCGTATATAAACACATATATATTCCATATCGACACATGTATATTCCATATATATATATGGAATCTAGAAAGATGGTGCTGATGAGCCTATTAGCAGGGCAGCAGTGGAGACGCGGGCAGAGAGAACAGACTGTGGGCACAGTGGTGGTAGGCGGGAAGGAGAGGGCGGACGAATGGCTAGAGTGGCCTAGAAACACATACACCACCGTATGTAAAACAGAGCCAGTGGGAATTGGCTGTGTGACTCAGGGAACTCAAGCCGGGGCGCTGTGACCACCTAGAGGGCTGGGATGGGGTGGGAGGTGGAGAGAGAGTTTCAAGAGGGAGGGACATATGTACACCTATGGCTGATTCTTGTTGCTGTATGGCAGACACCAACATAATATTGTAAAGCAATTAATGCTTTGGTTAAAAATAAATTAAAAAAAAACATTTTATTGAGGTGTGATGTTAAAAAAAAAACCTGTACGTATTTAATGTATACAACTTGATGAGTTTGAGGATAAGTATTCATATGTGATGGGCTTCCTTAATGGCTCAGATGGCTCAGAATCTGCCTGCAATGCAAGAGACCTGGGTTTGATCCCTGGGTTGGGAAGATGCCCTGGAGGAGGGCATGGCAACCACTCCAGTATTATTGCCTAGAGAATCGCATGGACAAAGGAGTCTGGCAGGCTACAGTCCATGAAGTTGCAAAGAGTCAGACACGAGTGAGCGGCTAAGCACAGCACAGCACAGACATATGTGTTGGAGAAGAAAATGGCAACCCACTCCATTATTCTTGCCTGGAAAATTCCATGGACAGAGGAGTCTGGTGCTATAGTCCATGAGGTCGCAGCAAGTCGGACAGGACTGAGCAGCTGAACATTCACATACATATGTGAAACTTACCACCATCAAGGCCATAAACATATCCATCACCTCAGGACTTCCCTGGTGGTCCAGTGGTTAAGACTCTGAGCTTCCAATGTAGAGGCGTGGGTTTGATCCCTTGTTGGGGAACTAATTTCCCATAATTGTGCAGCTGAAAGTAATTCCATTACCTGTGAAACTTTTCTCCTGCCCCCTTTATTATTATTATTCTCATGATTCTTGTGATAAGAACACTTAACATAAGATTTATGCTCTCAGCAGATTTTAAGTATACAACACAGTGTGTTGGCTGTTGGCACTATGCTGTATAGCAGATCTCCGGAATTTATTCACTGCACAAAACTAAAGCTTTGTATCCTTTGACCAGCACCTCCCCACTTCCCCCACCTGTGGTCTTTGGCAGCCACTACTGTGTTCCTCCTTCTATGAGTTCGACTATTTTATTATATATTCCACATATGAGACAGATCATAACAGAATTTGTCTGTCTGTGTCTAGCCAAAGCCTGCCTTCTTAACCATCACACTTCTCAGCATGAATCTGAAGCGGGGTTAAAAGGTCATCTTTCTCTCACTTTCTTTTTCCCTTCCTTCCTTCATTCTTCCTCCCTCCTGCTTCCCTGTCCTTCCTCCCCTGTCTCTGTCTTTCCCTCCTTTTAGCCCCTTCTTGGCTCTTCTAAGTTGATAAGTGTATCCGTTTTCCATCAGAAGCTTGGTGACATTTGCAATGGGGATAGATTTGCTTTTTTTCAGGGTTGTGCTTATAATGGCATTTTTGTGCTTATAATGGCATTTTGGAATAACCCATGGGGATTGACATGTTTTGTCTTAACACTGCTAAACACTCTCCCATGTGAAATCAAAGCAGACCTTTCACGTGTCATGGCTGGGTAATGGCTTTTCTTGGACAGTGTCCAATCCAGTGAAATGATGTTATTTTATTCTCCTGATGAAAACTGATATTTGACTTTTTCCAGCTCTTCAATTATCCTGTCTTAGAATCTCCACCTCAGCTGAAGAGGTAAATCTGTTTTAGAGAACATGTACTCTTTGCTGAAAATGACACATCATGATTGAGGGTATCATTTGTTGGGAGTTGAGCATGCAAATCCTTTTATCTCATTATAGAGCCTGGAACCTCATGGCTTTCTCCAACAACCAATACTTTGGGGTTTTTCAATTTTGTTTTGTTTTTGAATTAGACTTAGGAGGAAAATTTTCAAGACTTTCAGGAAGAAAACTTCTGATTCAGTCCTATGTGCCGAGGCTGTAGACCAGGTGGCTGAAGAGACACTCCGTATGGATCTTGCTCTTAGACTTAGTTGGGGTCAGGGTCACTCAGGACGCACATTCACCCTGGCAGGTGACATGGATGAGGGGCTCCCCCGCGGGGACCCCGGCTCGGCCCACGAATGCCTGTTCCCAGACCTCTAAGCGCACTGAGTACCCTCTGAAGGATTTCACACCCCCTAGAAATTCGTGTGCTGCAAATGTCGCAACAGAGGATGGGAATAAAAGACTTATCTGAAAAAAAAATTAAGCAATTCTTTGTCTGGTCAGTATTTTTTCTTGGAAAATTTGCCTCCCGAGTCTGGTGGTCTGTCCCTGAAATGGTGATTATCTCTGAGACTTGGGAATTTGAGCCAGAATGGACCATCCTACCCCATTTTCCTCAGTATAATTATGTGTCCTGTGGTGGGCATCTAACTCAAGCCGAACTTTGGACTCATCTTAGAGGCATTGATGTGGGGCTGGTAGAGAGAGGGTCCCTTACTCTGAAGATTGCAAGAGCAAACAGCCATTGAAATCTGAAGCTGCTGAGATAATCTATGTTGCCAAGTGGAGAGAACTTGCTTAAGGAGGAGGAAAGCAGAGTCTGAAGGTGATGGACAATTGCATCCTAATGACAAATCTGATGTGTTGGATCCAGCCATGCCTGAATGTGACATATTCCTTCTCTCTGTTTCAGTTATGAAAACCTATACATTCCTGTTTGGTTCAAACTAATTTGAATTGGATATTTGTCACTCAAAACTGAAAGTGCCCTAATTTAACAAAATATGCAGAAATTTCTGGTCAAATAAACATGAAGTGAAATAATATGCCAATCCCTCTCTGTTATGATATTTCCTTGGCCCTACTGAAAATGTATCCCTTGTGGTGATTACATTCAAGTCTAATTTCTCTAAGAGGTGTGTGTGAGACATTGTGTTTCTGAGAGACTCATTACACTCAACCTATCTTTCCTAGTAGCTCAGTTGGTAAAGAATCTGCCTGCAATGCAGGAGACCTGGGATCAATACCTGGGACAGGAAGATCCCCTGGAGAAGGAAATGGCGGCCCACTCCAGTATTCTTGCCTGGGGAATCTCATGGACAGAGGAGCCTGGCAGGGTACAGTCCATGGGGGCACAAAGAGTTGGACACAACTTAGCGACTAAACCACCACCACTATTATCCACTCATCTGCAGGATTACTTCAAACACAAGGAGGGACCCCCACTTCACACTGGGGAGGTCTGGGGAAGCCTTCCCAGAGGAAATGATGGTTACATTGACTCAGAAAGGCAGAGGGAGAAGAATAAATAATTCTGGCAAGGGAAGCATCAGGCCCAGGAATGTGAATCAGCATCGGGCTTTTTAAACAAGGGGGAGAGCAAAAAATGTTTGGAGAATGAGATACAAGGTCGTATCTTGGAGCATGTGGAGAGATGCTGAAGGGTTTACATCAAGGGAATAAGGTCAGACCTGCGTTTAGAGGGTTTACTGTGTATGGAGAAGGATAGTGTGTGTGTGTGTGTGTGTGTGCACGTGTGTGTGTGTGTGTACGTGCATGTGTGCGTGCGTGTGTGTGTGTGTTGGGAGTGGGCTGGGAACAAGCAGTGAAATGACTAGAAGCCCAGAGATAATGGTCAGATGAGAGGCAATGCCTCATTGAAAGGCTGGTGATGAAGCTGAAGAAGAGGTCGAGATGGAGAAGTCGGAGCACTTGGGTCTCAAGTTCTGAGTCCTGAGAGGCCTGAGGAGGAGAGCGAAGGCAGAAATATGCTGCAGCGTCAGATGCTCTGGTTGGTGCCAAAGCAGAAGTGTTCAGACACTAGTTGAAGACTGAAAGGAAGAATTTATTCAAGAGAAATTACAGCAGTAGAGTTTCATGGTAGGGGAGAGATAGAGAGAGCTCACCTCCAAACACCACAAGGAAAAGTAGAACTCTATAGTTTAGGAGCAGGGTGGGGTCCATGGATGGAAAATTACTAAGAGGAGCCATGAAGACCAGGTGGAATCTGACTCAACTGAAGTGACAGGATTCTTCTCAAAGGCGAACCAGGGTGTTTAGACATTGAGGGTGAGGGATGAGGAATTTGATTAAGGATAATCAAATATCAAAGGTGGGAGACATTTGCTATACTGATGCAGCAGGATTCTTGATAAGACTGGAGAAATGGGCTAAGGACCGAGCCTAAGGTCAGGGCCAAATCGGAGAGGAGCCTGACTTAAGTTTGGTTAAAGGAGAGAGCCCTGGTCAATGGTTACAAAGAAAAATGAATAATAGAGATCTTAAGAAGTCCTCACAGTTCCCGGGACTCCAGTACAAACCTCCGCTGCCACTCAGTTTAGACCAGTGTGGAAGTCTCACTGCCCCTGCTCAGCCGGGACCTCACCTGCTCAGCCGGGACCTCACCTGCTCAGCCGGGACCTCACCTGCTCAGCCGGGACCTCACCTGCTCAGCCGGGACCTCACCTGCTCAGCCGGGACCTCACCTGCTCAGCCGGGACCTCACAGAGGCGATGCCAGGAGGCCAGGAAGGACTGGGCAGGAGGAGATCCCATTCAGTTCTCTTAGTGGATCACCATTGGCCTTTGAAAGGGCAGTTCAGGAGAAACTAAGAAGTAAAAGCAGATTATAAGGATAAAGACTCCTGGAAGAATTTGAGGAGGCAAGGGCGAAATGCACACTGAGAGGCAACTCTTTACAGTAATCTGCAAGAAACAACAGTTTGACACACACAGTGCCTACCAGAATTTTCTGTAATAATTCTGCCATGACACATACAGAAATCCTAAGAGAACATATACCCTCTTAGCAATCTAAGATCTGCAGCCAGGTCCCACAGATGGTGCTTCTCAAATCTTTGAAGCCTACTGACTTCAAAGGGCATCACTTTCAGACTAGAAATGTGGACGTGAGGATGAACTGGGTGCCCATCTTAAAATCATGTCTGTGTCAAAATCACGCAGACTTCCACACCTGTAGTTTCATCCTTCTTACCATCGGCACCCCAAAAGCTCACGGGAAAATTTTTCTCTGTACATTAAGAAAGAAGTCACACTCTGGCAGCTGTGTCTTGAGTAATCACTTTGAGACAGACCTACTTTCTAGCTGTAAAGCCTAGAATATTTCAATTTCATTGGCTACTTTTCTAATGATTATTAAAATATTTGGAGCATGGCACTGGCTGCAGAAAAGGTAGTGATGCCACCTAATCTTTCTTTAATAAGGGAGCATTTTGTATGAGGAGGGATGGCACAGTTAATGGAACGCAGATGTCTCTCTCTGGGTGTTCCACAATTCTGCCAACCTTATGAGTCACCTCAACCATTAGTAATAAAATAAAAATGCTTGAGATCACATCACACACACACAAAGGGAAACCCAGCATACCTTCTACCCACTCTGTGGAATTTCTCAGGGGCAGGGGTGGGGTGGGCTTGGCTAACCCTGCTTGGTTTTCTGCTTCTACTAAATTCTCAGTCTTACATCTATCTAGACTCATGTGGTTTTTCTTTTCTCAAATTGAACCCAGTTGTTTTTTCTTTTGATGCCACTTACACAAAACACTTGTGTGTAGCCCATTTGTAACAAAGGGTATTAGAAAAGAGAAGGTCTGAATCGCCACAGAGCAGAGAAAATTCTTTAATACTAATTATGAGATGTCTCACTGAGTTAGAAATTGAGATCTCCCCAGCTCTCAACTCATGTTTGTTTGTTTTTCTTTTTTTTTTTTTTGGTTATTTCTGCAAATTGCTTCCTGATTTGGCTGGAGATGTCTTCTTCTGGGCTTCCAGACTTCATTTTCCTAGACCCTGTCCCTCCTGCCTTCTCTCTTTACCCACCAATTTCTTCTACCAACATATCCTGTCCTCATCACCTTAGCCTGTTTGTGAAAAGTTTTTTTCTTATATTCTGCTGCTGCTGCTGCTGCTAAGTCACTTCAGTCGTGCCCGACTCTGTGCGACCCCATAGACAGCAGCCCACCAGGCTCCCCCGATCCTGGGATTCTCCAGGCAAGAACACTAGAGTGGGTTGCCATTTCCTTCTCCAATGCATGAAAGTGAAAAGTGAAAGTGAAGTCGCTCAGTCGTGTCCGACTCTTAGCGACCCCATGGACTACGGCCCATCAGGCTCCTCCATCCATGGGATTTTCCAGGCAAGAGTGCTGGAGTGGGGTGCCATATTATTATAGAGAGAAATATACTCTCCTTTGACTGACTTATTGGTCTTTCTCAACAGTATCTCAGAGCCTACATTTTCATAGTCAAATGGCTCTTCAAGGCACTTTTGCTAAACAAAAGACACTTCCTTCTTAAGAGAAATTTCGTCAACAAATTTTGAAATAAATTGCTATTTCCCTGCTATATTAAAGTCTATGTCATATCCAGATTCTACTAACTGGTATATCAATATTACTTTTGTAGTATTGCCAGAAAGTGAAAGAAAGTAAAAGTCACTCAGTCGTGTCTGATTCTTTGTGACCCCATGGACTATATAGTCCATGGAATTCTCCAGGCCAAAATACTGGAGCGGGTAGCCTTTCCCTTTTCCAGGGGATCTTCCCAACCCAGGGATTGAACCCAGGTCTCCTGCATTATAGGCAGATTCTTACCAACTGAGCCACCAGGAAAGCCCAAGAATATTGGAGTGGGTAGCCTATCCCTTCTCCAGAGGATTTTCCCGACCCAGGAATCAAACTGGGGTCTCCTGCAATTTACCAGTTCTTTATCAACTGAGCTACTAGGGAAAACTCAGTATTGGCAGAATAAAGGCTATCTTTTAAAAATCACTGAGTAAAGAGAGATAAGACATTATGGCCAGATTTTAAATTCATGTGTTTTTTTTTTCCTATCTTTTTTGCTTATTTCTGCAATTTGTTTCCTGAGGAGGAAATCTTTCCCCATAGGCAGTCTCATTATCCTCTTCTTTAGATTTTTATTTTTTGTGAGATAAGCTTATATATCCGGGACACTGTGAATTTGCTGGTGATGGGTATTAAAATAAGAAAACTGGGGTTTTCTTGCATATCTGATATGTGCTATAAAGTAAGGAGCTTGAAAGAGGTGGAATGCTTGCTTTCTTACTTGTCATCTTTGTTACAGCCAGAAATTCACACCTGGAAACAAAACTCAGCAGCACAGTCCAAGACGAAGTTGTTTCTGGCTTTGCATCGTAAAAATTTATCCTTGTCCCCCTGTTACATCTTGAGAAAAGTTCTTCCTTTGGATCTTAACTCAGGAAGTGAGGGTCAGTCTCCATGGCTTTAATGTTGACAGCAACTCCATAAATTATTTGAAAGGGGCTTACATTTTCTACCTGATCATTTAATCTTGCTTCACATCACATCTCAGATTTTTTTTTTCTCATCTGCAAAGTTTGCTAAGAAATTCTCCGCTCAGTTTTGGCACAAAGGTCCACCATCATGGAGGCTTCCCATCTGGTATACTTCCATCCTTCCAAGATGGGCATGATCTATTAATGACTTTATGGGGATGATGAACAAGGCATACCAACTCAATCACTATGCACCCACCAGCATGTCAGCCTCAGAATCACCATGCAACTTCACACAGGGGGGACTTCAGGCAGGGGGACCCTCCAAGGGTACACAGGCATCAGTGGACTGCTCTAGTCTGACTCTGCAACCCTCAACCACCAGCCATACCTAAGCTATACATCTGACTCCATTTAATATTGTTATAGGCTCTACTTCATTGAAAATTCCCAAGAACATTCAGTGAAATATTCATGGAACCTGTTCCTGGTCATCTCTGCAAATTTCCCTTGAGGGTTTTATAAGTGCCACAGAGCAATCATTTGGTGGCTTCCTGTGCTCTTTCTTCTTCTTATTCCAGCCCTCCTCCTCATCTCTATGTCAGTTCTTTCATTGTAATAAAAATAGTAAACATAGCAGAGGCAATACTGGTGGAGATTATTCCATAGCCATACACATTTTAGTTATTTAACCCTCATAGCCACACACAGCGAGGTAGGTCTTATTATCCCCATTTTCTAGATGAGAAAACTGAAGTCCAGAGAAGTGCCAGCAAGAGAGTGGTAGAACCCAGAGTCCTTGCCTTTAACCGCTTTGCTCTTTGCATGTTGAGCCATGGTAGATGTTGACTTTGAACTCTGTGCATGAGGACACAGGTCTTATTTATTTATTTTTGGCTTCACTGGGTCTTCATTGCTGCATGTGGGCTTTCTCTAGTCGTGGTGAGCAGGGGTTTCCCTTGGTTGCAGTGCATGGCCTTCTCATTGCGGTGGCTTCTCTCATGTTGCTGAGCATGGACTCCAGGCACATTGGCTCAGTAGGTGCAGCTCAGGGGCTCTAGAGCATGGGCTCTGTAGTTGTGGTGCACGAGCTTAGCCGCTCTGCAGCATGTGGGATATCCCTGAACCAGGGATCGAACCTGTGTCTCTTGCATTGGCAGGTGGATTCTTAACCACTGGACTACCAGGGAAGCCCCAAACACAGGTCTTGATATGAATTTGAATTCCAGCTCAGCCACTTATCATATAACAAGTTACTTCATTCTTTGGCCCTCAGTATCCTCATCTGTAAATGGGGATGATATGAGGATTTTCCTCATCAGATTCTTGAGACTATAATGCCTGTAACAACATTAAGTGGAGTCTTCCGCATGTCAAAGGCACACAGTGAATGTTAGTGCTGAATATTATAGCAGTCATCTTTGATCATGAACTCAGATCATGAACTCCTTATTGCCAAATTCAGACTTAAATTGAAGAAAGTAGGGAAAACCACTAGACCATTCAGGTATGATCTAAATCAAATCCCTTACAACTATACAGTGGAAGTGAGAAATAGATTTAAGGAACTAGATCTGATAGAGTGCCTGATGAACAATGGACGGAGGTTCATGACATTGTACAGGAGACAGAGATTAAGACCATCCCCATGGAAAAGAAATGTAAAAAAGCAAAATGGCTGTCTGAGGAGGCCTTAAAAATAGCTGTGAAAAGAAGAGAAGCGAAAAGCAAAGGAGAAAAGGAAAGATATACCCATTTGAATGCAGAGTTCCAAAGAATAGCAAGGAGAGATTAGAAAGCTTTCCTCAGTGATCAGTGCAAATAAATAGAGGAAAACAGCAGAATGGGAAAGACTAGAGATCTCTTCAAGAAAATTAGAGATACCAAGGGAACATTTCATGCGAAGATGGGCTCGATAAAGGACAGAAATGGTATGGACCTAACAGAAGCAGAAGATATTAAGAAGAGGTGGCAAGAATACACAGAAGAACTGTACAAAAAAGATCTTGATGACCAAGATAATCACGATGGTGTGATCACTCACCTAGAGCCAGACATCCTGGAATGTGAAGTCAAGTGGGCCTTAGGAAGCATCACTACAAACAAAGCTAGTGGAGGTGATGGAATTCCAGTTGAGCTATTTCAAATCCTAAAAAATGATGCTGTGAAAGTGCTTCACTCAATATGCCAGCAAATTTGGAAAACTCAGCAGTGGCCACAGGACTGGAAAAGGTCAATTTTCATTCAAATGCCAAAGAATGCTCAAACTACCACACAATTGCACTCATTTCACACGCTAGTAAAATAATGCTCAAAATTCTCCAAGTCATGCTTCAGCAATATGTGAACCATGAACTTCCAGATGTTCAAGCTGGTTTTAGAAAAGGCAGAGGAACCAGAGATCAAATTGCCAACATCCGTTGGATCATCAAAAAAGCAAGAGAGTTCCAGAAAAACATCTATTTCTGCTTTATTGACTATGCCAAAGCCTTTGACTGTGTGGATCACCACAAACCATGGAAAATTCTGAAAGAGATGGGAATACCAGACCACCTTACCTGCCTCCTGAGAAATCTGTACACAGGTAAAGAAGCAACAGTTAGAACTGGACGTGGAACAACAAACTGGTTCCAAATTGGGAAAGGAGTACGTCAAGGCTGTATATTGTCACCCTGCTTTTTTAACTTATATGCAGAGTACATCATGAGAAACACTGGGCTAGATGAAGCACAAGTTTGACTCAAGATTGCCAGGAGAAATATCAATCATCTCAGATATGCAGATGACACCACCCTTATGGCAGAAAGTGAAGAAAAACTAAAGAGCCTCTTGATGAAAGTGAAAGAGGAGAGTGAAAAAGTTGGCTTCAAACTCACCATTCAGAAAACTAAGATCATGGCATCTGGTCCCATCACTTCATGGCAAATAGATGGGGAAACAGTGGGAAAAGTGGCAGACTTTATTTTTGGGGGCTCCAAAATAACTGCAGATGGTGATTTCAGCTATGAAATTAAAAGAGGCTTACTCCTTGGAAGAAAAGTTATGACAAACTAGACAGCATATTCAAAAGCAGAGACATGACTTTGCCAACAAAGGTCCATCTAGTCAAGGCTATGGTTTTTCAATAGTCATGTACAGATGTGAGAGTTGGACCATAAAGAAAGCTGAGCACCAAAAAATTGATGCTTTTGAACCATGGTGTTGGAGAGGACTCTTGAGAGTCCCTTGGACTGCAAGGAAATCAAACCAGTCCATCCTAAAGGAAATCGGTCCTGAATGTTCATTGGAAGGAGTGACGCTGAAGCTGAAACTTTGGCCACCTGGTGGGAAAAACTGACTCATCTGAAAAGACCCTGATGCTGGGAAAGATTGAAGGCGGGAGGAGAAGGGGACGACAGAGGATGAGATGGTTGGATGTCATCACTGATTCAATTTACATGAGTATGAGTAAACTGCGGGAGTTGGTGATGGACAGGGAGGCCTGGTGTGCTGCAGTCCATGGGGTTCCAAAGAGTTGGACACAACTGAGTGACTGAACTGAACTGAATGCCCTTTCTATAGATTAGCAAACTTGAGACTTGGAGAAGTGAAAGACTTTCCCTAGGGTAAACAGCTTGAAAGTGGCAGTCTAGGCTTGACACTCAGCTCTGGGACTCCAGGGTCTCTGTTCTTCCAAGCGTACCTACCTAGTAAGGCTGCCATGATTCCATCCATGCTGAAGACCACCTGACAGAGGCTGCGTGGGATGTGGTTTTGCTCAACAAACAGGCTCTGCCCTGATCTTGTACACGATTGCTTGTGATAAGAGCCACGTGTGAGAAGTTCCAATGAATGGAATAAATGACCTGTGATGAGAGTGCCGAGCAGAGAATGGCCACGTGACCATAAGCTTTAATCATTTATGAGTGGCTTGAACTTTTTGGCTGAGTGCCTAAATCTTCATTTCACCTCTTGCTGTGGAACTCTTGTTTTTCTTTAAGCCCAAGAGTCCAGCTCCACGAGTAACATAAGATCATGTAAATGAGGGTAGTCTTGGAAGGCAGGCTGCTTGGCATACTATAGTTGCTTTCTTGCTGTAATGAAAACCACACGCTCCATGGTATTTTTAGACTAGTTACTATTAGCATATCAGCAGCATTTTTATTTAGATATTGCTATTCCAGCTGGGCTTCCTCTTGTTACTTTAAGAAAATCAGAATGTCTACTGAATGTAAGCCTTCAGGAGAGTGGAAAATGGAAAGAAAGCAACCAGCACTTTCCCCTTGACGTTTCTGGTTTCCATGTGGAGGTTACATGTGCTTCCCTGAACCTTTAGAAAGGAAAGGCTGACCCAGGGGCTTGCTTTCAGAGAATGGTGGAGGAGGTACCCTGGTGGTCCAGTGGTTAAGACTCCACATTCCCAATGCAGGGGGTCCAGGTTTGATTCCTGGTCAGGGAACTGGATCTCAATTAAGAGCTCACACGCCACAACTAAAGATCTGGCATGCCACAATGAAGATTGAAGATTCCACAGAAGACTTGGCTCAGTCAGATAAGCAAATAAGTAAATAAATATTAAAAGAGAGAGAGAGAATGGTGTACTGAGTAACAAGGTGGAAGCAATGACTAAGAAAGACTTGTATTTGTCCTGGAATCAAGAGAAGAGAGAGAACAAAAGAGGGAAGAAGGGGTTGTCCAACTACCATTTGAAGACTTATTGAAATTACTGGCGTGGTATTTTTTTTTTAATGTTATTTGTTTTGTTTCATTTGTATCATTTTGAGAAAGGTAGGATCATTCCACTCCATTCTTGAGACCTGCCCCTGAGTCATTTGAATCTCTAAATTTGCTTCTTTCAGAGATTATTTTTTATTTCTTGGGAAAAGTCCTTAAATTCCTTTCCTTCCTGAAAAAATCATGTTTCCTTCTCCACCAACATGAAATATTCACTGTCTCTGTGACTAGAAGAGTAAAAATGCCCCTTCTCTCTCCCTGGAGAGAAATTGAGAGAATTTGACATTGAATGTAATGACATCATCAAAAGCAGTGACCTCCATTCTTAGGGTAGGTCTTTGTAGACCCAAGGGGTGATTGATGGGTATGCCCTCCTCTGCCCCACAGGCTGGGGGCAAAAGGAGTAAGAGAAAGGAATGGGTAGTGCCCCTTATGATCATCTTTGCTGAGGACCAGTTTATGTCCGGAGAAGGCAATGGCACCCACTCCAGTTCTCTTGCCTGGAAAATTCCATGGACGGAGAAGCCTGGTAGGCTGCAGCTCATGGGTTTGCGAAGAGTTGGACATGACTGAGTGACTTCAATTTCACTTTTCAGTTTTGGAGAAGGAAATGGCAACCCACTCCAGTGTTCTTGCCTGGAGAATCCCAGGGACGGGGGAATCTGGTGGGCTTCTGTCTATGGGGTCGCACAGAGTCGGACACAACTGAAGCGACTTAGCAGCAGCAGCAGTTTATGTCAGGCCCCCACAAGCAATGGGCTTCCCTGATGGCTCAGCTGGTAAAGAATCTGCCTGCAATGTGGGAGGCCTAGGTTTGATGCCTGGATTGGGAAGATCCCCTGGAGAAGGGAAAGGATACCCAGTTCAGTATTCCGGCTGTATAGTCTATCGGATTGCAAAGAGTTGGACATGATGAGGGACTTTCACACAAGCAACAGCTCAGAACCTTCTGTTGGTAGAGGGCAAGGCTGATAAGATTTTGCTTTGGCATACGTTTTTTTTTTTAATTCCATGTGTTGGTGTTGTATTGAACTCAATAGTTATACACAGGAAACTACTGAATTTTCCCCACTGTGACCACTTTGAAAACATACACTGCTCAATCTCCTTTCCCTGTCCCCTTCTGTAGTTTAGTCAAGAAGACAAAATAAGTCTTCTTTTGACAAGTATTACTTCAAGTGTTAAAAGACCCAATAGACTGTAACTCAAAACTTTGATCTCAGATCCAATTCGAAATTTCTCCCATTTCTCAAAGCCTAAGCTTGACCCTTGGCCAGGGGTCCCAAAGTTGGGGAAGGAGAGTCTAGATCTTAGGGTCTGTTTGCTCATTATTCCTTCTGACTCACTCTCCCTTCTCAGTTTGCATTGCAACTTTTGGTTTCTCCAGGGCTGGGGAGTAGCAGTAAGCAGCAAGAGGGCAGAGAGTCTTCTCATGTACTTTGACCTCTGTGATTCTCCCTTGCCTGGCATTGCCGAGGTGTTGGGCACTTCATTACTGTTTTATCATGGGCACTTGTGGATCATCCACTCTGGGACTTTTGTGCTGGACTGGTTCCTATATGGTGATACACTCTTCAGCTGATCTCTTGTGACGCACTTTCCTCTTTCCACTCCAGCTCCTGTCGCAGCGGTTGCATCTCCAGCCTGGTACTGCTAGAGTCTCCTTGCTCTGGCAGACCACTCTAGAGATGGAGTGGAGCCTTTCAAGATATTTGAATATACATTCCATAGTGTCCACTAGACCCAGGAGGACTCATCCATTCATGGTTTACCATCCTGAGAAGAGGCAGGTTGCCCCCTCTGCTACCTCTGTCTTTGCCTGCCTTCTGGGGCAGCTTCTGGCAGGCTCCTGCCTTCAGAAATGATCTGTGCATGTGGCAGGCTGTGGTCTCTGTTAGCTATGTCCTCAAGCCTTCAAGGACCCATGTAAGGCTCTCCCAAAGTGAAAGGAGAAGAGCCAAGTGACCTCTATTCTTAGGAATTCCCTTGCACAAACTCTATTTGGGAATTCCAAGTCTCAAGTCCCAGATCAAGAAGTAGGCTGTTATCAGAACCCCAAAGCACCCATCATCTTCCTTTTTAGTCACCCTAGACTTCTAGCCGCATGGATTAATCTCTTT
This sequence comes from Capra hircus, assembly GCF_001704415.2. Lineage (NCBI taxonomy): Eukaryota > Metazoa > Chordata > Mammalia > Artiodactyla > Bovidae > Capra > Capra hircus. Next base: position 45,685,637 of record NC_030812.1, on the reverse strand, counting down.
TTCCATAGTTTGGAGGTTAAAGATCTGTTTGGCTACCTTGTAGTGAGTTTTATCAAGTAGGTCTCTGGAGGACTGAGGAGGGCAATGCTTGTTACTTATTGTTTTCACCTTAGGGGCTTCAGCCAAAATGCAGACAGTAGGAAAAGTTCCATTTGTAACTAATGGAAATCTGTAAATTGAAAGTTCATAAGGAGTTAGCTTTCTGTGCAGACTCCACTTCCTCATGAGTCATTCAGAAAGATTCCCAGATTGTATGACCTCTGGAAATTTGTATTTGTTCTCAAAAACTGTCTGCAAACGTGTACATGTCTTCATAAACAATTACTTGCTAGATAAACAGAAAAAGTAACAGACTTGTTGAGTCTGGTGGGAAACCATATAGAGCTATAACTAAAGTTTACTGAGCAATTCTTCTTTGCTAAGCTTTTTCTGTGTGTGTTTAACTCTTCAAAACCCCATTACTTGGAAAGGCTCATTATTATTATTACCGTAACACAGATAAGGATGTCTGAGGTCCAGACAGCGTAAGATATGTAATGAGGATCACACAAGTGGGAAAACTGGAGCCATGTGCAAGCCCTAATCACCTGGCTCCAGAGCTTGTAATCACTCTTCTATTCTGGGGACCAGAGTTCCCTGAGGAATCAGGGGTTCCCTATTGCTAGTTTCTGGACAAAGCTCCACTGAGTTTCCTTAGGCGGAATGACTCAGACTTAGGGAAAGGAACCATGCAAAAGGTGATGAATTCTGGGTCAAGACCAGATCTTTTGGGTAATAAACTAGATTCAAAGCTAGATGTCACCACTGTGTGGAGTAGGGAGAATAAGGCATTTGGAGACATGACAGTTTCTTTGGGAATAGGCCTGTGTCCATGATGGAAACCCCATGAGAAGAGTCTGTCATTTTGGATATTTATCTCTTATACCATGGGAAAACTCATATACGGTATAAGGATTTAAGTTTTGTTAAGCAGAATGTATTGTTGGTTTCTTAAATTACTCCAGTTGTTCAGACAAGACTGATACCCCTCTACTCCTCTGCGGTGACACAATGAATGTTTCAGGCACTTGATTGAAGTGTGCTCAGCCCATCAACCTCTTTTCTGAGCTCACCAGAAGGGAGAGGTACCCACTGAAGGGGGTGCCTGGGAGTTCCTGATGGTGATCAGTGGGGGAGGGGCCGGGGCAATGGCAGAGTAGGAAGGAAAACATGATGCTCAGCAAGTTCTAGGAGAAGAAAGGATGTAAAATCAATCCCTCCTTCCAATATTTTCTTAGGGAATCTGACCTGTGTGAGAGGGAAGGAGGATGCTTGGGTTAGATCTTTCTTTACTAAAGATCAAGAAGATTATGGCTTGGCTGCATGATTTCAAAAAGATAGTAAGTCAGAGTGAGTCTTGTGTAGCCCATCAAATGGGATTTGGCAGAAAGAGGACTGAGAGGCTGCTGGATGACCAGGGCAGGAGGAAGCCAGACAGCAGCCTTGTTTGGGATCCTGGCTGAAGTGTCTAGGTGTGGAGCAGATGGTGTTTAAAATGAAAGTCAGCAGTATCCACCTCAAGGGAAAGGTGGAGTCTGGGCTAAAGTGGGGTGATCTGGCCATGAAGATAACAGCAGGTGTTAGGCACAGCAACTTAGAGAAATATTCTGGAGCAGGTACCAATACTGCTGACTTCTCCTGCAGTAACTGTCATTGGAGGACCAGAAAAATGGCAAAAGAACATTTACCAGTTAGGGTTAAGGTTCACTTTCCAAACAGACCCTGGATACGTCATGTGTCTGGCCTTGCACTAAGCCCCAGAGATGCCAAGACTTTAGAAAGACATGATCTCTGCTTACAAAGAGCTCACAGTCCAGGTGGATGATCTGGAAAATCAATACGATGGTTTGCTGTAAGTTCTCTGATGGGATACACACAAGCCCTTTGGGCTCACAGGAGGACAGAGAATCTAGACATTAACTGGGGGAGATGGTGACAAAGAAGACTTCCTGGAGGAATGACATTGATGGGGATGTCCTATTGATAGGGAAGCATTCAGCATGTATGTTTAGGATGAATTGCTGTCAGCCTGGAAAACAGGGAGGGGATGGGGGATTTTTAAAGGCAGATTCTTTTAGGTTCTTACTAATTTGAGTAAGAGCCAGAGGAAGGAGGAGCCCTGAGGAGATCAGTATAACTAGAGAGGACTGTGGCAGCAGGAAGCGGCTAGAACTGATGCAGGAGTCAGGAACAGATCACAGTGGGGCTATAACCAGCCTATGGGGCTGTCAGCACTTTACAGAGGAGACCAGTGAGCTCAGGGGTTCAGAGACTTTCCCCAAATCACACAGTGCATGTGGCAGACCTGGTAGTGGATCTAATAGCTACTCACCCCAAATGGGGAGCTCTTTTCCTATTTTTCCTTTGCATCTTTATTTTGATAAAAGTTTAAGTTATTAAAATTTGTACACAAATAACACACTCATCTCCAATAGACCCCTCTGCTCAACGTTAGCCCAGAAGTCACTGCATCCTCTCAGGACTGAACAAATTGTAATGTATTGAAACAGATTCTACCCTGATCCTGATGGAGGCAGCAGATCACCAAGAAGTCAGCTCTGTGCTAAACTAGCCTGGAGCATTAGCTTGGGAGGGCCAGGCTTCATTTGTATTCCAAAGGAGAGAGTCCAGGGAGAAAAATGCACAGCAGTTTCTTTCATAAAATGTTTAAAGGACTAGTTTGTTCATGACCTTGGTTGATTAGGGTCAGGAACTTGACATCCTAATGTTGAATGTATCAGAAAAATCTGCGTTTGCTCACTGCCCCTGCTCCAAACAGGCTTCTAACTTCTAGCTCTAACTTCCTGCATAGCCCTCAGGAAATGCAAGTTGGTCTGAGGGGTTTTTTTGTTTGTTTGTTTTTCTCTTTCCCTTTCCAGTTTGGGGAAAATCCAGCATAATTGTGGCATTTACCCACTGATAAGTGAAAAATCAACATCACTGCAAACAGTGAGTGTTGGCCTAACTCCTAAGAACTCATAGTACTTCACCTGGGTGGCTGCCTCCTTGGCCAAATGTCTGATGACAGTCTTTCCATGTTCTTACATGGCTTTCGGCTTCAGTCCCCTTTATGTATTCCTCCCCAGGGCTCTGCTGATCCTGGCTTGTCTTGGACAAAGTTGAGAAATAGGCAAAGAATGCCTTTTGGGCTTGAACCTTCTTTTTCTTCTTCTTCCTCTGGGACTCATGCTCAGTGGTTAAGGCGCCCAGTGTTACATCATTTCTCTCTCCTCTTCCATCAAGATGATGACCAAGAAAGTAATCTCAAACTTAACTGTTGGAAGAGACTAACTTCGATGATAACAGCTTACACATAGGCGGGGCACACTTTGCAAAACACCTTGTTCTCAAAGTTTTGTGTACATTGACTCAGTGCGTTATCCCAATAATTTTGTACATTGACTCAAAATAATTCTGTGCACTAGAGAAAGTCATTAGCTCTCTCAGTCACAGAGGGGTTAGTTTACTGACCCAAGGTCATAGTGTTAGAACAGGGTAGAAACATTTGAACCCAGGAAGTCTGACTTTGTCCACGCTGCTGCTGCTAAGCTGCTTCAGTCGTGTCTGACTCTGTGCGACCCCATAGATGGCAGCCCACCAGGCTCAGCCGTCCCTGAGATTCTTCGGGCAAGAACAATGGAGTGGTTGCCATTTCCTTCTCCAATGCATGAAAGTGAAAAGTGAAAGTCAAGTCGCTCAGTATTGTCCCACTCTTAGCGACCCCATGGACTGCAGTGTACCAGGCTCCTCCATCCGTGGGATTTTCCAGGCAAGAGTACTGGAGTGGGGTGCCATTGCCTTCTCTGGACTTTGTCCATGGGCTCAGCCAATTCATTCAGTTCAGTTCAGTTTAGTTGCTCAGTCGCTCAGTCGTGTCCAACTCTTTGCAACCCCATGAATCGCAGCACGCCAGGCCTCCCTGTCCATCACCAACTCCTAGAGTTCACTCAGACTCACGTCCATTGAGTCAGTGATGCCATTCAGCCATCTCATCCTCTGTCATCCCCTTCTCCTCCTGCCCCTAATCCCTCCCAGCATCAGAGTCTTTTTGAACGAGTCAACTCTTCGCATGAGATAGCCAAAGTACTGGAGTTTCAGCTTTAGCATCAGTCCTTCCAAAGAAATCCCAGGGCTGATCTCCTTCAGAATGGACTGGTTGGATCTTCTTGCAGTCCAAGGGACTCTCAAGAGTCTTCTCCAACACCACAGTTCAAAAACATCAATTCTTCGGCACTCAACTTTCTTCACAGTCCAACTCTCATATCCATACATGACTACAGGAAAAACCATAGCCTTGACTAGATGGACTTTTGTTGGCAAAGTCATGTCTCTGCTTTTGAATATGCTATCTAGCTTGGTCATAACTTTTCTTCCAAAGAGTAAACGTCTTTTAATTTCATGGCTGCAGTCACCATCTGCAGTGATTTTGGAGCCCTCAAAAATAAAGTCTGACACTGTTTCCACTGTTTCCCCATCTATTTCTCATGAAGTGATGGGACCGGATGCCATGATCTTCGTTTTCTGAATGTTGAGCTTTAAGCCAACTTTTTCACTCTCCTCTTTCACTTTCATCAAGAGGCTTTTTAGTTCCTCTTCACTTTCTGCCATAAGGGTGGTGTCATCTGCATATCTGAGGTTATTGATATTTCTCCCGGCAATCTTGATTCCAGCTTGTGCTTCTTCCAGCCCAGCGTTTCTTGTGATGTACTCTGCATAGAAGTTAAATAAGCAGGGTGGCAATATATACCCTTGACGTACTCCTTTTCCTATTTGGAACCAGTTGGTTGTTCCATGTCCAGTTCTAACTGTTGCTTCCTGACCTGCATACAGATTTCTCAAGAAGCAGGTCAGGTGGTCTGGTATTCCCATCTCTTTCAGAATTTTCCATGGTTTGTGATGATCCACATAGTCAAAGGTTTTGGCATAGTCAATAAAGCAGAAATAGATGTTCTTCTGGAACTCTCTTGCTTTTTCCGTGATCCAGAGGATGTTGGCAATTTGATCTCTGGTTCCTCTGCCTTTTCTAAAACCAACTTGAACATCGGGAAGTTCACGGTTCACGTATTGCTGAAGCCTGACTTGGAGAATTTTGAGCATTACTTTACTAGCATGTGAGATGAGTACAATTGTGCGGTAGTTTGAGCATTCTTTGGCATTGCCTTTCTTTGGGATTGGAATGACAACTGACCTTTTCCAGTCCTGTGGCCACTGCTGAGTTTTCCAAATTTGCTGGCATATTGAGTGCAGCACTTTCACAGCATCATCCTTCAGGACTTGAAACAGCTCAACTGGAATCCCATCACCTCCACTAACTTTGTTCATAGTGATGCTTTCTAAGGCCCACTTGACTTCACATTCCAATTCATTAGGAGAATAATAACAATTCACTGATGGGGACATGCATTACTTCATTTAATGCTTCTAAATAGTTTGATATATGGTTTTATAACTCTGTATTACAAACAGAAAAATGAAAGAAGAAGTGCTGAGATTTTGTAACTAGTAAGTGGTGGAGAAGAATGTGGAGCCGTGGTCTGAGTGGGGTGCCACTGCCCTCTCCGACTATCCACCATAGCATTCCTGAATTCAGGTCCTCAATCACGGAGTGTCAGGCTCTGCAGATTTTGTGCTTTAAATAGTATCAGAATAGTAAGTTAGATTATTGGAGCTATCCTTCTAGTTGAGACAATGGGTAAGTAGGAGGCAGGAGAAACATTTTATCTGGGAGTTGGAGAAGTGGGCGCTGAGACTTTGCTGGATGTCAAAGTTACAGTTTGTAGGCTGGTGACCATTTGGCCATCCTAGCATGCTAGCCTCATTCAGAAGCCTTTTCTCTTCCATTCTAACCCATTGTATTTGACTGTCTGCACCCCAACAGTGCACAGTCTCCCCAAAGTGGCTATGACTGAAACTAAACCCTTCTTTTTTTATTTTCCACTGGGTTTAACAGCATCACGTAAACTGGGAATGCCCTTTCTCCTTCACCTCCTACATTTAATCAGCCCCTGTGTTCCACAGACCCTGCCTTTTACAGACATTTCTGGTCTATTCTCTCATACCTCCTCACTTGTCCTGTCTTTGTTCATCATTCTCACCTAAATGGTCATAGGAGTGAGTTTCCCCTCACTCCCGGTGTGTCTCTCGTCCAGTCATCCATTACTGCTTCCTGGAGTAATTGCTCTCACATGGAAGCTGATCATGTCACTTTCTGCTCGAAATATGTCAGCAATGGGCCCCAAACACTTACGTAGTGTTTCCTCAAACTTCAGACTACGGTCTTCAGTAATGTACTCTTGGAGCTAACGGGGTTTCTCGGACATTTAAAAATAATCCTTTATTCAAAAACAAACAAACAAAGAATTCTCCTTGTGATGAAAACTCTTAAAATGGTTTTATCCCAATATTGACAATGTGACCTTGGGTCGTTTGGTTAATAGTGCCACCAGAAGAAAAAATACTTAATTTCACTTTAAGGAACATGACTGGGAAAATTAGTAGCATATTTTGTTAATAGGCCTTGTACTGGCTTTCCCATTGTAAATTTGTTTTGGTTTTATTATTGCATAAAGGTTATAGACATTGAGAAGTTATAGCTAGTTTATAGATTTAAAGATAAATCTATAGATTTATAGATTTATTTTTTTTCCAGGCATGTTTTTTTATTCTTGAAATAGATAACTGTTCACCTCTTAAAATTATTTATTTCTTAGTCCAGGAATCTCCCTAGGTTTTGGCCTTTTTCTTTTATCCTATTGGTACCCATTTCTGTTCTCTGTCACTGTTTCTCTTTTTTTAAATATAAATTTATTTATTTTAATTGGAGGTTAATTACTTTACAATATTGTATTGGTTCTGCCATACATCAACATGAATCTGCTACAGGTGTACATGTGTTCCCCATCCTGGACCCTCCTCCCTCCTCCCTCCCCATACCATCCCTCCCGGTCATCCCAGTGCACCAGCCCCAAGCATCCAGTATCATGCATCGAACCTGGACTGGAGATTCATTTCATATATGATATTATACATGTTTCAATGCCCTTATCCCAAATCATCCCACCCTCTCCCTCTCCCACAGAGTCCGAAAGACTGTTCTATACATCTGTATCTCTTTTGCTGTCTCGCATACAGGGTTATCGTTACCATCTTTCTAAATTCCATATATATGCGTTAGTATACTGTATTGGTGTTTTTCTTTCTGGCTTACTTCACTCTGTATAATAGACTCCAGTTTCATCCACCTCATTAGAACTGATTCAAATGTATTCTTTTTAATGGCTGAGTAATACTCCATAGACTTAAATAATGTTGTAATTAAAATAAGTTGTCAGGACTTTCCTGATGGTCCAGTGGCTAGGACTCTGTGCTCCCTATGCGGGGGTCATGATGTCTGGTTGGGGAACTGGATCCCATGTGCGGCAACTAAGAACTTGCATGCAACAACTAAGATCTGACATAATCAAATAAATAAATAGAAAAAAATAAGTTGACAATTCTAAGAATATTTAATCATTCTTTCCTTTAATGTTGGTCCATACAGTTTTGCATACCCAAGTTCAAAAACACTGACCTGTGGGGTCAAGTGCAAACTCCTTAGGGCTGTATGCATCATCTCTATCCCCTTCCAGCCTCCTTCCTGCATCTCCCCACATGCCTTCTCCTCCCTTGACTAGAGCTCCCTGACAGTAGGAGCAAACAATTTCTTACTCCTATTTGTACCTACATGTCTGGCCGGGAGTGAAGGAAGGAAGCAATGAACATGAGATAGAGGCACAGACCTGGTGGCCAACTCCTAGCATTACTTTGAATATTAACATTCCTTGCTTGACTTCAGGCTGGGACACCATGCTATCTCTCCTATCTGTTCAGCCACACTTCTATTTTATGTACTGAATGACTAAGTTATTTACAGAGGAATAGGGACAGAGGAAGAAAAGGTTCAAAACTTACACCCATAGGGGAAGGTCAGATGCAGCCTGTATCCCGAGAGAAGAAATCATCTCCCCACAGTGTTTTCAACTTGGAAATTCCCAGAGGATCAAAGAGAGACGTCCGCTTTGCTCCTTGTCTCACAGTATGTCAGCTGCTCCCCTCCCACCCTTTCTTAACTCCTAAAAAAGGGATGATTCGTTTAAACAGACTTTTATGTCTACTTTATTTTTTAGCCCAGAAAGTATTTGCTTTTAGTGTCTGTGTATGGGAATGTGAATTCAGGTCAGCTGGTGATCAGGTCAGACACTCAAACATGCCTGCAGCCGCATTGGGGCATCGTAAGCAGCCAACAGAGCTGGACAGTAGATGATGAGCTCCTATCAGTTCCAAAATCTTATTTTGAGTGGCAATTAACTCTAATGGGTTCTGTGGCCACACCAATCTCATAAGAAGGATTTGGGTATATGACCCGGATAACCACAATGGTGTGATCACTCACCTAGAGCCAGACATCCTGGAGTTCGAAGTCAAGTGGGCCTTAGGGAGCACCACTCTGAACAGAGATAGTGGAAGTGATGGAATTCCAGCTAAAATACTTCAAATCCTAAAAGATAATGCTGTTAAAGTGCTGCACTCAATATATCAGCAAATTTGGAAAACTCAGCAGTGGCCACAGGACTGGAAAAAGTCAGTTGTCACTTCAACCCCAAGAAGGGCAATGCCAAAGAATGTTCAAACTACTGCACAATTGCCCTTATCTCACACACTGGTAAAGTAATGCTCAAAATTCTCCAAGTCAGGCTTCAACAGTACGTGAACCAGGAACTTCCAGATGTTCAAGCTAGATTTAGGAAAGGCAGAGGAACCAGAGATCAAATTGCCAACATCAGTTGGCTCATAGAAAAAGCAAGAAAATTCCAGAAAAACATTTACATCTGCTTCATTGACTACACTAAAGCCTTTCACTCTGTGGATTACAAAACTGTGGAAAATTCTTGAAGAAATGGAAATACCACACCATGTTACCTGCCTCCTGAGAAATCTGTATGCACATCAAGAAGCAACAGAACTGAACATGGAATGGATTGGTTCCAAATTGGGAAAGGAGTAGTATGTCAAGGCTGTATATTGTCACCCTGCTTATTTAACTTATATGCAGAGTACATCATGTGAAATGTTGGGCTGGATGAAGCACAAGTTGAAATCAAGATTGCTGGGAGAAATATCAATAAACTCACATAAGGAGATGACAGCACCCTTATGGCAGAAAGTGAAGAGGAACTGAAGAGCCTCTTGATGAAAGTGAAAGAAGAGAGTGAAAAAGCTGGCTTAAAAGTCAACATTCTAAAAATTAAGATCGTGGCATTTGGTCCCATCACTTCATGGCAAATAGATGGGGAAACAATGGAAACAGTGTGAGACTTAAATTTCTTGGGCTCCAAAATCACTGTAAATGGTGACTGCAGCCATGAAATTAAAAGACACTTGCTACTTGGAAGAAAAGCTATGACAACCTAGACAGCATATTAAAAAGCAGAGATATTACTTTGCTGACAAAGGTCTGTCTATTCAAAGCTATGGTTTTTCCAATAGTCAGGTATGGATGTGAGAGTTGGACCATAAGGAAGGCTGAGCACCAAAGATTTGATGCTTTTGAACTCTGGTGTTAGAGAAGACTCTAAGGGTCCCTTGGAGACTTGGACTTCAAGGAGATCAAACCAGTCAATCTTAAAGGAAATCAATTCTAATATTCATTGGAAGGACTGATGCTGAAGCTGAAGCTCCAATACTTTGGCCACCTGATGCGAAGAGCTGACTCATTGGAAAATACCCTGATGCTCAGAAAGAACAGGAGGAGAAGGGGACAACAGAGGATGAGATGATTGGATGGCATCACCGACTTGATGGACATGAGTTTGAGCAAGCTCTGGGAGATGGTGAAAGGCACGGAAGTCTGGTGTGCTGCAGTCAATGGGGTCGCAGAGTTGGACATGACTGAGCAACTGAATTGAACTGCAGCCCATCTCATCTCCTCAGAGAAGAACTTTCTTCCTTTTTTCCTTCTTTCTCTCTTTCTTTCTTCCCACCATTCAAAATATTTGCCTCATGTGCCAGGCGCCATGCAAACCCTGCCTAGCTTTTGATCCTGATCAGATACAATGAAATTATCAAATAGATTCTTCCTGTATGTGCATGAATCTTTACATAGAGACAATTGGGTTGTGATGTAAGAAAGTGTTAATCTTGGTTCTTATGCTAGAAATTTGTCTTTTAATGCTGCTTTTTAAAAAAGTTTTAAAAAATATCAACCAAATAGTGAATATTTAGAAAAATGGTGCACACAGACACCATAGTAATATGTATACAACTATCAACAATTTTATGAAAATCTCATCATGAATGGCCGACATCTTCCAACAGATAAAACTAGACAAAGCTACCAGGTATATTTGAAGTTTCATTTTAAGATATCATTTAGTCATATAGACAATTGGAAGGTTTTAAAGAATAAATGTGACAAACATATGGATTTCTAAAGTATAAATTGACCTACAAATCTATATATTTTCATAATATTTTTCATTAAAGCATCATTAAAGAAATATTTGGAGATGAGAAGACGTAGGTCCTTCTAGTTTTGTAACATGAGGTGACTCATTCACTTGTTTTGACCTTATAATCTGTTCTATTTTATGATGATGGAAAAAATACCTGCTCTTTTTTGTAAATAGGAAGTGCAGTGATGAGGATTAAAACTAGAACAAGATGTTCTAGGTGAAAGAGCTTTGTCAGTAGTATAAAGTACTAAACAAATGTATGAGAGGGTTATTGTTCTTAGCTAGCCTCCCTCAACCCTTCTCATTAGAACATGGCATACTATATAAATCAAAGTGATTATACAGATAAGGCACTGGCTTCATACTGCTCAACAGCATGGTGTGTTTGTTCAGTTGTTTAATCATGTCCGACTCTTTGCAACACTATGGACTGTAGCCAACAAAGCTCCTCTGTCCATGGGATTTCCCAGGCAGGAATACTGGAGTGGGTTACCATTTCCTCCTCCAGGAGATCTTCCTGACCCAGGGATTGAACCCACATCTTCTGTGTCTCCTGCATTGGCAGGTGAATTCTTTACCACTGAGCCACCTAGGAAGCCCCAGTAGCATGGTGGACACCCTCAATCATTCCACCAGACAGGTGCTTAGAGAGCACCAGGCCTGGATGCTTGGAGACAGAGGCAGGTGACCACAGTCACAGGTAGAACAGGTGTGAAGGGTGTGCACTATGGGTGGAGGGCCACCACATGGAAGGGCCAGTCATTTTTGTTTGGTATCCTGAGCTGCACAGATACACAGAAAACAACCAAATACTAGCTGTCTGAGGTTGCCACTGTCCCCTTCCTTAGCACCTTCCCATGGACAGCAGTTGTTCAAAAGACTTGAACAAGTTCTCAGAAATTTTCAGTTACTTTAATTAAATCTTCTCACTGCACCCAAATGGTAAGACAAAGCCATCCTCTGCTCTGGGAATGGTATGTAAACATCCTGCCTTAAATCACAGTGGTAACTTGGTTCGTTTGTTAATTCTTACTGCCTACCCAACCCCCTTCTCTCTTCAGCTTCCCAGCTGTCTTCTGCTGTGTCCACCCACAAGCAGACATGCAGAGTGGGGAGGAAATGTTAGCACTTCAGAGTGGGAATAAAGGGCTTTTCCTCTGATATAAATATCCACTTTGTTCCCTGCTTCCCTACCTTTAGAAAATGTATAGTTCCTCTCCAAAGGAAGCGACTTGCCCTATTAGCAACAGGAAGAACTTTTCTCACTGCCTTCTGGAACCTCATACTCATTCATTCATGCATAAATTCAACACATAGTGATTGAAGTCCTACTATGTGCCAGGCACTGTTCTAAGTGCTTATAGTAAAGCAGTGAGCAAAAGACGTGGGGGTCCCTGTCTTTGTGGAGCTTATCTTTAGAGTGAGAGGACACAGTCAATAAGAAAAGACAAGACAGCTTCAGATGGTGAATGAAATAGAAAGACTGATAGAAAACAAAAAGGGAGAGGGTATATCTGGGGAAGCCTCTCTGCGGAAGGGTGTTTGAGCTGAGACCCAAGAATGAGGATCTGCTGTGGGTGGATCTTGCACAGAGTGTTCCTTTATTAAGGGAACATCAAGGCCCATCTCACTTGCTGAGAAGCCCATGTTTGGTCGGCTGATACTGAGAGCAGCTGGGTGTCCAGATTCCCAGGCTGGTTCTCTATTCTCTAAACCATGTTACTAGTGGGTGCTCACAGGTATAAGAATGTGGCCTATTTTTTTCTCTGCTGATTCCCTCACTTTGTAGGGCTTTCTCTGGCAAAGAGACTAACACAGTCAGTGTAGCTGGTTTCAAGTCACTGCCTTTCCTCAGTCACCCCTGTTTTAAGCTAAGCCTCTAACACCTGTGTGGTGATCTGGGTCTGCAATGTTTACCGAAGCCAAAATTAGGACACAATCATCCCTCTTAATTACTAATAATAGACATTGTGACCTTTAATCTTCAGACACAGACCTCACTCTGGGAACTTATAATAGGACTGATGTAATAAGCATTTGAGAATGGAAACCTGTGTTTTGGATTGGAAGAATCAATATTGTTAAAATGACCATACTACCCAAGGCAATCTACAGATCCAATGCAATCTCTATCAGATTACCAAAGGCATTTTTCACAGAACTAGGACAAAACATTTTTAATTTGTATGGATGCACAAAAGACCTCAAGTAGCCCAAACAATCTGGAGAAAGAAGAACAGAGCTGGAGGAATCATGCTCTCTGGCTTCAGACTATGCTACAAAGCTACAGTCATCAAAACAGCATGGTACTGTCACAAAAACAGACACACAGACCAATGGACCAGGACAGGAAGCACAGAAATAAACACATGCAGTTATGGTTGATTAATCTACAACAAAGGAGTTAGGAATATACATTGGAGAAGAGATAGTCTCTTCAATAACTGGCTTAATTTCCAATGTATACAAATAGCTCAATTAAAAAAAAAAAGCAACACAATGAAAAATGGGCAGAAGCTCTAAATAGACATCTCTCCAAAAGAGACATACAGATGGTCAACAGGCACATGAAAAGATGGTAAACATCATTAACCAGAGAAATGCAAATCAAAACTATAATGAAGTATTACCTCACACTGGTCAGAATGGCCATCATAAAAAACTCTACAAATAATAAATGCTGGAGAGGATGTGGAGAAAAGGGAACCCTCCTACACTGTTGGTGGGAATATAAATTGGTACAGTCACTAGAGAAAACAGTATGGAGTTTCCTTAAAAAACTAAAAATAGAGCTGTCATATGATCCCCCAATCCCACTCCTAGGCTTATATCCAGAGAAAACCACAATTCAAAACGATACATGCACCCCAATATTCATGGAAGCACTATTTGCAATAGCCAAGACATGGAAGCAACCTAAATGTCCATTTATAGAGGAACGGATAAAGAAGATGCGGTACCTATAGACAGGGCAATGTTACTCAACCCTAGAAAGGAATCAAATAATGCCATTCGCAGCATTAAGGGTGGATCTAGAGATTATCATACTAACTGAAGTCAGACACAGAGACAAATATCATGTGATATCACTTACACGTGGAACCTTAAAAATGATACAAACGAAGCTATTTACAAAACAGAAATAGGCTCACAGACATAGAAAATAAACTTATGGCTACCAAAGGGGAAGGGGGGAGAGATAAATTAGGAGCTTGGGATTAATAGATACACACTTACTATATATAAAATAGATAAACAACAAGGATCTACTGTATAGCACAGGGAACTATATTCAATATTTTATACTCCCTATAATGGAAAAGAACCTGACAGAATATATATATATATGAATCATTATAATGACTATATATACATATATATGAATATATATGAATCATTTTGCCATACACCCCAAATTAACACAACATTGTAAACCAACTTTGCTTCAGTTTCAAAAGGGGGAAAGAAAGAATGAAGGAAAGGACAGCTGTGAACTTGTGAACAGACCAGGTTCCTGGTTTGGACTGATGGTGTTAATCAAGAAGAACATGGAATGGGAAAACTGCCATTACAAATCAAAAATCAGGAGAAAGGGAAGCAGGTTTCAGATAGAAAAGTGATCTGCCAGATATTAAGAGGTACCTTTCTCAACGTCACACCTCATTGGTGCGCTTTTAGAAGAGCTCCTCCTAAAGGGAATTTTTGGTGTCGTGGTTCCTGTTGGGCTGCACCCCACAGGCCTGAAAGACTTGCAGTTGCCAGACCAAAGACTCTGGAGACAGTAACTGAGACCCCAGTGGTTCATTCGACGAGGGTATCTTATGCATCTGAAGCAGAAGGGTCCTCGAATGACACCCTGCCAGGTAGAGGAAGCAGGACAAGGCAGTCGTCTTGGGTACTCTGGGGAGAGGAACGCTACCATTTAGAGGGGGAACTGATGTCTGGTTGGCTCATCAGTTACCAGAGAACCAGCAATGCACAGCCTCACAGGTTAATGACCATCGCTAGGGCGGACGTTTCCCTTCATTAAACAAGCAGGTGGAACCATTCAAGCCTAGGGATTGGAACAATCGCTAGGCAGGGCAGGAGGCAAGCACACTGATGTGAGTAGGTGAAAGGGAAGCGCCTCACGCCTGATGGAATGTGAGGTGGCTGATTGAGCAGAGGAGGAACAGAGAGCAACAAACAGCCATCCTTGGTGTCCTGACCATTCAGCCCCTCTCCATCCTTTCCCTGTTTACACACCCATTTAGCCCTGGGAGTATCTGAAGTATATGACAATCACTTTCCCCACAAAATTAAAGGGTATAAGAAACAGGAGAAAATACAGGGCCACTCATAGCAAACAAAATGGGTGCTACGAATACGCTAGATTTCTAGGCTGACTCAGCTCCAGAGGCTCATTGGTCTCACTGACAAGTAGAAACAGGAGGTATGAGCAGCGCACACAAAGACAAGAGGAATGCTACTATTCTGAAGGACAGAAAAATTTATCTGCTTCTGTTGGTCTCATCTTTTAGGTGTTTCTATTGCCTTTTTGTCTGTTTTTATTTTTTTAATTGGAGTAGAGTTGTTTTACAATGTTGCGTTAGTTTCTACTGTACAATAGTGAATCAGCTATACATATACATATATCCCCAGCTTTTTGGATTTCCTTTCCATTTTTGTCACCACTGAGCACTGAGTAGGTTTCCCTGAGCTATACAGTAGGTTCTCATTAGTTATCTATTTTATACATAGTATCAATAGTATATGTATGTCAATTGCAATCTCTCCATTCATCACCCCCCCACCCCTTTACAATGGCAGAACATGGAAGCAACCTAAATGTCCATCAACAGAGCATAAAGAAGATGGGGTGCCTTTTTATCTTTTTCCTGCCTCTAGAGAGCCACAGCTCACCAGTTATCACTACCCATCTGGTGGACCCTTGGTCACATCGCCAGTTAGAACATCATTCTGTCATTTTTCCTGTCTGACAAATCCCCCACTGCATCATTTTGGCCAACTCAAGCTTAACTCCCAGCCCACTCTGGAGACACCCACAATAAATGGCTGATGGTTTCCTGTTTCTAGGAACAGAGGGTTACTATCTCAGGAGGATGAGGATTTAGGGTTGTTTTTCCAGGGAATTGTAAGATACCCAGGTTAAGAGCTGAGGTGAAGAGTTTTGTGGGGAAAATTGTCTCTCTGAAGCTAACCAGCCTGTATGGGATTAAAACCGCTCCTGAGACTTCATTAGGCCTGGGATCATCCCTGATGACACAGGATATAACTGAAGATGTGAAATCAACTATTCAAATGAGGAGATTTGCATGTATTTCCAAGCCCAGGACTTGTGAACTAGCTAGAACTTTAATAATATAAGCTGTGACCATCCGCACTGTTATTACACATTGACTGACTACATTGAGTAGGAAAAAGGCATTAATTAAATCTATTAGATATTTCATGGAAGGGTAAGATTTTTGCAGAGGAATATCATAGATTTCTCTGACAACTTCCATAGCTCTCTTATTCTTAGCGATTTTTACCCAGCCTGGGTCAAAGGCAATGAAATAAGAGGTCACACACTTCTGTTTTCTGGGGACCCTTTTCCTTTCACAGAATCATTGTGTTGCTAAGTCACCCATTGGCATGAGACTGAAAATGTATTAGGTTTTCATGTGATTTTGTTTCTCCACACAGACTCCAGAGGCCAACTCTCTCTCCATCTCTGACTCAGGCAGGCCTCATCTGATAAGCAGGCACAATAGAGCTGCCTGAGCAGAAATTGCAAACAAGGGCCTGAGTGATCTTAGATAGGGGCCCTGGCAGGGCAGAGTTCTGGGGCCAGGTGCCTCTTCTAGAGCAGTGCTGAGGGTGTCCTAAAAGATCCCTGGCCTCAAAGTTCTCCCACTGGTCTTCTCTAGAGCTCAGAATCTCTTATATATATTACTGCTTTTGTGTGTGTTATTCAAATAATATATGTTCCTTGTAGACAGTAGAAAACAAAAGCCAAAGTATAAAATTCAAGTAACTCACAATTCTAACCTTTGACTGTAAACATTTTTGTTGATATGTATTCTTCTGGACTCTTCAGTATGCATGCCACATGCGCTGTGCGTGTGAGTGTGTGCATATGTGCACACTTCTTTTCTGGTGTTTTTTAAAAATTTTATTTTATTATAGTTCATTTACAATGTTGTATTAATTTCTGCTGTACAGCAGTGATTCAGTTATATATATATATATATACTACGTGCATAGACATATAATATGTTCTTTTTCATATTTTTTTCCACGGTGGTATATCACAGGATACTAAATATAGTTCCCCACGTGTGCACATTTTATAATGTCAGTCTGCAACACTTGTTGTATGAAGTTATTTTTCCTCTGTTAATTCCTTATTATAGACTCTTTTTAATTTTACATGTTCTTCTATGTCATTGTAATGGATGCATGGTAATTCATTATATAGAGAATTTATATAGAGAGGTTCAATTAAACCTCTCTATGTGGGATATTTAGAGTTTCTAATTTTTTACAAGTCTTTCATTAACATTTCTCAAGTGAAAGCTTTGCACAGAGATGTATCTGTGTTTATCTAGGTGTTTATCTTTTGGAACATCCCTCTGGGTCCAGGCCACCTTGGATGTCTTAGTCCATTTGGGCTGCTGTAACAAGCATTACAGTCTTGGTGGCTTGTAAACAACAGAAATGTATTTCTCACAGTTCCAGAGGCCAGAAATCCCAGGTCAGAGTGGCGGCATGGTGGTTCTCATGCAGGCCCATTTCCAGGTTGCAGAATGCCAACTTCTTGTATTCTCACATGATGGAGAAGAGAGGGCGGTAAGCTTTCTTGAGACTCTTACAAGAACACTAATCTCATTCATGAGTCCTCTGCGCTCATGACCTCATCTAATCCTCATTATTTCCTCAAGGCTCCACCTCCTAATATCCTATTGCAGGGTAGGGTTTCACCATATGAATTTGGGGGGGATACATTCAGCTTATAACTTTGGATAATCGATGACTAGAGACAGATTCATAGAATCATAGATTCTCTTCAAGAGGAAACTTAGTCATCTTCTGTTTCCTGTAATAATAATAAAACCTAATTCAGTTTTCCTTCTCTTTTCTATGCCCATCAATCTGGTAATGATTGAACAGCTCTGGAGATGGGTACTCACGATGTGTATATAGTTTCTTATAACCCACAAAGGGTTTCACATACATTATTTTACTTTAACCCCAGAATAACTTATGGAATAGAACTGATATTTTTATTTTTTTTTTCAGATGCTATGGCTGAGCTCAGAGGTGATAAGTGACTCCTCTGATTTATGCTGCTGGTACCTAGTGGAGTCTTGGTCTCTGAATTCAAACAGGTGCGTGAGCAGGGTGAGGTGGTGGTGCTGGTGTAAGGGGGTGAGGGGTAGAGGTTTTTTGCCTCAACGCCAGTCCGTCTATTCAGTGTTTTTTTGCTGAATCCAAGCCATTCTTGCATCAGATCCACCTCTCTTGCTCTGATTCTTCACTTGTGTCTAGATAGAGTGAATCTACTCTTTGGTTCACCAGCTAGTCTTTCCTGAAGGTCTCTGAGGAGGTAAGGCAAGTTTTGAACTGGGGGAGAGGAGATATGAATGGAGGCCAAGGGGTCCAGAGCAGGAAGAAATAGCCTCGTGGGGCTGTTTGGGAGTGAGGTGACATTCTAGGCAGCAGGAGGAGAGAAATGAGAGTGAAGTGCCTCCTGAAGTACACCTGGTCCTGCAATTGTTCCTGCTGGATTGGAGCCAGGGCTGTTTCTGACTCTGGGCCAGCCATGGATCACTGTGATAAGTGTACTTACTTTAATTTCACCCTATCATATTTTTCTCATTAGAGGATCAAGAAAATGAGCACACAGAGATAGATCACTGTGGAGAGAAATCAACCTAGATGTGTTTATATTTTTCCTTTTATTTTGAATGTTTTGCTTGACTTCTCTTCATTTGAAATTGCTTCTCTGATATCGCAGAGAGATTTGCCTGACGATCTCAGCCAGAAAGTGATCACAGAAGCAGTATTCTTTAGGGCACTGAGCATTTGCTCTTAGGAGGAGCACGCTGCTGTTCGAGGGCAAAGCCAACAGCAGCCTAAGGGCTGAGAAACGCAGAGCCCTTGGCTTGAAGGACGCGTGGAGAGAGCGCCCCCTTATGGAATTCCGCTCATTGTCTAATCTGCCTGGCAACAGGCTCTCTTGCAGAGCTTTTAACCAATGGTTATTTTCTTTCCGTTAATTTGTGTTGGAGGGTATTCTTAGAAGATTCTGAGCACAATTTCTGGCTCCTTTTAATAGTCACCCAAAATGGATCATTTCAAATCAATGTGCAGTTCAAAAGACTACACTGTTTTGTTTTTTTAGGGAGCCAGATTAACTGTAAATTGTCTCCCAAACTAGGGTGTTGGATAATTTTTGGATATTATTTCGGTGCAAAGCCTTTAAAAAATATGATCTTGCAATTAGATTATTTCTTAAAAACTACCTTTCCCACCTGGGTAGGAATTAAGCAAAGCCCAGGTCTACTGGGGCTATTTTCAGTCCTGATTAATGACTAGGCCAAGATAATTCCAAGTTCAGCTGCTTATGTTGAGGAGACATGACAGCTGGGCTCTCAGGGCATCCTCGGGTCAAAGCCGACATTGTAACAAAATGGTGCCCTCCCCAACTCTCAGCAGAGTGCAGGGGTGGCACTTTCTGTTACACTGGTATCAGCTTTGCCAGCCTGGAGTTAGTGAACAGAGGAGAATCTGCTGATTCAGGGGCCTGCAGACATGGCTGATCTCACTGCAGTGAAAACAGGTCACTAATGACACATGGCTATAAGCCAAAAGACAAGAAAAAAAAACAAAAATGCTGCCAAGCACTCTGAACTGGCTGCCAGTGGCAAGATCCATTTTACTAGAACTCCAGCAAGAAAGCAATCTGCTTGAATTTGTTTAGAACTATGACAGGGTTGCAGAACACAAGCTTGGATGGTGCTCTCTCTCTCCCTTGCCTTTATTTTCTTAAGCTTTCAAGTTGTTTATTGTTTCAGTTTATCCCATGTCCATTCCCACGCACTGAAATAACTCTGGGCCTGCTTCTTTTATGAACAGCCAAGCTGATCTGATTCCCCCTCCTCACCCCAAGTGGTAGGGAGCAGAATGGAGACAAGGATGATGTTTTCCTCTCTGATTCCTTATATGCTAGTGCTGAAATGATTCTGGCCAGTCTAGTCCATGCCACACTGATCTTCACGAAACCATCCATCTCTGTGATTTTAGGGAGAAACGTCCCCCTACGTGGTATTGCCATTACATAATAAAATAGTATTTTACTTCATTGTGGTTGGTGTCATGCCAGAGTGGTGTTTCCTGTTACTCTCAGTAGTTGCTTGAGAAGAGAAGGCAAGTTGTGGAGAAGGCGGCTGGGAATTGCTCGGTGTGATTCAGTGTAGAGCTCTGACCAGAGGACCTAACAGGTCCCAGATTGCTGACTCCACCTCCTGAGTTTTGATTCAGACGATCAGGAAGAGGGGCCCAAGACTGTGCATTTCTAAGCAGTTTGCAGGTGACCACATTCGGAGAGGCAGGTCAACAGTGGCTTCAGGACTGCCCCCACCTGAGTGATTTCCGTATCTCTTCATTAGACAATGAGAAACGCACTGATCAGATGAAGGGACCTATAAAGTAAAATTTGATGGATATGGGAGATAAGTATTGCAGTGGCAGGGGGTAGGGAGTACCTCTATATATTAAAGAATAAATGACTGTAACATTTATCTGAAAAAAACACAGAGATCTCTCAGTGACTCTCAGGAGAAAACAAGGAAGAGTTCTGGAGATAATGCTCATAGGTAGAGATGTTAACATAAATTTTAAGATTTTAGTTCAGAGAACTGAACGTAACTTTAAAATATATTATTTTAAGTATCGCCCAAACTTTTTACGTGAGGCTTGTAAGTAGAACACTCCACCAAAGTTCTGCCCTCTAGGGACAGATTTCCAGAAGGTGTAAAGCTTTCCACTATTCATATATTCCATTCAAAGCTTTATAAGGCTCTCAGAACCAAATGAAAATACTCCCAAGGAAAAGCGTCTTTGTAGAGAACATTCCAGTACCTGTTTTATAGGGTTGGTCAAAAAGTTTGAGTTTTTTCACAAGATGTCACAAAAAACCTGGATGAACTTTTTGGCCAACCCAATAATAATACACCATCAAGTAGTTGTGGTGTATTGATAAAATTTGTGCCAACCTCAGTGCCACATTCAAAATCACCTAGAGGAGCTTCTTGTCTAGCCCGATAGGAGGCCCTGGGTTTCTTTCCTTACCTGTCGCCTATTCTGAGCTTCTCTTCATTTTCTCTGGCTGGAGGAGTTACATCTGCCAGATGCTTCAGAGGTGAGAACCACCAGGGGCGCCATCTTGGAAAGTCCCAAGCTGTCTGGCATGATGGATACTGTATCTCTCTGGACCCTGGGAGTCTCATATGACTCAGACTCCTTCAAGGGAAGTGGCTTCCTATCAGTGAAGCTGCAAGAGGGGACATCTGTCCTGAAAATAGAATCAGCCAAATTGGCCACTGCCACTGCTGTCATAGCTTGCTTGGCATTAGTGGGCTCAGACATGAGAGGTTTTTGCCATTCACCTCTGAAACTCATGGCTGCGCCTCCTAGAACTTGTATCTCACCGACTAACTTAGAGCCAAAAGTTCTGACTTGCACACAAGATGTTGGATCTCATGAGTTTGAACTTCTGCCTGCAGAATTTAGCTATGTACGTGGCACTTTGCTGATGTGGCCTCAGAGCTATGGCTCTGAGGCCCTCCATACAGAAATGTGTTTACACGAAAGGATTTAAACCAGATGAAATCAGCTGATGCCAGCACAAGAACCTGGCTGAAACAGGTGACTAAGGCCTTGACCATCTGCTTCAGGTCTTCCCTTACCAGTTTTCAAAGGGAGAGCCCTGGATGCTTTTGTACAGGGAATGCCTCTTTTGGCTTCTCTTCTTTTTAGTTCTGGCCTGATATTCCTGGGTCTGGTTAGAGAAGGGATTGGTCTTAATGCCATGGTTATCCTGAAATCGCCTATAATGATCCACTAAGGATACAGGCTTCCCCGGTAGCTCAGAAGGTAAAGAGTTTGCCTGCAATGCAGGAGACCCGGCTTGAATCCCTGGGTCAGGAAGATCCTCTGGAGGAGGAAATGGCAACCTACTCCAGTATTCTTGTCTGGAAAATCTCAAGGAAGGAGTAGTCTGGTGGGCTACAGTCCATGGGGTTGCAAAGAGTCAGATACAACTGAGCCACTAACACATGGATACAGACTGATCTCTAAGATTTGTGGGAAATGGCCAACAAATGCCAGGAAAGACCTATTCAGGATCTGTCCATACCCTGTTAATGCTAAACATTGAGTGGAACCTGTATTTGAAAATGAACAAGGTCAATCCTGATTCTCGGAGGCAGCTTTGAACTTTGAGGATCAGAATTCATGTGCCTCTGAGGTCTTATAAAGTACAATTTTATTATAAAAAAATTAGTACCTCCAGATATTTCATATCAGCCACCGTCCTTCCCATCAACTACTAGGTAGTGTCAGGAGCCTCCAAGATCCCTTGTGAACACTATCAAAATCGCAGTGAAATTATCTTCTTCTTGTCTTTGCATCTGATACCATCGGCTCCTGAAAATCAGCCCTGAAAACTACTGCCTCTGGTCAGCAGTGTTAGACATTCAGAACCTGGGTTTTGGGTTCAGGTTTCCTTTGGTGTCTGTTTAGAAAGCAATAGCCCACCCAAATCTAAATTTTTATCTGGTTGTTTGTGCTTCACAGTGCACTTGCTATGAGGCTCAGAGATAGTCACTACCATCTCTTGATACATGTAGACTTTCCCTATGTGGTCGGGGGTTCTGTATCTCTATTCAAGATGGCTCTGGGCCCATAAACAACGCACATCATGCTCATGAAGGGCACACACTAGGCTTCTAGCTACTAATGTCCTTCTTAGACTCACCTGTATCTCCTAAGGTATAAAACTGAAACTTTCCATCCTCTGAGAAGCCTATTTGAGATACTCTGAAGAGAAGAAAGGGGATGAGCCAGTGCTTGAATATTTTCTCTTTCTCTCTGTGCAGCTTTCTACATGTGGTGTATGCATGAGAACAATAGCCATACGAACTGCACGAATATGCTGCCTGCACATCTGGACACGCAGGGTAGGCGTGCCAGAGCTGGCCCTATGCAGCCATCTCTTCTCCAACCCCCCGGCCCGCTCCAACTCCTTCCCTGACTCTTACATGAGGGAATGCCTTGGAGATGCCACTGGAGCTGCGGAATCTAAAACCAGGATGATGGCACAGATGCTGGTTCTCAAGTGGCATTAAAGACTCCCTGACTAGCATCACCAGGCTTCAAGATTCTTCTCTCCTGGCAGCTTCTCCAGCTGGACCTTTCCAGATCCTATGGATGAGGGCTAGAAGTTTGCTCTGGCAAGAGCCTGCTCCTGAAAGGCTGGAAGCCATGAAAATCCTTGACTAATTCATTGCTTCCCAACTTTTTCCAAGTGGCCTCTACTCCTGAAGTACTGAAGAGGGGGTGTTCCCTTTCTCTCCATTGCAATAGGACATAATGGGGTGGTCTTCTTTTTCTCTCTTTACACACCCCAACACTGGGGCTTCCCTGGTGGCTCAGTGGTAAAGAATCTCCCTGCAACTCGGGAGACATGGGTTCAATCCCTGGGTTGGGAAAATGACCTGAAGAAGGAAATGGTAACCCACTCCAGTATTCTTGCCTGGGAAATCCCATAGAGACAGAAGCCTGGTGGGCTATAGTCCATGGGGTCACAAAAGAGGTACAACTTAGCGACTAAACACCACCACCCCAATGTTAGCAGTGAGCTTCTCAACACTTCGCTGGTGCCAACAGTACTGTGTGCTCCAAAGCATATAGGTCGGGTGTGGGGTGAATCCTCTTCTACCTGGCCATCACACCCTAGTGGGGCCTTGTAGTTCCTGTATGCTCTCATCCTTCTTTTCATGTTTGGTTACACTAATTGAAAGAAATAAGGAGGCTGTCTCAGGCATGTCAGGCAGAATTCCTGCCATGGCTGATTCCTTAGAAATTAAGGGCCTCTTTCTATATATACACATATATATTTTTTTCTCTCTCTCTCTGCTACCTTTTTTTCTATTGCTTTCTATAACACAAGTTATCAGATAAAAAAAATTTCCCAGTTTCCATTTATAAGTGTAAGAGTCCCCTTCCCTCCATATCTGGTAGAAGTTTGACCTGCACAGTCTTGTGGCCACTGGTGCTCCCCAAGACAGGCTGCAGAGTCTTCACCATTCTGCCCCAACAGGCCCTCAGTAACCTCAAATACCAGGTGCTGGAGGCTTTCTACCAGCTTCTCCTCTCCACATCTGGCTTCTGGCTTTTTCCCTTTCTGCAGTGTCTCAGAGGTATATTCCAGCCCTGATCAAGCCCTCCTCTCTTCCCCAGGCCTTCATCTCCTGCCCCAGTAGTTGCTTCCTGGAATAGTTTCAGCTTGCAGTTACAAATAGCTTTAGCAAATGAACAGCCTGCTTCTCCAGTTGGTGGTTCTAATGTATGAACCTAGTTTTCAAAACATATTACATCCAGAAAAGTCAGTGTATACATGTATAGCTATAGCTTGATGACTGTTCCTATGTAACCAGCACCCAGATGAAAAAGATATTATCAGAAGCCCAAAGCATAGCTTACCTTCCTTTCTAATCATGGCAGACTTCAGCAGCATGGATTAGCTTTACCTGTTTATAATCTAATACAGATGAAAGCAGACACACAGTACTCCTTTGTGCCTGACTTTTGCTCAGCATTATGTTTGTGTAATTCATCCCTATCATTGTACAGGCTTGGAGATTTTGCATTTCCTGTGCTGGGTAATATTCCACCACGTGAAAATGCCATTTTTCTTTCTTTCTTTTTTTTTTTTTAAACTTTTTACTTTATATTGGAGTATAACTGATTAACAATGTGGTGATAGTTTCAGGTGGACATTAAAGGGACTCAGCCATAAATATACCATATTTTAAAAACTCCACTTTACTATTTTGCTCCATTTTTTTAATTCCAGGGTTTGGCCCCAAAGCGGTGCTGTAATGGCACTGTTGTTGTGTTACCTGATTTTTTGTTGGCCCCGCATAGTCATTTCTGTTGGGTCTACATGGGTGTGGAAATGCTGAGTCACACAGTCTGCATTTGCTACGGGCTGCCCAGCAGTTTTTCAAAGTATGAGAGCTCCTTCCTCCCATCCCGGCCCCACTCAGCATGTTCTATATTTCCATTTTAACCATCCTGCTGGGTGCGTGCTGGTGTTTCCCTGTGCTTTTAACCTGCGTTTCCTTCTGCCTGGTTCGGTGGCAGCCTCATGCTTGAAGTCAGGGCATTGCATGAAAGAAATCGCTGCAGACAAAATCTCACTGGCTCTTTCAAGAGATGCAGCCTTTTCTCCTCACTTTAGAAATGACTTGTTTGCAGAGGCTCGTTTGAAAATCCAGAGTCCCTCAGGCAATTGCTTTGTGAGGAATTGTGCTGTTGTTCACAGGTCTAGACACATCCCAGAGTCTCAGGCGAGTGATGCTGTCTGGCTGGGCCACTCACTTGTTTGTTCATTTGCAGACAACTGCAGAGTCCTTAGATACATACTGGGCACTGTTCTAGGTGCTGGGACCAAATAATATAGACTCTTAGGAAATTCATAGTCTAAGGCGGGGAGACAGACAATAGATAAAAAGTAGAACAGCTTGTCAGACAACAACTGGTGCTATGCAGAAAAATAAAGCAGAGATGGGGTAGGGAGGGCTAGCACAACCTCAAGTAGAACAGTCAGGGATGGTCTCACCAACAAGTTGACATTTGAGCCAAGGCCTTAAGCTGACCTGGGAACAAGCCATGTGGGCATCGGGGGAAGAACAATCCAGAAGATCAGCAGGTACAAATGGCCCATGGGCGAACCATGTTTGAGGAACAGCAAAGAGGCTGTTGGGAACAGGAGGTAATAGGGTGCAGAGACGAGAGGGTTGTGAGCACTCCAGCTTCCCTCAGCTCTGAATGAAATGTCCTCAAAGCTGCTCTGGTCCCACCTCTATGAAGCCTCTCAGTGCCACATCCTCTGAGCTCTGACCACCTGTCTCTCCTCCCACAGTCCAGGATGGGCCAAGTTAGTATTCCTCCCCCCTCACAGCTTTCTATGGAAGTTGTTTGGTGGATGCATCAGAAAAGATAGCAACCAGATGGAGTTTGGGGATATTAATTTTTCTGAGATACAGTGAACACATATTCCTGAAGAACTCTGCAGGCTATAGCCACAGCTGGCCCTCAGCAGGGTGTGGGAACCAACAGGTACAATAAGAGTTAAAATGGAAAGTCTGTGATATCTATATTTCCTGTCTGCATCATAGCCAACCAGATCCCACTTTCAAAGTCCCTCATCTCAACCAAGCATCTCCTGGGGCCACTTTAAGAGGGAATCCAACATGTGCTTTTTATCCAGGCAAACAGCTGTGACTTTTCTGGAAAACAATAGTAAAGAAGCATTGGTGTTAGAATAGACCGAGCAGAAAAGTCCAGAAAAAAAAAGGTAATAGTATATAATAGAGGGAGCATCAATCAATAAATGGTATTGAAAAAGCCTGGCTAACCATAGGGGAGAAGACGACGACTCTACTTTATAGATAATACCAAAATTAACCTCCATAAAACACAGAAGGAAATATGGGTAACTTTTTTCTTACAACTAGATATGAAGAAAGATTTTGTCATGTGAAAAGGAACCCATTATCATCATCTGAGACTCTGTGACAAACACAATTCTAGTGCTTTATCTATGTTAAGTAATTGAATCCTCATAACAACTATGTATATTTTTTACCATTTATCCTTACCATTTTCTAGATGATAAAATTGAGACGCAGACAGGTTAAGTAGTTTTCCCAAGGTCAAACAAATGATGGTGCCAGAAATCAAACCAAGTAAGTATGATTTCAGGGTCACTACTTCTAAATTACTAATTTAGAGGAAAATACTGAGAGAACTGAACACTTAATTTAAAGTGCTGTAGAAAACAGTCACAGAGTAAAAGACAAAGGGGAAAAGACAATGGGGAAAAATCATACCACACATGTAGCAGATAAAGCTTTACTATCCTTTGCAGAGCAATTTCTCAAATGTTCTTGCCCAGAACACCAGTGTCCTGAACGATGCTAATGGGGGTTCTGTAAAAAAAAATTTTTGATGGTCAATTAAGTTTAAGAAATGATGTGTTAAATCTGACCATGGGAAGTCTTTTTCCTCTCATCAGTACACCTATTAACATCTCAAAGGGCAATAAAATTCTCTGAAATACAGTCTAGAAAATGTTATCTTTGTATGTAATGAGTTTCTACAAGACTGGAAGGAAAATATAAATATCCCAATAGGCGAATGGGCACAAGAGAATAATTAAAAATATGTAATTATTGGCATATGAGAACATATTCAGCCTGGTTAATAGTCAGAGGAAAATAAAACAATATAAAGGCACAGATTTTTATCTCTCAAATGGGCAAAATTTTTAAAAAGTGTTTGTGAGAGCATGAGGAAATAAATGCACCCTTATGGACCTTACTGAGATAGTAAATTAGCACAAGTTTTCTGGGGGAAGGAGGAATTTGACAATATGTATCAAAGGCCTTGAAAAAATGTATATAGGAATTTATCATAAAGAAATAACTAGACAAGTGGGAAAGGACATGTGTACAGGGAGTTCATTGCAACACTATTTATATTAGCAAAAATGTCTATTAATATATGTTAAAGCACACTTATACATTGTAGTACTATGCACCTCTTAAAAACATTGATCTCTGTTATTCCCAAATAACAATGTCCATAATAAATGAAGAAAAGAAATCAGATACCGTTTATAAACAAAAGAAAATAAAAAAGACTAAAGTCATAGATTTCACAGTTTTAATGGTGGGTAGTTTTCTCTAGTGATGAGACTGATTTTCTTTTTTTTTCACTTTCTTTTTTTTAATCCCTTTCTGCATTGTCTAATTTTTTCTTACGTTGATTGCTTGTTACTTTGAACATAAAAAGGACTATTACCATTTTGAAACATGAAATGTTTATTACCCTGAAATAGTGAGTCACAGTTTAGAAAAATAAGAGGATTTCATTCTTCAACAAATATTAAGTTCTTTATTATGCTAGTGAACTCAGCCTCAGTCTAATAAGCTAAAGTCAAAGTGATGGTGAGGAGAATTCATGAAGAAGAAGAAAAAGGAGCTTAAAAAACCTGAAGCCTGTGGAAATAATACATCTTCATAAAGGGATATAGAGAAAAGAAAATTAATCTTCACTTGGTGTAATTGCCACACTGAATCACTGGCTCTTAGAGGAGAACCCAGACAGCTAACAATCGTTCTTGTACCAGGTAGAGAAGCAAGTGGATGTCAAACAGGCTTGGCAAATGGGCCAGCAGAGCCACCCTCCAGCTATTTCTGAAGGGAATCTCAGCTCCTTGTTCCTGAATCTGTGGGACAGGATCTGGGCCAACTCCTTCCCTTTTCTGACTAACCCAAAATGAACTCCGTATGTGAAATCTGGACCAGTGCCAGCATACCCAGGGCTCAAGGTTGTCAGACAGCTGTTGGCAGCTCGCGCTGATTTTCTTTTCTCTTGAATAGAGCAGAAATATGTTGCTTTACATATACAGGGTAAAAATGGATTGAGGGAGCTAACTTGCAAATATTCCAATCCTCCCACAATTAGCCTTGAGACCCCGTCGGTTTATTTACATTTCCTTCTGTGGCACTAAACTGTGGAGATGCGGCGGGGTCACAAGGAGAATGGCCCTTTTTATTTCTGATCTGTAAAGGGGATTCTCCAGCAAATTCTCCTAGAAAGGATAGGACTTGAATGTTAATACAGGAACTGTCTCTCTTGCTACTCTCTTCCCATTGACAAAGCTCTCCAAAAGCTTACTGCCCTATGGGGTTCCTGAATGGGGTGCTTGGGGAGAGGTGCCTGGACCTCTATGGCCCAAAAGGGAGCCTAAGATCTAAGGTCTTTGACTGGTTCCTTTAAAATCATTTTTGATTATTATTCTTTCATTTGAGTGACCAAGGGAGACCCTTCCTTGTATAAATTTAGATAAGTTAGCATAATAGCCAACTTAGGAGTTGGGTCTTAAAATATCCAGGTAAGTCAAATTTTATTTTGCTTAGCATGAAAGCTTTCAAGTTCCAATTAAAAATGTTGTTTCCTAGGTTTATCTAAAATAGAATCTATCATAAAAGCTAGATATATTTTAGGAAGTAGAAGATTTGAGGAAATGTATTATCCCTACTGTCTATCATCTATAATTTCCTATTAAAGGTGGTGTGGTCCAGTGTTTAAGGTCAGAAGCACTAAAGTCTGTTTCTTCATTTATAATAAAGATGAAACAAAATAATGTTTTGAAAGTATGCAGCACTGGCTGGGCACAGACTAATGAAAAGAAACCACCCATAAATACCACCAGCACCCCTGGGTCACAGTCCACTAAGCAAGCATCCCACAGGATCCTCAGCTATTTAGAAAGGCTGGCATCAGAAATTGTAAAAAATTGCTTCAAAAGATCCTTGTACTCTGTTTGTGGAAATGTAAACTGGTGCAGCCACTGTGGAAAACACTATGGAGATTCCTCAAAAAACTGAAAATAGAACTACCCTATGATCCAGCATTTCCACTCCTGGGTATATGTCCCCCCAAAAGCAAGAACACCAAAAAAGTATACATGCAACCCAGCGTTCATAACAGCAGTATTTACAATAGCCAAGATATGGAAGCAACTTAACTGTTCATCAACAGGTGACTAGATAAAGAAGATATGGTACCTATATCTAATGAAATGTTACTCCTCCAAAAAAAAAGAAATTCTGTTACTTGCAGCAACAAATAGTGAAATAAGTCAAAGACAAATACTGTATGATATTACTTATATACAGAATCTAAAAAGTAATAGTAATGAGTGTATATGCGAAGCAGAAACAGACGGGCAGATACAGAAAACAAACTAGTGGTTACCAAAGTGGGCAGGGGTGGGGAGGGGCAGGTTAGGGATATATGATTAAGCACTACAAACACTACGTATGAAATAGAGAAGCAACATGGATATATTGTATAGTGCAGGGAATTATTGTCATTACCTCGTAATAACTTTTAATGGAATATAATCTGTAAAAATACTGAATCCCTAAATTGTACTCCTGAAACTGATACAATATTATAAATCAACTATACTTCAATTAAAAAAATATACTGTCCTTCCAGAAACACCAGTGTTTGCTGTGTTACAGGGTAAATTCCTCTACCCCCAGCCCCAGCCCCACCCACAGACTACTGCTGAGTCTTTCCTCCCATATCACCATGCTCTGAGGGTCAAGATTGGACGCTTTTCTTAGTGTTGGACCATTGATGAAGGGCAATTCAATGGGCTCGGCAATTTCTTAGGTCACACCAGAGGGTCATCTGGGGTGATGTATGGGCACATGACATGGGAGGCTCCTGCCCAGCTGTGGACGGAAAAACCAGTGAGGGGAACAGGGATGAGTGCTGTTGACAGGAGCTGGTCAGGCCCCCAGGCCTCCTGGTACTGCACGTCTTCATTTTAGCATTAACTCTCTGATACGCCTGGAGTGGAAAGAAACATTCTGAAAAATAACCTTTCCTGACTCTCAGATTTCCAGTCATAACAACTCTTAATTCTTCTGCAGGCAAATAGATGCTTCTGCCTACTAGAGGAAAGGTCAGGAAAGGCTGAACAGAAAGAAAAACACAATGATTTATATTTTAAGATCTTATCTTCCACCTTTGCAATGAAAGCCTCTCTTAACTGTTGTGGAGTTGTTGGAAATGAAAGGAAAATGGAGGTAATGGGGGGGTGTTGCCTCCCAGGGGATTTCTCTGGATGGAGGGTGTTAACTTAGGAAGCCCAGAGTTCCTGCCAGGCACTGAGAGTTGGGGGAGTTGGGGAGGGGTGGTCACTAGAGCACTCTTGCTTTCCCCATGCGTTCAGTGTTCCCAGCATAATTTCGTGCTCAACACTGTTGCCTCGCATCTCCTCCCTGAAGCCTGTCCCGCCCCTCCACCGCTCCAAAGCCAGTTATGGAAGAATTAGAAAATCCCGATGGCTGAGACAGGAGCTGTCGTAAGCAAGAACAAGTGTGTTAGGTAACTCCACAGTCATCTGCTTCTAGAAACAGAGTGAGCACACTGAGCCGTGGTTAAGACCTGCTCAACTTAAAGATGGGCCTGCCCCTAGTTTGTCTCTCTGAGTCACATATTAAAGTGGAATTTTCCAGGAAGGTTTGATCTAATATGACTACTTCTCTTAGGTCAACAAGTTCTCCTTATGCAGCAGGAAAATCCCACCTGGTGACCATTTGTGGGCAGCCTCTGCCCACTCCACCAACTGTCAGATCTAAATTAGGGAGAGGAATAAGCCTCTTCCGTGAAAAAGATCCCTGCTTATGGTGTGACCCTTCACAGTGTGACGAGACTCACACAAGAGTCACAGGCTTATTGATAGAGTATATGTAGGGATTGGGGTTTTCTATTTTTATTAAATAATATTATTTCTATTTTTATTAAATAATAATATTTCTATTTTTATTAAATAATATTACTACAAAAGGAATTTGGGAACATAATTTCTCTAAACAGTTCCCTTAACATCTTTATGCCTCAGTTTACTCACCTAAGAAATGACAGAATTATTTAATTTTTAAATATCTATTCTAACATTAACACTAATTCTTTTTAGAAATATACACACTACCATGTATAAAATAGATAGCTCAGGTCTCTGCTCTGTGATGACCTAGATGGGTGGGATGTGGGTGGGAGAGAGGCTCAAAAGGGAAGAGATATATGTATTCATATAGCTAATTCACTTTATTGTACAGAAGAAATTAACACAATATTGTAAAGCAATTATACTCCAATATTGTGAAACAATTATACTCCAATATTGTAAAGCAATTATACTCCAATAATAAAATTTAAAAAGAAATATTCAAAATTAGTTTAAAACCCTTATATTGGGTTTACAGATAAAATTTTTCCATTAAAAAATTTGAGAAGCTCCAGCTGCCAAAGTTTCAGCTAAAAGTATTTATTTTTTGTTTTCCAGGTAAAGGTGAGTGTATTTTGTTAAAGGTTAGACCTATTTGAACATCTTTTTAAATGTCTGGCAATTTTGATATTTCTGTACAAGTAAATTAGAGAAAGTTCAGTTCCTAAGAAGCTATCATTGGGATGAAATACTAAGTGAGACTTGAATGTTGGAACCTAGTAAGGATGACAGGTGTGAATGTGGGATAAAGACTCATTACTTAGGGACAGTAGGAGGCTTCGAGAGGGAACACTGGGGCAGGAGTAAGACATGCAAGATTATGAAAACCTTTGAGTAACTAAGACTTTCCAAACCCTGGGGAGTACGAGAGCCCTGCCCTGCAATGGCAGCCTCCTGTTCATTTCCCAACCACTCCTTTAGGGTTATTTCTGAAGACAGGCAATCCCTGTGGTTGGAGTAGGAATGAGAGGGAGTGGGGAACGGATACTTTGGAGTCTTTGAAGTGAATATTTTAAAAGTTTCTGAAAGGGAGGTCCTTATTTATTTTGCTTAGCTTGTTCTTTTCCAGCCAAATTACCAAGAGAATCTACTGCCCAGTTTCTTCAAGTCACTCGGAGTCAAAGAACAGATTAGAGAATTCAGTATGGAGGTTTATTGGCCCCTCCACCTGCTGTACACTGGTGAGTCTTGGGTGGGCCCTAGCTGAATGTATCAGTCAGAGGGCAGTCTGTATTTAGAGTCACAGGCATTGCAAGCTGCAACATCAGTGGACCCTGGAGGCAGACATCTCTGCTCATAGGTCTGGTGGTGTTGAAGTGGCCCAACTGTTCCAGTCACCATCTCTGAGACTTTTGGGTGCCAGAGAGTCTGAAGTGGGTTTTCTTCCTTCTTTGTCTGCATATAAACACTTCTTTCCTCATCCTGGGCTCCCCTACAGAAGAATCGTAACTGATGTCCACTCTCACCTTCTGCTCACCTTCATTTCAGACACACAAAATTAATGTATATATTCCATCCTAGAGTTGCCTTGTAATTTAGCTTCATTGTGAAATTCCACTCACATTTTCTTGGAACTAGCCTTTGGCCTTTTGCTCTAAACAGCCTGTAGGACTCACTTCCTATCATCCCCAAGAAATACTTTTCTATTTTTATTGCTGAATCCAAGGTTTGTCCCACTCTATGCCTTTGATGATTGTTCTATTAATATTTGCTGAAATTAAAAGAAAGTCTTCTGGAAATTTAAAACCATATCATGGCAGCTCTTGTAGAGCTCTTCATAACTGGTAGGATATTGAAGACATTCCAGTCATCTTCATAAACACCAGGCACTTCTAGATTATATAATGTGAATTGTATTTTGCTCATAGGGAGTTTATAATCCAGCATATAACTATTGAGAACTTAATTCCCAACAATAAGAAGGAATAAATGCTCAAACTGAGGCCTTGGGGAAGAATGGAATGGAACTTTCTCTCTATACATGGTCCATATATATGAATGTCAACTGTAGAGTTTCTTAAACTAAGATTACTAAATGGAAGCAGTGAAAATTTAGTTATTTAAAAAAAATGCTTATTACCAATTTAGTGAAATGGCATAGTCCTCTTTAATTAAAATTCAAGTTTCAGCATATGGATTCTGGACTAATACTTGTGTCTCTTGTGAATCCCATTCTTCCCTTAAATTTAGATTGAGTCCCATTAAAACCAATGACAATGAACTGGTACTTTTATTTTATTCTTTCACATAGGAACCATGCATCCAAGTAACAATCTGCATAACTGAAGGCAAGTCATCCTTCCAACAAGCCCACAGCTATCTTCTTTGAGAGGGGAAGGGCTATAGCAGCCAAAGTCTTGGCTTATCTGCTGAGCATTATGTATTTATTTATTTATGACTTGAATAAGGTATATGATTTAAGCACAACTAAGCACACTGTACATGAATTTAAATAGACCAATTGTTAGAATAGGATTTTCTCGGATCAAATTTATGTTTGCTGCTCACTGGGTGTCTGGAATTAACTGCTTAGGTCTGAGGATCACACACAAGCATTCACCCCAGGGCTTCTGTTCACCTTCACAAACTGTACACAATTCTGCATTCTTCCTTCTCCTGCAGACTTTTCATCACTTGGTATGGAAATCATGTAAAAAAGAAACTAACTACAGACCAAAAAAGCATAGCAAGGGTTTCTTAAAAAAAAATATCAGGATGGAGAGAGGAATTCCTGCCTCCGAGTGCCAGGGTCTAAAAGTCAGAGTGAATTTTCCAAGGTCTGTTTATAGTGATTTAATCCAATCATGGGAATTTGAGACTATGTACTTGTCACAAGTGACTGAAAAATGAAAGAAAAGCAAATATTATTCTTCCCACATGGAAGACTGGAAGGTAAATCTATTTAATGCAAGAAACATACCTTCTTTTTCCCCTGAATCAAGTTAGTCACCCATCCATCTCTTCTTTCTTGACGTTTAGGTTTATCAATCTAAATTTCAGGTGAGAGCCCAGGAGATACTCTCTCTGATATCTGCTAGGTGACTAGAAGAATATTAGTTGTACTCTTAATTTTTACTTGATAATCGATTTTGTGTCCATGAATCTCCATGGTTTTATTTTCCTGGTGACAGTGATGGGACCATCTGACGGTTGCTGCCATTTTTTAAAATGGGACATCCAGCAAGAGTCTGCAGGAGAGTATATATACAATTAGCCAGACCTCTGCAGCTGCTGCTGCTACTGCTGCTAAGTCGCTTCAGTTGTGCCCAACTCTGTGCGACCCATGGACAGCAGCCCACTGGGCTCCCTCATCCCTGGAGGGACAGGTAAATGCCACAAAACTTTCATTTTCACTTTTTGCTCCTCAAAGTAACAAGCTCTGTCTGCTTTATTCCTGCTGTTTGGAAGGGTTCTGGCCCCTCTGGGCCTGCCGTGTACAGGGGCCATGTGGGGTTGGCACCTGAGACTGAACAGAGACACAGCAGGTGGAAAGAAAGCCCAGTGTCGGCAGAAAGGGAGGTGTTTTCATCACCCGTCATGTCCCTCTCTGTCTCCTTGCACTTGTGGGTGCCCTAAATGAAACTGAAGCTGCTGTCTGTTATCTGTCCGAAGGGAGGCAAGAGCCACAAACAGGACCTGAAGGCTCAAAAGGGAATTTTTCTGCAGAGGTAGCAGTAATTAGAAAGAAGGAAGTTTTTGAAACGGGTCAGTTCCTTAAGGACTTCTCTTGGCAGCTTGCCTAGAAACTAGTGTTTCCTGCCCCACATCCTGCAGCAGTTCCTCCTGGGAAGTAGAAATGGAACAATGGAACACAGAGAGATACTGATCAACACGGCTGTTGTGGTGATTGGGGTCGATGCTTCATAATCATTGAGGGCGTCTACTCGGCGGTTGTTGAGGCAAGTTCAAGATCTCACTAGGACCAGAAGACCTTAGGGGGCAGATGCCAAAGAAAATTGCTACCTTGAGAAGTGGATACAAAGAGGATCACAGTGAGGAACACGGATGAGCACACGTAGGGATATAGCCCCTTATTGGGTTAGGTCTGCACAGGATAAACTGAGCCAAGTGAATCTAAATGAAAGACACCAAGCCCCAGATATATAAAATTAGAACAAAGAAAGTTATTGATTTCCCTAACTAACCAGAGATATTTCTCCACTCCAGCCATATAATTCAGTAAGGATGATGCAAGTACAAAAACTGAGAGACAGGAAATTACGGCAGCAATACCAGTAGCGCCCAAACCAGGAAAGGCAGAAACTCAAAGTAATGCAGGGTTAATGTGAGAAAATCCAATCGGCACTGTCTTTCTGGGGGCAGGGGGTGTGTGTGTCCCAAGGAGCAGCTGAAACCAAAAGACCAACCGTGCTGCCGGTGGTGACAGTAGCTCCAGTCCTCTACATGGGTGATTGTTTTGTCTTTTACAACTGTGCCAAATATATTGTCTCACTTCTTCCTGTTTCAGAGCCCTCGGTGAGCAGCCCTTGGAAGGCAACATTACTTCCAAGCAGGGAATGGTTTCAGAGCCATTCTCCCCACCGGATTCAGAGTGGTCAGGGTGGTGTGGGAGGTGGGATCCCTTTGCAGTTTCTGCTGTGTTTTTGGTCTCAATGTATTATTTGCAGAGTGACAAATAAGAAAGTTCTATTCAGGGTTGTCAAAATAGAAACTCCTGAATTGTGGGTCAGGTCACTAGGTTCCTGGACAAAGTTTGGCAGCACCCCACCACTAGATAAAGTTATAGCTGATAACCAGTTGACCAATGAAAATTTGGTTCCTGCAACCATGTTACCCAGGATTACAAAAATGGCAGCTAAATAGAGACTACCCTGGCAAGAGTGAGTAGACATCACCTTGTAGTGTGTGTGTGTGTGTGTGTGTGTGTCAGTGCAACTCTGACTGTAGGAGATGGAGAGGTTTATTTTTCCAGTTCATTGCAACCCTAATTCCTACTCTCTTTGGTTTATACCATTTCTCCTTAAAACTGGCTCCTTTTTGCTTTGGAGGATAGAATGGAATCCAGTGCCAGCCCAGCCATGGCTGACTCTGGTTCCAGGCCCTATGAGCTTCATCTGGATCCTCAGTGGTAGTGGATGTGTACATGAGTCCTTGCCATCTAAGAATTTGGGGAGCCAGGGAAACTTCTACCTCAAGTTATTGCCGTGACAAGAGTGACAAGAGAAGATACCCTCACAGAAGCTTGTGTTTGCAAATGTGCACCAATGGCTGTATTCTACAAGGTCTTAAAATGGGATTTTTTTTTTTAACCTAATGGAAGATTCTTCACCTCTATCTTGCCTAGTTCTCTCTGATGTTTCTCTCTCTTTTTTCTCTTAACAGACTTCAATATGGTTCTGAAAGCTATCTTATTTCTTGGAAGGCTTTAGGGTATTTTTTTCTTTATTAAATTTAAAAGTTTGAAAGTCATGGCTTATTATTTAGTAGGCCTTAATATATATGCATTTTCCCCTTCTCCTATGAGTCAATAAAGACCCCAACCTCTGGCTAACTTGATAGAACATTTTCCAAACTGTGTACTAGGAAGGCTGATTAGTTGATTTGGTTTGTTTTGTTTTCAGTTTCTTAGTGCCTTCACCTTTTCAGTCTAGGAAATTGAAATACTAACTCTCATAGAAATTCAAGCAAGTGTTCAAAGTGCAGTCCATGAATTATTTATTTTCATGCCCCAGACTTCATTCTCATTAGCCATATCCCTGCACACTCAAGACAGTAACTGAGGTAGGGATTCAATTCCTGAGCAAGAAAGAGCACTTCAGCAAGTTAGACAAGGGAGGGCTATTCCATCTATACAAATGTCTTCTGGGTTAACTACCATTTAAAAAGCATCCACTCTGTGTCAGACATCACACTCAGTGAAAGGAGGGTGTGTTTTTAATTCTTATAACAGCTTCCTAGGAATAGATATTGTTTCCCCAATTTTATAGGTGCAAAAATTAAGACTCTGAGAAGTTCATTAACTTGCTAAAGTTCAGACAGCTAGCAAATGGCTAAGAAGAATGTTCCCAGAATCCCTTTCTTATATTTATGCAAATTTAAGTGTTGATCTATGAATCTGATTAATGATGTTTACTTTTCTTCCAGTTTACAAAGCACTATCACATAATCATTTCTTCTCAACAACCCCGTGAGTCGGTCACTGTAGTCCCAATCCGTGATGAAGAAACTTAGGCCCAAATGAGTGAAAATATGAAAAAAAGTTAATCCTAGAGACATTGCAAATGCAATCTAGCTAAAGATCAATTTTCTATTTTTCAGAAGGGACAGCTAACTGAGCAGGCATCTTTGCAGAGAATTCTTACTTATCAGGTATGCACAAAATAAAATTAAGCTTCATAATCCTTTCAACCTGTGGGCCCTTCCTTCGACCAGTGAGAATGAAAGAGAGGGTCTCAGGCCAGAGGAAAGTCAGAATTATTGTATTTACCAGAGTGTGTGAGTGTGTGTGTGTGTGTGTGTGTGTGTGTGTGTGTGTGTGTGTGTGTATGTGTGTGTGTGTACACATGTGCAGAGGTTATCCAGGCAGCCCATGGGTGCCTGAGGAGCACTGAGGTCTCCCTTATCCCATTAGGGTAGGAAAGGCAATTCCACCCATGGGTTATACCCAGGACCAGAGGGCGCATCTTGCTGTCTCTGACTCTGTGCTGGAGAAAGGCCCCAAATCCTTTTACAGGGCCAGCTTGGACTTTGCCAAGAACTGCCAGGCATTTAAGATACAGCCCTTACTAACACACATTACCCACTGAACCCTTCCATTCATATCCCCCAAAGCGTTTACCCTTGTTCATTCAAACATGGTGCTGTGCCAACCAGCAAACTCTGCATTGCAGTAAAATTGAAGCCCCAATTCAGGACCTGCAGGCTGCAGATACTTTAGAGAACTATCTGGTGGCCAAAGCAAGAAATATTTGTTATAAAGTGGCTTTGCCAGTGAGGTTCCCCTTGAGGACCATTATCAATAAATTGAAAGAAGAGGCCACAAGGGACCACTGGACCCTTTCCTTTTGGGAATTGCTGATTCTAGGCAATCCTTTCAAATCTCTGGGCTGTGTTTGTTTCTCTCCATTATATCACAAGAATTCACCTATTTCCAAGGCAGGAATAGAGATGCTGATGTACAGAATGAACATGTGGACACAGCAGCAGGAGGGGAGGATGGGACAAATTGGGAGATTAGGATTGACATCTATACACTACTATGTGTAAAGCAGATAGCTAGTGGGAAGCTGCTATATAACACAGGAAGCTCAGCTTGGTGCTCTGTGATGATCTAGAAGGGTAGGGTGGAGAGGGTGGGAGGAAGTTCCCAGAGGGAGGGGATATATGTACACATATGGCTGATTCACTTCATTGTATGACAGAAACCAACACCACATTGTAAAGCAATTATATTCCAATTAAAAATTCACTGACATAATAGAAAACTTCCACAAATCTCCATGTATGTCAAGTACCAAAATGGGACAAAAGTAACACTGCTTTGGAGCTGTGCTAAAATGAGGTAATTATGTAAGTTTAGTATTTCTTTCCCAGTATCTATCCCTTCCCTGTTATACTATTTAGTTGTTTAAGAAATCGGCTCCTTGCAAGGATTCTGAGAGCCGGAGGCATTGTCTGTGCTGCCTCATTTTTCCACTTGACAGCACCTGGGGTTAGAAGGAGGCGCGGGCTGGGGTGTGTCTGAGTGTTATTGTTAGTACAGTCTGTGTCAGCACAGGCTGCAAATCAGCATGCTTGTCACATGTCACTGAGCCTCATGGGGCCACCGCTGGGATAATAGCCCTAATCCAGCTACGCAGAGGAAGCTGGAACCTTCAGGGAGCTGCGTGCCTCTACTTTCTCATGTTGCTCTAACTGGAACTAGGCATTTACACCCCAAGTCAGCCTTTACCTAATACACTCATTTAAAAGAAGAAGAAAGGCATACTTGAAGGGTTAACATCAGTGAACATTTGGAAACTTGTTAAAAGATTTTTTTCCCTTAACACTCTTTAGAGTTTAGGAAAACCTAGAAATGCAATTCCTAAAAAAAGCCAGTTTCTCTCCATATTTCTAAATCATTTTCATATCTTTAAAAAGCTGTGTGGGTAATCTTCAGGGAAGGAAGGAGACTATATATGCCATTGCTGACTTTCTATTTCTAAAGATGATATTCTAACATCTGTAAATGAAACTCACTGCTTTGCTATTATTATGCAACAAAACAGAGTTTTGAAATCATACAATTCTGAGCTCCTCTGCAGCCCCCTCTTCTCATCCATTTTCATCTTTCCTAAAGCATGGGGACCTTTGGAACCCTGAACAAAGACTTAAACAATCCACCATTTCTCCCCCCTGGAAGCCGGATCAAAGTTTACGTTTGCCCTGTCTGTATGTAGCAAGGAGAATTTGCTAACAAAGGGAGAGAGAGTATAAACTCATTTTCAGGATGAGTGCAAGAGACATGACAGATTATTTTTTAGGACTTCTGTGAAAGTACCAAAACTTTTAAAATTCTATACTTTCTCACCAATTCACACTGGGCTTCCTTCCATTTATTTCAACTGGGCTAGATTTTACTGACCGTTGAAAATGGGACACTCCCGGGAGGCGAATTCCCAATTAGAGTACAGTCTTGGCTAACTATGTGGGTTAGCCAGATGGCAGAGCAGGGGCCAATGCTGCGTCCACGCTCACATTCATTTAGTCCATAAAATTTTTTAGCACCTCTAAGCACTATGTTACATGCTGAAGATAATAGGAAATAAAATACACACATTGCCTGGACTTGGCCTCACAGAATTCCAGTCAAATAGAGAATAAAGAAATTATCACTAAATAAGTTCTTTGATGGGCATTACAGACTGAACTATGTTTCCAGCAAATTTTGTATGTTGAAAATGCGACTACCCCCAATGTGACTGTACTTGAGATAAGGCCTTTAGGGAGGTAATTAAAGTTAAAAGAGATGATAAGGTTAGGCCCTGAGCCACTAGGACTATTGTTTTTATAAGAAGAAAAGACACAAGAGCATTCTGTCTGTGTGTGGGCCATGTGAGGACAGCAAGAAGGCAGCTGTCTGTAAGCCAAGGAGAGAGGCCTCATCAGAAACCAATGGTGATGGCACCTTGATGTTAGACTTATAGCCTCCAAAACTGTGAGAAAATAAACTTTTGTTGTTTAAGCCACCCCAGTCTGGAGTATCTGTTATGGCAGCCCAAGGTGACTAGGACAGGGGGAGTTCAGGGTTCTTTGGAGGCATATGGAAGGGACCCCTCAGCCAGTTCTGGAGAAGCAAGAGTCTAGGCTGAGACCTGCTGGAACAGCAGGAGTTAGAGTGGGGAGTTGGAAGGAGGCATGTTTCCAGTGGAGGCTGCAATGCAGGTGAAGCCTTGGGGGCAAGGACAGCTTGGTCTGGAGTTGTGAAAGAGGAAAATAAAGGTCAGTAACTTAGAGCCTAGAGGGCAAGGGTGCTGGTTCTAAAACAGAGGAAACTCTTAAATCCAAAATCCAATGAGTTCTCCAAGTATTCAACATAAGACAGCTCCTCTTCCCTTCTAAAATTCCTTTTTCCCCTTTGGGCTTCCATAACATCACATTCTCTTGGTTTTTCTCCTACTTTCATCATCATTCTGGGTCTTTTTTGGTATGTGCTTTTCCCCTGTCCAACTTCAAATATTAGCATTCCCTAAGATTCAGTCCTGGACCCACATCTCTGTTCTTTTTACATGCCTTCCAGCGTGATGTTATCCAGTCACGTGGCTTTAAATAGAGTCTATGTGCCAAGGACTTCAAATCTCTATCTTCTACCCTGACTTCTTCCCACACATGTAGACTCATGTTCATTTGTTTCCTTGATATCTCTCTTTAGTTGTTTAACAGGCAACTCAAACCTAATACTCAGTTAGGTAGGATGCTATTGGCTATAAGCAACAGATGACTCCAACTCTGACAGCTTAAACAGGATGTTCTTAGGGTGCTTTCTGACCTGGGTAGTTCAGAGGGATGGTACTGTATGAGAGGAAGAACTTCCTCTAAACTTATATGCTGGTTGACCAAGTCTTGTAAATTAAATTGACAAAAGACAGATTAAGAGGAGAAGAAATTCACACAGGCAGTGCAGTCACATGCAGGAATACTCAGTCATCAGTAACTTAAAATGATGTGACCTATATTAGCAGGGGAAAGAGAGAGGGAAGAAAGGGCTTCTATGGGAAGGACAAATAGGCTTTTGTTCTTGGTTTTGGAAAAACACATGAGGGTTTTTCTTTTTTCTTTTTAGGAAAGACAAATGAGAGTTTTAAAAATTTTCAATATTTGCCTATGTTGGTACTGTTGATCTTTATGTCATAAACTCCCTGGGAGAGGGGATTATGGTGGGTTTATTCTTGGTCTTTTTCCTGGGAACAGACTTACCTTGAAGGGGGGATTTGTGGTCACCTGATTTCCTAGAAATTTCTGCTTTTATTCGGATAAGGGAAGCTCCAGGAAGCCTCCTTTCTGCATCTGTTGAATTTCAGATGTCTTCATCTTAAAATAATTCTTATGCTGAAGTGGCAAATTTTGGGGTGGCATATCCTGATATCCTTCAGGACTACATTCTTTCAGTTAAATCGAATTATAGAAGGGGCTTCCAATATTCTGAATGAGTCTTAGGCTAATTCTGGAATTGTGAGTCATCAAAGAGCCTAGGTTAGTGGTTCTTCTTAGCTCTAACATAGCTGCTTTTATAATTCTATTCACCATGATTCAAATTGAAGCCAAGAGATATTTGTACCGTATGAGAGTACTAACCATGGCTTTTCCTCTGTACCTTTCTCGTTCCCTCCTATTCTGAATACAAACTCACTATGAGACTTGCTTTGAGCAATGAAATATTAGGAAATTCACCACAACCAGAGGCTTGAAATGTTCTTGTACACTGGAGTTTTCTTTCCTCCCTTCAACCCCTGCAGTTGCCATGAGAATGAACACAGGCTGGCCTGCTAGAGGACGAGGGATCATGTGGAATGGAAGTGAGTCATACCAGCTCAAGCTACCCTTGACTAGCCAGCCTCCTGATGATTGGCCAGGTAACCAAGGATGCATGAACATACCCATCTAAAACCTGTTAAGTCAAGCCCAAATCAGCAGGAGTGCTCAGCCCATTTGTAGACTTGTAATTAATAATAAATGTTAGATATGTTAAATGTTAGATATGTTAAATCACTGGTATTAGGGTTGGTTCATTATAAAATAGGTAACTTATACATGTGGAAAAGTCCTAACCCTTTTGAATGGGGAGGATGAGGAGACATCTTAAAAGAGGAGGAATAAGGGTTCCCCAAGGAGAGGGCAATGGCAACCCACTCCAGTGTTCTTGCCTGGAGAATCCCAGGGACAGAGAAGCCGGGTGGGCTGCCGTCTATGGGGTTGCACAGAGTCAGGCATGATTGAAGTGACTTAGCAGCAGCAGCAGCAGCAGCAGCAAGGGTTCTTCAAAACTATACCTCCTGAGTCTGGCAATTTAAATTCCTAGATTTATTGAGATAAGAAATTTCTAAATTGGAAATTATTTCTGTAAAACATGCTTTGATGGCCCTTGCTGAATAAGATGGTCACTCTAGGTTAGTTCTGCTAATAGATCATCCTTTGATATGCAAAATCATATAATTATAAACTTTCCATCTCTTTGTATGAAAGGCTGTGTAGAACACTGCTGGAAGAAGGCTGGCTACTGGACTGAGAAATGTGGATGCTAATAAAAGAGGCAGCACAAGTCGGTCCGGTTAGCATAGAAGATGGAATCCTTAAATGCAGGTGATCACAGCAGTGCAAGGAATGGTGCAGATGAGTAGATGGGTTTCCAGCAAGTTCTTTGGAATTAGTTATTTCCTTCTTTACAAATCTTCTGAGGCCATGGCAAACCTCCAGAATTTCACACAATGGCTGGTCACTCCCCCTAGGCCTCAGTGGTATCCTTCATTTGCCAAGGAATTCCCACTGACACCTAATTGCGCACTAATCTTTACCCTCTGTTTCCTCCACTGGGTCCTTGAAGATGTTGTCAAACTTGCATTTTAACACCCAGCCCGGTGTCCTTTTTTGTTTCTTTGCAGAAAGTCTGGCTATCACTTGACATCTCTTGACATACATAGATGTCAGACAGTGAAGCCCCAAGGAAGAAAAGAGCATGCATCACACTTGATTCAGCTCTCGCTGGTCGAGCGTGGCTGCTGGATGGTGTGAAGGTGCTCACTGACAAAAGGATCTGTTGGGCAGGCTCGCAGGGCAGGAGAGGATATGATGGTTCTCAGAGCATGGGTAAAGTTGGTTTTTACAATGTAATATAAAGTATTAGTCTATGAAGCAACCATTGCAAAGTGTAGTAGTGCTATTGCAAATGTAGCTTAACTGGTTAAGCACATAGATTTTGAAATCAGGTCTGGATGCAGACTAGGGTTTGTGATTCACTAGTGCTGTCATTGTGGGCTAATTACTTAACTTCTGTATACTGCTATGCAAGGAAGATAAAAACTCCCACTCTTGGAGATGTTGCAAGGCTCAAGTGAGATGTAGTTTAATAATATCCTATATATAGTTGGGGATATGTAACAAAATACTCAAGCCCTAGTAAGCATTAAGGGGAGGTGATGATAATAATAATCACTTAATATATTGTTTCCCTAAAGTATACCCAACAATAATATATTAATACTTGGAAATGTTAATAGGTGTACTGTGAAAAAAAGTTTCAGAGGTCCCAAAGAACATCAATATACTAAAGGCTCTGTGTGGTTTTGCAGTAAAGAAATCAGTTTTGTTTAACCCAGCTTGTTCCAAATTTGAAGAATCTTTTTTTCCCTTCTTTTGGAACACTTACTGACAGCTAGTGTTCCCTAGAACACTGTTTGGACCTTGTTGGTTTATGAAAATAATTTTCAGTTATGTGGCTAGTTAAAAATATATTACCAGAAAGCAAAATGGGAGTTAGATATGAAGAAGCTTAAGTGTTAAACCTGGCCTCAGTGAATATTGGACTGATGTAGCAGTTTGTTCTTGGCCTCTCTGGAGTCAGGAGTAGAGAACATTGTCCAGGCCATCTGCTGTGAAGGGGCAGCATGTGGTAGGGCATGCTTTTAAAGTTTGACTCAAATTTATTGTTCCAACTGCCAGCCTTACTTTTAAACAGAAGGCACTCAGAACTC
Source organism: Capra hircus (assembly GCF_001704415.2). NCBI lineage: Eukaryota > Metazoa > Chordata > Mammalia > Artiodactyla > Bovidae > Capra > Capra hircus. Next base: position 45,641,271 of record NC_030812.1, on the reverse strand, counting down.
TAAGCGGCAGCTCAGTGTCCTAAAGAAGACACTCCTCACTGTTCTCAGGCCAAATCCTGACTCTTTTTTCCAAGCAGAGTGGCCACATAGTTTATGCTTTTGTTGGTTTGAGTTTGTTTTGTAGGAAACTGCATGAAGCATTAGACAAGTTGGTCTATGCTGGTCTCAGTGTAGAAGAAGCTCCACACAGTGATGCTTTTGAAAAGCAAAGTTAACAACTCAAAGAATATAGGATGGATTCCTAAAGCAGAATGACTCATAAAGAGACTTGGGTTTGGATGGCCAACCCTGTTGAACAACAGCTGACTGTTCATTTTAAGGGAAAGTTTACAGAATTACAGATAGTAGGTAGTAGATATGAAAGAGTGAAAAAGCAATGTCATGTTTTTGTAAGGGGAATACAGATATTTTTAACATGCTTAAGGATGTTTAGAATATTAAACTGAGATTATGTTAATATTGAGTCAATGGAAGGGAATTCGCAAGGGAAGAAGACACCAATTGACTTTAGTGATGAGATAGTCTGAACATCTTGCCACTAAAAACATGTTTAGCCTCATGCACTATTTACAATAGCCAAGACATGAAAGCAATCTAAATGCTTATTGACCCATGAATGGATAAAGAAGAGGTGGTATATATAATGAATAGAATTGGACTATAAAGAAAGCTGAGTGCTGAAGAATTGATGCTTTTGAACTGTGGTGCTGGAGAAGACTCTTAAGAGTCCCTTGGAGTGCAAGGAGATCCAACCAGTTCATCTTAAAGGAGATCAGTCCTGGGTGTTCATTGGAAGGACTGATGTTGAAGCTGAAACTCCAATACTTTGACCACCTGATGTGAAGAGCTGACTCATTTGAAAAGACTCTGATGCTGGGAAAGATTGAAGGCAGGAGGAGAAGGGGACGACAGAGGATGAGATGGTTGGATGGGCATCACCGACTCGATGAACATGGGTTTGAGTGGACTCCAGGAGTTGGTGATGGACAGGGAGGCCTGGTGTGCTGCGGTTCATGGGGTCGCAAAGAGTCGAACACGACTGAGGGACTGAACTGAACTGATTCACCCATAAAAAGAATGTAATAATGCCATTTGCAGCAACATGGATGAAACTAGAGATTGTCATACTAAGTGAAGTAAGCCTAACAGAGGAAGACAAATATCAAATTATGTCATTTTTATGTGGAATCTAAAAAATGATACAAATGAACTTATTTACAGAATAGAAAGAGATTAACAGATATAGAAAACCAACTGATTGCTACCTAAGGGGTAAGGGGGTGGGGGAGGGATAAATTAGGAGTTTGGGATTAGCAGATACAAATAAATAAATAACAAGGTTCTACTGTATAACATGGGGAAGTATATTCAATATCCCATAATAAATTATCATGGAAAAAATCTGACAAAGGATATATATATATATGTGTGTGTGAGTGTGTGTGTGTACAACTGAATCACTTTGCTGTATACCAGAAACTAACACAATATTATAAATTAACTATACTTCAATTAAAAAGCACATCTGTTTATTATATACTTTATATTAAACATGGGGAGTTGGAACTGAATGCTGCAAAAATAAACTGTAAAAAATGAACTGAAATACTAAGAAATTAAATCCAGCAGCATCTGAAAGGAATCCTAAAGTCTGACAAAGTAAGTTTTACCATAGGAATGCAAGAAGTTGTTTATTAATAGGAAGTCTATAAATAAAATATATCATTTCAATAAATCAAAAGAGAAAAACTACATAATCATCTTAGCAGATGGTACCCATTTATGATTAAAAATATACTAAATTGGGAATAGAGAATAGTTCCTTAATAGTACTTAATAGAGATGAAGACATAGCAGAGTAGTTCCATTAAAACTGAAAACAGGATAAAGATGTTCCATGTTTTTACTATTTTATATTTTCCTGGGGGTTTAGCCGCTAAAATAAGATAGGAAACAAATACCAGTGTGACAGTTAATTTTATGTCCACTTAGCTCGCCTGTGGTGCTGAGATATTTGGTCAAACACCAGTTTAGATGTAGTTGTGAAGATATATTTTAGATGACAATTAACATTTAAATCAGTAAACTTTGAGTCAAGCAGATTACCCTCGTAATGTGGATGGGCCCCATCCAATCAGTGGAAAGCTAAAAGAAAAAGTCAGAAGTCCCCGCGGGAAAGGGAATTCTGCAGTCTCCAGACCACTGCTGAACTCAAGACTACATCAGACCTTTCCTGGGTCTCTGGCCTATTGGTCTGCCATGTGGATTTCAGATTCGCCAGGCCCCACAACTGTATCAGCCACCTCCTTAAAGTAACTCTCTCTATATATATAATACACTCTCACACACATCCTATCGGTCTGTTTCTCTGGAGAACTTTAGCTAAAACAAACAATAACAGCTAACACCTAATGAAGGCTCTCTATGTACCAGGCAATGTTTTAAGGACTACACATGTATGTATTAAGTAATTTAATCCTCACAATTACCCTAAAAGATAGGGTGATTTTTGTCCCTATTAGAAACTAATCAGAATGAAATTCTCTGAGGACTTATTGAATGCTCTGGGTTAATTAAGGGAGAAGATCGAAAAGCCTCAAGTTCCTGCCCTTTTTCTTTTAGGCAAGTGACTCAGCTGGCTTTTTCTAGGTAAGCTATCAGTGCTCTGAGACCATCCACTGATGATGAAGTCAACCCTACTATCTTGGCAGTGCTTCCCAGGTGACTCAGTGGTAAAGAATCTGCCTGCAGTGTGGGTTCAATTCCTGGGTTGGGAAGATCCCCTGAAGAAGAAAATGGGAACCCACTCCATTATTGTTGCCTGCAGAATCCCACAGACATGAGCCTGGAGGGCTACAGTCCCTGGGGTTGCAAGAGTCGGACATGCCAACAGTCTTGGCAGTAGCCAAGTGCACTGGACGTAGCTTGGAAGGAGCAGCATTTGGGAACCACTGCAGGGATCTGGCTTGTACTCTGACAATCCCTTATTAGTTTCCTATGACTACTGTAACAAATTACCACTAACACGGTGGCTTAACCAACGCAGGTTTACTACCTTACTGTTATGGAGCTCAGGAGTCCTAAATGAGGGTGTTAGCATTTGGAAACTGCAGGGGAGAACCTATTTCCTTGGCTCTTCATCTCCTAGAGGCCTCCTGATTTCCTTGGCTGATGTCCCTTTCCTCCATCTTGAAAGTTAGCAGCATAGTATTTTCAAATTTCTCTCTGACCTCCATTTACATTGTCAATTGCCTCCTTTCTTGTTTCTGACCTTCCTGCTTCTCTCTTAATAAGGACCTTTTCAATTGCTTTGAGCCCACTGGGATAATCTCCCCCATCTCAAGATCTTTAAGTTAACCACAACTACAAAGTTTCTTTTGCCGTGGAAGGTAATGAACCCACAAATTTCAAGGATTCGAATGTGAATATTTTAGGGGAGAGTATTATTCTGTATACCATACATACCAACAATAGGTGAAAGATACCATCAAATCCTTCGTATCAAGAAGCATGCCTGCTAATGGAACAATAAAAGCTGGCTTCTCAACTTTATTACAATCCCCAAAGATGTCACCCTTCAGCATTGACCCATTCCTGGATCTCTGGAGAAGCCTGTTGTACACCCTAGTTTTAACAAAACTGTACCCCAGGAAAATGGACTACCCTTGCAACAGCGCTTTCTAACATTTCTGTATACACATAATGTAAGATGCTTTTACAAAACTAGAAAGAAACATGGATCCAAATTTTTCTCATCTTAAGGACAAGCCTATCCTAAACATAAAAACAAAGACCAAATTTACAGTGACAAGATTAATAGCTATGACTTACTTAAAAATTCAAAACACAGAGGTTTTTAAAAAACAGAGACTTCCAGTTTCTAGTCCTACATGTAAGGAGCTTGGTCATTGCCACTCTGTCCAAACAAGTAAAAACCTAAACAAACTGGAAAACAAACCGCTCTTCTTGGATCCATAACACAGGGAAGGACACAGGGCAAACCGCTACCCGCAAAATTGGAGAATCAGATGGGCTGATAATGCAGAGCTGTGGCTTACCCGAACAGAGGCCCAGGAGTGAAAACGCCATGGAAACCAGTGCTGTGGTGGGAACACCTAAACTGTAATTGACAAATTACTGGAGACTCCGTGTGGAGAAGACTGACAATTAAAACTCCAGGAGAACCCAGGCATAGAAGTGTTTCCCGCTTTTGTGGAGTTTGACCAGGTTCTCATAGTAGATGCTTCCTGCAAGGCAAGGAGAAAAGTAGCTGTTTTGAAATACACCAGAGCACTCAGTGCTTCAATGGCACCCCCCTCTAGTACTCTCGCCTGGAAAATCTCATGGATGGAGGAGCCTGGTAGGCTGCAGCCCATGGGGTCGCGACTGAGCTACCTCACTTTCACTTTTCACTTTCTTGCATTGGAGAAGGAAATGGCAACCCACTCCAGTGTTCTTGCCTGGAGAATCCCAGGGACGGCGGAGCCTGGTGGGCTGCCGTCTGTGGGGTCGCACAGAGTCGGACACGACTGAAGCGACTTAGCACCAGCAGCAGCTAACGAGAGCCTAACCTGCTGGGGTATTCTTATCAGAGCCTAACTGTCCTGAAGGAAGGGATATATCCATCTCCTGATGGCTCTAGCCTTCCACAAGGGAGAAGGGAAATATCCAACTTCAGCCCAATCTATCCATCCTGTCCCACCTGAGGGGAGAAAAAACTGAGAAATACGTGTGAGGTTCACAGTTCAGAGGCCAAGGCTCACAAAATAACTGAGACTTAATCATAGGCTTACTGAAATGTAAGTCAGTGTTTCCAAAGTCACTGTGAGGCTGCTGCTACTGCTGCTGCTGCTAAGTTGCTTCAGTCATGTCCGACTCTGTACGACCCCATAGGCAGCCCACCAGGCTCCTCTGTCCCTGGGATTCTCCAGGCAAGAACACTGGAGTGGGTTGCCATTTCCTTCTCCAATGCATGAAAGTGAAAAGTGAAGGTGAAGTCGCTCAGTCGTGTCCGACTCTTTGCGATCCCATGGACTTCAGCCTACCAGGCTCCTCCGTCCATGGGATTTTCCAGGCAAGAGTACTGGAGTGAGGCTAAATAATATCAAAGCGTCAGAGTTTGGAACAGAAAAAGGTTTGTTGTAGGGCCATGTGAAGAGATGGGTGGCTCATGCCTTAAAAACCCCCAAACTCCCCCAAAGCCTTCAGCAAAGCCCTTTTCTAGGAAAGGTAAGGGAGGGGTGTGGTTAATTGTTGCAAACTTCTTGGTGTCAGATCCTTTATTCTGGAGTCAAGTCATGGTCATGTAAACAATGTTCCTGTGAATCTCCACCAAACCAGTATTACTCTCTGTTCTGACAAGAAAGGGCAAGGTCCCCAGGCACAGCTTTCCCCCTCCGAGGTCCAGGTCCTGGCTAAGAGGAGGGAGTTCTCAGTTGGCAGCTCCCTCATGGCCAGGTCCTCAGACCCTGCCCAGCCATCATCGCTGAGGGAGCTTGGTGCCCAGCCCAACTAACTGGTCCTCAGGTGGCCCATATGGAGGGACTAGGTCCCGCTGACTGCATCCTATGCAGACAGCTGCCATTAGGCCACAGAGGCGGGGTACGGGAGAGGTTCACTGCGGCCTTTACCCACTAACGTGAGGCCAGGTGAGCTGTAGGGCCCTGGGGAGAAGGCTAGGATCCACTTGTTACCTCACTCTCTGGCTGACAACCACCACTCCCTGACTGTTGATTGCATTGCCTCACTAACCCTTGCTCACAGTTGGTTGCTTGGGGGCGGGGCCTGGCCCCAACCAATGGCTGAGCAGGAGCACTAATAGTCGCTCCTTGACTGTTGCTTGGGGGCGGGGCCTGCTGCAGTGCTAACCAATGGCTGAGCAGGACCTCTAACCACTGCTTGTCAGGCATTGGTGGTTACCTGGTGACCATTGCCTGGTAATGGGTTGGGCGGTAATGGCGCCCAGCACATTGCTCTACTTTAGTATAATAGGACTATTATATGGAATGCTTCCTCCTGCAACCTGCAGCATCTCTGTCACATTACTAAAGACTTATTCATAGCACTTCAATTCACCTGGTCCATCATAAAACATACCAAAAGACAATCAACACCATTTGAAGAGACAAGGAAAGCATCAGAACAAGATGTGGCACAGATGCTGGAATTATCAAACAAGGAATTTAAAACAACTATGGTTAATTATGATAAAGGCTCTAATGGATGGAGAGCACCCAAAAATGCACAGGTAGTGGAAGCAGAAAGATAAAAGTCTAAAGAAAGAACCAGATAGAAATGCTAGAGATCACCAATATTGTCACATAAATGAAGAATACCTTTGATAGGCTTATTAGTAGACTAGACACGGCTGAGGAACGAATCTCTGAACTTGAGGACATATCAGTAGAAACCTGCAGAAATAAAAAGCAAATGGAGCAAAGACTGGAAAAAAAAATCCACAACAGAATATTCAAGGCCTGTGAAGCAACTATGAAAGGTTTAATGTACGCATAATGGGAACAACGGAAGGAGAAGAAAGAGAGAAAGGAACAGGAGAAATATCTGAAACAATTGCTGAGAATTTCCTCCAAATTAATCTAAGTCACCAAACCACAGAATCAAGAAGTTCAGAGAACACCAAAACAATATAAATGCCAAAAAAAAAAAACCCAAAACCAAAAATCCCCCATACCAAGGTATATTATTTTCAAACTGCAAAAAAGTCAAAGACAGTCTTTAAAACACCAGAGAAAAACACATAGAACATATAGAAGGGAACAAAGACGAGAGGTACCTAGAGTTTCTCCTCAGAAACCATGCAAGCCAGAGGAGAGTGGAATGAAATATTTAAAGAAAAAAAAAACTACTAACCTAGAAATTCGTACCCTGTGAAATTATTCTTCAAAAGTGAAGGGGAAATAACGACTTTCTCAGACAAACAAGTTTGAGAGAATTTGTTACCAGTACCCCTGCTTAGCAATAAATGTTAAAAGAAGTTTCTTTGAGAGAAAGAAACTTCGGAAGAATCAATATAGTGAAAATGAGTATACTACCCAAAGCAATTTACAAATTCAATGCAATCCCTGTCAAGCTACCAGCCACATTTTTCACAGAACTAGAACAAATAATTTCAAGATTTGTATGGAAATACAAAAAACCTCGAATAGCCAAAGCAATCTTGGGAAAGAAGAATGGAACTGGAGGAATCAACTTGCCTGACTTCAGGCTCTACTACAAAGCCACAGTCATCAAGACAGTATGGTACTGGCACAAAGACAGACATATAGATCAATGGAACAAAATAGAAAGCCCAGAGATAAATCCACACACATATGGACACCTTATCTTTGACAAAGGAGGCAAGAATATACAATGGAGTAAAGACAATCTCTTTAACAAGTGGTGCTGGGAAAACTGATCAACCACTTGTAAAAGAATGAAACTAGATCACTTTCTAACACCGTACACAAAAATAAACTCAAAATGGGTTAAAGATCTAAATGTAAGATCAGAAACTATGAAACTCCTAGAGGAGAACATAGGCAAAACACTCTCAGACATAAATCACAGCAGGATCCTCTATGATCCACCTCCCAGAATTCTGGAAATAAAAGCAAAAATAAACAAATGGGATCTAATTAAAATTAAAAGCTTCTGCACAACAAAAGAAAATATAAGCAAGGTGAAAAGACAGCCTTCTGAATGGGAGAAAATAATAGCAAATGAAGCAACTGACAAACAACTAATCTCAAAAATATACAAGCAACTTCTGCAGCTCAATTCCAGAAAAATAAATGACCCAATCAAAAAATGGGCCAAAGAACTAAATAGACATTTCTCCAAAGAAGACATACAGATGGCTAACAAACACATGAAAAGATGCTCAACATCACTCATTATTAGAGAAATGCAAATCAAAACCACAATGAGGTACCACTTCACACCAGTCAGAATGGCTGCGATCCAAAAATCTTCAAGCAATAAATGCTGGAGAGGGTGTGGAGAAAAGGGAACCCTCCTACACTGTTGGTGGGAATGCAAACTAGTACAGCCACTATGGAGAACAGTGTGGAGATTCCTTAAAAAATTGCAAATAGAACTACCTTATGACCCAGCAATCCCACTGCTGGGCATACACACTGAGGAAACCAGAATTGAAAGAGACACATGTACCCCAATGTTCATCGCAGCACTGTTTATAATAGCCAGGACATGGAAACAACCTAGATGTCCATCAGCAGATGAATGGATAAGAAAGCTGTGGTACATATACACAATGGAGTATTACTCAGCCGTTAAAAAGAATTCATTTGAATCAGTTCTGATGAGATGGATGAAACTGGAGCCAATTATACAGAGTGAAGTAAGCCAGAAAGAAAAACACCAATACAGTATACTAACACATATATATGGAATTTAGGAAGATGGCAATGACGACCCTGTATGCAAGACAGGAAAAAAGACACAGATGTGTATAACAGACTTTTGGACTCAGAGGGAGAGGGAGAGGGTGGGATGATTTGGGAGAATGGGAATTCTAACATGTATACTGTCATGTAAGAATTGAATCGCCAGTCCATGTCTGATGTAGGGTGCAGCATGCTTGGGGCTGGTGCATGGGGATGACCCAGAGAGATGTTGTGGGGAGGGAGGTGGGAGGGGGGTTCATGTTTGGGAACGCATGTAAGAATTAAAGATTTTAAAATTAAAAAAAAAAAAGAAAAAAAAGAAAATAACACAGGTCAGATCTACATAAAGAACATCAAAGGGGGAATAAGTGAAGGCAAAATATAAAATATTTGTTTTTCTTATTAATTAATCTAACATATAAAAGCTTGTTCAAAATAATAGCAAAAGTGTATTTAACTATGTATGCATATATATAAGCATGCTTATAAGTATGATATATACGCATGCACACTTTTGTACAAGAGAAATGAAAGACAGCAAAAATGCAAGCAACGGGGGAATCAGCATTTTTTGTTATAAGTACTCATACTACTTGTAAAGTGTTATAGTGTTATTTGAGAGTGGACTTGGATTAAGTGTAAGTGTATATTGCAAACTCTAAGGCAATCACTAAAAAAATGAAAAAAAAAAAACATAACTGATATCCAACGAGGGGAAAAAACAGAACAATATAAAATGCTTCATTAAAACTGCAAAAAACACTGAAACATGTACGCTATCATGTAAGAAACGAATCGCTAGTCTAGGTTCGATACAGGATACAGGATGCTTGGGGCTGGTGCACGGGGATGACCCAGAGAAATGATATGGGGAGGGAGGTGGGAGGGGGGTTCAGGGTTGAGAACTCATGTACACCTGTGGTGGATTCATGTCAATGTATGGCAAAACCAATACAGTATTGTAAAGTAAAAAAATAAAAAAACTGCAAGAAACAGAAAAAAAGTGGAAGATAGAAATAATAAAGGAATAAGGGGAGAAGTAGAAAATAGTAACAAATGTGGTAGATATTAATCAAGCTGTGTCATTAATTACTTTAAATATCAATGGTCTAAACATACCAATTCAAAGACAGAAATTGTCAGAGTGGATTAAAAAGTAGGCCAACTGTATGTTTCTACAAGAAACCCACTTTAAACATAAAAACATGTATATTAGAAGTACCTGGATGGAGAAAAATATACTATGGTAACACTAATCAAAAGAAAGCAAGAGTAGTTATATTAATTTCAGAGAGCAGATATCAAAGCAGGAAAGTTATCAGGGATAAAGAAGAGTACTACCTAATGATAAAGGGGTCAGTTCTCCAAGAAGACAACAGTCCTTAATATGCAAATGCTTAACAAAAGGCTGTCAAACTATGTGAGGCAAAACCTGATATACCTGCAAGGAGAGAGAGAGGAATCTGCTATCATAGTTGAAGACTTCAACACCCCTCTATCATAAACGGACAGACCCAGCAGAAAGAAAATCAGTAAGGACATAGTGAAGCTCAACAGTATCATCAATCATCTGGATACAATGGACATCTATAGACCACTTCATCCAAGAACAGCACGGTAAGCATTCTTCTCAAGCTCACATGGAACATTCACCAAGAGAGATGGCATTCTGGGCCATAAAACATATCTTAACAAATTTAAAAGAATATAAATCATGCAATGACTGCTCTCAGATGACAATGGAATTAAACTTGAAATACATAACAGAAAGGCAACTGAAAAATTCCAAAAATATATGAAGATTAAACATCTTACTTCTAAATAACACGTGGATTAAAAAGCAGAAACACAATTAAAAGACAAAAAATAAACTAGAAAAACATTTACAAAATCTATAGCAAATGGTTAATATATTTAATATATAAAAAGCAGCTACAAATTAATAAGGGAAAAAAGAAAACCTCCAAATGCAAAATTGGCAAAGAGAAGATAACCAATGGCTCATACACCTGTGAAAATGCATAACCCCCTAAGTATAAAGGGAATTTAAAATATCTGGACAAATATAAAAATTAATAACAATTAATGCTGGAAAAAATGTGATAAAGGCTTTTTGGATGCCTTTATCACATTGTACTAGTACAAGTAGAAGTATGTATGGTACAACGCTGCTTGAGTTCTATTTGGCAATATGTATCAAAAACTCAGAAACTGTACACACTTAATGAACCAGAAATTCTGTTAAAGAAATTTATCTGAAGGAAATTAGGAATACATGCAAAAATTGATGTGCAAAAATTTTCCACAGAGTGTACATATTTTACACTCCTCAAAGTGAACTGATAGAACCTGGGAACTTATCTGAAATACAGAATCTCTGCCTCACCCCACCACTGTAAGATTCTGAATTTTATCAAGATACTCAGGTAATTGGTATACACATTAACGTCTAAGAATTACCGTTTTAGGACATTCTCAACCTATCATTTCGTTACAGCATTGGACTAGCTAATTACTATCACGATGCAGTATTTGGCATTCTGTACAAAGAGGTTAATAAGATTTCAAATATTTTTCTAGTATTGAAGTGACTCCCACATGTTTTTAGTAGTTTTGATGTCAATGATTCAGAAACACCAGAGTGAAATTTGCCTTTAAATGGGCCCTTGTCCTAACCTTTGCTGACAACTCGTTTACTCTGATTCAGCAGCTGCTTCCAACACACCCTGCCTTCTTTCACTCACCTCATTGCCTCCATTTCCTCACCCCTGCAGTAACTACCTGATTCAGCATTTGCTAACCTGCTCAGTCACACTCATCTGCACGTTCCTGTTCCAAATAGTAAAATATGCTGTCACTTGGGAGACTGACCAAACCTGGATTTTAAAAAGCTTATTGATCACACTTGGGCAGACAATAGTTAGTTCCTTTCGTAGAGATTTATTTATTCGAATCGTTGAACATTTACAGGTACTTGATTAATAGGACAGCCCAATGACCTTGAAGACATTCTTAATGAAATGGCAGGGATGGGGGAGGCATTCTGTAGAAATACCATGCAGTGAGCTGATGGAAGAGGTGCCTGGTATTCACTGATGGAGTGATAGTAATGCTTGGGGAAAGCCAGAAGTATTCGGAAAGGAGGTGATATCTTTCTATGACCCCAAACCCCACCCAAATGGAGTTACTTTCAAAGTAGATACATCCCTCAGCTATGCCCACATGACTCTTTCAATGTCATCTTCCCCAGTAGACTGATAATCCAATGATGGCATAAAGTGGATGCATAAGCCATATTTGTCAAATGAAGGGATATAATCTGAATCTTGGGGGGAAAGTTGGACTTGGTGGTGAGGGTGACTGGGGGTTCTCCAGGCCGCAGGAACTAGAATGCAAGAGGAACAGAACAATACAGCGTGTATAATTATTGCTGATACACCTTCTCCCAGCTGCCCTCAGTGGATCAGGGAGACATTTCCATTTTGAAACAGACTTTTCTAGACTGATCTACCATGGAATCCAGTCCCATCACTTCATGGAAAATATGGGGGGGGAAATGGAAACAATAACAGACTTTATTTTGGGGGGCGCCAAAATCATTACAGACGATGACTGCAGCCATGAAATTAAAAGACACTTGCTCCTCGGAAGGAAAGCTATGACAAACCTAGGCAGCATATTAAAAAGCAGATATATCACTTTGCTGACAAAGGGCCATATAGTTAAAGCGATGGTTTTTCCAGTAGTCATGTATGGATGTGAGAGTTGGACTATAAAGAAGGCTGAGTGCCAAAGAATTGATGCTTTTGAACTGTGGTGCTGGAGAAGACTCTGGAGTGTCCCTTGGACTGCAAGGAGGTCCAACCAGTCATTCCAAAGGAAATCAACTCTGAATATTCACTGGAAGGACTCATGCTGACGCTGAACCTCCAGTACTTTGGCCACCTGATGTGCAGAGCCAACTCATTGGAAAAGACCCTGATGGTGGGAAGATTGAGGGCAGGAAGAGAAGCGGGGGTGACAGAGGATGAGATGATTGGATGGCATCATCAACTCGATGGACATTGGTTTGAACAAACTCTGGGAGATGGTGAAGGACAGGGAAGCCTGACGTGCTGCAGTTCATAGTGTCACAAAGAGTAGGACACGACTGGGCCACTGAGCAACAACCGTAGTGGAGGTTGTGGAGAGTTAAACCTCTGGGCAGTCAGCTGTGACAGATTTAAAGTTCAACTGCCAGCCACAAGCCCATCTCAGTGTGTGGTTCCCTCTTTCAAAGAAAGAGCCGTGACCGTGACCGTGACTGTGCTGAAGTCTGCCTGGGACTCCCCAGCAGGGCTTTTTTTTTTTTAATGCCTGTCTCCTTCAAAGCAGAGTGTGATCGTGCTCTGAATGAAAGACAGCACAGCTCAGAGTGTAGGTCCCCAGAGCTTTCAGAAAACGTATCAGAGCTGCAGCACGACCAGGAAACTGAAAAGCTAGGCTCCTGTCTCCAGTGCCCCCTCACCAGTTTCTCCATATTCTTTGGCATTGAACAGGTTGCTGTTGCTTTGGGGGAGGGTGACGTGCACAGTGACATTTGTATTAATGCCTTCCTGACGACTGCCTTCTGTTTACCAAAGCGTAACATGAAGGTGGAATTATTCCAGGAAATTTAAAAAGTCTGTGTGCCAAGGACAAAGAATTAGACAGGAATGGGAGTTGCATCCTAGGGCTGCTGCAGAGCTGCCCATCATCTGGCTCTGTGCGTCATCCCCTTTGTCCAGTGGTTGGGGCAGTGGGCAGGTTTGGCTGGACCGCCCCGGCAAGGAGGCTCTCTCTGTGAGTTCGTCGCCAGCAGGAACTACAAAGGGAAGTCCGCAGGATCTTGAATTGCTAAATTTCAGTATCCTGCTCCGTGGTGAAGGTAGCCACTCCCCAGGGCCATACCACCTTGCCCTGGGGCTCATGGCGCTTTGTCAGGCTTGAACTCCCAGTCACCCAAGAGAAATCACACCTTCAGTTTCAGCAGCCTTTGTACACTTGAGCAGGAGGCTGTAAAAAGAATATTTGAGATGCAGGCACCTGTGCCGAGCCCAAGGACATCACATAGCTCCTTGCCTCAGCCCCAAACCAAGTTCATTCAAACCGTTGGTGAAAGTGGTTTCCCTCCTGTGTCAAGGCAAACTCTCTAGTGAAGTCTGATGAGGTGTATAGAAACCAAGGTAAGGAGGAAGAGCTTTCTCAACTTATTCTTCCCCCAGAGGATCAAGAACCCATGCTTGTTTCTCTTCAGTACACTGCAGTGTCATACTGTTCAAATATTTTTGGAAGATAGTTCCAAAAACCTAGTCATTGATTGCTGGGAGTAAAATATAAAAGCTCCCTTTAATAGAAAACATTTTATGTGCTCCTGAACATTTTTATAAATTTGCAGTATCCTTGGGAAGACCCAACCTATTTTGGGAGGAGCCCTGTGGTCCGTATTATGCCCCATTGATGCCAGGAGCAATGAAGGGTGCTAATGAGAACTTTAACTGTGATGGACCCAGGGTTTTGGATTCTGGTGCCTCTCAAGCACCATAGAAACTTGTCTTCCCTGGTCATCTGAGGCCTGGAATGGTCCTGCCTCTGGAAAAGGTGAAGACAGCATGTTTGGCAAATATACTTTCTTCTACATCTGGTACTCACATCTCAAGGTTTTTTCTTGGATCTTGGGTGCAGTATCTTTCTTGGCTCAGTCTAAATATAACCTTCAGTGGGAAGAAGTGAATTCTTAGATAGTATAGCACTTGCTGAGGTTTAGAGGGGAAAGAGATCTCATTTTTAGTAGTCCATATAATTCAGGTTTTCTACCACACATATTTGTTTATTCAGCTGCTGTTTTTCTAATTCTCATCTGCATACCTCCTAAAAGAATTAATCTTTGGGTCTACAGAAGTTTCCCCTTTGGCAATCCAGCCAGCATATTTCTGGAAGAACCCCATTTCACCACCCTCCATTGGAGGATGGTAAGGCTCTGAACAGAGCTCAATACAAAAGAAATGTCTGCACTCTAAGGAGGATATTCTTCCACAGGGGCAGCTTTTCCTAATTAAAAAAATAATTTTTTAAAATCTTTCTGCTGCAAGGCATTGGGATCTTAGTTTCCCAACCAGGAGTCAAACCTGCACCCCCTTCATTGTCAGCAGGTAATTTAAGCCACTGGACCACTAGGGAAGTCCCTGCTTCCCTAATCTACCCAAAAGCCCTCAGAGGGGCTAATGGTGTTTCTGAGAGAAAGAGAATGCCAGCTTGTACTTTACATATGTTATTCCTCACCTCGAGTGTAGGGTTTGGGGAAGGGAAAACCACTTCTCTCTCCACCCCAGTTCCTTTTAATTGCTAAAATATTATCACAAATGTACTAAACACTTTTGCAAAAAGAAAGAAAATTAGTCATTCCACAGTTATTCTTGCATATTCTGTTGTTTCTATCCTTACATAATTTGCAGATTATATCAGAATGTATTCACAGTTTTCTATGCTACCTTTTTTGGCTGCATTTTATATCATACGCACTTCACATTTCTATGGGTTTCTGTTTTTGATAATTATAATTTTAATAGTGCATAATTTCCATTAAAATAAAGATTGACAATGTATTTAACTATTCCTTCATTGATGGACTTCGACATTGCTTGTGATGTTTTGTCTTCATCAATAAAAACTCCATAAATATCAGTGGGTCTAGAGCTTATTGTTTTGAATTTGAATAAATTCCCAGGAGTGGGATAAAGTATTAACAATTTCCCAGTCTTTAATGCGTGTTGCAGTATTGATTTCTTAAAGAATTTTAAAGATTTGCCATTTTAAAGATTCTTTGTGGTTGAATGATGCACAAGCCAAGGCAGGGATGATATTCAAAAATTTCAGACTAGTTGGGGCACTGGTACTGACTGATCTAAACCCAAGGCCAGTTGGTCACCCTGCCTGAGCACACTGCCTGAATATTGGTCCTATTTGGATGGCAAATTGAGTTGCCTTCAGGCACCGTTCCTTTCTATTCTTTTCTCTGTCCACCTGTGTTTTCTTCTCTATTGCCTTTCCTCTAGTTTTCTTCTTCTTTAGCAAAATAGTAATAATAGCAATAACTGAGATTTTATTAAGTGCTTACTCTGCCTTTACATATATTTACTCAATTAATTCTTGGAACAACCCTGTCAGGTGACTTAATCCCATTTTACAGACTTGAACACTGAGGCTTAGAAGGTTAAATTACTCACCAAGCACAGAGAGATGGAATATGACAGAGCTAAGGTTTGAATGCACTCTGGCTTGCTCAGCGATTCTTAGCGAGGAGGCTGCTGGGTGGGTGAGAGGGAGGGAAGTTGAAATCCTGGAGGTACTGAAAATGGGTTGTTTCAGCTTCCTTTCTGCTCTTTTGTTTCCTGCGTTATTAAACTTTTTGATTAGCTTCACCTGGTGTCATATTTACTTGCAGCTGTTAAACATTAGAAGACTACAGAGGGGAGATTTACTTAAAGCATAGTTATTAAAATGTCAATTTTGATTTAAGGATTTCTTCTGCTTTGTATTACTCACTTGTCTCATATCTCTTTAATCTATAGTCATTTCTAATAAAGAACACTCAGTACCTACCAGCCAAAGCACTTTAAGTGATTCTTGCCAAGACTCATTTAAGCATATTATCTCTTGGCCGAATTATCAGTCAACTATATGCCTGTTCTTTTACCATTTATAAGCTCGGTACTTGTGTTCATTCAAGTCCTTTACGAAGTCATTTATGTATTTTGAGACCATGTCTTCTTTATAATATCCCTTACCCTCTTAACTGGAAGCAGTCCCTGATTGTTATTATTATTTTTGCAATGGTTTTCAGTTGAATTCTTCAAGTTAGGCTGTAGATATTGACCTTTGAAGTGGGGATGGACGATGTTTTGAAGGAGTTGAGGAAAATCTCTTATTCTGGTTGTAAAGATCATAGATTGTTGGAACAAAATTAGAAACCAGTAAATGAGGTGAGGGTTTTTTTTCTGTTTTTTTTTTTTTTTTTTTTCCTCTGCGGCTGCTGAGGAGTGGAGCTTGGTGCAAGTGAGGAATAGGTAGAGTGGGTAAATCTTCGATCTTAGTTTGAATTCCTCCAAAGCAGAAACTGAAACAAGAAGCTGAGTGAAGGTAGTTTATTTGGGAGGTAATCCTAGGAGGCAGGATTAAGAGAGCAGGGGCTGATGGGAAGAGGAGAAATTCATATGAGGGGGTGTGTTCAAGGTTACTGATGTAGGCTGGACCCCTGAGAAGTATATGGAATGTCTTCTAGAATTTTCCTCCTGAAAGACAGGAGTCTGGATTATTTATATGGCTAGTGGAGGATTACCCGGGGATAATGATGCCCTCAGCCTATATTCCCCGTGTGCCTGCCCACAGGCCAACAGGGCTCCTTGGGTGCTGGAGACACAGTGCAAGGCAAGGGTGGGCTCCTGGGAACTGTCACAGCCGTGGCGGAAATCAGAGGGGGCCACAGGCAAGAATAAGAGTTAAGGTTCTAATTTCAAAATATATATTGGAGAGCATATTAGGAAAAGGGAGAAGGCAGAATCATTGTTGAGGGTCAGAAGACCCATGGGGCAGAAGCAGAAGAGTCACTGGGAATGCAGCTGGGAAAGGAACCGTGAGCAGGTGAGAGCTTTGTATGATATTTCAGGCTGATAGGAAGCCTTTGGGGATTTGGCACAGAAGTGTGATATGATATCCTGTAAGGGGTGCTTGAAGAAAAAATACATTATGTAAGAAGACAAGCATGGAAGCAGGAAGGCCAACTGGGAGGTTTTATAGAGTTCCAGGTGAGAGATGAAGGTAAACCAACACCAGGGTGATGGTGCTGAAGGTACCGAGAAATGGTTAAGTTCAAAATATATATCTGTATAGTTTTTGTTTATAAATTAGTTTATCTCATTTTTATATCTAAGTACATTATAATGTGGACTTCTATTGTGACTAAAATTATCTACACATTCATTAGATTGCTTTTATTGATTATCTAGAATGTCTTTTTTATATAGATTTTTATTGGAAGAGTATAGTTGCTTCACCATGTTATGTTAGTTTCTACTGTATAGAAAAGGAAATCAGCCATCTCCAGTATCAAGAACAGTCCCTGGGATAGTCTAGGCTCTCAATAAATATTTGTTAAATGAATGAATAAGTAAATGACTACAGAATCATGATGCTGTTTCTTTTGAATTCTCCCCTAAAACGCTTCCATTAATATGATCATCCCCATAACACAGGAGGGCATTACTTCAGTGTATAATTAATCATGTATATCAGTGCAATGAGGAGGCACTAAGAACCCCTATTGAAACTGGCAGCCTGAGGTGGGGAGGAAGTGGGTCGAACTTCCTGCAGAGGCAGGTGGGCAGGCAGGGAGGTGTGGGCATGGGGCCAAGCTGCAACCGCTTACTAACCCATGCATGGTTTGCTTTGGACCAGCCCTGCTGGGTGGGTTGTGTGATACTGGGCTGGTACTGACAAATTCTATACTTCTTGTCTCTTTTCTCTTTCCTCTCTCCCACCCCCTCAGGAAATGACAAGGAAGGAGAAGTTAGACCATCTGGGGCTGTGGGAAGGTCTGGCAGAGAGAAGGTGCTTGACAGTGACAGTACTTGGGAGGCCAGACTTCATCTCGTCGTATCCAAGGACTGACTGAAACAACACAGACAAGGGCCATTTATGGAAGTAAGCATACTGTTGCAAGAATGTGCTTTTGGGAACTTTGACAGCAGTCTGCATTTTCAAGGATTTATGGGAGCTTTGTCAGAAGTCAAAGTCTCTCTCTGTGTCCCTTCTTTCCTCACCCATACACTTGATGCCATTCTGTCAATATCAGGGAAACTTTCCACTTCTGGAGTAGAGCCAAGACATCCTGATTTCTCCACATTTTTCTCTTTGAAACTTACCTATCCCCTTTAAATCTATCTTACTATTTTAATGGGAAAAGGCCAACATTCTAATCTCCCACTTGAGAAACAATGTAATGGGCAATCTATAAATAACACTTCCAACTTCCTTTTCTAGGTCAGAGAAGTGATTCTAAATATGGACATCCAGGCTAATGGGAGGAAAAGATGGGCTACTGGGAAGGGAATTTGATGTTTGTAAGACTTCCTGGTATCAGCAGTTGTCTTCTTTGAGGACGGTCTCTGGGACCTGACTCCCAACACCCAGATCTTAGTTTTACCATTTGGTTAGTTGTGGGACATTGGGGATTTGTTAATTTCCTCTTGCCTCAAATTGCAAATTGAGGCATAATTTCCATATGCCTCAATTCTGCAAAATGGGGCATATGATAGCTGGACCCTCCTCATAGAGTTGGTATGAGTGTTAATAAGGGGCATTTCTTACAGGGCTGATGTGAGTGTCAAGTGAGTTAATGTGTGTGTGTGTGCTTAGAAAAGTGCTAGTGCACATTAAGCTTCAGAAGTGGTGGCAATGAGCCTTCCATGCAACTCACAAGGGGACTCACATTCAGCTAGCAATGCTTCCCACTGGCCTTGGCTTTGTGAAAGTCACTTACCTGGTTTCCCTGTCTTTAAAATCACCTTCAGACTGGTTTGGATATGGGATTGCAAAATCCATCTCTTTCCCAAAACATCTCGTGACTTTTGTTGGCTAGAGAATGAGCTCCCATGACATGGCGTGGATCTCTACAGTCAGTCCTCAGCCACGCAGTATGATTCTTGTGGGTACAAGCAACGGGAAGCAAAGAAACTGGCTGAACAAATGGGGAATGGGTTGTCTCCTGTATCTGAAAAGGGGAACGGCAGATTGTTTCAGGCACAAAAAGATCCAACGTGTATAAACATGTTTGCCTTTCTCTATGGTAGGCACTCTGTCCAGCGAGACCCTTTGAAATGCCAGGGTTTCATCAATCTTACAGCGACAGACCTCGTGGAAAGAGAATAAAATTCCTGGGATGTAGTTTGGGACATTGGATAACTTGAGTCATGTACCCAACGCTGAAGTGTTAACTCGATCCAGGGAGATGGGAGGTAGTGACTGGGCGAATGATGATCACAGGCCCTGACTGCTCTGACTCCAGGAGGAGGGTCAACTTTCTTGGTAGATACTGAAAATAAATAGGTTTCCCCAAAGGAAATAGAGTTACCACCATGAAGAGAATAGAGAATGGATAATGAACAGGCAAATGTAACAGATGTCGACTACAGTCTAAGCTTCCTGCATTTCCTATCATTTTTTGAACACATGCTGCAATTTTCCTTTTCCTGCCCTAGTACGTGTTGTTTTCTTTGCTAAAGTGCCTGTCTCACACCTCCACCTATCAAAAGTTCAAAGTACATTTAAAATTGTGCTTCCTTTATGTAGCCTACTCCTTAATAATCAAAATTTATTACCTTTGTAGAGCCCTGTAAAGGGCTCATCATCTACTCTGTATTATGTTACATTGTGTACATGTCTTTCTTTTGTTATTGGATTGTAAGCTCCTTAGGGGAGAAAATGACACCTCATAACACACTGCACACATGCATGCTATTTGGAAATCCGGGAGCATCCTCCACTATGTAAAAAGCTGTGTGTCAACTGTAAAGTACCATAACAAAGGTTATCATCATTATTTTCTACATTGCCATTTTCTCATAAACATTTGGTTGGTTTTCTAGACTATCTAATTGTAATCAGAAGTGATTCTCAGCAGTCTCCAAATTCTCTATACTCACTCTTTTTCTAAATCCAAGATTAACATTTTTCAGGTGCAGAAATGTGCCTTTTTTCAAAATGCTTCAGGCATCTGGGCCAAGTAAACAGAACAAGGATTTTATTTCGTGTCTGCGTTTAGATTAAATTCTTTGGCATTGCTTTGGTTTTATTTCCTAGCAGCCTTTTACATTTTAATATTCTATCTTGTATCTTATGAACCTTAATCAAATGCAAAACTCTGAGTTTTTAGAGCGTGCCTATGGCCAGAGAGCTCGTCTTGACTTGACCCTGGAAGGTCTGGCAGCCTGTGTTAAGTGCACCTGGCACTAGCATGCAATGACAGCACTATCAAGGCCTGCAAGCTGATCCAACCCTAGAGGCTCCAGCGTCCCTCAAGGCCTGCAGCCCATTCGCCAACCTCACAAATGAATGTTGAGCATTAGCGGGTACAGAAAGGCTGACCCGAGGCGAAACCTGAAGCAGGCTACCACTCCTGCTCAGTGTGCCTTCCACCCATTCTGTACACTCCCTTCCTTTCCTAAGAGATGCCCACAGGCTACTTCCCTCTTGCTGCTCAGGGGCGTGTGTTGCAAATGCCATCTATCAAGAGATCTCCATTTTTCCTATGTTCTTCAGTCTCCTCTGTGCATAACAATTCCACCTGGCAATTCTTTCTTAGGAATCAATAATTTTGTTCTGTGCTGTGCTAAGTTGCTTCAGTCGTGTCCGACTCTTTGCAACTCTGTGGAGCCCACCAGGCTCCTCTGTCCATGGGATTCTCCAGGCAGGAATACTGGAGTGGGTTGCCATGCCCTCCTCCAGGGCATCTTCCCAACCCAGGGATCGAACCTGTGTCTCTTACATCTCCCGCATCGGCAGGCTGGTTCTTTACCACTAGCGCCACCTGGGAAGCCCAATCTTATATTAGTTATAGTTATTGGTCATAACTAGTGAGTTATGGCTGTTTATAACTTGATACATCGTGTGAGCATGTGTGCCAAGTTGCTTCAGTCGTGTTTGACTCTTTGTGACCCTATGGACTGTAGCCTACTAGGCTCCTCTGGCCATGGGATTCTCTAGGCAGGAATGCTCGAGTGGGTTGCCATGCCCTCCTCCAGGGGATCTTCCCAATCCAGGGATCGAACCTGAATCTCTTAGATCTCCTGTATTGGCATCTGTGTTCAGTCCTTCCAAATCACATATTGAATTCTTGTATCTGGTGGGACTGGCTAGAGACAACCCTCTACTCAAAGACAAAAATGAGGTGGATCTCGAGCAACACAGCAGTTGTGGGAAAGACCTGGAGATGGGCTAGAGTTGGATCAGAATAGACTCCAGTGTGCTATTAGCAGTCCTTAATGTTAAATGAATATTCCTGACAAGAGTGAGCAAGAAAGAGGGAGAGACAAGAGCAGTATATACTCATCAACATTAATACCAGAAACTCACTGAAAGCATGGGTTCATCAGTTCCCCTAATGATACTGCTCCCATTTATAACGTGAGGTGAGAACCTGGGGTCCATTGACAAAATCAAGTGGTGGGGGGAGGGGCAACACTTTGGGCCTGTTTGACTTTGACTTTTTGGCCAGTGGGGTGGGGGTAGTCTTATCAGCTGCCATTTAAACCATGTGCCTGTTGTGTGCTTCGCATCTATTAACTCATTTAATCCAAGAAAGCTGGTGACAGAAACAGTTTCATTTTGCAGCTGGGATCAGCAAAGAGATGAGTGATTTTACAAAGAGGATGTAAACTTAATATTCAAATCAAAGTCTACCTGATTCTAAAGTTCCTGCTGCTAACTATCATACTCCTATCCAGCCACCTCAAAACAGGCAACTTAAGCCGTTTCTAAGTTCTCATATACAGATCTGCCCATTAACTGGCTTATTTATCTACCATAGGCAATCACTGTTGGTTGTTGAGAATAAGGAGATATGTAGCAAGTGCCCTGGGAACAGTAAGGGAGGATCAGTGAGCTATGCCTGGGGATTAGTGCATTGAATCCCGCCTTGAAGGGTAAACAGAAGTTTGACAGCAACAGAATAAGAGGAGGGATGCTTTAGGAAAAAATCATATTGTTTCCCTTTTAGACTCTGAGATTGCTCACAGTATAGGAAGGGGATAGCAGGATATGCCAAATGGCCCTCACCTTGGGGTCCCCCTATTTAATGTCCCCAGAAGAGGATGGTGAGCTCAATAGACTGGTGAGGGGAGGGAGGGATGAGTAGATCCAGGGTGATACGACCCAGCAAGGAACAGAATGGGGAGCATGAGGATCTGCGGAGGGAAAATAAGAAATAGTGAAATAGTGATGGAGATTTGGCTTTTGTAACTAGAGCTTGGGAAACAGAGAGGTGGGGGAGTAGATTATGAGGAAGGTAATTTAGGTCAGAGCAATACGGAGGAGGGTTCAACTGAAGCATAGAGCCTGAGGTAGAGGTTGAAAGGAGATTGCCCTGGCTAATTTGCCCTAATGAGTAAAAATTCACCAGTTTGTGCAAAGTAGTATTAGTCAGTAGTACCTGATGTAACAAAACACAAATTTCAGATATTTAACCATAAGAGAACTGTTAGGTAAAATTTGGTGCATTCATCCAACAGAATCTTATATAGCCAATTAGAACAACTGTGGAGGAACACAGACACAGCTTACATTAAAAAGAGCACCATACAAAATTATGTTCACATTCTAAGTGTCCTATGAACAAGAAGTTAATACTCAAAAAATGAAGGCGGCCCTGTTGGTTGATATCATTATTTTCCCTTTTAACAATTTAAAAAGGAAAAATGATCTCAAAGTGATTTCTTGAGATTCTTTCATCACACTGAGAGTAACAGCAACGAACATTGGTTGAGTGCTGTCTACCTACGTTCCAGACACTGTTCTGTCTCAGGGATTTGCGCTTTTAATCCTCAGAGCCACCCTCTCGGGTGAGTATGGTTATTTGGTGAAAGTTGCTGATGTTTCTTGCCCAAAATCTCACAGGTAGACCCAGGACCTTAACCCAGGCAGCTGAATTTTATAATTCATGCTATTTTACCACCATGTGAGGCTGCTTCCCCTTAACGGCAAGGTCATTTTGGCATGACAGCTTTGCTAGGTTCGAGGTGGCTTCATGTCATTCTGAATCTGTCTCTAGAGCAAATGATGTTGTAAAAATAGTCTGTTAAGAAAGCACATGCCTAAAAAATAAAAAAAGAAAGAAAGAAAGCACATGTCTTTGGGGTAAGCCAGCATAGCATAAGGTGGCACATAAGAAAGGCTGGATCCTCTATTCAGTTTAACCATGGAAGAGCCCAACTAATTTAAGAAAATTTCATCAAGTCCCTGCCTCCAAGCACTTTTCAAACTTATTCAAGTATGGAATCTTTTTGCTACTGTTGATCTATAAGGTTGCAGGACAAATGATATGGGCCAGAGACAGAAGCTAGAGCAAGGAGAGCCACGGATGAGGATCAGTTCAGTTCAGTTCAGTCGCTCAGTCGTGTCCGACTCTTTGTGACCCCATGAATCGCAGCACGCCAGGCTTCCCTGTCCATCACCAACTCCCGGAGTTCACTCAAACTCATGTTCATCGAGTCAGTGATGCCATCCAGCCATCTCATCCTCTGTCGTCCCCTCTTCCTCCTGCCCTCAATCCCTTCCAGCATCAGGGTCTTTTCCCATGAGTCAACTCTTCACATGAGGTGGCCAAAGTATTGGAGTTTCAGCTTTAGCATCAGTCCTTCCAAAGAACACCCAGGACTGATTTCCTTTAGAATGGACTGGTTGGATTTCCTTGCAGTCCAAGGGACTTCTCCAAAACCACAGTTCAAACGCATCAATTCTATGGCAGTCAGCTTTCTTCACTGTCCAACTCTCACATCCATACATGACCACTGGAAAAACCATAGCCTTGACTAGACGGACCTTTGTTTGTTGGCAAAGTCATGTCTCTGCTTTTGAATATGCTACCTAGGTTGGTCATAACTTTTCTTCCAAAGGGCAACTGTCTTTTAATTTCATGGCTGCAGTCACCATCTGCAGTGATTTTGGAGCCCAAAAAATAAAGTCTGACACTGTTTCCACTGTTTCCCCATCTATTTCCCATGAAGTGATGGAACAAGATGCCATGATCTTCGTTTCTGAATGTTGAGCTTTAAGCCAACTTTTTCACTCTCCTCTTTCACTTTCATCAAGAGGCTTTTTAGTTCCTCTTCACTTTCTGCCATAAGGGTGGTGTCATCTGCATTTCTGAGGTTATTGATATTTCTCCTGGCAATCTTGATTCCAGCTCGTGCTTCTTCCAGCCCAGTGTTTCTCATGATGGACTCTGCATATAAGTTAAATAAGTAAGGTGACAATATACAGCCTTGACGTACTCCTTTTCCTATTTGGAACCAGTCTGTTGTTCCATGTCCAGTTCTAATGTTGCTTCTTGACTTGCATATAGGTTTCTCAAGAGGATACCTAGGCAGTAACATCCTAACATCAGTTAAGCTCTTTTTCTAGTTTGTCACCTCTGTCTCTTTCACGGCAAGACTCTTATATATCTGTTCACTTTTTCAACTAAACATCAGACGTACAAAGAGCATATGGAGAGTAACATAAAAGATACTCATGGTGACATTTTAGAAATTTTAGAAATAAAACATTGTGGGTTTAGTTGAAACCTGTTTCTTTTCCAAAGGTAATCTCTTGTTTATAACCTCACTTGCACTGTAGATATAATTACTAGTTCTTAGCAACTAAACAACAGCAAACTTTATGTAACTGCTATTCTAGTGTATACATTTTTCTGAGACTTGCTTGTTTTGTTAATATAGTCTTTGTGAGAGTTTTCCATGTTGATATATTACCTCTGGTTCATTTATTTTTACTGTAGTATAGTGTTCCATTGTATGAATATACCAATATGTAGGTAAGCATACTTTCATTTATAGACATTTAGGATTAGACATTGCTGTTATGAATCATCCTGCAATGCATATTCTCATTCATAAGTTATAAGTTGAGAAAAATGAGAGAACTTTTCTCTAGGATATTCATAAATAGTTGTTGTTTAGTCACTAAGTCATGTCCGACTATTTGTGACTCCATGGACTGTAGTCTGCCGGGCTCCTCTGTCCATAGAATGTTCATGGTAAGAATACTAGAGTGGGTTGCCATTTCCTTCTCCAGGGGATCTTCCAAACCCAGGGACTGAACTCACATCTCTTCCATTACAGGCAGATTCTTTATCACTGAGCTACCTGGGAAACCCCATAGGAGATATATATATATATATATATATATATATATATAAGTAATCATTGGGTTATAGGGTATGTACACATCCAATTTTACTAGATATTGCCAAATTACTCTTCAAAGTAGTTGAGTTCAATTTGTATAAGAGTTCCAGTGGCTCCTCGTGAACTCTTTTTATTGTTAACCTACATCATCTTCATCAAGCGAATGGCTGTGAAATGGTATTTCATTATGGTTTTAATTTATTTGCATTTGTCCATTTACTAATATAAGGAGATCAGTAGTTTCATTATATATTTATTGGTCATTCAGGTTTCTTCTTCTGTGAATTGCTTTCTCCTTTGCATATTAGTTTTCATTCATTTTTTTCTATTGACATTTTTTTCTCGTTGAGTTTTGGAAAGATTTTTAATTAGCTCTCCATGCCACAATACTAATCTTTTCTTTACAAATATTTTTCTGAAGACTTGGAACTTTTCAATATTTGGAGGTTTTCTTTGCATATAAGTTATAAAATAATTAAATTTATCTACATATTCATTATTATTTGTACATTTTGTGTTCAGTTCAGTTCAGTTCAGTCGCTCAGTCATGTCCGACTCTTTGCGACCCCATGAATGGCAGCACGCCAGGCCTCCCTGTCCATCACCATCTCCCGGAGTTCACTCAGACTCACGTCCATCGAGTCCATGATGCCATCCAGCCATCTCATCCTCTGCCGTCCCCTTCTCCTCCTGCCCCCAATCCCTCCCAGCATCAGAGTCTTTTCCAATGAGTCAACTCTTCGCATGAGGTGGTCAAAGTACTGGAGCTTCAGCCTTAGCATCATTCCTTCTAAGAAATCTTTCCCCAAATTCAAGAAGTAGATATATTCTCTTTTATTTTCTTTTAAAATTTTTAAAGTTTCACTTTTTACATTTAGATCTTTAATAAACTTGGAATTGATTTTTGTGTCTTATATGAAGTAAGGATTCATTTTTCCCCATTGGGTAATCTATTATCATAGCACTTTTATTTAATTGTCTATAATTTTCCTCATAGAGAATCTTCAGTGTTTCCTCTCATGATATTTTATTTACATAGGCATCTATTTTGGATCATAATATCATATACATATTGTGTTTATTTCTATACCAGTATCATCCTGAATTTGTTACTACAGCTTCATCAGTTCAGTTCAGTTCAGTCACTCAGTCGTGTCCGACTCTTTGCGACCCCATGAATCGCAGCACGCCAGGCCTCCCTGTCCATCACCGTCTCCCGGAGTTCACTCAGACTCACGTCCATCAAGTTCGTGATGCCATCCAGCCATCTCATCCTCGGTCGTCCCCTTCGCCTCCTGTCCCCAATCCCTCCCAGCATCAGAGTCTTTTTCCAATGAGTCAACTCTTCACATGAGGTGGCCAAAGTACTGGAGCTTCAGCTTTAGCATCATTCCTTCCAAAGAACACCCAGGACTATCTCCTTCAAAATGGACTGGTTGGATCTCCTTGCAGTCCAAGGGACTCTCAAGAGTCTTCTCCAACACCACAGTTCAAAAGCATCAATTCTTCGGCGCTCAGCCTTCTTCACTGTCCAACTCCCACATCCATACATGACCACAGGAAAAACCATAGCCTTGACTAGAGCTTCATAGTAAGTTGATTTCTGATATGGGAGGTTAACTGAATTGAGTGCTTGTCCCTGGTGGCACAGTTGGTAAAGATCCACCTGGAATACAGGAGACACGGATTTGATCCCTGGGTTGGGAAGATCCCCTGGAGGAGGGCATGGTAACCCACACCAGTATTCTTACCCGGAGAATCCCCATGGACAGAGGAGCCTGGCGAGCTGCAGTTCCTGGAATTGCAAAGAGTTGGACGTGACTGAGTGACTAAGTACAGGGCACACACAGCACACCCATGCCCGTAGCATCTAACTTTGCAGCTCATTGCATCAAGAAGTTGAGCCTGGTTCTCAACCCTTTGAATCAGGACTGCTCTTGCTACTTGCTTTGGCTAATCAAATGCGTTGTAAGCGCTGGTGCACCAGTTCTAAACTTAGACCTCAGGAGACCCTGTATGCTTCTGTTGCCTCCTTTGGAATTCTTCCCTCACTGTGAGAATAAACTCACATAGTGTGCTGACAGATAAGAGAGCACATGATACAGGATAAAGTCAACTCACGTGGAGACCATCCTAGACCAGCCAGCGCCCAGCCAGCAAACCGGCTGCCCTTACAAAAGAGCTCAGCCATAATAGCCACATTTGACTTGAATCACCGGAAGTCTATAGCCAACCTGTACATTTATAAGCCAAAATAAATGCTTATTGTGTTCTGCCACTGAGGTTTTGTCATTGTGGGTTCTGCACCTTAATTGTGCTAAAAGATAACTGACATGTGCATCAAGTCTGGTGTTTTGTTCTGTTATTTAAAACCATCTTAGTTGATCATAGCCTTATGTGCGTCCCCATATAGAGTTTAAAACTGACTTATCAAATTCTGTGACCTGGTTTAACCCTTTAACATATAACTCAAGTTCTAGGATGGCATCCTTTGCAACACAGAGTCTTTTCCAAGATTTCACCTTAGATCATCACCAAAGGTGAATCTAACTGAACCATCCGTTGCTCCGTTTCTGATAAGTTCTTAATTTATTTGTATTTGCTTTTTCATATTATAATATTATCATAAGATTGTATCGGTGGTTCTGTTGCTAGGGCAACCAAATGTGATTCATGAGCTCTTAGCTTTAACTAAAACCTTAACTCTCTTTGGCTACACTCCGTATGCTTCCTTGATTCCCTTCTTTTGTGAGGTTGAAACAATGGAAGATATGCTGCGGCTCTGTCGGTGTCTTATGTTTCATATCCACTTGCTCCTCTACATTCATTAGCAGGTATTATATCATTCTCTAAATTTACTAATTTCCTTTTACTACTTGTCCTTGATAGATCCTCTTCTTCAGTATAATTTTTCACAGTTTATTCAACATATATTAATGGTCACCTATCATGTTGCTGGCACTGGGGTTATAAAAGTGAATAAGGCAGTTATGGCCCATATCCTTTCAGAGGTTACCAGGTTAGGAAGACAGGAATATAACAGAATAGCACAAAGTACTTTACCCGTGTGTGAAGTGCCATGTACAGGTTGATGGGTGGGGGCCTGATCTAATCTGCACCAGCGAAGATTTCAGTGAGGAATAAACTTGAAGCTTAGGCTGAAGAATAATTTGGAGTTAGCCAGAATTGTGAGAGAACATATCTGGCAGGGGTACAATGTGATGAAGCCTTGAGGTCTTAGGGAGGATGAGGAGTTGGAAAGGAGGCCAGCGTGACCTCTTGTAGATGTAGGAGGTTAGTGTATGAGGGTGAAAGGAGTTTGGGATGCACCTAGAGAAGTGGGAAGAGACAAAACTCACAGTGGACCTCACAGGGTTTCTGCCGCAGCTGTTTAGGAACTGCGTCATGAAGCTCTTAAATAGTGAAGTCATCCGAGAGAAGCTCGTTTCTCCTCATAGTCCATAGCCATGTAGAAGACAAGCTGTGTTAGAGATGTTCTGTGTGTGTCCCAGGCCCCCTCAGATCCAGGTCATGCCTCATCCCCTGCTGAGATGGGGAGAAACTTTCTGTCTCTGGGGTTGTCCTCACTCCATGGAAATCAGAAGTCAAGCCCACTCACTCTAGGGTATCACTCTTCATAGACGGTCTCTCTTGATCATCCTCCCTGGGACTTTAGTCGCTGTGATGGCACTGGGGTCCGTGCGTGTACACCAGATCTCTGGTTAAGAGCCCGTGGCTGGTATAAGAGTTACATCTTTACATGGAAATGACTTAATCTAGGATCTGGTCTGAGAAAAACTTGGTTTTCCTGTTTTCAGCTTTTTATTTCTTGTTATTCATTCTGGTTGTTTCTATCAGGTCCCCCCAATGTTCTCGCCTTTTAGGTCCTCCAACAATACACAAGCACCCAGGAAATACACTGTGTTGACGATGCATCTCAGGGTGGTAGGGTGTAGCCTAGTCAGGGATTTTTAGATCCCAGGTTTTAGAGCTGGGGTCCATGACAAAGGTTCATCGCTCCCCTGTTCCTATGACATGCAGACCGCTCTGAGTAGATGTGTTTAGCAGACATTTGTGGTTTTAGCTTGCCCATTCTTCTCTCTTGGTAACATCAGGAATTTGATTTCTGTTTAGGACCTTGATTCACTCCAAATAGATTTTGATCCTGATGGTGCTGCTGGTCAATAAGCTTTACATCCTTTAGCTATGGAGGGACCTGGAGTCTAATCTAGGTCAAACGAATTCCTCTCCAGGAACTGTGTTTACAGCAAGGGGGAAATGACTTGATCTGCTTCATTCCACTGGCAATTCACAAGAAATCGTGCCCATTAGAAGTTCCTGCTGCCTGAATCCCAAAACAGCTCTATTTCCTCTCCCACTACAGTTCCTTCCACCAAATCCCTCTGGTGCTTAAATTAGCCAGAGTAGTCAGCTTCTGTACTTTGCAACGGGTGAAAAGTGCAACTCACGATGTGCATTGGAGACTCCTTCTAAGGTGTGGGATTCTTCAGGTTCTCAAAAGCATCCATAATCCATACAAGGTTAAAAATCTTTCGATTAGATGATCATGTCTTTCCTTGAGATTTCAAGAGAGAATTGGATACATGCACCTTTGCAACTTAACAAATGCTTGAGTCACAGAACTGAAGCTCAAAATTGCGGACTTTCTGACATTCTTTTGCAAAGCATGATTTTTTTTTTTTTTTTTTGCAGAACGGGCCTTTAACTAGAAACTCATGAAATAATTTAGTTAGCCCCTCAATTAAAAGATTACCCCTGGGACTTCCTCTGCAGTCCAGTGTTTAAGACTCTGACCTTTCATTGCAGAAGGTGCGGGTTCCATCCCTGGTAGGGGAGCTAAGATCCCACATGTGATGTGATGTGGCAAGAAAAATAAATTAAAAAGTTATCTTATCTATAAAAAAGACTATACATTATTGATAAAAAGAGACTAGCCCTGTCTTTTCCTAAAGTGAGTTTTGCTTTCCAGTTAAAGGCTTCATTCCTTTCCCGCTACCCTGGCCCATTCCTCTCCTCACAAAAGCTCACATGAGTTTTTGTCTAGTCAAAAGATCTCTTTCTATGCATGGAGGAGTGATTCGTAGCTACAGGAGGATTAAGTTAAGTTTGGTCTCTAGGCCAGTATTCCTCCACGTTTCAAGCAGGATGACTGAAGGGGTGCAAAGTGGGCTGAGGAACCAGAGACTCTGTCCAGCTCACGAAAAACAAGGGTATTCTTTTCTGTTATTCTCTAGCTCTTGAAAAGTCAAGTTCACTGCTAAGTGCAAACTGAATGGTTCCTTATTACCATTCTAAAATGAGAGAACTTCAAAAGAAGGAGAAGAAATAGGCAAATGAAACCACTTTTGGGTCCAAACCACTAAAACCAGAGACAGTTCCAAGACACACCCAACTTTTATTCCCCTCCCAAACCACGTCCCTCTTTACCACCAAAAAATTATTTCAGCTTTATGCCAAGAACAACATTTCACATTTGGGATGACTGATTTAGTTATTACTATTTAATCACACACATGTGTGCACACACACACACATATGCTCTTTTACCAAGCTCCCCTTCTCTCTTTGCTTCCATATCATTTAAAATGGGAGTGAGTTCAGGAAGCAGAGTGTGTTTGTCTTGTCTGCTTCCCACAAGAATTCAATTGCCAGTGACAATGGTGCCATCATAATTTGGTTTTGCTTCCTCGAAGAAAATACAACTGGATGTCATAGCAGGCACAGTGAGAGCTGTGTTTGGACAAGGACTTAGAACGAGGAGAAAGCTCATTTTCAACAAAACTTACACTGGTCTCCAGTGGGAAGAGTTCAGGGCAGAGTAGTGGTCAACCACCACCATTTTACATGAATAGGGACCAAGGGCCACTGACTTTCAGAAAGAGAGCACGATGCCAGCAGTCATTTAGATTCCCTTGCCGTCTCTTCTAACTCAGAAGGTTAATCTTCAATTGTTTAAAAAATCTATTTCGCAGCTCATCAGAGTGTTATCCTTAATATAAATTTCTTATTAAAAAATTTACTGAGCACCCAGCCAGTGCCCAGCACTCCACTGGACGCCATTAGATAAAGGAGATGGAAGAGTATGGATTCTGGTTGGATGAGCAACAAGTTACCCAAGAAGCAATTTTCTTTATAACCTACATTAATACTAATGAAGCCAGTGATCACTTGCTGGGTAACCGGTATATTCTCAAAACTATACAAGGTGTTTGACATTCGTGAAATAGAATCCTCCTGGCAACAAGAGGATGCCAGCAAGGTGTTCTAGAGAAAACTTGCTGCCTCAGTGGAAAGCGGTGCAATGTTTAGTGTACACTCGTCCAGGTTATCGCATTCTGTTTCTTACAGGGGAGCTTTCATTGCCCTTAAGCTATTCCGCTACTCTGTAGGTTATAGATAACAGTTGTTGCTTAGTTGCTAAGTTGTGTCCGGCTCTTTGTGACCCCGTGAAATGTAGCTAGCCAGGCTCCTCTGTCCATGGGATTTCCCAGGCAAGAACACTGGCGCGGGTTGTCATTTCCATCTCCAGGGGATCTTCCCAACTCAGGGATCGAACCCACATCTCCTGTATTGGCAGGTAGATTCTTTACCACTGAGCCGCCAGGGAAGCCCTATCGATAACAGACAGCAATACAAACGATTCTCGTCTATAGGATACAAATATATACTGGTTCAATATAATTAAATTGGCTTCTCCAACTACTCTTCTTTCCCCCACTAGAAAAAGCCAGTTTCTGTTTGCAAACCTATTTCAGCATTCTTTTACATCATATAAATTCGTGCTACTTTTATTTCTCCTTTGAAATAATTTAACATTTATCTGTTAAAGACAATCTTTAGCATGTTCCTTTTATATCTGTATGAGAGTCATAATTTCATTTTTTTAAAAGATCCTCTAGAGAATGTAACGAACTCCATTGCACAGATGAAGAAATTGGGCCTCAGAGTGAAATGAGTTGCTCAGGACCACTAATCATCAAGTGACCTAGTCAAGGCTAACATCTGCTCTTTCTGACCCCCATAGCCTGTGTGCTTTCTTCTAATTATGCCCCTGCTCTGTGCCAGGCATATGCTAGGCATATGGGAATATTCTTTCAAGTCCTTCAGCTATTAATAGTCTCTTCTGCACTGGCACTATGTGCTTATAAAATATTCATGATATAATCTCCGTTTGCCCAGATGATAATCAAGGTACACACTAAAAAGAAGAAAAATGCATGATAAAGAAAGGGCAGTCAGGGAGTGGAAAGAGACCAGTGGAATTATTCTCAAAAGCTTTTAGGAAGTGATAGTTTCTCAATCTGCATTGTCTAAATGGAAGGGCCATTAAGAAGAAGGTTGCAAGTTAAAGCTGACACATTGGAAACTTACATCCTGAAGCCTCAAGTCCTGTCATTTAAGAAGCATGCAAGGAAACAGGATTATACCACTGCTTGCGCATTTGTTATCTAACTGTTAAAAAAAAAAAAATGTGGCCAGTGAAACAAAGCACCTATTCCAATCTCTTAAGCATTTGGATATATAACTATTTTGCATGAAATTTTCGTTGGCTTGAATTTACTTGGGTTTTGCTTAACACTGGCTATGATCAGCTCCTTTGTGTTTGTAGGCTAAACTCTAAACTTTGTATCATACATCTTTGATGTGGCCCCTACTCACTTTTCCTCTCTTCTGATATCCAACAGCATTTGTCTCTGCTGATATCTCCATCTCATCCCCCATCACGTACACACACACACACAAACAGACACACCCCCCATACACACATATATATGCCCCCTCACTATCTAGGTTTCTGAATCTCTGAGAGGCTTACGATTCCCCAGGACACCAGGCTTTGCAGCAGCTCAGCTTTGATTGAAGATAAACTTGTGACAGGGCCCTTCCAACTCGTTCCACCCTGGTGAACAACTAACCATCACTCAGCCCTCAGTTTAAATCATTTTCTGATCCTGGTTTGCAAAAATCAGTTTTCCCCTGAACATATGTCATCACCAGCATGTGCTTACAGATCCCCTGGTCGTGCCTATTTGTTTACACATTTGCTCCCAGGGTGCTCTGGTCTCTTGTCTCTCCTCTTTCCCACGCTGCCTGATGCATATTTGTGATCAGTAATTTAATGCGTCATGCACCCGTGGATGTGTGGATTCACCAACATGATAGCTAAAGCACTGGAAAGGATGGTAGAGATCAGAGCATTCAAACCCTCCTCTTCATTGCCGGGGAAACTGAGGCACAGACAAGTGCAATCTGCTCACATAGGCAGGTGAGGAGTGAATTATTAGAACCCAGGACTCCCTTATGAGTTCAGTGCTAATTCCAACACCCTCGCTGCTTTCTGGGGTGGAGAGAGGGTGGGAGGGAAAATTACCCTGAGAAAGAGGCCAGTTGGTGCTGTGTTTTGTTTCTGTGGTGCTTTCATAATTTCGGTAAAGATATTTTAAGCCAGAGCACTGGGGTGGTTCAGTGCTCATTACCCAACTTGGCATTTCCCTCCTGCGAGGAGAGTGGCTCAGAGCCTTATCATAGCCCTGTAACCACATCCCCTGCTGGGCCTAATGCTAAATCAACACAGTCAGCTAAAAACAAACACTCACAGGTGTGCAGCACATGGAGCGCGGGAGGGTGTTTATTCTAACACCAAGGATGGTGAGCTGGGTTTGGTGAAGTTGGGGAATAGACCGCAAATGGACATGGGCAACATCCCAAAGGATCTCCCAAGCCTGGGGTGCTGGGAGTATTGCCGATGGCTTCTGAGGACTCCAGTTGCCCCCTTGAAAATCAAGTCCCTTGGATGTAGAATCTAAAATATGACACAAATAAACTTATGAAACAGAAACAGACTCATAGACTTGGAAAACAAACTTACAGTTACCAAAGGGAAAAGTTGGCGGGAGTGGGGGAGGGATAAATTAGGAGTTTGGGACTGGATAAACAACACGGTCCTACTCTGGAGCACAGGGAACTGCATCCAATATCCTGTGACAAACCGTAGTGGAAAAGAATGTGAAAAAGAATATGTGTGTATACAGAGACTTGAATCACTCTGCTGTGCATCAGAAACTGACGCATCATTGTAAATCAACTATGCTTCGATTAAAAAGAAAAGAAAGTTCTGAGTTTCCTAATTATATGAAAAACACCCATCAGGCCCTTCTTAGAACTTCATGGGGCCTAGGGGAGGAGTCCAAACAAGGGTGACTGATATACATGACCCACTGGCATCCTGAGCTGCAGCACCTTATGGGAACTGGGGACCAGCAAAGGAGCTGAAGGGAACTCTCCTTCAGATAGATGTAAAGGAGGAACTCACAAACCCTCTCTCCAGCTTGCTGAGCAGATCCAACTCTGCCAGGAAGAAAAGCTTCTGGTCCTTTATTCCTGAAGCTGCCACAATGAACACCCCTGAGCCAGGTGACTAGGGAAGGGTGGGTAATGATAATTATCAATATGAAGCCGCCTGAGTGAGGCCCTTCTATGCCAGACTGCCTTAAGTGCTTCATAGGTGTTATGGGATTTAATCCTTGCCTCCGCTCTATGAGGCAGAAATCTTTAACAGTGTCCTCTCCGCTTTACGAATAAGGAAATGAGGGGACAAAGGGATAAATTAAATTGTTTAAGGCTATAGAGGTAGCAGGTCTGTGATGGAGCCACAATTCAGTTTTAGGCAGTTGGTTTCAGACCTTCGAGATATTGCCTCAGCTTTGGACTGCTGATCTGATAGTTCTCAAACTTAGCTGGATATTAGAACTTCCAATGGCAGGGAAGCCACCTCCAAAGATACTAATTTATGTGTTTTGGGATAGCCTGGTTATTTTATATATAAATATAAATAAATATATATATATAATATATATGGGCTTCCTGGTGGCTCAGAGGGTAAAGCGTCTGCCTACAATGCAGGAGACCTGGGTTCGATCCCTGGATTGGGAAGATCCCCTGGAGAAGGAAATGGCAACTCACTCCAGTACTCTTGCCTGGAGAATCCCATGGACGGAGAAGCCTGGTAGGCTACAGTCCATGGGGTTGCAAAGAATTGGACATGACTGAGCAACTTCACTTCACTATATAATGTATGCGTATATATGTGTGTCAGGGGGCTTCCCAGGTGGCATTAGTGGTAAAGAACCCGTCTGTCCATGAAGGAGATGCTGGAGATGCAGTTTTGATCCCTAGCTTGGGAAGATCCCCTGGAGGAGGGCATGGTTACCCGTTACAGTATTCTTGCCCGGAGAATCCCATGGACAGGGGAGCCTGGTGGGCTGCAGTCCGCGGGGTCGCAAAGAGCTGGACACGACTGAAGCGACTGAGCACACAGGCGTGTGTGTGTGTGTGTGTGTGTGTGTGTGCGTGTGTGTGTGTGTGTGTGTGCGTGTGTGTGTGTGTGTGGTGTGTTTAATATACATATGTGTGTGTGTGTTTGTGCATCTGTGTTGTAATCTGATTAGCCTTGGGCACTAAAGAGTGCAGCTGGCATAGGCAGGAATTCCCACCACGTAATCTGAAGTCAGTATTAAGGAGGAATGGGCAGGCAGCGCTGGAAGCCCAGCCAAGGAAGGCCTGGCACAGGTGTGGCACTATGACTAAGGCCAAGGAAGAATGCCAGCAAGAAGGCAGAGGTGGCTAAAAGGAGTACTAGAGAGACAAGAAAGCCATCAGGGGCCTATTTCCCCGTTTGCCAGGGCTGGGCCCTGGAGACGCGCCAAGAGAGAAAATGAGGAGGGGCTGGCCACCTTCACTGCAGCACAGATGGTTCCTGGAACTCACCAGCACTATGGAGAATTGGAGTTCCCGGAAAGGTGTTTTAAGAGAGAGACTTGCCCTGTAAA
Organism: Capra hircus; assembly: GCF_001704415.2. Classification (NCBI taxonomy): domain Eukaryota; kingdom Metazoa; phylum Chordata; class Mammalia; order Artiodactyla; family Bovidae; genus Capra; species Capra hircus. Next base: position 45,605,040 of record NC_030812.1, on the reverse strand, counting down.
TCACATCTGTTGGAGCTACCAGGGGGATATTTAGAAATCTGACGTGCAAATTGCAGGAATCTACTGAAACCAGAGACTGAGGGCTTGGGATGTGAGTGCTGGAAAGGGAGGGAGTCCCCCGCCCTTCAGTGACTGGTCTGGAGTCAGCCTGAATTCATTGCAAGTTATGTCTTCTTGTGCCTGTAGGGGTTGCTTACCTTTGAAATATGTATTTTAAAATGATGAAATTCATGTCTCTTAAGGACAAATTAAAATGTCTTAAAATAGAAAAAAATCACTCACAATTTTATCACCTAGATGTAACAATTATTATTTAGAATATTCCTTTATGCTGTTTTCCCTGGACATAATTTTTTCAACACAATGGTAATCATCATGTCTGTGCAACATGACAGTCTGCTTTTTCACTTCACATAAGGCTGTTTATTCTTTGAATCAATCCCTTTAATTCCTTCATAATAATTATACTAACAGTGGTCAGTTATTACTGGGTTTCTGAAATTGAATAATCTATGCAATCATTCTCTGGAGCGAAAATTTGCCTGAACATCTACTGTTGCTAAGAACTGTTTTTATTTGTACTTATTTAAATAGATGAAGCCTAGAACCGGTGATAAACTTCTTTGCTACTTGCACGATACTCATGAAATCAAAGCAATTTTATATTTTAGAAACAAAACTACAAAACCAATAAATGAAAAAATATTAACTAAACATGACAGACACCGTTGTGTGAGTCTGTCTGTGGTTCAGTGCTAGGATACAAGCACCACTCCCTCTTGGCACCTATAGGACTTAGAGCTAGGGGATTCCTTGGTTTGTCCACCACTTTCCTCTGTTCTGAACTCAGGACCTTCATGCACACAGCCCACAGGCACCATGGGCCTTTATTTGGCATGGATGTTCCCTTATATCTATCCTAATCTCCATTTCTCCTCCCTAGCTCATGACAATTCAAGTAATACCACTTGTTGCCAGTGTATTGATATCTATAAATGCAGATTCCAAGTTGAGGCCTAAAATCAAATCCAGATGGGTCTTTCAGCTAACCTAGAATATGGCTATATTAGTTTCAAGTTATGATTGAAAGGTAAACACAAACGTAAAAATGTTTCCTAGCGAATTCTACATCAAGGGGACTCATCATCAAACCCTAGCATTTTGAGAAAAAGTGAAAGTGAAGTCGCTCAGTCGTGTCCGACTCTGTGACCCCGTGGACTGTAGCCCACCAAGCTCCTCCATCCATGGGATTCTCCAGGCAAGAATACTGGAGTGGGTTGCATAGGTTATTTATTGAGCACCTCCCTCACTTGTGTGAGGTGACTTATCTAGAACCACTCACTCTAACAACATTTAATTCCCATTTCACAGATGAGGTCATTGAGGTTTGACAGGGTTATGAAACCTGCTGAAGGACATGGTGGAGCTATAGTTCTAACCTTGGTCTCTGTCATTTCATGGACTGTTCCCCAGACCATGATTACACATGGCCGTCGGCAATTTTTTATATAGAGTGTTCTTTTCCCATCTGGGGTTTATATTGCCAAGGACCAAGGCTAGAGATAAATAATTGTTTTTTCTATTAGAGAGAATGTAGCATGTGTCGTCTGTGATGTGTTTATTTAGCTCTAAAACTAACCTGACAAGGATGAACCCTTTAAGATATTGCAGGAAATTTGGCAATAGCATAGGTGGTTAGCAGCAGCTTGCCAGCTATTAAATGGTTCTGAATATATGAAGACTTGTAATTTCCTTCTCAGAAGGGCTTTGCCAAAGAGACTAAGCCACGTGTCAAAATCCCTGAACGCACTTTGGCACATGCAGAAGCTCTGTTGGTGCAAATGGATTCTTGAGACCAATCAGACGAGCTTGCTATTTCATCTTTTGGCCCCAAACCATAAACTGGCACAAATAACACTACCCCTGCCATGCACCAAAGTTCAGAATAATAAATCAGCCAGCCTGTAATTATATTGGGAGAGCCAGCTTTCTCTTCTCAGTGAGCAGATTGATGTATCTGTTTAGACTGGATGTCTCAGGGCTCCCTGGGAACCTGGGCTGACTTCCTAGTGCCCAGGCAGGCACTGCCCCAGATCTGTGTGTATACAGGTGAGTTCCCACTGGGCAGGTCTGCTGGGACCAAACTGGTTTCTAAACCTGTTTGCCTTCTCCCAAGGTCCATAGTTGTCAAAAGCAAAACAAAGTAAAGGACCAGGGGTGGCGGGAAGGCAAAAGCTCATCCATCAGGCTGTGGAAGCAGAAGACGGAAAGCCTTCCTTAGATGCTTGATCCTAGGTCCTTGTTTTGCCTTGGTTCGAAGTACTTTTAAAAATGATCATGTGTGCCAAATTGCTTCTGTTGTGTCTGATTCTTTGAGACGCTATAGACTGTAGCCTGCCAGGCTCCTCTGTCCATGAGATTTTCCAGACAAGAATACCAGAGTGGGTTGTCATTTCCTTCTCTAGGGGATCTTCCCAATCCAAGGATGGAACCTGTGTCTCTTATGTCTCTTGCATTGGCAAGCAGGTTCATTACCATTAGAGCCACCATAGGCTAAAAAAAAAAAAAAAAAGACAGAAAGAATTATAGTAATATTTTAATGAGAGGATGATGGGTGAGTGAAAGGAAGAAGTGAAAGTCGCTCAGTTGAGTCTGACTCTTCACAATCCCATGGACTATATTCAGTCCATGGAATTCTCCAGGCCAGAATACTGGAGTGGGTAGCCTCTCCCTTCTCCAGGGGATTTTCCTAACCCAGGGATCAAACCCAGGTCTCCTGCATTACAGATGGATTCTTTACCAACTGATCCACAAGGAAAGCCCAAGAATATTGGAGTGGGTAGCCAATCCCTTCTCCAGTGGGTCTTTCCGATCCAGAAATTGAATTGGGGCCTCCAGCATTGCAGGTCGATTCTTTACCAAGAAGGATACTCCTAAATCCTGCAATAAAAATCTGCAGGTCAATCAGATTAGTACTTGAATGTATCCTTCCCTGCAGCATCAAGCTTGATCAATACTTTATCGATACTTTCTGAGACATTTGCCCATGGGTGTGAAGGATTCCCCTATGGATATGTTCCCTGCCTGATTCCTGAGTGGCTTAATTTGGCCCTACATGTCTGACTCACATGTCTTCCCCACATTAAATTAGATGGTTTATTTTCTGAGCTCGAGTTGGTGTTTTGTCTCCGTGGCTGTATTTCTTTACTTTTGTGGTTTTCTCTGCTGGGAATCCTCTCTGGCTCCTCACATGCCTGGGGCCTTTTTAGTTGCTCAGACCTTGGTTCCAATTTTCCCTTCTCCAAGAGGCCTTTCCTCAGTTCCCGCCACTCCTAGCCACTGTCACATGTCTTTGTTTAACACTCCACGCACTCTATAATTATCCCATTCATCTGTTTCCTTGTTTGTCTCTCCCCACCACCCATGGATAGATCTTGTCCTGTTTTCCATCGTATCCCCGGTGCTTATGACAATATCAAGCACACAGTGAGCATGGGTGAGATACTTCCAGTTACGGAATGAGCCCTCATGAAGCATTGACCATGTGTCAGACACCATCCTGAGAGCTTTATAAATATTAAACTCATTGAATCCTCACAACAAGCCTACGAGGGAGATTGTAAGTATTGCAGGATTTGAACATCGGCAGTCTGACTCCAATGCACGTGCTCTGAAAATCTACTTCCTCTCTAACATTTTAGCTGTAGAAGTGAATGGGCGTCTGTCATCACTAATATTGAAAGATTCCTAGGTTCATTATAAGCCCTAAGTCCAATAAACAGATATCATGATCCTAAAAATAGGATCCTAAAAATGGGATCCTAAAAATAGTTTTTAAATGTATGCCAGGTAGCATACAAGGTTCAGAGTCACTAGGTTTTGGACGTCACTGTCCTTGGGGATGATGAGTGAGTGAAAGGAGTGAAAGAACACAGCCTTATTGTTAGTTCTTGACTCTCTGGGGATAACCCTGTAGCCTCTGGTAGAGAAACAAGAGGTTACGTTCTGGAATGACACTGATACCGTAAGAAGCAAGTATTTTTTCTCTTTCAGCTGCCACAGCTTCCCTGGTGGCTCAGACAGTAAAGAATTTACCTGAAATGCAGAAGACTGGAGTTCGATCCCTGGGTCAGAAAGATCCCTGGGAGAAGGGAATGGCAGCCCACTCCAGGATTCTTGCCTGCAGAATCCCATGGACAGAGGAGTCTGGTGGGCTATAGACCAAGGGTTGCAAAGAGTCAGACACGACTGAGCAACTAACACTTTCACTTTGCTGTAGCCGCCGAAGGATTGATCAAGTGGCTGGAGGTTGCAGGGAGACACCACTGTTTAAGAATCCATGCTCAATGTTATGTGGCAGCCTGGATTGGAGGGGAATTGGGGGAAGAATGAACACATATATATGTATAACTGAATCCCTTTGTTGTTCACCTGAAACTATCACAACATTGTTTGTTAATTGGCTATGCTGCTGCTGCTGCTGCTGCTGCTGCTGCTAAGTCGCTTCAGTCGTGTCCGACTCTGTGCAACCACATAGACGGCAGCCCACCAGACTCCCCTGTCCCTGGGATTCTCCAGGCAAGAACACTGGAGTGGGTTGCCATTGCCTTCTCCAATGCATGAAAGCAAAAAGTGAAAGTGAAGTCGCTCAGTCGTGTCCGACTGGTAGCGACCCCATGGACTGCAGCCTACCAGGCTCCTCCATCCATGGGATTTTCCAGGCAAGAGTACTGGAGTGGGGTGCCATTGCCTTCCCTGATACAAAATAAAAAGTGAAAAAAAAAGAATCTTGATGGGTTTTATAATTTGAGTATTTTGAAATGTAGTATTATTCCGGGAGCTTTATCTCATATATTTTGGTTGATTGGTTTGCTTAAATTGATCCATTTTAAATCTATATAATAAATGTGTATGCACTTAGTTTTTAAAATCAATATACTTGGTTTGCATGCACACTTGTAAAGTTCTCAGAAATCTTGGAGACACAGAAGGCTTTACAACTTTTTTAAAGGATTTCCCATTTCTCCTCTTATTTTATGTCAAAACCCCACCGAAGGAGGCAGAATAAGTTATTTCCTCCAGTGTGGTTGACTCACAGGTCACTCTTCTGAATGCTGTGTTTTCTTCCTGCTTCTGTGGCTGTTCTCCTCTGCATCTTCCAACCATGAAATGTTGGCACGACCTACGACTCAGCCTCTGGGCGTCTGCTTTCCTTTACACTGGTCTCCCTGGTGGCCTCATTTGTTCCCTTGACTTTAAGTACCATGTTGATGCTAATGATGTTCAAATGTCCGTTTCCAGCTCTGTTCTGTCTCTGTGACATCTCTGTTAGCCTATTTGACACCTCCATTTGGTTGTCTCATGGGTATTTCAAACTTAAGTTCCCCAGACTGGGGTTTCCAAAGTTCTTCCTTTCCGCCTTCCCCATCTCAGCAAAAGACCTCTCCATGTTGCTAATAGCTAGGCCAAAGACCTGGGGCCATCCCTGACCCACTATCTCTGACACTCCCCATCTGATCTGTCATAAATTCTGTGTCTACTTTACAAATATAGTGTGTCCAAGATCTGGCCTTTTTTTTTTTGACATTCTGCCATTGCCACCCTGGGCCAGACCACTGTCCGCTTTTGCCTGGTTAGCTACAACAACTTCTTAGCAGGCCTCCTGTTTCTTCTTTGCTGCCCTTTGGTCTCTTCTCAGCATGGTGGCCAGAGTGATTCTGTTGTCAGATTCTGACCCTTCTGCACCCCAAATGCTCCAAGGACGTTCCCCGTCACTTAAAGCCCATGCCCCTCAGTCACTTCCACCACCGCCATGCTCTGGCTCCCTTCCCTCTGATGAATCCCCGACTGCTTCCCACCCACTCCTCCTTGCCACCCCGTCCACTTTCCCCACTTCAGGTCCTTTGTACTTGCTCTCCTCTCTGCCTAGAGTGCCCTCCCCCAGTCCCGCAGATTTCTGTGGTTTTCCCCTCGCTTCCTTTAGGTCTTTATTCAAATGTTACTTTCATGACACTCCTTAACCACCCGATTTAAAATTGCTGAGTAACCCTGGCCCTCCCCACCCCTCCTTCCATGCTTCTTCTTAACGCCTAGATCACTATGTAGCCTTCTACAAGTGTTATCATAAACCTTATTTCCTACCTGATGTAAACATAGAGATCATAATGGTCATGATGTTATCAAGTTGTTGTGAGGATTAAACAAGGTGGTGCTTGACTCAGAGGGAGCTCCTGGCATGTGTTCACATCCTTATATTTTGCACACCATAGTACTCAGCTCAGTGTCTTTTTTTTTTTTAAAGTATAGTTGATTTACAATGCTGTGTTAATTTCTGCTGTACAGCAAAGTGATTCAATATACATATGTATTCTTTTCCATTATGCTTTATCTCTGGATATTGAATGTATTCCCTGTGCTATACAGTAGGACCTTTTTGTTTATCTATCTTGTATATAGTAGTTTGCATCTGCTAATCCCAAACTCCCAATCCATCTCTTCCCCATCCTCTTGGCAAGCGAAGATCTGTTCTGTATGTCTGTGAGTCTATTTCTGCTTTGTAGACAGGTTCATTTGTGCCATATGTTAGATTAAACATGTCAGTGATATCATATGATAATTCTCTTTATCCAGACTTATTTCATTTAGTGTGATAATCTCTAGTTACATCATGTTCCTGCAGGTGGCGGTATTTTGTTCCTTTCTATGGCTGAGTAGTATTCCACTGTGTGTTATGTACCATTTCTTCTTTATCCGCTCATCTGCTGATAGACATTGAGGTGGTTTCCATGTCTCGGCTGTTGTGAACAGTTCTGCTATGAACATAGCGGTGCACGTACCATTTTGAATTATAGTTTTGTCTGGGTATATTCCCAGGAATGGGATTGCTCCATCATATGGTAATCCTATTTTCAGTTTTCTGAGGAATATCCAGGCTGTTCTCCATAGTGGCTGTCCAACGTACATTCCCACCAACAGTGTAGGAGGGTTCCCTTTTCTCTACATTCTCTCTAGCATTTGCTATCTGTAGACTTTGTCATGATAACCATTCTAACTGATGTGAGGTGGTACCTCACTGTAGTTTTGATTATTTCTCTAATTATTTCAGCTCAGTGTCTTAGTGCAGTAATGCTCAATACATTGCTTTCATTTATTTTATTTTTCAATATAAAATTATTTATTTTAATTGGAGACTAATTACTTTACAATATTGTAGTGGTTAATGTATGGCAATACATTGCTTTTAAACAAGTGAAAGACTTGAGTTGTTGGTCAGCATTTCCATACTTGAGTTTTTTCTGGAGAATATTGGTGAGGGATGGATAGAATGACACCAAGATGATGCTTGAACACAACCCCTGACTGTTGTAGCTACTCAGTGAGGTCTTGCTTTAGCAGTGATCTGAATCAGTCTGACTTCAGTAAAGGTTCTGAAAAATAGGAAGGGTTGCCCCAAAGAGAAAGCTGTTCCAAAGAGTGTGACCTTTAACATGTACTCCAGAATAATGCCTTCTGCAGCTTTGATGCAATTAGATGTGTTTCATTAATCGTGTTTTCTGAGCTAAGTAATTTGAAGAACATGTTCCCTTCTATCTCATTGTCATGTTTGTATCAGTTCTTCCACAAATTAATCTGAATAAAAGCAACTTCCCCTCAGTGGTAAGTTAAAATAAGCCAGCATCCACATGATTATTACCTCACTGTGCTTTTATGCACATTCCATGGTGCTTTTTAATTATATATAATTACCAAGGAACAAGGAGTAAAATCTGTTTAATCTAAAATGAAACACGCTAAATAGATAATGTTTCCAGTTCCTGTTTTTTTTTTTTTAAGTATCTCTCTAACTCAGGGAGACCAGGTTCAAGAGTGTAGACCCAGAGCTTACAGAAAGTGCAGCCTTCATGGTTAAATGTTATTTATTTCATGGGTGTGCTATTACTTTTTTTAAATTGTCATGCAACTTGGCGACTCAAGTAGTGACATCTGGGGTGCAATTATTTTAAATGCCAATTTTTTTTCACCTTATAAAATAATTGCAATTAACTGCAAACAAGAGTGAAACTTGAGGGTAGCATATGGTGACTTCGAAATAACAGTATGTTTTTACTTCAGTTTTCAATGTGTATATTTTTAAGGATGAGCAATTTGATTAAAGCTTGGTACATCGATCATTTTTAAATGTATGGTCAAGAGGTGCCATAGGTCAGTAGTTAGATCTCAGGCCTGGAGACAGACTTCCTGTTCCTGAAGCTCGTTCTACCTTCTGCGTTAGTTATACAGTTTACATAACTTCTCTGAACCTCTGTCTCTTTATCTGTGCCTCAGGGATACAACACTAGCCATCTTGAAGGTGTGTTATGAGAATTAAATGAGGATATATAAAGTGGTAAGAATTGTGACCCCCATGGACTGTAGCCTGCCAGGCTCCTCTGTCCATGGGGATTCTCCAGGCAAGAATACTGGGGTGGGTTGCCATTCCCTCCTCCAATGAATCTTTCCAACCCAGAGATAGAATCCAGGTCTTCTGCATTGCAGGGGGATTCTTTACCATCTGAGTCACCAGGGATGCTCACAAAACACTCAGTGGTAGTTAATTATTATTATCAGGATTGGCAAGATTAGCTTAACAAATAACTGCAAAATCCCAGTGTCTTCTAATAACAAAGATTTATTTCGTGCTTAGGCTACATGTGTCTCATGGAGTAGCCATCATCTCAACTGCTGCCAGTTACTGTGGCAGTAAGGAAGATAATTCTGGAGGGTCTTGCCCCAACAATGAAATGTTCCAGGCTGGAAGTGCTACTGTCTCTTCTGCTTCTAACTCAGGCCTGAATTAGTCACCTGGCCACACTTGACCACCTAGAAACCAGGACCTGACATGCTGTATCACATGTCCAGAAGGCAGAGGGCAGGGATTTTGGGCAGACAGCACTTAGGACATCCACAGACTCTATTGATATGCTTCTATAGTGAAAGGGTTTGGTGCTCTCAGTCTGAGTGGCCTTAACCTTTTTGGTCTCTGTCACCATGAGTTAAGGCAAGCTGCAGGATTCCAGGTAGGGCTTTAAGAGGATAGAGCATGGGGGTGTCTTGGAGAACAGCAGGCTGAGAAGAAGGCTCTGTTTAACTTTTGCATGTCAATCCAAGCCACTGAACCATCTACAATGTAAATGACTTATCAATGTTCTCCATTAAAAACAAAAAGACCAGTTCTGACACTTTAAACATGTCAGGTCAAAGGCAGCACTGGAAATACTGTTGATACCTTCCCCTCATTGAGGTCCACCTCCTCTATTCAAAGCTTTGCATGGTTTCCTGAAGCATGGTAGATGTGGTTTTCTTCAGACATCCCTAGGCCTACATTTGTGTATTTGCCTTGAAGTCTTGTAGGGCCATCCACATGCTAAAAATAAATGACTTACAGTTAGCTCTTGATTCTCTAGGCAAATTGCTGGTGATCTTGAACAACGTGTACTTGCCTTTGATTAGACTTCTGTTCTGTCGCCAGGATCCCTACCCCTCACCCTTCCAATCCTCCTGAGGCTCCTTATAACATAGGAAGCATCACCCATTTTATTGTGTTCTGGTCTCTATTCAGTCATCTGCCAGATGGACTGGGCTCCTGTTTGAGGGTGTAGGTTTTGGTCTCTTTTTCATCTCCGAATACTTTAATAATCTACTCTGGACTTTCCTGTTGCTATAGCATTGATGGAGAAGAGAGCAGCACAGATTAGATTTCAGAAGTTAAGACTGGTTTAGGAAAGGGAGATCAAGGTGGATTCCTTTTCCTACAAGAATACTACTGAAGGAAAAGTCACAGTCATTGTCACTCCCAGCCTCCACCTACCATGATAATACATAGCTCCATGCCTTTCCTTATACCATCTCCCAACCAACTGGCATGGGCTCTGGAGGCAGAAATATCTGCATTCAAATTGTAAGACTAATACTCATTATTGCTGTAGGGCTTAGGGGAAATTATCCAGCTCCTCTGACCTTCAGTTTCTTCATCTGTAAAGTAAGGTTTAGTAACATAATGTGAAGGGCTGTTTGACAATTAGAAAATACATGTCAGTTCTTGCCCTAGTCCCTGGCATAAAAAGATTCTAAATTAATCCTGGCTGTTAGTTAAAGCCTAGATTTGCTTTTATTTCTTCTAGGAACTCTATCCAGACTACTTCAAATCCTTCTAGACAGTGTGCATGCATGTACGCTAAGTCACTTCAGTCATGTTCAACTCTTTGTGACCCTATGGTCTATAGCTCACCAGGCGCCTCTGTCCACGGGATGCTCCAGGCAAGAATACTGGAGTGGGTTGCCAGGCCCTCCTCCAGGCTGATCTTCCCAACCCAGGGACTAAACGTGTGTCTCTTATGTCTCCTGCATTGGCAAGTGGGTTCTTTACCACTTGCGCCACCTGGGAAGCCCTTTAGACGATGTATTGGTCTTATATACCGATTAGATTGGACTAAATTCTTATGACCAATAGGCCCAAAGTATATTATTAGCTTAAATGTAGTAGAGGCTTTTTTAAAAATTATTTTTATATTTTGGCCACCTTGCACAGCATGCAGGACCCTAGATCCTGACCAAGGGTGGAAGCTGTGCCCCCTGCAGTGGACGTCTTAACACTGGACCACCAGGGAAGCCCCTGTGGTAGAGGTTTATTTCACCTATTATATTCCAGGGGAAAAGCTCCAGGCTGTGGATGAGGGGAGGTGGGAGGGAATCATCTCCTCCCCGCCCAGTCATCTAGGAACTCAAGGTGATGCCACTCTGCTGGCCTCAGTACAGAGGCTTCAATGTCACTCTGCTGCTGCTGCTGCCAAGTCGCTTTAGTCGTGTCCGACTCTGTGTGAACCATAGACAGCAGCCCACCAGGCTCCCCCTTCCCTGGGATTCTCTAGGCAAGAACACTGGAGTGGGTTGCCATTTCCTTCTCCAATGCATGAAAGTGAAAAGTGAAAGTGAAGTCGCTCAGTCTTCTCTGACTCTCTGCGACCCCATGGACTGCAGCCTACCAGGCTCCTCTGTCCATGGGATTTTCCAGGCAAGGGTACTGGAGTGGGGTGCCATTGCCTTCTCCCCAATGTCACTCTAGTCACTGTCTTTATCATTGTGCCCCAAGGCAAGGGGAGAAACATGGAAGGGCAAATGTGAGATATTATATGACCCAAGCATCCCAACCGTGTCATGGAGAAATTCATCACTACAGGTTACTGCAAGGGAGGATGGGAAATGAGCTTAGTTTAGCTTCCAGATACCCTACTGCTAAGAGGCAATCATCTCCCTATCTCAGATTCAGACCCTTGTCAATGCGTTAGGAGTATCTTTTCAAAGGTGCTATTGATTGCTTGAATTACAGACCTTGTTTTAAACTTAATCTACAAAGTTATGTTTATGCATTGTTAAAGCCATCCTAAGAATACCTCTTGAATTGACAGCACTCCTAAATGAATAGGAGTATATTCTTTGGGTAAATATCTCCGAGCTGGTCTCCACTGAATCTGAATGCAACTCCTTAGTTACTTCTGAGCAAAACAAAATCAAGTTTTAACAGGCTGGGTTAGGGATTATGTGTCTTGGACAATTCATTCTTTGCAATGATTCAAACAAAGCCAATAACAACAAAAGCACTGAGCATTTTCCAGTGATATGTAGATTCCATTAGCAATACCATTTCTAAAGTTATTCATTATAATTATTTACTGAAACATTATAGAGTCCATTAGGTTCTCTGTATTATGTTTCAATGGTTTTTTACAAATTGCAGATTCACATGTATCATTTTCCTGATAATAAATAGCATTTATGAAAAAAAGTATGGTGGATACATCATAATTTTGTAGGGCTTCAGGGCAGAAAAAAATCTGCTGTTATTATTATTTTTTTAATCTCTAGTTTTAACCTAACAGTCTAAAAAAAACACAACATATTTGGATTGGTAAGACACTTTTCTTACCTTAGTTGCTATTGCTTTTTCATTTGGCTGCATCAGGTCTTAACTGTGTCATACAGGATCTTTCATTTCAGTGCAGGAGCTCTCTAGTTGTGGCATGTGGGCTCAGTTGCTCCAAAGCACGTGGGATCTTAGTTCCCCAACCAGAGATCAAACCCATGTCCCCTGCATCATAAGGTGGATTTTTAACCAGTGGACCACCAGGGTAGTCCCTTACCTTAGTTATGATAGGAAGTTTGCAAACAGGAGCCAAGCCAAATATAGGAGGCAGATCTCTAGATTGGGTATAAATTACGAAAAAGTGAAACAAAATATTTTAAAAGGCACATGTGCCAACTGGCTTTTTTTTTCCCCTACTCCTTTGATGTCAACCAGACTTGACTCTGCAAAGCATGTTTTTGCTTTGCCAGCTGCTTTCAGGTTCAGCTCAGTAGATTGCATGTGCTAAAAACAAGAAGATAGGAGGAGGTTTAGTAATGGGACGTCCTTTGTTCCATTTGGCTCCTGTCCTTGAATCACCCGAGCAAAGCTTCACCTCCTCAGTTACATTTCATTCCCGGAGAAGCAGTTGGATCCAGGAGACGATTTTCTTAATGGTTAGAATCAGCCTCCTCACATCCCTCTGAGAAGTCAGCAGCTGATGGGTGAAGCCCTTTCTTTACAGGTCTGGGTCCCAGGTTCATAGAACCCACCCTCCAACCTGAGGGAAACCAGCACCAGCCTAACAGCTGGCCCTTTTTTTCCCATATTGTAGTATGCTGCTGCTGCTGCTGAGTCACTTCAGTCATGTCCGACTCTGTGCGACCCCATAGATGGAAGCCCACCAGGCTCCCCCATCCCTGGGATTCTCCAGGCAAGAACACTGGAGTGGGGTGCCATTGCCTTCTCCGATACTGTAGTATAGTAGACTTATAATACTGTGTTCATTTCAGGTGTACTGCATAGTGAGTCAGTATTTTGGCAGTTATATTCTATTATCTGTTATTATAAGATAATGAGTCTAATGCCCTTTCTAAGGCATTTGAATCTCAGCTCCATGGCACCCCACCACTAAGTTTTAATAGTTCCAACATCTTTCCTTTGCTCCTCCAGGTCTAGGATTGGTAGCTGCTTCCTGCTGCTGCTGCCTCCACGATAGCATTCTCTTTTCCTTTTCAGTGGGTGTTTCAGTACCAAGTTAACAACTTTTTGTATTGTCTTCTCTCTGTTGAAATAACTGGCATCATTTCTATCTCCTGACTGGATCTCAATTGATGCCATACTTGAAGTTCTTCTTTTCAACAAGCAAGGCCACCAGAATGCTATAGATTTGAGTCACATCATCTCCCCTGAAGATTTGGATTTTTGATGGTTCAGTTTAATGATATGCTCTTTTAGAAGCATATACTAAAGTTATACTAGAAGTATATACTATATGCTAGAAGTCATAGTTAACAATTCAGGGAGATTTGCTTTTGCATCTGGTATTTGGATGAGGCCTTGAGAATGAATGGATTTTTTTGGGATAAGTTTTGCCACTGATTCTATTATCTTGGAGCCAGATATTTCTCTGTGCCTCATTTTCCCCTAGCTGTGCTAAGGAAAAATAGGGCCTGCCACCTAGTGACCTTTACAATGCCTTTACACAGGTGAACTATAGATCATATTGTCATATGGCTGGGGACAAAATGACTTATAGATGGGGACTTTTCTTCTTCCGCTGCTGCTGCTAAGTCATGTCAATCATGTCTGACTCTGTGCAACCCCATGGACGGCAGCCCACCAGGCTCCCCACCCTCATCCCTGGGATTCTCCAGGCAAGAACACTGGAGTGGGTTGCCATTTCCTTCTCCAATGCGTGAAAGTGAAAAGTGAAAGTGAAGTCGCTCAGTCATGTCCAACTCGTAACGACCCCATGGACTGCAGCCTACCATGCTCCTCCGTCCATGGGATTTTCCAGGCAAGAGTACTGGAGTGGGTCACCAGTGCCTTCTCCGGGGGACTCTCCTGAAGTGCTGACATTTGCAAATGTTTGGGACAGGTTCCTAAAATACTAAACTTACTTCCTGGAATTCTTAAGCAGGTATGCTTAGCATATTTAGAATTTTTTTTAATTAGCTCAGGTTCATAAACATTATCCTTAGTGGTCATATTGCATTAGGATACATTTTTCTCCTTTTCTCAGTAAGTGGAGGTATGTTTCCCCACAAACAAAATTGCCCCAAATTAGTGGTGGTGCTGGTGGTAAAGAACCTGCCTGCAAATGTAGAAGATGGAAGAGAAATGGATTCGATCTCTGGGTTAGGAAGACCAGCTAGGGAAGGGCATAATAACCCACTCCAGTATTCTTGCCTAGAGAATTCCATGGACAGAGGAGCCTGGCAGGCTATAGTTCATAGGACTGCAAAGAGTTGGACATGACTGAAGCAACTTAGCAGGCAGCAACTATAATAAAGATGGAGGGAACAAGACAATTGCAACTATGGCTAACTGTTGCTGAACTTTTACTAAATGCTAGGTGCCTTTTAGGTCCTTTATACACATTGTCTCATTTAAGCCTCCAACAGCCCTACAAAGGAGGTCCTGTGATTTTTCCCTTGTCTCATTTAAGCCTCCAACAGCCCTACAAAGGAGGTCCTGTGATTTTTCCCTTCTTACTAATGAGTAGATTAGGGACAGATAGAATTAATGTGCAAGATTCCACAGACAGTATTAACAGAGCCAGAAGTGAAGTCTGTATGACTCCAAAAGCCACCCTCTACTTCTCTATGTTTTTATGGGTTTTGTTTATTTGTTTTTACTTCTTACAGTTATGTATGAAATAAATTCAGGACCAACTATGTGAAAGTCACTGTGCTCACGACTCATACCAACATGAGGAAGATATAGCCTTGCCTTTAAGGAATTTGCAATCCGGGTGGCTCAGTGGTAAAGAATCCACCTGCCAAGCAGAAGCTATGGGTTTGATCCCTGGGTTGGGAAGATCCATGGAGAAGGAATGGCAACCCCCTCTCGTATTCTTGCCTGGGAAATCCCATGGGTAGAGACGCCTGGTGAGCTACAGTCCATAGGGTCACAAAGAGTAGGACACAACTTTGCAACTAAACAACAACAACTGCTATATGTGAGAACCTTGAAGGTGTTAGATTGAGGATAAATGGGTGAGACGTTAGCACCTAAAACATTGAAGGAAAATAAGAACTTCAAAGCGGCTCATACCAGGCCTGAGTCTGAGGGCTTTAAATCTTCACAGCTACCCTAGGAAGCAAGCATGGTCATTATCTCCTTTGACAGTGGGAAACGTGAAGCACAGAGAGGTTCAGTAACTTACCTAGGGTCACTCAGCTAATATGCGGCTCAACTGGGATTTGAACCCCATCTGTCTTGCTCTACAGTCTGCTGGTCTTGATCACTATTATACAATGCCTTAAAAAAAAAAAAAAGACTGTAAAGAAAGGGTAAAGTCAACCCTCTCTGAAGTTTTTCCCTGATGCAAATAGTGCTCAGAAGGAATTATCTTTCTATCTTTCCTGTGTCCCATGGCATATTACGCTCTTCCAAGGCAGGCACTTGCCACGGTGGATTCTATCACCCAGAAAGCTGGTCTGGTCTTGAGGAGGGGACAGCATCTCAGCCATTAGCAGGTGTTCAGTGCCTGCTGAGTACCTAGCTTGTGCTATTCTGAGCATCTTGACTGAATAACTGTGCTCTCCTTGGGAAAAGATAGACATCTTGAATGGTTGCACTTAGCTCTCTACTATAAAATGAAAGAAATTTCCTCTTACATAATTTTGAATTTAGAGAAACTTTTCCTCCAGGTGGGGTCAGTCGTTTCAAGATCCAAAGAAATGAAGCCATCTGTGACTCTTCTTGTTGCTGGCCTGGCAGCTTTCTGATTTTAGTCAAACAAACAAACAAAACCCTGAAAACCTTCGTGTCTTTTCTGGATGCCAAGAATAACTGATGGAAATGAGACAAGTTCAAATGAAAGGAGATTTACTTAAAAGGGGGGAAATATCAATGCAAACCACAGCCTCACTATTGAGATTTAAAGAATCTGGTGGAGTAATAGCAGAGGCTTCATCTTTTTTGAACTTCTCTGATTTGTCTCTCACCTCCTGAGAATTTCCCAGGAAGAGAATTAGAATATACTTTTTAAAACTGAAGTGACCAGAAATTTATCTTTTGTTTATGATTTTGAAGCTCATTTAGGATATTGCACAATGTTCATTAATATGAACATTACATGTTTTCACAAAGATCATTCTGATTATTTGAACTTTGAGGTGTTTCAATTTTAGATAAATAAGAGTTTATGTTCATATCTATGAAAAAGAAACAGATTCGGATATAGAAAACATATTTTTGTTTGCCAAGGAAGAGGAAGTAGGGGGAGGGATGGATTGGGAGTTTCAGATTAGGAGATGTAAATTGATATACATAGGAAGGATAAACAGCAATGAGGTCCTATTATATAGCACTGGGAACTATATTCAATATCCTGGATAAACCATAATGGAAATGGATATGAAAAAGAATATATATATACACATTTATATAACTGAATCACTTTGCTGTATAGCAGAAATTAACAAAACATTAAATCAACTGTACTTCAATAAAATAAAAAGAGCTTTTAATGTTCACATTTTGCATGAAACTTTTGGAGTTTAAATTTACCCAAACATTAGGATAATAAAAATGGTAAAGAAAATGCCTGTTTATAAGCATGATTCCAACCGGGAAGGAGTTGAGAGATGATTGGCTCTTGAGATTCTTTATTTTCCAGGCTCACTCAGGAGAAACTGCGTGTTTAAAGTTGGGCTTCAGAGCTGAGTCTCAGGACTCACTCCTCAGTGCTGTTTCTCTATGTCTAAATATTTCTGACTAACAGAGCAAGGCCTGACTACTTGTCTCTGATACTGCCTCCACCTCAGTGAGGTGGTTTAGCTATCGGTGGTGACAGACAGCTTAGAGGAATCCAAATCTGACTCTGTTTCT
Organism: Capra hircus; assembly: GCF_001704415.2. NCBI lineage: Eukaryota > Metazoa > Chordata > Mammalia > Artiodactyla > Bovidae > Capra > Capra hircus. The sequence continues at coordinate 45,588,101 of NC_030812.1, read as the reverse complement.
TTAACCTTTTTATCTTCCCTCTATATCAAACGGAAAGAGTGGAAAAGTAGTTGGTGTCAGACATAATAGTACTTACACTCAAATCAGGAATTGCAAAGTCATTTGCTCTTCACTTCGCCCATATGCTGTGGTACAAATGCAAAGGTTTTAGAGCTTATTTTGCAGCTGTGCAGAGATTCTAAATCTAAATCCAATTTTCCTTCATTGACCTAAGTAAGCAATATTTTTAGGTAAAGTTAATTTAATGCCTCTGAATAGAAAACCAATTAAAAGTACCTTTAGCCACACTGAAGTAGACTCTGGAGGCTCATAAAATACCCTCTTGGTTACCCATGCTTGATGCTACCTAGAGATGAGAAGGGCTCTGTGTGCAGTTCTTTAGCTACTTGTACAAATCATGCCCCTTCTCTGGTGTGCAGGCCAGATCTGCTTTCCCCATAACCCTGCAGAGCAGCCTGGAAAGTCCCAGGAAGGCTTCAAGGCACAGCCATGCTGCCTCACAGCTCCATTTGTTGTTTTCTAATTCACAGCAACTTGTGCTCAGCCTTTGGGAAAGGAGTATGTCAAGGCTGTATATTGTCACCCTGCTTATTTAACTTATATGCAGAGTACATCATGCCAAATGCTAAGCTGGATGAAGCACAAGCTGGAATCAAGATTGCTGGGAGAAATATCAATAACCTCAGATGTGCAGATGACACCACCCTTATGGCAGAAAGTGAAGAGGAACTAAAGAGCCCCTTGATGAAACTGAAAGAGGAGAATGAAAAAGCTGGCTTAAAACTCAGCATTCAAATAATGAAGATCATGGCATCCAGTCCCATCACATCGTGGCAAATAGATGGGAAAACAATGGAAACAGTGACAGACTTTATTTTGGGGGGCTCCAAAATCACTGCAGATGGTGACTGCAGGCAAGAAATTAAAAGATGCTTGCTTCTTGGAAGAAAAACTATGACAAACCTAGACAGCATCTTAAAAAGCAGAGACATCACTTTGCTGACAAAGGTCCATCTAGTCAAAGCGATGGTTTTTCCAATAGTCATGTATGGATGTGAGTTGAACTGTAAAGAAATCTGAGCACTGAAGAATTGATGCTTTTGAACTGTGGTGTTGGAGAAGACTCTTGAGAGTTCCTTGGACTGCAAGGAGATCAAACCAGTCAATCCTAAAGGAAATCAACCCTAAACATTCTTTGTAAGGGCAGATGCTGAAGCTGAAGTTCCAATACTTTGGCCATCTGATGTGAAGACGCATTGGACTGACTCACTGGAAAAGACCCTGATGCCGGAAAGATTGAAGGCAGGAGAAGAAGGGAATGACAGAGGATGAGATGGGTGGATGGCATCACCGATTTGATGGACATGAGTTTGAGCAAAGTCCGGGAGCTGGTGATGGGCAGGGAAGCCTGGCATGCTGCAGTCCATGAAGTTGCAAAGAGTCAGACATGACCGAGTGACTGTACTGCACTGAACTGAACTGTGCTCAGCCTCATCAAATGGAAGAGCCACTGAAAGTCCATCCTTGCCTCCCTCATTTCAAGCAAAGGCAGGGATTAAGGTTTAAATGATTTTTTTACATATGTATAACTCCACTCACAAGCTTAGAGCTCATAATATTCTTCTTCTGAGTGTCATTTTACCTACCAGACTACTTGTCTGGTATTTTGTGAAATGCAAACTCTTCTCAAAAGAAAGGTGATTTAAGGATACTGAACTGACCCAGCCTGCAATGGGAATCAATCAGTTGGTTTTGGTGGCCTGAGACAGACTTTTCGTACCTTTTTAATGTTCAGAGGAATTGAGGCCATTTGACAGAGAGTTTATTAATTTAGCAGGGATTTCACAATCCCATTGGCTTTCTCCCAGTCCATTCATCCCTCCTACGTGCCTAAGTGTGGTTTTGCTCTCAAACCTCTGATTTGTTTCCTTGATCATCTGAGAAGGTCAATACTTGGTGAGTCCAAGGGAAATGTGGCCAAAATGGAAAGTACCCCAACTTTGTCATTGTTAGAGAAATGGATGTAAGGTAATCAATGAAGAGAGAATTGCATTTGAGTAAAAGCAAGAAATGTTTTGTGAAAACACAAGTTTAAGGCGCAGAATGGGAAAGACTTCAGAAATTGTGTTGCTAGTTATGAATCTTTGATTGCAAGCAGCAGAAAGTGATTAGTTAGACAAAATTTAAAAAAATTCTATTAAAAATAGAATGGATACTGAAGTATTTCACCAGCATCTGAGAAGAACAGCTTCAGAAAGTCTCCCCTAACAAAATCTAGCTCCAATGACTCTCCCTGAATTTGGAGTGTGTGTGTGTGTGTGTGTGTGTGTGTGTGTGTGTGTGTGTGTGTGTGTGTTCTGAATGGAACAGGCATCCACTGGGCCCTATCAGCCAAGGCCAGGATGCAGCAAAATCTCATGTTTTAGATATGTCTGTTGAGGATCCACCTCTGGGCTCAGGGTAAATCTCATAAAAGCTGGCAAAGAAGTATCTAAGACATGTCTCTTCTTGTTGATTTGAGCACTGTGTTCACAGCATCTTTCTGGAAGGATTTGGCAAATAGCAGGGGCTGGAGGCAAGAACCTGAAGGTCAGGTTTAATGATAAAGCACTGCCATTTGCCAACTTTGTGACCCTCACTGTCTTGGGCCTCAGGTTCCTTATCTGTTAAATAGCTACCCTACGTGCCTTACAAAGGCATTGTGAGGACAGAAGGAGGTGGCAGATGTGGAGGGTACCTTGGAGCACACCCAGGTGGGACTAAGCCTTGTCCTGGTGCAGTTATGTAAGGAGTGCTGGTTATCTGAGCTCTCCAGTCTGGAAACTGGAGTCCTGACTTTCCTTGGCAGAGGGGTCGATCTGTCTAGACCTGTCAGATACCTATCTGTTAATAGAAAAAGCCTGAAAGGATTCTTTACCTTGGGAGTTTAAATATTTATATACATTCAAAATGATTGCACATCAGCTATGGAGTAAGAATCATATTGAATTTTACTACATGGTATCTTCAGCACAGCTATCATGGTAACAACTAACTTGAATAATATGTTCCTTTGGATTCCTTCCCATGAAGGAAGTGATGAGACTAGCTTTGATTTGGTCCAGTTGATATCCTTTCCTGCTCTCCATCGTCTAATTCACTGATGCATTCTTCCAGTGCCATTTTGGAACGTCCTTTTCTCATGATTGTTGTTTAGTTGCCAAGTTGTGTCCGACTCTGTTACAACCCCGTGGACTGTCCAGGCTCCTCTGTCCATGGGATTTCCCAGGCAAGAATACTTCAGTGGGTTGCCATTTCCTTCTCTAGGGGATCCTCCCAACCCAGGGATAGAACCTGCGTCTCCTGCATCGGCAGGGGGGTTCTTCACCACTGACCCACCATGTTAGGAATTCCAATAACAGCTGCAGCGACTTCTCTGTTTCTAAATCTCATGGTTTGAAGTTGTCTCAGTCCATTTGGGGTACTGTAACAAAAATTCCCCAGACTGAGTGGTTTATAAGCAATAAATATTTATTTCTCATCCTTCTGGAGGAGGTTCTGGAGCTTCGTGTCTGGTAAATGCCAGATTCCTGGATCATAGCTGTTTTTTCTCTGCATCTTCACATAAGGGAAGAGGCCTGGGGCCTCTGGGGTCCCTTTCCTAAGGGCATGATTTCCATTCACAAGAGCAGAGTCCTCAAGGCCTAAGCACCTCCCAGAGGCCCTACCCTCCAAGTACCATCATTTTAGGGATTAGGTTTCAGCACGTTAATTTGGAAAGGACACATATATTTACTCTCAAGCAAAAATGTAGCCTTGTGTTAGGATTTTTACCAACTTTTTTTCCTGTTTTTCCAGCTGCTTCTGTTCTTCAAATTTGGGAGGTTCCAGTTTCTATGATATGCTGTTTGGAATGTGTTTTGCTGGTAACTAATTGTTCTGGGTCTGACTTCTCTGGGAGCTGTCCAGCTTCCCATCTTCCTCTAAATGGAGCCAACACTGATTTATATGTCTGTGAATCTCTGCTGAATTGCAGAGGTGGTTGTGGAGGGGGTTTGAAGCAGTACCATTTGCCCTGACTTCAAGTTCAAAAAAGAGTCAAATTTTGGCTGCCCTTCAACACCAAAATTTGGGCAGAAGAGCAGAATTAGGTCTTAATTATACAGAAATGTGATTCTAACTAGAATCCATCAATTCTCATTACTGGCTAACTTGGAGGCTATAAAGATGCTTTCAAAGTTGGGAAGATGCAGTTCTGAACATTTTCTAGGATCTCCATGCCGTCTCCTAGAGTTCCTCAGCCCCTTTGGGTTTGAACCAGAGTGTTAAAAACACCCTTCCCCTGAAAATCCTTCCTGGCCTTTGCATCTGATTGTTCCAAATCCAGGGGTGTTTAGGTCACAATGCCACCTTGGAGAAAGCACAGTACCTTCCAGGGTGACTGTGACACAGCAGCCTCTCCAGACATGCTTGCATTCATGAGGAATAAGCAGCATCCATAGGCTGGGAGAAACAGGATTTTGGCAAATGTTTCCTGGCTTCGCACTCCACTACCTTTCAGCATTCCCCCAGGAAAATGCCATCCTTCACTTTTCCACACCTCTTCAGGCAATCCAGTATCGCCACTGGATACGGAGTTTTGAGTCAGACGCAGATGGAGGAATTGATGGAACGACGCAATCATAGGTGAAATGGTGATGCAGACTCCCCCCAGGAGAACTCACTCTGCTCCAGAGCCCTTGTGTGACTGGAGGAAAAGCAACACTGAAACCCTGAAGCCAAATATTTCCAGGGTGGTTTTAGTGCAAATCTCTGCCTTTCTCTCAAGTATTTACACTTCCTTTTTGGTTCTCACCGTTTGTTGCTCTGCATTCTGGAATGCTGAACTTACCAAGAACACAGCAAACATGTAAAACCTTTGAGGAGGTGGTTTGTGTATATTTCTGACACTGTTAGTTTGTTTCTTAGGATTTTCAGATGAGAGGTTATACTTACTGTTAGTCTTAGTTGGATGATCTAGGTAATTACTAATTAAGACTGTTTCTAATACAACAGTAGGCATAAGAGAAAGGCTGCTGCTGCTGCTAAGTCGCGTCAGTCGTGTCCAACTCTGTGCGACCCCATAGATGGCAGTCCACCAGGCTACCCTGTCCCTGGGATTCTCCAGGCAAGAACACTGGAGTGGGTTGCCATTTCCTTCTCCAGTGCATGAAAGTGAAAAGTGAAAGTGAAGTCGCTCAGTCATGCCCGACCCTCAGCGACCCCATGGACTTCTAGGCTCCTCTGTCCATGGGATTTGCCAGGCAAGAGTACTGGAGTGGGGTGCCATTGCCTTCTCCGAAGAGAAAGGCTAGAAACAGGATAGACTGACTTGGTTGTGCTGTCATAACACCGCCTCTCAAATCACAGGAGTAACTACATTAAAGTTCTTGTTTTTGCTTGAGCTGTGTACCCATCGTGGGTCAGCTGAACTGTCTTCCATGTGGCTTTCATCCTGGGGCCCTGGTTGATGGAGTGGTAACTCTCTAGAAACATTAATAATACTCTTACAGAGGGTGCTGAAGCATGGGAGGCACTCTTGAAGCTCCTGTTCATGTGTGATGTCTGTCATTCCTGCTTGCATTTCATTGACCGACAAGTTATATGGCCCCATCTAGGTTCATCAGGACAGTTTATCCTCCTGAAGGAGGTGTACTATAGAAAGGGACTAGATTATGGTAATAATATCAATGATTTATAGTAGTGGCTGTTGAAGGCTTCTTTATGTATAAAACCCAAGGTGAAAGTTATAAAGGCCAAGGTAAAGCTGACCAAATGAAAATAAAATCCTTCAGTAAGGAAAAAAGAACATTAACAGAACTGAAGTGAAGTGAAGTGAATTGAAGTGACGTCGCTTAGTCGTGTCCGACTTTTTGCGACCCCATGGGCTGTAGCCCACCAGGCTCTTCTGTCCATGGGATTTTCCAGGCAATAGTCCTGGAGTGGATTGCTATTTCCTTCTCCAGGGGATCTTCCCAACCCGGGGATCGAACCCGGGTCTCCCGCATTGTAAACAGAACCTTTAAGTCTGAGCCACCAGGGAAGTGAAAGGTAACAACAAATAGGATTAACGTATTTGCATTTTAAATAGCAAAGAGTCAATATTATGAATAGAAGAACTTTTATTCATCAGAAAGATAAAGCAGTGTGCTCTGGTTAGTTCTAAACACCTGGGGCTCTCCCCACCCTTTCCCTGTCACCCCAAAGTCATCGATCTTTCCAAAGTGTCGAAGAACTAATAATCCAGCAAAGGAATTGAAGAAAGGGACTCCAGGAGCCTCCAATTCTCTTTCCCAGAAAATGTTTTCATGCAACCTTCTGGAAACATTGTCCCCCTCTCTGTAATATGACCCAGATGAGGAATTTTATGTTAGAAGAAAGGGTGGGACATTTACCAGAAATCTTCCCTGTTTTCCTCTTCTTCCTATCCAAGTGATTCTTTCTCCATTGAAGACCCAAAGATCTTCTGTATATCTGAGAAAGTCAGGTGGATGAGGGAGGCTTTTTAGGACCCCGGAGTTCTCAGATTCCCAGCTCTCCTCCTGCCAAAGAAGATTGGTCTTTTTTCCCCAATATGCAAATTATTGATAAATGATTCGCAAGCAGCTCTCACTCACTGCCTCATCTAGAGTTCTTAAGAGCAGTCAGATTTTAGCCTGGAAGCTTCCCCAGAACATATTTCCCTCATTCCGTGTGCTATTAGATTTGCTCCATCTCTCACAGGCAAAATAGAGGTCAGACACAAAATAACTTCCTGTATCAACATTAGCTTTATCAAGCAGATGGCAAGTGCTTTCAGCCTCAAAAGGACAGTGGCCTCAGGCAGAAATACAGCCAGATGCTACCTTTCACAGTGAAATGTCTGGAAGCCTTAGAAATATTCCAAATTCCTCCAGAATAACCTCAATAATTTCCCCCTTACCTCTCTTAAATCTGTCTCTCTCTGACTGCCTCAACCCACCTGGATTCTAGATTCTAATTTCTGCTCGGCTAACACAGTTCTCTTCTGGGATCTTCAGTTTCAGGTTAAATATTAACGAAAGTACTTTGTGTTGTTAATTCTCTTATTTTGTGAACTTTAGCCAGTCTACCTGTTGGCTGCCACACTAACCTGTGAGAATCGGAAGGCAGAGAGTGGCTTTGTTCCATGTAAACCTTTAGTCGGATGGTTTAGCACCTGGCACTTAGTAAGGCAATAAACAATTGTTGAATGAATTTGTTGCTAAGGGTTTCCACCATGAGGGTAAGCAGTATATTGGTTAGAGCTGAGCCATGGCATTGGTGGACCAGCGATGTCAAATTGTTGAGGGCTGGACACTCTCTTTTAGCCTTCTGTTGGGTCTTTCTGAAAACCAGGACATATTGTTAATGCCCACAGTGGGAAAGTTCACTTCCATAATGACTACATCAGCCTCATGGCTGGCTGTACATCTTAAGAGAATCCCCTCAGATTGGCCCAGCTGCCCTTAAATGCAGGATAGCCATAGGTTGTTGAGTGAGGGTTCAACATCCTTGGAGTCATTGGAGCCCTACTCATATTTAGCAGAAGAGAGACTTTGAAGTGAGAGTAGTCATATTTGGTAACTTAGCCTCTCTGTGTCTCAGTTTCCTCACATATAAAGTGGAGATAGTAATTTATACTATACAGCTATGAGATTTAAATGAGATAATAGGGGTAAGGGATTCAGTATCTGGTACAGAGTGAGTCCTGCATAATTGTTAGCTACTATGGGTTTTATATAACTCACCAGTGTGTCTCATGGTGTCTCCAGGGATGTGTAGCCACAGTGCATTACCAGAAAGGACATAATCTTAACAATGGTGGATCCTCAATCTGCACCCCAAATCCAAGAAACTGGGCTTTGCTCTTTGAATCAGATTTCCCTGCAGCCATGCAGAGTCAAGTTGCGGTTATGCTTTTGGCTTTCTTCTGGCTCTCCCCAGGTCCAGTAAGCTGTATCCCACTGACTTCCCGAGCGGCACTCCTTGTGGTTAGGGCCAAAAGACCCATTGCCTTCCCAAGTGGCGGTCAGAGCCAAAAGACCTTTATTACAGCCTCAGTCCCATGTAGACTGGTTGGTTTGCAATAGGCTTCTGTAGGAGAAGGCCAAGGACTTTTGGAATGTAATCATATCTCACCATCTTTTCCATGGCCACCATCATCTTCCCTCTAGGACACTGCAATCTCTGCCAAATAGCCTCTAGCCTTGTATCCCTGCCTCCTGCAAGGCATTCTCCCCACAGCAGCAGATCAACTCCTAGAACTACTCTGCTTAGGGTTCTCTAGTGGTGGGCTTCCCTAGGGGTTCATTGGTCAAGAAACTGCCTGCCAATATAGGAAATGCGGGTTCAATTCCTGATCCAGGAAAACCCCACACACCATGGAGGAACTAATACTGTACAACACAACTACTGAGCCTGTGCTCTGGAACCTGGGAGCGCAACTACTGAAGCCCATGTGCCTGGACCCCGTGCTCCAAAGCAAGAAAGCCACCGCAATGAGAAGTGCTCACGCTGCAAGTAGAGAGTAGCCCCCGTTTGTCCCAACTAGAGAAAAGCCTGCAAAGCAACAAAGACCAGCACAGCCAATAAAATAAACAAGTAAATAAATAAATAAAATTGTTTTTAAAAAAAGCTCTAGTTGCACTTAGAATAAAATCCCTTCTTTGCCTTGATTTACAAAGTCCTGAGTAAGCTGAACGTGTACTCTCCAGCCTTCGGCTACACACTCTCATTTCAGTGCTTCAAATGCAGGATGCGTCTTCCTGCCTCCAGGCACTGTCTTTCCTCTCCTGGGTTCCCTCTGCCTGGGATGCTCCTACCCTGCTCCTCACATGGCTGGCTCCCTTCTTACATTTCCAGGCTTAGAAGCCTTCCCTGACCAGGTAATTTAAGCACCGTCATTTTTCCCCATTACTCTTGAGCCCCTTGTGATATTTTATATTGTTCACAACAGCTACTGCCATTTAATATCATTTGTTTGGGGTTTATTGTCTTTCTGCTCCCATTAGAGGGAAAACTTCATGATGACAGAGCCTCATCTGTCCTCCTGTTCAACACTGCATGTCTAGCTCCTGGCACATGGTAGGTACTCAATAAATATTGGTGAAATGAACAATTTCTTCAGAGGGTTTCATCTACTTAACAGACCTTTCTTTTGCTATTACTGACAACACGACTCTAATGGCTTATTGTGCTAAAACCTTCTCCGTAGCAAGGAGACAAAGAAGAGGGTGAGTGGGGCTGAAAAGCATATCTTTGGCATTGTGAGAGGCTGATGTTTCTATTTATTGTCTCAGGGCATCAGCCGGTGGAGAGACACTCTATAGGGCAGGATGCTGTGTCTCCAACAAGAATGCAGGTCCTCTTTCAGAGATGCCTGAGGTACAAAGATGCCTGGGTATTTTTCAAGGGCATCATGTTTTCTTTTGGCTCAAGCTTATACCCAGAAACCTGGATAAAATTCTACACTGGTAGTTGGCAACACTCCCCAACCTGTAAGTGAGCTGACTGCAACACAATAAAAGGGGAACTTTAAAAAAAAAAGAATCAAAACTTAGATAAATTCGAAGAACTGAAAATTCCACAGTACTACATCATTCCAAATAAGGGACCTGCTTGGCACAGGGAGAAAAATATGGAATATGGATCCCCAAAGCCTGGATTTGAACCATAGTTTCACCACAAAGAAGCTGAGTGCATAGGGAAATTTATTTTAATTCTCTAATACCTTGGTTTGGCAGCAAAGAAAGCACACTACTCAGATCTCCTGCTGCAGGTGCCCCATCCCCTTCCTCCACCCCCTTCACTTCCTCTCTCCTTCATCCCCCTCTTTCAACCCCCCTCCATCTTTCTCCTCTACACCCCTCCTCCACCCTACTCTTCCATCCCACCCCCCTGCTTCATCCCATTTCCCTCCTTCATCCCATCCCCTTCCTCCATCCCCTGCCATGTGCTGCCCTTTTGGATTCAACCCAGCCAAGTTTCCTGCAGGCTCTTTCCAGCCAGCAACAGGCACGGTGGAAATCAAGGTAGACCCATTCTGGACACCCTGAGCCTTCTCCAGGGCGACTTTGGCTTGATGGCCTTGCTAAACCTGGCCGAGCCTTTCTTGGAACTGCCCTGTAGCCCTAGACTCTTCCTACTCAAGTTTGCTTCCTTGCTCCTCTTCCTCATGGGGGTCAGACTGGCATTGGCTCTGAGGCTTTCCCTGCCTACTCTTGTTTTTTTCTTGAATAAATCACTTGCAGGTTTAAGCTGTCTTGGATTCTGCTACTTGGTGGACCCAAACAACACATTTGGTTTTCTTGTTTGTAAAACAAACTCCTTGCTTTACTCCCATTTGGATGGAATGGAGGGAATGTGTCCTTAAATCACCATGAAATTGTATCGTTGTTAGGGTTGGAAAATGAGGTTTGCAAGATTGCTGAGCATGGCATCGACATAGAGCTGACACTCAATTAAGAACAGGAATCTGAATAAATGTCCTCTACTTTCAGGCAAGTTCCTGGATGAGGAAAATGTCTCTGTGAACTGCTGTGTTATCCCAAAGAAAGACCAAACGTGTGTGTTTAGGGTACCTGTGACTCGGAGGCACTGTATTTTTTATTTTCAAATTATTTGATGTCCTAGGGGAAAAACAGAACTTCTTGGACTCTTTCATACTTATTTTATGGCTTATCATTGTTTATTTAAGCATTGACTCTGTGTGGAAGACTGCATTGTATTTCTCTCAATGCTGAGGGCTTCTATGGGTCTTAACTGGTCCCTGCGTCTTCTCCTTCCATGATGGGCCCTTGGCCACCAAGTTAAGCAGCACCCTACCTTCTCCTGGGCCGCTGTCTATTCCCTCGTGCCTGCGTACTGTGGTTATTCTGATCATGTTGGCAGACAGATTCCTGAGCACGTTCTTCCTTTTTTATATTTATTCTTCCTGTTTTCATTCAGACCTCTGCAGACCCACAAGTCCTAGGGAGTAGGGTAGATAGGGCCACTTTAGAATGGCTCTAAGTAACCACATCTCTGATCCCTGGGGGAGGCAGCTGGACAACAGCAGTGCTGCCCACGGTCATGGGGATCTTCAGGATCATGACTCTGTCTCCCCTCCAAACCCTGCCTGGCTGCATCCTTCCTTGGGGAAGCAGTCCCTATTTGTCTATGATTTTGTTGGAGGGTGTGTCACTGAAACCCTCTGATTCATCTCTTGGGCAATATAGGATATTTGTCACTCAGATCTCTGTGATTCTCAGCGACAAGGACAGCAACACCTCCTCCATCAAGAGGTTTCCTAATACAACTTGAATGCTCTCTATATTTTTAGGCACTTTTGAGACTTTTCATTTATGGACTTTTAATGAAATCTGAAGCACTCTTGTTAAGAACAATTTCTTAAAAGGAGATAAGAGGCTTGTAAACAGGAAAGAAAAGGGGATGACAGAGAAGTAAAGATTTTGCGTGATTGTTTTGGAAAAGCAAAGGAATCACAGAAGAAATAAATTTCAGGTATTACAATTTAGGGTTATTTGTTGATGGTGGAACTGAAACTATTTCTCCAGAGACTAAAAAAAGCCCATAAGTGGGAGTAGTAGTAAGGCAGTTGGAGACAAACAGTGAGAGGGCCAGCTTCCTTGGAGAACCTTTTGTTTGTTTTATTTTTCCCATAAAGTAAGACTTCCTTTTAGCTTTGTGAAAGTTCTAATGCTGATATGGTGATTGCAAAAATACTAAAGAACAGGGTGAAAGCAAGACCAGGAGACATTTAGAAAAGAATGTTGAGGATGGCATTTTTTGATGTACCCACTTCCCTGCTGACTACTGACAGAGTGGACCCCATCTCCAGCCCAATGCAGTGGAGGCTCTAGAGATAGACTATGGCTCAGAAGCCCTCTGAGTGGGAATCAATGACCCAGGAGTTAGGAAACATAGAAAGCATTGAATGTTGGGATAAAAAACTGGATGGAGCAAACTGTTACTTGCTGTTGCTGCTAAGTCGCTTCAGTCATATCCGACTCTGAGACCCCATAGATGGCAGCCCACCAGGCTCTGCCGTCCCTGGGATTCTCCAGGCAAGAACACTGGAGTGGGTTGCCATTTCCTTCTCCAATGAATGAAAGTGAAAAGTGAAAGTGAAGTCACTCAGTTGTGTCCAACTCTTTGCGACCCCATGGACCGCAGCCCACCAGGCTCCTCTGTCCATGGGATTCTTCAGGCAAGAGTGCTGGAGTGGGTTGCCATTGCCTTCTCCAAAACTGTTACTTAGTATGCAGTAAATTGAGAATGTTTTCAGTTAAACATATTGACTGGCATACCATGAAAACTGTAGGGATTGCCAGCATTGTGGAAAAATTAGGGGGCTTGGAGCCAAATAGATCTATTTGGGTCTTTGGTTTGTGTGTGTGTGTGTGTGTGTGTGTGTGTGTGTTTTAATTTTAAAATTTTATATATTTTTAAAATGAAGTGTAGCTGATTTACAATGTTGTGTTAGTTTCAGGTCCAGATGTATTTGTAACAGAATAATTTGTCACTTGGGGACAAATTTCAAAGTCTAATGAGACTTTAGAAGACATCAACCAGAAGGTTATGGAATCAGGGAGTTCTCTAGTGGTCCAGTGGTTAAGATTGTATGCTTTCAATGCAGTTCAATCCCAGGTCAGGGAACTGAGATCCCATATGCCAGTCAACCTGGCCAAAAAGTAAATAAAATAAAATAAAAGATGGGATCGTATTCCCTCATCCCTATGTAAAAAAAAAAAAAAAAAAAATAAGAAGAAGGTTATGGAATCACCCTTCCAGTCCATAGACATACAGCAGCTTGTCCCAAAAGTTGCATTCACCTTAGACAAATTGCCTAATCACCATTAGCATTCGTTTCCTCAGCTAGGAGATGAAGATACACAAGATAACATACGTACAGTGCCTGGTATCAAAATTAGAACTCATTCATTCAGTCATCCAGCAATTGTTTTTCAAGTGCCAGTTATGTGACTTTATCCTAAGAGATACAGCAATAAGCCAATCTACAAAATTTGTGCCTTCATTGACCTACAATCCAGTGAAAGTAGATAGACAAATAACATACCAGGATTAAGTGGTGTGTTTGGAGGAGTCCTATGAAAACGTTGAGATAAGACAGGGAGGGGTGTTCCCATTTGAAGGACCTGGTCAGGGAAGGCTTCCTGAGAGGCTGACAGTTGAACAAGTTCCAAGAGGAGATGAGGGAGAGCTATGCAGTCATGTATGGGGACAGCATTCCAGGCCGGAAACAGCGAGTGCTAAGACACAGAGGTGTCCTGCACACTAAGCCAGCCCCATCTGGCTGCACCAGCATGAGCGAGGGGAGTGTGATGGATGATGGTGGGGGCCAAGGAGGACGTGTTGACCCTGCAGGCTCTGCAGGTCACTGCTCTGACTTCCTTTTGATTCCTAACAGCATGAGAACCTACTGGAGAGTTTTTAGCAGAATGTGAGCTGGCTTCTTATTGCAGGATCACTCCGACTGCTGCATGGAGGATAGATCAATGCAGGGCAACAGCAGCCACGAGATCAGTAAGGAGGCTATTGTGATAACCCAGCAAAGAGACCAAAGTCATTTGGACCTAGATGGTGGTGATGCAGGTTGTGAGCAATGGTGAGACTTTAAATCCAACAGGATTGTTCATAGATCTGATATGAGTTATGGTAAAAAGAGAGGTGTCAGGGATGACTAAATAATTTGGGCCTAAAGGATGGGATTACCAATCTGTGAGATGGGGAAATGAAGCAGGATTGTGGAGGCAAGGCAGCGTGAGAGTTAGATTTTTAAGTGTTAAGACTGAGGTGCCTACTGAATAGAAGTAATGGTGGGAGTGTTGAGAAGGCAGTCAGATATATGAAAACATGTACAATTCATATATCATTCTGGAGAGCTCACCAGGCTTGAGGTATATATTTGAGAAACATTAACACATAGATGGTATTTGAAAGCTATGGGACTAGATTATGTGGGGAGTGAGTGCTGAAAATAAAGAAAAAAGGTCCCCAAGCTGAGGAGACTGTGTCCAAGTAAGAGAGTAGAAGGAAAATCAGGGAAGTGGGAGGGTTGGCTTGGAGATCTGCTGAAGAACCATTTCATGGATGAGGGAGCAATCAGGCATGTCAAACGGGCCATGAAGATGAGAACTGGACTTGGCAACATCGCCGATGATTTTGACAGCAGCAGTTCCAGGGGAGTGATAGGGAATCCAGAACCAACTGAACCAACCAACTGGGTTCTGGAGGGAATGGAAATGGAGCGGAGGCAGCCAACACAGACAGTTCTTTCAAAGACTTTTGCTTTAAAGTGACGATTATCAAAGTATGGTGTCTGGACAAGCAGAATTAGCACCATCTGAGATCTTAGAGATTCACAGTCTTGGGCTCCATCCAACGAATCAAAAACTCTGGCAGTGGGACCCGCCATAAAGGTTATAGAACTGAAACTATCAAGGACAAACCTCTACGATGCTTGTTTCCACTTTCCACCCCTTCCTGGAGAAGAGAGAAGATTACTCTGTAATCTTCAATAGTGGGGCACCTGGTAAAACATTTAAACCCAGTGGTCGCTCCCATGAAGGTTCTAATTCAGAAGGTCAGCAACTTGAGAAAATACATTTGTACTGCGTGCATGTGTGCTAAGTCTTTTCAATCATGTTTGACTCTTTGCGACTCCATAGACTGTAGCCTGCCAGGTTCCTCTGTCCGTGGGATTCTCCAGGCAAGAGTACTGGAGTGTGTTGCCATGCTCTCCTCCAGAGAATCCTCCCGACTCAGGGATCAAACTGGCGTCTCCTGCATCCCCTCCATTGGCAGGCACGGTCTTTACCGCTAGCACCACCCGGGAAGCCTGCATTTGTACCAAGTATCCCAAATGGTTCTTAGATGGGGAAACTGTGGGAAGCTCTGCCCTGAAGGACTCACGCCTGGGGGAGCCCGCTTGAATTTTTGACCTGACACCGAGGCCAGCAAACACTCAAGATCTGGAATCATTTGATCTAGACTAGTTTAGCTATGGAGTTTTGCAATTGTATAACTGCGTATTTTATAGTGCGTTTCTCTCTTTTCCCAGTGGTTTCTTTTTGCAGCTCTAGGGTAACATGTCTGATGTGAAGCAATGTACTAATCTGGTTAAGTTTGGGGCCTGGAATTCAGGAGAAATTACATAAAAATCATGACATCAATCAATATTGATGGTCTTCAAATCACAGAACCTAGGCTTAAAAATATCCTCAACTACAAATACAAAGGAGAAAAGAAAAGAAAATGCCAAACATATGAAGATGCCACTGCCCCATCTTCCGTTTCCATCTGGGAGTCGCTGATGCCATGGAAATTGCACGGAGAGAAATGTAAACGTTCAGGCGTAAAGGAAGGAAAGAAATGGCGCCAAGCCTGGCTAGCTAAGGACGGTTTTCCCTGAAGAGTCTGGCTAGCTGGTTTCTTGGGCCTGCCCCTCACATTCTCTGCCTATTCTGCTTGAGCGCTTATCCCATAGGTACTCTTCTGGAAACATCGTTCAAGGACCTAGCCACACTCTCACGTCTATGTCAGTTAATTAGGTTAGATATGCATTTCTCCTTTTGATTTTAGTTGAGGTCAGTGGCAACACGGGTCAGCGAGGGGCAGAAAGCAGGAGGAAGGTCACTGTGCATGGGTCCGACTGGCGGAGGGATATGCCTTGAAGCCCCGGAACGGCAGAGATAGAGAGCCTCGCAGAGGCGAAAGAGCTCACAGGAGAGAGGAGCTGCTGCGGCTGCTGCTAAGTCGCTTCAGTCGTGTCCGACTCTGTGCGACCCAATAGGCGGCTCCACCGTCCCTGGGAGTCTCCAGGCAAGAACACTCGAGTGGGTTGCCATGTCCTTCTCCAATGCATGAAAGTGAAAAGGGAAAGTGAAGCGTAGAGGTTAAAAATGAATTTCACATTCCTTCAATTTAGTGTGAGAATTTATTCTGTGTGGCAGTGGCCATGTGGGAGAGACGACGTAGTTTGGGACAAGGCAAGGAGTATTGCATTTCCGTAGAGACTTAATGCATCATCTAACAATGACACATTGTGATAATGTTAGAAAGAGAGGTCACAGATTACTGTGACAGAGAGTAGTGTGGGGGAGGGGACATAGCTACTTCTGGTAACTGGTCACGAAACCTCTGGGAGTGACACTGGAGCTAAGTGAAGGATATAAAGGATCCAGGTGAGGGGCTGGAGAGTCCTTTGAACAGCAAGGAGATCAAATCAGTCAATCCTGAAGGAAATCAACCCTGAATATTCACTGGAAGGACTGATGCTGAAGCTAAACCTCCAATACTTTGGCCACCTGTTGTGAAGAGTTGACTCCCTGGAAAAGACCTTGATGCTGGAAAGATTGAAGGCAGGAGGAGAAGGGGTGACAGAAGTTGAGATGGTTGGATGGCATCACTGACTCAATGGACGTGAGTTTGAGAAAACTCTGGGAGATGGTGAAGGACAGGGAAGCCTAGAGTGCTGCATTCCATGGGGTCGCAAAGAGTCGGACACGACTGAGCCACTGGACAATGAAGTGTTAAAGACTGGCTTTTCTGCCCAAGGGAACAGCACATGCAAAGGCCCTGTGGAATGGAGAAGCATTGTTCTCTGGAGGGAAACCAGTGTGGCTGGAGCAGTGAAAGCAAAGGCCTCTGGAAAGCTGTGAATGGCAAGCTGAGGCAGGGGCTAGATGAGGGAGAACTTTGCCGGCAAGCTTGAAGAGTTGTCCTTTTTCCTAAGAACAATGGGAAGTCCTTGGGGATTGTGAGTGGGTCACATCTGAGTTTCAGGAAGTTTACTCCGGCTGCAAGAGGAAGAGTAAGGCGGGAGGGCAGGATTGAACACGGGGAGGTGGTTAGGAGGCTGCTGGGGTTCTCAGAGGATTGCTTGGCCCCAGAGTTTGCGGTGGAGATGGAGAGAAGTGGAGAGAGCTTCCCTGGTGGCTCAAATGGTAAAGAATCTGCCTATAATGCAGGAGACCTGGGTTTGATCCCTGAGTCAGGAAGATCCCCTGGAGAAGGGAATGGCAACCCACTCCAGTATTCTTGCCTGGAGAATCCCATGGACAGGTAGGCTACAGTCCACGGGGTCACAAAGAGCACTGAGCAGCTAACACACACTGCGCTCCTCCCATAGACACATGTTCACAGACTAGGTGAGGACCAGGGAGAAAGGGAGAGTCCAGGATAACTCCTGGGTGTGTGAGTGGGTAGCTGGAGGGATAGTGGCTGCACAGCTCTGTTGACATTTGATCTCTTTCTTTAAGTGTGTTCTACGAGTTTTGCTTCTGTATCCCAAGAGGCCCTATACCCACCATATAGCATGTCTGGCTATCTGAATACTCTGATCAGCTCCCCTTAGCTTTATATAAAACAGCTTTATTAAGATATGATTTACATACCATACAATGCACCCATCTAAAGTTGTATGATTCAGTGATTTTTAGTATATTCACAGATATGTGCAACCATCAACACAGTCAATTTTAGAACATTTCTCAAAAAGAAGCATAAAATCCTTTAGCAGTCTTCCTATATTCGCCCCTTCTCTTGCCCTCATTTGTAGGCAGTCATGAATCTAATTTATGTCTCATAGATTTCCCTGCTCTGGGCACTTTGTGTGAATAAAATCATATATGATCATACATGGCATTTCACTAGAATGAAATCATGTGTGATCATACATGGTCCTTTGTGACTGGCTTCTTTCTTTTAGCATAATGTCTTCAAGATGCACCCATCTTATGGCCTATGGCAGATCTTCTTTTCTTTTTAGAGCCAAATAACATTCCATTGTCTGGATATACCCCGTTTTGTTTTTCTTTCATCAGTTGATGGATATTTGGGTTTTTCTACCTTCTGGCTATTATTAATCTAAATAAATCTACCATAAACATCTGTGTACCAGTCTCTGTGAAGACAAATCTCTCGGCATGTGTACAACCTGCCTGAATGCTCTGATCGCATCCAGGGCAGAATCAACAGCAGGGGGTTGGATGGGATAAGGTGGTCCCATATTTGCCTGTCAAGGGAAGGGGCTTCAGTTTTACACACATGAAACACAGCCTTTTGTTTGTTTTATGATAAAAAAGAGTTTCTTTGTTTTTCTCCTACTACCTCTGTGCCCACTCACATTTTTCTCCCAACTGGTAAGGAAAAGGAGGCAAAATTCAAGGACCTGGCTGATTTAACCATTCCTGGTAACAAGTCTAAACTTTCCTCTGTTTATGAACCCATTTGTGCCCTCATTATCCACTAAATGCCCCCCTCGCTCCAGGATGCTTCTGAGTAAGATAACTAGAACTGTGACCAACCACCAGCCCCTCTCCCTCTCTTCCCCTGGTGAAGGCTTGGCCACCTGCCAGTCACAGCAGAGTGGCTTTATTCCTTCGGTACGTGTTCAAGAGGATCCCCTGTGTGTGCAGCTTCTGGGCATAGCTCTGTTGCTAGGGCAAGAGGAGCCTGGCTGCTTCTCACCTTTCCAGGTTGTTGTTGTGGGGCTGGGGTGTGGGGGTGGGGGGGGAGGGGTTCAGCTTTGAACTTTACTCAAAGTGCAGCTGAGCCTTATTGACTATCTGAGTCCTTATCAGATCTCCAGGATCCCATGGTGGCTCAAATGGTAAATGCAGGAGACCCTGTTTGATCCCTGGGTCGGGAAGATCCCTGGAGAAGGGAATGGCAACCCTCTCTAGTATTCTTGCCTGGAGAATTCCACAGACAGAGGAGCCTGGCAGGCTACACTCCATGGGATCACAAAGAGTCATCTGAGCAACTAACACATTTCCAAAAAGAATAAATAAGCATGATAAAGCACATTGAAATTTCTATCAGCTCTTCACTGTAGATCCCATCCCAGCCAGCGCCCATGGAGCTGGGGTGGTGACCTCCTGGAGATGGCGGCCTCTTGCAAAAAGCTGCTCCAGGACCTGCAGAAGTTGGCCCCTGTGACCTCGTGTTCATTGTACTCCTGTACTCCAGCTACTGATTCTTGTCTATCCGTCTTCTCCGTTTCTGAAATGTCCACACAGGCAGTGGTGTCCTGGGGTCCGTTTGTACCAGCCCCTGAGAGCTGCTTTCCTACCTTTCCAGCTCTGCGTTCAGTCAGTCCTGTCACATTGGTAGTTTAAAATCAGCCAGGGTAAGTATTTACTTTACGGAATCGGGCACATGCCAAGAATCAGGGCTTTGTTTACCTCCTGGAGAGTCTGTTGTTAAACATTTACTAGCACATAAGTGCTCACGGGTCGCTGCTGCTCTGCAGTGGAAAAGAGCTGCCTCTCTGGTTTTGATGGGCACAGTGGAGTCTTCAGTTAATAAAAAATAAGAGTTGCAATAATAACAAAAAAGCAAGCAACCCAATCAAAAATTATTGCTGAGTAGACAACAAATCCTCCAGCACTGGGGGTACAATGCCTTTTTCCAAGAACAATTTGTTGCTATAACCTTAAAGGAAAAAAAAACTCCTCTGGTGAAGAGGAAAAGGGAACGTGTATGTTTTGAAGGTCCCACCATTCTCTATTTTTGGTTTTGCGGTTTTTTGCCAATTGTGATAGTTAATGGGGACCCATTGGGACCGATTTAGTGCAACAGAATAATTAAATTTAACTGTTTATGGTCTTTGGGCTTCCCAGGTGGCACAGTGATATACAATCCACCTGCCAATGCAGAAAATGCAAGAGATGTGGATCAGGAAGATCCCCTGGAGTAGGAAATGGCTACCCATTCCAGTATTCTTGCCTGGAAAATTCTATGGACAGAGGAACAGGGTGGGCTACAGTCCATGGGGTCACAAAAAGTCTGACACGACTGAGTGATTAAGCACACACATGGTCCATTGAGGCAAAATTCTGAGATTCTCCAACATGTTAAGAATCTCAGCTTTAGATTTATTTCTCAGCTGGTGTGTGAGGTGGTCCATGAGGAAGTCAGTGATGCTGTTGAGTATTGAGACTCAAAAGGCCCCAAGTGATGGATAGATAAATGGCAGAAGGGTCTTGGGCATCTCCCTTCAACCAGAACTGTCAAGCATCCTCTATGTTGACAGGCCCATCTCAGCCTCTTATAGAGCAGAGGGAATACACCATATGACCTTGACCTTGACCTTCTGAGGCTTTAGAGTTGAGTTGAGCAGCTATGTGAAGCAGTTCTGTCTCTCTTTTTTTTCAAAGAACATACTCCTGGTGATCTGTGTTCAGCCACAGAACTCTGTGTGACATGCTGAAGATGCTTTGTGGAAGGTCCCAGCATGACAGGACCAGAAACACAACCAAGTTGAGCCCAGTAAGAGCTATGAAGCTTCTTCTGCCCCATATAGAAAAGTCTGTGATAGTGTCATAGTGACCCCAAGAATGTTCATCAGATTTCACACTTAACAAAGAAAGAGGGATGGAGACTATGATTGACCAGAAACTCCTCTTCAGAAGACAATTGCCATGTCATATTGCAAAGACAGGTTCAGTTCAGTTCAGTCGCTCAGCCATGTCTGACTCTTTGCGACCCCATGAATAGCAGCACGCCAGGCCTCCCTGTCCATCACCAACTCCAGGAGTTCACTCAGACTCACGTCCATCGAGTCCGTGATGCTATCCAGCCATCTCATCCTCGGTCATCCCCTTTTCCTCCTGCCCCCAATCCCTCCCAGCATCAGAGTCTTTTCCAATGAGTCAACTCTTTGCATGAGGTGGCCAAAGTACTGGAGTTTCAGCTTTAGCATCATTCCTTCCAAAGAACACCCAGGACTGATCTCCTTCAGAATGGACTGGTTGGATCTCCTTGCAGTCCAAGGGACTCTCAAGAGTCTTCTCCAACACCACAGTTCAAAAGCATCAATTCTTTGGCGCTCAGCCTTCTTCACACTCCAACTCTCACATCCATACATGACCACAGGAAAAACCATAGCCTTGACTAGATGGACCTTAGTCGGCAAAGTAATGTCTCTGCTTTCGAATATGCTATCTAGGTTGGTCATAACTTTTCTTCCAAGAAGTAAGCGTCTTTTAATTTCATGGCTGCAATCACCATCTGCAGTGATTCTGGAGCCCAAAAAAATAAAGTCTGACACTGTTTCCACTTTTTCCCCATCTATTTCCCATGAAGTGATGGGACTGGATGCCATGATCTTTGTTTTCTGAATGTTGAGCTTTAAGCCAACTTTTTCACTCTCCTCTTTCACTTTCATCAAGAGGCTTTTTAGTTCTTCTTTACTTTCTGCCATAAGGGTGGTGTCATCTGCATATCTGAGGTTATTGATATTTCTCCCAGCAGTCTTGATTCCAGCTTGTGTTTCTTCCAGTCCAGTTATTCCCTGCCATCATCAAGCACCAATATATTTTGCATCACCCTTTGACTTCAGAAGTAATCTGTAACCCAAGCCCCACTTATTTTTTCTATTTGACATTTATGTTAGTGTCATTAGTTTTTCTGACAATTTCATTGAATAGGATATTCATGAGCGGGGGAATAAAAGAACGGTGCTATTCTTCTACCTCTCTATTTGTTTCCCTAAGCACTTGCAAGAATAAAAATCAGAGATTCTACAGCAGGAGTCTGCATGCTGCATCCTATGAGCCAAATCTGGCTTGCCACCTGCTTTTGTAAATAAAGTTTTATTGGATAAGTTTATCCATTTACATACACTTTCACACTCAGTTGAGTAGTTGTAAAAAGACTTGATGGTCCACAAAGCTGAAAATATTTCCTATGTGGTTCTGTATAAAAAAATTTTTTTCCAACCCCTGCTCTTTAGAAATATGACTTCTTAGTAAAACACAACTTAAGTCTAGTAAAACAAAAATCTCTTTTTAAAGGTTCCCCTCCTAATCCCTCACTCTTTTGGGGGAAAGAAGCATATTATGATATTGATTTTGACCAGACTTGAGTTCTAATCACAAGCTTTCATAGAACATCTGGCAATAGTTGGATCGAATTAAGAAAAGATTTTATTTGCAGAATCCACAAAACTATTTCCCCCAGTGCGTGCTGATTACTGAGTGCTAGGCAAGTTGAACTTTTAACAGGAACCCAGAAAGAGGGGAATCAGAGTAATTTTAAGCCAAAATCATGATAGCAATATCACATGTAAATCTCAAACACATAACTCAGGACAGAGATAATTCACTCTACCGAGAGTTCGAGAGTCTAGAACGGCTTCTTCTTGGAAGTCAGCCCAGAGCTATCCTGTAGACACTGGCACTTGAGGTGCTTTCTGTGAGTGTGGTAGGTGTGTGATAGCCCCTCCCATATCTCTAACCTCGTTTCCCACCACCCACCACTCTGACCCCATGCTCACTCCAGCCATACTGCTCTCCTGGGTGTTCCTCAAACACGCCCAGCAGCCTCATGCTTTTGCATTTGAAATTCTCATCCTCATTCTTGTTAAATATGTGCTTGGCTCTCTAACTTGCCTCTAGTATCTGCTCCAGTATCAAATATCCTCTTAACAGAGAAGCCTTTCCTGGTCACCCATTATAACAGGGCACCCTGCCTTCTTGCTATCACTCTGACCTTCTTAATTGCTTTTTTTTTTCATGGTATTTATTGCCATGTGGCATACTATGTGTTTATTGGTTCTGTACTGCCTATTTCCTTCCTTGAGGGAAGACACTTTGATTTATTCACTGATGGATTACTAACTTCTAGAACTTATGCTTGGCACACAGTACACTCTCAATAAAGGCTTTTGAATGAAAGAAAATGTGTTTGAATGTGTAGTGGAGCTGGCTTTTTATTGAGAAAGGGAGAAATAGAGGAACTTTCTTGTCTTCTCCATACTAAGCCTTTGAAACATACCTTGTATCTCCATTTCACTAATGACAGTGCAAAGAAGCCATTAGGAATACATATTTATTCCATACACAGACCTGAGTTCAAGTATTCACTTTGACATTTAATAACTATACCCATGCCTTAATCTCTCCAACTTTTGGTTTTTTTCACCTATACGGTGGATATGGCTATAGCACTTATTTTATAGATTTGTCAGAATTAAATGAGGCAGTAAATGTAAAGGTCTTTCCTTGACATATGTGTTTTAAAACGCTATCTTTGTTATTTTAAGCATATTTTAATAGTGCACATTTCAGTTCAAGGCGACTGTCACCAGATTCCTAAATATGGATCCATATTGTATAAGTAGCTGCTAAACTAGAATCTTTACTATGATTTCAAAAGCAACAGTTAAAGTGATTAAATGGTAGATTAAAAGTGATTTTACGAGGCTAGGAGAAAACTGAAGATCAGTTCAGTTCAGTGATCATGTTTGATATTTTTTCTCTACAGAGAATTTTGAAACATATCATGTCAAATTAATTGATTTTCCCCTTATGATTTTACTTTTTGCAGCATTCTTGGAAATACTTTCCTCACTCCAAGATCATAAGGACATTAATATATTATTTTCCTATAAAGTCTTTATGATTATTTTCTGTTATTTAAATGTCTAGATTTATCTTGATACATGAAGTTACTTTTTTTCAAAAGAGCTATCAATGTATCCTTAATTAAATAATTCAGTACTGCAGTGTTGATAATTTGGAGCATAATAGTACATTTTTGGAGAAGGCAATGGCACCCTACTCTAGTACTCTTGCCTGGAAAATCCCATGGGCGGAGGAGCCTGGTAGGCTGCAGTCCATGGGGTTGCGAAGAGTTGGACACAACTGAGCGACTTCACTTTCACTTTTTACTTTCATTCATTGGAGAAGGAAATGGTAACCCACTCCAGTGTTCTTGCCTGGAGAATCCCAGGGACAGGGGAGCCTGGTGGGCTGCCATCTATGGGGTCACACAGAGTTGGACACGACTGAAGCGAGCAGCAGCAGCAGCAGCAGCACATTTTGACTCTTTAGTAGGATTAGTCTCCTCCTTTCATCCTTTTAATTCCAGTTGGGAGTAAGCTTTTTGATGGTTTAATCACTATCATGTTATTTTTATTTAAAAAATCATTGTATTGATAATGTCAAATCTCTCTGCCTATGAATAAGATATCTACTTCTTTTTATTTGGTTACTTGTATGCCCTTTAGTCATATTTTAAAGTTTTTAAAAAATAAGTTTCAGTTAGCGTTTTGTGGTTGCATGCCAGAGACTATAACTCAGGCCAACTTAATCATGTATTAGAAAGGTACTGGAGAGCTCACAGAGTCAAAAGGGAGGCCAGAGAATTAGGTTGAGAAATAAGACAGGAACCAGGCTAAAAACTGCCTGGTCATTAAGGAAACAACTTAACACTTGGGACTAACGAACTGGTAGCAGTTTCTTTTGTCTTCACATTGGTCTGTTCAGGAAAGTCTTAAAAGAAAACTTGATTGTCTAAGCTTAGGATACATGCCTGCCCCGTGCATGTACTGAGGCAGCGAGAAGAAAGATGAGGCAGAACAAATTTCAAGCACCTTTCAAGAGGGCAGAACACCTGGATTATCTTTGGCAACAAGGCTGAACATAGTATTTTGAGACAAAAAATTTCCAAGATGAAACAGAGTGTGTAGAAAATGAAAATTGTCCACTATCAGAAGAAAGTAAACATTTATTGGAAAACTATTCCATGCTAGTGAAATAGAATTTTGTTTAAATCATCAACTCTTCGTTGACTTCCTTGGAAGATATTTGTATCCCTAGAGAGATTAAGTTTATCAAAGCAATCCAGTCATTCTTCTAGTCTCACCCAAATATGAAATGGCTGCCTTGGGATAAGAGCACAGCTCATTCAAACCTCATCCCACTCATCTTTTCTTGCAAGGGCAAGTAACCACTGAAGACTCCACAGAGGAAATAGGAACCCAGTGAACAAACATTAAGCGGGAAGAAATTTTGGCAGCAAGGGGTGAGATACATCCAGCTATCCTCAATGTTAGATTATGTGGGTACCAAGTATTAATTCCAGAGCAGAAAATGGCAACCCACTCTAGTATCCTTGCCTAGAGAATTTCATGGATAGAGGAGCCTGGAGGGGTACAGTCCATGGGGTCACAAACAGTCAGACACAACTGAGCAACTAATACACACACACACACACACACACTCACACACACTCACACACGCACAGTATTAATTCATTAATTTATTTGTTTGCCTAATAAAAGCATATTGATTCCTATGTGATATTATGGCATTGGAAGGACAGGTCTAGTGGTAAAGATAGTCATTTTTATTTTTCAATTTATTAAACAAGTGTTTATTTAACAACTACTGTTTGCCACATACTGTTCTTGGTTTGATATAGAAAGCCTATAGGAAACTCTATTGTAATCATTAGAATTTACCCAATCTGCTCTTCGGATAATGACACAGACTGAATTGTGTCCTCCCAAAATTCATTTATGCTGAAGCCCTCAGCTCCAGTGTGATGGTATTTGGAAACTGGGCTGTTCAAAGACAATCAGGTTTAGCTGAGGTCATGAGGGTGAGGCCCTTAGGACGGGATGGTGTGTGTGTATGCTTAGTCACCCTGTTCTGCCCAACTGTTTGCAACCTCATGGACTGTAGCCCACCAGGCTCCTCTGTCCATGGGATTACCCAGGCAAGAGTACTGGGTGGGTCGCAATTTCCTTCTGCAGGGGATCTTCCCCACCCAGGGAGTGAACCCAGGGATCTCCTACACTGCAGGCAGATTCTTTACCACTGAGCCACCAGGGAAGCCCAGAGTTGGCATTAGCACTCTTAAATGAAGATACACCAGGAAACTTGCATTTTCTCTTTCTCTGTTGCTCTTGTACTCTTTCTCTGCCACGTTAGACACAGCCATTCACAGATCAGGAAAAAAGCTTTCACAGAAACTGACCATGCTGCACCTAGATCTTGGATTTCCAGTCTTCATAACTGAGAGGAGAACAGTGTCTGTCATTTAAGCCACACAGACCATGGCATTTTGTTATGGCAACTTGAGATGAATAACACAGACAGAGTCCGTGAGGCATACTCCCTATGTGAGCAGATAGTCACTAGGATCTTTTTCCAGGTGCATAATCTAATAAAATTATTCACAGAGATTGTGTATTGGGGTAGTTCTAAGAACTTTACTAATAGAAGAAATAGAAAAATTCTTTTTCATATTATTATAATTATGGCAACTATGAAGAGAAACCAGAAGGTTTCTGAGGGAGGCATACTCTAAAACTGGACATTTTGCTTATTGAGTCTTTATATGAAATATTGAAAACTTTGGTAGCAGAAATCTAGAGGCACTCCATTAAGAAACTCCTTTATTCTGAATTGTTAGGGAGCTGTTTTGGTAAGTCCAAGAAGACTCTTTGACAACTGATTTCTCCAGCTTCAAATTTGTTGATAAGTAAACTAAATATACTGCTAAGAAACACAGTGAAATAAACTTTGGGAGTAAGCAGAGATTAGAACAGATGAGGACTAGCAGGAAGTTTGGTTTTATCAACTGACAGATATGAACATAGCTGCATCACCACTTGCTGAGACAGGCTGTTCATTAAAGAAATGCTGTATGATTATAATAGCAGGAGAGTGAGAATGGAAAGATATTTCTGTAAAGGAGTTACTGAGTTGGCCCAAAAGTTTGTCCAGTTTTTTCCATAAGGTGGTGTGGAAAACTGAACGGACTTTTGGACCAACCCGTATAATAAGTGAGCAGCATGAAGCGTTACTTTTGTTCATAAGATGGTTGAAAGTGCAGAACACCTGAAAGACCTGATGTTATCTACAGAGCAGCAGCTGATTCAAGGATGCACAAAGAGACATAGATCACTGGAGGGCCGTTTGACCCACTGTCAGAAACACCGTGTAGGGTGTCCCTCCTTCCTCAAGAGTCACGCCCTCCTAGGACCTAAGCTTCTTTGGCTCTGAACACAGGAAAGTCTAAGTCCTACATCTTTTGCAGCTGGATTCATACCTTTGCAGGAGGTCAAAGGGCTCCATAGGTATCATTCTAACATGTGGACAATGCAATAATGACCCCATTTTTTTCTCTTTTACCATTTTAACCAATTCTGGTTTCTCTTCATAGTCACCATAATTATAATAATATGAAAAAGAATTTTTCTATTTCCTCTATTAGTAGAGTTCTTAGAACTACCCCAATACACAACCTCTGTGAATAACTTTATTAGATTATGCACCTGGAAAAAGATCCCAGTGACTATCTGCTCACATAGATGGTAGAATAATGCTCCCTCCCCAAAGATGTTTACATCCTAATTCCTGGAGCCTGTGAATATGTTATTTTACATAGTAAAGGGGAATCAATGTTGCAGATGGAGTTAAAGTTGCTCATCAGCTGACCTTAAAATAGGGAGATTATCCTGGCTTATCTAGATGGACCCACATAATTACAGGGATTTTTAAATGTGAAAGATGAAGGCAAAGAGTTAGTTTTAGAGCGATGCTAGTGAGGGAGTGAGGATTTGACCTGCCGTCACTGGCTCTGAAGATGGAGAGAGGCCATGAGCCAAGGAATGCAGGTGACCTATAAAAACTGGAAAAATCAGGGAAACAGATTTACCTCTAGAGCTTCCAGGAAAAAAACACAGCCCCATGGACATTTTGATTTTAGTCCAGTTAGACTTATACTCGGCTTCTCTCATAGCTCTGTTGGTAAAGAATGTCCCTGCAATGCAGGAGACCTGGTTTCAATCTCTGGGTCAGGAAGATCCCTTGGCGATGGAAATGGCAAATCATTTCAGTATTTATTCTTGCCTGGATAATGCCACGGACAGAGGAGCCTGGCAGACTACAGTCCATGGGGTTGCAAGAGTCGGACACGACTTAGCAACTAAACCACCACCACCATAATAATTTCGGAAATTCCCTGATAGCTCAGTATGTAAAGAAACTGACTGCAGTTCAGGACACCCAGATTTGATCTCTGGGTCGGGAAGATACCCTGGAGAAGGAAATGGCAACCCACTCCAGTATTCTTGACTATAAAATCCCATGGACAGACAAGCCTGGTGGGCTACAGTCCATGGCGTCGCAAGAGTCAGACATGACTTGGTGACTAAACCACAACCAAACTTATATTGGACTTCTGATCCTTAGAACTGTAAGATAACAAAGTTGTTTTAAGCCATTATGATGGTGGTGATTTGTTACAGCAACCATAGGAAATTAACACACTTGCTAGTGTTAGACACATTTGTCTAATACTACAAAGGCAGAGCATGTAAACGGTTAGAGCAATTAGGCAACTCAAGAATATGGTTCTAGATCTCATGGGATTCGGATCAAAGGCATGTAGAAGTACAACACAGAAGCTGAGTCTCTTCAAATGGTGATATTTAGATCAGAAGGAATTTTGATCATTCATATAATGATTGAAATAAAAATCACAAAAGCTGGTGAAAATAGCTTTTTCTTCAGATACAGAACAGCCTTATGGCAGGTTTAAAAACCAAGCCTAAATTTCAGTTTCTTTGAAATAATAGATCCTTTGAACCATTTTGCTTTTTATCAGATAAGAGGACATCTAAAATGAAGCATGAAGGAAATTCAACTTATGAAAACAGATCTTTTGAAACTATTATAGTAATTATTCCTGATTCCAAGTTCTTAGGCAAAATTTCCATATATTTTTTGGTAACTGGAAAAATTGTATTTCTTATATAGCTAAACTGTGAGTTCTGCTTACTGGGAATAATTAAGATCATAATAATGCATTACTCCTTATTCTTTCTTGCATTTTTTAGATGGACCTGGCTTGTCCACACAATAATGTATCTGGAATGAACAAACTAATAAACTAAAATATAAGCACCTTACAATGGGGTGAATAGATGTGCAAAAGGATAATAATAATAAAATAATATTTGCATAGCAGTTTATACTTTACAAAGAGATTTCACAAGTGTTTATCTGTAAAAATTCTGTGAAGTAGACAGGAAGAATTATCTTTTTTCTTTAATAGATAAAGAAATAAATCGACTTGCCCCTAATCAGACCTTATACGTGGGAGAATCCAGGTCCTCTGGTTACACACTTGCCAGCATGCCTCACTCCAATGGGGAAAAAGAATTGCTACCGAGCTCTTCAGACTCACAGCAAAAGAGAACTTGAAATCCACAGCAAGGATGTGTAAGTTTGTTGTGATGCTACTTACAGGGCTCATTACAGGAAAAGATGCTTTTTTTTTTTTTAATGGAGTTAATGCCTTGTCTCTGACTTCTCTGCTCTGAGCTGTTGCTATTTTTGCTTCTTTATCTCCTTCCTCAGCAATTTGTTAGACTCTAAGTCTCAGCTTTGGTAATTTGTCCTGTACCTCACCCCATATTCCCTTGACATTGATTGATCTATTTGGGACATACTCCCCTGGTTCCCCTTTAGTGCTTCAGGGCATCATTTTTATATTTGCTCTCTGATTTCACGCAGACTGGCAGGAGGCAGAAGGCAACCAGCCTGCCTTCCATCTCATCGCCACCTCCCACAGCCAAGTCTATGGGAAATGCTCACTGTCCTCCAGCCCAGGAGAACTTTTGTCCCTGCCTGCCATATCTTTTTTGGAGAGAGAGGCAAAACAAGTACTCTACACACCATCACGAATTTCAAATGGTAAAAACATCATCTCATTGATTGTCTTTACAGAGCGTGCTACTGCGATTGCTTCATTGAAACTGATAGAAGGGTATTTGCAAGAAACTTAAGGTTTACAGTGAATCCTAGCTCTACGATCCTGTTTTTATTTTCTTTCTGCATGACCTTTCATTTTTCAAATATAAATTCTTCCACCTTGGAGATTTTCAGAAATCAAATTTTTTACAGTTGGTGAGGAATTGTATTGAAAATATGGACTGCTTACATTATATGATATTCGAGATTTTAGTTAGGTGTCATTTCCAAAAATCATTATACCTTTTTAATGAAAATAATTTTTAAAATAAAAGCATGTAGGAGATTTTAAGGGAAATGCTCTCAAGCAGTCTAGCCCAGATGAGATGCAAATTGCCATTTTATTAAACTAGAGCAGCAATTGTCTTTAATATCCAACAGGGAAACAGATGTAGTTGGGGTTGAGATCAAATGCAAGGTTGTCAGAACAGAAATCCCTACACTGGAAACACATTTTTGCCATACAGCTTTACCTATAGTGGCTTGGAAGAGATCTGATTTCTGATCTGCATCTAAGGAAGTTTATTGAAGGCAAAGATAGAAGTCTCTGAGTAATGTGGCAAGCATCCTGATGATGGCTGTGGTATTTCCTTGACTTTTCAAGGCACCCAAGTAGCTCTCCCTCTTGAGTTTGGCTTTACTATGGTTAATGTCAGGGAATCATAGCATTCTTGGGAATGATGGAGAGGATTCCAGATAAGCGAGAATTGCTCAGGATGGGCATTGCCGAGAAGCTGCCATTCTTTGGTCAGGTGCCACAGAGGAAACTCAGATCCTCCTGTGATGTAATTAGCACCTTACAGCAGGGTGACCAGATGTGCAGCAGGATAACAATAATAAAATAATATTTGCATAGCAGTTTATACTTTACAAAGCTATTTCACTAGTGTTTATCTGTAAAAATTCTGTGAGGCAGACAAGAAAAATTATCTTTTTTTTTAAATCAATGAAGAAATAGAGAGGCTGACTTGCCCCTAATTGCACCTAATATGTGGGAGAATCCAGGTCCTCTGGTTACACGCTTGCCACCATGACCCACTCCACTGGGGAAAGAGTCACTCCCCAGCTCTTCAGACTCACAGCAAGAGAGAATATGAAATCCACAGTAAGGATGCGTGTGTTTGTTGTGGTGCTACTTACAGGGCTCATTACCGGAAAAGATGCTTTTTTAACAGGGGATGGCCAAGAATGAAAGAGAAAGAGAAAGTAATAGTAAGAATGAGGTAGGTAGGGCTTGAGGAGAGATTGAGAAGGAAAATGAGAACTGTGAACTAAAACTGAAAACCAAAGTGAATCCAACATTTTCTCAGGAAAAAAAACTAAAAGGGAGAAAACCCACAGACATGAGATCTCTTGTGACCCCAGCCCTAATCTCAGAAAAGCAAAACACTGTCATTAACAAGCAACACCTGGATAGACACACAGCATGAACTCACTTTTTTGAACCTCCTTATTTGGAAGGGGCATCGCATCTGAACCTGGAGAAGGGGATGGGAAACCCACCCCAGTATTCCTGCCTGGAGAATTCCATGGACAGAGGAGACTGGTGGACTGCAGTCCGTGGGGTTGCCAAGAGTCATACGCAACTGAGCAACTAACACTTAGCATCTGAAAGAATGGACAGCACCCGTAAAGCAGGATGAAAACCGGCCCAAGTTGGGCAAAAGGGTTTCCAAGATTGGCAGCTCACTGGGAGCAAGTACAGGCGACAGAGTCAGTGGGCGACCAGCTCCAGGGAGCAGGGGTCCGGCTTCCATTTTTCATCACCCCAGCCTCACTGCCTCCAAGGTGTTCAGTGTGACATGGGGACAGCTAACGGGAGTGAGGAGGAAACCTGAATCTGGACTCTGGTTCCCCTGCCGCTCTGACTCGGCCACTTCATTACAGACTTCTCGTCAGAGGACTTTGCTTAGGGTTCCTCTGCTGGGTCACAGAGGCTATACAAGTCACCTTGACAAGAAATTTTCTCTGACCCCTAAGGGTGGGAAAAGGAAGAGACTCAGGTGAGTGCAGAGTGCCAGTGAGCCTATGAAGATGACCTGTTGATGGTTTGTTCCGGTTGACTGATTCAACCAGTGCATTGAGCCTGAACAATTCTTTAAAACTGGGAGGGAAGGCAAATACCTAGTGTGCGTCTCACCCATGTTGGACATTGCCTGTCCACCACTTTTTTCTTTCCACCAGGCCTGGACACAGCTAGTCATGCCATTGTCATCAATCCACCAATCCAAATTACCATGATGAATGACCATCTCCTTTGCCAACCTTCTCCTGGACATTTGGGTAACTTAGCAGGCCTGTAACTCTTTTGCGACAGACAGAAGTCCAAGTTGCAGGGGGTGGCATGCAACCTTGGGGGAAGCTGCAATGAGTTCAGATCTCCCAAGCGAATGCTTGCTCCCATCTTTCCATGGGCCAGTCGTTAAAGACTCAAGCCCTTTGTCAGATGTAGAGGCAAGAATGGAAAAGTTAAGGAGAAAGGTCACACAAGGTTGGACCACCTCAAAGCGTACAGGGAAATAGGTGCTCTTGGAAACATATCTACTGACTGTGAACAAAAATAAATGGGCCAGAATCAACTCATCCTGGGATAGTGTATCATCACAATCAAAACCCAAACAAAACCAAATAAAACAGCAGTGGTGAAAGAAAAACAAGGAGAGGATCTCTAGCTGCTTAGGTTTTTCAAAGAAAGGTGTCTAACTTCCTCTATCTTTACATGTCCGGTGTAATCCTAAAGCTGCAAAATAAGTCGGCAGTGATTTACTGACTCTAGGAAATAATTTGTTGCTGCTTTGTGTCTCAAACTGAACCTCAATTTAGTAGTTAATTGAACTTAGCTATGGTAAAATGCAAACTTCAGTTTCGTATTGGGCTAGAGCCTAATGTCAAAACAATCCCTTGTTTCTCGGTTCAATCACATAATTGGTCGATTTGGGGAAAAAGAAAACAATTGTTTGAGTGGCTTGGTAGAAAAGATTGGGGCAGAATCTCAACCCAGGCCCAGCCATTGAGCCTGTGGCCGTGTCATGCTCCCTCCCTACAGACCGTGCTCTCTCAATGGCACCAATGTTTTGTGATTATCTGATGAGACCATTAGAAACCCTGAATGGCTGGGTTGTCTCTCCTGCCAGTCGTCTCTTTTTCTCATAACTGAGGCTTATTATGTGTGAAAGAAAGAAAAAATATGCTAAGTTGAAAAGTGATAGAATTGAAAAGACAATGAACAGCTAAATTTAAATATATCTTTTCAATTTATTGCTTTTTTAAGGGTTTCAACTCAAAGCTTGCACGCATTATGTTTTCTTGAGCCCATATAGGAAGTCATATCAGTTTCAAGAAGGTTGACTCACTTGAGCCCTTATTTGCATGACCATTTAATGGAGAAGATAAAGGGCTGTATTAGCTTCACTGCTTAGTGCTTTGTGGGACTCTACCTCCATTCTCTCTAGTGCCCCACACGCTTTTCTCCAAAGACCTGTTGATGGCAGAGAGGGTTAGTACTCCAAATGCAGTCTGGTTAGATGTACAAAAGAAAAACGCTTAAATATCAGAAACCACTCTCTGAGCTGATTGCCCTTTGAGTACAAAGTAACAAAGCTGAGAATCTATGGCAAAATTAGAAATGCTTCTAGCATGATGATTTGAGCCTTGGGTTAGGGTCAAATTACTCACACTTCTCCATAAATGAACTTTCCCTGCCTTGTTTTATTACTTTAAATTATATAGCACATTGAATAATAACATAAAAGTTCCAAATATATGTTTGATGTAGTAGTTTGGGGATTGGAAAGATATAAAAGAGCCCAAATTCTACAACTGAGATATATTTTCTCAATGTATGCACTTATTGTCCCTTTTATATTGGTTAAAATTCCCCCGTTATCTTAGTATTCCCCCATTATTCATATATATTCCATATATACATTTTATTATCTTTTTACTGGTATGACTCTCCATCTGGACAACTGTTCTTTAGATCTGTGAGAGTGGGGACCCTGCTGGGGCAGCTGATCAGTTCTAAGATTAAAAACTCACTAATGTTCACAAGTTTATTACACTGTCCATGCCTAAGTAACGTAAATTGCATTTAACATACAAATCCCTTGAGAAGTCAAAGTTAGAAAATATAGTAGAAGTTGAAGTGATTTCAAGAAAATTTTATTTGTTCCATCATCATCTCTGTTTTAATTTCTTTATTCCCTTCTAGCTTTTTCCAACCATCTTCCAACATTTCCATTTGTACTGAACAATCTTGAACATAATTCATTTCTCTCTAAATCTGTGGTATATCTTCCCAAGTTTTCTTCTGTTAGATTACTCATAACTTATGCAAATTTACTGGACAGGCTATCAATAAAAGGGGAGCATTGACCAAACAGAACTACTAGGAAACTGTGTGAGGCTAGGAAGCTACTGTGCCTTTTGAGGCAGGGCTGATGATTATGAAATCGGGACTATTCAGAGTAAATGGGAACCAGTAGGGATGGTGGGTTCATTCTAGGACTGCACAGGAAGAGGGATGAAAATAACATCCATGGGAATTTACGTTTTTTAACTTTCTATATTGGTTAAAAAATAAAAGCATGAAGATGTGTGAAAACTCATAAATCTTTGGCAAGCATGCGCACTGATAAACTCTATTGAATGCCAATATCTATTAGAATTTTCATTGCATATACATTTGATCCAGAAATCCTATCTCTAGGAATTCATGTACACATCCATATGTGTGCAGAGCTGTATGTAGGAAGATATTCCTTGTAGCATTGCTTGTAGTAACAACTGAAATAAACAGTTGAGAGAAATGGTGAAATAAATAAAATAAGGTATATACAATGCAGTGCTGGGTGTAGCCATTTTGAAAAACGAGGCAGCTCTCTATGTACTAATGTGGAACAACCTTTACCCTGGTTATCTATTGCCACCATAATGGCATGTAACACCTCATCCAGAGTTCAGTGGCTTAACATAGCAAGTATTTATTTAGCTCAAGAGTCTGTAGGTTGTTGACTTAGGCTGAGCAGTTCTTCCAGTTTTGGCTGGATATTGGCCAAAGTAATCAAGGAGCATAGTCTTACCTTCCGCCAGCAAATGCGCATCACACCTGTGTTGGTACCCAACTATATTCTGTCTTCCCTTGGCCCAGAGTGGGTGTCCTGTTCTGGCTCCTGTCTCAGGCTCACCTCTCTATAAAGTTCCCTATTCAATGACATTGACTCTGCAAGTTGCCCCCCTCTCTCTTGCATCATCTACTTTCCCTCTATGCTATATAATTAAAAACAAATCATGTTGTGCTGCCTTGCATCCGAAAACAAAGTAGCTTCTATAAATGCACAGACCCATTTCCTGCTTCCTTTTTTCAACAAAAATCCAGAGTTATCTATACTCATTGTCTGCATTTCCTCATCTTCCTTTCTTTCTTGAACTCTGACCTATGTCCCCATCATGGCTATTTTTCCCACATCTCCAGTGATTTTCACACTGTCACATTAAATGGCTCCTTCTTGGTCCTCACCTTACTGAACTGCTTGGTGGCATTTGACAGAGTTGATTCCTCCACCCTTCCTGAACCTTTCTTCTCTTCGTTAGCAGAAAACCACTCTCCTTGTTCTCCATCTGCCTCACTGGCCACACTTCTCGTTGTTGTTGACTGTATCCTCTTCATCTTCCTGACCCCCTCATGTTGCAGTGCTCCAGTACTCATTCCTCAAAATATTTTCTTTTCCCACTAGTTTCCTAGGCAGTTTCATCCTGTAAATAGCAACTGTATGTTGATCAATCTCAAATTAATTATCTTTTGTGAGCGATTTCCTTTTTTGCAACTGTGGGAAGAAATGCAGTAAATACCAAAAGCAGAGACATTACTTTGCTGACTAAGGTCTGTCTAGTCAAGGCTATGGTTTTTCCAGTAGTCATGTATGGATGTGAGAGTTGGACTGTGAAGAAGGCTGAGCACCGAAGAATTGATGCTTTTGAACTGTGGTGTTGGAGAAGACTCTTGAGACTGCAAGGAGATCCAACCAGTCCATTCTGAAGGAGATCAACCCTGGGATTTCTTTGGAAGGAATGATGCTAAAGCTGAAACTCCAGTACTTTGGCCACCTCTTGTGAAGAGTTGACTCATTGGAAAAGACTTTGATGCTGGGAGGGGTTGGGGGCAGGAGGAGAAGGGGACTACAGAGGATGAGATGGCTGGATGGCATCACTGACTCGAATGGCATCACTGACATGAATCTGAGTGAACTCCATGAGTTGGTGATGGACAGGGAGCCCTGGCATGCTGCGATTCGTGGGGTCGCAAAGAGTCAGACACGACTGAGCAACTGAACTGACTGAACTGAACTGATGTATCCTTGATTTCTTGATTAATATTAATTTTACTTGTAGATAGTTGGGTGAAAGGGTATATGTATTTTAAAATTTACCAGCTATTATTAAATTGTTTTTAAAAAGACAGCAATGCCACATTTCCAACAGAAATGTATGAAAGCATAATTTTTCTTGTACCTTTGCAAGTAATAGGTGTTATCATTTCATTTGTGTGTCTGATAGGTCTAAGAAGATGTCAGCATTTAGGAACTGGGTAGCACCAGTGAATCTGGTGTAACTAACAAGAGAAATTGAGTGAAAGGCAGTGGGAGGGTTATTGAAATAACAAATTTTCTATATTGGGTACTCTAAGGGAAGAGGAGATGAGAGAATAGCATATTCTGCAAAGGTCTTAGTAGGACAACTGAGCAGGCTTCCTAGTATGAGGAAGATAATGGTTCAGAGACTTTTGGAAATATAATAAATGTCTACTTCAGGCAATTGCCTTGGTTAATATCAGGTTTAGCTGAAAGTAACAGAGGCTCATAATAACACTGGAAAAAACAATCTCTTACGCAGTAGTCTGGATGTAACAGTTTAAGAAGTTGTCTAGAAGACTTGTAAGGCTCTGTCATTGTGTCAGTTTTTTCTGTTTCTGTAGCACATGTGGTTTCAATTCCCCAGATCATCTCATAATCAAATATAGGCTGCTGGAACTCCAGCAATTACATTCCCATCAAGCAGTGGAAAGAAGAAAAGCAATTTCCTTCCTTGAAGGACATTTCTAGAAATCGTGCATGTTAATTCTGCTTATAACTCATTGGCAAGACCAGAAAATATCTTGTTCTGAATACCTAGCCAGAAATCAGAGGCTATTTTTGCAGGATGAGAAAAAAAGAAAAACAAATAGTGGGGAAAACTAGAAGCTTCTGTCATAGCTATCACTGGGCCCCAAGTAGAAATTGTCCAAGAAAAGGCTTAGCTACAATGACGATGACACATCTCCAGGTTTGGATTATTACACAGAGCCTTAGATGGGAACTGGTTATCTTGAAAAAATAGACATGATTGTGTTCATTTCTGCTAAACATCCTAAACTAGCAGTTCTAAATGGGAGGTGATTTTTGTCCCCATTACCCAAGAGGCATTTGGCAATTTGAGACATTTTGACTTGTCCCAATTGTCCAAAAGAGAGGAAGGGGGATGGGGGTGGGGGTAGGTGCTATTGGCATTAGTGAATGGAGGCTAAACATGCCAGAATACACAAGATAGCCACCACAACAAAGAATTCTCCAGTCCAAAACACGCCGAGGTTGATAAATGCTGCCCTAGACAATTGATAGATGTTTGGGTCAAATTTCAGGGTCTGAGCAAAGAACAGAGTATATTGCCAACTTTTAATGATTAAAGTAATTAAGTTTCATATTTCTTTGGTTTCATTTGTGCCCTAGAATCCTCATTTGATCCATTAGGCCAAAAATTAAGGAACTGTTTTGCAGATACATAGTGACCTCTTTTATGCAGAACTATGTTGCTCTGTGACAACATGACTCTCTTTATAACATTAGTATGTCCATTTCATAATCATTTTTAACCCTCTAGACCCATCTACCCTCCTACATTGCCCTGAAATGGATAAAATATTTCTGCTTCTCATTGCTTCCCTTTCACTGCCCTTAACATGTAGTGCAGGGATCAGATGCTGAAGTGTCTGAATCCCCTACTATGTTGCAAGCTTGTCAAAATCAAAGACTATCTTCCATTTATCTTTGTAGTTCTAGTGCCCAGTGCAGAGTATGCAACTTAGCAGGTGCAATAATATTAATTGAACTGAACTGAGCTCCTGTTTATTCTTAGAGTGTTCTTCATGCCAGACCTAGTTGGATATGTTCTGATTTGGCTCCCACAGGAAAAATCGCATTGCTACTTATGTTAGGCAAAATGTTTCCCATTCTGTTACTTTTATCTCAAATCCAGAGTATGGGAAAACTCAGAGACCAGAGGCTGACGTGTAAATAGCTTGGTTCTTCTGTGACTTCTCTGGGTAGGCTACCTCCCTGTGGTTATATTTTTGCCCCACCATAGCCGGCTTTCAAACACAAGTATGTACTAGACCAGAAATTGAGTACATTCCATTTTGAAGTGTTCTTGAGAGAAAAAAGATCAAAGCTGGCATAAATTTGGTAGGTTGGGTGCAAGGAAGTTGAGGAATAAAGACAGAGGAGGCAGAAAGCCGTTGAGATACAGCAACTGGCAGTCACGGGAACAGAGCAAGGGGAATTTGCAAAACCTTGGCATATAGTATTAATTCTATATTTTGGTTGGTGAAAACGATTAGCTCTCAGGGGAGCTACTACTTACACATCTCTCACCAGGGTCTTTCTGAAAGGTTCTCCTGCCTGGAGGCGAGTTATGGTGATTTCTCTTTCTCTTTTCTGCACTGGACCCATAGAACCCAGCACATCCCATTTTGAGATTTCCTTGAGAACAATTTTTTTTTACAATCTAACATCTGTTAGTTAGAGAAGGAGGATCTTCTCACGGCACTTTAAATAGAGCCCACTCTTTCTGACCACTCATCCACTGCTATGGTTCTTTGGAGGATGTTGGGTTGAGACTCTGTTTAATGAGTGACCAGTGAATCATGTCCTCTATAAGATTCAGGAATAAGTATCTTCTGTACTGCTGCAGTAACCTCTGATGAGGCTCACTGAATGGCCATGCATGTAGTCTTAGCTGACCAAGATAATTTATTCTTTCATTCACTCTTGTAGTCAGGTATGCAATCACACCTTTAATTAGTGTTTATTGACCTCCTATGAGGATCTAGATGCTCATAAGAATTGTAAGACATTTAAATCATGGCATTGCCCTGCTATAATCCAGGTGAGAAGATAAAGCATGAAAGGGGACAGTATCATAAGACCAACTATGACTAAGGGTCTAGGAGTTTGGGGCACTTAATAAAGAACAGAAATGGGTCTGCCTTCCAAGAACCTGGAGTAAGTTGCTAGTTTACTGAAGCATGAAAAAGTTTCCAAGCTATAGATAATAACAAAGGCCTATGCCTACCTCATCTATACATGAGGGCAACAATCTATGGAGAGGGGAAGCTTTCCCCTTTCCTATTCGGTGGTATAACCCACATGTAGGTTGATTCTGGGAGGATGCTAAATGTACCGATCAGGCAGTTCTCTCATCTGGGAAATTCCAAATGAAGCTTATATCAGATTTCAAAGAATAAAATTTAGTTCTTCTTGTGGGTTCCACTGAACTGGAACGTCCTTGAGAAATTCTGAGATTGCACCCCCACCCACCACTCCTCTCCGCCTACCACCCACCTTGCTCCTACCTCTTCCTACCTTTATTCCCTTTCACTTCAGCTTTCTCAGTTCTGGCTTACATGTGGGAAACTGATTTAGTTCTAGAACCTCCCAAGCATTCAGTCATAAAAGAACGTCCCAGAGGCAGAATGAAGCCAAGTGGCCCTGCTCACTGCCATCATGAGCCAAACACCATCCTGCCAGCTCTTCTCCCTTCCCTGGGGTGCCCTTCAACTAGACCGGACACTCCTTGAGGACAGGGCCTAAGTGTAATAAATCCCTGGATCTCCACGTTTGATTCTGTGATGCAAGCAGAAAATCTTCCTGGTGTATTTGCCAAGTGACTCAGGAATGGGTCAGATGTTCAGACGCAGTGTACCAGTTCTTATCTGTTAATAGCAGAAAGCCTATTAGGGACTGGGCGGAGCCAGCTTTTTCAAGGCAGAGTGGAATCAGCCCCACTGACTCTGGTTTGAAGGGAGACCAGTTTCAGTGACCTACAAATTGTTCCTCAGCTGATTAATAATGGGAGAGTCCCTCTACTTAACAATCTCACCTTCCCCTCTTATGTCCTTCTGCCCTTGTGCTCAGAAAAGCTCCTAGGTTTTGGTTTCACTTTCAACAGGTTTGGCCATTTGTACTTTCAGTCTTCTGACCGATTTAGCAATGTGAGTAGGGTCAGGCTTCTTACTTGGGAGATGGTTGGGCAAGTATTAATGATTGCAGGTCAGAGCTGCAGTAGAATTGAGAGAAATAAGAAATAACAATATCCCATTCTGTGACCTGAAAGTAATCTTACAGATCTATTAAGATGTCTGAAAATGACTCTCTTCTGCTCCATGTGAAATTGCTCACACTATGTGTATTATTCACACACAAAATAAACACATGAATGACGTGTCTGTTCATTTCACCACCCTGCCTTGTAAATACAATTCTGACCATTGGAAGAGTTGGAAGAGCAGTAGAAAGGGCCTGAGAATCAGGATCTAACTTCCCAGTAGTTTAATTGGCTTTACTCTTCTCAACTGTAAAATGAGGAGCTGGACTTTAACAGCTCCTAAAAGCACTTCTAGTACTCAGATTCCCTGACTCATTAGCCTGCCAGAAAAATACATCACCTGCCAAATATGGACTCAACGCCTACGTGTTACAGAAGCTCCCAGGCTACCCCTCCACACCTCCCTGGCTTTAGCCTCCTACTTCCCAAGACTCTCAGGTACTATTGCCAACCCATTCCTTTAAAAAAAAAAGAAAAAAGACTTTCTCTTCTTTTATCAGCCCTTTCTTCTCTGCTTCCTCTTACTGTATTTAATTCATATTGGTGGGGACTTCCCTGGTGGTCCAGTGACTAAGATTCCACACTTCTACTGCAGGGGTCACAGGTTCAGTCCCTGGCTAGGGAACTAACATCCTGCATGTTGTACCATGTGGCAATAAATAAATAAATTAAATAACTATTCTCATTTTAAAATAAATAAATCATATTGGTGGCCAGATGTTTTTCCTGTCTGACTTCCATTAAGAATGCATAGTCATTCATTTTAGTTATTCCTCAAACATATGTTAAGCAACCAAACATTCCCCATGTCTTGGGCTAGGTTGTGAATTTACAAAGACAGGAAAATGTAAGCTCATGGAGATGGATCTGCTGTGTGACTTTTATGCACCCTGCTGCTGCTGCTGCTGCTGCTAAGTCGCTTCAGTTGTGTCGACTCTGTGCGACCCCATAGACGGCAGCCCACCAGGCTCCGCCGCCCCTGGGATTCTCCAGGCAAGAACATTGGAGTGGGTTGCCATTTCCTTCTCCAATGCATGAAAGTGAAACGTGAAAGTGAAGTCGCTCAGTTGTGTCCGACTCTTCGCGACCCCATGGACTGCAGCCCACCAGGCTCCTCCGTCCATGGGATTTTCCAGGCAAGAGTACTGGAGTGGGGTGCCATTGCCTTCTCCGATATATATTATGCGCCCTAGGCACTCTCAATTTCCTGGGCCCCTTCCTTCACGAAAAAGATTAAAAGTGGTATTTTATAGCTGTGTTAATATGAAGATGAAATTTTAAGCATATTATGTATTTAAATATTTTCTCTAACCTCAGAATTCTCTGGGGCAGGGAGGTGGTGCCTAATGCATAGGTTGGCCCTGAAGAAGACAAAGTGAATGATTGCAATGCAACATAGCAATTATACACATGCCCTATGAACAAAATTTCTACTTCTAGATCTATGGCCCCCCCAAATTCCATTGTGTCTTCTGTGGAAAGAGAAAGACAGGGCAGAAACAACCCAGGAAAGCTGGAAATGGTAAATTAGGGCTCCAGGAAATCCTCCTTTCCTGGGATGGGCTCCTATGACTTTGAGAGCCCTCCTTTTGGTGGTAGCAACCTATCTGTTCTATGTGGCATGAGTCATTCATTCCCTCATTGAGGATCTTCTATGTTTCAGGCACTGACCTAGGTTCTTGGGGACACATCAGTAAGCAGAACAATGTTTCTTGCCCTAACTCATCTGTCACATAAATCTGCAACTGGAAACAGAGCTTTTTGAAATGCATATTTCCCACTTTGTGCACTGGAACCAAAGGTTTGCTGCATTTCCCAGATAAGTAGATACTAGTGCTCAATGCTCCCTGGCACACTCAGTGGGGATGAGCCAGGCTACCAAGAAGGGGGTCCCTGACGAGTCACTGAGTGGCAGTTCATATGACCGTTTTTCTCTGAGCCCTAATTGCTGTTCTGAAGCATGATTTGGGCAAGTTTCTGGCAGACTTTTTATTTCTGTAGGAGTTTCATGTTAAATACACCTATTCAGTATTCATGTAACTACTGCAACAAATATTTTATCTTAAAATAGCAATCTTGGTTCCATTTAGATTTTTAATGACAAAATGGATAACCTGATTTTATTTTCAACAAGTGGACACTTCTAAATTTTCTACATGGCAGAAAGAAAAAGAACACCAAATGTTGTATTTTCAGGGAAAACTCAAAGCATAGCTAATTCAAGCAACACCACCAATGTATCACAGGTAGGAGATGCAAAGAGGACTTAGGAACTGAAGACTAGCAATTTAACATAAGTATCCTCCTTGCCATTGCCCATTTTTCTAGATAATTTGTATTCTTGTTGTTCAATCAAATTTGATGCTATTCTCCCATTAGTTTAAACTCTGAGCTGACTGATTTCATTGTTTCTAAAGTTCTAGAAGAAATTGTTGGCTCCCAGGTCTTCCCAGGTGGTAAAGAACCTGCCTGCCAATGCAGGAGACATAAGAGACTTGGGTTCGATCTCTGGGTGGGGAAGATCCCCCGGAGGAGGGCATGGCAACCCACTCTAATATTCTTGCCTGAAGAATCCCATGGACAGAAGAGCCTGGTGGGCTACAGTCCACAGGGTCACAAAGAGTTGGGCATGACTGAAGTGACTTAGCAGGCATGCACTCACGCAATGGGAAAGAAAGAGGGATAGTGGATGCTACCCTGTTGAGGCTGATGCATCTTCCTTCCAGGCTGATACATAGAAATCAGTCCTGTGGAAGACAATCCGGTGAGATACTGCCAAAGATGGAGGTTCTGGCGGTCTCCATTCTAAGTCTTCACTGCGTCAAAGTGCTCATCATGTTCCATAGACACCATTCCTCCTGGGTTCAAGCCACAGCACTGAGTATATGATTAGATTTAAGGAATAAATGGGCTTCCCTGTGGCTCAGACTGTAAAGAATACCCTGCAGGAGACCTGGGTTCCATCCCTGGCCTGGAAAGTTCCCCTGGAGGAGGGCATGGCAATCCACTTCAGTATTCTTGCCTGGAGAATCCCCAAGGACAGAGGAGCCTCTCGGGCTACACAGTCCATGCGGCTGCAGAGTCAGACACGACTGAGCGACTAAGCACAGCACAGCACAAGGAATAAATAGTCATTAGAACATCAGCTGTTACAGAACAGAGTTACTCTCTAACAAAAAAAAATTAATACAAGACATATTTAGTGAGTTTAATTATCTATTGCCTATAGTAACAGTCTTATGAACAACAAGTGGACTTTTAAAAACAGAATCCTCCCACTGAAATTTTAGCTTGAACTGTAGTGTCAATGGTCTGGAGTCTGTATTGTGAGCTAATAAAGTCTGTTTAGCATACTCCTCATATGAGTTTGTTTCTATGACTTTCTGTTTCTCTTAGATTTCTTATTTTGCAGGGTGATAAATTATAGAATGACACCAAAAAGAAATACAGACAGACTTACATGCCCAAGGGTGAAGAAATCATTTATGACATTTAATAGTAAGCCTAAACATGTGACTTGTACTTCCATTCTGGCCTTTTGTTTTGTTTGGGGTTAGTGTTAGCTGGAATCCAGGGAGAACTTTGGCAAAGAGAACAGTATTGAATTAAAACTTGCTTGTGTCCTTTTAGTCCATTGAATACAGCAGCAGCAAAGAAGAAAGTATTAGTCACCATGGATAGAGAAAAGGCAGCCTGGGCTGTACATCACTGAGATGCTGGGATTCCTCCGGATGTGGGCCCCCACG
This sequence comes from Capra hircus, assembly GCF_001704415.2. NCBI lineage: Eukaryota > Metazoa > Chordata > Mammalia > Artiodactyla > Bovidae > Capra > Capra hircus. The sequence goes on along the minus strand of NC_030812.1, from coordinate 45,544,345 downwards.
AGGCCAAGATACAACCTGTGGGTCACAGGAGTCCTCCAAGTTCAGAGATCAGGCCAAGCAGCGTTAGCAAGGCAAGTCAGTGAGGCAGAGACAACAGGGAACAGTTAGTGGCATATGTTGTTGGGTATGCTTCCCCGGTGGCTCAGATGATAAAGAATCTGCCTGCAATGTGAGAGACCCACATTGGTCTACCATTGGGTAGCTGGTGCGAAGAGAGTTTTTACAGAGGTTTTAAAGGAACTGATTAAAAGAGAAAAAGAAAAAAAGATGATCACAACTCTTCACACACTTGCTCTCTAAGGAGATACCATAAAAGAGACAAGGAGCCTCGTTTGCAATAATTAGAGGCACGGTGTTGTCTATACATAAATATTTTACATTTTGGCGCATGTAATAAGTTTGTCATGAATACCAAGATTGAAGGAATCCTGACACCAAGGTGATCTCAAAAGACAGCGTAAATGGTTCTGACAAGAAGACTGATTCGAAAGCCTTTTGAAAACCACATGAAATGAAGAAAAAAAGCCCATCCAAAGCATCATTTTACAAACCATCACATGTGATTAAAGAAATTGCACTTTACATGGCAAAATAAGGTAAGTGCAAACATGGACATAAAATCCAATCTAGGTACGTGTTATACATTGTTTCATTAGAGGGAAAATGTCTAAGAAAGCTTCTATTTCCCCCAGGGCTTTCTCTCTGGAAAGGAAAATCCAAGAATTATGACAAACATTAACTTTTTCAGTTATTCCTGATATACAGCTGAACTTGATTCAAGATACTGAATCTTATCTTCAAAGCTCTGAATAAATTAGATCTGGGCTGTCTTTCAGCAAAGAATGATAATGGGATCATGAAAGTTTTAGTGATTATCAGCTTCTGTGGTACCTTTTTTCAAGCCCCCAAAATTGTAATTTTGAGTCAGAACAGAGAATGACTGTGCTAGTATGTAATTAAGTGTTATAATAACCACACCTTCTAGGCTCCCAAACAAATGCTACGTCATCATCATTATTTCTCTTAAAGCAGCTATGAACCAGTGTCCTTGACTTTGCTTCCACAGAGTCAACAAACAAAACTTTCTTGACCCCAAACCTTGTGGTCATTGCCCTGGAGAAAACTTAGAGGTTATTATGGTATTTTGGTGTATCATCTAAGGAAAAAATCTTACTTGCTCATTATCAGGTCAAGCAAATCCAGGTCTCAATTGACCTTTATGGAAAGTTATTTTAACTTGTGACAATTGTACCTTGGTTGTCTGGATAAAAATCTGTAACATATAAATAGAACATTTGAATGTTGCATATATCACCTTATATTGTAATTTAAATGAATTATCAATTCCAATATGCCAGCAAATTTAGAAAACTCACCAGTGGCCACAGGACTGGAAAAGGTCAGTTTTCATTCCAATCCCAAAGAAAGGCAATGCCAAAGATTGTTCATACTACCGCACAATTGCACTCATCTCACACGCTAGTAAAGTAATGCTCAATATTCTCCAAGCCAGGCTCCAGCAATACATGAACCGTGAACTTCCTGATGTTCAAGCTGGTTTTAGAAAAGGCAGAGGAACCAGAGATCAAATTGCCAATATCCGCTGGATCATCAAAAAAGCAAGAGAGTTCCAGAGAAACATCTATTTCTTCTTTATTGACTATGCCAAAGCCTTTGACTGTGTGGATCACAATAAACTGTGGAAAATTCTGAAAGAGATGGGAATACCAGACCACCTGACCTGCCTCTTGAGAAACCTATATGCAGGTCAGGAAGCAACAGTTAGAATTGGACATGGAACAACCAACTGGTTCCAAATAGGAAAAGGAGTACGTCAAGGCTGTATATTGTCACCCTGCTTATTTAACTTCTATGCAGAGTACATCATGAGAAACGCTGGACTAGAAGAAACACAAGCTGGAATCAAGATTGCCGGGAGAAATATCAATAACCTCAGATATGCAGATGACACCACCCTTATGGCAGAAAGTGAAGAACTAAAAAGCCTCTTGATGAAAGTGAAAGTGGAGAGTGAAAAAGTTGGCTTAAAGCTCAACATTCAGAAAACGAAGATCATGGCATCCGGTCCCATCACTTCATGGGAAATAGATGGGGAAACAGTGGAAACAGTGTCAGACTTTATTTTGGGGGGCTCCAAAATCACCGCAGATGGTGATTGCAGCCATGAAATTAAAAGACACTTACTCCTTGGAAGAAAAGTTATGACCAACCTAGATAGCATATTCAAAAGCAGAGACATTACTTTGCCAACAAAGGTCCATCTAGTCAAGGCTATGGTTTTTCCAGTGGGCATGGATGTGAGAGTTGGACTGTGAAGAAAGCTGAGCGCTGAAGAATTGATGCTTTTGAACTGTGGTGTTGGAGAAGACTCTTGAGAGTCCCTTGGACTGCAAGGAGATCCAACCAGTCTATTCTGAAGGAGATCAGCCCTGGGATTTCTTTGGAAGGAATGATGCTGAAGCTGAAACTCTAGTACTCTGGCCACCTCATGCGAAGAGTTGACTCACTGGAGAAGACTCTGATGCTGGGAGGGATTGGAGGCAGGAGGAGAAGGGGACTACAGAGGATCAGATGGCTGGATGGCATCACTGACTCGATGGACATAAATCTGAGTGAACTCCAGGAGTTGGTGATGGACAGGGAGGCCTGGCGTGCTGCGATTCATGGGGCTGCAAAGAGTCGGACACGACTGACTGACTGAACTGAACTGATGAATGTATTAAGCAGTACTATCTCTTCATAAATTCTCTAGAATCTTAAGTCAATATCAGGAAACATAGATTTTATATATCAGCTAATATTATAATAAATTGATTTTACTATAAATTTATGCATATTTATGAATATACCAATCCATTAATTATCCCTAATTCCAAGATATTAAAATTTCTGAAAACTGCAACTAACTTGGTAGCAAAACCTAAACTAATCTGACCTCATTTGGGAGCAAAACCCAGCTTGGCTGACGTAAGCCTCTGTGTGTTGCGTGTGTGTTGCGTGTGTGTGTGTGTGTGTGCGTGCATGTGCATGCAAGTGTGGGTGTTCAGTGGCTTCAGTCGTGTTCGACTCTTTGTGACCCCGAGGACTGTAGCCCATCAGTCCCCTCTGTCCATGGGATTCTCCAGGCAAGAATACTGAAGTGTGCTGCCATTTCTTTTTCCAGGGATCTTCCTGACCCAGGGATCGACACGTCTCCTGCATGGCAGGCGAATTCTTTGCCACTGAGCCACCTGGGAAGCCCCATTTATTCTTAACTCATTAGATCTGAATATTAACATATCTATAGGAATATCAGTGTGTCTGATTATAGGGCATTATATTGGAGCTGCCACATATTATAAGCAACACTGTAAAATGTGTTTCTAGATCCCTTCTAAAATTTAAAAAGTCCTGTATCCTATAATATATCTGTCTACAAAGTTTCCCTAAGGAATTGAGGATGTCTTTTATCTGTCTATTAGGTATGAATATCAGTTCTCAAGCTATGGCGTGCAAAAAAAAAAAAAAAGTGACTTTCTTTGTTTCCTTTAAAACAACTTGAAGTTGAATCTGAGTCCCCTAATGAGCTTGGCCACAACTGACAGACCCTCTCCCCTCATGAGTAACTCCCAGATGGAAAAGCTATACATGGAGCCACAAATCAGAAGGTCTGTTTTTTTTTTTTTAAATAATATGTAGTTATTATCTGGCTATACTGGGTCTTAGTTGTGGCATGTGGGATCTAGTTCTCTGGGAATCGAACTTGGGCCACCTGCGTTCGGAGTATGGAGACTTCGCCACTGGACCACTGGGGAAGTCCCAGAGAAGGTCTTCTTATCTCTACTCCATCATGGCTGCCACTTAGTTACCCTTGGGGTAACCAGTCCATCGTATTTATCCAGGGTTCCCCTGGTTTTAGCACAGAAGATCCCATGTCTCAGGAACTGTCCCAAGCAACATGGGCTTTGCTCTCTGGAGGCAGCTTATAGATCTGTTACTTCCTTGGGACACAGCCAAGGAATGGTTTCAAATCTCACATGCTCATGAAATCCACAGAGTCCCCCTTCTCGTTCCCATTTCCTTGTCTTGGAAGACATCCATCTTCTCCCTGCCTTAACCAAGATGCTTCCTGTATCTTTTTGAGTTTTTGTTTTACATGTGGCAGAAAGAACACTCAATTCAAGTGCCCTCTGCCTTCTTCCTAGTGAAAATACCCAAGGCATAGAAACCCCAGAAGCCTACTTCCAATGACCATTAAAATACATGAACAAAGTGCCCTGCTGCACATAGGTGTATTTTAGAAAATCTTCCTTCTTTACCAATCAAGCAGACCTGAAAGTCTTTAGAGGAAATGTCTCTGTTCTCATCAGCATTTTGTTTGGACAGTGAGGCACTGGCTGTACTAATATCCTCTTTAGTTGTTTTTTTTTAAATACTTTACAGTGTGTGTGTTAATTGCTCAGTCATGTCCGACTCATTGAGACCTCATGGACTATAGCCCGTCAGGCCCCCCTGTTTGTGGAATTCTCCAGGAAGAATGCTGCCGTGGGTTGCCATTCCCTTCTCCAAAGGATCTTCCCAACCCAGGGATTAAACCTGGGTTTCCCACATTGCAGGCAGATTCTTTACCCTCTGAGCCACCAGGAAATTACAGTACTCTTTCACATACATTATCTCATAGCAGGGCAGGTATTAGTATCCTTACATCTAGATGGAGAAATAAAGACTTGGAGAAGCTGAAACAACATCAGTACCAGCACTCTTTAGATTAATATTTTGGCAACTCCAAGCAAATAGTTTTTAAAAGTCTTAAAAGTCAAATGTGGCTCTCCCAATTGCTAAAACTTGGTGTCCTAAATTCAGAAGTTTTCTTCTTTAAAAAAGATTCTTCGAGAATTGATATCTCCAAATATAAATAGTTAGCATTATAAAGTGGATGCAAGTACAAAAATAAAAGCATACTGCGTTTCTACTCTTGTCAGAGGACAAGAAAATCTTAGAAACCATTAGCCACAAATATGTTCAACACACAATCGGGAATGCCACCCCAATACAATAACCTAAATCTGAGACAAAGAATGGTTTGGCAAGAATTATATATGGCCGTTAGATGCCAATGTGGCATCCATTTTCACTTTTTCATTCGTAACAAAATTCTAAATTGGTTCAGGTATCTACCCTTCTCCGTGAACCTCAGGGGGACAAACTGAATTTCAGGAGTGGATCTAATAGGCCTAAATCAGTATCATCCTTCTTCTCAAATTAGCATATGATCCAATTCTGGTTAAAAAAGGCCTAAGGAAACATTTGCTGGAAGCTTCTGGTAGAGTTCTTTTGCATAGTTAAGAAAGGCCCAGGGAGTCAATTTCTCTCCTCCACCTGATAAGAATAATGGAAAGAGGTTGCCCCAAACACTGTGGGCAGCCACGATGCAACACTAAAGGAGCCAAGCTGTGATGGTCAAATAGAGCGATAGACGTACCTGTGTCCTTGAAAAACCAATGAGTCACCAGAGCAGCCAGCCAGTGCTGAAGCCTGTCCTACTCTGGACTTTCTTTCACATGGACTTTCTTTTCTTTAGTATTTATCTTTATTATTCAAGCCAGTTGGAATTGAGTTTGCTGTTCCTGGCAGCCAAAAGCCTCCTAACTGATGCAGAGACCTATTCCTTTTCCAGTCTGTCTTCCTCTTAGAAATGAAGAAACAAGGCCAAGAGAGGCTCCCTAATGTCCCAAGTTTACACAACCAAGATTAAATGCCAATTTATAAACCTGATATGAGTTGTAAAGGAAATTGAAGAAATGGCTTTCAACACGGATTGGATAGCTGATTTACAACACAGTCTGGCTGATGCTTAGAACAGTAGAAGGTTTTAAGTTAAAGTTTACTCTATAGGGAGCCTCAGATAACTTCAAGTGGCCAATTGGTAACCTGAGGTTTCAATCTGCAAGTTCCTAATCCTCACTCATTGTGTCTGCAGCTCATGTACCTGGCATGTCCCAGACAATTCAGTTCAGTTCAGTTCAGTTCAGCCGCTCAGTCGTGTCCGACTCTTTGCGACCCCATGAATCGCAGCACGCCAGGCCTCCCTGTCCATCACCATCTCCCGGAGTTCACTCAGACTCACGTCCATCGAGTCTGTGATGCCATCCAACCATCTCATCCTCGGTCCCAGACAAGAAGAAGTTCTATTTAACACTTTTCTTATAAGCCAAGGACCAGGCTTAAGAGGCCAGATTCTTTTCCTCTTTCCTCTCTTCAAGATTCTGCCTTGGCTTCAAGACTATCAGAATCAAGTTGTCCACAAAGCAGGAACCACAAGCCCAGACTGGAGAGAGAGAGAGTTTGGATCCTGAAGATCCTCAAATCTTCATTGGCTCAAACGCTTCCTCAGTGATACTTGTCTTCAGAACATAAAGTCCCAGAAAGTTCTAAAGATATATTGCAGCTCTCAAGCCACACCCCACCTCCAGTGTTAAAATGGCTCAGAATCCTTTTGGGTTTATGCTTTCTTCTCTCTTTCTCCACACTCCCCAGAACTCCCTCCAACTCCTGTCTCCATCCTTGTAAGAGTTGCCAATATGGCTTGGGAAGAGGGATTCAGTGATGTATCACTCCCACACCAGGTCTCAGCCCCAGGGTGGGAAACTATTCCATCTCCTAGTTTTACACATCTCCTGTGGTTCCTGATTCCAGATTCTCTGCAGAGATTCTCAAGGACACTGGGGCTCTTTCTGAGAAAAATGGAAACCTGGGGTCAGTAAGCTCTCAACCCTCACCGATTAATCTGATGTCTCAGGGTCTATGTTGACAACATGAGATGTTATTTGGCATCTGCCTTGGTAGGCGGTTCTTTTTCAAAATCTCTCTGCTGCTCCTTATCATTTAAATCTCCTTTTTTATTTTTAATGTCGATAAATGGACTCTTCTAATTAAAAATAACTTTCTGTATTATTTCACAACCCATTTCCTTTTTCAGTTGTGGCATTATGTTAAGAGAATAAAATGTGATAGGTGTGGAGAGGAGTATATTCCTTCTAAGGCAGTTAAAAGAACTCTTTGTTGTGCAGGCTGGCACCAAAGCAAGAAGAAGTGGTTATTTTTCGTTGGTTGTGCTCTGAGACTTTCCCCAGAGGCTTAATAGGAGACGTTCCTCTGTGAAGGATGCTGGCAGAATCAGAAGCGTGTGCAGTGCTCAGGGGAACACGTTGAGAGCTCCTTTTTATCCAGCACACACAAAATGATGCTAATGCTACTTCTTGCTTCCCTGTCAGTATCTTTCCTGCTCTTAGGCCTTTGGAGTGAGAGTGAGGGAGAACAAGAGAGAAGGAGGTGTGCCCTGGCAACCACTGCCAGATAACAGGTTTCACTGAAGCTATAAATTAGATAACCCACTTCCTGGAGGTGGGTTCATAGGCAACACTGAAAAATCTGCCTGTGTGGGAAACATAGCTGTCTTTAGTTTCAGTTAAAAAAATAACACTTATGTTTGCTAATTACATACAAGTATAAAGAAGGAAAAGAATGGCTCAGTATTCTATCATCATAATAATCCCTGTTAACATTTTTCTCATAGAAATGTTTTCTTATATAAAAATGATAAAAGTACATGGTGAAACAGATCAAACAGAAAAGTACAAAACAGAAAGTAAAAATCTATTTACATGTGATTCCAGAAACTACCTTATTTTTGTGTGTCTGCTCTTTTATTTATTTACCGTTGTTGACATTTTTTTCTTGCATCTGGATTTTTCACTTTTGGGAACTCTGATATTTTAATTCAACGTTGTATCATATTTTACTGAAACAATCTCCTTTGCAGATGTACTGGCAGACATTGTTTTCAATGAATGTTTAAGGGATTTTGACACTTTAGAATCAAAATAGGGAGGAGGAATCAAGATGGTAGAATAGAAGGTTGTGAAGTTTCCCTCCTCCCACAAATAGAATAAAATAGGGATCAAAAATGATTACCTCAATTATCATTCATTAATTTATGCACCTATTCAACAAGCACTTATTGACTATTGACAACAAGCACTATCTAGCATAGAGCCAGACACTTTGTTAGATGCTGGAAATATCAAAAAAAGGCAGTGGTCCCTGTGCCAAATGGGCTATAGCCCAAATGGAGGGAGAGAGCTCAGTGTCAGAATTACTATTGCTGCTGAGATACAGATCAGCAAAAGATGCTGCACCTACAGAGATTGGATGCCTGCGTGTGCATGCTCAGTTGAGTCTCTCTGCAGTCCTATGGACTATAGCCCACCAGGTTCCTCTGTCCAGGGATTTCCCAAGAATACTGGAGTGGGTTGTCATTTCCTCCAGGAGATCTTCCTGAGCCAGGGATGTAACCCACATCTCCTGTGTCTCCTGCACTGACAAGCAAATTCTTCACCGCTGAGTCACCTGGTAATCCCTGAGCCACCTTGACACCCAGAGTAAACTTAAAATGAAGGGATTAGGGAGGAGGAATTCTCAGAGGAAGCCGCAGGTTGGAAGGCTTGGAGACATGAACCAGCTCAGTGTATTCAAGTTGCTGCAAGGATTTTGGAGCTGTCAGAGTGCAAGTTTCATGAGGGGGCCCTGGAAGGATCTTAAGCTAAAGTTAGAGGCTGAAGTCAAAGCTGTATCCCAAAGACTTCTGGAATCTGAACTTTACTCTAAAAGCCAACTGAGGTTCTAAGTATTGATGGGGGAAGGAAACTGCTGGATGACATGAAGATTTTTAGATAATCAGAGGAGCCTGGCAGGCTACAGTCCATGGGGTCTCAAAGAGTCAGACCCAATAGGGCATACACACACACACTGTCTCCAATTAAAAAAAGAACAAGCAGAGATAAAACATAAAAATAAGAAAAAAAAAATCTGGCTGCAAATTAGTTCTCAGCACAGAGAAAGGGAATAAGAGCTAGACAGGAAGAAAAGACAGACTTCAAATAAAAAATGAGCATACCTTCTAGAGTAATGAAAATAAAAACAAAAGTAAACAAGTGGGAACTGATTAAACTTAAAAGCTTTTGCACAGCAAAGGAAACAGTAAGCAAGGTGAAAAGACAACTCTCAGAATGGGAGAAAACAATAGCAAATGAAACAACTGACCAAGGATTAATTTCCAAAATATACAAGGGGCTCATTCAACTCAATGCCAAAAAACAAACAACCCAATCAAAGGGTGGGGAAAAGACCTAAACAGACATTTCTCCAAAGAAGATACATGAAAAGACGCTCAACATCGCTCATTATTAGAAGAATGCAAATCAAAACTACAATGAGATGTCACCTCACACCAATCAGAATGGTATTCATCAAAAAGTCTACAAACAGTAAATGCTGGAGAGGGTGTGGAGAAAAGGGAACAGTCTTGCACTGCTGGTGGGAATGTAAATTGATACAGCCGCTATGGAAGATGGTATGGAGATTCCTTTAAAAACTAGGAATAAAATGACCATATGACCCAGCAATCCCACTCCTAGGCAAATACCCTGAGGAAACCAAAATTGAAAGAGACACGTGTATCCCATTGGTCATAGCAGCACTATTTACAATAGCTAGAACATGGAGCCCACCTGGATGTCCATCAGTGGATGAATGGATAAAGAAGTTGTGGCACATATACACAGGGGAATATTACTCAGCCATAAGAAGAAACACCTTTGAGTCAGTTCTAACGAGGTGGATGAACCTAGAACCTATTACACAGAGTAAAGTAAGTCAGAAAGGGAAAGATAAATATCGTATTCTAACACGTATATATGGAATCTAGAAAAATGGTACTGAAGAATTTACTTACAGGGCAGCAATGGAGAAACAGACATAGAGAATCGACCAAAAAAAAAAGAGCATGGTAGGGTATTGAGGATATGAACAAGATGCCAAGTTTCTAAAGGAAAATAAAGTTAAGGAACATTTTCGATAGAATATTTTAACTTCAATCAGTTGGATAAAGTTTAATTCTTAATAAATGTATCTTTAGGACCTGCATCAGGTAAGACAGACCTTGGCAAAGGAAAACAGAGTCCCTCCAGTGGTATGTTGGAACCAGCAAAATTGGTCAAGTTGGGAGTGTTTATACTATGGGAACTAGCAAACAGTACAAATCAGATTTAAATGTTTTTCTCTTCACAGTGCCTGTTAGATATTTTTCAGCACATCACTGATCCCTTTCCAGTGAAAGAGCTGGGAATCACTAAAAACATCCACAGTGTAGTTCCTATTCCCCTTTCCAACTCCCTCAAGTTCTAAAATCCATTTCATTATTAAGATGATCAGCATTTCAAAAAATAAACTCTGAAAGACGCCATTAAAAGTATAGAGGGATAAAAACTTTACAAAATATAAAGACAGGTCCTGTGATTCTTATGCCCAGCCCTGGGAAGACCAGGAAGTTGGCAAGTGGAGATATGGCAACTCTCCCTTTTAAAAGCCTACTTCCCGCAGGTGAGATGGACCTGGGCTCATGGGTGCCAGCCCATCCGAGGCCTGAGGTTACTCTGATGATTCACAGGAAAGCAATCCAGCTGGTTTGGCCAGTTCTCGGTTTGTTTTCCTGACCGCTTTGGAACCACTGAAGTCTCCTCTGATCACCCAAAGTTTTATTTCTTCTATGAAATTCAAAGAGAAGCATTTATCCTAGGGCTACCATGTTGGGATTGTTTTATGTCTTTTCTGTCCATAAGCCAATATACTAGAGCCAGAGCAATAGGACTGATCTGTCCTTTTGCATTGGTCCATGATTGTGCTACAGAGACGCCCACAGCCTGGGAGCTCCAGAGCCAAAAGAAAACAACAGGCTTTTCATCAGGCAGTATGTGCACCCCTGCAAGTCACCGCAGCAGGATCCCGGCCATGCCAACCTCTTTCCATGCTCCTGAGGAGGATGGGGGTGTAGAGGACAGAACTGAGGAGTGAAAAGAGGGGAGGTGAAATGAACTGGGGGATTGGGGTTGACATATACACACTATTGATACTGTGGATAATGTAGAAAACTAATGAGAACCTATTGTACCACACAGGGACGCCTACTTGGTGGTCTGTGGCGACCTAAATGGGAAGGAAATCCAAAAATAGAGGGATTGTATGCATAGGTATAGCTGATTTATTTTGCTGTACAGAGAAGCTAACACAGCACTGTAAAGCAACTGTATTTCAATAAAAATTCATTAAAAAGAAAAAAAGAATTGAGCTGAGTTGAACAGCTCAAGGCTGGCTGGGAGCTTAAAGTTCAAGTTGAGATAATTGCTTTATTGGCGTGGTTTTTAAAAAAATGACCATCCTACATCATCTCAACAGGATGAATAATTTCCCATGATTGTGAAAGTGCATGAAACACCAGACAGCTCCCTGGATGTGCGTGGGAAGGGATGGGAGGAAGTGGGGAGAGCAGAGCTGCCTGGGAGTAGGTTCTGGGCTCAGAGATTCCCACTCTCGCAACCAAAATAGAACATTGGGATCTGCCAATGGGCACAGAAAAGTGAGTCAGGTCTGATTTTAAGGATGGTATCTTGATTAATTTCAGTTTTTTTAGTTAATATATTACTAGTATCAGTTATAATGGTTTTTCTATCCCCTTCTCATCAATGACCACCCAGTTTACCCCTTTCTCTGAAAACCTCTTTGCTTACCGCCCAGACATATGGGAACAACTTGTTGGTGTCTTTCCCGTGGAGAAGATGGTGAAAGAAGATGTTAGCACCAGCCAGCATCCTTATTATCAAGGAACTTCATCATTGCTAGGGCAACAAAAAACTGATTTGCTGGGGGTTGCAGTGTCTCCAGAAAGCAAGGCTTTCTGCATTGTGATTGTGAAAATTGAGAAAGTTCCTGGCAAATTGGAATGAGTTGCTCATCCTAATTATATCAGTATCTCATGAGATACCAAATGAGTAAGAGAGGCAATAAAGGCTATTGAAGGTTGGAATCAGTGACATCACAGGAGCTTGGAGTTTTGTTAAGTGCTTTGTATTTTACAGAGCATTTTCATATACCATCTCATTTTAATCTTATAACAAATTAAGGAAGGCAGAGAAGGTATTATTATTGTTTCATGTCTAAAAAATTGGGCCACCAGGATTCAGTGACTTGCCCAGTGAAACCCAGCTGGCTGGTAACAAAGCCTCAGGTAAATGTACTCCTCCCTGCCGAGTACATTGGGCTATGACTGACAACCAGTGTTCTGTCCATGGTACCGTGGTGCCTCTCTAGTCACAGGCAAAAGGGGATGACTTTGTCTTAGTTACTTAGCTTTTTCGCCATGATGCTTTGTTGTAGAGTGACAATCTTGCCATGAAGAAGAATTAAGTAAGAATTCATGACCATTTTCTTCCCAGCAGGTACCACAGACAAGAGCTATGACTTCCATTCAAAGGCAAGAAAAAGGCTGTTGCCAGAGAGAATTCAAATAACTTGTGATGGCTTCCTGGTGGAAGGAAGAGCTGAAGGCAGAGCCAGGCTAGCATAGAATGCTAAGTGGAGAATCTCAGAAGGAGTCTGACCAAGCCATGCACCTTAAGCAAGCAACCAGTAGTGAACGGCCCCAGGACCTGAAAGTGTGAAGCTCCCAAGGTTCCAAGATAAGAAACGTGACTCAGCATTTATCTTTTCCCATAAAACATAGCAATGTGTTAAGCTTACCTTTGAAATTTGACTCTAATGCCAGTGACAACATCTAATTTGTGGTCATGACATATAAAACTTGACATCAGGTAGAAGGGAAATCCTTTGAACTAGAGAAGGTACAACCAAACTCCAACTTATCGATCCTGTATATAATTTTCAGTGACAGTCACAAAAGTGTAAATATCCAGGGGGCAGGCATCATGAATCTATGGTTTCTCTAGCCAGTTGCTAGAGACATTTTCAAAACTTCAAGCAGTGTACCATTTATGAAAATGGCTTCTGGTTTCAAGTTTAATTTCGGATTGATACACTGTTAAAGCAGGAGAACCTGATGGATATATAAGAATGCCATAAGCACAACCTGCAATGTAAATTTAATTGCTTTATGCTAGCAAAAAACAAGGCTCTGAGATGCAGTAGAAATGATATGGTATGTTTCTACATATGGTAGAGAAAAAAGAATGCGGGCTTCACAATCAAGTTCAAGCCCCAACTGTGATGAGTATGTGAACTTGAGTATCAAGTCTTGATTTTTTTCCACCTGTGGTGAGACTAATGGTGCACAGACCTCATAGATTCGTTGTACTCGTTACATGGGATAATGTGCACAGAGTGCCCAGTATAGAACCTGGTGTGCAGCAGGCAATCATTCTACGTTAGTCCTTCTCTCCTTTCTCTCGTGCAGTTAACTGCCGCCCCATGAGCTACCCTAGGTGTCCCTCTTTACCCAAGCCTGGATCTAGAAACACAGTCTCCTCAGCTCCTTCTGCCTTGCTGTCTCTGACAAAGCACACAGAACATGGAACACAAGAAAGTTCCCAAGGATTTAAAGGCTTATGAAATTCCAAGTACTGGTTCCAAGACTAGAGGCCCTGCCACATCTGGGATGACCCATGGCAAGCTCCTCCCACTGCTCAGCACCGCCTCTCCTACACTAGAATTAAGCCATAATATTTGTGTTATAAATGGTGCCTTAAACTCATCTGAAGCAAGTGAAATCCTCCTGTATAGAAAACTATCTCCAGCCTACCTTAGAAAAAATTTCATGGATCTTCTCTTCCCTTAATATAAAATAGTGGCACACCTGGGCACTCTGAGGGGTACATGACATACATTGGCAATTCAGATCTCCTGGCCCTTCACATTGGGTCATATCCACTTTAATGTCACAATTGAGACATTTTGTCACTTACAGAGAGGCTATAATACTAAATAGCATAATGGCTTATAAAAGCTCCTAGAAGGGTACTTACCTCAAAAAATAAATGCAGTCTTCTTCTTTCAAACTTTGTTTCTGGATTCTAAAGTTACTGAGATATTTTACACTTGATATCAAGCTCATTTTTCTTTCCAATGTATACTTAAGAATGAATTCTGATGGCTGTATATGTTTTTAGAAAGGGGGCCTAGGGAAGTAAGTTTTCTTCTAAATTATCTAAAAGTCTCATTGCATAAAGTTATACTATTAATATTATTATTAATATTTCAGTTGTTTGGAAATTGCATAAATACAGATAAGATAAAAGTTGAATTGTACTGCTTCTAGTTCTCTTCTATCAGCCTTTGTATAGTAGCGATTTAATATCAATGTTAGTTTAATGTTAATATTTTATGTTATAATGAGTTGTCAATTTTTTGTACTAGAATGAGTCATGTTGCTGTCCCTGATAAAGTGTGTAAAATAAAAATATATGTAAGTGAAGCTGTAGGTGCCTTTATTCATGATGAAAGAAACCTCAGAATTCTTAGATAAAAGTGTTCAGATGTATTTGGTTAAAGAAATGATTGAAAATTTCAGAATTTTAAAATATTTTTCTGTACATTCTATATCTAACCACGTTCAGATACTATGTATGTGTATTTATACCTTTTTCCATGTTGGTATATTCTTTCTTTCTCTAAAAATCATGTATGACAGCAAGCAATAAATTGGAAAAATGAAAGCTGAGATTGAGTTGATTTGCATAAATATGTGCATTCCTTTCTATTTAAGTTTTCAAAATATTAATGATCTCATATAAAACCTTTGTTTTTGCTCAGTTCCACCATGGTTGAAATGATACATCACAGAAATAAATCTTAAACAAGGAACATCTTCTAAATGTTAGCCAAGAAAGAAAATGACAATAAGGCTTATCTACTGTTAAAGACTGGATGTTTAGCTCGTTCCCAAAATCTTACGCTGAAGCTCTAACTGTCCATGTGATGATATTTGAAGATGGGTCCTTTGTAACTAGGGTTAGATGAGGCCAGGAGGATGCAGACTGGTTGATGGGATTAGTGCCCCTGCAACAAGAGACACCAGAGAGCTTTATGCCTCTTTGCCACCTGAGGACATAGCAGAAGGTGGCCATCTATAAGCTGGGAAGAGAGTTCTCACCAGAATCCAAGCCATGCTCGCATCTTGATCGTGGACTTCCAGGCTCCAGACTGTGAGAAAATAAAATTCTGTCGTTTAAGCCACCCAATCTATGGCATTTTGCAGGCTGGGCAGATTAATACATCTAGCACAGTGAAGGCAGACTTATATACTATTGCCAGGAAGGAATGATCATATATCATTGTACCTTGATGTAGTGGGATGTCTCCTCTGAAAATTTAACTGGTGCTTGTAATTTTTGTTTGCTGGTTGTTTTTGTTTGCTTCTGGATCACCCTTGAAAAAGTAAGTCACTATCAGCAACAACATAGTTTCATCCCTAGAAAGAGGGTACAGAATCTAGACCCTCTGGGAGCAGTCAAGGCCCAATGTCAGGTAAAGGCAAAAAGGTCTTTACTGTTAGGAGTGCCTGGGACCTACAAGGCAATAAATGGAATCCAATGGAGCAGAAAAATGAAATGTTGAAAACCTATGTAATGTTTACGAGTAGAAAAGCTTGTAATAAAGTAAAAAGCTTAAATGTTTTTTTAAAATAGCCTATTATGGATGCTTGCCTGGTGGCTCAGACAGTAGAGAATCCGCCTGCAATGTGGGAGGCCTGGGATCAATCCCTGGATTGAGAAGATCCCCTGGAGGAGGGTAGGGCAACCCACTCCAGTATTCTTGCCTGGAGAATCTCCATGGATAGAGGAGACTGGCAGACTATGGTCCAAGGAGTCGCAAAGAGTTGGACATGACTGAACGACTAAGCCCAGCACATTGTGGACGAAGGTCTGTAGATGAGAAGTTTCCCAGGTTCACTCTTGACATTCAGATCCCTGCAAAAATAAAAGGGATGCTGATTGGGGGCTCAAATGGTGGGCTAGTGGGCCTCTTGTGACATAGGGCAGCAGGTATCTTGGAGGATAGTTTAAAAATTAAA
Source organism: Capra hircus (assembly GCF_001704415.2). Classification (NCBI taxonomy): domain Eukaryota; kingdom Metazoa; phylum Chordata; class Mammalia; order Artiodactyla; family Bovidae; genus Capra; species Capra hircus. Next base: position 45,528,426 of record NC_030812.1, on the reverse strand, counting down.
CTGTGAACCTGAAACTCAAGTGAAGAGACTCCTTGCCTAAGCTTGGCCTGAGGAAGGAACTTAGCCTCATTCAAAGATACAACATGGTAGAATCAGCTTCCTCCAAGGTATGACTCTTCACTCCCATCCACCCACAGGGATGTGAGCCAGAAATATTCCTCCTTGGCCTTTAGGTTTTATGGAATTTTACTTTAGTTACACTCTGTTTTGGTAAAAATTATGACAGTAAATGGCTGAGCTTGGGTATGGAAATCGGATGAAATCCCTCTCGGTTCAGTTCAGTTCAGTTGCTCAGTCATGTCCACCTCTTTGCAACCCCATGGACTGCGGCATGCCAGGTTTCCCTATCCATCACCAACTTCTGGAGCTTGCTCAACTCCATGTCCATTGAGTCAGTGATGCCATCCAACCATCTCATTCCCTGTCATCCCCTTCTCCTCCTGCCTTCAATCTTTCCCAGCATCAGGGTCTTTTCTAATGAGTCAGTTCTTCACATCAGGTGGTCAAAGTGTTGGAGTTTCAGTACTGGAATCCCTCTATTAGACTGTATATGCCCTTGGGGTTCTTAGATGCTGAAAGGAAAGGAATAGGCTTGAGAGGCAGAAATGAAACTTCTTGCTTATCTGGCATGGCAATAAGCTCAGGCTTACTTAAAACTTTAAATTAGAACATAAAATAAATGTGTGCATACTTGCAGTGGACAAGTTTGATTGACAACCAGGCATGCCTCAAGTAGCGGGTACATATCACTTGAAAGGAGGTGCTCTTGGGAAGACTTGAGGCCAAATGGTTGTTGATTCAGAAAGGAATTGTAGTTTGTGTGTTACTTTTCAAAGGAACTGATGAAGAATTTCCTTCCCAAATTGTTAACATGCTGTTGAATATAAAACTAAATGAGACCGAAAATTACAAACTCATTTCTATATTTGATCTTTTTGACAACGTTCCGTTAATTCCTCTCTCAAACTACTTTCCCAGGTTAAATAAATGGCAGAAATGTGAAAGATCTAACTCTGCAAAAGAATAGAGTTATAATTTTATTCTCCATTTGTGAATCTGCATGAAAATGAAATCGCTGATGAGAGTAAATCAAGTTGGGTTGAGGCTCTGGTGCACAGGCAGGTATAAAATCTGGATATCAGTGGACCATATTAACTACCTAATTAAGTTTTTAAAAATGAAAATCAATTATGTTTTCTGGTATTAAATGAGTTGAACTAGAGCTAGCTTTTTTTCTCACCTTCATGAACACAGTAATACTTCCAGATTCTACAACACTTTCCAATGAAAGGAGATTGGGTTTTAATCATAATTTCCATTAAGCTTTTTATCTTGGCATCTCTTCACTTTCCCTCATTTCATGTATAAATCCAAGCTCCACTCCCAATCATTTATAAAAGAATTTTTTAAAATTGAGCTCATTAGCATTCTGATAATCTTTTATTCAAGAAGAGTATATAGATTTGAATTATTACATTATAAAGACTCTTGTAAAACTGAAAATACACATTTCTTATGCCTTCAAAATTAATCTTATTTTTCTAAGATTATATTATGTAGTATATAAAACAAAGTGAACCCTAATTAATATTTAGGAAAACAAAATGGTGAGTGTTTGGTTGACTTCCGGTTACTGCTGCCCCTCCTGTTCAGTTGCTGTTATGTCTGGCTTCTGGGGAACTGATGGACTGAAGCCTCTGCCCATGGGATTTCCAAGGCAAGTATACTGGAGTGGGTTGCCATTTCCTTTTCCAGGGGATCTTCCGGACCCAGGGATCAGACCCACATCTGGCACACTGCAGGCGGATTCTTTACCACTGAGCCACCTGGGAAGCGCCCTGACTTTCAGCTAACTTAAAAAAGAAATGAAATGTGTGTAAGAAAAATCTTCTTATACTTGTACCCCGAATATTTGGTGCTATCCACCTTGCTCCAGAAATGTGAAGGATATGTAGAATTTGTTTTATCATGATAAAAATAGAAAAATTGTATCAAAACTATGGTGGGCTTGACCAGTCACAGACATTTATAGCATCTGCAGATCAGCAGGTTGATAGTTCTCAGTCTGCCATTCCTATTCAAAAACAAACTCTAGCTTTTGTTGATGATTTATTAAATTGGCCATTTTGTCTTTTCTTGTGAGATGGTTCATATTCACGCACTGAAATCTCAGTTTGTGTCTGTGGTTGGCAAAGAAAATGGCAACATCGAGCTCAGCTCTGAAGAGGTAGATGACCTATTAAAATAACGATTAAGCAAAGGAATCCAAAAAGAGATGAAACTTTCTGCCCTTTCTGAAATCCACATGCTTTCCAATATGATCCTGCTACTGCTGCTGCTGCTAAGTCGCTTCAGTCGTGTCTGACTCTGTGCAACCCCGTAGACGGCAGCCCACCAGGCTCTTCCGTCCCTGGGATTCTCCAGGCAAGAATACTGGAGTGGGTTGCCATTTCCTTCTCCAATGCATGAAAGTGAAAAGTGAAAGTGAAGTCGCCCAGTCATGTCCAACTCTTAGCAATGCCATGGACTGCAGCCCAGCAGACTCCTCCGCCCATGGGATTTTTCAGGCAAGAGTACTGGAGTGGGGTGCCATTGCCTTCTCCTGATCCTAGCCTTGTTTTTGTGGCTGGCAGTGTTTTGTAGTTATAGATTTGGGCTCAATAACTGTGTTTTAGTTCAGAAAGGCCAACTGCATGTAGTTAATTGTTGGACTGTTTACATTAGTCTCATTTCTAACTGGAAGTGGGCCCTGGAAAATGTTTTCAGCGTCCAACAGAGACAAATTTTAATGTGGAACATTTCAAATGAAACACTGTTTTCCAATACATCAGTTGTTTTAAAATATTTTCTTTGCTGAAATGTACCCAGTATAGCACCATGAATGATAAGTTATCTTAATCCTCCTCTTAGATACTGGAAATTTCTGGTGGACTTTGGTATATCAATACATATGTTTGATAATTAGGCTGGCAGTTTACTCCAGGTACTATGGCTTGCATACATTTTTCACAGTTCTGATCACTGATTAACCACATTATTAACCATTTACTGGTCTATCTGTTCCACTGGGTCATGAGCTCCTTGAGACCGGGAACTGAGGTTTTATCCCATATACTACTGCCTAAGACAATCCCACCATGGTAGGCACACATTTGCTTTTCTTTAAATATTCACTGTGTGCTTGCTAAGTCTAAGGCTCGGTGCCAAGGCTTTTAGTTTAGTCACTCACTTTACATCTACAGACTAACCTAAAGGCGTAAGTGTATCACCACCCTCATTTTCTGGATAAGGAAATGGAGCTATGGAGAAGACAGACCATGACCGAGTCGTGGCAGAACCAGCTTCAAACCAGGGAGCCTGGACTCAGAGGCTCTGCTCTTACTCTCAGCAATGTTGCTTCATGGAAATGACCTGGGGAGAAGGCAGGTGAGAAAGAAGAGTGGTGACCCTGGCCCCAGAAAGAGGCAGTTAGGTGGATAATAGAACAGCATTTTCCAAATCTGTAGGCCAGAGCTTTGAAAGTCTTTCATTGTGCAGCTCAAGTCTTCATTCCCTCAACTTCTGTCTTATATTGCCTTTAATTTCCTAGGAATAGTTCTGTATCCATTTTATGGACACAGTTATACTTTCCAGAGGCAGTTAAGCAAGAACTGAAGTGTGCCATACAGAAATCCATAATCCAAGTGTGGTTAGTTAAAACTGGAAGGATCTTTTTTTTAAGAGAAAATTCTTTTTTTGAAGTATGGTTGATTTACGATGCTGTGCTAGTTTCAAGCATACAGCAAAGAGATTCATATATATATATATACATATATTCAGATTCTTTTCCTTTATAGGTTATTACAAGATATTGAGTATAGTCCCCTGTGCTATACAGTAGGTCATTGTTGTTTACCTATTAGTATGTATATGTGAACCCCAAACTCCTAATTTATCGCTTTCCAACCCCCGCTATGTCCTTTGATAACCATAAGTTTGTTTTCTATATCTGTGAGTCTGTTTCTATTTTGCATATACACTCATATTATTTTTCAGATTTCACATAAAAGTGATATCATACAGCATTTGCTTTCTCTTTTTGACTTATTCCACTAAGCATACTATTCTCAAGGTTCATCTTGGGCTTCACTGGTGGCTTAGCTGGTAAAGAATCTGCCTGAAATGTGGGAGACCTGGGTTCGATCCTTGGGTTGGGAAGATGCCCTGGAGAAGGGAAAGGTTACCCAGTCCATTATTCTGGCCTGGAGAATTCCATGGACTATACAGTCCATGGAGTTGCAAAGAGTTGGACAGGACTGAGTGACTTTCACTTTCCTTTTTACTTTTTTCCATATATGTCACTGCAGAAGGTAACATTTCATTCTTTTTATAGCTGAGTAATATTCCATTGTTTATGTAAACCATGTCTTCTTAAGCCAGCCATCTGTTGATTGGCACATGGATTGCTTCCCCACCCTCTTCTGAATGAGGCTATCAATCATTATCTATTGTGAATGGCCAAAATAGTTTAGGATATTTTACAAAATCTTCCTTTCTCCCTCTACCTTATGAGCTCATAAATCTTAGCATCATCTCAATCACGTGTGACTACTTTTGACTAATAATAATTAATTATTCCAAAAATTATCTATTAAATGATGCTATTTATCGCATGCTGATACTTTCTTTGCACAGTCCATGTAAAGATCTGGTCCATGTATAGAGAGATAGGTAAGCATGTAACCAGCAAGTGTGAGCAGAGGAGATCAGACTTGCAAAAGGGCCTACATAAAAAGTTACAAGGTCCTAACGTCCTATTAAATGACTACAACAAGGCAAGTTAATTTAAGCACTGTATAACAGATTTTCCAGGGTGATGCCAGCCTCCTCTGTTTCCTCCCTCCTTTCTGAATTCACAAATTTGATAGTGGAGAATGACAGGGGATAAATATAACTACATTTTTTTGTCCCCTGTTGAATAGGTCCATGTGATCTACAGGGGTAATCCAGAGGATATTAGCAGAAGCATCACAATTGTACTTCTAAACACATCTCAGTGAAGGATTACCATTAAATCTATGCCAACAGAGGAAAAAGGAATCTACCACATATGACATTCACATAATAAAGAAGATGAAATCATAATTCTGTTTTTCTGCAATTACTATTATATCTACTGCTTGGCATGAACATCTCTTTAGGCCATTTATAGTTATGGGCCTCTTTGCTGGCTCAGCAGTAAAGAATCCGCCTGCCAGTGCACGAGATGTAGGTTTGATCCCTGGGTTGGGAAGATCTCCTGGAAAAGGAAATGGCAACACACTCCAGTATTCTTGCCTGGGAAATCCCATGGAGAGAGGAGCCTGGTGGGCTACCGTCCATGGATCACAGAGAGTTGGATACAAAGAACAAAAACAAATTAATAGTTATAGGACTGTTTTTGATTTAGGTACTTATTCCAGGGATAAGGATTTCAGTTTTCCTTTAAAAAATACTATTGGTTTTCAGTGCAATAATTCACACACACACACACACACACACACACACACACACACACATACACACACACAAATCCACAGCATTCTAATTACTGAACTTTGAGAAATTCTTCAGAATTTGGTCTTTCCTTTTGATAGGGAAATTTTTTAGCGGATTTATGAGGCTCAATTTATTCAACTTTCACTCCTAAGAACTTGGGGCTGGAAAAGACTGACTTCATTGCCTTTCCCTTCTTTCCAAGTTCAAGTGTAAAATACTTGAGAGAGATTGTCATTGACACTGTCCTTAAATATCTATGAAGTGGCAGATCTCATATCACCCTCTCATGGCTGTGGAGAAACCACATTACATCTCTATTTATAAGCTTCATTCAGTATAAAAATTAGGCTATGTCTCCATAAACTTGGCCTTGTGTGTGCTGTATGCTAAGGTGTTTCAGTCGTGTCTGACTCTTTGCAACCCTGTGGGCTGTAGTCCACCAGGCTCCTCTCTCCCTGGAATTTTCCAGGCAAGAATACTGGGGAGGGTTGCCATTCCCTTGTCCAGGGGATCTTCCCAACCCAGGGATCGAACCTACATTTCTTACATCTCAGACGTTGGCAGTCAAGTTCTTTACCACTAACAACACCTGGGAAGCCCTGACCTGGCCTTGATCTCTGGTTTAAGTTATGTGGCATCAAGAGGAGCTTCAAAGTTCCTGAGAACTGTAGCGAAGAGACTGCAGACCAGCAGCTCACTCATTTTTTTTTCGCAAAAGTCTCATTCTCTAAGAAGCTTTCTCTGACCACCTATAGTAGGTTAGGACTACATTTAAAAATCTCCCCAGGCTAACCGTACTTTTCTTTCATAGATTATTACAGTGCAAGTTCTTTGAAGCAGAAAGACAATCTCTTTTTCTTCCTTCTGAATCCTTAGTTATCAAGTTCAATGCTGGCAAATACCAGGCAACCAAAAAATACTTGGTGAATGGATGAAGGACTCAGTGGGTGATAGATGATTCCTGTTCAGCCTCCTTGGAAGTGACCTCTTTCTTCCAGAAACTTGTCTCCCAGTTTGACAGGCTAGAGGCTTCTGTTCAAAATTCTGGAAGAGTGAGTACCTTCTGAGGACTGCAAGGAGGACTCAGTCCTCTGATTCTCTCAGCTCATAGAGGCCTGTTCATCCTCATGTATAGGCACCTGTATCGAATTTTATGAAGACACCAGACCTATTGGATTAGAGGCCCACCCCACTCATCTACTAATCACATTTGCAACAACAGCTCCATTTTCAAATGAGATCATGTTCTGAGGTACTACTGGGGCTTAGGACTTCAACGTGATCACTTTTTTTCAGCCCATAGCAGGCCACATGGAAGGTCATCTGCCAAAGAGGGCCATCTTCATTAGACACAGTGTGAGACACTTCTGTGTTTGTTGTCATAGCAACTACTGCCTCCTACCATAACTATGACACCATCCCATCACACTAATCTTGGCCTCGAGAGTAACGAAGAAAAGTCCCTACCTATCTCTATATTAGCACTTCCTGGTGTCTCAGTTGGTAAAGAATCTGCCTGCAATGCAGGAGACTTGGGTTCAATTCCTGGGTCAGAAAGATCCCCTGGAGAAGGAAATGGCAACCCACACCAGTCTTCTTGCCTGGAGAATTCCATGGAAAGAGGAGCCTGGTGGGCTACAGTCTATGGAGTTGCAGAGAGTTGGGCATGACTGAGCAACTGATACACACACACTACCTATATGTTACGCTTTTTGGAAAATTTTTTTAAAAGCTTCAAATTGTCCCTCAGCCTTCAGACCTGTAATTTTGTGTAGACTTCCCAACACTGGACTGGTCATTGTCTGAAGAGGGTCACTCTTGGTCATGCAATGGTAAGAGAAAGAGCTTTGGAGGATCTAAGCTTCAGTGCTGGCTCAGCCCCTGAAGAACAGCTTGCCTTTAGGTAAATCACATCTTTCTCTAAGCCATTGTGTATTCATCTGCTGAAAGAAAACAATACTTCCCTTCTGGGATTATTGGAAGGATTAATCAAATCAAATTAATCTTCACAATTAGCACAAAGTCTGGCGTGGAGTAAAGGTATAATGTGGCTTTTTAAAAAAGGTAAGAGGCAGGTTTATTAACTGGAAACTGTGCTCTCACCCTTCAACACTGCCATTCAATGTCTGAGGGACATAGGATTCAGGAGCTGCCATAGTTTAAACCTGGGGCAGATATTTGAATGGATGGCCTGAAGAAGAATTACACTCGGGGAGGCTAAAAGGATTTTAACTCAACAAGAATTTCTTATCACTCAGGCCTACCTAAAGCTAGGCTGCTTTGTAAGGCAGTGAGTTTTCTGTCCCTACATGTATTCAAGATGACAAGACTCTTTGGTGGAGACCAGTAGCTCACTCTTATTTCTTCCCAAATGTCTCATTCTCTAAGAAGCTTTCTCTGACCACCTATAGAAAGTGAGGACTACATTTAAAAATCTCCCCAGGGTGACTTGTACTTTTCTTTCATAGCTTATCACAGTGCAAGTTCTTTGAAACAGAAAGACTATCTCTTTTATTTCCTGCTGAATTCCTAGTTATCATTTTTCTTCAATTCAGGTATTATTGAGGCATTTATTCATAGCATAAGTAGTTCAAATAGATTTATAGCAATTGCATGACTATCAGAATGGTGGGGCCAATTAATATAGGATCAGATATAAAACAGTTACATTCTTATGGAATCCAGAGAGACAAAAAGTTTGCATGAAAACATGCCCAGGGGAGTAACTCTATCTAGTGGTGGGCTATGGCAGCAGAGATGATGGAGTCATGGGAAAGAGTAGAGCAGAAGGCACCAGAATGGAAGAAAAAGGGTGCTTTCTAGACTCGAGTGTATTTCCCCTGTGACACAGGTTTTCAGAGAACTGGCCCTACACTATGATTGGAAAGGGCAGAATACTTCTCAAGAGCCATGTTCACTCTCACAGCCCTGCTCACGTGCCTTAGCATCTCCAGAGACCTCTCCATCAAAACCAAGCGCACAGCTTACCCCTAGGGGATATCCTACCTGTGCGTCAACCTGAGCCATGCTCAGCGTTAGACCACTACCCCCTAGGACCTGGTGGGACCATCCTGTGTGCAGTGACCAGGCTGCTGAGCGAGAGACTCCCTCTCAAACAGCGTGGTTCTGAGCAACTGGAAAGCAGATTTTTGACTGCAGATGTTCTGGACTCAGAGTGGGGATTGCCAAATCCTACCCAGGGCTTCAAAGGAGGATGCTTTTGAAAACCTTGTGGTCAGTTAAACTCATCATGCCTAGCATTTTTCTTCCCTCAATAACTAGCTGAGATGGAAGACTTTTTGGCTTCTGTGCTCATCCCCAATGTGCTTAGGGCTTCTGTTCCTCTGTGCATCCTCCCACGGCTTCCTTTCCCCCATCAGCTGTCCCGTGTACCATATGGAAGCTCTACGCCATGGCAAATAACACTGTTTACCATCAGCTCCATCGCCTAACTGAAGCCTGGCCATCTCCCTGGACCCAACACGTCTCTTACAATTGTTCATTCTTACACGTGATGGACAAGCTCAGGGGAGGTGAGTTGGGCCACCAAGCACTCCCCCAACGTCACTTCCAGATTGTTACTCCTCTGCCGTAACAGAGGAAACCTTGCTCCTGGGAAGCCTTCTACCATCTGGATCTGCTTTCAACTACATGCTTAATTGCTCTGCAAATGGTAGGAAGGACTAATTTTAGCATTTCCATCATTTACCAAGTCATAAATTTTGCAGCATGAATTAATCCCACTTAATCTAGGTTGGAATCCTTGCTCTGCTCCTTACTAGCTGTTTGACCTTTGGAAAGTTATTTAATCTTCCAGATCTCCAGTGTCTTTATCTAGGAAATGGGGATATAAATGCCTACCAAAGGAGACTGCTATGCATCGAAATATACAATAGATATGAAATCATAATAAGCATAAAATGTGAACTGAATCTGGATAGAAATATCTTCAATAGTGTGAACATAATTATCCCTGTGATAATTAAGAGTTAGTTATTATTTTCTCAATATTAAAAACTATTTGGTAAAACTATTCTGTATGATGAGGCTTCCCAGGCAGCTCTGTGGTAAAGAATCTGTCTGCCAGTGCAGAAGGTGTGGATTTGACCCCTGGATCGGGAAGATCCCCTGGAGAAGTAAATAGCAACCCACTCCAGTATTCTTTCCTGGAAAATCCTATGGATAGAGGCGCCTGGCAGGCTAGAGTCCATGGGGTCTGAAGAGTCAGACATGACTGAGCATGCACACATGCACAGCCTGTATGATACAGTAGTGGTAGGTACATGTCATTATATATTCGTTACAACCATAGAATGTACAGTACAAAGAGTGAACCCTGAAGTGAACTGTGGATTTTAGTTCATAATAATGTCTCAGTATTGTCTCATTAATTGTAACAAATGTACCACACTGACTCAAGATGTTAATAATAGGGGAAACTGGGAAAAGAGAGAAAGGAATATATGATAATTCTGTTTCACTTAATTTGTCTGTAAACCTGAAACTGCTCAAAATGTAGTCTATTCGTTTTTTAAAAAAACTGCACATATGAAGCAGATTAGTCCATGAGTTGAGAATTATTGAAGCTGGTGATGGGAGCATGAGTTCATTATATATCTTCTCTCCAAATTTTCCATTAAAATAAACTTTTAAACAATGTATTTGTTCAAATTGAGTCTTTCAACCAATATCTTCAACTATCAGGTATTCACTTTAACCCATCTAAACTTTACTGGTGGTATTTTAATCATCAAACTCAGTGGTAGACATAGTGGGAGGTTTAAGAACCCTTTAAAACATCATAGATTCCTCAGTCGGGAAGTTGAAGGTTGTTGCAGAGACAAGAGGGTTATTTGTGAAATGAGTGAGTCACACCAGAAAAACAACACAGTAGAGAACTTAAATCCCCAGCACGGAATGTTAAGTTCTATGAGAAACCTGGAGAAAACGGAATAAAAATTCTATCAGTACCCAGCCTGGTCCCTGTGACAATCGCGGGTGTGGGAAGGAAAGCACAAGATGCAGGGGATATATATATATAATTATGACTGATGCATGCTGATGTATGGCAGAGACCACCACCACAATATAAAGCAATTATCCTCCAATTAAAAAATGTATCAATAAATCCGAAGGTTTCTAAACATCTTGAATGTCAGGAGTTCTACCAGGAAAAATATGTGGGTCTTTGACTTTGTGGCATAGGAAATCACATATTGCTTAACTTGTATTTTTTTAATTCCAAAATAAAGGACAGATGATGTTGAAACCACAGAGTAAGATCTCACTCTTGAATTGAGAGCAAGGAAAAGATGAAACTATACAAAAGCATGTATACAGGCTTCAGTTCAGTTCAGTTCAGTTCAGTTCAGTCGCTCAGTCGTGTCCAACTCTTTGCGACCCCATGAATCGCAGCATGCCAGGCCTCCCTGTCCATCACCAACTCCCGGAATTCACTCAGACTCACGTCCATCGAGTCAGTGATGCCATCCAGCCGTCTCATCCTCTGTCGTCCCCTTCTCCTCCTGCCCCCAATCCCTCCCAGCATCAGAGTCTTTTCAAATGAGTCAACTCTTCGCATGAGGTGGCCAAAGTACTGGAGTTTCAGCTTTAGCATCAGTCCTTCCAAAGACCAGGGCTGATCTCCTTCAGAATGGACTGGTTGGATCTCCTTGCAGTCCAAGGGACTCTCAAGAGTCTTCTCCAACACCACAATTCAAAAGCATCAATTCTTCGGCACTCAGCCTTCTTCACAGTCCAACTCTCACATCCATACATGACCACAGGAAAAACCATAGCCTTGACTAGATGGACCTTAGTCGACAAAGTAATGTCTCTGTTTTTGAATATGCTGTACAGGCTTAACCAAAGCCTGTCCAAAGCCTGTCCAAAGCTGAGCTCGATGCTGTTTTCTGAGCAGAGGGCAGGGCCAAGCACCGAGCTGTTGAAATGATCATTCAGGTGGTTGTTAGCCTTAGACGATCAGTTTGGCTTCTGTGAAGAGTTCAGATAAGGAAGATGGTTTTATTTTAGACCAGTTAAAAATAAAAATATGTCTAGGTACATACGTTTTATAGATTTATTTTGGCCTTTGTAAATATCACTGAGACTTTACAGAGTACTTTAGTATATTTTGCCTTATTGGAGAATTATTCAATAAATGATGGTTCTGCATAAGATTCTACTGTTGATTCTCACAGAATTTATATATTGAGTGATTTATCCCCTTTCCTGAAAAAAAAAAAAAACCAGAAATAGAAGATTATATATTTAGATTTTCATAGAGAAACTCAGAAATTGTAATTCCTTGAGAAACAGGAACATTTGAGACTCTCTGTGGAGGACTATTTGTTATTCTAAAATTAAATCGCAAAATCAAATTTCCTGAAACACAAAGTCAAGGGGGTTGTAAATTTCAAGTTTTGGCAGCTTGGGCAGCGCACAGGTAACTGGGAGGACATCTAATTTAGATCCTGGAAAAGAGAGTGGGGATTGGGATCTAATGAATCTTCTTTTTTTTTTTTTAACTCGTGTAGTCTTTTGAATAGTAAATAAACTTTTGTGGATGCAGAAGAATATCTCTACCATGGAATTGCTTTCTCTGACTTCTTAGGGGAGCTTCTAAATCATTCCCCGTGTTCCTAACTGCTGCCAATTCCTAGAAATTTCTCTGGTTTTAAGAAATAAATCCAAGAAACCACAGCATTTATCTGGAGAGGAGAAAGAAAGGGATTTGTGAGGACACTTTAATACTACAGGGATGGAGTAGAAATGATGTACAGAAGGCAAAGTGCTAGGTAGGGCTGATGCATTACCTGTATCGGTTCATTAAGCCCTGCAACCACTCTGCCAAGGAGCTACCTGTATTTTCAGAGGAGGAAACTGAGGATCAATTTGCAACGTGCCAAAGGACACATGGCTTGTATGCGGCTAAGAATTTGCATCTAGATTTGTCTGAGCCCACAGCCTTGGCTTCCCATCACGATGTTTTATATTGTTGACTCTGGGGCAACATTTCAAGCCGAGGAGAAAAGGTAACATTTTATCTCATTCTCTGAACCTGTTCCAATTATTACTAAAAAGATCACCTATATATAAAAAAGAAGAAAGTTGCCTCATCTTAGGATCTTTTGAGGGCTTAAAACATTTTCCTTTCCTCCAGTCTGTATAACTGCTATTTCAACTGCCTGCGTGCTAAGTCGTGTTTAGCTCTCTGCGACCCTGCGGACTGTAGTCCTCCAGGCTCCTCTATCCATGGAATTTTCCCGACAAGAACACTGGAGTGGGTGGCCATTTCCTTCTCCGGGGAATCTTCTCGATCCAGGGGTTGAACCCCAGCCTCTTGCATCTCCTGCGTTGGCAGGCAGGCTCTTCAGCAGCTGAGCCACAGGGGAGTCCTTTGCATTCCGTATTTCTTTCTCTTGGTTCTTCTTTTTGAAAGGAAAATATACCCAAGGAAAGGATGGCATATTAATGATTAAGACCAAAGTCTTAACAGTCAGTTAATTTACATGCCCTTTGAACCAGAGGATATCTAGATTACTAGAAAAGGAAAGATATGCTCTGTGGGTTCATAACTGGGATTGTAAGGCAACTAGGAAAGTAGTAACTGAGAAGTGGTTAATAAAACTAGTTCTGATATTAAAACAGAAATTCTACATTCATTGGGAAAGGTTTTCATACTTTTAGGGGGGAAAAGCTTTAGTTTTGCTTAGCTTTAGATTGAAATAATAGTGTAATGAAATTTTGTCTTGAAATCCCAGGGGTGGTCACTGGGTGCCTACTCATGCAGGTAAGCTCAAGAAGGGTAAGAAGTGCATGGGCAGGGAGCTCGTACTGCCTGGATACCATGCTGGGGACTTATAGACCTCATCACACTCTACCCTCACAGTGACTCTCGAAGAGAGGTTAGTGGACCCTCTATGTAGATGTTGCTAATAATTGCTATAAACATTTTCAGTGTTAAAAAGATACAAAGCAAATTATTCCTCAATTACAGATCATTTTACAAAGATAAAAACCAATGTCAGTTTAGGCATCATTGGCATATGGAAGAGTGTAGAATTTTAAACCAGAAAACCTGTTTTCAAGCTCTGTGTTTGCCATTATGAGTTGTATAACTTTAAGCTAGGCATCTTATTTTAAGCCTCAGTTCTTATCTACTGTATAAAGAAGTTTATTAATAACCGAACACCCAGAGCTTTGCGATAAAGTAGCTAGTCTGGTTTATTTGGGTAATGATTCATCACAGATACACAGAGGAAGAGGCAAGAATGGGGGACGGATGTTAAATTGTCAGTCCTCAGAAGGAACCCTGGGTCTATCTCACAATATTGTTCAAGGCCATCTCTTCCCCCTAAGTAACTTCTTTACTCACCCACACCATTGTGGTTCTTTATCCAGCTTTAACGGTCAGATTTCTATAAAACTGCCATAAATTACAAGATTTAAAAATTTTAAAGGTTTATATGCTTAGTATGAAAATCTCTAAAGTACATGTGTCACATGTATAAATAATATAAAAATGGCTGTATCTCTGGATTAGCTGGAGGGGAACATCAGGTAAACACAAGCAGAACACCTGTGACTAGGAATCAAAACCATACATTTCAGGAGACTGAGTAACGATTCCACTGAGTATCTTGATTCCTTACCAAATAAAAAATGGACTAAAACAGAGATCGAAAAAGAGAGGTGTTCCAAAATGATGATCCAGTGAATGGTAGACACTTTCCTGGCATAGAACACCCGCTGTTTGAGGAAATTTAGAAGTAATATTGAGACTAGCTCCTCCCATCCTAAATGTTTAAGGTTTAATGCTCAGATCTTCTTCCCACTCTTCCCTGAGGCTAAATGGAGAAGCAAGTTTTTCTGGAATATTTCCATAATGGTTTCTCATGACAAGCTGTTCTCTATGGGAGGTCAAGGTGGCCACGGTGATACCAAGTTGCCCCCTTGAATGCAGACCTGGCAATTCTGAAAGGCAGTTTAGAATGTTAGCATGTAACTAAGCAATCCCCCTGTCAGCGGGGGCTGCAGATCTGAGGCTTAGCTGGGGCTAAAGGACCAGCTTCCAAACTCACCCACAAGGCAGCTGGCTCATGTTCTACTAAGTTTGTTATGGACTGACTCGAAAGGAATCTAGGAAAGTAAGTGATTGCCAAGCTAAGTAAGGAATTTAAGTACAGATGGGAGGATGAAGACCTCCCATCCTCCGCCTAATTTTGGGTGTTAAATTGTGATGGTACTGTGTCTTTTTATGACTGAGGGGTCCGAAAATGCAGTGTTTGGCTAGAGCTGGTGTGAGGTTCATACCATGGCTTTCATTGCCCAAATGAAGGAGCCGAAATATCTACGTGACCATCAATAAAAAACCTGATGTCCACTCCCACTAAACTGAACACTGGGGACTGCCGTAATAAGTTTGTATCAAGGGTTCCAACTCTTGGGAGAAGGATTTCCAACAATATATTTAAAAGCACCAAAAGGGTGAAGCACAGTGAGAAGCAAGCTTTGGAGGAAAAAGCAGCTCACCTGGATGAACTCGGTGAGCTCTTCTAGGAAACTGCCTTTCGGGGAAACTGAGAGTTAAGTCCCGGAAGTGTTACAGTGGCTTTGTGTCAGGACAATATTCAGAATTCCCACCATTGTAATCACCAGGCCTTGAATCTGGAGGGAAAACACACTTTGTTGGAAAAGTGGTTTGAATGCCCACATGCTTAACTTGTTTTGGAGGGAGGCTTGGGACAATTGAGGCCACAAAAGTGTAGAAAAGTGAGCCAACTATACCATGAGAACTTCCAGAAGAAAGAAAACATCTCAAAGTTTGAATTCATTAAGCCCAACTGCCTTACAATGGAATGTCACCCTAAAAATGCTGTTTGTCCCAGCATTTCAAGAGCAAAGACTTCATTAAAAAAAAAAACAACTATGTTTTAAAAATAATTGATACCCATTCTTCCTAGTAAGAAAGTTAAGTGGCTTGCCTTTGAAAAACAAGCCTCGTTTGCCAAAAAGAAAGGCAATGATTTTTTATCAAGCCTGACATTAATGTGAGCTGTCATTGAACAAAACTAGCAGAGTGAAGTATCAGACTAGCAACAATGATGCTCTTCCGTCTGTAATGTCTACATAGGGGTTTTAACGCATTCACCAAGAGTTGCAAATTTGCATTAGCTTTTCTTCCACACTTTCTACAAGGACACTGTAGGTATACAGAGTTTACATTCTTACACAAACATTCCTTGTCTTGTTGATTTTTACATGAAATATTTACACACATTTATATGAAATATTTACCCAGCGCATCTATGGTAGTACTTTTAAGGTTTGACCTATCTTAAAATCTCCATAAAGCCAGTTTCATTAATAATTTGGTAAATGTTAATATACCCTACTGTCTGAGTCACCTGGGAAGCCCAACATATCCTAGTTAGCATCAAATAGACTGTCACTAATTCATTTTACTCAGATTGATAGCAAGTTAATGGTTTGACACTAGAAAATTTATAAGAGTCTTCAATGAAGATCTTCTGATATATCCTATATGCTTGTATTCATATTATACCACTGACTAGATCAAAAGATTTTAATTTTTTTTTTTTAATTAAAAAAAGTGGCTCAGTGGTAAAGAAAATGCCTGCATTACAGGAGACATGTGTTCGATCCCTAGGTTGAAAAGTTCCCCTGGAAGAGGGAATGGCAACCCACTCCAGTATCCTTACCTGGAGAATCCCCATGGACAGAGGAGCCTGGTGGGCTACAGTCCATAGTGTCGCAAAGAGTCAGACATGGCTGAAGCGACTGAGCAAGCACACTTTGAAAAGAGTTTTATCTTATTCTAAAATACTCTTAAAAGTTTATGTGCAAAACAGAAAAGTGTTAGAAATATTATACATAAATATTTGTTATCAATGCTGTGAACAGAAATATAAGAAAAAATGCCCCTCCATGACATCACCATTTAAAAATATGACTATTAATAGTTTAATGTATTTTCACTAAGGTTTTATTGCTATCATACTTTATCATATATATAACAAAATATGCTCAGGCCATGTGTCTGAACTTTATTTCATCCTGCAAACTTATCATTATAAATATCATTAATTTTTCATAAAATATTTAAAGTTGTAACTTCTTAATATGGATAAAGTGTTATTTAACTCTCTTTTCTTTGGAATATATATATATATATATGGGGCTTCCCTGGTGGCTCAGAGGTTAAAGCATCTGCCTGCAATGTGGGAGACCTGGGTTTGATCCCTGGGTTGGGAAGATCCCCTCGAGAAGGAAATGGCAACCCACTCCAGTATTCTTGCCTGGAGAATCCCATGGGCGGAGGAGCCTGGTGGGCTATAGTCCAGGGGGTTGCAAAGAGTCGGCCACGACTGAGCGACTTCATTTCACT
This sequence comes from Capra hircus, assembly GCF_001704415.2. Taxonomy (NCBI): domain Eukaryota; kingdom Metazoa; phylum Chordata; class Mammalia; order Artiodactyla; family Bovidae; genus Capra; species Capra hircus. Next base: position 45,511,499 of record NC_030812.1, on the reverse strand, counting down.
TCACTTCACTTCATATATATATATATATAAAATTTCTCACAAAAACTGCAATTTGACTTTTTTGTTGCATTATTTCCTAAACAAACTTTCCCAGGAGTACAAGGCCAAAAGATGTAATACCTTTTCAGATTTATAATCCACAGTATCACATTGCTTTCTGTTCACCAGCAGTGAGAACAGAGATGTTCTCACTCCCAGTCTGAGAATGTGTTTCACTAACTTTCTATATTCTCATCTGAATATTCTAATATTCTCTTTTCTTCCCCTCTCAAAAGTCATTTAAGTACCTCATTTTTTGCCTTTTTTTTTTTTTGCAGCTAAACATTTGCATTTTTTTGTAGGTAAACAGTTTTTGTCAGATTTATTATCTACTTATCTTCTGTAAAATATCTTCTCTAGTGCATTTTGGAAACACTCTTTATGTGGCTTTTCCTTTGGACTGATAACAAAACATGTCTAGGACCAGTTCCTAGAAAATACATTTTCTTTTGATACGGTAAAAACACTAGAATCTGGAAGTGAGATTTCTCTAATGTTGGCTTTGTTCCCAAGGTTTACACAGAGCATTTGATTCAATGACACTGTAACATTCTGCAGGACAATCATGTAGCTATAATGATCAATTCTTATACCACATCATTCATTTCCTGCCTCCTTTATATAAGAACTCTTACTACTCCTTATTTTGAAATAATATTTAAAAATCAGAATTAAAATCGCATTTTTTATATTTCACTTAAAACATCCTAAAAATCAGCTTGGCTGTGAATTCTGAAAAAACTCTAGCCACAGGTCATAACTTAGCTGTGCACCAAGATCGCTTGGCTGAGAAATACTGGATAAGACTCAGACATACAGGAGGAAGCTCTTCTTTGGTACAGAACTGGTTGCACAAGAAAATGAAAGTGGAAACTATCAATTAAGAAAGATAATTTTCTTATTTATAAAAATAGAGCTCATTTCCCAAATAGGGCTTATGGACTCAAATGTAAGGCAAAGCATGCCACTCCTCCAGGCCCTCCATTTGATTCAGAACAGATCTCAGGTCCTATACACCTAGTGCCTACCTCTGCGCCCTCTCTGCCTTGCCCGTCCCCTTCATCCCTTTCATTCACTCTGCCCCAACTCTTCTGGCCTCTGGGCTGTTCCTGGAATAAGCTCAGCAAACTCCTACTCTGGATCTGGCCTTTGCATCAGCTGTTCTCTGTCTAAATTTTCTTCCCCTCAACATCCACGTGCAAATACTCACTTACTCTAATACTTGCTCAGATGACTCCCTCTCGACGAGGCCTATCTAACTCCCTTATTTAAAGTTACAAGCTGCACCCTGTCCTCAAATATCTGAACCCCTTTGCCCTGCTCTACATTTTCTCTCCATAAAAATTATCACCTAACTAACTTATTTGTTATGTCTGGTGTCACTGTCCTTGTTAGAATATTAAGTTCCAGCATGGTAGAGATCCTTGTTTTGTTCACCACTGTATATCCCAAGGACCTAGAGTAGTACCTGGAAATTGGCATTCAAATGTTATTTTTGGAATGAATTAAAAGCATTTTTAAAGGGAAGTACAGAGAGTATGCTGTGGACAGCATTTGTCTGGGTATCCATGACCTACCTTGGTCTCATGTCAACTTTTTGATAATGTAGATCAATATTGCTGACTTGTTGATTCGACAAATAGTCATCTGTCAGACTGTGTATCGGCACTGTCCTAGGTCCCCGCAATCCAAGGAAGAAAAAATACAGTCTCTATCACCAGTGAACGTGTAGACTAGCAGCACACGGCAGGGGCACCCAACCCGGGCCAACCGGGGGGCGGGTGGGGGGGTGTTCGGGAAAGACAGATCATCAGACTGAGAGCTGAGGCAGGAGGAGGCTGGATGAAGGGCACAGTGTGCAAAGGCATTCCAGATGAAGGAGGCAGGATGTTCAAAGGTCCGGCACAACATGGCTCCTACCTACCCTCAGTTCTATGCCATGGTATTTGGACTTTATCCTGAGAGAGGTAGGGAGTCATGGAAACATTGAATCAGAGTGTAACATGACCAGATTTACCTCTTAGAAAGAGCACACTGTCCTCTGATTCTCAAAGCGCGTTAAACAAGCATTTTATCAAATGCTTACAATAATCAAAGTGTTTTTTCTTTGTGCTTGGGGGGAAATTAGAAGGCATGCCTAAGGAAAGAAATTGGTATTGGTAAACCATGTCTTAAGCATAAGAATAAGAGGTATTGAAAAAGCTTTGTTTTTCCAAAGTTAATTACAGTATGGAAAAGATACAAAAAATTGTTTTAGTTTAAATGAATTATTTTCCTTTTAATTAATTTTACTATTATTTAATAAGTTAAACAAATTCAGTTTTCTTTATTCCCCAAAATTAAAAACTAAATGTTCAAAAAGCTGACTGAGAAGCAATACAACTTTCAATGTCAGAAAACTTTGTTGTTGCTTCAGAAATGTGCAGCAGAAGCAAGCTGACATGTATTCTGAAAGTATGTTTGATACACGTGACTAGAATTCACAAAGAGACAAAGTTACACTCTTTATAAGCTCCTGGCCTTTTCTGCCTGGGAAGGCTAACCATCCTGTCATTGGTGTCATACCCTACCATGAGTATAGCTGAAGTGTCAAAGAGTCTCCCTTCCCTGCTACACTCTCCAAATAGCCAATGGTGTCCTGAGACTCCTGGTAGGGGCCTCAATAAAAAGAATCTCTGGGGCAGAATATCCTTCTATAACCTTATTCCACCTTTCTGGTGTTAAATGATCTCTAATCACTTTCATGATTTCATATCAGAGTTGAGGATTGTGGGGAGGTAAAAAGCATTTCCAGAAGAGGTTATATTGATTGAGGTTAGAGCTTTACATTCTTGATTAAATATATGTGTTCAAATTTTGTCAAACTCAAAATAGCGCTAGTGAATCTGCAAGAAAGAGATCTTATCAGGTACCTCCATCAGAACTTATGAATAAGACTTTGAATAACTCTGAGTGAGGATTCTTATCTCATTGACAATATTTGAGTTCTGTTTTTGTATTTCTGGCATGTTTTCCAATACCACCAAGTTAATTCTCCAGTTCTCAGCAGATACTGGGTATCCTACCGATTTAACTCAAATCACACAGATTAAGAGTTTAATCTTCAGCCCCCTCTCTCCTAATTCTCAGATGTCGGTGGGTGGTACTGAAAGTTCCAACCCTCTGATCGTTAGTTCTTTCCGGTGACAGCCTTTTCTGAGACTATCTAGAAGCCTAAGTGTAAGCTGCTTCACTACCATGTACTCAGATGTGCTCCAAAGGGGTTCCTTGTGAAGAGTGAAAGACACTCCTGTCTCTCAGGGGATTTCAAGGATTTTAGGAGATCTGCCGGAAACGGGACAAAGACCAGATATATCTTTTATTATGTGTGTGTGCTCAGTCATGTCCGACTCTGTGACCCTATGGACGGTAGCCCACCAGGCTCCTCTGTCCATGGGATTTCCCAGGCAAGAATATTGGAGCAGGTTGCCATTTCCCACTCCAGGGGATCTTCCTGACCCAGGGATTGAACCCACGTCTCTTGTGTCTTCTGCATTGGCAGGTGGATTTTTTACCACTGTGCCACCTGGGAAGCCTTTTATTATACTACAGTATTATTTCCTTTTTTTATAGCCATGGGTAAGAGAATGAGCTCTAGAACCAGGCTGCTGCTGCTAAGTCACTTCAGTCGTGTCCGACTCTGTGCGACCCCATAGACAGCAGCTCACCAGGCTCCTCCGTCCCTGGGATTCTCCAGGCAAGAACACTGGAGTGGGTTGCCATTTCCTTCTCCTACCTGGGTCCCAAACGCAGTGCTGCAACTAACTAGATTTGTGACCTTAGGTCAAATTACTTAACCTCTTTTTGGCTCAGTCTCCTCATTTGTAAAATGGAGATAATAACAGTGATGGGGTTTAGGAGACACTACACAAAATATGCCAGCTCGACGTGTTAAATTTCTTGCACTGAAGGAATTTAAAACACAGCAGAAGCAGGAAAGTCACTCTGACCTGGTCACTCTTGCCTTTCTTCCCTGAAACTGACTGTAAAACTTCCACATGAGAGATGTCCTCCATGTACCAAGAGGAAGGAAGACATTCTTATTACCAGAGGTAGGGAATATGGGGCTAAGAAACAGGTACAAGCAAACTTTGTTAAACCAGACTCATTCTTCCTAGTTACTTCTTCATTGCTTATTATCCCTAGTCCAAGCCTTTTATCTTATCAGTTCTTCACAAATTTATTGTTTCTTTGTCAAAAATGTATAAAAGCTTCCTGCTCTGATTACTTCCTCACATCTTGTGAAGGTTTCCATGTATAATATAGAAATACAGTCACACTTAATATGCCTTTCACCTATTAATCTGTCTTTGTCAGTTAAATTTTCTGACCCAGAAGAAGGTCAGGGACAACCTTTTCCTTTTATATGACAGTCTCCACTTCACAGCATTGCAATTCGTTAATATGCTTAAGCCCAGGGAACAGTGCCCATACAAGGTGAGAGTTTTGTAAATATTAGCTATGATTATCTGTCAAGTCTTAGGTTGTCCCACAGTGCTTTGAATAAAAATCAGCATTAAAGAATCCCCTGAAATAGGAGAATGGCAACTCCAGAATTAACAAGGACATTGGATAGTTGGTCACATCATGTTTTAACTTATTTAGTGGCATATGCAGTGAACAAGGAACACACCCGTGGCAAATTAACCCTGACGAACAAAAGTCAGACACTTTAAGATGGTCAATCTGGGTCCATTTTGTTTTGTTCTGTAATTTTTCCTACTTCTCTGTTGTGTTTTTTGTCTTTCTCCTGCAGTTATGTATTTTTCAAGTTCAGAAGAAGCATGATGCATTTAAATAATATAGCCTAACAGGCTTCCCTGATAGCTCAGTTGGTAAAGAATCTGCCTGCAATGCAGGAGACCCTGGTTCGATTCCTGGGTCAGGAAGATCCGCTGGAGAAGGGGTAGGCTACCCACTCCAGTATTTGGGCTTCCCTTGTGGCTCAGCTGGTAAAGAATCCACCTGCAGTGCGGGAGACCTGGGTTCAATCCCGGGGTAGGACGATCCCCTGGAGAAGGGAAAGGCTACTCACTCCAGTATTCTGGCCTGGAGAATTCCATGGACTGTATAGTGAATGGATCGCAAAGAGTCGGACACGACTGAGCGACTTTTACTTTCACTTTCAATGGCTGTAAGGTCTTAACACGCATTAAGGTGTTGGAACTGTTAAAAGATAAATGGTAGACTATGAATAATTTTAAGAGCTGATGTGAGTAAAAATCAATTTGAATCAGGCAGTACCCAACTGAAAATTGTTAGGAGCCCTCTGCCCACAGGAGCTGGGGGACAGGCTTTTTGAGGCAGAAGTATGCAAGTACATTATTTGATTGCCAGTAGCTTACGCATTTGCGTTATTTGGGAAAGCCTAGTTTCCTGTTTTGGAGAAGGCAATGGCACTCCACTCCAGTACTTTTGCCTGGAAAATCCCATGGATGGAGGAGCCTGGTAGGCTGCAATCCCTGGGGTCGCTAGAGACAGACACGACTGAGTGACTTCCCTTTCACTTTTCACTTTCATGCATTGGAGAAGGAAATGGCAACCCACCCCAGTGTTCTTGCCTGGAGAATCCCAGGGACAGGGAAGCCTGGTGGGCTGCCGTCTATGGGGTTGCATGGAGTCGGACATGACTGAAGCGACTTAGCAGCAGCAGCAGCAGTTTCCTGTTTGTGGTGAGTTGTCCTCAGGTTTTAAGACCTTCACCTTGAGGGATAGACAGGCTAAGGTTTTGGTTTCTTTATGCATGTGGGCTACTGAGGCATTAGAACCACCTCGGTATAATGGTCTCCTTGTTTAATTAATTGACCAAAACAAATACAGCAATCAATGATGCCACTGAATTAACAGAGTGGACCTCAGACCCAGAACCATGCCCCGCATAATAGCCTAAGCATGTCTCCCCAAAGGGCCTTACTTAAGAAGCACTGGGATCCTCAGTGCAGTTGACAAGAGTCAATATCAAAACCGGAATCCTTTACCCCTTAGCTTGACTTCACTTGAAATGGCAAATTTTCCTTTCATCAGATATTTAAGGTTCCACATATTTAGAATTCAGCAGGAGGGATTAACTTTGATAAATCAAGAATTGCTGCTCATATCTAGAAAATATAAGAAATAAAGCTTCTTTATTTTGGTTTCCGTTCATTTAAAGATCACATAAATATGCTCATGGTTGGAAGCATGCATACTTCTTTGTAGACTTCAGTGATGAAAATAGAATAATTACACAGTGGATGGCATTTCTACCTAATCCATTCATCAAATATTTATTGAGGAACTATTATGTCTCAGGCACTGTCCTGTATACTGAAAAGAGCAATGGAAAAGTCCTTGCCCTCATAAAGCACTCACTGTAGAGTGTATACATTGCACAGAGTACACATAATGGAGTGTATATGTTGCAGAGGCAGACAAAGAAAAAACAAGTGAGGGCAATACGCCATGTGACAGAAAATTCATTAAACAGAGTGGTCAGGGAAGACCTCACCATGAGGAAAACGTTTAGCAAAGACCTCAAGGAGATGAGGCTTCCCTGGTGGCTCGGATTATAAAGAATTTCCCCTGCAATGCTGGAGACAATTCAATCTGTGGTTCAGGAAGATCCCCTGGAGAAGGAAATGGCAACCCACTCCAGTATTTTGCCTGGAGAATCCCATGGACAGAGGTGCCTTGTGAGCTACAGTCCATGGGGTCGCAGAGAGTCCAACATGACTGAGCTCAAGGAGTTGAGAATTTTTCTAAGGGAAGAGCATTCTAGGCAAAGGACCCAGAGACACTAAAGCTCTGAGGTGGGGCATGCGTATTTGAGGAATGGGAACAGGATCAGTCTGACTGGAGCAAACTGAGCAAGGCCGGGTACAAGAACAGGATGTTAGTTTAGAGATGTAAGGATGAGGGGACAGCACGTAAATCATATAGTAACCTGGGCTACTCTAAGGATTTTGGCTTTTTGTCTGGAAAATGGGATATTTGGGGAGTTCTGAGGAGTGTCACAATCTTACATTTAAGAAGAGTGGTATGGCTGTTGTTTAGAGAATGAACTAAAGGGGATAAGAGAGACCAGGTAACAGCCTGCTTCTGTAAAGCAGGTGAGAGATAACAGTGCCTTTGGTTATGCTGATATTAATGGCAGTAGTGAGGAATGGATGGATTCTGGACATTTTTGGATGTGCAACCAACAGGATTGGCAAATGGATGAAATGTGAGGTATAAGAACAAGAGAGAAATCAAGAATGACTCCAAGGCTTTTAGCCTGAACAACTGAAAGGCTGGAGTTGCCATTTGCTTAATAGGAATCCCACTGGGATAAACAGGTTTGGAGAGATGAAATTAGACATGTGCTATTAGACACAATAAGTTTAAGACATCTATTTATTAGCTATCTAAGCAGCAGTGTAGAATATGCAGTTGGCTTTCTGATTCTTCTGCGTCCTGAATATAGTCCTTCCAGCTACGTGTTTCTATACTACTGAGACATACATGAATTGCCACTTGATATAAAACATGTTTGTGAACTTCTAGAAGAAATTTGGAACCTCAACGCTGCTTCCAGAGAAAGCAAAATACTAACAGGAAGAATATACTTTCTATGTTTATGAGTAGAAGGAGTCCTTGCTGCTAAGTCGCTTTAGTTGTGTCCGACTCTGCGCGATCCCATAGACGCCAGCCCACCAGGCTCCCCTGTCCCCAGGATTCTCCAAGCAAGAACACTGGAGTGGGTTGCCATTTCCTTCTCCAATGCATGAAAGTGAAAAGTGAGACTGAAGTCATTCAGTCGTGTCTGACCCTCAGCGATCCCATGGACTGCAGCCTTCCAGGCTCCTCCATCCATGGGATTCTCCAGGCAAGAGTACTGGAGTGGGGTGCCATTGCCTTCTCCGAGAAGGAGTCCCAGATAGAGCTAATTCTGCCAACAGCAGCTGCAACAGGCACCAAAGAGTAAAAGAGAGCAGGTTTAACTGCAGTTCAATCTCAAATAGGCCGTGGTTTTAAGTGTTTCCACGCTCTTTGGTACTAAGTATAGATTGGTTTGATTTTCAAGCACACGGGCAAACAATGTTTCCTGTGCCAGATATGTATTTTTGCACAAAATAGTTTGAAAGCTCTCAGCATGAACACTCCAATTGCAACTGACCTCTTGTCAGGGGTGGCAGTAGCACCAAGACATGGAGCGTGAGAAATGGGAAAAGAAATGAAGAGAAATTTAGAGCAACAGGGAACGGTAGTGAGGAAATTTTAGGAAATACAAAACTTAAAGTAGAGGTTAGAAAACCAAATGCCTTCTGGAGAAAGGCAGGTAGTGTCAATGGGTAAAGCCAGCCTCCTGTGCTCATGCGCACATATACACAATAACAGGAAGTGGTGGGGACTGAGGTGATCCATCAGCTGGGCACAGGTTTCCTCCGAAAGGGAGCTTGTCGGGGTGTGGGGGCTGGGGGGAAGGCTCTTTGTTGTCATACAAGACTGGGAGCACAGAGTGGTCAGATCTTACCTGATTTTAAGAAAAGCCAGACATCTAGATATTTATGTGAAATCTCCTGATCTGTAAATATTGTCATTTAGTTCACATTTCCGAAGGGCACTATGTAAGCCAAACAAAACATCTGCAAACTTCTTTCAGTCTTTAGGCCCCCACTTCACAACTTCTAACACTGCTATTTACATACAAATAGTTTTAACTATTGACTAAATTGAGTCATTAAATTCCAACATAGTTATGACAATTATTTCTCCTACACAGGAGAACCCATTCTTTTTTGTGTAGGACCTGGAATTTCTGTTTCACTATGAAGTCCTAATATAAAGAATAAATATAAGGTAATCATATAATAAAAATAATTCCTTTGGGGGGTTTTTAAAAATAAAAGTTACTGACTTTTGTTACTATTCTTGCATAAATCTCCTCAAATTAAAGTCTACATCAAATTAAGTATAATGCAGAATGAGGCAGCCATGCCATGCTGCTTCCAAAATAGCTTGACATTTTGCAAACTTCTCGTGAAATAATTTTTTGAGGATGCTTAGCTTCAGAAATTATATAAGCTGGTGGGAAAGGACTGGTTCTAACTGGAACAAACAAATGGAAGGAGCAGTTTTCATTATGATTAAGGTCAGTCTAAATAGTCTTTCCTATCACTCATTTTCTCCACCATTCAGTAGAGAAAGTTCCATTAAAAAGCAAGCATACTGGATGAGTGAATAGCTTTAGAGAAATCGATGAATTCCTTTGGTTTACATCCGGATGTCCTCTAAACTGGGTTAACCCAAGCAGACAGCTAGACTAGGATTCGGGCCCTGTGATTTGAAAAAGATCTGGGCAGAGTTCTGTCTTCCAGGAAACTTTCCTTAGGGACGCTTGCCCTATGGTGGCTTCATTTCTACTCATACAGATAGATGGGGTAGCGGGCAGGAATCTTCATTCTTTTTACTAAAGTAATTGAGAAAGCAGATACCCTAGAGTAGGGTGATGTCTTAAAACACTTATTAGCTAACACGTTATGTGAGAGAATGACTTAATTCTTTTCTGCTCTCAACAGGGGCAGGGAGCTGAGACAGCAAGAGCAAGAAGAAACGACAGAGGCGTCAGAAGTCTGGAAAGGATATGAACTGGAGGTGTGAGGTGTCGCTTAATTCTGCCTAGTGCTAGCTCTAATTCCCAGGGGAGCGAGGGTGCAGATACAGACTTCAAATCTCCATGCAGTGACAAATCAAAATGCTCTGGGGTTTTTTGGGGGATTTTTTTTAAAGTATCTGTTGCTCCAGATGAAAATAGAAAAGAGCTTAGAATTTAGAGATAGGAAGGATCATTTTAGTTAATTTCACCCAACCCCAATTTTGTGTATAATCTCTGATGCCTTCAGGAAAACTTTCCTGACTATGGAAAAGACGTGTGGAAAACTGTGGAGGAAAAAGCAAACTGGAAGAGCTTGGCTCCAAGTTGACTAATCTATCTTGGTCAGTTACCTGTAAATGGAGCAGGTCTTCCTAGGCAAACTTTGGAGAGATTTGCTGACATAGGCCTAAGGAGGGGTAAGCCTGAGGTCAGAAGCTGCTGTTGAAAATGAGACCCTGCTCACAAATAAGGAAGTTCTCTGCTGTAGGCTCTGGTGCAAATGCCTGCTAGCCATGTGTTTGCTCAGTGATTTCTTTGGCACTTTGTAAAACCCCCTAGGATTTCAGGATATTAGTGCTTCCTCCTGAATTACTCTTCATAAACGGAACTTTTAGATAACCTTCACTACCAGTTAGCTTCATGCAAAACTCCTTTTATTGAAAAAGGGAAGAAAGGGAGGTGTCTTTTCTCTTTTCCCTTGCCTTATCAGGTTAGAGCATATTATTTCTTTTTAGAGAATTAGCATATTATTTTATTCTCATTAAATACTTGGGTTATGGACGTTAGTCACCCCATGAGATCTATGTTCTCAGTCCACAACAGTTTTAGATAAAGGGGTGCTTACAGTAAAAGATTATGTTGACTTTTTATTTCTCAATGAAGAAAAACTCACCAAATACCACGTAGTAAACACTTCTGTGTTTCAAAGATCTGAACTAGAAGATAGTAGGTTCTTAGTGTTGGATAATCTTACTTTACTAAGTGAGATTATTATTTAACATTTTCATTTGCAAATAACATGATACTTGAGTGAATCACATCAGAAATGGGTAATTGTCTACTAGTTCATATAGTTGATACTTCATTTCTTTGCCTAAATCCCCTCGGTCTTGCTTCATCATTTCCCACATGCGGTCGTAATAGCTCAGTAGTTAGAGGAAGCAATTCTGTTCAACTGAGGGAAGGGAAGACAAAATCCAGGCCAAGCTGGGAAACAGCACCATGGAAACAGACCCACAGCAAAAGAGGAAGCGGCCCTGGATTCTGCTTAGGTTGAGCACCCTAATGGCAGGACTTGTATGGAGGGGAATTCTCTGTTTTTCCACTACTCAGCCATTGAGGGGAAGTACAGAAATACCAGCGGGGAAGTGAAGGTGATACTGTTAGGTCAGATGGAACGCCATGGACATCCTTCGTGCCCCAAGCAGTATGCAGTCTGAGAACTATATGCCATCTCCCTCTTGGTCGGTTCTGGATGGATAAAAGTGAGTTCTGGATTTCCCTGAATCCTAATCTGTTCACTGCCCATTACTAACAACTCACTGAGACCTGAGTCTCATCTCTAAAATCAGGATAATACTATACCTGCTCCGTTGAATTGTAGGATAATTGAAGGAGATGGTTCAGAAAAAACAGAGCACACTCATAGAACTTGACGCATAGCTCCAGGAGAAAGCCGTCGAGAATTTGTTGTTGTTGTTGTTAAAGTGTGTGTGTATTACATAAAACGTTTGGCAGGTTCCTCACTCGCTGTGGATTAGGCAAAGAGGAAAGATGATAAAGCATTGGTGGGAGAGGAGAAAGAAGGGAAATCAGAGCACTGGAATGGAACAACCCCAGTGAGAGGGGATCACAGATAACTCTACGTGGAAAGAGACAGACAAAGCAACAGAAAGAACCCTTAGGTAAAGTAAGCCACAGGCACAACTGTGTATATTCTTAGAAAATCATTCGATTTGCGCATTCTGGTTCTACTGCAGTCCTGTGTTATGTTTTCCCACTTTATCTTGTGTTCAGCCTCGCCTCACACATTTCACCATGCCCCTCTTCTTCCTTACAAAGTTTTCTGTAAGGTTCCTCCCCCTTCTCCTCTCTCATTCTTGCTCTCTTCCCGCACCCATTTTTTCCCTCTTAATTCTTACTGGTACTTTCATTATGACTTAGTTCTCTTTTGCTGTTCTTGTAAAGCATTACTCCCTCTACCCTGCCAGCTACTTTCTTTTTTCTTCCTTCCAGATCATGAGAAAACTATTTTTTCTTTCTCCAAAAGCAATCCTCTTTTTACTTCACAAACTCCTCTCTTTTTCATATCCATTATTATCTGCCCACTGGTTGCTCATCTTCTCTTGGCTGATTTTTGTTTTTTATGCCACCTGGAGATGATCAAGGACCACTCACATGCACATGTGCTAAATACAGGTGTTTGCTTACTGGCCTTCAGTTTTTCTGTATTTCAGAACCTTTGTTAGAGAACATTGCTATGTGAACAAAGGGCCTTGTCCATTATCATGTTCTTAGAGATAACTAGCAAGCACAATGTAATTGTCCATAGTGATATTTAGAGTGGCTTTTCTTCAAAGATATTTTGGAATATAAAAGTGTTAAAAAATTGTCCAGGACTATTGAACAGCTACCCACATTACTCACCAAAAATGCCTTGTCTTGCTTTTGCCAAGGTAACTGAAGTGAAAGTGGGTCTGGCTTAGCTGTTTATACTACCTTAATGAGCATGAGCATTGTTAAATCAGACTTTAACCTGAATAAAAGTGTAGATGTACGTAAACGTATGATTTAATGAAGAGCAATTCCCCAAGAACTTTGTGTGGTCTAGATTCCACCATGGGAGGGCCATGTTGGTTGAGAGGATCCACTTGAACTAATATAGACTCCTCTTGTCGATTTGCCTGAGGCAAAGGGCTGGTTTGCTACAGATAATATAAAGAAGAAATGAGTTACTTGTCTTTGGACACTCTGTGACTCTGGTGAAGTTAAGTCTTTAATTCTGGTTTTTAATTAAGGCCAGACTGAAATCATTCCTGGGGGAAGCCACAATAAAAAATTTGTCCCCAAAGTCCCAGTGTTTTAAGACTTGTCCTTTATGTGGCATGCATACATCCCTTTAAGGAGTATATATCCCTTCATCTCTGAAACGGAGAACATTTTATAATAACTTCGTTTGGGAGGAAAAAACTGCATTACGATCAACAAGACTGCATTCTGACCATAGGGCCTCCTCTACTGCTACCGGTGGTTCTGGGCATGGTGCGCCACTTGCTGTTTTCATCTCACTCTGAAAGTGTGAAAGTGTTAGTCACTCCGTCATGTCCAGTTCTTTGCAACCCCATGGTCTGCAGTCTGCCAGAATCCTCTGTCCAAGGAATTCTCACTCTACTCATCTATTACGTATGCTTGCCTTGAGCTATTGGTTACGAAGGATAACCGGAGATCTGAATGACCATATACACATGAGAGGGTTCCCACAAAATTCACTGTGTGCTTAAAATGCTATTGTTGGTAATAATGAGGTTGAGGTCATCATGGTCTTGTCAAATCTCTTGTTGTTGTTGTTGTTCAGTCAAGTCGTGTCCAACTCTTTGCAATTCCATGGACTGCAGCATGCCACACCTCCCTGTCCCTCACCATCTCCAAGAGTTTGTCCAAGTTCATGTCCATTGGATTGGAGATGCCATCCAACCATCTCATCCTCTGTCACCCTCTTCTCCTTCTGTCATCAATCTTTCACAGCATTAGGATCTTTTCCAATGAGTTGGCTGTTCACATCAGGTGGCCAAAGTGTTGGAGCTTCGGCTTTAGCATCAGTCCTTCTAATGAGTATTCAGGGTTGATTTACTTTAGGATGGACTGGTTTGATCTCCTTACAGTCCAAGGGACTCTCAAGAGTCTTCCCTAGCACCAAAGTTCGAAAGCATCAATTCTTTGGTGCTCAGCCTTGTTTATGGTCTGACTCTCACATCTGTATATGACTACTGGCAAGACAATGGCTTCGACTATACAGATCTTTTCTGGCAAAGTGACGTCTCTGCTTTTTGATACGTTCTCTAGGTTTATCATAGCTTTTCTTCCAAGGAGCAAGCTTCTTTTAATTTCATGGACGCAGTCACCATCCTCAGTGATTTTGGAGCCCACCCAAAATAAAATCTATCACTGTTTCCACTTTTCCTCCATCTATTTGCCATGAAGTGATGGCACCATTTATTCTTATTTATAATACCTTATTTTCTCCTTGAGTGATTGGTAAATCTTCTCTACAGACCACTGAGAAAGGGCATGATGGGAGAATCTTTTTGGATTCAAAGATTTTTTAAGTTATGTCTCACTTTTAGCAGATCATTTAATGAGCTTTATTGTAAAATTCCTAGATAAGTAGTTTTAAGAATTGTGTCTGCTTCTGAAACCCAGATGTAGCAAGGAAACCATCTGCCCCCTCCATTACTTCTGGCCTCTTCGCATTTCAAGGACCTGTCTCTTGAGCTCTACTGAAAGCGAAAAGCATTAGTCACTCAGCTGTGTCTGACTCTTTGCGATCCTGTAACTCACCAGACTCCTCTTGTCCATCGAATTCATCAGGCAAGAATACTGGAGTGGGTTGCCATTCCCTTCTCCAGGGAATCTCCCCCACTCAGGGATCAAACCTGGGTTTCCTGCATTGCAGGCAGATTCTTTACTGTATGAGCCACCAGGGAAGCCCCCTCCAGCCAAATTGATCTACATTTCTTGCTTAACATGGAAATCTCCAGTGGCTCCGTGTTTCCATCTACACCGAGTAGAAACTCTCCTGCCCAGCTTCCACTGTAGTCTGGGACCTGGGCACACACACTCTGCCACCTGCCACCTTGTTTTCTGTCCTCTTCTCTACTCTAGGGGCTCTCGCTTCTCCAGTGCTGATTCCCACTTCTCTGCCTACCCCCACATTGTTCCCCTGACCCAGAGTGCTTTTTCTTCTGCTTAAGAGAAACTCGCCCATTTTATGAGGCCCATTTAGAATATGAAGATCAAATTCTATCTTCTCCAAGATTCCTATACTGACTTTTCCAACAAACCCGGATCCTTTTGGCCCTTTCAAGTTCTATAATATCTAGATCCCATAACCTATACTATATAGGACTTATATATGTTATCCTCTGTATCATTTAAGTGTGTTTAGTTGCTCTGTCATGTCTGACTCTTTGTGATCCTTTAGACTGGTAGTCTGCCAGGCTCTTCTGTCCATGGAATTCTCCAGAATACTAGAGTGGTTTGCCATTTCCTCCTCCAGGGGATCTTCCTGACGCAGGGATCAAACCCGTGTCTCCTGTATCTCTTGATTTGTTGGCAGATTCTTTTCCTGCTGAGCCTGTTGCTTACCTTCTTTACTTGCTGGGGAAGCTCGATTATCACTTAGGACCCAGTGGAAAAAAACATGACACAGAGTTCAGCTAAAAGACTATGTGTGAAAGTGTGGGTTGGGTAAAGAGAAATAAGCAAGGCAAAATGAAGCAGCATGGAGCTAGCAACTTCAGGAAACTCTTAACCACCTGTAGGCTTGAAAGGGCAAGGGAACTGAATGGTTTCGAGAACTCCAAGCTGTAGCTATATGAAAGGGCTACCTGACAAGAGCTGAGGCCAAGGAACCTGGCCGGCCTGTGGCAAGCTGTCATGGCAGGAAGACAGGAAGATCAAGAGCTTGACCTCATTGTCCTGAGCCTTGGGTCTCTTGCCAGAACTTTCCATCAGCTAAATCCAGCTGGAAGCCAGTGGGTATGAGAGCCCACTGATGCTGTCTATAAAGCCCCCCATAGCACAGAGTAGGGTGGGAAGAGTGGATCTGAGGGGTAAAAGGAAAACAAGCAACATGTGGTCTTTATTGTGGGGTTGAAAAGTTTCCTGGAGTATGTTTTCTCCCAAACTAGACTTAAAGGGTAGAGACCATGACTTGTGTTTGGTCGTTGTCTTCCACAGTGCTTAGCTCAGTGTGAACTAGGAAAAGTGTCAAAATGCATATACATTGAGATTGTATGAAAAATAGAGGGGGAGAGGGCTGGTTCTAACCTCCTGCACTTTTTCTTTTAATTGGAGGATAATTGCTTTGCAATGTTGTGTTGGTATCTGCCACACAACAACACAACACAATCATAGGTGGTGCTAGTAGTAAAGAACCCACCTTCTAAGTAAGGTGTAAGAAGTTCAGGTTCGATCTCTGGGTTGGGAAAGTCCCTTAGAGGAGGGCATGGCAACCCACTCCAGTGTTCTTGCCTGGAGAATCCCATGGATATAGGAGCTTTGTGGGTTACAGTCCATAGTGTTGCAAGGAGTCGGACATAACTGAAGCGACTTAGCACACATGCGTACATATATATGCAATCTCTCTTCTCTCTTGAACCTCCTTCTCCCTACTTCCCACTTTTGGTTTGCTATCTTTTGAAGCATCTAAGCGTTACTTTCCCAACTCAAAGTAAAATCCAGTTTCCTTAATGTGGCTTTAGCTGTCCCTCTGACCTCAGCCCTGTGACTTCCTAGCTCTTGCCCATGCCACTGCTCTAGCCACATGCCCTCTAGCTGTGCCCCAAGTATATTTCCACTTCAGGGCCTGTGCATCTGCTGGGCCCTTTGCCTGCAGATTTCCACATGCTTTGTACTTCTTTCAAGTGTACTATAATGTTGTCTTATCAGAGAGGCCTTCACTGATGATCCTCAGTAAAACAGTACCATCTCCCATTTCTCTGTCCCCTCTTACCTCACATCATGTTCTGTACAGTATCACTCTCTGACATGTGATGTATGTATTGTCCATTACTTGTTATCCTCCTTGCAACAGAAGACAAGACCCATGGAGCAAGGATCTTACTTGCTTTGTTCCAAATACCAAGCTCAATGCCTGTCATGTAGTAAGAGCTGATAATTGATTATATACATACATATATAGTTTCCCCCCCACTATTCAAAGTACAGCATTCCTTTGAAAACTTTCATAAGCCAAAATGGCATTAAGTGGAGAAATAGTGACCTTAGGACATACCCTGCTAACAAAGGAGCAGAATAAGTCCAGATAAAGCAGACAAGTTCAAAGCGATGGTGGCTTTGTGCTGAGATGCAGTTTCAGGGGAAAGAATTTGGTGGTGTCACTCTGGTTCCTTGGGATGTGTGATGCCTCTAAGAACTCATTGCAAAACAAATGTTGAAGGGTGTTATTTTCGCTTTCTTCTTTTTTTTTTTTTTGTAAAAATAAAAATCCTCTTTGGATTTCTTTCTGTTAGGGAAAGCAGGTCCTCTTATAGGTCTTTTAAAGAAGTAAAGTGGAGTGGAATCACTTTTCATTGTTTGTAAGTTTGAATGTGGATACTCACTCTTAGCCCATCCTAGGCTAAGCTAAACTGTGCACCATTTAAATGTTTTTATTGAGTCTGTGCTAAGGCAAGCCAGGAGCAGTGCCCATTGCAGCCCACTCCATCCCACTAGCCCCTTCCTAGCTTCAGATTCCTGGAGAAGGAAATTGCAACCCTCTCCAGTATTCTTGCCTGGAGAATCCCAGGGACAGAGGAGCCTGGTGGACTGCCATCTATGGGGTAGCACAGAGTTGGACACGACTGAAGCGACTTAGCAGCAGCAGCAGCAGCTTCTAGATGGCATTACTTTTGGTTACAGTGTCACCAAAGATCCCAAGAGCTGGAACTACAGGTCCTGTCCCCTACTCTTCTCTGGTTTGCAGAATTGCACCACTATTTCTTTCACAGCAGACTTCCCAGGAGAAAGTCATTCTTGGAGTTGCTGTACTATTCTTATTTACTCATTCCTTACCAGGTACAAGGACCTGTATGGTTGCTTGGCGTCCTGGAATCAGCTTGTTTCTGGCTGGTAGCTCCCAGTGTGGCCTGGTGATCCTGTCTCCTGGTGCCTGACTCTACTAGCAAGTGCTCTGTGAGTTGAGCCAGTGGCAGGGGATGCTCTGGCCTAGGGGCCTGCTGGGGGCCCTACCTGGTGATGGCCCTCCTATCCCTCTGAAGCTCCTGGACACAGTGGGCACCACTTTGCTGGCACTTGTCCTGGTGGCATCAAAGGTAGAGGCCCTGCACAGCACTCTCCACATCCAGGATATAGCTTTTTCTTTTCTCTGCTTACTTCTTTTTAACACTAACTCTGTCCTTAGGATGCAGTTGGAAAAAAAGCAGATGAACCAGCCCTAAGAAATGCTGGATAATATGCCTAGCCTTTCCAGACACCTAGTTCACCTAGGGCACAAATGCATCCCCCTTTCCCAGGACTAAGGAAACTGGCTCTGTAAGTACCCTGACCAGAACACCACCAACCTGCTTAGACACTTCATATCACCAGCTCTCTAGTGGTACAGACATTTCTTCCAGATTTCCACACCAGCAGTGGCCACAGAGGCAAATACCAGTGGCCATTTGGTTATGACATCCATGCCCCCATCTGAGGAGGTAATATTCCTGAACTTCAGGCCATGTGGTCTTGATATTCTTCTCTAGATGGTTCTGGACCTTGGTGATGGACACAGGGATGATACCGTCAGTAAATGGTACCCTTCTAAGGGGCGTTAGGCTTAACTGACAGGTCTAGATTATCCAAAATGAGTCAGTTCCTTAGGAATTACCTTAGTTGCTTTAAAAGACTTTGTACTTTGTTTTCACATTTCCATAGCTAGTAAAGTTTCAGATCATTCATACCCCAAATGTATCATCAATATCCCTAACCTTATGAACATAGTAGTACTAACTCTCCCTCCCTGTCACTTCCAGCTTCCTCTATTTTGAACTGTTTACGTTTCTCCCAAAGGACACTATGTTTTCTTCTACTTGGTGCCACTGCACATCCTATTCTTCTGCCTGGCTTGTCTGACTGCCAACCTCCCAAGCACCTTTAACATCACAGCACTTTTGAGGCCAGTCACCACTTAAGCTGAAGTCATGATTCCTTCCCATGGACCACCACTGTGCCTCCTGCCTGCCTTGATTTCTGTCCCATCGCATCATTAAGTATCTCATCTCCCCTACTGGATTGTGATTATTAATATCCATGGCCAGAGCCAAGGACTCTTTATTTAAATGTACAGCTCCAGTATCAATAGTGTCAAAAATATGTTAGGTGCTTACTGCTTATTGCTTCATTGAATAAAAGAATTGAGGTCCTAACAGATTGCCTGGCTGAAGCCTTTCCCACTACATCTGATGATTCATCCTGTCCTCTAGGCTCAGCACATACTAAATTCTTTGTACATGTTTCTGGGATAAAGATATTAAGTGAGTGAATAAGTTTTGAAACCAGCAATGTTCTTGTACATTTCCAATTTTCTCTGTGATCAGCAGTTTTCCTAGCGAAGAATCAACTCCCTTCTACAAGACACCAGGCTGAATTCCCCAAAGTTTCTTTCTTGCTCATCCTGCCTATCTGTTATTTCAATCTGGATTTTGTAAACATTCAGAGCAGATGATGTTTTTACAATGGGCAAGAACCAAACAACAGAGTCTTACTAACTGAGTGGAGCCCCTGGTGTCCTGGTGACTATTATCATCAATACAACTCTGGTCTGGTTATAAGTTGTGATGATTAAACATGATAGTATTTGTGAAAGGGTTCTATACAGAGATTAATATAGCGTAATTAGTAATGATGCATTAGAATAATAAAGTTTGAGGGTAACTCCTAGAATTCACCTAGTTCATTCTCCTTGAAAGCTCGGGCAGTGCATTTGTTCATATTTCTATATTTGCCATTAATACAGGTTGGAACCATCAATAATAAATAGAATGAGAGAAGTCCCAGCAATTGTAAATAGTAATTCAGAGGTCAATAAGAATATGATTTTTAAGTCTTTGATTTGAAAGATATAGCATTTATAATTAAAATAGCCAAAGATACTAGACTAATTGCAAATTTTCCTTAAGAAAGCAAAAAATTAAAAAATGGAAATTGCACTTGTCATGTCACGAAGCAATACACTAGGAAAAGTTCTCTAAACATACAGTTTTCCTTTGATCAAAGTTAATGATTCATTGTGTGTGTGATTTTCCTTCGCTGGAAAAACAGTGTTCCTTTTCCTCATGTTTAATGTGGAAATTAATATTATTAACATGGATTCCACAAACTATGACATCTAGCAGTTATTGCTTTTCTTATTCATGAAAAAGCAGAATAGTTAGCTTCTGTTGAAGTATAATAATTATTTGAGTAAAATAAGTGTCACGTCATATCAAAATTGAATTTTTGGCTTCACATTTTTCATTTGAACATCAGTTGTATGGAAGGCTCACTAAGAAAAGGAAAACAGTATGAAAATAATTATTTTGAAAGGGAAGGAAGGAAAAGAGGTGTGAGGTTTCTTAAAAAGCCAAGGTAGTGTAACACAGCGCAGGGTTAGATTAGAGGGACTCAGAAAATGATTCTAGCTTCAACTCTGCTACTAAGGAATCCCTTTTCATTGAGTACTGAATATGTTTCCCCAGGCGAATCTGAGTGCCATAGCCTGTGATGACAAGCAAAGGGGACTATGCTCTTCTGGGACCAGATCAGGACCAGATCTTCCTTTGTAAAGGCTTATTATTGGATTGACTGTTTCAGTGTGGTTCTAGTTTATTAAGAGAAGGCACAGAGAGGACCCGTTTGAGGTACATATTACCAGTCACAATTTTATGCTTTGCCACCTGTTCTCTCTGCCAGTGCCCTCAATCCTTGCTGCCCAGTGTGGGATCCCTGAAGACTCTGAAAGGGTCACACTGTAACTTTGAAACACCCATTTGGGGGCATTTGCATAAAGCTGAGAGTGATGTTGCTGACAGGTTGCTATGACAATTTGCAAACAGTAGAGGGGATGGGTCCCCATTCTGATTTGAATCTGCACTAGCTCAGGCCTGCACACTTGATCTGGCCAGCGGCCGCAGAGTCCCAGGACAGACTTAACGGACCCAGGCCCCCAGGAGAACTTCAGAAACCAGGCAAATCTTAGGAAGAAAGCGCAAGGCAAGCTTCCCGCTTCCCGCCTCCCCTCCCGCTGAAGTAACAAAACCTGTGACCTTTGCACAAAGACCTGAGCCACAGACGACACGAGGCGGGTGTGAGAAGGGCAAGCAGTTTTCCCGTCTGCAAGGGAAAGAGAGGCTGTATATGGCAAAATAAAAAGGGAAATTCTCCACGTGTCTGGGATGGGAAAGGGAAAGAGACTTTGCGTCTCTGGAGGAGAGGAATTGAAGGTATCGCTTGGGAAGGTGTGTCTCTCCCAGTGGCCGAGCAGGGAAAGGCTCGGAGTTGTTAAGGAAATGGGAGGTGTCTCTGGTGTTTATTTTTGCCTAGCAACCCACAGCCAGCTGCTTCCCCGGCAGCCGTCCACACGCGCCTCGCTGCCTCCCCTCGTCCTAGCGACTGGAGAGCGGTCATTTGGTGTCAGTAAACCCGGGAGGGAGTATGTGCGGTGGAGGTGGAGGTGGAAGCGGGAGGGCAGCCCCCTCCTTGGCCCACGTTCTGGGTCACCAGGCTAAGGCTCGGCTCTCCAAAGGGGCTAGACTTACCTTAGCCAGGTGACCCTCGCAAAACTAAGTTATTTTCACGATCAGATGGGGCGATGGGGTGGTTAAGCCACTGGGACCCGGAAGGCGGGGAGGGGGGCGGGCAGTATTGTCTGCGAGCAGCCATTAGGTTCGGAAAGCTGAAAATGCATACGTGTTTGGGGAAAGCGCTCGGAAGGGGAAGGGGGTTTTCTGCAGTGATTTCGGTGGGAGGGAAGCGGTGGTGGGTTGCGCTGGGCGGGGAGAGGACGAGGCCAGGGAGGGCAGAAGGTCGTTAGCTGAGGCGCCGAGGGGAGCAATGCAGATGGCCGGAGGGGGAGGCGAAGGGCGAGCGGAGGCTGCGGAGTTTTCGGGGAGTGGAGGGGTGTCTACGCCGAAGACTGGGGGCGGGGGCGAGCGGGGAGGGACTTCGGTGGGCGGCTGGGTGGGGGAGGGGTGGGCGCGGGAGCGAGTGGCGCGGCGGCGGTGGGGGAGCCCGGGGGCGGGGCCTGCCCGGCGGCGGAGGGAGCGGGGGCGGGGCTGCCCTCCTGGGCCGTGCGGCGCGCGGGCTCCCGGCGAGTGTGCGCGGGGGCGCGCCTGCGCGGGCCCGGGAGGAGGCTCCCGAGCGAGTCGGCCCAGGCGGCGCAGCCCGCCGCTCCCCCGCGCCCTATGCGAGGGAATCGGGGAGGCCCGCGGCGCGCCGGGGAGGGCGAGGCATGTGCACGGGCCGGAGGGTGCTGAGGCCGCCCGAGGAAGAGGAGGACGGCGGCGGCGGCGAGGAGAGCGGGGGGCTCGCGGCGGCGGGCCCGGGCCGAGGGGATGCAGCGGACTGTGTGTGTCTGACTGTAGCTGACGCGAGGCGGCGAGGAGGCGCCGGAGATCCGCCAAAGGGGCAACCAGGGGGCGGCCGCGGTGGCGGCCGCGAGAAGTAGCAGCAGGACGGGCGGCGGCGGCGGCGGAGACGGCAGCCTTGAGATGCATTTTCTTCTCCAGCGGCCATGTTAACCAGGAAACCTTCGGCCGCCGCTCCCGCCGCCTACCCGACCGGTAAGGAGGCCCGGGCCCCGCTGCCCCCGCCGGCCCCCGGGCCAGCCCTCGTGGCGCCGGCGCCCGCTGCCAGCAGGACCTCGAACAAAGTCTGCGCCGTGACTGGGCGGCGCGGGGTTCCCCGGGTGGACGGCGCGCCCTCGCCTCAGCTCATTGTTAACACGCGGGCCCCGAGGCTCCTCGGAGCGGAGCCCTCCGGCTGGACTGGAGCCGTTCCTGACCTCCCCCGTCTGGGGCTCGGCGATGCGGCGGCGCCCGGGTCGGCAGTCCAGTCCCGCTCCGGGCCTACGGACGCCCGCAGAGTGGACCGCCGGCCCGGCTCAGCCCGGCTCCCTGGCGGGGTCGCGAACTCGCTCGCGCGCGGGGAGCCCTACTTAACTTTGCAGCCGCCGGAGCCCCGCCCGCGGGCGCGCCGGGTTTCTGCGTCCCAGGCCTCCCGCCGCTCCTGGGGCGCTCGCACTTAAGGTCCCTGGCTCGGCCCGGGGGAGAGCGGGCTCCGCAGCCTGGAGGGGTGGGGTGGGGTGGGGTGGGGTGGGGCGGGGCGGGGCCACGGGGTCCCAGTGACTTTCTCCCCCTTGACCCTCTTTTGTCTCCTCCCGCGCGTGGCTGCCAGGCCGAGGAGGGGACAGCGCCGTCCGCCAGCTTCAGGCTTCCCCGGGGCTTGGTGCGGGGGCCCCCCGGAGCGGAGTGGGGACCGGCCCGCCCTCCCCCATCGCCCTGCCGCCTCTCCGAGCCAGCAACGCTGCCACCGCAGCCCACACGGTGAGACCCAGCCCGTGGGCGGCTGGGATGGGGACGAGGGGCGGGAGAGGGGCCCGGGGCACCAGCACCCGGACTTGGGAGCTTCTGCAGCCGGGAGAGGGGAGAGAGGTCGAAGTGCGAGTGTCTCCATGTCCCTGGCCAGTGGCCTTTCCGGGACGCCGCCCTCTGGAACTTGGGCGAGCCTAAAGCTGCAGCCACAAAGGAGGATTCGTGGCACGGGCCCCTCACTTCCCCTCCGGAGCCCGCCCACCCCTGCGCTCCTCTTGCTTCGAACTTCCTCCGGCTCTCTTTCCCCTCTTTTTTTTTCCCGGTCCTTGCTTCCTCGAGCTCCTTTCCCAGACCCGATAAACATCCCTCCCCCTCCGCCACCAAGTTGGGTAGTGGATATTTATAGAAATAGATCTGTGTTAGGGTCAGCCCGGCTGTCCTGCCCGGAAAATAGATCCCCCAAAGAGCTTCGCAGGCCTGGCCTCAGCCAGCAGGGAGCACCGCCAGTTGTCCCCCGCGTGTGGAAGCATGTTTTATGAGTGCTACAGGTTTGAGCATAGCAGAAATTGTAATTAACATTAACAAAAATAAGAGCCGCAGCTGCAGTCAAAACAAGCCACCCCTGTAGGTTTCTGCAGTTGGGTATTCAGAAGGAAAGGGCCAGCTTTGCTTCCCAGGGAGGTGGGAACGGCAGGGCACTTGAAAGGGCCAAGAGGGAGGTGAGAGCCCAGCACCAGACCCGTGGCTGCAGAGATCGGCAAGCTGGACTTGACTTCAGCGTGTACCTCTTTTCTCAGTCCCAGAGAGAGCCCTTGGATGGTGGCTGACAGCCTAGCAGAGCTGTGCACCGGAGGAGGTGATGGTTTCCAGGGTCTTGTTTACATATTCCTCTGGATCTTTCAGAGGAAACGCCTAAGATGGTGCTAAATGAGGGGCACTTGCTAGGGATATGGCTTTGTTTGCCAAGTGAAAGTTAAGTTCTTTTAGAAAAGGCCATTTCTAGCCTACAGAGGGATAGCTCTGAGGGTCATGTGCTATGCGGAAACTTGTTTATCAGGGGAGAATTTGTGAGGGAATGGCCAAAGTGGAATGTTTTCTGTTAGACCTGAACATCTGTGTACAGTTCCACAGGAAAATGTTTTCTTGTTAAATCTTCTTTCTCTCTCTCCTTCTCTGTCTCTCATGACACATCTAGACCCAGGGGCTAAGAATTCACTGCACAGAAGTTAACCAATCTGTGGGGGCTGTGGTTGATGGAAGCGAATCAGTAGACTGCTGATTCTGCCTGTTCTTGTCACCGTGATGTTTTAGTTGAGAAATTGCCATTGGGTTTTAGGTGTTTCAGTTTGTTTGTTTGGTTTGGAATCATCTGACAACTTGGAAGTATAACATCCAGTTTTTTTCCATGTCTGAATGTAATCACGTGACTTGTTGTGACCTGGAAACGAAATACTACTTGGCTTGCATCTGGATTCTGGTTTTTTAAGAGTGGGCTTTGCTTGATCAGAACCTCTTTGCAAATGAAATGTGTATAAGATGATGGAAAATGAAAGGTGACTACTAGAGGAGTAGTCTGTGGGAGACCAGAAATGAAAAGATACGTGGGTGCTTCTCAGCTCTCCTAATGATAGTGCTTATATTTTACTGTGGTATCTATTTGATTCACCTAAAACTTCAAGGTGCCATTGATTAGAAGCTTGGTTTGGAAAGTATGAGTTTTGGTTCTGGTTGTTGTTTAGTTTTGATTTTATTTACACAATATTGCAGACTTCCTCAAATGGGTGAGTAAAAGGACCACGGGGTTTTATCTGGTTCTACTCCTTCATTTTTTGGATGAGGAGAGCAGACAAGTTAACTGGTTTGGTCGAGATGCCTGAGCTAATTTCAGTGAAAGCTGGAGCTAAAGCCCGGGCCCTCCTGAGTCCAGCTTTACATACTGCTTGACTGCTAATTCTAGGAAATTGAACTGGTTTCTTTATAAATGCACAAA
This sequence comes from Capra hircus, assembly GCF_001704415.2. NCBI lineage: Eukaryota > Metazoa > Chordata > Mammalia > Artiodactyla > Bovidae > Capra > Capra hircus. Next base: position 45,486,529 of record NC_030812.1, on the reverse strand, counting down.
CCTTAAAGATCCATGTTTCTATATGTCTTTGAGATTTTTAAAAGTTTTTAGTTTTTAATTCCACAGCAGTTACAACTACGAATTGCTATTAATGATTGAGTAGGGGAAGCACTATGAAGAAGAAACTAGTTGCCTGTGTTTTCCCTTGTGAGTGATGTAGTAGGTAGATAAATACATGACTGTGAGAATTATAAACTTTGGAATCTGGTGCATTGCCCTCTTGTTCCTTGTCTCCATGGATATCTTGTACGTTAGTCATTTTGTTTATCTCTTTTGGTCCTAAAGGCATACCTAGGAACTATTCTGATTCTTAATAGTTTTTCTTTTAATGTTTTATGGGGGATATTAATTTGCTTATTTAAAAAATTTTGAAATATCAGTATTGTGTCACTTTTATAACTGTTTAATGTTTAAAGCACTCTCCAGTTACCAGTTTTACTGTTGTAAAATAATTGAAGAATGAATATTCCCATTTTAAAAAATAGTAGAGTTTGGTAGAAGAAAAGTAGACATTTGACTCAGGGCCACACAGACCATCCGTGTTTGAGGAGGAGCTAAAATTCTGATCTTTTTGGACTCAGTTCTCTTCCCATAACACTATATAGCATTTCTAAGATGACTCTTAAAACTCCCAGAAATGTTAACACAGGGAAGTATGTGTGATTTTCCCTTTTATTTTTGGAAGAGATTAAAACTACCAAATTGGATAGACTATTGTTCTTATATAATTTTTAGTGCAAAGATGTTTCATGGTCAAAGAGGGCTTTTTTAGGGATCTCTGCTTTAATCCATACATTTTAGGTATCTAACAATTACATCCACTCACTGTGTTATTTTTAAATTCAACAGGCACTGTGCGAGATAGGCATTGGCAAAAAAAGGAAAAAGCAAGTAAGAGGTTTTAAACATCCTTAAGTTTGTGGTATAGTCCTGGCCTATGTATTCTGGAAATGTTTTGGCATTTCTAGGGATTTTTCCCCCTTTTTATAGAACAGTTAATTGTGCTTCTGACCCAGATTGTGATTGTAGATTCCTATGGTGTTTAAGACAATATCCTCCTTTACTGGAGCCCCTCAAATGAATTTCCTTAACATCTGGAAAGTTTTTAAGATTCCACATGTCACTTTTAGGTATTTAGTTGATGCTATTATTGTTTTAACGGGCTGTCCTTGCCTCCATGTCTCTGCTTATGTATTGCAATCCTAACATTTTGTGACTTGAGTCACCAGTGACAAGTCTTGATTCCCTGGGTGTTAACTTCATGTTTTCTTATGAAGCTACAAAGGTAGTTGTCAAGAATAACTCAAAGAGGTGAGAGTTAAAAAGGAGTTGCTGACATACATTCTTCCATTCAGCAGAAATTGACTGAGTGCTTACTGTATGTTTGGATTTATGTCGATAAGGATGTAAAAAGATAAGAGGTGACCCCACCCTGGAACTGCTCACATCCTGGTTGGTATATCAGGTGTGAAAACAGGTGTGAAATGAAATAAGTATTAATATATCAGTGCTCTGTAAGCATGCTGGAAGGGAAAGGGACTTTTTCAAAGAGGAGGGGAGAGTTGAACTGGCCATTGAAGGGTGAGTAGGAGTTTTCCACATAGCCCACGTTAGCAAGGAGATTTCCGGCAGCACTTGGAAAGGACAGTAGTTCTAGCTTTCCTTTCAGTTCAGTTCAGTCGCTCAGTCGTGTTTGACTCTTTGCAACCCCATGAACCGCAGCACACCAGGCCTCCCTGCCCATCACCAACTCCCGGAGTCCACCCAAACCCATGTCCATTGAGTCGATGATGCCATCCAACCATCTCATCCTCTGTTGTCCCCTTCTCCTCCTGCCCTCAGTCTTTCCCAGCATCAGGGTCTTTTCAAATGAGTCAGTTCTTCACATCAGGTGGCTAAATTATTGGAGTTTCAGCTTCAACATCAGTCCTTCCAATGAATATCCAGAACTGATCTCCTTTAGGATGGACTGGTTGGATCTCCTTGCAGTCCAAGGGACTCTCAAGAGTCTTCTCCAACACCACAGTTCAAAAGCATCAATTCTTCAGCGCTCAGCTTTCTTCACCATCCAACTCTCACATCCATACATGACCACTGGAAAAACCATAGCCTTGACTAGACGGATCTTTGTTGACAAAGTAATGTCTCTGCTTACTCACTACTATACTAAGCACACTATGCCTTTTACCTTGTTTAACCCTCCTAACGCCCCTAATGAGGCAGCTTTGTTACCCTCTTTATACCGATAAGGGCCCTGAAGTTCAGAGAGATTAATTGCCCAAGGTCACATAGTTTGAAGTGGTGGAGCTGAGATTCATTTCCCTTGTGTCTAATTGAAAATCCCTGAACACCTAACCATTATGAAACATGACCTCACCGAAAAGAGAGGAATATAAAAGAGAGTGTGCTGTCTCCATGGGTCGTAGGGAATCCAGCTTATTATTCTCAGAGAGAGTGTGACAGTGGTAGGTGACACTGGAAAGACTCAGGTCATTTAGGCTCAGCATTTTAGAACCTCATGTTCTTGCCTGTGAGTTCTTGAGTTCTTTGTGGAAATGGAGTGCCCACATGAACCTTAGGCAAAGTCAAGGGCAGTGTGAGTGACATTTTCAGTGGTAACTCCAGAAACATCATGGAGAGAAGAGGCGGTGAATTCTAGGCTTAGAAGCAAAAGGACACGTGAGGAGGCTGCTTCCGTTGTCCCAGTAAAAGATACAAGAATGCCAGGCGGGATAGCATGGCTGGAGTGGAGTGGGTCAGTTAGAAATGACAGTGGGGCTCCATGGTGACTTGGAAAGGTACAGGAGATACGGAGATGGACTGAGTGACTATTCGGGAGGGTGACTCAGTAGGTAAAGAATCTGCCTGCCAATGCAAGAGACCTAGATTTGATCCTCTGTGGGGAAGATACCCTGGAGAAGGAAATGGCCACCCGCTCCAGTATTCTTGCCTGAAAAATCCCATGGACGTTGAAGCCTGTTGAGCTACAGTCCATGGGGTCGCAAAGAGTTCACCACAACTGAGCATAGCAGCACAGCCTTTTCTTGTTCAGAAACTCAGGGTTCTGGGAGGAAGAAGTGGTTTGAGTGGAAAAAGTGTGAGTTGAGTTTGAGTTGCCCGCGAGGAAGGCAGCTGATCTGTAGTTGGACACAGGTGAGTCTTGAGTTCAGGGGTCATGGATCGGACTTGTCTAAGCTGGAGGTGTTCTGGGAGTAAAAAGCCACGAGCAACTTGAGGCTTGAACCCTGGGGGAACCCTGGAACCCTCCTTGATTGCTGCTGTGGAGGAGACCAAGAGAAGGTAGTTGGTAGAGACCGAGGTCCTCCAATTAATTGGCAAACTCTAGCTCTAGTCACTCAGCTTTTGTGATGGTATTTTAAATTATGCAGAACATTAAAATCGCTATTATGAAAATTGAAATCGGTTTCTGAAGCTCAGAATGTTTTACTTTGCCCTCTTTTTATAACTTCCTATAGCTCCAAGGTTAATTTTGTCCCCAGTGAAGCCTCATGCTTTTGTACTGTGTATACTGGTGATGTTGGTTTTTCTTCTGAAATCTCTCCAGGCTGCCCTGAAGAGAATGGTTCTCTAGGAGACATATATTTCTAATTTCAGCTCCTTTGATTCCTGATACTTGAAAGACCACAGTGGGGAGGAGGAGAGGTACAGAGAGTGAGGCTTGGACAAAAAGCATTAGACAAGCCTGTACTACGTTTATATATACATCCAGGACTTCCCTAATTCATTTTTATGAACTGCTTTGCTTTTGGCAAAGAATGAGGATAAAATAACTTGTCTAGCTACACTGACAGAAGATAAGTTCATTTAGCATAGAATACCATCTGTGAGTTTAGTAGAAGGGTTCAGCTAGAAGTCTTGCAGAAATCTAAGAAGTAAAATCCCTCAGTCAATGAAATCACACTTCAGACAGGCCCAAGTACTGAACTGTATTCTCCTTTGTTTTAGAAGATTGCAGAGAAAGCACATGCCTCAGATAGTGCATCAGTTAAAGAAAATTTGAAGGTCTTGGACTCCTAGTAAGATGGACTTGGAATTTCATTTTGTAATCTGCTGCTAAGTCGCTTCAGTCGTGTCCGACTCTGCGACCCCATAGACGGCAGCCCACCAGGCTCCCTTGTCCCTGGGACTCTCCAGGCAAGAACACTGGAGTGGGTTGCCATTTCCTTCTCCAAAGCATAAAAGTGAAAAGTGAAGGTGAAGTCGCTCAGTTGTGTCCAACTCTTTGTGACCCCATGGACTGCAGCCTACCAGGCTCCTCCACCCTTGGGATTTTCCAGGCAAGAGTACTGGAGTGGGGTGCCATTGCCTTCTCCAATTCTGTAATCTAGGTAGTCCCAAACCATTTCTTGAATTATGATATTACATAGAGCACTTCTATGCATTTAGTGATATGTAAAGCCCAAGAGATAGGGTTTAGGAGATGATGGGAAAAACTGAAAGTTGAGGACTTCAGCTCGTTAACTGTATACTCCTGAAGGGCAGTGTGGCTAGACCTCAGAGAACACTGAATGAATGAGATGGATTGCAAATAGCAAGTTGATCTTTAAGCTTTCATATAAAAAAAAATCACCTGCTGAGATGCTTTTAAGACTTGTGAGTTATTGTCTGAGGCTGGCAAGAATTCCTAACTGGGAGGGGATCCTGGCTGTTAGTTTTCCTCCACCTCTCACCTCTTGGCCATAATAACGCTTGAGAGAAATCTCAGGTAGATTCTCTGTAGGAAGGCTGGGGCCCCCTGGCTTATGCCATCACTTTTGTTCATACAAGAATGTTCAGGGATGGCTTGTGTTCCTGAAATAGAAATCACTACATTGTATTCCTTGTTGGAAAGCTGGGTATCCCAGCAGCGGGGAGAAATACATGTTTTGAGAGAGCCAAGCCATTGACCAAAGGAAGGCCCGAGTGTGGCGGTTGGATTGTTGGGCTGGATGGCCTTAAATGGTCATCACAGTCAGTGCAGCCCAGAGACTTAAAATAGGTTTGGGGTTTACAAGATACTACGGTGCATATCTACATGGGAATCTTTTCCAGCCTAAAAGTACAGTTCTCTGCTTCTGGATCATGTACTTTCCTAGGTGTAATTAGTTTGATTTGCAAGTAGTGGAGAAGACCAAGAATGAAGACAGCAGTGCTCTCAGAATAGAGCTAAATGCCAGAGATGGAGTAGTGAACGAGACTGGCCTGGTCCCTACCCTCATGGTGATAAAGAAGCTACTAGTGAAGTGTGAAAAATGTTGTAATCCGGGGGCGGGAGAGCCAGTAGAGTGCTGACGTGTTCGTGCGCTTTCTGTATCCTTTCATCTTGATGTCAAGTATGGGTTGAATGGAATGTCTATGATACCACAGTGCCTTTGCTAAATATTAGGTAGAGAATGATGACCAAGAAACCTGATCTCTGCCTCCACTGAGAACTTGCTCTAAGGACCCTGAAAACATGTACAGCAAACTCTTCGTTAGGTGCAGCAGTTCTGGAGTCCTTTCTTCTTTTTCAGATCCCTAGTTTCATAGCCATCCCCAGCCCCTCAGCCTCAGGGGCAGCAGTTCTGGAGTCCTTTCTTTTTTTCCGGATCCCTAGTTTCATAGCCATCCCCAGCCCCTCAGCCTCTTCTGCCTTTGTCTGAGGCTATCTGCGTCATGATGTCCACTCTCCCTGCGGCAGTGTCGGTGAGGTCCCTGCTGCGTGCACAGCTCTTTCCTTTGAAGAAACCTGATACAGACTGTACTTTCAAACCAAATTGGATTTCGTAAAGGTGGGGGTGGGAGCCAACTTATATAATAGCCCTTTTGAACAAACCGCTTCTGTTCCATTGATGTTCCCTCTCTGAATTCCAGATTGGTGGCAGTAAGCACACAATGAATGACCACCTACACGTCAGCAGCCACGGACAGATCCAGGTTCAGCAGCTGTTTGAGGATAACAGTAACAAGCGGACAGTGCTCACGACACAACCAAATGGGCTTACTACGGTGGGCAAAACGGGGTTGCCCGTGGTGCCGGAGCGGCAGCTGGAGAGCATCCACAGACGGCAGGGGAGTTCCACCTCTCTGAAGTCTCTGGAAGGCATGGGGAAGGTGAAAGCCACACCCATGACGCCTGAGCAAGCAATGAAGCAATACATGCAAAAACTAACCAGCTTTGAACACCATGAGATTTTCAGCTACCCTGAAATATACTTCTTGGGTCCAAATGCAAAGAAGCGCCAGGGCATGACAGGCGGGCCCAACAACGGTGGCTACGATGACGACCAGGGATCCTACGTGCAGGTGCCCCACGATCACGTGGCTTACAGGTACGAGGTCCTCAAGGTCATTGGGAAGGGGAGCTTTGGGCAGGTGGTCAAGGCCTATGACCACAAAGTCCACCAGCACGTGGCCCTGAAGATGGTGCGGAACGAGAAGCGCTTCCACCGGCAGGCGGCCGAGGAGATCCGCATCCTGGAGCATCTGCGCAAGCAGGACAAGGACAACACCATGAACGTCATCCACATGCTGGAGAACTTCACCTTCCGCAACCACATCTGCATGACGTTCGAGCTGCTCAGCATGAACCTCTATGAGCTCATCAAGAAGAACAAGTTCCAGGGCTTTAGTCTGCCTCTGGTTCGCAAGTTCGCCCACTCCATCCTGCAGTGCCTGGACGCTTTGCACAAAAACAGGATAATTCACTGTGACTTGAAGCCCGAGAACATTTTGTTGAAGCAGCAGGGTAGAAGCGGGATTAAAGTGATTGATTTTGGCTCCAGTTGTTACGAGCACCAGCGGGTCTACACATACATCCAATCCCGTTTCTACCGGGCCCCGGAAGTGATCCTCGGCGCCAGGTACGGCATGCCCATCGACATGTGGAGCCTGGGCTGCATCCTCGCAGAGCTCCTGACCGGATACCCCCTCTTGCCTGGGGAGGATGAAGGGGACCAGCTGGCCTGTATGATTGAACTGCTGGGCATGCCCTCCCAGAAACTGCTGGATGCATCCAAACGAGCCAAAAATTTTGTGAGCTCCAAGGGTTATCCCCGTTACTGCACTGTCACGACTCTCTCAGACGGCTCTGTGGTTCTCAATGGTGGCCGCTCCCGGAGAGGGAAACTGAGGGGCCCACCAGAGAGCAGAGAGTGGGGGAATGCACTGAAGGGGTGTGACGATCCCCTCTTCCTTGACTTCTTAAAACAGTGTTTAGAATGGGATCCTGCAGTTCGCATGACCCCTGGCCAGGCTTTGCGGCACCCCTGGCTGAGGAGGCGGCTGCCAAAGCCTCCGACGGGGGAGAAGACGTCTGTGAAGAGGATCACCGAGAGCACTGGTGCTATCACATCCATTTCCAAGTTACCTCCACCTTCCAGCTCAGCTTCCAAACTGAGGACTAATCTGGCACAGATGACAGATGCTAATGGGAATATTCAGCAGAGGACAGTATTGCCAAAACTGGTTAGCTGAGCTGAGCCCCCCGATGCTGGTAATTCTGAAAGATACGACATTGCTGAGCCTTATTGGGTTGAAAAAGAGTAGCTCAGACCTGTTTTTATTTGCTTAATAACTCGACTCATTTGTATCTTTTTGGCACTTGTTTTAATGTAAGAAAGTTGTTTGTTTTGTTTTATAAAATACATGGGGACAATGCTTTAAGTTTTTATACTTTCTGAAACTGTTTTTGTGTTCTAAAAGTACGATGAGCCTTACTGTAATTAGTGTGGCAGAGTAATAAACATCAGTGGCAGGCCATTGATCACGTCATGACTGCCGCGCATCTACAGATTGGTGTCAGAGACATTCACTATGTCTTCATGGTTCCTAGTGTATTCTCCCCGAGGTGATTGCCTCTGAAGGCCGCCCCCCGCCCCAAGCCCTTCTCTCTCCACACTCCAGGTTCTTCACGCACAGGTGCAGCATGTCCTGCTTCGTTCTCCATCAGTTAGCTGGGTGGTAGTGATGGTGGGAGGAGGATGGTCAGGACGAAAATGGTATTGTAAGAAAAACTGCACCTTAGAGGTTTTTTTCCCTGAGATAGTGCTCAGAGACAAAATCCCCACGGTTGCAATGCCCAGTTAGCATTTTGACGTTCTAAAGGCTGGCCAAGCAGACCTGGTGGATGAATGGAAACACGTGTATCCCTCCAAATTCTCCAATGTGATCAGCGAGCTGTTTTGCAAAGAAGTCTCGTTTAACAGAATTTGGTTTTGCGCCTAAAATTAGAAATGTATTCCATGAACTAACTGTTCTTCCCTTCTCTTTGCTTTTCTCCCCGCTGTTCCTCTTGCACCACACATCTGTTGCTTGCATCTAATTTCTTTTCCTTCCTTCAAATACATATCCCAGACTGTTAATACAGAAAAGAGACATTTTTAGCTGTGATTATGACCATCTTTTTCATATTCCAATTTAAAAAAGAACAGCCTAGCTACTTAAGGTGGGGATTTCCATAGTTCCAAAGACAGTTTAGCAGACTCGAGTGCGTTCACACTTCAGGTGCCACAGTAAGGTTCTTTTAGCCTGGGAAAACATCACCTCTTTAAAAAGAAAGAGGGTTGAAAATCCTCTTCATCAACAGACGTCAATTGTCCTTGTCCAGCAAGGCCAATTTTAACAAATTCTAAGGAGGAAAAGTTCAGCCTCAAGTTAAATGGTTTGACTTACTCTATGCATCATTAGAAGAACCGTAGACATTGCATTCTTCTGTTTTATTTTACTTTCGTTTGGATTGCACTTGATTGTTTTGGTGGGAATGACACTTTACCTGGAAAAGTGACTCTTGAGAGTTAGGTAAAAGAATATTTTCTCCTCTGAATAATAATTATTTTCACAGTGAAAATTTCAGTATTTTATCACTAATGTATGAGCAGTGATACATATCAATTTCAAGGCACGTGGAAAAAAATTTAGTTATGTGCAATTTAATATAGAAAGATTTCTGCCTGTTTGGACAATAGGTTTGGATAGTATAAAATAGGATAAATACTCTTTTATATGCACAGATATTATTGTATGGATTGCCTGTAAATTGATTTACAAGTACTTAAAGCATGGTCCCCAGTGAGGCCAAGAAAGTTTCCGGTTAAGTTCTTTTAATATTAATCCTACAGTTTCTCTTGGTTTAAAAAAGAAAAAGAGTAGTTTTGAACAAAACACTTTACTTATCTTGAGGCTTTGTCAGTTGATGGTGGAGAAAAATGCTCAGGAAATATTACAGATATTTGCCAAAAAGTCAGTAATAAGGTTAGCTTATTAATAAGGTAGTGGTGTTGATATTTGCTTTACTATTTAAGGGTGTCACTGATAAGTTAATTTATACTTCTGTATTTAGAAATTCTTTCCCCTAGTCAAATTCTTTAGCCTCTTGTACACATTTCTGTGTAATCTGTGGAAGTGCAATAATGTTAGTTGCATTTTAAATGATGCTCATGTGATCAGTCAGTGGCTTATAGAATTTAAAGATTGTGTATTATTAAAATTTTGGCTTAAAGGCATAAGAAGTGTAAGACTTGCAATGGCTTTATAGAACCATAAGCCTCTTAATGATGGTTAGCATCTGTAGGTCATTAAAACAAACAGAAACATAAAGGCTATTTTCCCCTTGCAATGCTCCTCTTCTGCCGTATCCACTCAAGATTTTCACTGAAATAAATGAACCTGAGCCTGCCATTAATACGAATTTCCCTATAGAATGATTATCCATGTTAAAATTTATAAACAGACTAATACTGCTTGTCTCCTCCCCCACCACACAGAACTGGTTCTTAAGATGCCAACAGTGCATTTGTGACTATCTTTATTCACAAATGTAACCGGAAACTTCTAAGCCAAACTAAAACGTGCAGCACTATGAGGCTCCCCTCCCCTGCACCTCCTAAATACAGTGAAATTTCCTTATTCACAAAGAGCCACCACGTTCAGTGTTTAGTGATAGAGCTGCTTTTTAAGTCTAGCTTAATTATAATGTCAAAGAAAATGACAAATGTTGCATCGTTGTGATTTTAAAACATAAATCAATGAAGGGCTCTGATAGGCTACTAGGAGTTGGCTTGGAAACAGTCCTTGGTCTCACAGGTTACCATTGTCTAGGGATATCTGAGCTGTTTTCAGATTCAGGAAGAGCACAGTGTGGTCTGGTCTTTGGTTGTGGTCTCATCAGGCTCCGTTTCTCGCACCCCCAGAGCGTGCATTACCACTTACGTGTATTGCTACAACAGTGATGCAAGACAGTGTCGATTAACAGTGGAGGAGAAATTGTGCCCTTAGTGATAACAATGTGCCTTTTGTTCTGAATGCCATGTTGTAGGGCATGCATTTTTTGGCCTCTTTAACTCTTTGAATACTAGGCAGTAAGAATGGAACCCACCTCTGCAAAGAGACATCTGTCTTAAACATCCAGATACTTACTGGCCTTAATAGAAACCATAAGGCGTAAATCATTGTCAGGCACCAAATAAGGTCACCACTGGTTAGTTACACATGGAATTCCTATGTTTAAGGGGTTAAAGATGGTCTTTGTTGTATCTTAACATCAGACTGATTTTTTAAATGATATTTTTTTTTGGTTATGCTAACACTAGACAAAAATCGACTGTATTTGTAAAAATTTACCTCAAACCATTTAATTTTATAGTGTGATTAATCCCAGGGCATTTGGTATGAACCAAAGTGCATTCCTTTTATATATACCTGGCTTTAGTAAGGATGGCCAGGGATTTTTACAATTTGGGTGCAAGGCACTTAAGCCACTTTTAAACTTACTAGGTGGTTTGGAGTCATGTGGAAGGACTCCATCAGAATGTTAGGAAACACTTTAGGCATCAGTAGCATTGGGCCATATTGGAATCTTCAAAGTGTGAATTATTTTCAAGAGAGCATTCATTTTTGTAATTTTTTTCATCAAGAATATTCTGGTAAGCAGAAGACTTAAACTGATTTGGTTGGTAAAGGTTTTAATATTGCCCAACATAATGCTGTGGTAGCATTAAAAAAAAAAAAGTATTTGTGAACTCTGTTTCTTAGGGGCTTGTACATCTCTGCTATGGACACATAAAATTAATTGTAATTATACTCAGCTCAACTGCTACAGTTATGTCTAGGCAGTGGCTTGGGTTTCTGTCGAGCAACAACTTAGACACGTGACTGTAATATGCTGCAACTGTGTGTACTGAAAATATGTGAAAATGGTTGAATGTGGACTGTGTATATATGTATGTAAAAATTTCTGTGAGATGCTGCTGTCGCCACTTAACATGAAATATGTTCTAGTGGATTTTAATCCTAGTGGCCAGTTCTATGATACTGTATGTATTGTACAGCTGATGACAGGAGTAAGACTGTTCAGTGAATATTTGTTAAATTTTATTGTCGTGGCCAGAGATAATTTCAGAATAAAATTTTAATGTCCTACCTTACTTTTCTCCCCTTTTCTAACTGTAATTTTACTCCTGATCTATTTCTGGTGTTAGTCTTGGTCTAGTAGCCTGGAGAGAGTTTAGAATACAAATGTTTTTCAGCAATCACCAGTTATTTTTTTATTAGTTCCATATAAATGTACAAATGCCAAGTCAGAAAGGCTGGAGTTTTAGTTAGATCACTCTTGCTTTTTCTCAATGTATTCTGTTCTTTTACCTTTAGTATTTTTGTGAGCCTCTGCTATATTCTCTATCTTATATTTAGTATCTTGTAGAACTTCAGATCTTTTTTTGTGTGTGTTTGTTTCTTAATTTCTTTTTAATTTTCAGGGCCTTGGGAGCAGAGTCGAAATTATTTCCCACGGGTCTTCATTCTTCCCTGTACTTAAAGTCCTGGTAAATTATTCTTAATGTGCTCTCACCAGCTCCCCTATATTTTTTTTTAATGCTTATGCTTTTGCAGTTCTTGTACTCGTGGTCTCTTTGGTTCACATTTTTGGGAGTTTTTAGTGGCTCCTCTAGTCATGGCTGGATCAGAAAATAAGGCCTGTGAACTGCAGCTAGCTTGTGATTTGTCAAGTTAATACCAAGTGCAGAGTTTACTCACAGATGACAGTGAGCAGATGCTGTGGTAATTTGTCAGACATTGCAGGGTTATTATGTAGACAAATATTTCCCTCTTGTGGAAAGAACTACCTCACATTTTTATTTACACCTGTCCTGCCCGCAACAGCAGAGGAACTACTTTGGCTTCCTGCAGCAGAAGGGGGCTATGCCGAAAGCAAGGGCATGCAATAGGCGTTTCCAGCCCCAGACTTGGTCTTATCACGGCCTAGGCCATGGACTTCCGTAATTGCTCCTCTTGTTTCTCAGAGTTCTTACCCAGTGGAAAAATAGCAACCAACCAAGAAGCCCAGTATATTTGATACAGATTTTTAAGAGATGTTCTTTATGTATGAAAATGAAAGTTGATGCTAAAGCTACAGTTTAAAATATTGTCCAGATTTGACAGAGCAGATGATAGCTCTTGTGCATTCTCTATCGTCAGATCTTCTCAAAGTTCTTTCTTAAATTGACATATGCTACTTTTTATTTGAATTTCTGTAATCTTTTCCCTTTTGGAATAAATACACAAATATTCTTGGAACCTCAAAGTTGTCTTCAAACTAGCACTGGAGGGTGTTCCTAGCTGGCATTGGTACTGATCTTTTAGAGCAAGAGAAATTAGTTTATTTTCTGTTTTGGAAAAAGAACTGTTGAGGGAGATTTGAAAAAAGGGTATTTGTGACTTTGTTTCATGCTGTTTTAAAAAAGTTTGAATTAATGCTGCATTTCCTTTGGGCGATTAGGCAAATAAACACTTGTCATGAGTGATGCTTAACACCTTCCAAAATGACAAATGACTTGCCAGCGCATTACACATACATAAGAAAATTGCATCTTACTGCAAAGGATTTGGTTTATTTGGTTTGTCTTTGACAGTGTTTGGCTGTGCTTAATATCTGTGCTTAACATCCTTAATATCTGTGCTACATTTCGTGTATATGGGAAGAAGAAACATAATTGCCATTCCTTTGCATCTCAAGGATGTTTAATGAGCAAACTAAATTAATATTCATTCCTCTGAGGAAAGCTGACATTTTAAGAATATTAACTAGCCATCTATAGAAGGGAGCAACAAGATATATAATAACTCCCATGTGTTCCAGAGCTTCTTGTATGCTCTTTATGAAGAAAGCCTCCCAGATCTCATGGTGGTATATGAACATCACTTCAGCCTTATTCATCCCGCTGAACTGTAATTACCCTAATTTGATAGACGTGACTTGCTCCAAAGTGACTGCAAAAAAACTGGGCCTCAGGTTGCAATCAGATAAAGAACTGTGCTCTCGGACGGTAAAGGAAAATCCCTAATTGTACATCACAACCAAAAAGTTAGAAAGGGGAGAAAATTTGAGCTAGCAGTGGGCATTTCTATTATTTGAATAACTTGTGTATCAGTTTCCAAGAATATTTTTTAAAAGGGGAGAAACTACAAAGAAAAAAAAAGCAAAATGAAACTGAGGACTAGGGTAGCTTAGTCTTGGTATATCTAATAACTAGATGCACTGCCAGCACACCCTTCAGTTAATTTAAGAAAGAGGGACTTCTCATATTGCCATATGGGGGGAGATTATAATGGCTTTATTCTTTATTGTTCTTAACATATGCTTTTACATATGAATGTATGAAGATATTTTTGACTCTTCACTAAATCTCAGGGATTAAAAGTTAAATTTGACTGACTAGCAGCAGGTAAATCTCTTAAATTCAAACTTACTCAGGTTTCCTCTCCTTTGCCTCCCTATTTAAGAAACAGAATGCCTGCCAAAGAAATATATAAAAATTAAAATTCCAAATATAGTTTTAAAATACCAAATTGTAAATAAACCAATTTTATAAACAGAAATATTGTGTCTTTCCTTGCTTTTTACTCCAAATTAATTCCCCTCCTAAGTTTGAGGAGTTTCAAGTATCTAAACTATTTCTTCACTTATAGAAATGAAGTGTGTTATTTACAAAACAAAAACCCATGAACAGGCTTGCATCATTTAAAGTAAGAGCTTATTGAATAGTTTTCTGTTGTTTAGGGGGAAATATGATTAGCGTACAAGCAGTTTATAAAGATTTTCAGGAAAAAGTGTATGGGTAAGTTTGGGCTGATATTTTTATCCTTTTTTCTGAAGAGGGATACCTAACCTAATTTACCTTTTATGTAGAGTTCAATTTATTGGAATTTTTGGCTTGAGTAGCCTTACATTTTAAAAAAGAACACAAAAACAGCCCCCCCCCCAGATATCCATCTTATTAGTATCTATTGTAGATGGCATTCACCTGTCAAATATTTATTAAATGCCTACTACATGTCAGGTATTATTTAGGCACTAATGATATATGTTGGTGAACAAAACAGTTCTATCTTTAGGTTTTTAGACTGGGAAACAAGCTATTAGACAAGTAAATATAAGAATAAATACATAGTTGTAAGCATAAGAAAAGCTGTAAAGAAAAAGTACAGTGGTGCTGTGTAGTGCGGATAATGAAAGTGGGGAGGTTGCGCTGTATGGATCAAGAATGGCTTCACTAGTGAGCAGGAAGGAGCGCACGGACAGAAACACTGAACTAAGGGCAAGGCATGTGTGAGCGATTAAAGGAAGGTTCTTGCAGCTGAAACTTGCAAGAACCACAAGAATGAGAGAACCTGGTGTGACATGAAGCTGGGGAGCTAACTGGGCTCCAAGCCATGCCAAGCCTTGTAGGTCGAAGATTTTGGTCTCTATCCTATATGCAAGCAACCATGGGATTTTAAGGAGGAAAATGCCCTGAGCAGATGGACTGTGCCTGGCTGGCTTTAGCAGAATGTGCTGAGAAGGGTCAGAGTAGAGCAAAGAAAACCAATGTGAAGTGTTCTCAGGAGATGTAAATTGAGAGCCTAGGGCAGGAATGGAGATTTTCAAAGAGGACGGATTGGAGGGCTTTTTAAGATGCAGAGTTATAAAGGTAGAAATAATAATGGTGTTTCTTTGTGCATGAAAAGTAGCTGTTGTGACTTCAGTGTTTGATTTGCTACATTGCATCAAAAGGAGATAGATACAGTTTCTGGTTTGCTAGAGAAAAGAGAAGGGTGAAGATTAATGCCTATGGGTGTAGAGTTATTATAAAGTACTAGTAAGCCAAAATCATTGCAGATGGTGATTGCAGCCATGAAATTAAAAGACACTTACTCCTTGGAAGGGAAGTTATGACCAACCTAGATAGTATATTGAAAAGCAGAGACATTACTTTGCCAACAAAGGTCCGTCTAGTCAAGGCTATGGTTTTTCCAGTGGTCATGTATGGATATGAGAGTTGGACTGTGAAGAAGGCTGAGCGCCGAAGAATTGATGCTTTTGAACTGTGGTGTTGGAGAAGACTCTTGAGAGTCCCTTGGACTGCAAGGAGATCCAACCAGTCCATCCTGAAGGAGATCAGCCCTGGGATTTCTTTGGAAGGAATGATGCTAAAGCTGAAACTCCAGTACTTTGGCCACCTCATGCGAAGAGTTGACTCATTGGAAAAGACTCTGATGCTGGGAGGGATTGGGGGCAGGAGGAAAAGGGGACGACAGAGGATGAGATGGCTGGATGGCATCACAGACTCGATGGACGTGAGTCTGCGTGAACTCCTAGAGATGGTGATGGACAGGGAGGCCTGGCGTGCTGCGATTCATGGGGTCGCAGAGAGTTGGACACGACTGAGCGACTGAACTGAACTGAACTGAGTAAGCTATTTATCTCTTGCTGAAATTTGAAGACTTTGAGTCAAATCTCATTTATTAATTGAATTCAAAAAATTTCAGGAATTGTATCTTTAAAAGAATTTGTGAAAAAGAAAGAAACAAGATGGAAAAAGGGGCTATGCCAGATCTCCTTCCAACAGCTATCCTTTTCTTTAGGTTTCCCTTCATTTCCTCCTCCCTCCTTCCTTCCTTCCATAGAAGTCATACTTTTAGTGTACAGACATTTGAATACAGCAAAACAAAATAACCACCCCCCCCCCCCCCCCCCGGCAAGAAAAAAGAGAAGGTGAAGGAGATAGATTCCAGTTGACTTTATGTTAACTGAGAAGATAAGATTAGATAGAAAACATTAACAAAAGATGAAATTCTGAGCAAGGAAAGGTTATTTGTGCTGCTGCTAGATAAGGAAAGCTTCAGGGAGTGGGTCTCCAGCCAGGGCTTGGTGGTCCAAGTGATAGAGAGAAAAAGAGCATTCTAGAAGAGACTTACTACAGCTGGGCCTGGCATGTATCATCCATTCTTCTGGTCATCCAATATCTATTAAGCACTCTGTGTATATGATTTTTTTCCTTGGCCTAATGTAAGGGCTAGGCAAAGACAGAGCTGTTTTTGTTTGTTTGCTTTTTGCAGAATAAGAAAGTGAAGGATAATTCCTTTGTTTTGAAGGGTGAAGCCTTTTTGTCTTGTGGTTCCCTCAACTGTGCCACATTCTCAAGTCACAACAACTGTACAAATGCATGCTCTGTGAAGAATGTCTTTCCCAAACTCTGTTTCTCGGTGGGCCTCAGTTCAGGCCAGATACCATCACTTCCTCTCCAAAGCCCTCCTTTACCTGAGCTTGGGCAAGGTGGCCCTTTCCAAAAGCTAAGATTGGCAGTCTTAGCACCTGGGAGGAAGTTTTGCTGAGTAGAAGGTGAGTGGAAGTGATGTGAGATCCTTTGCCCTGCTTCCCTCCATCTTACCCTCTGGGCATTCACTGCCAACCGAGCAGAGAGGGGTGTCTGGAGATACCATTTTAATAGGGGAGGGGGGCCAGATGTTTAACAGATAATCCTGAAAATGTCAGGTATAAATCCTGAGAAGTGTCACGAGGGAAAAGGAGCTAGGTACTGTGAGAAAAGTGGACTGGGCAGTCAGCAAAGCCCCCTCTAGTATGACAGTGTTAGTGTGGTGTTCTGAAGGGTGAGGGCAACTCAGAAGCCCAGGACATGTACACATTGCTGTATTTAAAATACATAACCAATAAGGGTCTGCTGTGTAGCAGAGGACTCTGTTTAATATTATGTAACAACCTAAATGGGGAAAGAATTTGAAAAAGAATAGACACATGAATTTATATAAGGGAATCACTTTGCTGTACACCAGAAACGATCACAACATTGTTAATCAACTGTGTGTGTGTGTTCAGTCATATCTGATTCTTTGTGACCCCCATGGACTGTAGCCCACCAGGCTCCTCTGTCCGTGAAATTTTCCAGGCAAGAATACTGACTGGAGTGGGTTGCCATTCCCTTCGCCAGGGGATCTTCCAGACCCAGGGACTGAACCTGTCTTCCTTGTGACTCCTGCATTGGCAGGTGGCTACTTTACCACTGCACCCCCTGGGAAGCTCTAATCAACTATATTCCAATGTAAAATACAAAAGTTTAAAAAAATTATTAAAAAATTAAATAGAATCAGTTAAAAGAGAAAAAGGAAATCCCAGGGCATGGCAGGAGGCCTGTGAGCCTGGAATTTGGGATTTGGTGACCAGCTATCACAACATTGTTAATCAACTGTGTGTGTGTGTGTTCAGTCATATCTGACTCTTTGTGATCCCCATGGACTGTAGCCTACCAGGCTCCTCTGTCCATGGAATTTTCCAGGCAAGAATACTGACTGGAGTCAAAGGGAAAGATGACACAAGATGAGGAGGAGGAAAAAGGGAGGCCAGACCACATAAAAGGCTGTTTAGACCACGTTGAGGAGTTGGGAATTTGTTCTGAATGCCCCAGGAAGCCATTGAAGCATTTAAAGCAGATTTTTAAACAGTCATTCAGATTTCCTATGGAGAAACACTGGAAGGGAGCCAAGTGGAAACGTGAGACTTGGTGAGACAGTAGAGCCCTAACTGCCTGAGAGAACTTAGGGACAAAGTGTCTAATAGGATTAATAAAGGCCTCACACCACAGGTTCTGTTTAGGAAGTGAGGTGAGATGGGGGTTAAAAGACCATGCAAAGGTACCATTTGTGTTGTTATTGTTATAACTAGAGTTGCATAGACTGGGGTGAAAGTGTGTTTTATAAAATCTGACTATATAAAAATTACAGATAAGTAAAAGATTTCTATCTGACAAATTTGAGAGAGGATTTCTTGCCTATAAAATCTCAAGGTGCACCAATTCAATTTAATTAATCTATTAAGGACTTTTTAAATCACTAAGAAAAACACTAATAAACCACAAGCATGACAAATGACATGTTTGAAAATTTTATATAAGAAATGTAAATTGACCAAAAAAAGTTAAAATTGTGATCCAAACTAATGTAAATTAGAACGATGAAAAATTTTAACCTATAAAAATAAATTTAAAAATATAAAAAAAAACCATCAACAATTAATAAAACAAAAATCCTCCGTGCTAGTAAGGGTGTGGGGTGGCTCTAAACATTTATCTGATGCTGCTGGGGTATAATTAGCAGAACCTTTCTGGAGAGCAACTTGGTGACCTGCATGACAACTTCAGAAAATCTCACATCCTTTTACCTGGCAATTCTACTTCCAGAAATATCTCTCAGAATAATCCATGATATAAACAAAGATTTGTGTACAAGGATAATCATAATTATATATCAGTTCAGTCGCTCAGTTGTGTCTGACTCATTGTGACCCATGGACTGCAGCATGCCAGGCTTCCCTGTCCATCACCAACTCCTGGAGCTTGCTCAAACTCTTGTCCATCAAGTCGATGATGCCATCCAATCATCTCATCCTCTGTTGTCCCCTTCTCCTCCTGCCTTCAAACTAAGGAGAAACCTTGTATCCATCAGAGAATTGCTTAAAGTATAAGAAATTTACGCATTTTCATGGGGAAAATATTCACATCAAAATATTAAGCCAAAAACTTTCCCTTTCAAAAATAAAATAAGATTCAAAACTGAATGCCCTCTCCTCCAAAGGAGGCGGAGGCAGAGAGATGGCAAAGGAAAAACAAAGAGAAATAGACTAGTGTTTTAGCAGGGAGTTGATTTTAATTTTAATTTTCTTTAGATAGGTTTCATCAATTTTCACGAGCATTCACATCTTAATATTTTTTAAAATCTAATATACTTTAAGAAAAAAGTATTTGTAAAGAAGACAAAAGAGAAGTAGATTGCTATGGATCCTGTGAGCGGAGCACTTTAGTAATGAGTAGGCGGTTCATTTCCTGTCTCCTCCGGCTCTCGGGCACATACCTGGACCATTTTGGCCCCTAACGCTTGCTGTGCTCTTCTCACCTCCAGTTTCCACCACCTGGATGTGGTTCTCCCCCTCTCTGCAGCCTAATGCTTGCTGTCCTTAAGCCTCAGGTGGCCATGCTTTCCCTGCCCTCCCTGTCCCCCCCACCACTCAGGCCTCCCCAGGCTGTCTGAGCTGCTCCACTGTGCTTTCCCATTAATAACCACAAGCCCTGCCTTCAGAGACCTTCAGCTTCATTGTTAGAACTGGCTTGACTGTTGGCCTTTAAGTTTCATGAGGGCCGGGACTGCTTACCATGGAATCCCCAGAGGCTAGTATAGAGTTTGGGGCAAAATGGTGCCTCAGTAGAACTCTTGAGTAAGTAAAAGTGCTTGGAGAGTGTCAAAGAGAGACCCTCTCCAAAAGGTTTTAGGAGAGTGAAGGAAATGGAGTGTTTCCTCAAGTGGTGAGGGAGGAGGGCCATGTGAGGAATGGTGTGGTGGGTGCAGATCCAGTCCCAGCGGTGAAAGCGAAAGTGAAGTCGCTCAGTCGTGTCCGACTCTTTGCAACCCCAGGGACTGTAGCCTATCAGGCTCCTCCGTCCATGGGATTTTCCAGGCGAGAGTGCTGGAGTGCGTTGCCATTTCCTTCTCCAGGGGATCTTCCCTACCTAGGAATCGAACCCGGACCTCCCGCATTGCGGGCAGACGCTTTACCGTCTGAGCCACCAGGGAAGCCCAGAGAGATGCCAAAGTAAACCAGGCTGTTGAGCCTTCTACTTAAACTCTCCAGTGCCCTCTCATCACACTGATAAAACGGGCCATTTCCTTGACATTCCTTCAAAACCCTCCACCATCTGTTGCGCACCACTTTCCAACCTTATTTGACTTCATTCTCCCCAGCTCAGTATGCTCTAGCCACACTTGTCTTTTGTGTGTCCCCTGGATGTCTGTCTCATTCTGCCTCAGGACCTTTGTACTTCCTGCTCCCTCCACTGAGACACTCCTCCCCTCCTTGTGTGGTGCTTGACTCATCATTCATTAGATCTGACTCCACCTATTCAGATAGCACTTCCTTGACTACCCAACCAATGCCCTTCCCCCCACCCCTAGTCCTTCTCCATCATACTGACCTGCTTAATTTTTTTTTAAGCATTTATTAGTATCTGGAATTATCTTGTTTGTAAGTTTAATGATTGTTTATTGTCTGTCTCCCTCATTAAGTGTAACTTACATTAGACTAATGTTTAGTTGCTCAGTCATATCTGACTCTTTGTGACCCCATGGACTGCAGCATGCCAGGCTTCCCTATCCTTCACTATCTCCTGGAGTTTATTCAAACTCATGTCCATTGAGTCAATGATGCCATCCACCCTCTCATCCTCTGTCACCCCCTGCTGCTCTTGCCCTCAATCTTTTCCAGCATTGGTCTTTTCCAATGAGTTGGCTCTTTGCATCACGGTGGCCAAGGTATTGGAGCTTCAGCTTCAGCATCAGTCCTTCCAGTGAATATTCAGGGTTGATTTCTTTTAGGATTGACTGGTTTGATCTCCTTACTAGAGATCACTCTAGTTCTTGCTATCTCTGTATTTCCATCGCCTTAAATGGTGCATGGCACACAATGTGTGTGTGTGTGCACGCTCAGTCACTTCAGCCATGTCCAACTCTTTGCTACCCTATGGATGGTAGCCCGCCAGGCTCCTCTGTCCATGGGCTTCTCCAGGCAGGAATACTGAGTGGGTTGCTATGCCCTCCTCCAGGGGATCTTCCCAACCCAGGGATAGAATCCGTGCCTCTTGCATGGCGCCTGCATTGGCAGGGGGGTTTTCACCACAGCCGCCACCTGGGAAGACCAACACACAGTAGGTCCTCCACAAATATTTGCTGTTGAGAGTAAGGTCTATGTGTATTTGGAGGAAGTGAGGAAAAAGACTGTAGCAAGGGAGAAATTAGAAACATTGTATACCAGGAAGGCAGGCAAAGGTGTCAGCCCTGAATAGTGGCTACCTAGAATCTTGCCTTTTTCCTCTGTGTTCATAGGAAATAATGCTATGATTGATTAGCAGTGTCTGCCATGGGCATAGGAAAAGTTTCGTGGTTGAACAGACTTTTCTATATTCCACTAAGCGTTGCCTCAGGTCTTGTCTTGATGTGTGGACATTGTATTCAGGACATGGCAGAGACTAGACCTTAATTAATGCATAGGTGTTTGATTTTCTCTTTTTCTTGAGGAATCAACATAACGTGAAGGGCATAAATGTTTTTTATATCAGTACGGCTTGTGTGTGTGTTCAGTGGGATGGGAGGACAAAAAAGTATTTCCTATCACTGTTAGATATTTCAGGTGATATCAGGATGGTAGCTAATTCTGGGTAAAAATTTATTACCAAGCATCTGGCCAGCAGTAAGAGGTGGACTAGTAGAGATGACAGGGAGGAAACTGCAGATTTTCATTCTCCAGATACTTGCTGTGTCCTCTGAGCCTTGGAATCTGCAAATTTCTTACTCCCCGAGCTAATTATTTCCTCTTGAGAACAGTAAGGCGTTTTATCAAGATGGCCGCATCCCTGTGTGTCCTGACACACGAATGATGAATAATGGGCATGATTAACCCAGTGACCTTCATAAATGATAAAAGGGGAATATCCACATGGGAGGTTTTGCCTTCTTCGGGAATCAGGAGCTTCTTCCCCTTGGACTTTACAGAGGCAACTCCTTTATGACATGTACTCATTTCTTGTCTTTTTCATGCATCATGCACTCTTGAAATGTGGATTTTAAAACCCAGTGCAGAGTGTTTGACCCCCAGGCCCTTCCCCAGGATCTGCTCAGCACACACCATTTAACTGTGTTCAGATTAACCCCTGGGCACCTGCAAGTCACCTCGGTGTTGCAACCATCCCAGCCCGAAGGTTTGGAGGGCCCTATACCACTGCCACATTCCCCTTCTACTCTGAGCACAGGCTCAAGTTGATCTTCCCCTGAACTGGTGCCAGAGAGGAAGGGAAGCCAGTTCTCTGTTTGGAAGTGGCCCAAGCATCCATGACAACCAAGGAGCCATTGTCTCACACAGTGTCATTCCTCCAGTACTGTCTGTGATCAGCCCACCATTATGCCTTCATTTGCCCTCAGGAGCATATTATGGTGGGGCTGCTGCTCAAAGGACCGCCCTGTGTCAGGCAGAACGATGGCTCTACCAAACATGTCCATGTCCTAATTCCCAGAGGCTCTGAATATGTTAGAGGACATGATATTATGGACTGAACTATGCTTGCCCCTCCCCAAATCCATGTGTTGACACCTGTGATATTGTGGTAGAATAAGAAATGTGTACTTGATCTTAGTCCCTAGTTTCTGACACAAGAGCTTCTAAGACCCTTGGAATCTCCATAGTGATAAGAATGCCTTTTTGTAACTAATGAGATGACTGGTGACCGGGGGCCCCTAGGTGGTGTCAGCATAGGGTTGGTCACTGGCAAAACCAAGTCCTACCCTCTGATCTCAGGGGAGGGAAGGGGGGTTGGAGAGTGAGTTAGTAACCTATCATGCCTGTCTGTGGCAAAGCCTTCATAAAAATCTCTCCACTGGGGGGTTTGGAGAGGTTCTGGGTTGGTGGTTGGCATCCATAAGCAGGAAGGTCGGTGCACCCTAACTCCACAAGAATAGAAGCTTCTGTGCTCAGGACTCTCCTAGATCTCACCCTTATGTGCCTTTTCATCTTTTATTGTGTCCTTTATAATAAACTGGTAAACTTAGGTAAAGTGTTTCCTTGAATTCTATGAGCCTTTATAGCGAACTGGACCTGGGAGGGAGTAGTGGGAACCCCCAATTTATAGCAGGTTGGTCAGAAGTACAGGTGATAACCTGTCTGGAGTGGGAGAAGGACTCAGTCCTATGCAGTCTGCACTACCTCCAGGAGTTAGTGTCACAATTGAATTCAGTGGTAGAACAACTGTTTTGTGTCTGGAGAATCGAATTGGTTTTTTGAGATCAGGAAAAACCCCACACTTTTGATGTCAGAACTATTGTTAAGTATTAATAGTTGTGGTGCACAGGCTTCTTTGCTCCTCAGCATATGGAATCTTCCCAGACCAAGGATCAAACCTATGTCTCCTGTACTGGCAGGAGAATCCACTGACTGGTGGATTCTTAACCCCTGGACCACCAGGGAATTCCTGCAAAAGTATTTCTGAGTAACAGTTAATTCTGCCCTTTATCAATCATTACTTTTGAATGTGTATATGATTTTCAGGGTGCAGTTACTGAAGGCAGCTTCCCATGACTGTATTTTGAAGGTCAGGACAGCTTCCCCATTCTTTCTGGTTTTCTATTCCCTCTTGTCAGTAATCTGTTTTCATTAGTTGTTTAAAAACAACAACCCTTATATCTGTCCTGACTTCTAAAAGGTCAACTTTCTAGGTATGCCTGGTTCCTAATATTTCATCATCTCTGGGGAAATATAAACAGCCAGCACTCCTAGTCAGGTGGACACACATTCTCCTCTCAATAGTTGGAAGGAAGTGATTGTCTTATTCCATCCCTCTCTGTTCTTTGACCTGCTGTGCCATTTTTGATTTGTATCAGTTGCTTGCACTGACTCTTTCCACACCTTTCTTAAGACCTCTAGCTTTTCTGCAGCCTTAGGTAATGCTTTTAGAATTCTTTCCACAGAACATACATTTTGAAGAACTTTAAAAGAAGATATCTGTATTTAAAATTGAGACTGAAGATGATTATGTGCTTGTAGGCAGACATAAATATTGTGGTTCTGCTCTCCTGAGTATTTTTTAAAGAGTGCTGGAAGTTTGGCCATGATTAGAACTGGTTTATAACTGCAAATAGTTTTAATGATAATATCCTGAAATGCCTTTACTCTGCACTCATATATAAATCTGGAGAAGGAAATGGCAGTCTACTCCAGCACTCTTGCCTGGAAAATCCCATGGACGGAGGAGCCTGATAGGCTACAGTCCATGGGGTCGCAAAGAGTCGGACATGACTGAGCGACTTCACTTTCACTTCATATATAAAAGGTAACAAAAAACAATGATCCTAAGAGTATGCCTTCCTTTAATTTTCATGCTTTACTTATTTCAATATTGAGACAGAATTTGGCTGAAGTATTTAAGATTTTCTTATGGTTTTGAGTTGTTTAAATATTGATGCATATTTTTCCAAACATGACCTCATTGGAGAGTCACTGTATTTGGCTAAAAATTAAACAAGATTTATAAGCTTATTAAAAAATTCATAATGCGGCCAAGAAAGAATAATTGTGCACAGAGCTACCTGGCTTATTCTCATTGGTCTGTCTTTTGTGATGTCAGGTGAATAGTTTCATTATATCTTTCTATTTCTGCTCTTGGGCAAATGAGCATGTTGCTGAGACTTAATCATATGAATGTTTAATTAAATTTTTGTTCTCTGACATCAACCATTTGTGGAAGCCACTGGGTATCCAAAAGTATGTATATAAGCTTCATTCTATTGTGGTTTTACATTATTCATCAAGTAAATATTTACTGAGTGCCTTTGTTTACCATTGCATCTCAGGTCCCAGGACAGGAATAAAAGTTAATGCTAATAGTTCCCAGTAATCAGGAATATTAATTATATCCTGGGCACTGCTCCCCATAGTCTTAGGATGTAGGTGTGGTAGTTCTCCCAGTTTTACAGATGGGAAGCTAAACCACAGAGGAAGTAACTCGCCCAAGGCCTCATAGCTACAAGTGGTACAGCTGGAATTTGAACCCAGATTCTGTGTTTCTACCCACTAGTTGCTGAGTGAATAGCTAAGTAAGGTATTAAAGATTCCCAAATATCTCCAAACGGAATGAAAACTATACTGGAAAATGAAACTTTCTGGCCGGTTTGGGAGGATTCCATATTCCTCATCGGGTTCCTCCTATTCAGAAAAACACACCCAGCATTGCTCGGCTACACTGATATGGAAGGACTTCTGCACACAGCTCTGGAGACTGGGACAACTGAGCCCCCCAGCCCCACTGACCTCCCACAGAAGATGCCATGAAGAAGACTTTTAAGACTTTGTAAGTCTTTGTAATGTGTTTAAGGCATGAGTGAGAAACTTGGAAAAAATGTAAATTCTTACTACATGCAAAATGATTGCTTTTATAATGTTACTGTCTTTTAGAAACCTTTGCTATCGATGTACTGCTGTTCTTGGACTAGCTCTGAGTTTGTAAAATGGGTGCAAGAGCAGACGTGATTGCTAAGAATACAGCGATGACCTCTATGCAAAATTTATAGGCCTGGCACACTGTGCGGAGGCTTTTGATCAAGATCTTTGAAAGTATTGCATGCATACACTTGAAGTAAAAGATCACCCTACTTATTTTATTCTTCACGCAAAGGATCTTTGTAACTGGAAACTCTTTAATGAGCTTTGATTTATAACACTGTTTTTAATTTGAAACTTTAGATTATCATAATCCTAGTGGCTGTCAAAATAAGGACTATGATTGATCTAGCATAAATGCTAGGTTCGTGCCATTTCCAGGTGTGACAGAGAGGAGGGTGTGGAAAGCAGTATTTACTGAGCGCTGCCCATGAGCCAGGCTCTCTGCTTTATTGTCACCATTGTGCTTCATCCTCAAAACACCCTGAATTTTATTTTATCAGTGGGCCTCTGTATTTTATCAGTGGGGAAAACTAATGTTTAGAAAGTTTACACAGTTCTGCACCTAAAAGCTAGAACCCCAGATCCATTTCCTGGTCTATCCTTTCTCACCACTGTTCTGCACTGCCACTGAGCTGACGAGCCAGCCAGGTGAGGGCTTCTCAGAGGAAGCTGTGTTGGAGCTGTCCCCCAGAACCTGAGTAAGGGGACTCCAGTTGAATGAGGAGAGGAAGGGCATTTCAGGCAAAAGAAAGGAGGTATGGGAGAGTGTGATGTCCACAGAGAACTAAAAATAGCTGCCCAGGCCTAGAGCCCAGTGTGTGTTTATGAGGCTTGTAGGAGAGCCAGTCGTGAAGGTAGGGGATCCCACAGGGCCACCAATGCCAGGTAATGCCAGGTGCTGCCACACACCTGCAGGAACTGGAATGACTTCTCCCCAAATTAGCACTGACCAAAGAAAGTAACTTGATTTATCAGAGAAAGCAAGGGTGGGATAACAAATTTTTCCTGAGATGACTTCTTAGCTTCTTGCCAACTTTTCAGCTCTGATTCCTCATAGTCAACATTCCACAAATGTTACTGACATAGTCCACTTGGCCCAGAGAATGGAAAAGACACTAAAGAATGGAAAAGATTCTTGCTTTCTAGAGGCTGGTGGCGTCATTTCATGTACATCTGAATCCACCTTCCTTAACCAAAGTTGTAGAAGAAAGGCACTTTAATAAATCTGATAAATTGACTATGAAATAATTTAATGAATTTGAATAAATAGACTCCATGAAAATAGACTGCAGATCTTGCTAGTGTATTATTGAACCACTAATACCCAGCACATAGTAGTTTCCTAAACAACGCTCTTTAACAAACAGATTTTGAAAACTCCTACAAAATTCCTATAAAATGTTTTGGTCTTTCATCAGATTTATAAATTTTTCCATATATATTAATACACTCAGAAACCTTTTCTTGTACAGTAGTTTTAAAATGTGCTCTTCAAGGAACTGAAGGCAGGGGATATTCCAAGGAAGGTATACATATCACAAAAATATTTGTATTAGCTGATAACTGTACCATGTCATTTTGTCAGGCAATATTTTGTTTGGCTTTTAAAACTGTCTGCTATATTGGGATGTCACTATAACTGTGATGTGTTAGATTGGTGTAATGCTTTTCTTTATCTTCTTTTTATTGATCTTTAAGTTTTATGTATATTTTAACTAGTAATAATTTTATAATGATCCGAGGGTCTTAGAAAAGGGTTCATTTTTGCTAATGAGAAATACTTTGGGGTTTGAAGTTGCATTTCAAATACTTGAGGCTTCCCAGGTGGCTCAGGTCTGTCGTAAAGAATCTACCTGCAATACGGGAGACCCAGGGACCCAGATCCAGGTCATTCCCTGAGTTGAAAAGATCCCCTGGAGAAGGGAATGGCAACCTGCTCCAGTATTCTTGCTTGGAGAATTTCATGGACAGAGGAGCCTGGCAGGCTACAGTCCATGGGGTTGCAAAAAGTTGGACACAACGGAGTGACTAACACTTTGAAATACTTAAAAATATATATAGTGGATTCAGTTGCATGATTCAGTCAAACTTGGAACAATTTATCCCCCAATGTCTTCCTCATCCCATAGTACCATTCTTTACAAAATAATTAAAATTGTGTTTTAAAATGACCTTTATTTAAGTGATAAAATAATTGTGTATAAGTTAGAAGCTGGACTAGAGAGCCTGGAAATTCTTGGATGAAAATTCTCCTTGCTATCTTCCCATAATGTTGTGGCTTTTAAATATAGCACCGTTACAGAGAGTCTCTCCAGCAGGTGCTGGTGGTGTGTGTCTCAGGCAGGGAAACAGCTGGACAGGCTGGATGCATACTGTGGGAGGGAGGGCTGGGTCACTGCAAACTAGCTTCCAGTCTCATTCCCCTAGGCACTACACTGAATTCCTTTAGAGAGATGGAGGAGGACCTAAAGAAAATGAGCAGAATGATAGGAAGACTAAAAAGTCAAAGAGGCATAGTTAGTAAAACTAGAAATATTTGACCTGGGGAAGATAGGAGGATATAAAACTAGTTTCAGATATTTGGAGAGCCTAAGTCGAAATTCAGCGTGAGCCTATGGCTGACCCTCAGTGGAAGCTATAAGGAGTTTTTTGCCCAAAAATAAGAAAGAAATCTTATGAAGGACAGGGAAGGCTGGTGCACTGCAGTCCATGGGGGTCGCAAAGAGTCGGACTTGACTTAGCAACTGAACAACAGAAATGAAGGACTCACAAAGGTGTGCAAAGAGACAATGGGAATTCTTGTTCAGGATGGCAGACAGAGCACACACATGCATCTCTTTTTGGCCCTCAAACCCCATAGTAATGTCAGTCAAGAGGGACAGAAAATAACACACGAAAGATAGTCCTGGGCACAGGGGAAGGGGCACTGGGAAACTAGAGATAGAGACACATTGCTCAGAAGTAAAAACTACTTGGAACTCTATTAACAGATTCAATCGCATTTACAGGAGAGGGCTGCAGTCGGGGCCAGAGTTATTTTTTCCTGGCAGCAGACTCACAGAGAGGCTCAAAACTTGGAGCATGAGAGAAAGTTGGACAGAAGTCAACTGTGGAATAACTGTGAGTCATAGCCTGCATTCCCCTTCCCTGCGTCACATGCTTAGGCTAAAACCAGAGGATTAATCTTTGAAATAGTTGAGAAGTGTCTGCTTAGGATGTAGCCCTAGAAGGGGTGATGCCCACTCTGAATAAAATTCTCTTTCAGGCTGGGAGGTGAAAGGGAGGGGACATCTTCCATCTCCTCTCTCCCCTCAAGGTCTAAAGCAAAGTCTGCCAGTCAAAAGGCCCACCCACATGGACAGAAGGTGAGACCACCTTAGGCAAGCAGAGCTGTCTGTAGTAAATAAGCTGGTCTGCCTCAGTTATAACTATTAATTGATAACCAAAGGATCATAAACATCTGAGAAATAATGAGGCCAGAAAGGCAGGTAGCAATAAACTGACCCTGGAGGAAATAGATAATTCAGAAAGATATCTTTAAAATAATTCTATTTCCTCAGAGAAGAAAATTTAAAAAAAAAATTGTGAAGCAAAATGGGCTGCTAAGGAAAAGAGCAATTTAACCTAAAAAGTGTCCTTAAAATGAAAAAAAATAATTGTCAAAGTTAAAAATTCAGTGGATGAAAGAATGGAAGAACTATCTCTGCATGTAGGACAAAAAGTTAAAGGGATGGAAAATATGGGAGGAAAAATGAAGAGATTAGAGAACAGTCTAAAACTTCTAATATCCAAAAGGATGTTCGGAATGAGAAAACTCACGAAACAGAGAAGCACAATAAAGAATTTCTAAGTGTGAACACATAGGACTTCAGATTGTAAGGGCTTAGAAAATGCAGATGATGAATGAATAAACTCACCCTAAGACACATTCTTGTGACATTTTAGACACTAGGAAGAGAGGGAATATTCTGAAAGCTAATGAAATAGGTCACTCAAAAAGAAATGAAGATCCAGGTGACAGTGGATAGATCATCAGCAACTCTATATGGCAGGGAAAAAATAAAACAATAAATAAACAGCATGTCTGTAAATGCTGAGGGGAAAAATGTTTTTGAATCTAGATTTCTGTACCTAGCCAAACTATCAGTCGAGAGGGAGACATTTTCAAACATGCAAGAGCTCAGACCATTTACCACCCACAGACTAGTTCTGAAAGAATTACTCAAGCAAAACAAAGAGAATCCAAGTAAGAGGAAGTCATAGGTTCCAAGGAGCAGTGGATCTAACCCAGGATTGTAGTGAAAAGCAATGCCAAAATGAGAACTTTGAAGCAGACCTAGAGAGCCTTCAGTTCAAATTAGAACAGAAGTCAGAGGCTCTGTGAAGAATCTCTCTTGGTAGAGTATGGGTTTCTTCTAACAAATACAGTGATTAAGAAGTTGACAAGGCAAAGGCATATTACATCATTATAAACCTGTGCCATCCTAATCCTCTCCAAACTTTCAAGTTATTTTCTACTTCCAACAGTAAAGACTTACTGACAAGAGTTACGGGCTTAATGGTACTTCTACAGGCTTAACGGTACTTCTCAGTTCTGCAGTGAACAACATTGCTATACAAACAGTATTGTGGATACTGTTTTTTAGTTTTCAGTGAAAAGAAAAAGAATTTATAGAAAATGCATCCAAAAGTAATTGGAGTTACGGAACAAATGTAAAACTAATAGTATTCTGGAATGGAGGTTTAAAGAGAAGGTTAGAGAGGTTAAGTTTGGGGCATAAGTGCACACCTTTGAGACTATCACTGTAATCAAGATAATGAACTCACTCACTGTGCCCAGAAGTGTCTTCAGTTCAGTCCAGTTCAGTCACTCAGTAGTGTCCGACTCTTTGCGACCCCATGAATTGCAGCACGGCGGGCCTCCCTGTCTTCAGATCCTTGCATCTTCCCACTTCTCTCCATTCCTCCTCCTCAGGCAACAACTGTTCTGTTTTCTGTGAGAACAGTTTGGTTTGCATTTTCTAAAATCTGAGGTAGATGAAATCATACACTATGTACTCTTTATATGACTTCTTTCATTCAGCATACTTATTTTGAGATTCATCCAACTTACAGAGGGTATCAATAGTGCATCCCTTGTGTGGATAAACCACAATGAACAAACTCACCTGTTGGTAGAAATTTGTTTTTTCCCCTCAGTTTTTGATCAATTACAAATAGAGCTACTGCATTCATATATGAATCTACTGATATAATCATATGGTTAAAAAAATGTTAATATGATAATTTACATTGATTTTTTTTAATGTTAAGCCCATCTTGTATTCTCGGGATAAACCTTTCTTAATTGCTATGTATTACCCTCTTATTTATAGTCAGATTTGATTTTATTATTTTTTAAATTGCTTTTGGTCTATAATCTCCCTCCATCTTCCCTCTAATTTTTTTAAACTTTTTGTTTTGTATTAAAGTATAGCTGATTAACAATCAGGTAGACAGCAAACAGACTTAGCCTCACATAGACAGTATTTGATTTTTCAAAATATTGTTTTGAATTTTTACATCTGTCATGAGAGAAATTACAGTTTTCTTTTAATTTCTTTGTCTAGTTTTGTTATCAGGATAATGGTGGCTATATAGAATGAGTTGGAAGGTGTTTTCTCCTCTTCAATTTTTTTTTGGAAGAATTTGTATGAATTTGATGGAATTCTTTCTTTAATAGAACTATTTTACATATATAAGTGGATTCATGCAGTACTTCTTTTGTGACTGGCTTATTTCACTTAGCTGGCATGCTGTGATTCATGGGGTTGCAAAGAGTCGGAGACGACTGAGTGGCTGAACTGAACTGAACTGAATGTCCTCCAGGTTCATACACATTGTTGCATATGGCAGGATTTCCTGAATAACATTCCATCGTGTGTAATACCACATTTTCTTTATCCATTTGTCCATCAGTGTACATGTAGTTTGTTGCCATACCTTGGCATTATGAGTAATACTGCAATGAACTTGGAAATGCAGTTATTTCTTTGAGATTTTCCTGAATATATTTCAATTCTCTTGAGTATATTTCAAGTTTGAATATATTTCAATATATTCTCTTGAATATATTTCAGTTTTAATTCTCTTGAATATATTCCCAGAGGATGGATTGCTGAATCATATGGTAGTTCAGTTTTTAATTTTTGCAAAACCTCCGTCCTACTGATGCAGTGGCTGCATCACTTTACAGTTTTACATTGCTACCAGCAATGTACAAATATCCCAGTTTCTCCACATCCTCACTAGTTGGCTTTCGTTTTTATGATAATAGCCATCCTGACAGGTGTGAAGTATTTCGTTGTGGATTTGATTTATATACATTTCCATGTTGATCAGGGGCTTCCCAGGAGGCAGTAGTGATATGAACCTGCCTTCCAATGCAGGAGACGTAAGAGACAATCTCTGGGTTGGGAAGGTCCCCTGGAGAAGGAAATGGCAGCCCACTCCAGTATTCTTGCCTGGAGAAATCCCATGGACAGAGGAGCCTGGAGGGCTACAGTCCATGGGGTTGCAAAGAGCTGGACACGACTGAGTGACTGTGCACTCACGCAACCGTGTTGATTAATGATATTGAGCATCTTTTCACATATCTTTTGCCCATTTGTATATCTTCTTTGAAAAAATATCTACTCAAGTCCTTTGCCCATTTTAAAATCAAATTTTTATTATTATTATTTTTTTTGCTGTTAGTTAGCAGAAATTCCTTATATACTTTGGATATTAACCCCTTATCAAATACATGGTTTGGAAACATTTTCTCCCATTCTGTAAATTGCCTTTTCACTCTGTTGACCGCATGAAAAGCAATTGACTGTTTCCTTTACTGCACAGAAGCTTTTTAGTTTGATGTGGTCCCACTTGTCTCCTTTTGATTTGTTGCTTATGTTTTTAGTGTCATATCCAAGGTATCATTGCCTATACCAGTGTTATGAAGATTTTTCCCATTTTTCTTTAGGAGTTTTTTAAGTTTTAGGTTTTATGCTTTCAAGTCTTTAATCCATGTTAAGTTAATTTTCACCTATAGTGTAGGATAAGTGTTCAATTTCATTCTTTTACATGTGAATATCCAGTTTTGTTGAAGAGACCATCTTTTTCCCATTGTATATTCTTGGCACCTTTGACTGCATATGCATTGGTTTATTTCTGGGCTCTCTATTCTGTTCCAATGGTCTGTTTTTATTCCTGTACCATACTGTTGTAATAGCTTTGTAATATATTATATTCTGTATTATATGTTTTAAAAGCAGAAATTGCGGTGCTTCCAGCTTTCTTAGGATTGCTTTGACTTTTTGAAGTCTTTTGCTGTACTGTGTGAATTTTAGGATTAGCTTTGGTAGTTTCTGTCTTTCAAAAAATGTTCTATTTCATCTAAGCTGTATATAATTTTGGCATGAAGTTGTTTATATACCCTTATAATATCTAGAATCTGTAGTGATGTCACCTTTTTCAGTCCTGATATTTGTAATTTGTGTCTTCCCTCTTTGTATCCTGACCAATCTGGCTAGAGGCTTATAATTTTTATTGATCTTTAATATCCCTTTTCAGTTTCAGTGATTTTCTCGATTATCTTTCTGACTTCAATTTTATTGAATTCCACTCTGATCTTTACTATTTGCTTTCTTCTGCTTATTTTGGGTTTATTTATTCTTTTTCTGGCTTCTTAAGGGAATGCTGAGATCACTTATTTGAGATATTTCTTCTCTTTTTAATAAAGGCATTTAGTGTTACAAATCCCTTCCACCCCATACAAATACTTCTTTAATGACATCCTCCCAACTTTTTTATGTTCTTTTTTTTTTTTTTTCAATTAGCTCAAATACTTTCTGTTTCCCCTCTGCCCTCTTCTTTTATCCATGGGTTATTTAGAAGTGTGTTGTTTTGTTTGCAAAAATGTGGGAGTTTTCCAGAAATCTTTTTGTTATTGTTTTTTGATTCATTTCTATTATACTTAGTTGGACTTGAATTCATTCGCATTTATTGAGGCATGATCTGTCTTGGTTAATATTACATGTACACTTGAAGAGTGTATATACAGCTGTTTGGTGAGGTATTCTATAAATATCAATAAGGTCATATTAGTGGATAGTTTTGTTCAGGTCTTCTAGCTCTTTACTGATTTTCTCTCCACTGTTCTATTGATTATTAAGAGAGGGGTAGTGATATTTTCATTTTGGTTGTAGATTTGTTTATTTCTCTTGGCTGTTCAATGAGTTTTTGCTTCATGTATTTTGAATTACTTTCGTTGGGTACACAAACATTTTAAGATTGTTATGTGTGGGGAGGGAGGTGGGAGGGGGGTTCATGTTTGGGAACGCATGTAAGAATTAAAGATTTTAAAATTTAAAAAACAAAAAATAAAATTAAAAAAAAAAAGAGTAAACACACACACACACACAAAAAAGATTGTTATGTACTCTTGATTTGACTTCTTAGTCATTATGAAATGACCTTTGCCCCAGTGCTATTCTTTGCTCTAATATTTACTTTGTCTGACGTTAACATAGTCACTTGAGCTTCATTTTTATTCATCTTAGCCTGTCTGTTCAGTTTACCATAACAAAATAAGACAGCCTGGTTGGTGGCTCACACAACAGAAGTTTTTCAAGTTCTGGAGACTGGAAGTCCAAGATCAGGGTACCAACAGGGTTGGGCTGGTGAGACTACTTTCTCTGGAGTGTAGATGGCTGCCTTTCCACTGTGCTCTTGCGTGGGCTTTGCTCTGTGTGCTGAGGGCAGAAAGACAGAGAGGAGGATGACCTGTCTCTAGTGTCTCTTCCTCTTCTTGTAAGTCCTGTGGGATTAGGGCCCTACGCTGATGGCCTCATTTAGCATCAACCACCTCTTTCAAGGCCCTGTTTCCAAGCATATTCACATTGAGAGTTGGTGTTTTCACATAGGAATTTGTGTGTGTGTGTGTTTTAGGGGGATACACAATTCATTTTGTAATAGCATGGTGTATCTTTTCTACCATTTATGTTTAACTATTTGTTTCTCTGTATGTAAAGTATATTTCTTTTTTTTTTTTTAAGTACATTTCTTATAGAAAGAACACAGTTGGATTTTATTTTTCTACCCAACCCTGACAATCTCAATTGACTTCCCTGGTGGCTCAGATGGTAAAGCATCTGTCTACAATGTGGGAGACCTGGGTTCGATCCCTGGGTTGGGAAGTTCCCTGGAGAAGGAAAAGGCAACCCACTCCAGTACTCTTGTCTAGAAAATCCCATGGATGGAGGAGCCTGGTGTCCATGGGGTCGCAAAGAGTCAGACACTATCTAAATAATATTTAATATGATTATTGATATGCTAAGGTTTACATTTACCACCTTGCTATCTGTTTTATTTATTCCCCCATCATTTTTTAAATTTTTCCTATTTTTTCACCTCTTTTGGGATTGACTAAATTCTTTTATGATTCTATTTTATACCCTTCTGTTGTATATAAGCTATGACTTATTTAAAATTATATAAATGTGTATATATGTATGTATACATGGGCTTCCCTGGTGGCTCAGATGGTAAAGAATCTGCCTGCAGTGTGGGAGACCTGGGTTCGATCCCTGGGTTGGGAAGATCCCCTGGAGAAGGGCATGGCAATGTCTCCAGTGTTCTTGCCTAGGAAATTCCCATGGGTAGAGGAGCCTAGTGAGCTACAGTCCATGGGGTTGCCAAGAGTCAGACATGACTGAGCGACTAAGCACATACGTATACACACACACACACACACCCCAGTCTACCTTCAATAGATGTATGTAACTCCCCATATAATATTTTTCTAAATTTCATTTTGGATAGTTTGTATAGCTGAGTTTTCAGGTTCACTAATCTTTACTTCTGAAATGTTTATTCTGCCATTAATCCTACTCATGTAATTTTTCACCTCAAACATATTTTTGCATTTCTAGAAGTTTGACTGGTATCTTTTTAATATCTTCCATGTCTTAACTTTTAAAGCATATAATATGTAGCTATAACAGCTGTTTTAATATCCTTGTCTGTTAATTCTAACAGCTGCCTCAGTTTTGTTTTTTTTTCAATTGACAATTTTTCCTCATGTTATATTTTTCTGCTATATTACTTTTCTCATAATGTTTTTACTGTATACGTATTTTGGCATATTGGGTATTTTTCCCTGTTGAGTGTTTTTTAAAAAAATTATTATTCCTATAAATCTTCTTAAGCTTTGTTTGGGGATGCAGTTAAGTTACTTGAAAATAGTTTGATTCTTTCAGGTCATACGTTTAAGATTTGTTAGGCAGGCCCTCAGCAATACTGAGGTTAGGACTAACTTTCAGTTCAGTTCAGTCACTCAGTCGTGTCCAACTTTTTGTGACTCCATGGACTGCAGCACGCCAGGCCTCTCTGTCCGTCACCAACTCCCAGAACTTGTTCAAACTCATGTCCATTGAGTCAGTGATTCCATCCAGCCATCTCATCCTCTGTCATCCCCTTCTCCTCCTGCCTTCAATCTTTCCAGACATCAGGGTATTTTCCAATGAGTCCATTCTTCACATCAGGTGGCCAAAGTATTGGACCTTCAGCATCACCATCAGTCCTTCCAATGAATATTCAGGACTGATTTCCTTTAGGATTAACTGTTTTAATCTCCTTGCAGTCCAACGGACTCTCAAGAGTCTTCTCCAACACCGCAGTTCAAAGGCATCAACTCTTTGGCGCTCAGCTTTCTTTATGGTCCAACTCTTGTATCCATACATGACTACTCGAAAAACCATAGCTTTGACTAGACAGATCTTTGTTGGCAAAGTAATGTCTGCTTTTTAATATGCTGTGTAAGTTTGTCAAAGCTTTACTTCCAAGGAGCAAGTGGACTAACTTTACTGCTCTATTAAGGCAAGGCTTTTCTGAGCTCTCAAGGACCTGTGAAATATAAAATTTTCCAGTCTGGCTTATGGGAAAAGGCATCATGCCCCACCATATGTGAGCACTTGATTTGTGCTCTCTGATCCTCTGGGTCTTTCTTTCCCCAGTCTTGCATTGTTTCCTCATTGTATATGAACCACTGGTCTGATGAACACTTGAAAGGAAACATTTATAGATCTTGTCACCGTATTTTTGCAGGAACCTAAAGGGGATATTTTAGATGAGCTAATTAAAAGCGTTCTTCTCAATGCGGGCTTGGCAGTCTTGTTTACTACCTTTCTTGGGTACAAACCATCACTATCAACTTTCAGGATGGGATCAGGATGCGTTGGCAAGTCCTGCAAGAACTTTGAATAACCAGGTAGAAAAGTCAGTGGCCCTTTCTTCCTCAGAAGTATCACTTCGGTTTAGGGTGGTGATTTTTCTTTTCTCATTGTTTTGGTTATCTGTACTTTCTCATTCTTCTAAAATGGTTATATTTAACTTATGTTTAGGGGATATTTCATAACAATCAGAACAAAATTTCACCCCTCCCCAAATCATCATTTATATTACTTATTCCATTTTTCTGGCTGGCTGCCTCTGGGTCGTTAGACGGCATGGCCAAGATGTCATCAGCTGGCCCTCCAGGGGCTTGCACTTTTGCGAGCAGTTGGGGCCCAGGAACCAGCTCATCCTCCTTGCTCTGCAGCATGGTCACACCCCTCTCTTCTTGAGCTGCTCTTATACCTCGTGTCTTCCCTTCCTCTCCAGATCCCCGCACAGCACCCAACCCCAGTCCTTTGGAACAAGCCATTCTGATGCTCAGGCTTGTTTCTTGTGTCTCAGCTCATCTCCAGATTTTCTTCTCAGAATCACACAGACTTACCCCTTCAGAGGGTTTTTTTCCTTCCTGTTTATCTGTACTGCCTGTCCCTACTTTATGCTATGCTTCACCCATATTTGTGTCATTTTAATTAGTCCCGTAAGCCTTGGTTTGAACCACCCCCATCCTTCTCATTGATGACTGTGCCAGCTGCTTCCTCTGCTTGTCTCAGGCTCGATTACTTTCCCCTCCAGCCTTTTCTCTTTTGTGTCTGGAGTCTATTATTAGTGAATGTGTTATCCTCATTTTCTTTTCTGTTGCTTTTTTTTGTCTTCTGTAGATGTCTTGAGATGCTCTTGCTCCTTATTTGCTATGCTTACTGACATCAGGCGAAGAAAGAAATCTGAGACAAGACAACCTGCTGTTTCCTCTATCCAGGCAAACTTCTACTGGCATCTCTCCTTCATTTCCAATTACTTCACTTACTCTGATTTTGTCTTTTTCACATCCAATTTGTAATCCATATTTTCCTGTCTTTCTTGCTATCCTAGAACTGCTAGAATACACCCTGACAAGTAGTACACATTCACTAAATATTTGTTGAGTGAAAGCAAACAAATGAATCAGTTTTGATTACTACCACCTGAGTTGTTGATATTTGATCTTTTAGTTCCTGTTAATGGATCCAGTTGGTTCATCATTGTTTATTCCAAATATTATTATATCATTTGCCTTATTTCAGGCCCCATACAAGCCTTGCATTTTTCATTCTCTACAGAAAACTCTCTTTCATCTATGGCTTTTGCATCTAGAATGATATTCCTTACCATGCATGTTGAGGTATTTTTTTTAGTTTGAGGGAAGCGAGGGCTTTTCTGCACAGAGAAATAGATATTTTAATATTAGAATAATATTTAATTAATTTAAGCTACAAATTTAAAACTATAATATTCTTAGGCCTTTAAGATCACTTTGAAATTCTGATTTTACTTATAAACTGAGTAATTTTTATAAAATTTAAAACCATCTTTTCATTTATTTCCTTCAATTTTAGCAGATTAAAATCCCCTATACAATTAGTCATATTAATAAACCCTCAATTAAATTCCCCTAAGGTTTTAACAGTATACACAATTTAATATATCCCCAGCAACTCAGATGCCTGATAAGGCTGATTTAAACCTCAACAAAACACAAACACTTGTAAATCTAAAAATTGGCCCTTAAAAACATAATGAGTCAAAACATTCAAAGACTGTAAACATCAAATTATCAGAACTTTGCAACTTAAGATAATGAGAATAAAATTAAGTATAAATTCAAATTGAAATCATGAAGCTAAATTTTTTATATTCTCTAATATGTCAGATTTTCTTAAACATTACTAATACTTTAAACACACAAATTATAAATTCTATTGCTAAGCCTATTAATAAATAGTATTAATTTTATAGATCTAATTTACTTCATGATCTATATTTAATTCTAAGCCTCCTATA
Organism: Capra hircus; assembly: GCF_001704415.2. Lineage (NCBI taxonomy): Eukaryota > Metazoa > Chordata > Mammalia > Artiodactyla > Bovidae > Capra > Capra hircus. The sequence goes on along the minus strand of NC_030812.1, from coordinate 45,448,020 downwards.
GTTGTAAGATCATTTCCCAATGAAGAGGAGTGTTTGGTTTTTTTTGTTGTTGTTGTTGTTTTTGTTTTTTTTTTATCTCAAGTACACTGAGGCTAATGGGTTAATAGACTTGAGGCTGTGATATAGTTACTTACTTATCAAATGTTCAAGACCCGGACATGGGTCATAGGGTTACAAACTTCTAGAAGGATTCTGCTCAAACTACAGTCAGATATACTTACTGAGCATTGTTTTATCTCCTGTCCTTTTTCTGGGATTGATTTGGCATACAGTGTCCCATGGCCTCTTTAACTCCAAATTACATCTTTACCTGTATCTTTCATAACATCTTTAAACTTATATTGTTTTTGATAGACTCAATTATGTATTTCTGTTTAGTTTGCCACAAATTGCTTTTATCCTTTGGTTAGATTCAATTTCTTTCAAATTTTTATTAATTGACTCTTTTGGTTGTAAATTCCAATTCAAACTGAAAGTAGCAAAAGTAGCAAAAAAATAAAAAATAAAAAAAGTAATCTACCAGCTCACATAACTGGAAACTCCCAAGAAGTGGCAGGTTCAGGCATGACTGAATCAAAGGGTGCAAACAATCAAATAATATCAACAGGAATCTTTGTTTCTGTGTCTCTCTCCCTGGACAAGGAGAGAAGGATTCTTGTCTAGATTTGGGCTTGCTAATATTGTTCCACATGGTAACACAGGACTCCAGGAAAGCTCCAGGCTTATGAGGTATTGGCAGTCAGAAATCCCAAAAGGAGAGACTCTTAACTTTCGGCATCCTTATCAGTCCCTCCAGAAAACCCTGATTGGTGATGCTTAGGTCATGTGTCTTCTTCTGGACCAATCAATGTGGCACAGGGAAGTTTTGTTTTTTTTCAGTTGCTAAGTTGTGTCCAACTCTTTTGTGACCCCATGGACTATAGCCGGCTGGGCTCCTCTATCCATGGGATTTCCCAGGCAAGAATACTGGAGTGAGTTGCCATTTTCTTCTCCAGGGATGGAACATGCATCTCCTGATTAGCAGGTGGATTCTTCACCACAGAGCCACGAGAGAATGGGGTATTCTTATTAAATACCCTGGGTCACAACCCATCCCTGTGGTATAGGTAGCAGGGCCCCTTGATTGACAGACTCAAGAGAATCATATGGGATTGGAGAGGGGCAGTTCTCTGCAGTAAAGGATGCCAGACAAACCAAAAAAGTGGCAGATGCCCATTACAGCACAGAATATATTCAGATAATTTTGAGATTCATGTATATCAAGTCTTTGGCTATTCCTGCTGCATGCTATAAACCTTATCTGTCCCAAATGGAAAAGCACTTGGCAGTTGATTAACTCAATCCTTTCTCCCCTGGCATAGCACTATTTCATTTTTGCATTGCTCGGTTACAAATCTGTCTTCTGCCTTTCCTGGAACTGCTAATACATTACAGTCTGTATCCAAGTCATACAAGGTCCCCTATATTTGTTTTGAATGTGGAATCATCACCATGTTTTTCTAGAACTCTTTTTTCCTATAGATATATATTCTCTGGGATAAATTGTTTCACAGTTGAGCCAAATTCCAGGGGATCCACTGAATTACTACTGAAGAGATGTCACTTTAGAATCATCCCCATTCATGTAATAAGTTGGATCCAGGGCATAATGGTACCATTAGATGCTTTTAAAATGAATACTTATGGTGAGTTTTCTCCTCAAAAACTCATTCCTGCTTTTATCTTTTCCTGTCAGAAGATGGTGGGCTGCTACTAGTTTCCTGCCCTCTTGGAGTGATGATAATGACGACAGTTACATTAGTAAAGTGACTACTGTTTACTGAGTAAGCCAGTGTTGGCATTGTATTAGATATTTATGTATGACATCTCTTTTAATACAAACAAAATGCTAGAAGGCAAATATCCAATCTCCATTTTATATGGAGACAAGCAGTCTCAAAGTGGTAACATAGTCAAGGCCGCACAGCCCGTATGTGAAATATCTAAGCTTTGAAATAAGGTCAACCAAATCCCCAAGGTCATGCTCTTTATCCCTGTGGTTAGACATGTGAAACCACCACCTTTATTTCCCTTGCCTTTCCTCCTTCTCTGTCTTTCTGACTTTGCTGTCTTTCTTCCAGCCTGTTCCAATTTCTCAATCCCCACTTCCTCCTCCAGAAAACACTTGCCTTCACCATGATGGCACTCAATAGACAGTTGTTGATTAAATAGTTGTGTTTACTGAACAGTCTCACCTCCCACAGTAATGGTCATTTGAGCCCTTCAGCATTCTGTGAAATTTACAGTTATTTTTCCCAACTTCAAGTATAAGCAAATTAAACATAGAAAATGAAAGAATAAACAGACATCTGGGGTCAACTCTATGAGGAAGATGTGATTGAGGCCATAGAATAGGTCATGCCCAAACAGATTTTTTGAAAGCCCAGAAAAGCAACTACAATTGTGACCCTTGAACAACCCCGAGGTTGTGGGCACCAGTCCTCAGCATAGTGGAAAATCTGTGTATAACTGTGTAGGTCCTCCATGTCTGTGGTTCTCCATCCCTGGACTTTGCCAACCTTCAGCTGTGTAGTACTATAGCATGTGGGGACATACATTTTTCATGGATAAAATTCCCATGTAAATGGACCTGCACAGTTCAAGCCTGTGTTATTCAAGGGCCAAGAGTATCTGGTCTGTCTCATTGAGAATCAATGCCCATGTCCTCTTCATGGCCTAATCCTCTTCCTTTCTGGTGTGGCCTGAGTGCCTGGGGCTGCTTCTCTAGGCCAAATGAGGCTCTTGCTGTTGTCTCCACCTGGAAGTCTCTTCCCCCAGAAATCCATATAGGTATCTCCCCTGGACCTCATTTTCGGTCTTTGCTCAAACACATCCTCCTTAGTTAAGGGGCCTTCCCAAGTTACCACATTCAAAATCATATCCCTGCCCTTCTTCTAGCATCATTTTCTCCCTTTCCTATTTTACTCTTCTCCACAAAATTTACCACTTGTTAAATTAGTTTTGATTTTCCAGCTCCGTCCATGAGAAGGTATATTCAGACAAGGGGGAGAATTTTGCCTGTCTTGTTGACTGCTTACTCCCAGCCCTGGAACAGTGACTAGGAGACGGGAGGCATCGTGGGGTCAATGAATAAAGGAATATCTCATTCATTTATTTATTTGGGGGATGTTGATATTGACAAAGGATGAGCCTTTCCCACCCCTCCTGTGTGTGAACACCTCAAGGAGGAAGGGAGCTAAAGGCCCAATGGCAAATATGAAAATAACATTGCAGTCAGGCATAGTATAAACAAATAGCAGAGAATAGCTGCCGTGGTGGTTATGCCACTGGAAAAGCTCAGTTAGAGACAAAGAAAGGTCTTTAAGCCAGGTTCAGCAGGGAAAAAATTCAGTCAGGCTTTTCCTCTGCTCTCTCTATTGCCTCCTGTTTTCCTGAGAAAAAAGAGGGCAGGCCTGCTCCTGTTATCCTGGGACTCTGCATGGCAGCCTACAAAATAGTTTAATACCCAACACTATACTCCCTCTTGATTTATATGCAATTTACTTGCATATTTTGAAGTAAGTTATCATAATACACAAGTACTGACTTTGGAATGCAATTGTTTAAGTTGCTTGCCAGAGTTTTGGCTCTGCAGCACAGGGGCTGACACTGCCCTCCCCCGATGCTCCACCATGTGCTGCCTGGCACAGGATGTCTTCAACTCACTGGTTTACTTGAAATTTGCATAAAATCCTCATTGGGAAGCGTCTGTTAAAATCTTAGGAAAAGGCTCGAGTAAACGGAAGGACCATCACCATCAACAAAAATTAGAAAGTAAGAGGGGCCTTGGAAAAGCCACGCTGAGCTCTCTACAAACATGTCCTTGGCCTGGATGAAAGCACAATATAAGGCCCATGGTGCCACCAAGATAGGAGGAGGAACGAGGCTGGGAAACACGTGATGTTGACTTTGTGTACTAGAATTCCTGGAAGGGAGATTCTTAGTTCAGTTCAGTCGCTCAGTCATGTCCGACTCTTTGTGAGCCCATGGACTGCAGCATGCCAGGCTTCCCTGTCCATCACCAATTCCCTGAGTTGCTCAAACTCATGTCCATCGAGCTGGCGATGCCATCCAACCATCTCATCCTCTGTTGTCCCCTTCTCCTCCTGCCTTCAATCTTTCCCAGAATCAGGATCTTTTCTAATGAGTCAGTTCTTGGCATCAGGTGGTCAAAGTATTGGAGTTTCAGCTTCAGCATCAGTCCTTCCAATGAATATTTAAGACTGGTTCCAGGAAGCAACAGTTAGAACTGGACATGGAACAACAGACTGGTTCCAAATAGCAAAAGGAGTACGTCAAGGCTGTATATTGTCACCCTGCTTATTTAACTTCTATGCAGAGTACGTCATGAGAAATGCTGGGCTAGAAGAAACACAAGCTGGAATCAAGATTGCCGGGAGAAATATCAATAACCTCAGATATGCAGATGACACCACACTTATGGCAGAAAGCGAACAGGAACTAAAAGCCTCTTGATGAAAGTGAAAGAGGAGAGTGAAAAAGTTGGCTTAAAGCTCAACATTCAGAAAACGAAGATCATGGCATCCGGTCCCATCACTCCATGACAAATAGATGGAGAAATAGTGGAAACAGTGTCAGACTTTTTTTTTTTTTGGCTCCAAAATCACTGCAGATGGTGATTGCAGCCATGAAATTAAAAGACGCTTACTCCTTGGAAGAAAAGTTATGACCAACTTAGATTGCATATTCAAAAGCAGAGACATTATTTTGCCGACTAAGGTCCGTCTAGTCAAGGCTATGGTTTTTCCAGTAATCATGTATGGATGTGAGAGTTGGACTGTGAAGAAGGCTGAGCGCCAAAGAATTGATGCTTTTGAACTGTGGTGTTGGAGAAGACTCTTGAGAGTCCCTTGGACTACAAGGAGATCCAACCAGTCCATTCTGAAGGAGATCAGCCCTGGGATTTCTTTGGAAGGAATGATGCTAAAGCTGAAACTCCAGTACTTTGGCCACTCCATGCGAAGAGTTGACTCATTGGAAAAGACTTTGATGCTGGGAGGGATTGTGGGCAGGAGGAAAAGGGGACGACCGAGGATGAGATGGCTGGATGGCATCATTGACTTGATGGATGTGAGTCTGAGTGAACTCCGGGAGTTGGTGATGGACAGGGAGGCCTGGAGTGCTGCGATTCATGGGGTCGCAAAGAGTCGGACATGACTGAGCGACTGAACTGAAATGAACTGAACTGAACTGAACTGATTTTCTTTAGGATTGACTGGTTTGATTTCTTTGCAGTCCAAGGGACTCTCAAGAGTCTTCTTCAACACTACAGTTCAAAAACATCAATTCTTCGGTGCTTAGCTTTCTTTATAGTCCAACTCTCACATCCATACATGACTACTGGAAAAACCATAGCTTTGGCTATAGTTGGACTATAACTTTGGCTTTGGCTTTATTGGCAAAGTAATGTCTCTGCTTTTTAATATGCTGTCTAGGTTGGTCATAGCTTTTCTTCCAAGGAGCAAGCATCTTTTAATTTCATGGCTGCAGTCACCATCTGCAGTGATTTGGAGCCCAAGAAAATGAAGTCTGTCACTGTTTCCATTGTTTTTTTTTTTTATAAGTAAAATCTTATATATTTTTATTTTTTTTATGAGCCTATCAGATTTTATTACATTTCCATATTACAGACAATTGTATTGTTTCCAAGGTTTTTTCTTTTTTTTTTTTTCTTTTATTTTTTTAAATTTTTTATTTTTTTTTAATTTTAAAATCTTTAATTCTTACATGCGTTCCCAAGCATGAACACCCCTCCCACCTCCCTCCCCACAACATCTCTCTGGGTCATCCCCATGCACCTGCCCCAAGCAAGCTGCACCCTACGTCAGACATGGACTGGCGATTCAATTCTTACATGACAGTATACATGTTAGAATTCCCATTCTCCCAAATCATCCCACCCTCTCCCTCTCCCTCTGAGTCCAAAAGTCCGTTATACACATCTGTGTCTTTTTTCCTGTCTTGCATACAGGGTCGTCATTGCCATCTTCCTAAATTCCATATATATGTGTTAGTATACTGTATTGGTGTTTTTCTTTCTGGCTTACTTCACTCTGTATAATTGGCTCCAGTTTCATCCATCTCATCAGAACTGATTCAAATGTATTCTTTTTAACGGCTGAGTAATACTCCATTGTGTATATGTACCACAGCTTTCTTATCCATTCATCTGCTGATGGACATCTAGGTTGTTTCCATGTCCTGGCTATTATAAACAGTGCTGCGATGAACATTGGGGTACATGTGTCTCTTTCAATTCTGGTTTCCTCGGTGTGTATGCCCAGCAGTGGGATTGCTGGGTCATAAGGTAGTTCTATTTGCAATTTTTTAAGGAATCTCCACACTGTTCTCCATAGTGGCTGTACTAGTTTGCACTCTCAGACATAAATCACAGCAGGATCCTCTATGATCCACCTCCCAGAATTCTGGAAATAAAAGCAAAAATAAACAAATGGGATCTAATTAAAATTAAAAGCTTCTGCACAACAAAGGAAAATATAAGCAAGGTGAAAAGACAGCCTTCTGAATGGGAGAAAATAATAGCAAATGAAACAACTGACAAACAACTAATCTCAAAAATATACAAGCAACTTCTGCAGCTCAATTCCAGAAAAATAAACGACCCAATCAAAAAATGGGCCAAAGAACTAAATAGACATTTCTCCAAAGAAGACATACGGATGGCTAACAAACACATGAAAAGATGCTCAACATCACTCATTATTAGAGAAATGCAAATCAAAACCACAATGAGGTACCACTTCACACCAGTCAGAATGGCTGCGATCCAAAAATCTGCAAGCAATAAATGCTGGAGAGGGTGTGGAGAAAAGGGAACCCTCCTACACTGTTGGTGGGAATGTTTCCATTGTTTTCTCATCTATTTGCCATGAAGTGATGGGACCAGATTCTGTTCATGGGCAAAGCTGAAGGTCAAGGTGAACAGTGCTCAAGGCTCTACTGGGTATTGTCAGCTTATTCAATGTATCAGCATTTTTGAAAAGATTCTGTTCATTCCAATAACCTATTTTATGTGAATTTTGCTATAATGTAGAAAAATAACTAATGCATCCTTCAAAATATTTGGAAAATATTGATACCTACTTTTAAAAATATTTTCTCATGAGAAAATTCATTTTAACTTAACTCCCACTCCCAAACACACATACACACACCTTTTGGGGGGTAAATTGTCAAATAGATGTTTAGGGCTTAGAGTCTAGGCTCAGCCTTTGAATGGCAGTCACAGACATAACCAGGAGTTGGCAAACTGTGGCTCCATGTCAGATCTGATTACTGTTTGTTTTCATAAATAACATTTTTTAAAACACAGCCACACCTGTTCATTTACCTGTTGTGCTGTGCTGTGCTCGGTCGCTCAGTCATGTCTGAGTCTTTGTGACCCCAAGGACTCTAGCCTGCCAGGCTCGTCTGTCCATGGGGACTCTCCAGGCCAGAATACTGGAGTGGGTTGCCATGTCCTTCTCCAGGGGATCTTCCCAACCCAGGGATAAAACCCAGGTCTTCGTACTGCAGGCAGATTCTTTACCGTCTGAGCCACCAGGGAAGCCTAAGACTACCGGAGTGGGTGGCTTATCACTTCTCCAGAGATCGTCTCAAACCTGCATCATCCCAGGGTCCTGCATTGCAGGTGGATTCTTTACCAGCGGAGCTACCCGGGAAGCCCTCATTTGCTATTGTCTACTGTCTATGCCCGCTTTCTTTGTGATGGCAGAGTTGAGCAGTAAAGGGAGAGACTGTATAGCTTGCCAAGCTTAAGATATTTGGTTTCTAGCTTTTTACCAAAAGAAAAAAATGTTTGTGAGCTCTTAATCTAGAAGATGCAAATTTCTGATATAAAGTCTGTATTTAAGTTGACTCTTAAATTAGCCCATTATTCTAGGATGGGCTGATTAATAGTGTACATAATAAATTGCTGTTCAAAGATGGCGATTTGGTTTTATGACTGTAATTCTCTTATTTAGTTATTTCATTTTTTGGCTGTGCTGGGTCTTCTTCGCTGCACTAGAGCTTTCTCTAGTTGCAATGAGCAGGGGCTATTCTTTGTTGCAGTGCATGGACTTCTTACTGTGGCTGTTTCTCTTCTTGCAGAGCACAGGATCTAGGCGTGTGGGCTTCAGTAATTCTGGCTTGTGGGCTCTAGAGTGCTGGCTCAGATTTGTGGCCGCATGGGCTTAGTTGCTCCACAGTATGTGGGATCTTCCTGGACCAGGTAACAATCCGGTGTCCTTTGCATTGCGAGGCAGATTCTTAACCAATGGCCCACAAGGGAAGCCCCTGTGACTCTAATTCTGATCGTTACCATTTCCCCAAGCCATGTTAACTTCTCTTAGATGAAAATGTTTATTCTGCAAAATAGAATTATGAAGCAGTTTAGCCAGTACAGTGTGCGAGCCAATGGTAAGACACCACCTACAATGAAACCCAGTGAAAGCGAGAAGGCTAATAAAATTGGGGGAGGGGTTAGAACTGACTGTCTCCTTAGTGTATATATTTCACAGCTGTGGTGCTAAGAGACAGATTGCTTGGAATGCCATGGGAAGGCTAAGCCAAACAAAATTGAGAGCATGAGGAAATTTTTCTAGTGAAAAATATTTTTCCTTACAAATTTGAAATATTTTCCCTTTTATGCTATATTCTCTCCCCGCCCCCCACTTTGAAATAGCATGGCTTCATCCTCTGCTGAATATGTCTTCCCACTTTTGATTTCTGCAACATACGAAAATTAATTCCTTTGCCTGAGTCACACAAACAGTTCAACAGGTTTAGAGTGAATGCTAAAAGAAGCTGAGGTGGACTGATTTTTCCACAAGATGAAAATGGTAAAGCAGCCAAACTGAAATTTAAAAAAATTTGGGGGGGCATTTTCCTTGTAATTGAAGGTGAAGGCACCAGTGAGCAATGAGGTTTTAAGGCAATACTAAAGTTCTTGGTCCATGGTTTGTATTTTTTTCCTGCCCATTGGGATCTGGGACAGGGTGAGATGCATGTTTGGTTATTTAGTTATTCTGTGGCCTGGAAGAAGTCAATTCTACTTTGGGGACTGGCGTGACAGTCACCACGACTGTCAACAAGAGTAGCAATTGCTATTGATGGGGCTCTTGAGAGGACAGAAGGGAACTGAACTTCAGTTCTGTGAGCTGCTGAGAAGCTCATGTCAGTGGAAGATGTTACTGTTTGCCTGTGTCAGCAAAACCTCACAAGAACCTCCACCACAAGGGGCTGGAGATGGGGAGACAAGGAAGTGAAAGGAAAATCAAGCATTTTGTTGCTATTTAAGAGACACCCTAGGAACAAGCCTTGCAGGGTATAAAGTTGAAACTAAATGAGGCTTTCAGTTTTCTGTGGGTTTTAGTGATTCAAATTAGGCTGAGGGCTCCCCTTTTGTCCCTCCCCACGAAGCAGCGGTTACACCGGAGCTGGCAGGAGATGAAACGGCTCTGTGCACACAGAACCCGCCTGGGCACTAGCCAGGGTCTCCCCACAAATCGCAATGCCTGAGCCACTTCCAGTTTTTCTTTTTTAATATTCCTGGGAGTTTAAAAAGTGAAAAGCCAAAATATAATTACATTGTGGTGCATTTTAAACATTGATATTTTAAAAATTAGTAAATTTAACGTGTGAAAAAAGACGTGACATAATGATCTTGCTTTTCCAAAGATTACACCATTTATAAGCAGCATGTTTTCTGTAGGGTACGCTGTAGAGAGTGGGGCCCAAGTTTAAGGTTGTCTGATGGACGAGTCCTTCCAGTCATAGAGTGAAGGTTACTGCATCTGTATGCTTATTTGGGAACGATGTCAAAAGTCCGTATTTGAGACTTTTTAAACTGGAAGTCTGGGCTAAAATGTCCTCCCTCCGTCCGCTGCTCAGCCCCCAAGCCCACCTGTGACCCGACTATTAGCAAGTAATGACGACTGTGTGCAGAAGTGGGGAGGAGAACAACAGGGATTTTGGAGAGGTCCGTTTGTGCTTTCCACAAATATTTTTCAAGAGCCTACTATGACCAGAGGTAACTACACAACTCTTCAAGCTTATATCCAGGATTTGAATCTTGGGAGTTTCATTGCCTACTGTTTTATCAAACTTCTCTAAGCCTCAGTTTTCTCATCAGTTACCTCATTTGTGAAGTGCCTTGTTGGTTGTGAGGATTCAATGACTTACACACATAAAGTTATCAGGACAAGTGAACAAGTGGTACAAAAGCTGTTGCCCTCAGGGAGCTTCAACTCCAGCTCCTTATTGCACTTCTTTCTCCCTTCTCTTTCTACAAGCTGATCTATCTGAAATACCTGCCTTACAATATCTAAAGATATTTGCTAAAACACAGGTAAAGGTTACTCCACTGATGGGGGGAGGGTTAGAAAAAGCATCAGCAATATCAAGGAAAATTCAAATTCACTGTTAATCAACCACTCTGTAACAAAGAGTGTTAGGCACAGTCTAGGGTCTGCCAGTATTGTAGTGAACAAACCAGATGTGGCTCCACACTCATGAGTAGGAAAGAGATATATAAATTACTTTGCATAATGTAAAATTTTTTGTAGACATATGAAGTATTCCCAGATGGCTCAGTGGTAAAAGAATCCACCTGCCAATGTAGGAGACGCAGGAAACACCAGTTTGATTCCTGGGTAGGGAAGATCCCCTGGAGGAGGAAATGGCAACCCACTCCAGTGTTCTTGCCTGGGAAATTCCATGGACAGAGGAGCCTGGTGGGCTACCATCCATAGGGTTGCAAAGAGTCAGACATGATTGAGCAACTGAGCACGCATGCACATAAAGCACACACAGAAAGTGCATAAAAAATGTGTATAGCTGTTTTCACAAAACGACCACACACATATATAGGTCATACGCAGATCAAGAATCTTCTTAGCACCTCTAGATAACACCCTGTGCCCCCTTCCACTCAAAACCCCCACCCCCACCCCATGGTTAATACTCTGACTTCAAAAACCACAGATTACCTTTTTATAAAGTTTAAAAAGAGGCAAAAGTAATCATAACATGTATTCTTTAGTGACTAGAATTTTCTACTCAATGTTATGTTTGTGAGAGTCATCCTCTTTGTGTGTGAGCTATAGCTTATTTATTCTCATTCTTGCCTATTATTCTACTGCATGAATGAATATGCCATGGTTTTCATATCCACTCCCTGGTGGCTCAGAGGTTAAAGCATCTGGCTGGAATGCTGGAGACCCAGGTTTGATCCCTGGGTCGGGAAGATCCCCTGGAGAAGGAAATGGCAACCCACTCCAGTACTCTTGCCTGGAGAATATGGGGTCGCAAAGAGTCGGACATGACTGAGCGACTTCACTCACTTCATTGTTGATGACATTTGGGGTGTTCCCAGTTTGGGAATACCACAATAATACTGCAGTTGACATTCTTTTACACATTGTTTGTTGAATATATGCATGCATTTCTGTTGGATATATACTTAGAAATGTAATCGTTGCGGGTAAGCTATGAATATATTCAGTTTTAATTGATATTATTAATTATTTTTCCAAAATAGTCACAATTTACATTCTGGTTTGCAGAGTATGAACATTCTAGTTGCTCCAAATTGTCTGTCTTTTCCATTTTAGCCATTTTGGAAGGTATATTGTGGTATCTGCATTATAATGGTAATCTGCATTTTCCCAGTGACTAATGAAACCAAACGTCTTTTCCCACGTTTATTTTCTGTTTGGACGTCTTCTCTCGTGAATTATCTTCTGTGACGTTTGTCCATTTTCTTATTGAGTTCTCTCCCTTTTTATTATTGATTTGAAGAACTGCTTTATATATTCCAGAGAAGAATCCTTTGTCAGAGTCAGAGATAAGTATTGAAACTCTCTTCCTCCAGTCTGTGGTTTATCTTTTTCACTTTCTTAATGGTTTTGAAGAACAGACGTCCTTAATTTTAATGTAGTACAATTGATTGATATTTTTGCCCTTATGGTTATTGCTTTCTGTGTCTTAAGAAATCTTTGCCTGAGGCAGTTCTTGTGGCAGCAGCTAATGCAAGGCTGGAAAATTATTATGCACTATGTTGCCTGGACCAGCAAACACTACAGTCAGGATAGTAAAGGGGACCCCAAGAAACCAAAAGATGAGATGTGAGATGTCTGCTCACCGTCTTTGTGGAGAAAAATCTGAAGATCTTGTGTACTTTGCATTTTCCAAGTACTCTGAGGTGCAATACATTGTGTGGAAAAGAGAAATACAAATTTGGTGAAATGGCAAAGTGCACTTTGAGCAAGAAATAGAGAATTGAAGATGAGTTAAGAGAGGTAATAAAAAAAGATCACAATATCCCAAATACCCTCCATAACCCATCTGGCTTCTTTCTCTTCTACTTAGACCTCTGCCCAAGCTCAAATCCACAAACCCAAGCATTTCCATTGGAGGTGAGGACAAAAAGCTGGTGACATATTATGGCGTGCAGAATTAGTAAAATGCCCGCACAAAGATATTTTGTGCCAATTCCTGGAAAAGGAATTAATTTTCATTCCTATGAAAGGGCCGAGACGTCACTCACTCGTGTGAACGTGTTCTGTGACAGCATGCCTGCAAGCTGAGCCACTTCAGTTATGTCCAACTGTTTGGGACCCTATGGACTGTATTCCGCCAAGCTCCTCTGTCCATGGGATTTCCCAGGCAAGAATACTAGAATGGGTTGCTGTGCCCTTCTCCAAGGAATCTTCCCAATCCAGGGATCAAGCCTGAGTCTCCTGCATTGCAGGCAGATTCTTTACCACTGAGCCACAGGGGAAATCCATTCTATGGCAGAGTTGGCCTTAAAATAGATTATCTGGGTGGGTTGATCTAATCAATGAAAACTTTCTAAGCAGGGAGTTTTCTCCAGTTGGCAGAAGGATAAGTCAGAGAGAGAGAAAGAATGAAGGGAATATAACTTGAAGATGGAGGCCATGTGAAAGGCATTTAAGCAATCTTAAAGAATTGAGACAGACCCTTGGCCAACTGCCATCAAGAAAACAGTGCAAATTTCTGAGTAATTCTGAAACAAAAAGACACTTTTATTGCCTTCATTCTATCAACTTAGAGATTCATGTGAGAGGGCCATTAAAACGTTTCCGGAATTTAAAATTTTTGTAATTTATTTGCAAGGTAGTGTTATCCATTAGAAACCCTGAGTTATCAACTGTGTATACCTATAGTCTGTAAAAAGAACAAAACAAAGTGGGCAACCTCTGTGGTTCAAGCTTGGTATTTGTAATGCCTCTCTAGGTGGCTTGCACGTTCTTAGTTTCTGACCAGGGATCAAATCAGGCCCCGTGCAGGGTAGGCACAGGGTCCTAACCACTGGACCACCAGGGAATTCTGGTGGCACCTGTAGGTAGTGAGTTCAGGGATGAGGCCCAACCTGTTGGTTCCTGTTTTCCTATACAGTGACGTAACATTCTGCTGACATTGTAGCTATGGAAGAGGGACGATGGCTGGCATGAGAAATGTTCTGATTAACTTTTGTTAAATCTGGTATTTGGAAAGCGCATTGTAAAACTCCTCACTGTCAGAGAAGTGGACAGTCACTGCTTCAAGGAACGTGCATCAGCCTTCTGACTAACACGCAGTTTGCCGCATTCTGCTTTACTTTTTTTGTTTCGTATATTTAGAAAGCTAAGACTTCCATTTCATGTAAATGTTTTCACTGAAGCATGACATATGACAGAAGACTGCATGTCTAGCCAGGGTGGAGCGTCATGAGTTTTCACAAGGTGAACACAGCTGGGTGACAAGCACCCAGGATGTGAAGCCCCACCCCTCCACACCCCCTCCCAGTTACAGCTTCCCCTTCACCCCCACAGATAACCTCCATCTTCACTCCTAATATAAAGGTTTGATTTCTTCAGAATACTGCAATGTTTTGGAAGCAAAATAGAGCATCATATTTTTTAACTGGGGGAAAAAAAGAAATTTTACTCCAGGTTCTGAAGATGTTTCCTGTTTTCTTTCAGAAGTTTATTGTGTTTACCTATTGTGTTGAGGTCTTGCTTCATCTCGATGTAATTTTTGGTTTGGTGTGAGGCCAGATAGTGGTCCAATTTTGGCCTGAGGGTCTGGTGTCTTCACCCGGCCCCTCCTCTTAGCAGGTCCTGGACTCTGATTTTCCTCCTGTGAGACTTCTGAAAACATGATTTTCAGGGGCTTTCTGTTTTTGCCTTCTAGCTGCCAAGCCTCATATACCCCCAGTTCAGGAAATACACTGAAGGGGAACCTGATTGTGTATTGCAGGGCCCCCGTATACTGATGACAAATTCTCTGGTTTCTCTGTCCCCAAATTCTCAGCTCCTGCTGGGACAAGAGATGAGAGCAGCTGCTGGAGTCAGATCACCTCTCTGAGGATCTATTTACTCCCCTCCCAGCTCCTCGGCAGCTCTCCACTGCCTTCACACAGATGATTCCTGCATTTAATTGGACATTTCTTGTTTTGCTGGACAGAAGAACTGACCTGCTTGGGGCAGGTTACTCCATATCAGTTACAATAATGGATATATTTTTATTGTAATTGTGATAAAGCTATGAAAGAAAAAACCCCTCCCAGAGTGCTATAATAAGACACAATATGAGGAGTCTCTGGTTCAGGTCTTCTTTGGAAGCCACTGTCATTTTCATTAGTGTCCCTGAGCCTTGGGCATGTGGACAGGGCATTAGCCATAAAGAACCAGCAACTAAACATCTAATCCTTTCTCCATCAGTCCTCTTGTGAAACAAGTAGTTTAGCCTCTGGTTCCAATTTCCCTGACCCTGGCATTTCTTCATCTTAAGTAGAGGATCCTTCTTTTAGGTGCTTTGAACTTTGGGAGGGCTTCCCTGGTGGCTCAGTGGTAAAGAATCTGCCTGCAATGCAGGAGATGCGGGATTGATCCCTGGGTCAGAAGGATCCCCTGGAGAAGGAAGTGGCAACTCACTCCAGCATTCTTGCCTGGAGAATTCCATGGACAGAGGAGCCTGGTGGGCTACAGTCCATGGGGTCACAAAGAGCCAGACACAACTGAACGACTGAACAACAGCAAAACCCTTGGAACAAAAGTCAGCCTCTTAAGATGTGACACGGAAATTGCCTTAACCTACTTAAAATGGTACACGTACGCTGGGAAATCAAGATAGCTTTTTTTTTTTTTTTTTTAAGATGGGAAGGAAGCAGAAGAAATTCTCATAGGGTCACACACTACCAAAAACTGCTGAGACACGGACCCTAGAGAAAGATGTCTGCGGCAGGTGTCTCTTTACCTTCACACACTTCTTCTACGGCTGCTCCTATGTCTGCCCCAGCAGCTTGGGAATGAACACAGCTTTAAAGAAGTAGTCATTTGCAGAAAATGATGTTAAAAGCCTTCAGTTAGGGGCTTCCCTGTGGGTTCAGTGGTAAAAGAATCCACCTGCCAATGCAGGAGTCATAAATTCGATCCCTGGTCTGAGAAGATCCCACATGCCTCAGAGCAACGAAGCCCATGCATTGCAACTATTGAGTTTGTGCTCTAGAGCCCAAGCACCAAACTACTGCAGCCCGCATGCCCTAGATCCCATGCTCTGCAACGACAGAAGCCGCCACCATGAGAAGCCCGCACAGCACAGCTAGAGAGCAGGCTCTACTCCCTGCAAGTAGAGAAAGGCCAGCAAGCGAGACAAAGACCCAGCACAGCCCCAAAATAAAAAAATACAGTTACTTTTAAAAAGCCTTCAGTTACACTGTTACCATAGGATTAGGATTGAGCCTATCTTGACAATATTTTGTGTCCTGGAAAGGAATGGAGTTCAGGGCACTTTTTTCTCTCTCGTTCTTGAATTTTCAACTGACAATACCTAGAGATCAAGGAAGGAGTTTTGAAAAATAGAGCCAAGAGATGGATGATGCTGGAGGCAGGCTGGCTAGTGCTTGCTGCGAGTGAGGTGATCCTTAAATAGAGAGAAGGGTGGGCTTGTGTGCTACCTAACAGCTGGCCTCCAGCTGAGGAACTTCAGTAATATTGTAGGGCTGGCAGGGACCTTAGCAAATCTCAGGGATCACCCCTTTGGGAGCAAAAAATGCATGAATAATTAATTGAAATTCCCTTCTAAAGTAGGGTCAGAATGAAATGAATGTTGTCTCGATGGAAGCCAGCCCCAGAGATAACCTCAGCTAATAGAGGATATGATGGCTCCAAAGACAAACAAAACAAAGTGTAGGAGAGCCGCAAGAGAAACAAGTGAAGGGAAGTAGGGAGGGAATGATACACAGGGTGAGTTGGGAGGAAGCGGCTACTTAGGGACAAGCCAGGGAAAATGTGAAAGAAAAAAAAAAAAGCTCACTCTTCTGTTGGGGACTGTTGATGCCAGGGAGGCTGTGGATGTGTCGACAGAGGGGATGTGCGAGATCTTTGTACCTTCCTCTTGATCTTACTGTAAAACTGTCTCCCCAATAAAGTCTTTAAACAGGCATTTTAGAAAAAGCCAATCAAACACATGTGTGTGTGCAAGCTCATTTCTGTCCAAATCAGTGACCCCATCGACTGTAGCCTGCCAGGCTGCTCTGTCCATGATGTTTTTTAGGCAAGAATACTGGAGGGGGTTGCCATGATCTTCTCCAGGGGATCTTCCTGACCCAGGGATTGAACGCTTATCTCCTGTGTCTCCTGCACCACCGGGAGGATTCTTTACAACTGAACCATCTGGGAAGCCCAGTCAAATATGTAGCATTGTATAATTGCTGGGGTCTGCATGGCAACCCACTCCAGTACTCTTGCCTGGAAAATCCCACAGTGGAGAAGGCTGGTAGGCTTCAGTCCATGGGGTCGCTAAGAGTCAGAAACGACTGAGCGACTTCACTTTCATGCATTGGAGAAGGAATTAGCAACCCACTCCAGTGTTCTTGCCTGGAGAATCCCAGGGACGGTGAAGCCTGGTGGGCTGCCGTCTGTGGGGTTGCACAGAGTCGGACACGACTGACGCGACTTAGCAGCAGCAGTAGCAGCAGAGGCATTTAAGTCATTTATTAGAAAAACATCTTATTCAAAGGTGTGCACCTTGACCTTTCCTCCATTTAATACTAGGGAATATTCCTTTTGGAATTTTGGCTCAAGAGGGGAAAAAAAGGAAACAGAAAGAACCAGTCAGAACAGAGAAGGACCCCAAAAGGAGTGGACAAATTGGCTCAGGAAGCCTCTCAAGAGGGTCTTTGCCTTTCTTGATCCTTTGAGTTCTCATCACCGTCCATTTACAGCATCTTCATTTGTTGCCAAGCTTTCCTATTTTTTTAATGAAAGTTTCTTATCTGGCCACTTCTGATATTTCATATTCATCACCTAATTGCCATAAGGAATAGGAAGTAGGATAATAGCAATAAAAACAAAAGTTGACAATAATATATTATATATTACATATACTAATATGTGTGATTATATAGTATGTGCTATAATATCTTCATGTATATTAATATTGGCTTTGCAGTTGAGAAAAAACATATACCATTCTTGAAAGTCTTCTTTCATTGTAAGATATGAATAGACTCCAGGTTTGAGTTTTATCTTGGCACTTGAAGGTTCACAGTCCTTTTCAAGATATTTTACTTCTTGCTGGATCTCAGAAACTGGCCAACTTCCATTTTACCATTATTTTGAAATATGTAGTTCTTATATTAATATTACAGCACAATGAAACTGTCAAGCAAGTTGTAAGCATAAATATAATAACACTTTGTACCTTTAAAATGTCTTACACTCCTAGAGCCAGAATTTCCCAAGCTTCCCTGCAAACCAGGCGAGCACCGTGCACTCGCAATTTTATAGCCAAGAAAACTGAAATGGAGAGACGTTAAGAGCTTGCGCTGGTGCCTTCCAGCAAGTCAGAAATGAAGCTGGAATTTGAGGGAGATGCTTTACACTCAACATTGGACTTTCTGTACCAGGAAACATGAAATAAGAAGGAAACATTTTAAGTTAGGGTTGTGGAAGTATTTTAATTACATGTATTTATTTACCAATTAAAAGCTAATATTTTACAAGTAATGTCATTTAGGGGCTTCCCTGGCGGCTCAGATGGTAAAGAGTTGCCTGCAGTGAAGGAGACCTGGGTTCAACCCTTGGGTTGGGAAGATCCCCTGCAGAAGGGAACGGCAACCCACTCCAGTATTGTTGGCTGGAGAATTCCATTGACAGAGGAGCCTGGTAGACTATGGTCCACAAGGTCAAAAAGTCGACACGACTGAGCATGCACACACTAATGTCATTTGAGAGTAGTACAATGTGGGCTTTGTCCTAATTATTTGCTTCTAGATCTCTCATAATTAAAATTTGTCCAAACACCACAAAGATTGTCATGGCTTGAGTGCAACAGTGGAGAAAATGAAATAAACTTTACAATGACTATGAGCTTTGTTTTCCTTAAAGGCAGATTAATGCTGGCAGCTTTCTTTCTAGCTCTCATTTACCTTTTTGGAAGAGATGACAGATCAGTTAAGATGATGTCTACAATTTTTGAGAGTCTTCTAAGCTGCTGCTGCTGTTGCTGCTGCTAACTCGCTTCAGTCATGTCCGACTCTGTGAGACCCCATAGACGGCAGCCCACCAGGCTTCCCCATCCCTGGGATTCTCCAGGCAAGAACACTGGAGTGGGTTGCCATTTCCTTCTCCAATGCATGAAAGTGAAAAGTGAAAGTGAAGTCGCTCAGTCGTGTCCGACTCTTAGCGACCCCATGGACTGCAGCCTACCAGGCTCCTCCGTCCATGGATTTTCCAGGCAAGAGTGCTGGAGTGGGGTGCCGTTGCCTTCTCTGTCTAAGCTGCTATTAAAGTTATATATTCATGCTTTAGATTTAAAAAGACCATGCAACAGTCAAACATGGGACCTTTGCTTCAGATTCTTAGATATTATAAAGGGTGAACCTGAGGAGGAGCTTGCTTATCTGATGGGCACTTTACTGTCCAGTCCAATAAACTGTTGGTGGGCTGAGGTCTGAAGCTGTTGTTCAAAGGTGGGGAAGAAGGCTCAGAAATAGGGAATCTGATCTGGTGTTGGCTCTGAAGTTGGGTCAGATCCACAGGTGTGGAACCTTGCAACCATGCAGCCCATCAGTGCCACC
Organism: Capra hircus; assembly: GCF_001704415.2. Classification (NCBI taxonomy): domain Eukaryota; kingdom Metazoa; phylum Chordata; class Mammalia; order Artiodactyla; family Bovidae; genus Capra; species Capra hircus. Next base: position 45,428,870 of record NC_030812.1, on the reverse strand, counting down.
TGTGACCAAGCTGTCACCCCATGAATGGCTGGGTTGCACACATGAAGTTCTGGCCTCTTTGAAACCCACAAATCCTAACCAGGCTTTGTTGATCTTGTGGAAAGAAAATTGAATTTGAGGTCAGGGGTGACCTGCATCTGAGTCCTGTGTGGGCTGAGTTGCCTTAAAGGAGTCGCCTGACCGCTTTGGACCCCAGTTTGCCTGGAGGGATAACTTGAATGTCTCACAGAATGTTTGCTTCAGTTAGGTGAGATACTGGATCTGGGGGGAGAGCTTTGGGAACTATGGAGTATGAAAGAAATATGAGTTACCCTCACACTAATAAATGGTTCTGTATCTCTCAGTAAGCTAGCCACTGATGCCTGCTGGTCCCTTTCCTTCTAGTACACAACTCCTGAGATAGCTCTTTAACCAGCAACTAAATGTCTCCCATCATCAGGGTGGCTGCACGGTCCGGTGCTCAGAAAAGCCCTGTGCTTAGTTTAACGCTCTGCTGTCATCTTGAAGTTCTTGATCATTTCCACACAAGGACCTTGTGTTTTATTTTGTACTTTGTACTAAGCCCTACAAATTATGCATTGCCTGTCATGTTTCTGTAACTTTAAATAAATGTCTGGCTTTAAAATTCCTTGGAATTAGCTTTATTCCTAATCATCTGCTTTGAGTATCTTTATGGAGCAAGTAGCTATAAATGAACATTTTTTTTAAGGTAAATAATCTTTATTTGAAATATATTGGGTTGGCCAATAAGTTCATTTGGATTCATCCATAAGATCCAGTGGAAAAACCCAAACAAACTTTTTGGCCAACCCAACTGTGTGGGTGTGTGTGTGTGTATGTGTGTGCACTTGCACACACGTATTTTTCTAGATAAAGCAGAATTCAAAGTTGTGATCCGATGATTGATTCTCTCTAGAGCATATAGATTCTGGATTTGTGGAGGTAATATGTTGCATATTCCTGCCTGAAGCCTGACACATGAAGGTACTGAATAGAAGGTGGTGGAAGGTTTGTACCACGTGTGCGTGGTATCAGTCCTGAGAGATAGTCTCTTTGGATGAAAGAAGCATCCTTAGGGGGTGATTTATGACTTTATTTTCTTTATTTATAATGACTAAGGGTGCTTGACTTTGAAAATATCAGTTGTGGCAGTTTTCTTCAAGTTCTCTTAATGTATATCATTAAAACCCTGACTCTCTAGGGGAAAAACTCAAATATATTTATGTTTTGGTCCCAGTTATGATATAATCAAACTATATATTCTTGTTAGGGACAGTTAGGTTGACTTTGTTGGGTATGTCATCTGGTAATAAAAGGACAAATAATTTTAATGTATGTATAATCGGTTTTCAATTATAAGTCAAGTTTACTTCACATGGGGTAGTGGGCATTTCTACAGAGGAGAGAGGTAGTAGCAAATAGGAATAGAGAGTTTGTATTACTTATATTTTGTTGCATAAAATTTTGTTCTGAAACATATCAGTCTAAGATAACATTTATTTTTCCAAAAATCAGGAGACTTAGAGTGACTTAACAAAGTAGTTCTGGCTCAGGATCTCCCATGAAACTATAAGCCAGATGTTGGCTGGGGCTGGTGGATTTGCTTCCAAGAAGGCTCACCCTCCGGGCAATGGGCTGGAGGCCTCAGTTCTCTATGTGAGTATATCCACCAGACAGCTTGGTGTCCTGAAGACATAGCCACTGGCTTCCACTCACACAAGTGATCCAAGAGAACGCAAGTCAGAGGCTGCAATGACATTTATAATCCAGCCTCTAGAGCAGCATCCTGTCCTTCCTCTCGTCTTCTTTTCTGGCTACGCTGCACAGCATGTGGGATTTTAGTTCCCTGAACAGGAGTGGAACCCACAGCCTCTGCACTGGAAGCATCTCAGCCACTGAACTGCCAGGAAAGCCCTCCCTCCTCCTGTACTCCATTGGTTACACAGACAGACTTAGCTCTTTCTGACTGCTGTAACAAAACACCACCCATTGAGTGCCTTAGAAACATTTTTGGAGGCTGGAAGTCCAAGATCAAGATGCCGGCATGGTCACCGCACGGCCTTGGTGAAGGCTGTCTTCTGCGTTCATGGCCGACACCTCCTCCCTGTCCTCACATGATAGAAGAGACAGGGAATCTCTGCGGGGTCTCTTTTATAAGAACACCAAGAACACCAGTCCCATTCATGAGGTCTCCATCCTCCTAACCTAAGCACCTCCCAAAGGTTCCACCTCCTAACACCATCACACTGGCAATAAGACGTCAACGTATGAATTATGCAGGGACACAAACCTTCAGAGCATAGCACAGACAAACCCTGATGCATTGTTGGAGGGAGGTGGGAATCACTGGGGGAGATCTTGGAGGCTGGGGACCACAGAGTTGGTGGGTGAGTATTAACACTTTCCCTGACTTCCACCTGAATTTTGCTGCAAAAACGAGGCAGTTTCCAAAGTTTGATTTCTCAGAAGCCCTGCATGGCAGTCTGAAGCCATGGGAAATCAAAGTCAGGTGAATTTTGCTGCCCAGTTAATTTGTTTTTATTGGATACAGAGTCAGCAGGCTGCATTGTGTAACCTTGGAAGAACGAGCATGTTTGAGGCCATCACAAGTGGCCGTACTCAACACAACACAGGTTGCCTCCGAGCGCTGGGAGCATAGGTTGCCTCAGAGAAAGATAAACAGAAAGCAATATGTTGTGATGAATCATCAAGCAGGGGGAAGTGCGATTCAGATTAAATATGCGAAGATTTAGGGCTCCTCACTGGTTTGCAACAATGCACATCTTCCTGAAGGTAGCTTTTTTTTTTTTTTTTTTTTTGAGAACTGAATAAAGAAATGATACAGTAATAAAAGGGACTTAGGAAAGGCAGGGAGCCCTGAGTGGTGGGCAGGAGGGGCAAGAGACTGATTCAGAAGCCTCAGAGGCTTGAGCGAGGCTGGATTCCACCCTCAGGGGAAGGCATGGAGGCTCTCATTCTCCTTTGACATCAGGAAGATGAAAGGAAGCAGACTTGTCAGTAGCTGGGAGGCCAAAGCCATGGAGACTGATCACACACCTGCCATGCGCAATGGACTCTGCGTGTGATATGCTCTAAGCTCCAAACGACTGGGGTAGGAGGGTGTAGTATTTACCTTTTTACAGAAGTGGTGTTGGACCCAGGGTTGTTTGCAACCAAAGCACATGCTTTTTGCACAGGACACGCCTCATCCTTGTAGGGGTGGACCAGCTGGAACCTGTGGAAAACAGGCAGGACTCCCTGGTGACTGTGAGTGGGATGAGGGGATGAGGACGCTGCGTAATTGGCATATAGACATCGAGTAAACTTCCTTCCTTCTGTCCACATCCTAGAAGGCAGACTTTAACCTTTCTAGAGACTTCATAAAGTCATGGCTGTCCACAATCTCTGGGCTGCCTGCCATGGTTCAGACACAACCAGTGTGGACCAGACCCAAGGGTGCCCTGCAGAGGAAGAAGGAAGGGTTTACTCCACACCCACTTCAAAATGGAGGTGTTTGCTTTAAACGGCCTTAACTTTATTTTTTTTTAATTTTTTTTATTTTTTAAATTTTAAAATCTTTAATTCTTACATGCGTTCCCAAACATGAACCCCCCCTCCCACCTCCCTCCCCACAACATCTCTCTGGGTCATCCCCATGCACCAGCCCCAAGCATGCTGCACCCTACGTCAGACATGGACTGGCGATTCAATTCTTACATGACAGTATACATGTTAGAATTCCCATTCTCCCAAATCATCCCACCCTCTCCCTCTCCCTCTGAGTCCAAAAGTCCGTTATACGGCCTTAACTTTAAAAAGCAATTTGTCGCTTGGAGATGAGGGTGGATGTTTAAAGAAGAGGTCACAATTATGGGGGCCAAGAAGGTGGAAGGGATAATCAAATCACATTGTGGAAAATGGAACAGAAGGGACATTTGGTTCTCCTGCTGGTGCAGACTTCGGGAGAGCCAGGTTTGAATTCCAGCTTCATGTCCACAGTACATTTATGACTTACAGCAACATAAGTAATGTCAGCTCGAGGCCTCACCTGTGAAACATGGATGGTGATGCCTAATTCACCAGAATATTGTTTCAGAGGAGGTAACTTTAAATACTACTATGAGTAGCATATAGAGAAGGCTAAATAAGTAATGATTATCTCCTTAAAGTGAATTATTTTTTCCACTACAAGATTTACCATTCCAACTATGGTCAGATTTGGCTAAAAATAAAACTGACCTGCTTAAGGAAAACACCTATTAATGGTGGGGCTTTAGAGTAGACAGGTGCTCTGAATATTCCCCAGTTAGAGGAAAGCAGGGATAATGATGGTGTGTGTATGGTGGGAGAGAGGGTGGTGTGATATCTCTTGAATAACTTGTTCTTATGATGAAAATTATAGAGAAGCTGATAAATAACAGCACAAGCATGGGGCAAACCAAAGCCAGGGCAGAAGACTGAATATACCGATGGATCTGAGGTGGTGTGTAAAGAGGATATGCCAAGCACTTTATTGTCAGGGATCCACCTCAGGTCAGCAGTGTGTTAGTGGCAGAAGGAGGATGGAACACGCGATTTGAACGCCCCTCACCTCTACCTGCCCCCACCATTTCTCCAGCACTGCAATGTCTTGGGAACGTGGAGGCTACAACTCTATTCTGAAATTTCATGGTTATTTAGATTTAGCTGTAGCACAGTCTACATATGTTAGTGCCTGATGGGAGAAAGTGAATTAATTAAAGTCTTGTTGTGCTGTTATCTATCAGCTTCTCTATAATTTTCGTCATAAGACCAAGTTATCCAAAAGGTACCAAGGCTTTCCTCGGTGGAGCACTAGCATGGGGGAAGGAGAGAGACTCAGTCCCTGGGAAAGAAGTCCAAGAGGTTAGAACTTTGAGAAAAAGGGACAACTCAGCCAGAGAGCTTTCAGCTTTGCTTCTGAAGAAGGATTGGGTGTGTGTGTGTGTGCATGTGTTGAGTGTGTTTAGAACTGAAAGGAATTTGGAATAGCATGTCTTTTTCTGTACGGATGGAATGGAATGCTCTTTTCTTCTTCCTTTTAAAAAAATCACATGCTTCCTGAGGAAGAAGGATGGGACCTTAGTCTCAAAACCACTTTGTAACTATGTTTCTGTGTATTTTAGATATTTTGGTCTAAACTAAAGGTAGCAAAGATATATATTTTATGCTCTGATGTAGGTTCCTTTTTTTGTAAATTAATTTATTAATTTTAATTGGAGGCTAATTACCTTACCTTAATGTAGTGGTTTTTGCCATGCATTGACATGAATCAGCCATGGGTGTACATGTGTCCCCCATCCTGAACCCCTCTCCCACTTCCCTCCCTATTTCCTCCCCTTCCCATCCCTCAGGGTTGTCCCGTGCACTGGCCCTTAGCGCCCTGTCTCATGCATTGAACCTGGACTGGCAATCTGTTTCATGTATGGTAATATACATGTTTCAATGCTATTTTTAATCAAAATCTTGCATACTACATTACAGAAGATGAGTTCAGATATTAAGAAAATATGACATAAATATTTCCAGAGGTGGTTAAGATAAGAATCAGTTACTATTCTAGTGTGTGATTTTGTAGGCCAGGTAAAGATAATTTCCTGAAAAATTCTCCTAATCTAGAACTATTTCCTTATACTACTCATTCTGCAGGCATTTGAAAGAACACAGCAAAGAGGAAGTCCAGTGCCCACCAGTGTAGAGATAGGCATGAAGTTCCCTAGTCTGTGTCATTGACACATTCTACTCGCTGGTACTATGCTGTTAGGAGAAGCACACTGATTGAAGCCGCCCACCCTGGCCAGGCACCACAGTAACCATTTGCACGAGTTGTTTTATGACAGCAGGTCCTGGTAAGGAACAGGGAACTAATAAGCCTCCACCAACCAGAAGAGTTCGGGAAAGGTCAAAAGGAGACACCAACTGTCCGACCACCTCCCAGAATCCTTCTCTCTAGCATCCATCTTGGCTGAACAAGGCGTGCACCACCAGGAAGGACTCTGAGTCAGAATGATTGGCTAAGGACAAAGCAGAAACTAATCCCATCACCATAAAACCCGAGACTGCAAGCCACGCGGCAGAGCAGTTCTCCTGGGTTCCCTTACCCTCCTGCTCTCCACCCAGGTGCCCTTGCCCAATAAAATCTCTTGCTTTGTCAGCACATGTGTCTCCTTGGACAATTCATTTCTGAGTGTTAGACAAGAGCCCAGTTTCGGGCCCTGGGAGGGGTCCCCTTTCCTGCAACAATGCTATGCAAGGCTGCTTCTGTTGTGTCCGACACTTTGCGACCCTATGGACTGTAGCCTGCTAGGCTCCTCTGTCCGTGGGATTCTCCAAAATACTGGAGTGAGTTGTCATGCCCTCCTCAAGGGGTTATTCCCAACCCAGGTATCAAATCTGCGTCTCTGGGGCCATAAACTGCATAAAAAAGAAATAGGAATGAAAGGTAGGAAATCAACCCCTTTGTTTACTCATTGTGAGCAAACCATCAGATGATTCAAATCACAAAATTCTTTGCCTCACTAGCACTTTCATTTATCTGAGTATGGAAATCATCCTCTCACCTTTACCTCACCAAATAAACTGAATGGTCTCCAACCGTTTTGGATGCATTAGCTTGCTTCCCTGTACCTTACACTCAGAGTAAAGCTAAGGTCTGATAGCTCTTTTTCAATTTTTTAAACCCAAAGCTGATATCTTATAAGTGAAAAACACTTCCAAAATATATACTAAGAAAAATGAGTGTATGTTACATTTAGATTAAACAGGAGATCCCAGGAGAAGTTTAGAAACATTTTGGAGGATGGGGAAGTGGAGAAAAGAATGTATATTTATTCACAGGACTTATGTAGCTTACCTACAAGAAGTTTCAAATATTTCCCTTCAAAACAAGAACATATGCTTAATACATTCTATCATGATTTATAGCTGTGAGGTTCGAGAGGCAGAAAGTCACGTGGGGTAAGAATAAGGTATTGAAAAACAGTCAGATAAGTTGACACTTTCTTAAGGCGTTAACCTTTGTGAATTCTAGCTCTAGTGCCAGTGATCACCTCTCCTTACACACTCGATCCTACACAGCACAGGTCCTACATCTGTAGATTCAACCAACTACGGATCAAAAACATTCTAAAAAAAATTCTAGAAAACTCCAAAAAGCAAAGCTTGAATTTGCAGTGTTAGCAACTATTTGCATAACATTTACATTCAGTTCAGTTCAGTCGCTTAGTCGTGTCCGACTCTTTGGGACCCCATGAATTGCAGCACGCCAGGCCTCCCTGTCCATCACCAACTCCAGGAGTTCACTCAAACTCACGTCCATCGAGTCGGTGATGCCATCCAGCCATCTCATCCTCTGTCGTCCACTTTTCCTCCTGGCCCAATCCCTCCCAGCATCAGAGTCTTTTCCAATGAGTCAACTCTTCACATGAGGTAGCCAAAGTATTGGAGTTTCAGCTTTAGCATCAGTCCTTCCAAAGAACACCCAGGACTGATCTCCTTTAGAATGGACTGGTTGGATCTCCTTGCAGTCCAAGGGACTCTCAAGAGTCTTCTCCAACACCACAAAAGCATCAATTCTTCGGTGCTCAGCTTTCTTCACAGTCCAACTCTCACATCCATACATGACTAGTGGAAAAACTATAGCCATGACTAGACGGACATTTGTTGGCAAAGTAACATCTCTGCTTTTGAATATGCAATCTAAGTTGGTCATAACTTTCCTTCCAAGGAGTAAGTGTCTTTTAATTTCATGGCAGCAATCACCATCTGCAGTGATTTGGGAGCTCAAAAAAATAAAGTCTGACACTGTTTCCACTGTTTCCCCATCTATTTCCCATAAAGTGATGGGACCAGATGCCATGATCTTAGATTTCTGAATGTTGAGCTTTAAGCCAACTTTTTCACTCTCCTCTTTCACTTTCATCAAGAGGCTTTTCAGTTCCTCTTCACTTTCTGCCATAAGGGTGGTGTCATCTGCATATCGGAGATTATTGATATTTCTCCCAGCAATCTTGACTCAGATTGTGCTTCTTCCAGCCCAGCGTTTCTCATGATGTACTCTGCATAGAAGTTATATAAGCAGGGTGACAATATACAGCCTTGATGTACTCCTTTTCCTATTTAGAACCAGTCTGTTGTTCCATGTCCAGTTCTAACTGTTGCTTCCTAACCTGCATAGAGGTTTCTCAAGAGGCAGGTCAGGTGGTCTGGTATTCCCATCTCTTGAAGAATTTTCCACAGTTTATTGTGATCCACACAGTCAAAGGCTTTGGCATAGTCAATAAAGCAGAAATACATGTTTTTCTGGAACTCTCTTGCTTTTTCCATGAGCCAGTGGATGTTGGCAATTTGATCTCTGGTTCCTCTGCCTTTTCTAAAACCAGCTTGAACATCTGGAAGTTCATGGATCACATATTGCTGAAGTCTGGCTTGGAGAATTTTGAGCATTACTTTCCTAGCATGTGAGATGCGTGCAATTGTGCGGTAGTTTGAGCATTCTTTGGCATTGCCTTTCTTTGGGATTGGAATGAAAAGTGACCTTTTCCAGTCCTGTGGCCACTGCTGAGTTTTCCAAATGTGCTGGCATATTGAGTGCAGCACTTTCATAGCATCATATTTCAGGATTAGAAATAGCTCTACTGGAATTCCATCACCTCCACAAGCTTTGTTCATAGTGATGCTTTCTAAGGCCCACTTGACTTCACATTCCAGGATGTCTGGCTCTAGATTAGTGATCACACCATCGTGATTATCTTGGTTGTGAAGATCTTTTTGGTACAGTTCTTCCGTGTATTCTTGCCACCTTTTCTTAATATCTTCTGCTTCTGTTAGGTCCATACCATTTCTGTCCTGTATTAAGCCCATCTTTGCATGAAATGTTCCCTTGGTATCTCTAATTTTCTTGAAGAGATCTCTAGTCTTTCTCATTCTGTTGTTTTCCTCTATTTCTTTGCATTGATCGCTGAAGAAGGCTTTCTTATCTCTTCTTGCTATTCTTTGGAACTCTGCATTTAGATGCCTATATCTTTCCTTTTTTCCTTTGCTTTTCACCTCTCTTCTTTTCACAGCTATTTGTAAGGCCTCCCCAGACAGCCGTTTTGCTTTTTTGCATTTCTTTTCCATGGGGATGGTCTTGATCCCTGTCTCCTGTACAATGTCACAAACCTCTGTCCATAGTTCATCAGGCACTCTATCTATCAGATCTAGGCCCTTAAATCTATTTCTCACTTCCACTGAATAATCATAAGGGATTTGATTTAGGTCATACCTGAATGGTCCAGTGGTTTTCCCCTCTTTCTTCAATTTAAGTCTGAATTTGGCAATAAGGAGTTCATGATCTGAGCCACAGTCAGCTCCCAATCTTGTTTTTGCTGACTGTATAGAGCTTCTCCATCTTTGGCTGCAAAGAATATAATCAGTCTGATTTCGCTGTTGACCACCTGGTGATGTCCATGTGTAGAATCCTCTCTTGTGTTGTTGGAAGAGGGTGTTTGCTATGACCAGTGCATTCTCTTGGCAAAACTCTATTAGCCTTTGCCTTGCTTCATTCCGTACTCAAGGCCAAATTTGCCTGTTACTCCAGGTGTTTCTTGAGTTCCTACTTTTGCATTCCAGTCCCCTATAATGAAAAGGACACCTTTTTTGGGTGTTAGTTCTACAAGGTCTTGTAGGTCTTCATAGAACCATTCAACTTCAGCTTCTTCAGTGTTACTGGTTGAGACATAGACTTGGATTACCGTGACATTGAATGGTTTGCCTTGGAGATGAACAGAGATCATTCTGTCATTTTTGAGATTGCATCCAAGTACTGCATTTCAGACCCTCTTGTTGACCATGCTGGCTACTCCATTTCTTCTAAGGGATTCCTGCCCGCAGTAGTAGATATAATTGTCATCTGAGTTAAATTCACCCATTCCAGTCCATTTTAGTTCGCTGATTCCTAGAATGTCGACATTCACTCTTGCCATCTCCAATTTGACCACTTCCAATTTGCATTGATTCATGGACCTGACATTCCAGGTTCCTATGCAATATTGCTCTTTACAGCATCGGACCTTGCTTCTCACACTAGTCATATCCACAGCTGGGTATTGTTTTTGCTTTGGCTCCATCCCTTCATTCTTTCTGGAGTTATTTCTCCACTGATCTCCAGTAGCATATTGGGCACCTACCAACCTGGGGAGTTCCTCTTTCAGTATTCTATCATTTTGCCTTTTCATATTGTTCATGGGGTTCTCAAGGCAAGAATACTGAAGTGGTTTGCCATTCCCTTCTCCAGTGGACCACATTCTGTCAGACCTCTCCACCATGACCTGCCCATCTTGGGTGGGCATGGCTTAGTTTCACTGAGTTAGACAAGGCTATGGTCCTAGTGTGATTAGACTGACTAGTTTTCTGTGATTATGGTTTCAGTGTGTCTGCCCTCTGCTGCCCTCTTGCAACACCTACCATCTTACTTAGGTTTCTCTTACCTTGGACGTGGGGTATCTCTTCACAGCTGCTCCAGCAAACCACAGCCACTGCTTCTTACCTTGGAAGAGGAGTATCGCCTTACCGCCGCCCCTCCTGACCTTGAACATGGAATAGCACCTCTCGGCCCTTCTGCGCCCGTGCAGCCACCGCTCCTTGGACGTGGGGTTGCTCCTCTCGGTTGCCTCCTCTGATCTCGGGGACCCTAATACATTTACATTAGGTATTAGCTATTATAAGCTATTATAATATAATAATATAATAAGCTAATATTACAAGCTGCTTGGACGTGGGGTTTGTCCTTTTGGCCGCTGCCCCTGATCTCGGCAGACAGTAACACATTTGCATTGCTGCTGCTGCTAAGTCACTTCAGTCGTGTCTGACTCTGTGCGACCCCCTAGATGGCAGCCGACCATGCTCCCCTTTCCCTGGGATTTTCCAGGCAAGAAAGTTGGAGTGGGTTGCCATTCCTTCTCCAATGCAAGAAAGTGAAAAGTGAAAGTGCAGTTGCTCAGTCGTGTCCGACTCTTCGCAACCCCATGGACTGCAGCCTACCAGGCTCCTCCATCCATGGGATTTTCCAAGTAAGAGCACTGGAGTGGGGTGCCATTGCCTTCTCTGATTTTACACTAGGTATTAGCTATTATAAGTAATAGAGATGGTTTAAAGTACATGGGAGATGTGCATAAGCTATATGCAAATACTATGCCATTTTATATAAGGTACTTGAGCATCCATGGAATTTGGTATCTGCTAGATGGAGGAGCCTGGGAGGCTGTAGTCCATGGGGTTGCTAAGAGTCGGACACGACTGAGTGACTTCACTTTCACTTTTCATTATCATGCATTGGAGAAGGAAATGGCAACCTACTCCAGTGTTCTTGCCTGGAGAATCCCAGGGAGGGGGAAGCCTGGTGGGCTGCCGTCTATGGGATCGCACAGAGTTGGACACGACTGAAGTGACTTAGCAGCAGCAGCAGCAGGGATATTGGAACCAACGCCCAGTGGCTACTGAGGATGGATGACCGTAGTTGATTATGTCTGACAGCCATGGCCCTGGGATATACAGGCTTTCTCTAGACTTCTTGTGTCCCAGAATTTCTTTTGTGCTCTTGAGAGTGCACTTCTGAAGTTCAGTTCAGTCACTCAGTCGTGTCCGACTCTTTGCAACCCCATGAATCACAGCACGCCAGGCCTCCCTGTTCATCACCAACCCCCGGAGTTTACTCAAACTCACGTCCATCAAGTCCGTGATGCCATCCAGCCATCTCATCCTCGTTCGTCCCCTTCTCCTCCTGCCCCCAATACCTCCGAGCATCAGAGTTTTTTCCAATGAGTCAACTCTCCTCAGGAGGTGGCCAAAGTACTGGAGCTTCAGCTTTAGCATCATTCCTTCCAAAGAAATCCCAGGGTTGATCTCCTTCAGAATGGACTGGTTGGATCTCCTTGCAGTCCAAGGGACTCTCAAGAGTCTTCTCCAACACCACAGTTCAAAAGCATCAATTCTTTGGTGCTTAGCTTTCTTCACAGTCCAACTCTCACATCCATTCATGACCACTGGAAAAACCATAGCCTTGACTAGAACAGACTTTTGTTGGCAAAGTAATGTCTCTGCTTTTCAACGTGCTATCTAGGTTGGTCATAACTTTTCTTCCAAGGAGTAAGCGTCTTTTAATTTCATGGCTGCAATCACCATCTGCAGTGATTCTGGAGCCCCCCAAAATAAAATCTGACACCGTTTGCACTGTTTCGCCATCTATTTCCCATGAAGTGATGGGACTGGATGCCATGATCTTAGATTTCTGAATGTTGAGCTTTAGGCCAACTTTTTCACTCTCCACTTTCACTTTCATCAAGAGGCTTTTTAGTTCCTCTTCACTTTCTGCTATAAGGGTGGTGTCATCTGCATATCTGAGGTTATTGATATTTCTCCCAGCAATCTTGATTCCAGCTTGTGTTTCTTCCAGTCCAGCATTTTTCATGATGTACTCTGCATAGAAGTTATATAAGCAGGGTGACAATATACAGCCTTGACGTACTCCTTTTCCTATTTAGAACCAGTCTGTTGTTCCATGTCCAGTTCTAACTGTTGCTTCCTAACCTGCATAGAGGTTTCTCAAGAGGCAGGTCAGGTGGTCTGGTATTCCCATCTCTTGAAGAATTTTCCACAGTTTATTGTGATCCACACAGTCAAAGGCTTTGGCATAGTCAATAAAGCAGAAATACATGTTTTTCTGGAACTCTCTTGCTTTTTCCATGAGCCAGTGGATGTTGGCAATTTGATCTCTGGTTCCTCTGCCTTTTCTAAAACCAGCTTGAACGTCAGGGAGTTCATGGTTCACATATTGCTGAAGCCTGGCTTGGAGAATTTTGAGCATTACTTTCCTAGCATGTGAGATGAGTGCAATTGTGTGGTAGTTTGAGCATTCTTTGGCATTGCCTTTCTTTGGGATTGGAATGAAAAGTGACCTTTTCCAGTCCTGTGGCCACTGCTGAGTTTTCCAAATGTGCTGGCATATTGAGTGCAGCACTTTCATAGCATCATATTTCAGGATTTGAAACAGCTCAACTGGAATTCCATCACCTCCACAAGCTTTGTTCGTAGTGATGCTTTCTAAGGCCCACTTGACTTCACATTCCAAGATGTCTGGCTCTAGATTAGTGATCACATCATCATGACTATGTGGGTCATGAAGATCTTTTTGGTACAGTTCTTCCATGTATTCTTGCCACCTTTTCTTAATATCTTCTGCTTCTGTTAGGTCCATAACATTTCTGTCCTTTATCGAGCCCATCTTTGCATGAAATGTTCCCTTGTATCTCTAATTTTCTTGAAGAGATCTCTAGTCTTTCTCATTCTGTTGTTTTCCTCTATTTCTTTGCATTGATCGCTGAAGAAGGCTTTCTTATCTCTTCTTGCTATTCTTTGGGACTCTGCATTTAGATGCCTATATCTTTCCTTTTTTCCTTTGCTTTTCGCCTCTCTTCTTTTCACAGCTATTTGTAAGGCCTCCCCAGACAGCCATTTTGCTTTTTTGCATTTCTTTTCCATGGGGATGGTCTTGATCCCTGTCTCCTGTACAATGTCATGAACCTCTGTCCATAGTTCATCAGGCACTCTATCTATCAGATCTAGGCCCTTAAATCTATTTCTCACTTCTACTGAATAATCATAAGGGATTTGATTTAGGTCATACCTGAATGGTCTAGAGGTTTTCCCTACTTTCTTCAATTTAAGTCTGAATTTGGCAATAAGGAGTTCATGATCTGAGCCACAGTCAGCTCCTGGTCTTGTTTTTGCTGACTGTATAGAGCTTCTCCATCTTTGGCTGCAAAGAATATAATCAGTCTGATTTCGGTGTTGACCATCTGGTGATGTCCATGTGTAGAGTCTTCTCCTGTGTTGTTGGAAGAGGGTTTTTGCTATGACCAGTGCATTCTCTTGGCAAAACTCTATTAGTCTTTGCCCTGCTTCATTCCACATTCGAAGGCCAAATTTGCCTGTTACTCCAGGTGTTTCTTGAGTTCCTACTTTTGCATTCCAGTCCCCTATAATGAAAAGGACATCTTTTTTGGGTGTTAGTTCTAAACGGTCTTGTAGGTCTTCATAAAACCGTTCAACTTCAGCTTCTTCAGCATTACTGGTTGGGGCATAGACTTGGATAACTGTGATATTGAATGGTTTGCCTTGGAGATGAACAGAGATCATTCTGTCATTTTTGAGACTGCATCCAAGCACAGGGGTCAAATTGTTGTTATCGACCTGGTCTTAGTCTATCTGCTAAGAATGGTTGTTATACTTTTAAATGGTTAAAAAAAATCAAAAGAATAACATTTTGTGACAAGAAAATTATATAAAACTGACATTTTGGCTTCTCTAAATCAAGTTTTAATTTGAATGCTGCCATGCTTGTTAATTGTACACACTGTCCACAGCTCTTTTAGCCTTATTGTGGTAGACTTATGTCATTGCTTCATAATCCGCATGGCGTGCAAAGCCTAAAATATTTAGTATCCAACCATTTACAGAGAAAGTTTGCCAAATTTAGATCTAGTGCAGTGTGACATCTTGGTTTTGAAATTCAGAAGTAGAATCACAGAACTTTGAGAGTTGAAAGGGTGTTTTAGAAAGCCTCTTATCAACATCCCTAACATAACCACAGCCAAAACAAAAAATCTTATAGCTTGTGCAGCTATTCAGTTCTTAGGAATAGTTACTTAAAAGGTAATTCTCACATTCATTTATCTATCTTAGTTCTTCTCTGAGCATGGCTAGGGTTTGGCCTAGAATGTTGCTGCTGCTAAGTCGCTCCAGTCGTGTCTGACTCTGTGTGACCCCATAGATGGCAGCCCACCAGACTCCCTCATCCCTGGGATTCTCCAGGCAAGAACACTGGTGTGGGTTGCCATATCCTTCTCCAATGCATAAAAGCAAAAAGTGAAAGTGAAGATGCTCAGTCGTGTCTGACTCCCAGCAACCCCATGGACTGCAGCCCACCAGGCTTCTCCGTCCATGGGACTCCCCAGGCAAGAGTACTGGAGTGGGTTGTCATTGCCTTCTTCATTGGCCCAGAATAGGTACTTTAAAATATTTAATTATTTAACACTTACTTTGCACCTTAAATGTACAGGACTGCTCTAAATACTTCATAAGTAATTAACAGAACCCTATGCGTTAGGTGCTATAATTATCTTTACAGAGGTGGTTATGGAGGTTTGGGGAGGTTAATTGAATTTCCCAAGAATACAAAGCTTGTAAGAGGCAAAGTTGGCATTGGAACTCAGTGTGGCCCTGGAGTCTGGGCTTTCTACTGCTCCATTTACTGAAGGGTGAATTAATAAGCTTTCGATAGTTGCATTCTAGGTGTCAGTCTTTCTAATAGCTCAAAGTGGCTACCATATTCCTAAGACTATATATATAGGAGTAGGAAATGGCAACCTACTCCATTATTCTTGCCCGGAAAACTCCATGAACAGAAGAGCCTGGCAGGCTATAGTCCATGGGGTCATAAAGATTCAGACATGATTGAGCACACACAGACACACATATACACAGTTTCTATGAAAGTGCAAGCCATATAATGCTGCAATATGAGAAGCAAGAGAGAATATATACTTGTTGTGTTCTGTTTCCCCTACACAATTTTGTTTTCTAGGTACACTCAGAAGAGTTAAAGGGTCTAAAACAACATTTAGTATAAAGAGGTGTGGAAGACTAGGGACATTTAACTTGGAGAAGACAACGCTTGTTAGGAAAATGACCGGAGTAATTCTAGGCTTTACATGACATTCAGAGGAAGAAAGCATCATTCCCAGCACATTAAGAAGAGCTAAGAGTCTTATTTTCTAGAAGCCTCCAGCAAGCCCCCTGTGTTAGCATCCTCCAAGAGCTGATATCAAAGTAGGATTATACATGGTGAGCTTTTATAAGGGAAAATGCAATTGTGAAATGAAATAGTCTCTGGGAAGGCTGGAAGAGCTGTCAGACCTTGATGGAAGTCTCCAGTGCAGTGGGAGAAAGAATCTTACAAAGTGGTGCCCTCCAAGCTAAGCCTCAGGGGAATACTGTAGCCAAAATCAGCTGAGAGATGAGTTCAGTGTCTCCCAGGAACTGGTCTGTCTTAGCACCTGAGGATCCCTAATTGGGGAATGGATTTCAAAGGGCAGCACCTGGAGTCCTTGGTCAATGATGCTCCTAGGACAGTGGGTGTTTGAAGACCATCCTTTTGACTGCGATGCCACCCCTCCTAGTTCATTGAAAGTGAAAGTTGCTCAGTTGTCTCCGAGTCTTTGCGACCCCATGGACTGTAGCCTGGCAGGCTCCTCTGTCCATGAGATTCTCCAGGAAGTCTATGAAGTGGGTAGACATTTGTTCACTTCTCCAGAGGATCTTCCCAATCCAGGGATTGAACCCAGGTCTCCCGCATTGCCGGCTGATTCTTTCCCAGCTGATCCATCCACAAGGAAACCCCAGGAATACTGGGGTGGGTAGCCTATCGCTTCACCAGTGGATCCTCCTGACCCAGGAATCCAACTGGGTTCTCCTGCATTGCAGGCAGATTCTTTACCAGCTGAGCTACCCTTTGTGTAAGGGAATTTAATGCGCCTATTGGCTGAGGGCTGATTTCTTGAACCAAGTACTCTAGCAAGGGGGATGGGATCTTCCATAGGCACACTAAGTCCAGTGTCTGAGTCAGCCTGCCCTCCAGCCTATGGGCTGTGGAGAGGAGAGATTGATACCTATATAAAAATCTGGGTATGCCTAGAAACAGGAAAGGGGGCAACATTTGTGGATTTGCAGTTCTAATCTTGATCTAACACCAAAGCCTGTGCTTTTTTTTTCTGTGTTGCAATATTTCTTGAAATCTATGGTGAACAGGTTTTAAAAGTCATGGTGGTTTGGGGGAGGAGAGTGGGAATCAAATTCACTTTCACTGAAAAATCATCCTCTCTATGACATATGACTAGTTTTAGATAATTTCATAAATTGTTGATGACCTCGAATCTTGAAGTAGGAATACAGTGATCGTAATAGCAAATATTTACAGAACAATAATTATGTGCCTGACTGGGTGCTTTATATGCACTCTCATGCTTAATGCCCTCAGCACCCTGTTAGATAAGCATTCTTCCCAGCTCCAGATGAAGTAAGAGGGCACTGGAGACTCAGAGGATTAGGAAACTTTGCTGAGAACAGGCCAAGAATTAAGTGGCTGATTGTCCAAGTGCAAAGTTGTACTATCTCCTTCTCCAGTGCTGCTTCTTTCACTTCTTCGGTTTTCTTCAACAAAGCTTTTAAAAAATAAGTTTGCCCTTTAGGAGCTGTTCTCTTCTAGGTGAGAATGAGAGTGCTGGGTGTTCTCTCAGGCACTGTATTAGTGGCATTCTGCCATCAGCTTGAGAAGGCTGTTGAAGGCTCTTGAGGCTCAGTGCTTTAGAATTATAGCATGTGGCTGACTTTGTAAAGAAACTGTTGTATCTTGGGTGCTCAGCTGAGTACAGATACACACTAAATGCAGCTGGCATTTTAGGGTACCCATAGTAGGACAGACAAGGACCAAAATAATGAAGGCCTTGGAGAGAATTTCAATGGTCATCTTAGTGAAAACTTATTTCATTGAGGAATCTTGACTGTGGTATTCCCTGCTTTAAAGAATACAAGTCAGCAGCACAGATGAATGAAAGGGTGATTATCCACTTTGAAAAGGTGTAATGAGTTTATGCAAGAATCTTCTAAATATCAACAAGATGCATTTAAAATGCAATTCATTATATACAATACTTAATGCTTATATACAATACTTCTTTTCAGGAGTATAACCATTGGGTTAAGGGCTGTTCACATACATATATATTGAAGAGATATGTTTCAAATTGATCTTGCTGAACCTAATTTCAGCATATTTTTATATATCTATATGTTCAAGAAATACTCTTGAAGGCCCTACTATGTGCAAGGCTTTATACTGCACTTTAATATTTTGACTAGGTATTTCTGGGATAAACTCCAGGTTCTATATTCCTAACAAGTTCCCAGACCACATTTCAGTAGCAAGGGCTTTCAGAGAATCAAGATGGGAAACAGGGCAGAACTTAGGAGATATGTAAGGCATGGAAACTCTCAGCCCCATATCAACTGCCAGATGAGTCTGGGAAGGATACTCGCTGATGCCAACTAGTGGGTGGGCCTCTGGTAATGTCACTGCCACCAACAATGGCTGCTGTCTGCCCTCAGCTTCCCCTGGTGTCACTGGACACTAGGTGTTGTAGTCGCTGAAGCTAGACTGAATTCCTATTTGCAGTAATGGCTCCATTCTCCGAGATCTGAGTGGGAGCATCTGGTTGACCAAGCCAGGTGAGCACACCTACACTCTTTTCCTTGGAGAATGGAAGAACCTGGTACCTACTCTTTTCTGATTCTGTGCGTGCCTGCCAAGTCACTCCAGTCATGTTCGACTCTTTTTTTTTTTTTGTATTTTCCCTCTATTATATTAGCAAATACACAGAAGAACAAAATAAATGGACTTACTTCCAACTACTGGTTCTTATACACCCATGAATATGTATCAGAGTTACTTGTGGAGGTATTAAAAAATATATTGAAGTCTAGGTAGGCCTCACTCTGAGGTCGCAGCAGGGGTCAGAGTCAGAACCCAGGTTTTTTTTTTTTACAAGCTCTTCGGATAGCTGAGTTTCCTGCTGGTTGAGTCTCTGATTTTAGGTTGACTGGGGTACTTTGGGTTTTTTGGGTCGCCGTGTCAGGGTACGGGGGGCTTTTTTCGCAGAGTTACTAGCAGTGGTGAAGAACTTGGCCTCTGGCTTTTTGGAAGTCTGTCTTGGGTCTTTTTTCCCCAGGGAAGAGTTTCTTTCTCTACCTCTTCTTTGACTCTGGCCTTCTTCCCTGGGCCTTTCCCTGGGGTCTTGGGCTCTGCAGCTATTGGGGTCTCCAGGGCTGGGGAGGCCGTTCTCTTCTTCCCACGAGCTGTGTTGGGACCAGGACTCTTTTTCGGAGACTTCTTTCCTGTGGCAGCTTTTTGTATCTTGGCGCTTCCTGCAGCTGGAGTTTCCTTCAATGGCACCAGCAATGGGATTTCATCTTCAGAATCGTCTTGTGCTTTAGGCAGGGTGCTCACCCCACCGGTCTCCTCCTGGGTGCAGGGTCCTGGGCTGGAACATCCCCAGTTTTGGGGGCCACTGCATCTGTGGTTGGGGCAGGTTTGGCCTTTCCAGCCTGCTTTAGAAGCTTCTTTTCTTTCTTCTCCTGCTGTCTTTTAAGAGCTCTTTCTTTCTTCTTTCGGCTTTTCTTTGATACCTTTTTCAACAGGTCTCGTGTGCGGAGTCCCTTGGCTTCACCCTGACTGCTGACAAAGGAAGAGAAGACAGGCAGGGAAACCGACTGCTCAGTCTTCACAAACAAGAGCTTCATGCTCTCCCACTTCTCCAGCAGTTTCTGAGAGAGACTTTTTGCAACAGCAACGACATTTTCAACGATGTGCTGAATCGGCATCCCCGTGTGACCCATCGGGATAGTGCTGCAAGAGCCGCTCTTAGAGATGTTTAAGACAGTTCCCCCAATGCAGTCGTTGATCTCTCTAGATAAAGTCTTGGACTGAAGGTTTACAGATACTGGAACCTTCTTTCTGTTGTAGAAATGCCTCCCCAGATGTGAGGGCAAGAGCCGCCTGATTCTGGAATCTGTAATGAAGAAGTCAAAACTACCCAAGAGGCGGAGCTTGGCTTCATAGGCTTTATATTCCTTTTTTAAAGTTCGGAGAGGAATAATCTGAGAAATGGTTTTGATCCCATGCTTGTTTAGAAGCTTCTTATAATAATGTTCTGTCTGTTCAGAGCTTAGATTTGGTTCATCTTTGGTAAATAAACACACGTCTGCTAAATCTGATCGAATACCATGAGGTAAAGACAATCTGACCCTCAGCTCTTTACTTGGAATTTTCCATAATACCACCATTAAAAAGAAATTTTCATTCTCATTCAGAAGTAATCCATTCGCGTTTTTCCTGGATCTGGAATGTGCCAACAGGGCCTCCACTGCCTTCTTAACCTGCTCTTCGTCCAGCTGCTCCGGGCCGGCCGGGGTCTCCGGACTCGAAGCTGAAGTCTCGGTTGAGGCTGACGGCGGGATAGAAGCCGAAGCCTCCATGTCGCCTTCACCGCGTGGAGACTCGCGTGCCGACCCGGGAGCTCGCTCTCATGTTCGACTCTTTTTGACCCTATGGACTGTAGCCCGCCAGGCTCCTCTGTCGATGGGATTTTCCACGTAAGAGTTCTAGAGTAGGTTGCCATGCCCTCCCTCCAGGGGATCTTCCCAACCCATGGACGGAACCGCATCTCATGTCTCCTGCATCGGCAGGTAGGTACTTTACCACAGTGGCACCTGGGAAGCACTTTCTGTTTCTGTAGTGGTGGGGGTGGGGGTGGCGGTGAATCCTGCTTTCTGCCATGACCCACAATATAAGACATTCCCCAGATCTAAGAAGGAGGTTCAGATGCTGGGCAGCCAAATATATATATGTCCACTATGAACAATGTGAGTTTAGGTGTAAAACATGGCTCATTTAGGTGTGTATCTCACCTTTACATGAGCCAAAGTACACAGGTGAAATTCCCACGTGGTTTACCCTTGGGCTCACCACTCACATTCCTGACATCAAGTGGAAGAAGTGGCTCTCTTGTGTTATGTGGCATGTTCACATGGCCCCTTTCTTATTTGGACTACAGAACGTTCCCCATTCCAATCCTCATTTGCTTTATTTCATCTCCCATTTCACTGCAAATTTTTTTTGTGTCAGGAAGTTTTTCTGAACTTTGTGAGAGTCAGTGAGCTCCCAAAGTATCTCGTTCATCTTCCTGATGGGATTTACAGGGTAACTTCTCCAATATTAAAAAATAAACATATGTCTTATGCTGTGGCTAAGAAGAATGAGAAATGTCAAAATGTACACACATTGGTTCCCCCTTTCGGATCGCTCTCTTCAACCACACTGAAAGCTGGTTTTCATTAAAATGTGACATTTATCTTCCCAAAGTGAATTTGTCTTGGTACAATAATAATAGAAAAATGTCACAATTTAGTGCAAAAAACACAGGAAAAGACAAATGATCATTTAAAATGAAAACCTTAATTTTAAAACAATGCTTTTCTTAAATATACAATACTCTAATAGAGGCAAAAAATTGGCATGACAATTCAAGTAAATTTGAATGTCCTGTAAGGAGAATATATTAAACAAAGATGCTTGTTATCAAAACATTGCAATAGAGCCTTTTGTTGCCACATACATTCTCCTATTACCAGTCATGAAAAGCAGGAATTGTAGATGATTATAAATGGAGATGGTAGGTGTGGACTCTGTTGAGTGAGATGGAGGAAGGGTGTCCAGGATAAGCAGACACTTGATGGAGTTTCCCCACGTTTTAATCAGATGTATCAATTTGCCAACATCTGTTGGGTCATAGAAAAGGTAAAAGAGTTCCAGAAAAACATCTGCTTTGACTGTGTGGATCACAAAAAAACTGTGGAAAATTCTTCAAGAGATGGGAATACCAGACCATCTTACCTGCCTCCTGAGTAATCTGTATGCAGGTCAAGAAGCAACAGTTAGAACAGGACATGGAACAATGGACTGGTTCAGTATTGGGGAAGGAGTATGTCAAGGCTTTATTGTCACCCTGCTTATTTAATATATGCAGAGTACATCATGTGAAATGCCGAGCTGGATGAAGCACAAGCTGGAATCAAGATTGTGGGGAGAGATATCAATAACCTCAGATATGCAGATGACACCACCCTTATGGCAGAAAGTGAAGAGGAAGTAAAAACCCTCTTGATGAAAGTGAAAGAGGAGAGTGAAAAAACTGGCTTAAAACTCAACATTCAGAAAACTAAGATCATGGCATCTGGTCCCATCACTTCGTGGCAAATAGATGGGGAAACAATGGAAACCGTGTCAGACTTTATTTTGGGGGGCTCCAAAATCACTGCAGATGGTGACTGTAGCCATGAAATTAAAAGACGCTTGCTCCTTGGAAGGAAAGTTATGACCAACCTAGACAGCATATTAAAAAGCA
Source organism: Capra hircus (assembly GCF_001704415.2). NCBI lineage: Eukaryota > Metazoa > Chordata > Mammalia > Artiodactyla > Bovidae > Capra > Capra hircus. The sequence continues at coordinate 45,406,797 of NC_030812.1, read as the reverse complement.
GAGACATTACTTTGCCAACAAAGGTCTGTCTGGTCAAAGCTATGGTTTTTCCAGTGGTCATGTATGGATGTAAGAGTTGGACTGTGAAGAAAGCTGAGCACCGAAGAATTGATGCTTTTGAACTGTGGTGTTGGAGAAGACTCTTGAGAGTCCCTTGGACTGCAAGGAGATCCAACCAGTCCATCCTAAAGGAAATCAGTCCTGAATATTCATTGGAAGAACTGATGCTGAAGCTCCAATACTTTGGCCATCTGATGCAAAGAGCTGACTCATTAGAAAAGATCTTGATGATGGGAAAGATTGAAGGGAAGAGGAGAAGGGGACAACAGAGGATGAGATGGTTGAATGGCATCAGTGACTCAATGGACATGAGTTTGAGCAAGCTCTGGGAGTTGGTGATGGACAGGGAAGCCTGGTGTGCTGCAGGCCATGAGGTCACAAGGAGAGGGGCACAACTGAGTGACTGAACGGACTGAAAGGGAGCCATCAGTAAGAGGGTTAGGCTGCCTGAGTTGGTGTGACTCCTCCTTGGGCAGGCAATACAGACCACAGTTCCCTTAAAAGCTAATGATGTAGCTTACTTCATAGATTCAGCTAATAGGAGATGAATTGGTCTGGAGGTCCCAGGACCTAATTTTAATTCTGTTTCTGACACTCTTTCCTCGTCTGAAGAAAGAAAGGTTTGGTGTCAACAATCGCAAAGACTTTCCCTCCCTTTAAGATTGTGTGGTTCTAAAGATGAAAATATTTTCTCTTTACAACATTCTCTGTTAGGAAGAGAGGAACAAGATTAGGAAAGGACTTTGGAGATGCAAGAGATGAAAAACTTACAAAGTCAGGAGTAGCTGGAGACAGAGGGAAATATGGAGAGGTCTTTGGTGGGTAGAGAACGAGGACTCCTCATTAAACCGCACTGTTGTTGCTTCTGCCATTCCCTGGGGCTGAGGGATGGAGGAGACACTTGGACACAATCATGAGCTGATGGTTCTTAGCAGCTTTCATATCTGTTTCTGAATGAGACAGTCACAGTAACTCACCAGTAGGTGAAATGATTTTCTGATTAGGGATAAGATAAAATCATCTCATATCATAGTTTCTCTTTCATTGATCTTTAAAACCCTCCTTTTGAATAAAGGAGCAGTAATCACTATATTTAGACCTTGAAACATGATTCAGAACTAAGGTAGAGATAAGAATCAGGAACCAAACCCTAGCCACAGCCATGCAAGCTTCTAAGTGAAGGTGCCTGGGTTTTATTTTTCTATATGGTAGTTTTCAATATGTTTAACCTACTGAGGAAAGAAAAAGAAGAGGTTGGCTTTTTTTAAAAAAGAATTTTTAATCCTCTGGTAGTGGAGAATTACCTAGATCAATAGATTTACTTACTTTATTTTTATTTTTTTATTTTTTTTATTTTTAAAGATTTGTATTTTATTTTATTTTTTTATTTTTTAATTTTTTTTAGTTTTTTATTTTTTAAATTTTAAAATCTTTAATTCTTACATGCGTTCCCAAACATGAACCCCCCTCCCACCTCCCTCCCCATAACATCTCTCTGGGTCATCCCCATGCACCAGCCCCAAGCATGCTGTATCCTGCGTCAGACATAGACTGGCGATGTAATTCTTACATGATAGTATACATGTTAGAATGCCATTCTCCCAAATCATCCCACCCTCTCCCTGTCCCTCTGAGTCCAAAAGTCCGTTATACACATCTGTGTCTTTATTTTTAATGTTTGTAATTTTAATTGTAATATGCTTTGGTGTGTTCCTCTGTGGGTTTATCTTGTTTGGGACTCTATGTGCTTCCTGGACCTAGATATTTGTTTGCTTTCCTAGGTTAGGAAGTGTTCAGCTATTATTTCTTTAAATAATTTCTCTACCTCTTTCACTCTCTTCACCATCCGGGACCCCTATGGTGAGAATGTCAGTACTTTCAACATCTTCCCAGAGGCTTCTTAAACTGTCCTCATTTCTTTTAATTCTTTGTTCCGTTCAGTAGTGATCTCCACTACTCTGACTGCTAGCTGGCTCTCTGTTCCTCTGTATCTTCTAATCGATGATTGATTCCTTCATGCTGAGTTTTCATTTCAGTTATTGTAGTCTTCAATTCTGTATGGTTCTTCTCTACATTTTCTAACTCTTTGTTAAAATTCTCACTGTATTCGTCCACACTTGTCCTGAGTTTCTTGAGCATCTTTATTACCACTGCCTTATAATCTTTACTGAGCAGGTTGCTTATCTCCACTTTGTTGTGGTGATGTTTAGTCACTCAATCATGTCCAGCTCTGCCCTCTGTGTGGGCTCCACGGGCTCTTCTGTTGTGATGGGCTGACTGCTCTGGTGCACTCCCTGTCTGTGCGATGGCTGCTCACCTGCTGAGGGTGGGGCCGGGTCTCCTCATGGCTCAACCCAGGGAGTCTGGGACTGGTGCCTGCCCACTGTTGGGCAGTTAAGGCCCTGGTGCTAATAGGTTAGAGGGTGGGCTCCACAGTGGAACTTGCGGGCATCAGTTCCTTGCAGTAGAATGAACTCTCAGAAATGGTTGCCACCAGCATCTATATCTCCAGGGGGAGCCCCAGTTGCCTCCTGCCTCTCCGGGAAGCTATCCAAGATCAGCAAGTGGGTCTGACCCACGCTCCTTTCAAACAATTGTCTCTCTGCTGGGACCCAACACATTTATAATTGTGAAATACTGGAAACAAACATCAATCATGAAGGGATGAGTTAAATTAGAAACTGTGATGATGGAGATTCATGAAGGGATGAGTTAAACTAGAAACTGTGATGATGGAGATTAGTGTCTCTCAACCCTTTTCCCTATTTCCACTTCCTTCCACTTACACATTCTACTCGACTTTTACATTCTACTCTTATCTGGAAGGGAACAGAGGACATAATGAGGATCACAGATGCAGAGTCATGCATTTATTGGCATGGAAAAATGTCCAAACACTCCTGACTGGAAAAGCCAGGATCTAGGATGTGACGTAGAATTATATCTATGTGTACAAATTCATAGATAATTTTAAACTTTCAGTTCAGTCGCTCAGTCATGTCCAACTCTTTGTGACCCCATGAACTACAGCACACCAGGCCTCCCTGCCCATCACCAACTCCTGGAGTCTATCCAAACCCACATCCGTTGTGTCGGTGATACCATCCAGCCATCTCATCCTCTGTCATTGCCTTTTCCTCCCGCCCTCAATCTTTCCCAGCATCAGAGTCTTTTCCAATGAGTCAGCTCTCCGCATGAGGTGGCCAAAGCATTGGAGCTTCAGCTTCAACATCAGTCCCTCCAATGAACACCCAGGACTAATCTCCTTTAACATGGACTGGTTGGATCTCCTTGCAGTGCAAGGGACTCTCAAGAGTCTTCTCCAACACCACAGTTCAAAAGCATCAATTCTTCTGTGCTCAGCCCTCTTTATAGTTCAACTCTCACATCCATACGTGGCTACTGGAAAAACCATAGCCTTGACTAGATGGACCTTTATTGGCAAAGTAATGTCTCTGCTTTTTAATATGCTGTCTAGGTTGGTCATAACTTTCCTTCCAAGGAGCAAGCGTCTTTTAATTTCATGGCTGCAATCACCATCTGCAGTGATTTTGGATCCCAGAAAAATAAAGTCTGTCACTGTTTCCACTGTTTCCCCATCTATTTGCCATGAAGTGATGGGACTGGATGCCATGATCTTTGTTTTCTGAATGTTGAGCTTTAAGCCAACTTTTCCACTGTCTTAAAGCTTTCAGCAAAATGCAAATGATGGCTGTCTTCAGAGAGTGGGTTTCAAATGATTTCTACTATCCTGGGTATTTTTCTGTTTGACTGTTTGACTCCTTAGAATGAGTATATATCATATTTATGCTAAGAATAAAGAAAGAAAGCATTTTTTAAAAGAGTAGTCAACATAAGCAGTAGTAACTACCAATAGATTTTAAAAGCTAGAAGACAATTTTTTCTCAACCAAATATGATGTCCACGGAATATTAAGTCTTTTAAATGTACTACAGTTTGGTGGTCTTGTGTTTCAGTTTTCCTACCATTTGAATGCTGTTTATAAATACATGTTTTAAGTAGAATCCACCAAAATATTCAGATAAAAAGTGAGTTCTACAGACATGATCTGGGTCAAGCATCTGAAACCTTAGTCAGAAAAAATACCAAATAATTAGCTGTTTTCTGTCATTTACAAAGAGTGTGTAAATGATGACGTTTTCCTTTGTCATGCATGCAGATATTGTTAGAATTAAGACATAGCCTAGAGAAAAGGGGAGAAGGTGTTTGGTGTTACACCTGCATTTTAGGGGACATTTGTATGCAGGAGAAGACTTGAGAGTCCCTTGGACTGCAAGGAGACCAAACCAGTCAATCCTAAAGGAAATCAACCCTGAATATTCATTGGAAGGATTGATGCTGAAGCTCCAATACTTTGGCCATGTGATATGAGGAACTGACTCATTGAAAAAGACCCTGATGCTGGGAAAGATTGAAGGCAGGAGGAGAAGAGGACAACAGAGGATGAGATGGTTGGATGGCATCACCAACTTGATGGACATGAGTTTGAGCAGGCTCTGGGAGTTGGTGATGGACAAGGAAGCCTGGCATGCTGCAGTCCAGCAGTCGCAAAGAGTTGGACATAACTGAGTGACTGAAGTGACTGACTGAACTGTATGCAGGGGAAATAAAAGGGTAAGTCAAGTCTCAAACACGAAGGACATCCAAATGTACAGGCCACATCAGATGTATGTTTCAGACACAATGACAAACTTCAAACAGCACTCCACTGTTAGAAGGTTATGCAATGTTGAAATACTAGTTTGGTACTCAAGGGGAAAGGTTTCCAAATGATTATCTTTCATTAGATGTATTCAGAAATTTGATATGAGAGTTTAGTGTTAATACAGAGTTAGAAAGCTCAACCAGAATAAAAGATTTTGAATTGAGCACGGCTGCCTGTCTGTGCTGCAGACTCATGATTATCTACAGTGGATGAGTGTTGACATTAGAAAGCTAAACCACATAACACATACAGGATATGAGTGTTCAGTAAACAATCATGATTGCAGCCACCGAGTGCTGAAAGTCTGCAGCGTGTGTTCTCAGTCTCCTTTAAAAGTAGTGCAGCTGTTACATTAATGGATGAGAATCCAGGGTATTATCAAGGAACAAAAAACGGTTCAGTTTGATTAGTTCTATGGGATGTAATCTTCGAAACGTGCCTAATTTGATAATGCCAGAGCATTTCTGAGGGACTAAAGAAAATAAGGATAATACAATATAAATGGAAACATTATTATTTTCATCTCTTTTGAGAATAAGCCATTCTGGAAGAAAAATGACAGCGAAAAGATAAGACACAGGGAAGCAGCCTCTTCTGTCTGTAGAATATTGCCCAGCTCGCTAAGAGCCATGGGGCAGAGGATCAAGAGTGGGCCCCAAGCAGACTGGTTTCCCCCTAGTAATTGCAATGGTAGCTCACATTCAAGGAATGTTTAATATGTTCCAGACCTTTATCTAGCTGTTTCACATGGATTGGATCATTTAACCTCACCACCACCCTGCTGAGAATGACCTGTTATCACAGTCATTTTATAGATAGGAAAATTGAGTCTAGGCGAAGTTAGGTAACATTTCAAGGTCGCACAGTAAGAAGTGACATTGCTGTTTGGACTCAGATAGGCATGGCTCCCTCCATGGCTACATCCCATTGCTACCCTGTGCCTGCTGGGTAAGGAGGGCTTTGGTGTGTGTAACTGCCAGAGCCCCCACCCTCACTATCCCAAACCGACTTCTTTTCAGGAAATTGGGAATTTTTTTTTTAATCTTACATCTTAGAAATATTCCTGTCAAACCAAGTTCGACCATTTGTATCCTGTTCTCTTTGAAACACCTGCTCTCCACCTGCCTTTCCCTTCAGCCTCCCTGAGAGCTCTTGAAGTTGATCTACAGAAGAGTTAAAAACATACCCACTTAGACAGGAAGAGGGAAAAGATGCGCCTGGAAGAACTCAGAACTAAGATTTGGCGTTGAAACTTCGGACCATATTCTTCCTCACTCTGCCTAGTGACTTGAATATGGCCAGTAGACATGAAATGTTCCTAGAGATTTGAATCACTATTAGAGCTCAACTTCTTCTTGGTTGAAATTTTTTAAAGCCTATTTTCAGAATATCATTCTTTCTTTTGTTTACTTTTATTGGAGTATAGTTGCTTTACAACGTTGTAGTTTCTTCTGCATAGCAAAGTGAATCAGCCACAACATATACTTCTCGTCTTTCGGATCCTTCCCATTTAGGTCATCACAGAGCTTTTAGCAGGGTTCCCTGAGCTATACAGTAGGTTCTCATTGGTTATCTATTCTATACCTAGTATAAATACTGTATGTATGTCAATCTTAATCTCCCAATCCACCCCACGCCCTTCTTCCCCCTTGGTATCTCTATGTTTGTTCTTCATGTCTGTATCTTTATTTCTCCTTTGTAAATAAGATCATCTATACCAATTTTTTTCAGATTCCACATATATGTGTTAATATACAATATTTATTTTCCTCTTTCTGACTACTTCACTCTGTATGACAGTCTCTAGGTTGAGGCCAAACTTACTAGGTTAGGAGATGAGTGGTAATCCACTTGCACACTTAAGGCAGCCTTTGGTATCTGCACTAACCCGGAGGAAGGTTGCTGGGAGTGTGCGTGCTAAGCTGCCTCAGTGGTGTCCAACTCTGTGCGACTCCATGGACTGTAGCCTGCCGGGCTCCTCTGTCCGTGGGATTCTCCAGGCAGGAATACGAGAGGGTTGCCATTTCCCACTTCAGGGGATCTTCCTGGCCCAGGGATCAAACCTGCATCTCAAGTCTCCTGCATTGGCAGGCAGGTTCTTTACCACTAGTGCCACCTGGGAAACCCTTGCTGGGAGCTTGTGCCTCCAATTTTCTTGCTTCCATTTCCTTCTTAGAGGGAAAATAGGGTGATTTCATCTTGACATTTTTATTTCAACTCTGTTTTTAAATAACGGATTTAAATTACTTACTTTCATCGTCTGAAAGATGAAATTTCCTTGAAACACAACGTTGACCATTTTGATCACTCTGGGTTATGTACCTAGACCAGAACATTAAAATACTTATTAATGATAACAATAATAACTATTAGAAATACTGGAATTCATTTGTAGGGAAAATTCCGGATATCCTCAAGACATCTTCCAAGTGTTGATAATCCCCTTAATGAATTACAATCAAAATCCGTGCTAGATACCTGAGATTTTTAGATAAGAAATCCTTCTTAAAAATTCTGCTACTGAACATAGTATAGTCATTTACAAAGATAAGAGAAATTTAATAAAATAATGTTGAGTAATGGAACTCTTAAAACTTTTATGCATGACTACTAGATTAGACCTAGCATCTGTTGAAAAGTCTATCATTCAATATGGGAGAATGGCATTGAAACATGTATAATATCATATGTGAAACGAATCGCCAGTCCAGGTTTGATGCATGATACAGGGGTGCTTGGGGCTGGTGCACTGGGACGACCCAGAGGGATGGGATGGGGAGGGAGGTGGGAGGGGGCTTTAGGATGGGGAACACATGTACACTCATGGCAGATTCAAGTCAATGTATGGCAAAACCAATACAATATTGTAAAGTAAAATAAATGAATGAATTAATTAATTTTTAAAAATGTCTTTCATTTACATGGGTAAGCACATTTGTGATTCATTATTAAAATGGAAAAAATGATGAAAACATCTCTGCCCAGTTGAAACGGTCTTCCTTCATCTTACTCAGCTTCCATAATGAAGCTTGTATTATTACTTTGGTTTTTGTATCTTATTCAGATTCTCACTGAAAATATTAGCCAAGCCGTGTATTGTCAGTACTTTTTCACTATTTCATTAGGTTAAAATCTAACCATTTTGTTAAGTACAGATTCAAAGGCTGAGAATCACAAATATGTCTGCATGAAAGACTCCTGAGAGATAATGAGCAGGGGGAGATTTCTATCGGGAAGAAGGAAGAACTGAATTAGTGAGCTGAATCTATATTTCTGTTGCTAAGTTTCAAAACCGCTTGGTTCTTTATGTTTAAATAAGAAGTAAGTCAAATAGGCAACAGATTTTACTGAGCATAAACTATTCCAGACAAGGTGATACATGAAGTATATTGCAATACACAGAGGAGGGTAACACATACTCTAATCTTAAGGATTTAGATCAGATCAGAAATATGTACATAAAAGTATTATGAAAAACAGTAGGAAGTGTGAAATATCAGCGTGAAAAATAAGTGCTTGAAGGAACTCAGAGAGCTTTTGTTTCAGGTTAATCTAGAGAGGCTTCATGGAGGATGTGGGATCCAAATTGCATTTGAAATGATACTTTGATGGACATCCATTCAGCCTTCTTTGCCTATTTTTCAGAAACCCTCTCCTATGCAGGACACATATCTTAGGGAAAGCAAACCCCATCCTAAGCTCCAAGGGAGAACCCTGATTAGTCTAATATGAAGCATCTTGGTAATTCTATCCCTTCGTTCTTCCCCTCCCACAGGATTTGTCCAGGGAACTAAACTTAATGGCCATCAGTGTCTGGCATTTCCCCCAGTAACTGATACTGGTCTAGGAACAAGACCTAAATGGGTCCAATCAATCTAAAATCTCTCTTAGAAGAAATGGAGTAGCCATCATAGTTAACAAAGAAGTCCGAAACGCAGTACCTGGATGCAATCTCAAAAACAACAGAATGATCTCTGTTCGTTTCCAAGGCAAACCATTCAGTATCACAGTAATCCAAGCCAATACCCAAACAATAATGCTGAAGAAGCTGAAGTTGAACAGTTCTATGAAGACCTACAAGACCTACTAGAACTAACACCCCCAAAAGATGTCCTTTCCATCATAGGGGACTGGAGCACAAAAGTAGGAAGTCAAGAAATACCTGGAGTAATGGGAAAATTTGGCCTTGGAGTACAGAATGAAGCAGGGCAAAGGGTAATAGTTTTACCAAGAGAATGCACTGGTCATAGCAAACACCCTTTTTCAACAACACGAGAGAAGACTCTACACATGGATATCACCAGATGGTCAATACTGAAATCAGAGTGATTATATTCCTTGCAGCCAAAGATGGAAAAGCTCTATACAGTCAGCAAAAACAAGACTGGGAGCTGACTGTAGTTCAGATCATGAGCTCCTTATTGCCAAATTCAGACTTAAATTGAAGAAAGTAGGGAAAACCACTAGACCATTCAGGTATGACCTAAATCAAATCCCTTATGACTATACAGTGGAAGTGACAAATAGATTCAAGGGATTAGATTTGATAGAGTGCCTGAAGAACCATACACGGAGTGACATTGTACAGGAGGCAGTGATCAAGACCATCCCCAAGAAAAACAAATGCAAAAAGGCAAAATGGTTGTCTGAAGAGGCCTTAAAAACAGCTATGAAAAGAGGAGAAGCAAAAGGCAAAGGAGAAAAGGACAGATATACCTGTTTGAATGCAGAGTTCCAAAGAATAGCAAGGAGAGATAAGAAAGCCTTCCTCAGTGGACAATGCTAAGAAATAGAGGAAAACAATAGAATGGGAAAGACTAGAGATCTCTTCAAGAAAATTAGAGATACTAAGGGAAATTTTGATGCAAAGATGGGCACAATAAAAGACAGAAATGGTATGGACTTAACAGAAGCAGAAGATATTAAGAAGAGGTGGCAAGAATACACAGAAGAGGTATGCAAAAAAGATCTTCATGACCTGGATAATCACGATGGTGTGATCACTCACCTAGAGCCAGACATCCTGGAATGTGAAGTCAAATGGGCCTTAGGAAGCATCACTATGAACAAAGCTAGTGGAGGTGATGGAACAGTTGAGCTATTTCAAATCCTAAAAGATGATGCTCTGAAAGTGCTGTACTCAATATGCCAGCAAATTTGGAAGACTCAGCAGTGGCCACAGGACTGGGAAAGGTCAGTTTTCATTCCAATCCCAAAGAAAGGCAATGCCAAAGAATGCTCAAACTACCACACAATTGCACTCATCTCACACGCTAGCAAAGCAATGCTCAAAATTCTCCAAGCCAGGCTTCAACAGGATGTGAATCGTGAACTTCCAGATATTCAAGCTGGTTTTAGAAAAGGCAGAGGAACCAGAGATCAAGTTGCCAACATTCACTGGATCATCGAAAAAACAAGAGAGTTCCAGAAAAATATTTATTTCTGCTTTATTGACTATGCCAAAGCCTTTGACTGTGTGGATCACAATAAACTGTGGAAAATTCTTCAAGAGATGGGAATACCAGACCACCTGACCTGCCTCCTGAGTAATCTGTATGCAGGTCAGGCAGCAACAGTTAGAACTGGACATAGAAAAACAGACTGGTTCCAAACAGGAAAAGGAGTATGTCAAGGCTGCATATTGTCACCCTGCTTATTTAACTTATATGCAGAGTACATTATGAGAAATGCTGGGCTGGAAGTAGCAGAAGCTGGAATCAAGACTGCTGGGAGAAATATCAATAACCTCAGATATGCATATGACACCACCCTTATGGCAGAAAACAAAGAACTAAAGAGCCTCTTGATAGAAGTGAAAGAGGAGAGTGAAAAAGTTGGCTTAAAACTCAACATTCAGAAAACTAAGATCATGGCATCTGGTCCCATCATTTCATGACAAGTAGATGGGGAAACAATGGAAACAGTGACAGACTTTATTTTGGGGGGCTACAAAATCACTGCAGATGGTGACTGTAGCCATGAAATTAAGACGCTTGCTCCTTGGAAGAAAAGTTATGGCCAACCTAGACAGCATATTAAAAAGCAGAGATATTACTTTGTCAACAAAGGTTCATCTAGTCAAAGCTATGGTTTTTCCAGTAGTCATGGATGGATGTGACAGCTGGACTATAAAAAAAGCTGAGCACTGTAGAACTGACGCTTTTGAACTGTGGTGTTAGAGAAGACTTGAGTCCCTCGGACTGCAAGGGGATCCAACCAGTCCATCCTAAAGAAAATCAGTCCTGAATATCCATTGGAAGGACTGATGCTAAGCTGAAGCACCAATACTTTGGCCACCTGATGGGAAGAGCTGACTCATTGGAAAAGACCCTGATGCTGGGAAAGATTGAAGGTGGGAGGAGAAGGGGACAACAGACGATGAGATGATTGTGTGGCATCACCGACTCTGGACATGAGTTTGAGTAAACTCTGGGAGTTGGTGTTGGACAGGGAGGCCTGGCATGCTGAAGTCCATGGGGTCACAAAGAGTTGGGACATGACTGAGGGACTGAACTGAATCTAAAAGGGAGGACTTTTGCTTCACAATTGAGAATGAGATTTTTATTCTCTGTTACTATGCAGGAAAAGGATTGTTGTCCTGGTTGCTTCCAGCAGTCATGTTAACGTCATGAGGGACCCTAGCATAAAGGCAAATCTGACACATGCAGGAAGGCTGAGACTGGAGAACAGGTGAGATTCAGAGCAGGAGGCCTACTTGTACTGCGCCTGGAGCTTGGTCTGCCTCTAGATTGCCTATTATGTGTGACAGTACTAGGTCTCCTATTATGTGAGAGAGTACATTTCTTCAGTGTCTAAGCCATAATAGTGTCAAAATCATGCAGATTGCTATCAACAGATTCCTTTGCTAGCATGTATTTCCCTCTTTTCCTAACAAAGGAAATGAATTAAATGCTATGTGGGATGTTTGTTTGTTTTTGAGTAGGGAAAGGGCAGGAATACCCCCTCAACAAATTCTCCTTGTGACTTAAATGGGAGTGACAATCAATTAGTTTCAAGTACATCTGGATGCCATGACTGATTCAGACAGACACAGGGATAAGACACAAGAGAAAGTTGCTGAGGCTTCTGGAAAGAAGCTTCTTTCCCATGAGAAATACCAGATATATCTTTTTCTACTCCGCTGCATCGCAGGTAAGCAGAGATGGGCTGTGTTGGTTTTCCTAGAGCAGCTGTAACAAAGCACCACAAACTAGGTGGCTTAAAACAGAAATGTATTCTCTCAGTTCTGGAGGCTAGATGTCCACGAGGAACGTGTTGACAGAACAGTGCTTCTTTCGAAAGCTCTAGGGAAAAACCATACTCCCCCCACCCCCTTTGTTAAAACTCAGTTTGATTTCATATTAACTTGATTATACCACTGTTTGTGTGGGTTAGTTGCTCAGTCTTGTCCAACCCTTTGCAACCCCATGGATTATAGCCCGCCAGGCTCCACTGTCCATGGAATTCTCCAGGCAAGAATACTGGAGTGGGTTGCCACTTCCTTCTCCAGAGGATGTTCCTGACCCAGGGATCAAACCAGGATCTCCTGCACTGCAGGCAGATTCTTTATCATTTGAGCCACCAAAGATTATACCTACAGAGATTCTATTTCCAAATAAGGCCACATTCACTGGTTCTCAGTGGACATGAGTTTAGAATGGGAAGGACTAGAGATCTCTTCAAGAAAATTAGAGATACCAGGGAACATTTCATGCAAGGATGGGTGTGATAAGGGACAGAAATGGTATGGACCTAACAGAAGCAGAAGATAAGAAAAGGTGGCAAAAATACACAGAACTGTACAAAAAAGATCCTCATGACCTAGATAATCACGATGGTGTGATCACTCACCTAGAGCCAGACATCCTGGAATGTGAAGTCAAGTGGACCTTGGAAAGCATCACTATGAACAAAGCTAGTGGAGGTGATGAAATTCCAGTTGAGCTATTTCAGATCCTGAAAGATGATGCTCTGAAAGTGCTGCACTCAATATGCCAGCACATTTGGAAAACACAGCAGTGGCCACAGGACTGGAAAGGTCAGTTTTCATTCCCATCCCAAAGAAAGGCAATGCCAAAGAATGCTCAAACTACCACACAATTGCACTCATCTCACATGCTGGTAAAGTAATGCTCAAAATTCTCCAAGCCAGGCTTCAGCAATATGTGAACCGTGAACTCCCAGATGTTCAAGCTGGTTTTAGAAAAGGCAGAGGAACCAGAGATCAAGTTGCCAACATCTGCTGGGTCATGGAAAAAGGAAGAGAATTCCAGAAAAACATCCATTTCTGCTTTATTGACTATGCCAAAGCCTTTGACTGTGTGGATCACAATAAACTGGGGAAAATTCTTCAAGAGATGGGAATACCAGACCACCTGACCTGCCTCTTGAGAAACCTGTATGCAGGTCAGGAAGCGACAGTTAGAACTGGACATGGAACAACAGACTGGTTCCAAATAGGAAAAGGAGTACATCAAGGCTGTATATTGTCACCCTGCTTATTTAACTTATATGCAGAGTACATCATGAGAAACGCTGGACTTGAAGAAGCATAAGCTGGAATCAAGATTGCTGGGAGAAATGTCAATAACCTCAGATATGCAGATGACATTACCCTTATGGCAGAAAGTGAAGAGGAACTGAAAAGCCTCTTGATGAAAGTGAAAGTGGAGAGTGAAAAAGTTGGCTTAAAGCTCAACATTCAGAAAACAAAGATCATGGCATCTGGTCCCATCACTTCATGGGAAATAGATGGGCAAACAGTGGAAACAGTGTCAGACTTTATTTTTGGGGGCTCCAAAATCACTGCAGATGGTGACTGCAGCCATGAAATTAAAAGACGCTTACTCCTTGGAAGGAAAGTTATGACCAACCTAGATAGCATATTCAAAAGCAGAGACATTGCTTTGCCAGCAAAGGTCCGTCTAGTCAAGGCTTTGGTGTTTCCAGAGGTCATGTATGAATATGAGAGTCGGACTGTGAAGAAAGCTGAGCACCGAAGAATTGATGCTTTTGCACACTGGTGTTAGAGAAGACTCTTGAGAGTCCCTTGAAATGCAAGGAGATCCAACCAGTCCATCCTAAAGGAGACCAGTCCTGGGTGTTCATTGGAAGGAGTGATGCTGAAGCTGAAACTCCAATACTTTGACCACCTCATGTGAAGAGCTGACTCACTGGAAAAGACGCTGATGTTGGGAGGGATTGGGGGCAGGAGGAAAAGGGGACGAGAGGATGAGATGGCTGGATGGCATCACCGACTCGATGGACATGAGCTTGGTTAAACTCAGGGAGTTGGTGATGGACAGGGAGCTGGCATGCTGCAATTCATGGGGTCGCAAAGAGTCGGACATGACTGAGTGACTGAACTGAACTGAACTGATTGAATCCAGTAGAAAGCCTTTTGCAGCCAGTTTTGCTGTCCTGAAGGAAGCCAGCCTGAGAATGAAGTCAACACCAACACACGAAGCCATACAGAGTCAGGGTGATATCAAAGTAAATGACATTAACCTCTGGATATAACTCTGCCTAGAGTTTATTTTTCTTTGTGTATTTAATTTACTTAAGCTAGAAAGTTTCTATTTTTATTTAAGTCACTCTGTTGAATTTTTGTTTCAAGAGTTTCAGAAAGACTTCTGAGACCTTGATATGAATTTTGTTGAGAGAAGGAAAAAGGTCTTGCCACATAACAGGGGATGGCAGGAGGGATAAATATCATGAGGATAAAATAAAAGGAGGGTTGGAATCAAGGTTTGGCTAGAAGAGAATATTTATTAGAAGAGCAGAGGGGCATAAAGTTGTACAGACGGGTTAAGTGTAAGTTTTGGGGGGTCTGGAACTGTCAAACTAAATAATTTGAACCTTCTTCTATAGGCAGATGGTGTATAAGATGGTTTCTGAACATGGAAGTTGAATCAGTTAATATGATATTTTAGGTTAATTAGCAGTGAAGTGCAAATTGGGCTGGAAGCAGAGAGAACTCAGATCACAATTGACTGCCCTGAGGTTTCCCAGTGCAATCAAGAAGGGGCAGCCCTCGCTGCTCGGGCTGGGACTCATTCCCTCCCACTTGCCTAGCCTGGCCTTCTTCCTGTTCCTAGAACAGACCGTACTCATTCTGCTCAAAGGCTTTGACACCGGCTGTTTGTGTATGTGTGCTGAGTAGTGTCGGACTCTTTGCAGGTGCTTTCTTTTTTCCTGATTATTGCACGGCTGGCTCCTTCTTGTCATTCAACCCTCAGCTCAGCTGTTGCCTCTTGAGAAGACTTCCCTGACCAGTCAATCGAGAAGAGCCTCCTGCCTGTCCCTCTGTCAGACTGGCTTTTTTTTTTTTTTTCAAACTATAATTGCTTTACAGTGTTGTGTTGGTTTCTGCTGTACAACAATGGAAATCAGCTATATGTATACATATATCCCTTCCTTCTTGGACCTTCCTCCCACCTCACCCCCATGCTACACCTCTAGGTCATCATAGACTTTTATTTTGATTCCAGTACTGAGCACCAACTGTTAGATTTCTCTTTTACTTACTTATTTTTATAACCCCTTCCCTCACTGCCCTAACTACAAAGTCAGCATCATAAGAGTAACAACCTTGTTGGGGTTTCACTATCATCTCTCCAGTATCCTAGAGGAGCTAAAATAAATATATGTGGTATAAATGATTATTAAATTTGGTTTTGAAGTTTTAAAATTGCTGAAACATTGAATCAATAGTTTAATTTTTAAATGAGCAAAATTAAATAATTTGGTTAATCAGGAGAGAAGCTATTTCCAGAGTTAATTTTGCTCAAAAGGCAGGCAGAAGTGGAAGAACTGAAATACGTATTTTTCTCAGTGTTCTGAAAAGACAAGGATAATTTTCAAAACAACACTCTTGTCTCCTAAGGCTGTTTCCACCAGAAACACCCTGGGCATAAAGAAAAGCTCTAGGGAACTACAAAGGAATGTATTTAAGCTTTTCTGTTTCCATTTTCCCTAGTGGTAGTTTCATTTCAAGGCCAGCAGTCTATAACAAGCTCTAAGCTTCTAGAGCAATTTACATCCCTTGAATGATTCAGAATCAGACTCCTTTGTCATAAGCAGAGCTGAGTCCCTGATTTGTTCCCTAGTAAGTGGAAACCTCTGTGTTCTTTGCTTCCCCTTAGAGCCTTTGACCTCAGCGTGAAACTCTCCCACTATTTTTTAAATTAATTTATTTTAATTGGAGGCTGATTACTTTACAATATTATGTTAGTTTTGCCATACGTTGACATGAATCCGCCATGGGTATACATGTGTTCCCTACCCTGAATCCCACCTCCCTCCCCATCCCATCCCTCTGGGTCATCCCAGTGCACCAGCCCCCAGCACCCTGTATAATGATTATCTTTTTCTTGAAATATGCCACAGTGCGTTTACCAGATCAATATGAGAAATCTCTGTCCTATAGAGAGTAGACTGAGCAAGCCTCAGCAAAGTAATTAAGGAGCAGAGAACTTTCTAAGCCAGCCTCTCCATGACTCTCCTGGGGTGCTATTATTTATAATATACTCCTGTGGCTTTTCCTGAGATTATAATGAATGAGCTTGTGTATATTACCGATCTGCTACTTTTGACTGAAATAACTGGTAAATTATTTGAAGTGGCCTATTGAGACCATGTGAAAAAAGATCAATGTCAGCTTGAAGGAACTGGCAAAGCTGGGGAGACAGGCCACTAAATTCAAATTTCAAATATAGTAACAGCTCAAAAGGGACACACATCTTAATTCACTGTCAACCAAGCCTGGGAATGAGACTCAAAGGTCCTGACAAATATATTTAACTTACTAAAATTTCTGTAGTGAGTTGCCAGGTGATGCAGTGGCAAAGAATCCCCCTGCTACTGCAGGAGACGGGGATTCAGTCTCTTGGTCTGAAAGATCCCCTGGAGAAGGAAATGGCAACTCACTCGTTTCTTGCCTGGGAAATCCCATGGACACAGGAGCCTGGCAGGCTATAGTCCACAGTCGCAAAAGAGTTGGATACCATTCCGCAACTGAACAACAATAACTATCGAAAATCACTGGGGTCTTGACTGGAATTTGGAAATCTTTGTCACCCAGAAATGTTTGTTTTCCTCCTTCTTCCTCCATTCCCCTCCTACCTTCTCCTTCTTAACAGTTTCATTACTTATAACAGCATTTAATCAGGAACGTCTTTTGAACAAGCACCCTTTTAAAGAAGGTCTCTTTTTAAAGTAAAACCTCAAGGAAATTAATGGAGTTTGAGGACAGTAATTTTTATAGCTATTTGCATAGTTTAAAACGCTTGGCCAGCACCGTGTGTTTCCAAAGTAAGTAATCTTTGAAAAGATATAGTTCTTCCATAAATAATTTGTACAAGTTGTAATGAACCACTTTTTAATTAACTGAAATGCACACTGGAAGAGTTAATGTACCACAAGCTAAATATGTGCAAGTGTAATAGAAGGTATACCTGAAAATAGAATCATCTTAATAAAATGTGTACATTTAATTGACTGGTCATATGAGGAAGCTATTCATCTATTTCAGTGATGGTGCCTCTCAAAACATTTTTGGACTGTCTCTTCAGAATTAGCTTAAGGATTTACAACACATTCTTTTTGAATATTGTTAGTAGTGGTAGATTTTCTTCTACTAAAGACTGATTTGAATTTTGGAAATATTTGGAAGTGTTTTTAAACATTTAAAAAATTTTTATTGGAATGTAATTGCTTTACAACGTTGTATTAGTTTCTGCTGTATAGTGAAGCGAAGCAGCTGTATGCATACATATATCCCCTCCCTCTTGGGCCTTTCTCGCAGCCCATCCCCATCCCAGCCATCTAGGTCACCACAAACACCAAGCTGAACTTATGGTTTACAGCAGCTTCCCGCTATCTATTTTACACATGGTAGTGTAGAGGGGACAAACTGAAAGTTATTTGTTTTAAAATTAGTGTTAGAAAGTGCAAGATCAACTAGCGTTATAATCTTTGATGAAATAAAAGAGAAAGATGAGATTCTAAAGCAATTTTGATTTTCTTGTGTGGCTCAGTGTTTGGAAAGTCACATTTTGCAGTGCAATAAATATTCCTGTTTCCTATTTGGATGCTGTCTAGGTTACTTCTACTGTTTAGAGGGAAATGATTCAGATTCCTAAAATCACTCAACTTCGTAGCTCTTTTGGGGTCAAGGAACCCTTTCCACCACTGCAGGACACAGAGGAGGGCGTGTGCAGGGATTCTGGGTGCATTTTAAAGGCTTCTCATCTCCCGTCTCTGCCCACACCATTTCATTGCAACAGCAAGTTAATGGAAGAATACAAAATAAGATAGAAACAAAACTGTGAGCACCAGGTCACTGAGATAAAAATCTGCCCTTTGTGTATGTATCTCTGAGTTCTCTACAATGAACACAGACAAATTTATAGGGAGCCACGGCAGTTCATTTGGTGGAACAAAGAAGTGGTGGGAAATTTATGGACTTCAAACACAAGAATAAAGACATGACTGTACTTGAATGAGGATAAGGACACCCTCATTAATCCTGGTTTCATCAGCACCATTAGTTCATTAATTCAAACGTATTTTGGACGTCTTCTAGGTGTCAGGTACTGTTCTACAGGCTGTGACTTTAGTAGCAAATGCACTTTTCCTTGTCCTCAGGAAGCTGGTATCCTGGTGGCAAGAATAGATTTATCTATCATCTGTCCATTCTATTCTATCTGGATATGTGTGTGTATAATAAGTTTAAGTAGTTATAGAAGCTGCAAGGGAAAGTTCAGTGGAGTATGAAAAGAAGGTGATGGAGACATTTTAGAGAGGGTCTGAAGAAAGCTTCTCTGGTTGGGGATTGGGGAGGTATTTGAGGTAAAACCTGTTCACATCACAAAAATAGAAAACCTAACGCTGAATGTGCTGTGCTTAGTCATGTCTGACTCCAATATCCTCTGTAAAATTCCTTGACCTCAATCACTCTTGGAAATTTTTCTCTTGGTATCATTCTCCTGAGGCTGCCAAACCTTGCTCAGCTTCCATACCCGAGCACTCTCCTTCCTTCTCTGGTTTCCTCCAAGCCCTGTTTATTTCTTCTGCAGGGAGTTTATCATTTTCACTATTTCTTCACATTCAGTTCAGTTGAGTTCAGTCACTCAGTCGTGTCCGACTCCTTGCGACCCCATGAATCGCAGCATGCCAGGCCTCCCTGTCCATCACCAACCCCCGGAGTTCACTCAGACTCACGTCCCTCGAGTCAGTGATGCCATCCAGCCATCTCACCCTCTGTCATCCCCTTCTCCTCCTGCCCCCAATCCCTCCCAGCATCAGAGTCTTTTCCAGTGAGTCAACTCTTCACATGAGGTGGCCAAAGTACTGGAGTTTCAGCTTTAGCATCATTCTTTCCAAAGAAATCCCAGGGTTGATCTCCTTCAGAATGGACTGGTTGGATCTCCTTGCAGTCCAAGGGACTCTCAAGAGTCTTCTCCAACACCACAGTTCAAAAGCATCAATTCTTCAGCACTCAGCCTTCTTCACAGTCCAACTCTCACATCCATACATGACCACAGGAAAAACCATAGCCTTGACTAGACAGACCTTAGTTGACAAAATAATGTCTCTGCTTTTGAATATGCTATCTAGGTTGGTCATAACTTTTCTTCCAAGGAGTAAGCGTCTTTTAATTTCATGGCTGCAATCAGAATCTGCAGTGATTTTGGAGCCCCCAAAAATAAAGTCTGACACTGTTTCCACTGTTTCCCCATCTATTTCCCATTATTCCAACCCTTATCCTTAGCCTCACCCCCTAGCAGCTTGGAATATTCTTTTCCATGACAATTCTGTCTCTTAGTATAACTCTGGTGCCAGCTGTCGCAATTATTTTTTACTTTATCACACTTTGAGGAATTATCTCATTTAATTGTCACAATAACAGCTCTATGGAATACATCATATTGTCTCCATTACAGTTGAAGGAAATGAGAATGAATAGAAGTTTTAAGTAATTTATTAAGGACAAACATCAAATGATAGTGTTAAGACTTGAACCTGGGGTTGCAATATAAATAATGTCATATGTACATATATCATATATGGGCTCTGGAATTAAATATACCTGAGCTCAAATACATGGCTGGTCCTGGCATTACTTAGGTATGTGAGCTTGGACAAACTTCTTAACCCTCTGAGCCTCAGTTTCTACATCTGCAAAATGGGAGTAATATCAGAACTGATCCCATGCTGTGGTTGAGAGGATTAAATAAGGCAGTGCATGTGAGCTGCTGTGTCCAGTAACCCTGATGACACAGCATCTTATACGTGTAATGTGGACCACCTCAGCTAGAAGCTCTGTGCAATAAAGTGAAAACCCTTGCTCACATCAGCAATAATATATTGCTGGGAGAGAATGGACTGGCCTCTCTCCAAATCCTCCACTCCTCACATGGGCTGCAGCACCGTGATGCTGCTTAGCAATGACATCCCATCCCGAGACTCTCAGACACAGACGAAATGACATCTGGGAATCAAAAAATCCCATTGAAAAGTGAATGTGGTTTCATACTTAGGGACTGAGGTCACCAGGATACAAAATAAACTATCAGCTGTTTTGGCAGCAAATCCTTACTTTATATTTTCACAGGCAAGCTTCAATAATGTTGCAATCTTCACAGTATTTATTAATATGTAGGATAGATGAGAAATTCATATATACTTAATCCTTCTTGCATGAAAAACTCAATAAATAACTGCATCATAGGATTATTAAAGAAATAACTGTTTTAAAAGCTTTATTTCTTATGAAATGAGACATTCTTGGGAAATGGTTTGAGAGTAGAGAAGTGAGACTTGAGAAGTGAGAAGTGAGAGTTGGGGAATTATTTAACAAATTCAGATTTACCCAGAACAATTGGGTTTAAACACAATTACCAAAAAGTTGCAGCTTTTTATATTAATGGATAAAGAAGGCAGATAATCCCAAGATTATTTACAAGCCCACACTGAACAATTATTTAAAATGAAGATATAGCAAAAATGTCTGATGAACGTCTCTTTTCTGTTTCTCCTGTCCCAGCCGTGGAGAGGATGCCGATGAACAGTAAAGAGAAGGAAAGTGAGAGAGACTGGTGACTTCATCTTGACCACCGCTGGAAGGTCACATTGTTAATTTAGTACATGGGAAAGCTTATGGTGAAAAAGTGCTTTATAAAGCAGAAGGAATTAGTTGTTACTGTTACTATTATTTGTATTATAATACCTTGAGTGGTTCTCTATTTCTGAGAGCATAAGCAGGCTTAAACTCTAGGGGGTAAAAATTGGGAGAAAACTCAGCAAGGATTTCTTAAAAATATTAAATAATATTGTTTAAACAATATGAGTTAATGCCAGCCACAGAAGAATACTCTTTGACAATCTGAAAATTCTGAGTCTTTCTCGGATGGTTTTATTGCTGGCCTTGCTAAGGGAGGGGGTTTTATTGCTGGCCTTTCAGCGTGTGATGACCTTGGCATGTTTAAAATCATCCAGCTCACTCAGAATCAAGACATACACCTAGCATGTTAATAGGAAATGAAGCATCTGATCGGGGGCTCAGTGGTAAAGAATCTGCCTGCCAATGCAGGAGACTCGTGTTCAGTCCCCTGGGTTGGGAAGATCCCCTGGAGAAGGAAATGGCAACCCACTCCAGCATTCTTGCCTGGAGAATTCAATGGACAGATCCTGGCAGGCTACAGTCCATGGGGTCACGAAAGAGTTTGACATGACTAACTAACAACAAGAAATAGAAAAATAGTTTATTTTGAAAGAATTTTTAGAGCTGTGAATCACCAGGCTAAGAATGATGCTCAGAAGAGCCTCTGAGGCTGTCAGTTGTACCCTGTGATCAGGTGAGATGATGAAAACCTGGAGATACTGGAAAGTCCTGGCTCCTCCCACACAGAGAAGCAGATCTACAGTGAACGTGGCCCCATATGCTGCAACAAAACAGCATCAGCCGCCATCCCTCAGATGTGCACATCTTCTTCCAAAACTTGTATTGCTTCATTAAATCAAAAAGCGTTTTTAGCAGTGACTATATGCAAGACTGTATGGATGTGAGAGTTGGACTAAACAGAAAGCTGAGTGCCGAAGATTTGATGTTTTAGAACTGTGGTGTTGGAGAAGACTCTGGAGCGTCCCTTGGACTGCAAGGAGATCAAACCAGTCAATCCTAAAGGAAATCAACCCCAAATATTCATTGGAAGGACTGATGCTGAAGCTAAAACTCCAATACTCTGGCCACCTGATGCAAAGAACTGACTCATTTGACAAGACCCTGATGTTGGGAAAGTTTGAAGGGAGGAGGAGAAGGGGACGACAGAGTATGAGATGGTTGGAAAGCATCACTGACTCGATAGACATGTGTTTAAGTAAGCTCCAGCAGTTGGTGATGGTCAGGGAAACCTAGCACGCTGCAGCCCATGGGGTAGCAAAACGTCGAACGTGACTGAGAGACTGAACTGACTGATAAGCAAGACTGAGTTAGGGGGTCTTCCCTGGTGGTCCAGTGGATAAGAATCTGCCTTGCAACACTGGGGACACAAGTTCAATCCCTGATCAGGGAACTGAGATCCCACATGCCACAAAGCAACTAAGCTGCGTGCCACAGCTAGAGAATCTGTGAGCTGCAACAAAGGATCTGCCATGGCACAATGAAGATCCCACGTGCCACAATTAAGACCTGAGTAGCCAAATACATATTTTTTAAAAAGACTGAATTAGGAACTAAGGAAAAAGTTATGAAACCCTTTATTCAAGAGCTTAGAGTCTAGCCCAGAGTTTCTCACCCTCACACTTTTGAGATTTCTTTGTTGTGGGGGTTGTTCTGTGCTTTGCAGGATGTTTGTTCCATGGGGTTGCAATCAGGCACAACTGAGCACACACAGCAGCAGCAGCATCCCCAGCCTCCACATTATAGATGCCAGTACCAACCACCCCCACCACTGCACTCTAATTGTGACCATCAAAAACGTCTCCTGGTATTTTTCCATTGCCCTGAGCAATGTCACCTGGGGTCAAAATCACCTCTGTTGAGAAGCACTGGTCTAGTACAAGTGATAAAACATGTGACTACATAACACTAAGATAGCCAGTGATGGATAAGAAAATACAGATAAGCGCTTTGGACATTTAGAGCAAGTAAGAATTTCTTTTGGTTGAAGGCTTCCTGGCAAAGAAAGCATTTACAAGGAAATCTTGAAGAATTCCTAGGCTCTTTTTAGAATTTATTTTTTAATTGGAGTATAATTGCTTTATGGTGTTGTGCTAGTCTCTTCTGTACACAGTGAATCAGCTATACGTATGCATATACCCCACCCTCTTGAGCCTCCCTTCCCCCATCCCCTAAGGTCATCGCAGAGCACTGAGCTGAGCTCCCTGTGCCGCGCAGCAGCTTCCCACTAGCTGCCTGTCTACACATGGCAGTGTACATATGTCAGAGCTGTTCTCTCAATTCCTAGACTTTACAACAGGATGAAGAAAAGGGCAGCCCACAGTGAGGGAACAGCAGATTCTAAGGAATGGAGGCATGGATGGAGTAGTCAACTTTACAGAAATTCATGTAAGAGGGGGTATCGGGGCAGTTCTGGAAGGTCACTTACTTCTGATTAAGGAGGGTTATTCTCGGCTTCAGTTCTGGTGAAGCACATTCCTCTAGGGATACACTGAGGGTCAGATGTGTTGGCACTGGGAGGACACTGAGAGCTGGACAGACAGTAGGGCTGGCCTGGGTAGTGGGTTACTAAGAGAGGCAAGGAGAGAGCAAGTGGCAGGATTAGGAGAATACAGACTTTACAAAAATTTAAATGGGAAACTTTAAAATTTAGTTTCAAAAAGAAAGAGGAATCAAATATGACCTGGCTGTTTGGAGCTTGGTGGTATTATGAATAGAAATGGAAAGCGTTGGAGAAAAGCAGAGTTAAGATTGTGTGTGAGTCGCTCAGTCGTGTCCGACTCTTTGTGAACCCATGGACTGTAGCCCACCAGGCTCCTCTGTCTACGGGATTCTCCAGGCAAGAAGACTGGACTGGGTTGCCATTTCCTTCTCCAAGAGTTAAAATTAGAGGAAGATAAATTAATTTGGGCCATGTTCCATTTGAGATGTTAGTGAGCTACTCCAGTGAACAAATTCAAGAGAGAGTTTGGGAGGGAGATCAGGGCAGGGGGAGGGTTTTGGAATCAGATGCTCTAATGACTTTTTCTTCCTCTGTCTCCTGCTACTTCTTACTGTCCTTTTTCACCTCCTCTTTCTGCCTCTGAATCTGTTATTGACACCTGTCTCTTCTCTATATATATTAGTTCTTTTAATGATAATGATAATAGTAATAATAACAGCTGTCCTTTATTAAGTGACTAGTCCATTTCAGGCAAGGAACAATTCCCTCCTGCTGGTCTTTTTCTCTCCTCCCACCAACATGTCCCGTTATCTGATCTCCAGCCCACCAGGCTCTAGAAAATGCCTTGTTTGTGTTGCCTCTCTTATCTAATCCTTTATAATCAATGCAAGGGTAAATTATTCCCATTTTTAGATAAGAAAATAGAGGCCCAACCTAGAGGGGTGGGATGGGGTGACACAAGCGGGAGGGAGGCTCACAAGGGAGGGATTACACGTGCACATATAGCTGATTCATTTTGCTGTACAGCAGAAACTGACAACACTGTAAGGCAATTACATTCCAACCTAGACAGCATATTAAAAAGCAGAGACATTACTTTGCCAACAAAAGTCTGTGTAGTCAAGGCTATGGTTTTTCCAGTGGTCATGTATGGATGTGAGAGTTGGATGGTGAAGAAAGCTGAGCACTGAAGAATTGATGCTTTTGAACTGTGGTGTTGGAGAAGACTCTTGAGAGTCCCTTGGACTGCAAGGAGATCCAACCAGTCCGTCTTAAAGGAGATCAGTCCTGGGTGTTCATTGGAGGGCCTGATGTTGAAGCTGAAACTCCAATACTTTGGCTACCTCATGCGAAGAGCTGACTCATTTGAAAAGACCCTGACGCTGGGAAAGATTGAGGGCAGGAGGAGAAGGGGACGACAGAGGATGAGATGGTTGGATGGCATCATTGACTCAATGAACATGGGTTTGGGTGGACTCCGGGAGTTGGTGATGGACAGGGAGGCCTGGCGTGCTGCAGTCCATGGGGTCGCAAAGAGTTGGACACGACTGAGCGACTGAACTGAATAATTAAAAAAAAAAATAAAATAGAGGCCCCAAAATATTACATTAGTTTCTCTGGCATCCAGCTGAAAAGTGACATAGACAGTGTTCACGCACAGAGATGACTGTCTTTCTACTGCAATAAGCATGAACAAATTACTGCCTAGAGGCCAAATCCAACCCCTCTCATTTTTCTATACCCTGTGAACTAAGAATGGTTTTTACGTCTCTAAATGGTTGAGGAAAGGATCAAAGAAGAATAATATTTTATGATGTGGGAAAATTATGTGAAATTCACATCTGCGTCCATTGATAATGTTTTCCTGTGACCCAGACATGCCCATTTTTGGCGTGTTACTGAAGGCTGTTTTTGTCCTTGCGTGGTGGGCATACGTCCAGATGTAGAGACATATGATATGGCCCACAGAGCCAAAAACATTTACTCTTTGGTCTTTCACAGAGAAGGCTTTCCATCCTCTGTACTACAATATACTACTATGAACACTTTATCTTATCTGTGGATTCCACAATCAACTCTGTGCACAAACTCTTATGCCAGGATGAAAAAGGAGGAGGGCATCACAGCAACCCTCACTGCTCCAACTTACATAGTCCTGTTATGTAACTGTCTAGTCCTGCTAATGGTCCTGCTCGTAAAGTCTCCACAACCCTACCCAGGCAGGAGACACAGTAATTCTGTTTAAAAAAGTGACAGACTACGAAGCATGATAGTAAATGGAATAAATCAGCCACACTGATCGTGGAACAGAATCCAGTGTGTCTGTATTTTCCCTGAGCGAGTATAAAAAGAAGAATCAGAAATATTTTTAAGATGCAAAATAAAAACCTATAAGGTCATGATCCCTGAGGAGAGAAAAATAAATCTTTCCAGAGTTGGAGGGGCTAGCAGATTCTTTGAGGGTAAGTCCACAGCAGAAAATATTTGTTGATGAATGAATGAATGGATAAATGCAGACAAAAATCAGCATAAGAGAGGAGAATACTTAGAATGTGAAGCTCTCTGCCTGGGATCTTCATTTTCTGAGGGTGGAGGGAGGCTGGTGGGCTGCAGATGAGCTGACGGGATGTCTGGGTGGGCAGGAGGCAGGACAAGCAGGAGGCAGTAACGGGCTCAAGATTCCAAGAAGAACATTAATATTTCAGTTTCTGAAGTTTGCCTCCCAGATGCTGAGCCTGTCTCTGAATTTAGCTTCTAATTTTTCCTTTTTTTTTTTTCTTTTCATCTTCCTTCACTGAAGACAATTTGTTTACAATTTTCTGCAAATGAGATGACAGAATGGGGTGCATATTCCAAAGGCACATTTGAAGAACTGCCTTCTCAAGTTTTCAGTTTATCCTGAGACCATTCTAGGGCCTGGGGCATCATGTTTGCTTCAGAGGTGCACCATGTATATTAATTAATATCGTTGCGGTTTTGCCAGTGCTCTCAGCTGCCCATTTTAATAGCTGCTATTTTCTAATACATTTATTTATTTTTATCTTCCTAAATAAAAATTTAATCTTTTGGAAGAACACACTTAAAAAAAAAAGATAATATCAATTTGTTTGTCAGGCATTGCCTTGCACTTAAAGACAGGTTGCTCAGGCAGCCTGTGTGTCAGAACACACGGGAATCCATGTCACTCAGACAATCTTGACAAGGTTCTCACAAGTGTATCTTCTTCCCCTTTCTAACCTATTATCTTTCTTTGCCTACACCTTTTCTCTGTTTATTTTTCCTCCATTTTGCTTTTTCTCCTTCATGAAGAAATGTTATTCATATTTGCATCCCTCACTTTTGTAATAATCATATTTCTAATATCTGTGGGTATATACCCCTTCCCTTTTTCCTTTTTTTATTTACTTATTTTACCAACCTTCTGTCTTTTTTAAGTGTTTCCTCTTAAGCTGCTGTATTCTCCCCTGGTGGCTGAGCAAGTCCTGACCAGGGCAGGAAAGGATATGGGTAAACATCTACCAGTAAACTATCTGTAAGAGTCTGAAAGTGATGACTTGGCTTTTCAATGTGGTCCAATGTGCCGGTTTAGCCTCTGAATCCCAGCCTCTCCTTTCTCCTGCCATGCTGGCCCAGTCATACAGCAGGCTCTCCACATCCAGCACACATGTTCTTTGCTGAACCTGGCATTCTGCTGTGAAAACCAGATTTCTTGTTAGGTTTTGTCCCTAGTGAGCCCTTGCCTAACTTATGCAGGAGACTGGAATCTTTCATTATTGGCCGAGATTTCCACTGTGCATATTGGAAAGCATGCAAGCTTTGATATCAGACCCTCCTCAGTACAAATTCCAGGCTGGTCACTTACTAGCTATGTAACCTAGGGCACATTACGTCGGCATGTTGGACTTTACCCTTCTCGTCTATGAAAGGAGCACTCTGTAGACCCTCACACTGTGAGGCCATCTGTAAGGACACTGATGACTCCTCTCTTCTCTGAAGAGGACTCACAGGGGAGGTATTTTAGGAGATAGGATGAATTAGAATGTTTTTCATTGCAGAGAATGGTTACTGAATTCAATTATGCACACAGTGAGGACATTTATTGACTCATACAAAGAATAATCCAGCCTCTCTTCCACACCTCCCCTGACCAAATGTTCTCTCTATCTCTCCACATAGCCATGGACAAAGAAGGCTTCATCCTAAAGTGAATTCTCTACTTGATAGTATGGTGGCTTCAATAACTAGTGCCACATGCTTTTCTATTTCGTTTTGGTTGGGGTAGGGGCTAGGTGGGGAGAGAAGCAGGGGGCAGAGAAAGAAACAGAGAAATCTTTGAACCTGATCTTTGGAACCCAAATCCTTCCCATGAATTTTCTTGGACCAATTTTAGTAACAACAATTATTAATGCAAAAATTGCCTAATAGGAAAGTGTTAGACGCTGATTGGTCTAAGTCCCTAAACCATCACCAGTCAATGAATTACCATGACTGACTAAGGCCAAAAAAAGGCTGCTCTTAACCTTAAATGTTCTAGCTTTGATTTCAAACAAGATGTGGGCTGAAATTCTAGATTGGCTCCTTGCTAGCTTGTGGGCCATGGACAAGTCAACCAACTAAGCCACTGTTTCACTAGCTATACAATGAAGAGAATAGTATCTGCCTCCTGGTATTAATACATTTTCCCTTAGATTCTACAGGGTGAAAAATGCTGAGCTTCAGTTCAGATCCCTACTCTGGTGGGGTTATCATTTCCGAACTTCAATTTCCCCATGAAAAATAGGAGCTAAAAATAGCACAGTGGCTCAGCAGTAAAAGAAGCCGCCTGCCAACGCAGGAGACACGGAGATGTGGGTTCAGCTGCTGGATCAGGAAGATCCCCAGAAACGGAAACCCACTCCAGTGTTCTTGCCGAGATAATCTCATGGTCAGAGGAACTGGGCGGGCTGCAGTCCATGGGGTAGCAAAGAGTTGGATATGACCAGAGAATGAGTAAGCGCACGTACACACACACACACACACACACACACACACACACACACACACACACACACACACACACAAGCTGGTTTTGAAGATTTGGTGAAATAAATTTGTGAGGCTCTTAGAACAGAGCCTCTAAGGTATGTTATTTATTGACAGTAACACCTACACTTTCTAGATGTTAATTTTACTTTGTATGCCTAGAAGATTCGATTGTTATCTGATTCCTGGATTCCCACCATTTGTCCCTCTGCACTGGGTTGGCTGACTTGCAGGTGAATACTTCATATCCTTTTTACATTATTCATCTGACTGTTCAGCTACTCATGAGAGGTTAGCTGGAATGACACCTTCTCTCTCCTATCACTGGCCCATCCAATCTAGATTTTTACCTCTTCCCCCGTGAGAGAGGATATTGAAATTCCTGTTTGCTTTGTGGAAGAGCAAACTCATATTTTGATAATTTTCTTGGTAACTAAGAAATGATGAGTGACTTATGGCCAAGTGCCTGGGTAAAACCGGAGTCTTCTATCTTATGCCAGCATTGATTTTAAAAATATCTTCTAAGGTTCTGATTGCTAAGATGCCAACTACCCAGAATTGAATATTTCTTTTGACACTTGCTTTTAAGCTAGACTAATTAAATCCAACCAATATCATTTTTTCATCTCTTTCCATCTCATCTCTTCCAGAGATAAATATCACACATTCTCAGAAGTTTTTTAGTTTCCACAGGTTTTATTCCTTAAATAGATTTCTCCCTTTTCTGGTATGTCATTTTTATCCAGACATAGTAAACAAAATCCTACTTTATTTTTTCCACTTGCTTTGATAACATGAACAATTCTTTTCAATCTACCCAGTTATAATCTGAAAAGTGTAATCAACTCTATGGGTTTGCAGATTTTCATACTTTAATTTCTGATCCTTTCTTCCTCTTCCTTGCTCCTCACTAAGGAAGCCTGGAAGTGACATACAATGGGCAGCCCTTTAACACATGTGGACTACGCTTAAACTGCTCAAGACAGTGGCTACTGGCTGTTCAAAAGATTGCAAGAGGAAGCTAGTGGCTGGTCTGCTGTAAAAGTCCAAGAGACCCAAAGGCTACAGTGGTGGTTTCATGCTGGCCTGTGGATAGCAGTAAAGGTTACAACCAGATAGTGACTGGAGTTAGAAGCAGATATTTTTGTTTTTAAAAAGGCAGGCACAGCACCCGGTCCCTAGCGGCTGTGTGTCATGTTACAGTGGGAGAAACCAGAGTGTGGTGGCAGGCTCTGGCGCCACAGGAGAGGGGTAGGGAGCACTACTAACGGGACATTTGTTGGGCGGGGGCAGTCGCTCCAGCCCTGAGCACACATGTGCACTCCTGGCTGAGGGCCATGTCTGGAGGGAAATGGCCCGCAAAGGCCAGGCTCTGCCTTTGGCTGCAGATTGCGGCCAGAAATGGTGCCAGACAAAGATTGGCAAAAAGTCTCCCTATCCCCAGAAAGATGCTTTAAAGGATGATACCTCCTACTTGCGTATTTGAAGGAGAGGAAACAAAATCTAGGTGAGAGATCCTGCTGAATTCATAAAGGACCAGAGGAAGAGGAGAATTTTATTCACTTGAACACAGTAGTGTTAATGTCCTTGATTTACACTATTTGGTGTGCAGCTGCCCCCAGGAAACCAGGAGGAGGCCCAGCGTCTAGCACCTTCTAGGAGATCCGAGCTGTGCACTTTGATAAAGAGAGACCTGAGTGCAGTTAGGGTGGCTGCGTGTGCTCGAACACCTACTTGTGTAAGCAGGTGAGGGGGAGGGGACACACTGTTCTAGAGGGGACAGTGTGGATGATGCAGCCCTCGGGGAGGAACGCAGTGTGACCCCTTTACATGATTTTAGGCGGGGATATAAGACGGCTCCTCTCTCCTTGCAGATTAGAATCTGTACACTCCTGTACTCTCAGTCCCTGGCATTTCTGCCCCTGGGGTCTTTGCTTAAAGGATTTCCCTGCTTATCTTCCTGGCTCCTGCAGCTGCATAGCCGCTCTACTGCTCATGTGGGGACAAGGGCTGAGCTTCTGTGATTCCTGCCCTCCGGCCACTGCAGAAGTTATAAGCCCTCAGGAGAGAGTGAAAAGATGAAAGGATGTGCCTCTGAAGTTGTGTGAGTCTGGGACTTACAGGCAACCAAGCCTGATTTACATTGGAGCTTTGCTGGGATCATTTCCCGCTGATATATTTGGAGGTTGGTGGAGGTTGGCACTGCCCTTCTTCATTCGCTATGGAGCAATTTCAGAAAGTTAATTAACCTGGGCTAGTTCCCCTCCTTTGGAACTCCAGATGGACTTCAAATTTGCCTTTTAAAAATGACCTACATCCTGGGAAATGGATAAGACAAACCCTCATCCATTTTTATTTTAGAATGCTCTTTTTTTTTCTCAACTCACTTGATAATTAGTAATTTACCTCTACCATGTTCAGATTTGTTAACACATATTTTAATTGCTTATTTTGTGCAAATTACTATGTTAGGCACTTTGAAGAACACAGAGAAGTGGAAAATCCAGTCTTTGACCTCAAGGAATTTGCAGTCTTAGTGGGATTATAAAATCTGATATGAGAATTGATGCAACATTTTAGATTGTGGGAAGTCCCAAATGACTGAGGGCATACATGCTAAGTTTTTAGCCGGGTCTGCCTCTGCAACCCCATGCACTGCAGCAGACCAGGCTCCTCTGTCCATGGGATTTCCCAGGCAGGAATACTGGAGTAGCTCACCAGGCCCTCCTCCAGGGGATCTTCCTGACCCAGGGACTGAACCTGTTCCTCTTAAGTCTCCTGTATCGGCAGGCGGGTTCTTCACCACTTGTGCCACCTAAGAGCACTAAATGCACTGAGAGTTTTTGAAGCACAGATTCCCTTCCTGTCACTGCGCTGTTTGCAGTTAGTGAGGCTGGTAAACGCAGGCTTCAGAGTCATGCTGTGTGACCTTGGATGAGCCTCTTGCCCTTTCTAAACCTCGATTTCTTCTCTTGGAGAAAATGCGGGAGATAATACAAACCTCTCAGGAGTGGAGGGGATTAAATAATTTTATGCAGCTTTCAGCAACATGTCTAGCACATAATGGGTGCTGAATAAAAGCCATTCTAATTGTTAAACCATTGGCGATGTTACCTGCTCCACAGTGCTCTGAGCAGACGGATGGCTGAAGGCTTAGACACAGGCCCATGGACAGTACAGAATTTTTTTTTTTTTTTAATGCTATCTGGGGCCAAGGATCTGGGATAATGTTTAAATTCTGAGTATCTCTTGCTTCCTACTCCCCCTCCATCCTTTCTGTGTGTTAGTAGTTCAGTCGTGTCTGACTCTCTGCAACTCCATGGACTGTAGCCCTCCAGGCTCCTCTGTCCATGGGATTCTCCAGGTAAGAGTACTGGAGTGGGTTGCCATTTCCTTCTCCAGGGGATCTTCCCAACCCAAGGATCGAACCTGGGTCTCCCTCATTGCAGGCGAATTCTTTACCATCTGAGCCACCAGGGAAGTCATTCTTTAATCCCTAAAATAAATGTGGGATCAAGGATCAGACAGACAGTTGATCCAAGGCTTCACCTAGTGAACTGCCCTAGAATTTGGATGGCTGTTGGGAAGGACAGAGTTGTGAGGAAGGAGCTGTGTTCAAAATCTAGAAAGGATATTATTCCATGAAACCAGCACCAATCCCCACCTGCAAGGACTGAGTGATTCAGTGAGAAAGATCTTACAAGGATTCCCGTGTCTTATGACTGGTTGCCATGTTGTGTTTTTTCTCCTAATTTAGTAGGAAGTGTTTGGCCACAACTTCAGTGCTGTCATCTCAGGAACAGGGTGTGAGGATGGAGGTTTCCACTGCTGGTAAATATGCATAGGTGAAAAAAGGTTCCACTTCTAGGTCTTAAAACTTCCCTAAGACTTCTCACACGCATCGTGTTCAGAGCTGGGCCTAATGAATAATGACCCCAGGGGAAGATTTCATTTTGCTTTTAACAGGTTTTCTCCCAGTGGGCTTGGGAAGCAGACAGTCCTCTCTCACAGGCCAGCTCCCCACCGTTCACCCCAGGACACCCTGGAAGCAGCAGGTGGGAAGATAGGCAACGCTGGAAAGCTGATCAAGTTTAACTTTCCATGTTGCTCCCCTGAAAGCTACTGGGGAGAAGAGTGCAAAGTTGGAGCTCCAGCAACCTTGTAGTTAGTTTAAAAATGTATCTGCCTGTGAAATTGTTTCCAGGCCTCAGGGATTTTTGCCCAGCTCTTCCCAGGCTTCTAGAGCCAAGCGTTCAGAGGATGGAGCTCCCACCCGGATTTTGGGGACTGGCGTTCTCCCATCAGGCACATGATCGTGTTTACTGGGATCTGTGCTCACTTTGGAGGGTGCTTTATGAGTATTCACCGAATGGCCTCTCACTTGGAGGCCAGAAGGGCATTTTGTATTACTGTAGGATGCCAGCATACACCAGCCCCAAATAGGCCTCTAGGCATAAGGATTGCTTTGAGAAACAGCAGACAGAGAGTTCTGAAAACAGAATAAAAGTTGCCCTTTTGTAAAGAAAATTTATGCCTATAAAGGAGATCTCCATTTGGAAGAGGGAGAGGGGGGTCTCCATTTCTGGACCAGGAAGAGAATGATGACTCTAAACCAGAAGAGGCTTAGCCATGGTGAAGCCACAGGCTGAAGTCTGTATAAAGAAGTTTACCCTATTTAGTTCCTGGTCACCTGTCCCCACGTGACCTTCCCTGCACCGCCCCCCCCCACCCCCGCCCCCGCCACCACCACCGCTATCCTCTCTTTGATTTATCTGAAGGTGGTATTTCAGCCTGAATTCTAAGCTGCCTCCTTGAGTTACTTATTTCTCTAGGTGTCCCCCACATATGTGGGATATACACGTTAATAAATGTTACCTTTTTTTCTTGGCAATCTCTCTTGTTCCAGGGGCCCCAGCCAGGAACTTAGAAAAGTGGAGGAAAACTTTTTCCTACCCTGCAGGACCAAAGTCATGAAACTCCTTTCATTTAGATGTTTAACATGTTCTCTAAATACACTTTTAGCCAGAGATAAGGGGATCCAAGGACAAGCCTGAAACATACACCAGACCCGGGGCATGTGTGTACATGTCTGTGTGCACCCAGAATTCTATTAATTTATGCAAACAAAATAATTATATGACATTGTATGGGGGTGGTTAAAGATATTAAATTGTTAAATGCCAATATTTAAATCCGGATTACAAAAGTCGTGGTATGATTTGGTGCCATCCTTCCTTTTTAAAATATAGTATGCTTGTAGCATCCAAATTTGAGAGTGAACTATGTTTAGACAGCTTCCCTGGTGGCTCAGATGGTAAAGAATCTGCCTGCAATGTGGGAAACCCAGGCTCAATCCCTGGGCTGGGGAGATCCACTGGAAAAGGGAATGGCTACCCACTCCAGTATTCTTGCCTGGAGAATCCAATGGACAGAGGAGCCTGGCGGGCTACAGTCCATGGGATTGCAAAGAGTCAGACACGACTGAGTGACTAACACTCCCCTGTATTTAAATGGCCTGAATATGCACCGAAAGTTGTGGTAAATGCTTATTAAGCTGACTATAAACCAAAAATACATGGTACCCAACATGGCAAATACAAAGATGTTTATGGCAACAAGAGGGCAAATTGATAGAAACCAGATTTGTTTTGGAAAATCTGGAAGGAATGTTGTGTTAAGTATGGAAATTTCTCCTGGAAAATGTAGCTCATACTATGCCACTCAGGGTGAGTCCTAGTCACCTTCTTCCACAGAACTGATAGACCATTTTAATCTCTTGAAAACTGTGTAATTTCACACTTCTCCATTTCACTCATTACAGCAGACACAATGGATACAAAAACAACTTGTATATTGTTTGGTTCTATTAAATGCTAATTACCATTAGTACTGGACTATACTCACTGATGAGCTGTGGTGTAGTGTGTTAAGCTTTGACTATGCACAACCCCAAAGAGACTAGGTCCAGAGGTAACTAGAAGCCTCTGTTGACTTTCTTACATAAACCTAACCTGAACACTAATATGGAGGGCTGTTTAAAAAA
Source organism: Capra hircus (assembly GCF_001704415.2). Classification (NCBI taxonomy): domain Eukaryota; kingdom Metazoa; phylum Chordata; class Mammalia; order Artiodactyla; family Bovidae; genus Capra; species Capra hircus. The sequence goes on along the minus strand of NC_030812.1, from coordinate 45,372,320 downwards.
GCTCCCCGAGATGAGGAGTGTTTGCTCCTTAAGTGTGCAGAGATGAGCGTTTGGCTCTGAGAGGTGTTTTGGAAATATTTGAGTTGGCCTGAACTCCCAAGTTTGAGGCGGAACTGCGGGCCCTCCACGTGGACTGTTTGTTGTGGTTGCAGTTGCCAACGCTGGTTCTCAAAGTTTAAGGGATGTGTCAGTCGGTGGTGCTGCTGTTCTTATCTTCTGTGTGTGCTAGAGAAAAGGACATCCCCAGAAGCAGACAGGCTTGGAAGCAAGTGCCTGTGTGTTTGCAGTGAGGAGAGAATGAAAGGCCGGGGTGGGGAGGGGGAGCACTCTCAGTCTGAGAGAGCGCGCATTGGTACTTTCTAGATAAAATGCCCCCTAAGAAAAGACAACAGATCAACTGCAACCATTAGCTCTGCTGAGATGCACTTCACCAAAGGAGCAACTTCTCTCTGTTGAGGGAAAATGCAGTTTTAAAAAGGTGCTGACTCCAGCTGGATCTCCCATCAGTCCCTAACTTGACCTACTATGAGCAGACTTCTGTGGGTCTCCCAAGGTGGTCAGTGAGCCAAAAATCAACCTTTCAGAAGACCAGAGCCCTAAGGTCCGGCCCTTTGAACTGTATGATAGCATATTTTGGGACTGTGGATAAGAAATAATTGTATAACTGAAAACCAAAAGTTGGTAGATTTATTCCATTCCAGACTTAGTGCCTCCTAGTTAATATAATTTGATTTCTTCTCTCTTTTAGTCTGCCCTGCCCACCTCAGATTTTTTTGTTTTTAAACCAAAGAGTGAATCATGACATGCATTGGGGTCTCATAAAAATTAGAGAAAACCTAATCACTTCGTAAGATAGAAATCATGATCATGAAAATTAGGGGTCTGAGAAAATCCCTCTCTGAATGACTTCTCAGGAGATGCAAGGAGCTGTCGTTTTGAGAAGATTTCAATGTCATTCTCCTTTTTCCTCTCACTAAGTCAAATTTCTAGAACATTCTCAACTGTGGTCAAATAGTAATAATAATAATGGTAGTAATAAAAAGAAACAGATAATGATTTGTGGCTAAAAGAAGCATTAGTACTTAAAGAAAAGGAAAATGAACCTGCTGAACAACTTCAGCTTTGCCTCCTATGAGATGCTATCTTATAGCAGGACTTAAAAAAAATTTGCATGATGTAGTTACTAATTATATAACTTGAGAATTAGACACTAGGACATGTATCCACTCTCTATTACCATCCTAGAGAGAAACAGAACACTGAATTCCAGTACTGAATGTATCATTTAGAGTGCTACATCAGCTCTTCAAAGGAAAGCATAATTTCTAGGGCTGAGGAAGAAGCAACTAAAATCACAGTGTACGCGGAACCGTTTGATCCTGTCTAGGGTAAAATGAGTCTTCTGGTTTTGTTGCTGCTATTTTTCTTTCTTGGCCATGCTGGTGGTTTGCTGTGTGTGTGTGTTCAGTCATTTGCACATTTGTGTATCTGGCCTGCTTGTCTGATCATGGCTTCCTTAGGGTCACCATCCACAGTCATACAGATCATGCCGCCCCACTCCCACTCTTCACCCCGTGAATAGGGCCGTGATGTTGTGAGTCAAGATTGGGACCACTGCCCAGACTAACACAGGCCCCGGACATTGCAGAAAAAAGACCTGCCCTGAGGCTCCTGTGAGCAGGGGAAGGAGGTTAAGCAGGGGAAGGAGGTTAAGCAGGGCCGACTGTAATGAGTTGGAAGGGGTACTGTAGAGGGAGTGAGGAGTCTTTTGATCTTCACTTGTAGGTGTGACCTTGAATCAAAGGTCGATGCTTAGGTCTTACTTAGGCCTGGTGGTTTCTCTAGCCCTGGGCATTGGCTCAGGAATTTTTAAAGTTCCCAAACCAGTTATGGAATCAAGTCCTGGCCTGCCCTTAGGCAGTTCAGGGCTCTGGGGCCTGAGCAGCGGAGGCTGCCCTCCCTGCTCTCTTGGTTGTCCTCCGTCCACCTTCCTCTCTGGCCGGAAAGCCCCCTGGGTTTGGCAAGGCGACCCCTATCCCTCGAGTGAGAGTATGACCAGAGGAAGCAAAGAAGTTCATCCTCGGTATTAACTTTGCAATTCTGCTCTCAAAGTTTTCCCAAACTTTTTATACTTTATACATTCTACTAGAAATTTGGGGGGTTGGGGGGAAGAAAAACTCTAATTTGATCCTATTTGTTTTGAGGGTGGTGTCCAGGCACTGTTGTGTTTTAAAAGCTATTAGTCGATCCTAACATTTATCTCAGGTTGAGAAAGGCTGAGATGGAGTCAGGGAGTGAGCAGGAGCTGAAATCTAGACAGCCTGCCAGAGGCTCTTTTTGCTTTCTACATGTCCATCTGTGTTGCCAGTACACCCCCTCCCACCCCTGTACCCCCAAACCTTCATCAGCTGCACTGGGCATGTTTCAACAGGGCTGCTCTTGAGGTTGGAGATCTCTAGAAATATCTGTGTGGGAGAAGCTAGATTGTTTAGCTGCACTGACCACCTTCATGTGACCTAGGGCTCCTTCCTAGGGACATACAAGCCCATCTGCTCTTTTCATGGGGCTCCACTTTCACTGGTGCCATCAGGCAATCCCTGCCTTTCAGGATATTGTCAGGTCTGTTCCTAGGCTTTGGAGGACTCAGATGTCTGGATCACAATCTGAATGGCAGTGTCCCTGCTTTGTGGAATGTTGGATTTGTGCATCAAAGCCATAGAGGAACGGCTGGCATTTTGTTGCTCAGTCTGGACTCAAAATTCTTAGAGAATGGAATTTTGCTAATGAGAGCAGCTATCGTGGAAGTTAGACTAAGGGGATAAGTTAAAGATTGGGCTTTGGTGGGTGTCTGTCTTCTGATTAGGATGCTGGTGGTTTAATGGCTGAGAAGTATGCACTTAGTTATATATGGACTCGTGATTACGTGAGAGATCCCCCAGCAGATTAGAACATCTGTGATGAGTACTGGAAGGTTCCAGAGGCCTTTGCTTCACCCCAGTGCCACAGACGGCCATCTCCAGCCTCCTGCGGCCCTGCTCCGTTTGTGTGCTGTGTCAGGGATAATGAAATCAGACAGGCCCACAGAGACTGCTTTTCCCTCCTCACAAATTTTTAATAAAACGCTTTGAACAACAGAGCTGGGCATCTCTGAAGCCTGAAATTAAAGCAATAAGATGGAAGATGACTCGCTTGTCAGTCTGCACCAGACTGCATCACCAATACAAATTCCCAGGGAGTTTTTTCTAAATCTGCTGACAATGTGAGGCTTTCCATCTGGAGTCTTCTCTTCCTTATTTTCATAGGAAGAAAATCCAGCACTGAGCAAGAGAAAAAAGGGACACTTCATTCTCTGCCACTAACATGACTCAAGCCCTGAATTGGGTTTTCACAGAGAGTCATTTTGGGAGAGACTCACTCTTGAATATGTAAGTGTCCCTGATTCAGATTTCTGGAGACAGAAAGTAATCAGTTATTCATATGCTCATCGCCGCTCACCCACCTGCTTTGCAAGAGGAATGGCCACTGGAGGTTCCCGGACTCTCTAGATCCCCATGTTCACCTTAGTCTTCCCTCCCTCCACCTCCCCACCCTACCCCCCACCCGCTGCCACAGGGAAATACTTACTAGATTCCCAGGGGGTGCTAGTGGTAAGGAATCCACCTGCCAATGAGAGAGACCTAAGAGACACAGGTTCCATTCCTGGGTCAGGAAGATATCCTGGAGAAGAGAACGGCCACCTATGTCAGTATTCTCGCCTGGAGAATCCCATGGATGGAGAAGCTTGGTGGGCTACAGTCCATAGAGTCACAGTCAGATACAACTGAAGCGACTCAGCACATAGAAGGATACAACTCAGGGACACCCAGATGGAAGAGATGCACAAAGCAAGGATGGGTGGAAGGGTGCAGAGCTTCCATGCCCTATCAGAGGGTACCCTCCCAGCACCACTACATGCTCATCAACCTGGAAGTTCACGGGATCCCATAAGTTCAGGGATTTTTTTTTTTCCCCTCCTGGGTTTTTTGTTTGTTTTTGTTTTTTAATTGGAGGAAGATTACTTTACAATGTCATATTGGTTTCTGCCATACCACCTTCGTCTTGATGTCCACTCTTGCCTGGGCACTGGTGAAGACATACAGCATGCCTGGTGTCTTGGAGCTGGCATGTCAGGGGCCAGGACTGACCAGTGACATTCACAGAAGTACTATAATGTCATGTCAGGTGGTGCTAAGTGTCATGAGGACAAAATCAAACACACGACGGGGCAGAACGTTATGGAGGATGGGGATATTTTAGATAAGGTGTGTGTGAAAGGCGTCTAAGCTCTAGGTTGTAAATTAAGTATCTACGTAGGCTGACCCTTTTTTCAAAGCAAAACTCTTGGCATTAATTCTGCAAGTAAAAGCATTTCGTCTTTTATGAAAGAGACTTCATTTGACTGAAATTTAAGAATTAGCAGCTCTCTTTTTTTCTCCTCTCCCTTCCCGTCTCTTCTTTCTCCTCTCCTCCTTCTCCATCTCAACCCTGGTTCCTCTCTTCTCCTGTGTCTCTTTTTCATCTTTCTCCTGTCTTGACCATGTATTCATATCCAGGAAGAAAAATAAATGCAAAATATTTCTACCCCTTTATACATCAGGAGTTATTTCTAGAGTCCTAAGCTCTCTTGACACCAGTGGGAAGGTTTGCAGCAGTTCACCTCTGCGGCCTTGCACCTTCTTGCTGGGTCCCTCCAGATGGAAATTTGACCATACCTCTCTGGGGGCTCAGGCCTAGACTTCCTATAACATATATATATAAAAGACATGAGTCTCCTGCTGAAAATGCTTAAAGAAAACAGTGAACCACCAATCTAAGTTCTGTACTGATACTACCCGTTCTTTTCCCACATTAAGGCAAAGCTAAATGAGGTCATCTCTTTTGTGACCATGTCTCCAGGGCAGTATGGCTGCGTGTCCTGGCAGAGGATACAGTTCCACACAAGTAGTTTTAAGTGAAGAGGGTATAGTGGTGGGGCTATGTGAGTGGTAGGGTACAAGCAAGGGAGCCAACAGTGGTTGGTGGAGCAGCCAGAGATCAGACAGCAGAACGCCGTTACACCTCCAGGGCTGAAGAGCAAGGGGAAGGGGGATTTGCTTCCAGAGCCCGGTGAGAACAGGAATCCTGAAGGCAGTGACCTGACAGGATGCCGCCTGTCAGAGGACGGCAAGGAGCAGGAGCCAAGCAGGGAGGAAATATCCAAGCAGGCTGTCTCTGCTCTCACTCTCTAGCCTCAAACCCACCCCGAAGTCTGCTGTCTGGGAGCATGGAGAGCTGCCCCTGGGCTGCAGAACAGAGATGGAGAAAGGAGCCAGAGGAAAGGACGTGCAGGATCTAGAGTCCACAGACCAGCCTTCCTACCCACCTCCTGTCAGATGTCCCATGGGCGCATCCAGAGCGGCTACCACACCAATCACCCTTCATCTCTTCCTTCAGTTGTAACAGCCACATATTGAGCGGCATCACGTTTCCTAAATGGGCCCCTGATCAAAGTACTAAGGTGACCTAATTCTACCCCAGCTTTTAATTTCCTCTATTTTCAGCAACTGGTCTGAAATTCCATATTCAGACGTGATCTGACCCTGTGTGTCCTGCCTGTGGCCCCTCTGTTCCCCAAGTCCTTCTTTTGTAGTTGCAAAGGTCATTTCCAAAGACTTTAATGATTGCCTTTCTAAGTAAACTCATAAGAAATTCCCCTTCAATTTTAGGGCCTGTCTATGATTTTCTTATTCCTTAATATTTTCTTTCAGAGAGAAATTCAGGACTTGAAAGTCATCCTAAGGTCATTCGCCTGCCGTAGAAGCCGTAAAGATGAAAGCACACTTATCTTGGGGGGGTGGGGGTGGGGAGGGGGCTGTTACAGCCTGGTTCTTGCTCAAGCTGTTCTAATGACCATATTTTCTGGCTCTGGCTACAGTTATTTCATGATTTATATTACAGGCTATAGCAGTTCCTTTCTTAGCTGAAATCATTTTTTGGCCTTGGCTGAGAGTGTTTTTTTTTTTTTCTTTTTGCCCTAAGAAAAAGACAGCTCTTGAGAACTTTGCCAAAGACACACATTCACACAAACCTGCCCAGTAAACCAGTGTTTAAAGAATGTAATGGCTCAGCTCACATTTAGTATGAAGAATGGCTGTTGTCTACCTCTGTCCACTTCGAAGAAACACATCTCTCTGCTGCTTCTGAGGAAGGACCCTGTCCTTTGTTGTGATTCATGGGTGAACAGAGAGATACCACCTTAAACTGATATTGATCCACAGGTTTTACCAACCCAAAGCCCTACCAAGGGCATGTCAGCTCATCTGAAAGCCGAATAGCATCACTAATTAGACCCGGGATTTATGCTTCTGTTCCTTGGGTAGCACTTCATAAGCACCTCCAAACTCACCCTCTCTCTAGGCTGAGACTAAGGAAGGCACATGTGAAAGAAACTGTCAATATTAAGTGATGTTCTGTTGGAACCCTTGAGGCCTTACAGTCACGCGCTGAGAGTCACGTGGCCTCTGTTTGTAGCTCTGGAAAGTTTAGGTGTTCAGCCTTGAAGAGAGGACCTCCACCCATGAAAATCTCTCTTCAGCCCATTCCATATTCAGTGAAATTGGTCTCCTTTCCCTTGACCCCCATGTTGTCATCAGAAGGTAAGCTGGGGATGCAGAAGCTGCCACGTTGGTCTTCTCCAGCCCCCCACCCCCACCCCCACCCTGTGGAGAGAGAGGAGGAAGCTTTTAGCATTTCACCCTAACACTTTGGTGAGTTAATAGGGACATTAGTTGTTTAACCGTGGGCTGGGCTGCCTGTTATTACTCGTACAATGGCCGTGGTCCTTTGCCTCCTGGGAGACACTGTGAAACGCTGAATGGCCCAGTCCTTGGGCTAGCCGGGTCTCCCGCCTGCTGGGAAGAGCCACCGTCTGCAGTCTCTGCTCACTGTTGGGTCTGTTTTCAACAGCCAGCAGGAACACCTGCCCGCCCTTGTGCGGTGGGCGCAGCTGCTGTGCGAGTGTCACACGGTCTGTGGGGCAGGCCTGGCACATACTCATCAGTCCCTCTGTGGTCCTCTTTTCTACAGCCTTTCCCACCCTCCTGAGACTGTTCTTTCTTCTGGATTTATTTCAGTGACCCTTGTGCTTGAGGCAGTTTATTTTGCCCCGCTTCCTCGATCCAGCATTTATTGTTGGCAAATACTGTTATCTGCAAGGGGGACCAGATCCTGGTTTTCAGATTCTCAGTAACTGGCGAATCTGCTGTGACCAGTGCTCAAGCTAGCGTCCACTCTGCCTTTTATGAAAGGGTTAACCTCAAGGCAGCGCTTGTGTCAGCCGCGCTGGTCTCCCGCCAGCTTCCCTCTGATGGGCTGCGGGGCTACCATATTAGGAGTGTGTGAAGATTCAGCTCCTCCGGTGTACACAGCAGGAGCTCTCCTGTCAGTCTGAAAGGCAGGCGCTATATTTAGCACCAGGCCCCAGGGACTAGCAGCTCCACGTGGGAGGGGGCTGCGGGAATGCAGTTGTGCCTTGAATCTCAACTCCAGTCCCCACGGAGGAGGCTGAAGCCCTGGGAAAGAGCTGGGCTCTTCCGCCCCCCACCTCCTCGTGTCTGCATGGCATCTTTTCCAGGTCAGGGAAGAAGTCCCTTTCATCTCTGCTGTTTCTTTTAACATGGAGGAAAGGAGCCATTATTGTTGAATGAACCATCACTCAAAATGTTGTAAACAGCGACTGGTCTCCCTCCAGCCCTCATCTCTTCTCCCATATCGAGTTAACTAACCACTAATATGATGCGTGGAATAATTTTATTGCCTTATGGTCTCTCTCTACTGAGGGAATAAGAGGAATTGCCTCCCTTTGGTTTTTGCGGAAAATGCATTTTTGGCACTAAAAAGGTTTTATTTCACATTGCAGAAGCCTCTGGGTCTAAAAGTATATCTTCCTTTATAAAATATAGTTGTATAAGTAAAACCTAATTACATATAAATTTATTTCTTATAAAGTCCGTACATAATTTTACATAATATAGTAACATTCTATGAGAGAGTTGTTAACTCATTTGATGATATGGAGTAAGTGCCTTGTTTAATGGACTTGTAACAGTAGCTCTGTTTTAAGGGTAGTTTATTGAGGGTGGAAGGAGAAAGGGTGGCAGAGGATGAGATGGTTGGATAGCATCATAGACTCAGTGGACATGCGTTTGAGAAAACTCTGGGAGATAGTGAAGGACAGGGAAGCCTGGCGTGTTGCAGTCCATGGGGTGGCAAATAATCGGACATGACTTAGCAACTAAACAACAATAACCAGGAATGATCAGTTCCAGGGGCAGTTTTGCTCTGTCTCTCTCTCTCTCTCCCTGCTCCATTTGCCATTTCAATTGACTAAGACTTCAGATTTGGCCAAGTTCATTTCTAACTCTGAGGCTTGGGAAACATTTAGAATATGGTATTCTCCTTATTCCCACATATTTACCTCTGCTACAAAACTCACTAACTTCCCCAGACTGTTTGGTAGTTGAGTGAAGAGCTATAGTCAAAATATTGCATAGGCCTAAAGTTTCTGATTGGGAAATGCATTGAAATTAAAAGTCAAAGCCACAGCATTTGTAACCACCATCATCCACAGCTGGAATTCTGCTTCAGAGCTCCAGCTAGGATGAAATGACCTTTTAGATGGCCCTGGTTGAAACTAAGTCTTTCCTGATAGCTCAGTTGGTAAAGCAGAGAAGGTGATGGCACCCCACTCCAGTACTCTTGCCTGGAAAATCCCATGGATGGAGGAGCCTGGTAGGCTGCAGTCCATGGGGTTACGAAGAGTCAGACATGACTGAGCGACTTCACTTTCACTTTTCACTTTCTTGCACTGGAGAAGGAAATGGCAACCCACTCCAGTGTTCTTGCCTGGAGAACCCCAGGGATGGCTGACCCTGGTGGGCTGCCGTCTATGGGATCACACAGAGTCGGACACGACTGAAGTGACTTTAGCAGCAGCAGCAGCAGCAGTTGGTAAAGATTCTGCCTGCAATGCAGGAGACCTCAGTTTGATTCCTGGGTCAAGAAAATCTGCTGGAGAAGGGATAGGCTACCCACTCCAGTATTCTTGGGCTTCCCTGTGGCTCAGCTGGTAAATAATCTGCCCTCAATACAGGAGATCTGGGTTCAGTCGCTGGGTTGGGAAGATCCCCTGGAGAAGGGAACAGCTATTCACTCCAGTATTGTGGCCCGGAGAATCCCATGGACTGTATAGTCCGTGGGGTCACAAAGAGACACAACTGAGTGACTTTCCTAAAACTGTAGCACAATCTGTGTGACTGGGTTAGAATGGTCAACAGTCTGGTAAACTGAAGACCTTTAAAATACTGCAGACGGATAATGGGAATCCTTGCGGGGGAGAATTTAACTGGATCAGCAGCACATCCTTCTGTGTGTATTGTTCAGCAAAAAGTACACACAGCAAGTGTATAATGTGCACTATGGCCAGGTATGGATAAAAGTTAACCCTGGTGCTTCTGTGCAGATCCAGAGGGCCCTGGAAAAGTAGGGGTTGGGCAGATACTGAGGATGGAGACAGAGTTGACAGAGGAGGGAGGGAAACCTGAGACTTGTGTACTGACAGCCAGGTATGGAAGCCCAGGCAGAAGCTAAGGTCAGGAAATGACCCCAGAGATGATGGTGCCTGCAGAGGCAGGTGGGGTGGGGTGCAGGGGGCCATAGTAAGAGGAATCTCAGGGAGGCAATGTAGGAGGTAGGCTAATTAGGTGCCATGGTCCTGCCTCCAGAAGACCAGGCATCTTGGAGTGGGATGGTGGTTTGGAAGAGATGGGGGAGAGCAGGCAAGGAATGCAAGGCAAAGATGCATGCAAAGAGGAACTACTTAAGGTTTCAAGACAAGGGTGCAGGCAGAGACAAATCAGCAAGAATCTGGCTTCCAGATAATTACAATTCATAATAATGATTATGATAACTAATGATTATTACCCATTATGTGCCAAGCCTGGAAAACACTGAGCTAAGCATACTGTATACACTGTCTTGTATCATTTTATTTTTTAGCCCTGCCACACAGCTTGTGGATCTCAGTTCCCAGTCCAGGGCTCTTGGCAATGAAAATGGAGTCCTAACCACTGGACTGCCAGGGAATTCCTTGTCTTATGTAATTTTGCTAGTAATCCTATGACCTTGATGTTCTTATTTTTTTTAATTGGAATATAGTGATTTACAATGTTGTGATAGTTTCCGCTGTGCAGCAAACTGAATCAGCTCTATGTATACATAATTTCCCTCTTTTTTGGATTCCTTCCCATTTAGGTCACCACAGAGCACAGAGTAGAGTTCCCTGTGCTATACAGGAGGTTCTCATTAGTTCAGTTCATTTGCTCAGTCGTGTCTGAATCTTTGAGACCCCATGGACTGCAGCATGCCAGGCCTCCTTGTCCATCACCAACTCCCAGAGTTTACTCAAACTCATGTCCATTGAGTCAGTGATGCCACCAAGCATTTCACCCTCTGTCATCCCCTTCTGCTCTTTCCTTCAATCTTTCCCAGAATCAGGGTCTTTTCCAAGGAGTCAGTTCTTCGTATCAGGTGGCCAAAGTATTGTAGCTTCAACTTCAGCATCAGTTCTTTCAATGAATATTCAAGACTGATTTCCTTTAGCATGGACTGGTTGGATCTCCTTGCAGTCCATGGGACTCTCAAGAGTCTTCTCCAACACCACAGTTCAAAAGCATCAATTCTTCAGTGCTCAGCTTTCCTTATAGTCCAACTTTCTCATCCATACATGACCACTGGAAAAACCATAGCCTTGACTACATGGACCTTTGTTGACAAAGTGATGTTTCTGCTTTTTAATATGCTGTCTAGGTTGGCCATAACTTTTCTACCAAGGAGCAAGTGTCTTTTAATTTCATGGCTGCAGTCACCTTCTGCAGTGATTTTGGAGCCCAAAAAAATTAAGTCTGTCACTGTTTCCAGTTTCCCCATCTATTTCCCATGAAGTGATGAGACCAGATGCCATGAACTTAGTTTTCTGAATGTTGAGTTTAAACCAACTTTTTCACTCTCCTCTTTCACTTTCATCAAGAGGCTGTTTAGTTCTTCGCTTTCTGCCATAAAGGCGGTGTCATCTGCATATCTGAGGTTATTTATATTTCTCCCCACAGTTTTGACTCCAGCTTGTGCTTTATCCAGTGCAGCATTTCTCATGATGTATTTTGCATGTAAGTTAAATAAGCAGGGTGACAATATACAGCCTTGACGTATTCCTGTCCCGATTTGGAACCAGTCTGTTGTTTCATGTCCAGTTGCTTCTTGATCTGTATACAGATTTCTCAGGAGGCAGGTCAGGCGGTCTGGTATTCCCATCTCTTTCAGAATTTCCATAGTTTGTTGTGATCCACACAGTCAAAGGCTTTGGCATAGTCAGTAAAGCAGAAGTAAATGTTTTTCTGGAGCTCTCTTGCTCTCATTGGTTATTTTATACATAATGTCAATAGTGTACATATGTCAATCCCAATCTCCCAATTCATCCCACTCCCCTTGTTCCCCCTTGGTGTCCATACATTTGTTCTGTGTCTGTGTCTCTATTTCTGCTTTGCAAATAGGTTTGTCGGTACCATTTTCCTAGATTCCACAAATATCCATTAATAAACGATACTTGTTTTTCTCTGCAAATGGCACAATTTCATTCCTTTTTATGGCTGAGTAATACTCCATTGTGGTGCTCTTATTTTTGTCATTAAACATATGGGGAAAGTGAGGCAAAAGATACTTGGTTAATGAATAGTGGAGCAGAGATTCAAATCCCCGATTTCTGACTAGAACCCCAAGTTTAAGGTTTAGTTTAAAAAGGTGGAAGCTGTTTCTAGCATCAGAATTTCTCACTCTACAAGTTGGATCTGATGCTGTTATTTATTTGAGTAGCTTATCATATGCAAGAGATTGGGCTAAGTGCTAGGCCTATGGGGATAAACTTGACACAGTCCCTCAAGGAATATTGTGGTAGACAAAATACATAAATCACAGCACCATGTGGTAAGCGCTTATAAAGCATAATACTAAGTACTGAAATGGCAACCTACTCCAGTATTCTTGCCTGGAGAATCCTGTGGACAGAGGAGCCTGGTGGGCTGCTGTCCACAGGGTTGCGTAGAGTCGGACACGACTGAAGTGACTTAGCACGCATGCATGCATTGCAGAAGGAAATGGCAACCCACTCCAGTGTTCTTGCCTGGAGAATCCCAGGGATGGAGGAGCCTGCTGGGCTGCCGTCTATGGGGTCGCACAGAGTTGGACACGACTGAAGTGACTTAGCAGCAGCAGCAAAGGGGGAGTTAATGATGAAAGGAATCAGAGAAAGCTTGAAGATGTGACATTTAAGGATTCTTGAGGGAACAGTAACAGCGGCCCAGGTTGACAGGCAATGAAGGATATTCTTCTAGGTGAAGAGGGGGGATTGCTTGGATTATTGGGGATCTGCAAGCAGCCTGGTATAGGTGGAGCAGTAGGATATTAACTAAGAAAGTATGCTGAAGCCATATAATAAAAGGCCTTACATCCCAGAGTAAGGAGGTTAAGGTCTGCTGAGTTTCAAACTAGAGCTTCTAAAAATCTCCTTATACCAAGGTCAGGACTGATCACAGGGATGATTCTGTAGGCTATGCTGAAAATCATTCCTAATGGCAACTAGTCTGGCCTGATAAGATCCAGATAAACAGGATCCCAAAGAATTTGTCCTGCAGGGTCATAACTGTCTTTTGGAATATGTAGATAAGCCATCTTCCTTTGCCTTACAATACCCTGAGCACATTAGCTGGAGCTTCTAATGAAAACTTGTTCCAGAACTCATGAAGATTTTCAATTTCCTTTTAACCTGCAAGAAGCTGATTAAATTAAGCACTATTGACATGCAGGCTCTTAAAATAGAAACTCATTTAGAGGGATCAGCAAGTCAGAATAACATTGAGTGTCACCCTTTGGTTCACCCCTTTCTGCCACTCTCCCTTGGCTCCACAGAGATAGAATATTTTTCATCCATGACGCTCTGTAGATGTGTGGGTTTCCCTGGTGAACCCAACTCTCCACCTGCTCAGTAGCTACTTGCTGAAGAAACATGTCACAGGACCAGACTGATTCCTTTAAGTTTTGGATAAAAACCACAATATGGACACTTGCCAGTGGCCAGGAATCCTACTGGGCCTCCACAGAAATGTACTTATGTCTTCTTTCAGTCGGTTGTTTCATACCTTCTCCTCCCTCCCACTTCCCACACCTGCTTCTTCCACCAATGAGCTCATCTTATCGTTCATTTAATGATACCAGCCCTCAGAGTGGGAACCTGACCTTCCTGCCATTCTTCTGCACAGACCTGCTCACAGGTGGCCCACCGTCCACTCCTGCACCTGTGTTTCATGCTCTTTCTCCCTTTATTACCCCTTTCCTTGATGCCCCTTCTTTCCTCCATCAAGAATTTCTTCTCTGCTTTCTCAGTCCATAGCATACAAACATGCTTCAGAGTCTCCCACCTTAGAAAAAAATCTTATGTTTCCCAACCCCACATCCTTCTGCAAGGATCCCATGACTTCTGAGCAATAAGACTTCCTTCTGGGACGAGTTGTCTGAATCTGGACTCTTTGCCTCCTCACTTCCTGGTTTTCTCTTCAAGTCTTCCCAGTCTGGCTTCTTCCTACATTATCCCACTGAAACTGCACTTCTGTCTCTTCCCACCTTCACCAGTACAGCTAAGAGGGTTTGGCGCTAACCACACACCCATGCTGATCGACTTCAAATTTGTGATCACTACTAGTGGTTCTTGGCTATGTCCAGAGGCTACACTATTTCTCTGGTTAATCTACACTCCCAGTTCCTGAGTATTTTATACTTTTTCTTGGACCTCCAATACCTTCCCATTCTCATCCTAGTAGATGACCTTGCTTCCTGTTTTCTAGTTTTACAGAAAACAGTTTAAAGAGAACTCTCACAGTGCATGCAGCTGAATCGACACCTTACTTTCGCCTGTGTCCAACCTTCTGCTGTGTTAACTAAGGTGCCCATGACTTAAGGAAGGTCAAGCCCTCTGTTTGTGCACTGAATCCCACCTTCTCTCACCTACTCATCAACTGTCCCAGTAGTTCTGCCCTGTTCTCTTGCATCAACGTTTCCCTCTCTGCTAGATTATTCCCAGCACCCTGCAGAAGTGTCACTTCTTCTCTGACAAACAGCAGCAATGTGGTAGGCCCCAAAACTTCACTTAGCCCCATCTCTCCTCCAGTTCCCACTCCCATTTCTTGTGCTCCCACTTTTTTATCGAACCAGGTGAAACAGGTTTGTTTTGCCCGAAGCAGAGCAGGTCAAAAAGGCCAAAATGCTGAGGTCTGCAGCAAAAAGAGGGTTTATTCAAAATAAATTAGTCAAATGGGACGGCAAAAGAAAGCCTCAGGTCTGCTCCCTGGAGGTGAAGGGTATAGTCATAGGGAGCGGTGATGAGGACTTGGGCAGTAATGAGGCCCATGAGAGCTGGGATGAGGAGTCTGTCATGGGAAACATGAAGGAGGTAGCCTGCAGGCGAGGTGGATGTCAGGAGAGGTGCAGGGACCAGGGAGAAGAAAAAATCTAGGTGCACTCCTGGCTTTCTGCACAGGGGGATTTGGCCCATTAACTAAGGGAATCATGGAAGAGCAGGGAAAAGTAATACTCCTGGTTGGGACATTCTTGAGAAAATGCCTTCCTGATACAGAAGCTTCTATTTTATCTCACACACAAGTGAGTGAACAGGGCCTTAGAGACAGAGAGCAGAAAACAGAACTAGCACTTAACAGGCTGAGTGACTAAAGGGGCAAGTTGCATAATCTCTGCCTCCATCTCACTTATAAGTAGTAATAATATTTATCTCTGCTAGAAGAACTAAAGGAGATATTGCATACAAAGTAGCCTTCCCCCCTACTCAACTAATTTTGTCTTTGAATCCACCTTAGCTATTTAATGACACAAAGTTGTAATGATTTGTAGCTGAAATAAGCAACTTTCTCAAAGAGACATAGCCAGAGAAGCCCCAGGTGATATTTGAACCCAGAACTGCCTCTTCACATTCAGGGCACCAATTGAGACACTGTACCCCCAGATCTCAGTGGGCTGCAGCTTCACAAGCCGCACAAGATCAAGTGAAGACCCTCCACCCCTCTTTCCTCATCCCCCCCCAACCCTTTCCACCCCCAAATTCCAGGGTTAGTGATTGTCTTTGCCCGAGTATCTCAAGAAGGTTGAATTCACAGGGAAGAGTTACAGAAGTGCATGGGAGTTGAGAAAGTCGAAACAGCAAGCTTAAGCCTTCCTTTTTTCATGAGGTAGAAGGTTAAGATGATGAGGGTAGAATGCACTCTTAGGCTGAGCAGAGGAAACCCAAGAAAGTATGATTAACAGAGAGAAGATAACAAGTGAAGGCCCCAGTATGAAGGAAGCAGGCTGGAATGTGCCAGGAGTAGAGAAGAATCACTTCTTCCACTGAGGGCTGGAAGGAGGTGAGTTCAGGAGCGCAGGCCCTTGTGTGCTGGAGCGGGGCTTAGGAGAGAAATGTCTAAACATTCTCTAATTTCTCAGTAAAGCTGGAGGTTCGCTTTGCCCAATACACAGCAAGCAGATGCTGAGATGCTGTGGTCTGTGGCAAAGAGAGAGATTAATTCACAAGGCAGCCAAGCAAGGAGATGGAAGAAACTCTCAGATCTGCCTCCCTGGAGGGGAGGGGCTTGGGGTATTTATTAGATGAGGATGAAGTCATAGGGCATTCTGAGGTGTGGGGTACATGGGGAGCGTCAGGAAAGTAATTTTAAAAAGGTGCATGTAGTATTGTGATTCTGTGCAGGCCCAACTAAACACCAGGCCTCTGCAGGTTCAAACATGGAGGTGCTTACCACCATCTGAGGGTGGAGTTTCAGCTCTTTGACATCAAAAAGTCAAGGGGACACTCACACATGCCCAGTTGGATGGTCAGTGGTCCTATTCAGTCTTAGCCAGCTTAGTCTCTGACTAGACACAGCTGATTCCTGGCTCAGCTGAACTAGACACAGCTGACTGCAAGTTCTCAGAAAAAGAACTTGGGCAAAAATACCATTTAGGCTCTGTGCCGCTTGGAGGACATGCAAATCTTCTGTGTGTGTGTGCTAAGTCGTTTCAGTCCGACTCGTCACGACCCTATGGACCATGGCCCTCCAGGCTCCTCTGTCAATAGGGTTCTCCAGGCAAGAATACTGGAGTGGGTTGCCATGCCCTCCTGCAGAGGCTCTTCCCAGCCCTGGGATCAAACCCACGTCTCTTATCTCTCCTGCATTGGCACATGGGGTGTTTTTTTTTTTTTTTTTTTTTTTACCACTAATGCCACCTGGGAAGTCCACAAATCTTCTGTAGCATCAATTAAAACAATCGATTAGTAAAGCCAGATTACAGGTGAAGTGGATAGGACTGATGATTACTCATGGCTTCACCTTCATTGCCAGTTTCTTTGAAAGAGCAGGCTACACTTGATGTCTCTAGTATCTCTCCTCCCATTCTCTTCTGAATCCACTGCACTCAGGTTTTTACCCCACCAATCTCTTGTTCCACTCCAAGAAAACACCTCTTAATGAGATCAAGCAATGGTCTCAGTGTTGTTAAGTCCAAAGGTTCATGTTCTTGTTTGATGTACCAGCAGCATTTGATTGCCCTTCTCCTAGGAACACTTGCTTCACCTGGCAACCAGGGACATCACGCTTGCCTCGAGTTCCGCCTACCTCTCTGCACACTGCTCCCGGATTCCCTTCTGGTTCCTCGTAGACTTAGACATTGGAGAGGGCCAGGGATCAGTGCGTTAACCTAGACTCTTTTCTTTCTACTCTAATCCTTTAGTGATTTCATCTAGTCTCATGGTTTTTAAAATCCATATATGCTCTCTGATTACTTTCTATTTTATTTCTTACTCTGCTTCTCTTCCCTGAGCTCCATATCCATATTCCTTTATGTGTCCAGATGTCTATTCAGCTTCTCCAGGGAGATATTTAATAAGCACTTCAAACCTGAATTTATTTTCTTTCCCCCAAACCTGCTTCTTCTGTAGTCTTCCTCATCTCAATAAATGACAATTCCATTCTTTAAGTTTCTCAGACTGAAGACCTTGAAGTCATCCTTATCTTCCTTTTCTCTCTCACATCCCACATCTAATTCATCAATGAATCCTGTTGGTTCTACCTTCAAAATATTTCCAGAGTCCAACCACATCTTACCATCTCCGCTATTAATCTGGCTGAGCCATCATCACTTACTGCCTATTTATTGCAATAGCTTCCTAACTAGTCTCTATTTTTTTGTTTGTTTTTTGGCCACTACTTCTGTTCTTATTTCCATATGTGTTTAGTTGCTTAGTTGTGGCTTTTTGCAACCCCATGGACCTTAGCCTGCCAGGCTCCTCTGACCATGGGGATTCTCCAGGCAAGAATACTGCAGTGGGTTGTCATGACCTCCTCCAGGGGCTCTTCCCAACCCAGAATGAAACCCAGGTCTCCTGCACTGCAGGCAGATTCTTTACCATCTGAGCCACCAGGGAGGCCCTGCTTCCATATAGTTTAATGTTAACACAGCAGCCAGCATGATCTATCTCAAATCAGGTCATGTAATCAGGTCAAAACTGTCCTACATTTTCCCATCTCACTCAGAATACAAGTCAAAGCTCACAGTCTGCCTGCAAGACCCTACCTGTATGACCCCGTTCCTTCTCTGCTCTCTCCTGATACCCTTCTTGCTTCCTCCACTTCAACCACTCTGGCCTCTTTGCTTTTCCTTCACACACCAGGCACAATCTTGCTTCAGGGTCTTTTAAATTAATTTTCCCTCTGCCTGGAAAACTTCTCCCCAGGTATCTGTATGGCTCATCCCTACTTAAAAATCTTAGAGAAATGTCATTTTGCTGTTGAGGCTTTCCATGATCAGCCTTGTCTAAGAGTGCCCACATGGCTGCCTCCACCCCTTCTGGCTCCTTTTCCAGCTTTACCCTTCACCTTTGCAATTACTACTATTTTACATGCTGTGTGTGTGTGTGTGTGTGTGTGTGTGTGTGTGTGTGTGTATAAATCTAAAGTTCTCTCTTCCACTGAAAGGGAAATTCCAAAGGGCAGGAGTCTTAAAATATTTCACTTACTATTATATCTTCACTACCTAGAGTTGCCACAAAATAGATATTTGCTCAACTGTTGAGAGATTGAGTGAGATAAGGACAGAAAAGATCTAAAATCTTTTAGTTACTTGGGTGCAGGCACTGAATGGGCATAGAGTTCGATATAATCAGGGTTTGTTTTCACCCAGCATCTACTTTGCTGTCTCAGCTTCCCACTTCATTATCTGCAAGACTTTAGAAAAATATTTTGTATTTCAATTTTTCTAACTTCAATTAGGGAATCATAAAGAATCTACCATACATTATTAAGACTAAAGGTTCATACACACATGAAGTAGCTGAACAATGCCCAGGACAACAGACAGGACTCAATAACTGTTGTCATTACTCTTGTGCTAATTATTAGTTCATTAGGCTTCCCTGGTGGCTCAGTGGCAAAGAATCTGCCTGCCAATGTAGGAGACGTGGGTTTGGTCCCTGGGTCGACAAGATCCCCTGGGGAAGAAAATGGCAACCCACTCTAGTATTCTTGCCTGGAAAAGCCCATGGACAGAGCAGCCTGGTGGGCTACAGTCCGTGGGGTCGAGAGAGAGTCAGGCACTACTGAACAACCAAACGACAATTAGTAGCAGTATCGAAGCATTCTCCCTGAAGCTCCATGGTTCTGCACATTTCTGGCTTCCTCTCACCTCACTGGCTTCTTGGCTCTCTCCCTCCCTGGTTCTTCCTCCTTTATCTGACTGCTGAATGTTAGAGTGGACCCCAGAGCTCAGTGCTAGGCCTTCTTTCCCCCACTGCACTCTGTCCCTAGATGATGCTACCCCTAGTCTGTAGTACCACTGATGTTGGCTACTTTCAAACTGGCATCCCCCTGCCCCCACCTATGCTGATGACTTTCAGATTTGTATTTCCAACCCAGATCTCTCTCCTCTCATGGTAGACTAGCATTTCCCACGAGCAAGACCACTTACTTGCGAGTCTCACAGCATGTATTTAAATGAACATGCCTGTGATGACTTTGAAAAACAACCACATATGTTTTGCACTTCTTTCTCTCACTGAGTGTGAGCTGGACTTAGTGATTTACTTCTAATGAAGAGAATATGGTAGACGTGGTGGTCTGTGGCTTCTGGGACCAGCTGAAAAAGTCATGATGCTTCTCTTTCTTCTGGAGTTCACTCTGGGAAACCAGCTAAATGTCTTAAAGACACTAGAAACTCTATGGAAAAGCCCATGGTGTGAGGAATTGAGGCTTCTTGCTTAGAGCCGGTGAGGAATTGAGGCCATGAGAGCAAAAGTGGGTCCTCCTGCCCTAATTAAGCCCTCAGAGGACTGCAATCCCAGGTGAGATCTAGATGGCAGCCTCATGAGAACTCCCAAGCTAGAACCATCCGGCTAAGCTGCTTCAGAATACCTTCCTCACAGAACGCACATGGAACACATGTAGCGTATGGGTTTCCTTAATGGCTCAGTGGTAAAGAATCGCCTGCAGTGCAGGGGTCAGGGGTTTGATCCCTGGGTTGGGAAGATCCCTTGGAGAAGAAAATGGCTACCCACTGCAGTATTCTTGCCTGGAGAATCCCATGGGCAGAGGAGCTTGGCAGGCTACAGTCCTGGGGTTGCAAAGAGTCGGATACGACTGAGCAACTAAACAATGACGACAACGTATGTTATATATACTTGAAGTTTTAGGTTGCTAAGTTTTGCTCCTCTGTCCATGGGATTTTCCAGGCAATGGTACTGGAGTGGGTTGCCATTTCCTTCTCCAGCGGATCTTCCCGACCCAGGGATCGAACCCAGGTCTCCCACATTGTAGACAGACGCTTTACCATCGGGGCCACCAGAGCTCAGATTTTATGGTAATGTTATATGTTAAACATCTCCCACCATGAGACATAGATTTGTCCGTTTCTCCTTTAAATGTTGTCAGGTTTTTGCTTCATGTATTTTGAAGTCGTCATCTTTTTTCTTAACAGTTTCAAAGCATGCCATGGTATATCCTGCCTTGGGGCCTTTGCACATGCCATCCCAAGTCGCCGTGCTCCACTCTGGCTCTTCACGTGGCTGGCTTTTTCTTCCCCAGCGGGGTCAGCCCAGTGGCCATCTTCCCCAGCCACCTGCATCTGAAACAGACATCCTCCCCACCACAGTCACTCTCTGGCCAGCTATTCTGCCTATGTTCTTCATGGCAATAATCACAATCTATAACTGGGCTATTAATTCATTTACTTGCTTCTCTTACTGTCTTGCCTCCCTCCCTGGAATGTAGACTTCCTAAGAGCAGAGGACCAGTTGATCTTACTTACCTCGCCATCTCCAGAGTCTGGTAAAGGCCCTACAACATGAAAGAAGCTTCGTGTGTCTTTGGTAGGTGAGAGAATCATGAAGAACCAAGTACATGAGATGGAGTTCTCTCTTTCTTGGAGTAATCATCAGAGGATTTACATACCTGTTTGACTGTGGCATGTAACAAACAACAGAAATGAGTGCTAGAGCCCCATATGGCTCCACCTGGATGACTTGGCATTAGAGTCTTTGCTCTCTGAAACACTTTATATAGTATTTAAAAGGCTTCTGTGGAAATCTAAGCTGTGTGTGTGTGTGTGTGTGTGTGTGTGTGTGTGTGTTAAAATAGATAACACGTCTTCACTCAACTAGAGAACAAGTCCCGGCAGAGGCACTGGCATAACTATAACTTCAACTCAGAGGGATAGAGGAGGGATGAGTCCTCACTGAGAGTGAAAGCCACTAATTTTGTATAACCAGATCTTATCAGGCAACCTCTAAGCATCTTGCTTAGGAAGTGAGATTTCAAACATGTGATCTTGTTTCCTAGTTCCTAATGCACATACATAAGAGTTGTTTATATGTATGCAGGTAGGGGATGCTAGATACACCTTAGCTTGCCAAAATGCACTTATTTGATTTTCTGAGGGCATCAAAATGGCAGTGTGACCCAAGATCCCAGGACTTACTCAACAAGAAAACCAGACACTAGTCTTTGGTAATCCTTTGGCTCAGACATAGATCAATGACGCCTGGAGAAAAGAGTTTTATTTCTTTCTCCCTGAAATATTAATCAATCACACTTCATTAAAATATATTGATCGAATGAAAAAGAAATATAAATCGATCCTGATCTGAAATTTTCTGTGAATAATCTTTTGACAACCGTGAAAATAAAAAATTAATTTATGTGTAAGTAAAAAGAATGATAAAACATTAACATTAACGAAAATGGAAAAATAGAATCCTGTGGGCCGAGTTTCATTGAGGATGTAAGTCTTTGACTTAACAAAGTTTTCAAGCTCCTCTGCTTAGAGGTAGAAGTATTCAGTTTCCTGTCTGTATTGTACAAAAGGATGTCCTAAAATCCTCTGATCTTCCCCAGGACACAACCCCACCCAAGTCTCCAGAGAAAAGCCTTTTGTCTTAGGTTCCAGGCCTTCCCTTCTGCAGTTTTCCTCTGACCTCACCTTAAGACAACTCCTTCCTCTCCCTCAGGCCTTCTGTGTTCTCTTCCTTCCTTCCTTTTCCTTCCCCGATCCTCCTTCTTAGGCAGACCTACCCTTGAATAAACACAGGCATCCTGAAGTATAATTGATTGACTCTAGTTACTATGTTATTTTTAGATATTCAACATTTGATTAGAGAATAAGTCCTGTTTGTGGTTAAAGTCATTGGCATAAAATTGAACTTGTGAAACTGTATACATCAATCCCCTCACAAAAGTTTTCCAGAATGCACGGCTTATAGGAACTGCATTGGCTTTGGAGCCAGTAGGCTTGGGTTGATCCTTCATTCTGTTAGCTAAGTGGCCCTGTGTAGATCACAACCTCACTGAACATCAGCATTCTTTCCTTGTAAAATGGAAACCAAAATGTCTATTTCACAGGGCTGTTGAGAGGACAAAATCAGATAATATATGAAGACCTTCTAGAAGAGATCCTGACACACAGTGGGTATTCAGAATATAAATGTTTTTCTCCCCACTTTTCCTTATATGGACCAGAAGACATGGATCCATGACAGTTTTTACAACCCCCTGCCAAGCCTTACGTAATTACTTTGAGCTCATGGGGAGACGCTGAGTTGAAACCAGACTGACTTCTTTAGTAGGCAAGGGTCTGGCTGAACTGCTAGAGCTGCAGTGGCTGAAGGACTTATTTTGAGAGGCAAAGGGAAGCCTTAAAAATAAAAGGCAGAGCAGGGGAAGGTCCCATTGGGTGCCCATGCACAGTACTGAGTAACTAGAAAGAAGGCTCGGGGATCCCATTAACAAGATTGATTGCAAATATTCTGCAAACTAAGTACTGGGCAAAAAAAAAAAAAAAAGAATAAAACATACTCTTCATGAATGCAACAGTCACAGCCCTGTGGAATGTGCTGTAACTGTGAGGCAAACTCTTGAAGACAGAAGTATCCTAGAACTGAATACTCCAGAGAACAAAATATTAATACTATAAGAGGGTATTTCAGTCATCTACTGCTCAATAACAAACTACCCCAAACTTAGCGATGAAAAATACTATTATGTTACTACGTTCACTGATTCTACGAGTTAGGAATTCAGAGGGCACATCAGGGATGGTATGTCTCTGCCTCATGAGGTCTGGGGCCCTGGCTGGGATGGTCAGAGTGACTCAGAAGAATGAAACATCTTCATTCATATGTTTGGCACCTGGGCTGAGCTCAGCTGGCCCCGGAGCATCTACATGCAGTCTTTCCATGTGACTGGAGCTTCTCACACTGTGAGTTTCAAGAGGGAACAAACAGAGTCAACATTCCAAAAGAACCAGGCAGAGTCACATGGTTATCTGCCCTAACAGATAACAGGGAGTAGCCCATTAAGAAGATGACAAACTGTCCAGTGTGTCTGGCCTTTATTTATGGCTGTTGAAGTGTTGGAACAAGAGTCTAGGAAGTGTGGCCTAACAAGGCCAGACCAAGAGCAACTTCACAAGTCTTACTGGGAGTCTGTACATCGTTTTGAAGTTAATTAGAGAATTATCACTGGAGAATTTTGAATTTGAGAGTATGAAAGAAATACTGTGATGGCAGCATAAAGGAAGGTTGTTTGAAAAACATGGGACTGGATAAAGAAAAACCATTTAAGATACCACTGCAAAGAGAGGAGGATGACATTAAGGCACTGACAGTGAGAGTTGATAGGGACGGCTTCAAGAATTACTGGGAAGTAGAATTCATAGGACATAGTGACTTCTGAAATGTGGTACCAGGGAGTGGAATGAGCTAGAATGGTCTCCCAGGCTTCTGTTTTAGGTGCTATGTAGATAGTAATGCTATTTCAAGACAATAGGAATATCAGAAATGGAACTGTTTTGCAAAATGGGGAGTTTAGTCTTGGATACTTTGAGTTTGAAGCACTTATTGGGTCACTCGGTAGACAATGTACAATAGACAGATTTATGAATCAGGAGCTCATGAAAGATCTGGCCCATAAAAATAGAATTGAGACCCATCAGGATACTGTTGATGGTTGATACCATGAGATTCAATCAAATTGTCAAGGAAGAACAAAAGAGGAGAACAGAAGAATAGAAGAAGCACATCTCCAACATTTTTTCAGTGGACAAAGAAAAAGATGGTTCTAGAAAACACTGAAAGTGCTTCGAACTGTGGGACAAGAATAAGAAGAGACTGATGTAACAGAAGTCAAAAGAAAAGACAAAGTCAAGAAAGAAGACAGGACCAGTGGCATCAACACTACAGAGAGGTCAAGTACAATAAAGACTAATGAGCATCCTTTGAAGGTGTCAAGGCCACACCTACAGCTGAAAGAGTTAGTCCCTAATGAAGGAAGTGAATAAAGTCTGTCTGACTTCATACAGACCTGTGATGAGTGCGAATTGCCAGAACAGAGACTCAGAAACAGGGCAAGAAAGACATTCAGTGACACAAGCTGTTGGCAAAGGTAAAGAGAGTCTCAGAGGTCAGGTGTGAGCTTATTTTTCAAACATATGCTCAAGGTTGGGGTGAATGAAGAGAAAAGGTGAGTTGATGCCAAGCCTCAGAATGGTTTAAATATCTTTTTTTTTTTTCTCTCTCTCTCCTGGAAACGACAACAGGCCCAAACCTATAGGAGAGGGGAAAATGACAAGCTTTTGGGAAGCCATCATTTTTACTTAAATTACTTCTTTGCATCTGAATTAGGGCAGTTTGGACTGAAAGTATCGTAAACCCAAGTCAAACTAGCTAGAGTAAAAGGTAAAAAATATTAGAAAAATATTGGTACTGAACAACAGATCATAGGAAATTCTGGTGAACAGTAGAGAGAGCATCAGGGGAGCTGAAACTGGGGAGTCAGACTCTGCCAGGATCCTTCTTAATTGCCACTCCAAGCAGACTTCACTCCCTGGGCATACAGTATTCTCTCATCAGCAGCACTCAAGTTTGATATCTTGTGGGTCTCAATACCGGAGAGGAGCAGTTCTCAAAACACCCCAGGGACAGACTGATTGGGTCTGGTGTCTACCTGTGGATGAATCAAGAGTGACTAAGAATCACATTTCTGGAATGTCCAAAGTGGGGAGGAGAGAGCTGGGGAAGGAGCTGGGTTGACATACTGGGCCCAGTCTGCATCTTCAACTTCAAAGAGGATTTGTTTTTCTGAGAAGGCCTCAGCTTCCATTTGATCTAGAGGCTTATTAATAGGGTGACCAGATGTCCTAGTTTGTCTGGACAGTCCTTCTTACACCTGTTGTCTTGATGAAATTATTAATAGCATCCTTTTCACTTTCAAAAATGTCTTGCCATGGAAGATAGATTAGGTAGTCACTTTACATATTGGTATTGTGACTCTGAACTGGCCAAAGTACTGGAGAAAACAGTCTTTAAAGAGTGTTTAAAATTATAGACTGTGACCTCTTTTAAGACATTTTTGTTGTTGTTGTTGTTTTGTTTTATGCAACACCTCAATACTTAGGACATAATATTGGCAATCGGTAAATATTGAATCAGGGAACAAATACTATAAAAAGCTTTCTACCCCCCCCCTCCAATATTTGTACAGTCCCATTTGACACATTTTTCCAGTTCTGTGTAACATTATGTATAATACAGCATATTAGGCTAATAGTGTCCTAGAATCTCAGAACTAAAAGGAAATTTAAAGACTATTTAGTCCAACCCCTTTCCACTTAGATGGTAAACTCTGAGCTTAGCACTTGGATCTGTCTTGTTTAGTGGAGGCTGGATACCCTGAAGCTGGCAAATAAAAGACATTCAATAGACATTTGATTCTGTTTACAATGTTTGTTTTCTTTCGATCATACTGTCATCATGAGTACCTCTGATGGTGCTGGAGCACCACTGACACTGGAGCCTCCTCACGCTCGAGGAGTCTGGTCTCTGAGCCACTTCTGCATTTAGAAGATCCCCCCCACTGTTTTTTTAGCAGTAAGCCAGCATCTGACTACCTGAAGTTTTCATCTGTGTCCCTGGTTCTCAGTTCTTGAGACAGCTCTGTTTCTACAACACAATCTTGAGTCAGCCTTCTCCACATTAAAACTCAGAAGTTCCCTTTTCATATCTGATCTGGTTTCCAGATTCTTCACCATCCTAATTGCTCTCTGCTGGACAAATTCAGTTTGCCCAAGAATCTCTAAGGCAGAGTTCAAGGATGAAGCAGAGTTCAAGAGTTCCGACCATGATTTTAAAAGGTGATAATCTTACTTTCCTTCTTCAAAAAAATTATGTTTCTCTTAATATCAGGCTATGGTTGTTCAGACTTTTTTGCTGATGTCACACTACTGACTCACTTGTAGTTTCTCATTAATTATTTTTAATTAGGTGCAGCTTCAGTATTTGAAATCTGAATGGAAAGAGAAGCATCAGTGTTTTTTTTAAACACATATTTCTGCTGAGTCTCTTCCATAATTTAAGCAATTGGTTTATTAAATTGTGTTACAGCCTTTCATTTATTTCTGTTAAATGCCAGTGTTGAAAGTGACATGCCTTGTAAGACTCTGTAGTGTTTTGGGGATGATAACTTTGATATCCAGGATTTTTACTCTCCTATCTTGCTTTTGTCCTCTTTGTCTATGAGTGGAGAACACTTAAGAGAAAGTGGCAGTCACTAGACCTGTGCCTGGGTCTCCTAAAGAACAGTTTCATAGCTCTAGAAGCCTGCAAAGTGACTAAGGATGCATATCCCACCAGAAGGCAAGAATTTTGAGAAAACGGAGACTTCCACAATGAATGAACTGCCTTCTAAGCTATTTCCTGGTTTCTGGTAGGTTTACACAGACAGGAAAACCATCTGTCCAGGATGTTTTACTGGGAATTTCTGCACTGGGTGGGACTTCAGACCAGATTATCCAGGAAGATATTTCCAGCTCAGATTCCATGGACTGTACATATTTACTATTAATACACGACATTATACTTTTTTAATCCCATGGCTGAAGAACATTACATTTTAATCCACTAAAGACAGATATATTAAAATATGGATTAGTTATAATCATCTATATTATAATGTTTGGAAGATATATTTCTGAAAAATTTAAAGCACTCTGTGTTTCAGATACATATCATTTCAAGTAAAGATAAAATTTTAACTGAATAAGAGAAAGCGAAGGCTGAGTGTTTATCTGTTGTTGACTTACACATTGTTGACGACTGCTATCAAGAGTATATTTTATTTGTTGGTAAGTGTACAAACCATCATGGTTCTTGTGTTGTCAGTTGCTAAGTCATGTCTGACTCTTTCGTGACTCCATGGACTGCAGAATGCCAGGCTCCCCTGTCTTTCAGTATCTCCCAGAGTTTGCTTAGATTCTCATAGGATTTACTTATCTCTGTCTACACTCGTCCATCAGTTCATCTAGCTGTCCATGTTAGTGAATGTAAATGAGGACACGGCTATATATTAAACAGAACAGTGTAACCTTCTCAAATAGATAGTAATACTACAATGACCTAGATAATTGTAGCCTCAAACTGAAGTCTAAGAAACTGTTTTGAGGTTAGAAGTGAAAAGGAAAGAGCAGTATCAAAGCCCCTCTAAGGGAAGTGCCAGATTCTAGCCGGTTATTTATCATGTGCTCTAATGCAAAACTTAGAATTTTTCTACATGAGGTTACATTTGATTAAATATAACTTTTGGAGTCCCCTAGATTATTAGGGTGGTCCAGCTGTCTTTGAGGTACTCAAATGGATTTCTATGTTGTCATTTCGAGAAAGGCATTCAAGAAATTTCAGACAGGTGATAGATGAAGCAAGAGTAATATCTGAATGGAGACAAAGCACAAACGACTCTTTCAAATCTTCTCACTGGAGAGATAGATCTCAAAAGCATTATGATTTAGATATTTTTTCTTATTAAAAAAATTAGTATATATCCTTCCTCTCCAGAGAATGCTAAACTTGAAAGCCAATGGCTGTTTTGTTTAATTTTGGATTAACTAATTCTCCATGCTGTAATCTTTTTCTAACTGTAGAGTTCTATTTTACACAATTTGAAGCATCTCTAATCCAGCTTTGAAATCTAGTTTGTGCTGTTTTCTGCTTTCCCCCATGTGGTCTTATTAGATCATTGCAGTTTGACATTGAGAAATGGAGTCAGTCCACTGGAACCACTTCTTTTCTCACAGGAACCTCAGATGACCTTCATACTGTGAGGCGTGATGGAGAAGAATTTTAGCAGAACTCTCATACTTCTCTGTGGAAAAGTTTACCTACATTATGCTGATGATCAAGCATTTACTCATATTTCATTTTTCTTAGGAAGTATTTCCTTTATATGACAGACCCTGAAAATTCAAGGAGTCATCCTAGAATAATTTGGAGTTTCCTCTCTGTTAATATTTTGCTTCCTGAGGGCACAAATAATTAGTAAGCTAACGCTTTCAGAAGAAGAGTATCTTTTCCTTACAATAATTTTGAAGTACAGCAGCAGGTTAAACAAACTTCTTGTTGATACTCTGTATTATGATTGTGCTTATGAGGTTCGGGGGTTCTGGTTGGAATTAAAAGTACAATAAATATGATGCATTTAATATATTAGCAGCCATGAAAACTAGTAGCCACAAGTGATACTGATTTCTTTATATCCTAACACACAATAGTATATGAGTACAGCATAGTTACAATTCTCTGACTGTATGGTCTCTGTCTCCAGGGACCATTTCAGCACTTCTCACAGTCCGTGGTAACAAAATAGGAGTATTGAGCAGTATTTCCTCTGGGCTTGGATGCAATATTTTGCAAGCTGATTTTCATCTACATACACATTAAGGCTAAATCAGGGATTTAGAGGAATTGAAACTCCACTTGAATACCTAAGTAGAGCATAAGGAATGAGGGCTAATATGTCTATAGTATTTGCTTTGGAAAGTCCTGGGGATATGATTTAACCTTGGCAGCAGATAGGATTTAACCTTGGCAGCAGATAGGATTTAACCTTGGCAGCAGATAGGATTTAACCTTGGCAGTGACATCTGCTCAGAGCATGGTTTATTTGGAAGTAACAGGCTACAGGAGTTCAGCCTTATGTAGTTCCTTAAAGAAAGTCTATTTTCTTCAATAGAAAGTAGGGGAAGAAAGGAAACAGGGACAGACTTTATTTTCTCGGGTTCCAAAATCACTGTGGATCATGACTGCAGTCATGAAATTAAAAGACACTTGCTCCTTGTAAGAAAAGCCATGGCAAACCTAGACAGTGTATTAAAAAGCAGAGACATCACTTTGCCAACAAAGGTCCATATAGTCAAAGTTATGGTTTTTCCAGTAGTCATGTACAGATGTAAGAGTTGGACCCTAAAGAAGGCTGAACACCAAAGAATTGATGCTTTTGAACTATGGTGTTGGAGAACACTCTTGAGGGTCCCTCGGACAGCAAGGAGATCAAACTAGTCAATCCTAAAGGAAATCAACCCTGAATATTCATTGGAAGGAGTGGTGCTGAAGCTCCAGCTCCAATACTTTGGCCACCTGATGTGAAGAGCTGACTCACTGGAAAAGACTGTGATGCTGGGAAAGATTGAGGGCAAGAGGAGAAGGAGGTGATAAAGAATGAGATGGTTGGATGGTATCACTGACTCAATGGACATGAGTCTGAGCAAACTCTGGGAGATAGTGAAGGACATGGAGCCTGGCATGCCACAGTCCATGAGGTTGCAAAGAGTTGGACACGACTGAGCATCTGAACAACATGGATATGAGCTCCCAAAGAGTATGAATCATGAACGTTTAACTTATTGGAAAAGGTGAGACTTTTCTACTTAGTTGAAAATTAGTACAGTGCCACAAAACAGACCATCTTGGCCTTTATGTCACCTAGTTCTTCTCTAGCTAAAATTTCTGTAGAGTATTTGAATGAGAAATTACTCCTCTGCAGTTAGGAATTGGTCTCTGCTTAGTCTAATGTAGCCCACACAGTGCATAAATTGGATTGGCCAAAAAGTTTGTAAAGTATTACAGAAAACCGCCCAAAAAGGTTTTTGGTCAACTCAAAATAATGTCCCTCTGCTCTGTGACATTAGGTTCCCCAAAACTGCCCAAATGCAGTCCTCGGCCGGCCCTTCTTTTTTTTTTTTCTTAACTTTTTAGTTTGTATTGGGGTATAGCCTATTAGGGCTTCCCTGGGCTGGTAAATAATCCACCTGCAAGGTAGCAGAATCCAGTTTGTTCCCTGGGTTGGGAAGCTCTCCTGGAGGAGGGCATGGCAACCCACTCCAGTATTCTTGCTTGGAGAATACCCATGGACAGAGGAGCCTGGAGGGCTACAGTCTATGGTGTTGCAAAGAGTCAGACACAGCTGAGCAACTAAGCACAGCACATAGCGGATTAACAATGTTATGATAGTCTCAGGTGAACAGCAAAGGAACTCAGCCATACATATACATGATTCCATTTGCTCTCAAACTCCCCTCACATCCAGGCTGCACGTAATGTTGAGAATATTCCCCATGCTATACAATAGGTCCTTGTTGGCTATCTAGTGTAAATATAGCAGTGTGTATGTGTCCATCCCAAACTCCCTAACTACCCCTTCCTCCAAGGTAACCATAAATTCATTCTCTAAGTTTGCGAATTTATTTGTTTTGTAAA
The DNA here is from genome assembly GCF_001704415.2 of Capra hircus. NCBI lineage: Eukaryota > Metazoa > Chordata > Mammalia > Artiodactyla > Bovidae > Capra > Capra hircus. The sequence goes on along the minus strand of NC_030812.1, from coordinate 45,342,088 downwards.
TAAGCTCGTCTGTATCATTTCTTTTTAGATTCTGTATATAAGGGATGTCATATGATAATTCTCTTTACCTATCTCCCGTCACTCTCCTTCCCTTCATTCTCATCCCTTGTCCTGCATCATTTGAACAGTGCCCAACCTCAGGGATTTGGCTTCCTGGAGGATATGTTTATTCTTCCAGTGGGACAGGTACATTATAGCAGCCTGCCACTAGTTTTTAATCTTGCACTATTCCTAGCAAATGTGTTTGAGCACTAATCTTTTAATACATGTACAGTTATTTATAGGTTATGTGAACTACTGTAGTAGTACATTTGTATACATATGCAAATTGAAGTGATTACATTAAAGTAAATATAATTAGAAAACCTCTTGTTTGCCTCTGTACCCCAACAGATCATCTTGCACATTCCCTGGAGAGTTTGCACCTGACTTCAGAGATCACTGCGTTATAATTTGGGTGTTTGTAATTATGTCCGTAAACTGGGCTGTGTATTCTGTACCCATGGAAGTTAGCACAGCGTCTTGGACATAAACATGACTTCAGTGATGGTTCTTCCGTATGGATCAATGAATTTCCACCTCTGCATCTTTTCTTTCATTACTACTCCTCTCAAAAATGTTTTCCCTTCCCTTTGTTTTCACCTGACCTGTCCCTCAAGAACAAGTTCAAGTCTTTTATCCCCCATGAATCCTTTTCTGTCACTCTATATCCCGGGATATATTTCTTCTCACCTATAGAAACCATTGGCTTTGCTGCCCACTTGGCATGTCTCATTCAGTGTCTAAAGACATATCTTGAATGACATATTTTCATGCATGTATATTTCCAGATAGATTGTAAGCTCTTCTTTGCCTCTAACACAATACCTTACTCTTGCTATATTTACATAAAAGTCATTCTATAAATATTCATTGAACAGATGACAAAGTTATCAATTCACACAGCTACACTTTTGACTCAAAATTGTCATAAGTGTGTTTGACATTTTGTTATCCTATAGACATTTAAAAACAGCTATTCTTCCTCCAGAGCTCCATAGCTGGCTCATATTCTCACAGGGACCCAATTTGCAAAAACTAAGGTCATAAATTTTGGAAAAAAATGAGAAAGCAACATGTCTCTTTAGGAGCAGCAGACATAGGGCTCCCTGAGACACAATCATGCAAGTTTTTAGATCATTGTGACAGATCAAATCATGAGCCTGACCAAAGAGTCAATGTACATGGTTTATTTAAAAACAATTGCTCATGCCTTTAAACATTGCTAAGTTCTGTTTAAGATCTAAATTTTTAAGTTCTGAGGACTCATACATTCCATTCAGAGGATTCTGCTGTTTCCTTGGGCCCAACACATGTGATCTATGGATTAGGAATTTCAACCTTTAGCAGTTGGCAGCTAAACCAAAGGATGCAGATTACATATAAATTAAGACTTCAGCAAAATCTTCAACAAAAATGATCACTGTCTGATTGTGTGGACATGGTAACAGTCTTGGGTTTAAGTTAGCCATACTTTCTGCAATCATACTTTATGCCCATATAGAGAAATAAGGAAGGCATTTTCCAGCTTAACAAAAATATTTCTAGTTGCCTAGAGCCCAGAAATGATTACAATTTTACTTTCATGTTTTAAAATTGCATGATTTCTTTCTATCAAAAACCTGGTAGCATTTTTTATTCTACATGGATAATGCTTAATAAATGCTTATCGGATGACTCAGAATAGAAAATAAATGTGTTTATTGGTGAAGGAGTGAGATTCATGTTCTACTAAATCTCCCATTTCCCTCTCAGTATGTATCTTGGCAGAGATTATTAAGATATTCCATCTGTCTCTAAAGGCATTTGAAGATTGATTCTTTTATTTTACCCTCACGGTAAGCCTGAAAGATAGGTGGACAGGTCTTAACCACCAGTAAAGAGATGACAAAACTGGGCTTCAATAGACTTGCTGCTATCAGTCTTAAGCTTGGAGACTGTCTCTAAAAGCTAAGTATGCATGTGAAGGGGAGTCAAAGATGAGGAAAAAGAATGCAACAACTATAAGAAGCAATATAGGGTGAAAGGAAGATTTCCGTATTGACATATTGGGCTAGATAATTCTTTGTTGTAGGAATCTGTCCCCTGTATTGTAGGATGAGTGGTGGCCTCACCCCTGGTCTCTGTCCACTAAACACCAGGAACAACTCCCCTCCCTCTAGTCATGACATTAAAAATGTCTCCAGAGACATGGCCAGATGTCCCCAGGGAGCAGAAATGACCTTCCACACACAGCCTGTGCACCCCCCTCAACCCCGCATCACCTGCATTGAGAACTTCTGAGCTAATGGGAGACAGAAATGACTTGGAATTGTCTAGTAAACATAAAATAAGTCAGAGTCAGTCCACGTAATTTGTTCACACATTTTATTTACCAATATTTACTGAGCTCTTACTGTGTAAATTATCTATCATAAGGCACTAAAGAAAGTGCGCAGATAAGCAGGACATGACCCAGCCCACAAGAAATTCATAGTCTGGTTTAAAAAGAAAGATAGAAAGAAAAGGTCATGTAGACAACTGTGAGGAGAGGGTTTTTTTAAAATGTTTAATCAGCAGATAATTACTTTACAATCTTGTGACGTTTTCTGCCATACACCACCATGAATCAGTCATAGGTACACATATAATAAACCCTACATATATATACCTAGGTTTATTCAATGTGTACTACTTGCAAGGTGTTGGACTAGTTGTGTTCCATATTGTGGTGAGACCCAAGGGGAGATAAGGCCCATAGTGAAAAACAAAACTATAAGGAGACATCCTGTGTGCAGGAGGTTTTCAGAATGGTTGGAAAATTGGTGGAGGTGAGGGGAAGAACTAGGAATAACGGCTAACATTAGTATAGAACTAAATGAGGCTACTTTAAAAAAAGTATAATAAAATCTTTATCACGATTCTGAATATTAGCTCACAAGGAATCTTCTTTGAAAAGCAGGGTTGCAGAAGTAAGAGAAAGCTTTATGCATGTGGGAGAGGAGTGGGACAAAGGGAAGAAATTCTAGACTTTAGAGTCACAAAGATAATGGGTCACCCAGATTTAATACTTTGGATTTTCTTGAGTTCATTATATATTTATTTAAACAACATTTTATTCTATTTCATTTGCATTTTTGATGAGTCTGAAGCTATTTGTTGTTTAGGATCGTAACTTCCCTTCTCAGCTGGCCAGGACATTTTCTTTTGTAATCTTCCACTTCATTTTTTCCCTTATTACAAAAGCACAGAAAACAATTAGAAATTATAGATAATCAAATGAAACTGATAAAATACACACAATCCTACCATCCTAAAGACAGCCTCTCTTTAGGGTTTACCCTTGTCATTAAATTTCTTTATAGCCTGTTCTTTTGCACTTAGCATTATGGAAGTTTTTTTCCTTTCAATAAATTAGCATATGCAGCATCTTTTAGTGGTGGCTTAGTGTTTTCATTATACAGGTGAGCCATAATTTATGAACCAATCTTCCATCACTGGTCTTTCATGTTGCTTTAAACTTCTCTTATCACAGGCTGGACTGGGATACCTGTGTATATGATTACATTCCCTTAATTACTTTCTCAGAATAATTTCTCAGTAGTTTCCCATACTTTCACCCTCAAGGACTCCTTTTATTATTGTCCCCTCCTGGGTCCCATGTTTGAAAAGATACAATCTACCAAACTACATTTGGTATCTTTTTTTTTTATTATTACCCAAAGGCCTAAATAAATGCTAATCAAAACTTGAATCAGCATGAGATTATTTACTACATTAAGATGATATAATTCCAGCCTAAAGCGAAGACCCTTGATATGCTAGTTGGCTTCTGCAGTCTTATCCTACAGGAACTGTATTCTTTCTGTGAGTTTTTCTGAAATCTTAGAATTTGCAAATGCTATTTTTGCAGCTGCCTGGTGTTGGTTGGGGCTGAAAGGGAAAATACTTCGAGTCAGTGAGTTGCTTTAGGGTAACAGAAGAGAAATACGGACATGATTGCTTAAATACATCAAATGTTTATTCTGTTTTCTGTGACCTGATGGTAGATTCCACGTAATTGCTCTTTCCTTGGAAATAGCTTATTCTGGGAACAAACTGCTGGAGAACAAGGTTTTAATTTGATGTGGTTTTTTAAAAAATGGCCCAAATGGATCATTTCTGAAAGTCTGTGACCCAAAGTGGTCAAATGTGGGGAGCCCTGAAGTCATCCCCCAAATGTGTATTGTTTGATACAGCCTGGCTCTGCTGCTTGCCAGTGAGTGACAGCTGCAGGGCTAATCCATGAAGAAGCTAAGAGCCTCACTCCCTTCCAAAAGGAAATTCACTTTGGCCACTGCTGCTTGTCAGTTACACTGCTTTGTTTAACGGCGTGATGTCCAGAAAAGCTCTTTGGACCCAAACAGTAAGGAAAGAACTTCAATGCTTACTTGGATGATCTAAATTTAGCTCATTTTCTGAGCTGTCTGATGCCAGCGCATTAAATGATTTGGCTCCTGGACTGAGGTTTGGGTTATATAATTCTTAGGCGGGCTCTTCTCTGCAGCATTGTGAATTCAGTTTAGGTTTCGCAGAGGCTTTGCATATGCACAATGGTGGTGGTGGAAGGGTTTCCGGGACTGTTTCAGCAATAATTAATTCCAAGCCAGGCTTTTCAGTGTGGGTCTTCTGCATGGCGGTGAGTCAGGCTCTACTGTGCCAGAGAGAGCTGACGTTGAGCAGCCTGAAGCCCAGCTGTGCTTGGGGTCTTGCCAGTACGTCTGATGACACAGAGTGTCTCCCATGGCGCAGGCATCTTATGTCCAGCATAGAGAGATTAATTCATCAAAAATTTTGGAAACATTTTAAATTGCACTGTGATCTTGCTGTTTCTTAGAGAGTAAAATTCAGTATAGAGTGGGCTGATTCCTGTTGAAAAAAATCTAAATGCTTCAAGCACCCACAGAACTTCATGTAGGCAGCACAGTCACCTAAAGCAGTTTACTGCATGGGCTGTGGATGGCGTCAGCGTGAGACTTCCTGAGAGAGGACTGACTAAGGGCAATAGCAAGGACGGCAGAGTCAGGCTTGCGAGGCTGACACTAGAATCCAGATGTCTGCCAATGTTCTCTGGGGTCCTTGGAGCACTAGCTGCTGAACACAGTGAGCTCTGCACCCCCTTCTACATCCCCAGGGGCTCTGCCTTTGTCTGAATTCCATATTATCTAATAACATTTTGTTTAGTCAAAAAAAATACACTGCAGAAAAAAATGGAGCAAAAGAACAACTACAGAAATAAACAACAAAGCTTTTTAAACTGCTGATAAGAAATAGTCCATGAGTATGCAGAGAAAGTAACTGAGGCCCCCCAAATGCAAAATACTTGCACTTAAGTTCAAAGGCTGTAAGTTCAAGCATGACAGTTGGACCTGGAAGTCTCCATCCTTCTTCTTCCCCTCTTCCTCCAACCTCTTGTTCACCCCTCTTCTCTCCCCATTCTTCTTCTGCCTTCTCCACCTTCATTTACTGTATGTATATATATATTTTTACTGGAGTATAATTGCTTTACAATGTGTTAGTTTCTGCTGTACAATGAAGTGAGTCAGCTCTCTCTATATATACACGTATCTCCTCCCCCTGGGACCCTCCTCCTACCCCCTCCCACCCCACCCCTCTAGGTCATCACAGCACTGCGCTGAGCTCCCTGTGTTATGCTGCAGGCGCCACTAGCTGTTTCACACATGGTAGTGTGTATGTGTCATTCCTAATCTCCCATTCATCCCACCCGCCCCTTCTCCCTCTGTGCCACCATATCTGTTCTCTACGTCTGGGTCTCTATCCCTGCCCTGGAACTAGGTTCATCTGTACCATTTTTTTTTAGATTCTATATACATGAATAAATAGACAATATTTGTTTTTTATTTTTCTGACGTCACTCTGCACAACAGACTTTAAGTCCATCCACATCTCTACACATGACCCAATTTTGTCCCTTTTTATAGAACAAAAGTAATATTCCATTGTATCCACGAACCACATCTTTATCCATTCCTCTGTCAATGAACATGTAGGCTGTTTTCACATCTTGGCTATTGTAAATGGTGCTGCAGTGAATATTGGGGTACATGTGTTTTTTGAGTTATGATTTTCTCAGGGTATATGCCCAGTAGTAGGACTGCTAGACCATATGGTAGTTCTATTTTTCGTTTTTAAAGGAACCTCCGTACTGTTCTCCGTAGTGGCTGTATCAATTTACATTCCCACCAACAGTGTTAGAGGGTTCCCTTTTCTCCACACCCTCTCCAGCATTTATTGTTCGTAGAATTTTTGATGATGGCCGTTCTGACTGGTGTGAGGTGATAGCTCATTGGAGTTTTGATTTGCATTTCTCAAATAATGAGAGATGTTGAGCATCTTTCCATGCGCCTCTTGATCATCTCTGTGTCTTTCTTGGAGAAATGTTTGTTTAGGTCTTCTGCCCAATGTTTCGGAGAAGGCAATGGCACCCCACTCCTGGAAAATCCTATGGATGGAAGAGCCTGGTGGGCTGCAGTCCATGGGGTCTCGAAGAGTCAGACACAACTGAGCGACATCACTTTCACTTTTCCCTTTCATGCACTGGAGAAGGAAATGGCAACCCACTCCAGGCAAGTGTTCCAGAGACAGCAGAGCCTGGTGGGCTGCCGTCTATGGGGTCACACAGAGCTGGACACGACTGAAGCAACTTAGCAGCAGCAGCAGCAGGCCAGTATTTAATTGGGCTGTGTGGTTTTTAGATATTGAGCTGCATGAGTTGTATATTTTTAATTGCTGGTAAAGGTAGAAACAATAAGCTAAATTGTGTGATATCTATGTAAGATTTGCTCAGGCTTGATTATTGTCCCATCTTAATCCCAGTTCACCTTAGTTTTAGCTGGAGTTTGAATAGAAGGATATTTTGAACAAGAGTTTTCATATCAGCTCTCTTATCAACTCATTTTAGGCAAGGTGACTGGTTTGAGGATTCTCCTAGAATAAAACTTGGCTGTTATTTGTACACACACACTTACACTTGCTTCCCTAGTTTTGTAAGAGTTGGTAGATTGTTAGCTCGGTTCAGTTCAGCCGCTCAGTCATGTCCGACTCTTTGTGACCCCATGGACAGCAGCATGCCAGGCCTCCCTGTCCATCAGCAACTCCCGGAGTTTACCCAAACTCATGTCCATTGAATCGATGACACCATCCAACCATCTCATCCTCTGTTGTCCCCTTCTCCTCCTGCCTTCAATCTTTCCCAGCATCAGGTAGATAGTTAATTGAGGGTCATTAATTGCTCCCTGTTGTAATTTCATCTAAAGGACATTGCCTAGAGATTTTCACAAGTGAAATCTGAAAAAATGCCTTTGTTAGTGATGACTGGTCAAGAGAGAATGACAAGGTGGTGAGGGGCTATTTGAAGATACTGAACACTTGATGGTCCTAAAGCAAGCAGGGCCTCCAGACACAGTTTCCATGGCAGTTCTAGTCCAACCAGCCACAGTTATTTTAGGCATGGGAAAATGCCTCATCTCCCAAAACACTCCAGCTTAGCTCACATCACCTGAGGCTGCAGTTCTCAAGGACAGGAAAGCCAGGGTGTTCCCAGCAGAGTCTCTGGGACAGTGTCAACAAGCAGCCTTGCCCTCCTCTGAGCTGGTGAATGTTCTGGGCCCCCCTGCCACGATCCCTTTTCCTCTCCCTCTCCTCCCCTTCCCATGCTGGAAAAAATCTCATCCTCTAGATTTTTGGGGTTGTTTTTTTCCTTTCTCCTTGATAGTCCTGTACTTCTCTCTGCCAATGTCTACTGTTACAGACTGTGTTGTGTCTACAGCACCTCCCCCACCCCACCCCGCCACATTCATATGTTGAAGCCCTAACTGAGCACCGAAGAATTGATGCTTTTGAACTGTGGTGTTGGAGAAGACTCTTGAGAGTCCCTTGGACTGCAAGGAGATCCAACCACTCCATTCGGAAGGAGATCAGCCCTGGGATTTCTTTGGAAGGAATGATGCTAAAGCTGAAACTCCAGTACTTTGGCCACCTCATGAGAAGAGTTGACTCATTGGAAAAGACTCTGATGCTGGGAGGGATTGGGGGCAGGAGGAGACGGGGACAACAGAGGATGAGATGGCTGGATGGCATCACTAACTCGATGGACGTGAGTCTGAGTGAGCTCTGGAAGTTGGTGATGGACAGGGAGGCCTGGCATGCTGCGATTCATGGGGTCGCAAAGAGTCGGATATGACTGAGCGACTGAACTGAACTGAACTGGACTGTTAATGTGACTGTACTTGGAGACAGAGCCTTTAAGGAGGTGTTGAGGTCAGAAGGCCCTGGTTCCATGGAACTGGTGCTCTTATTGGAAGAAAGAGAGACTTCAGAGACCTCTTTCTCTCTGTGTTACCATTGAGATGAGGCTGTTGAGCACATGGTGTGAAGGCTGCTGCCCACCAGTCAACAGGAGAGGTCTCTTGAGAAATGGAACTTGGTGGCACCTTGATTTTTAACTTCTAGCCTTCAGAACTGTGGGAAAATACATTTCTATTGTTTAAGCCCCTTGGTCTGTGGTATTCTGCTATGGGGTCTGAGTTGACAAACAACTACTATTTAGCCAAAATTTCATGTGAATGTTTTGAGGGCAGCAGGACATCATGGAAAAGTCTTTTCTTCACACATCCCACCAACCTCAGGTCAGTAAAGAGCTGTTAATGTTTATTCACGCCACATGCCTGTATATTGATGTGTGCATGTGTTTTCATGTGTATTTCTGAGTCCAGAAACAGTCACATACAAACTCAAATATGCTTGTTTCTACAATAGTAGTTAACGTTAATCGAGCACTTACTATATATGATAAATTCTGCTAAGTACTTCATATTATGTCCTAATCCTGACAATAAGCCTCTGAGGAATAGGTTCTTATTTGCTTATTTATCTAATTGTTCTTATTTCTTATTTATGTTCTAATATATGTTCTTATTTCTTATTTATCTAATTGAGAAAACCAACATGTAAAGAGGTCAAGTAACATGCCCATATAACTCAAGCCGCTTGTTTCCAAAGCTCATATTCTTAACCACCTCATCGCAGTGTTTCCCATTTTTCTTTCTAGTAGCCCTTGTTCCTGTATATACTGCAGAGTCCCAGAGTCGGATAAAAGTCAGAAAGGGTTTTCAAAGATACATAAAACACAAAATAGCATACAGATAGGGATGAAGGGAAAATAAGAGTAAGAATGGAATTTGGATCTAGAAATGAAGAGAATGTACATGTGTGTTTACCCGGAAGTTTTCTGGCAGCCAAGAAGAAAATGGAAAGCTAGTCACTGTCACAATATACTGTGTCCTTAAGTTAAACATGTACCAATTGCTTAGCAGAAACACAGGTTCTCTTGTAATTAAATCCAGGTAAGCGTTTCTCCTAAATGTGCCTGATACAAAAAACAAAGTAATTGATTCCCTAGAGCACACAAAATGATCAGTTCCCTGGAAATGTAACAAAGACATGTGTGTGTATATACACACATATGTACACACACACATAGCCGCATCCTCATAGTCGCTCACGTTACCGGTCCTTCCATTTTTCACCTAGTAACTCTGGGTCAAAAATTAGCAAAAGTCGATGACAACCACCAGGTCATTGTGAGAGTCCAAAGATGAACTGATGGCATAACCCAACTGTGACACCAGTGGAGGAACCAGGATTTAGAGGATGTTTTCCAAGCAGGGACACAAGAGTGAATTATGAATTATGAATTCAGAAGAGTGAATTATGAAACCAAGCTGGTGGACCTCAGTCAGCAGTCTAAACACCTAAGTAGGAGAAAATAGAAATTTCCAGAGTATATTGCAAATGGCAAACTAAGTTTTGTTTTATGAGATGTTTCAGTACATTTGTATTTGTATGTACACATATGTATACTTACAACTAAAAGAATGTCTTTTGTTCTGCCAAAAGGTAGCCTTGTCTGGTTGCATTTACAAAAGCAGATATTGTTCTCCATGTTCAGATTCAGCCATTTTAGTTATAAGATGGATAAAAATGGGTTCCTATAGCATGATCAGATCCAGTAAATATGCCTGGAGGCTATGGAAATGCGAACCTAGGGAAGTTTCCCTGGCAATTGCTGAAGAAGGGACTCTGGATCAAAGAGAAATTGTTTTTTGAATTGGATATGGGTGAGAAGGATAGGAACCCAGGCTATACGGCTGGGACAGGAAATGGCACAAATGATGATAGCATCCTCTGCAGTTAGTCACCATGACAACTTCTCTTAAATGTGTGCAACATAAAATCCTAGCACTTCAGGGTAAAAAAAAAAATGTGCTTTTTGAGAACATGAGTATATTGCTTTGTTCACTTAGCATGCATCCTCTCTAAGGCATTCAAACACTTTGCATCAGACTTCAGTAGTGAAAAATGATATAATATGTACTTAATAACAGATAGTTTTTTATTATTTTAAAAATTTAATGCTTGTATAAAGATGCTTGTCAATAAAAAACCAACTGGCAGGTTCACGTCACATATTTGATCATTTGTCTTCATTTTCAGGATCCCTCATGAGTTTTCAGAAGAGTTCTATCTGGGATATTGAAAGCACCTCTCATTACTAGGGGTCATAATTCACAGGGTTAATTAACACCAACAGAGAGACAACTCTCGAATGTACATCTCAAGTTTACACCTTTATTCTGAGTCATAAGACTTATGCATTTATTTGTCTACTTAAGTATGTTAAAGACAACTCAAAATGAGCATACCTTATATCAATATCATGAGCATTATCCTAGAAATCTTCAAATGCTGTAGCACTGAGCATGATCAAAATTCAAAAACCAAGTCACGAGTTTTGATATCTCACCTCCCTCCCTCTCTCCATGTTGAATCCATCACTAGGTTCTATTGATTCAAACGTCTCTTTAATCCTCCATTTTCATTTTTACCAATACCATAGTCCAAGCCACCATTACTTCCTTGAATCACTAGTCATCGCCTAACCGATCTATCCATATGTACTCTCGCTCCTTTACAATCTATTTCCCAAACCAAAGCCACAGTTATATTTTTGAAATTCAAATTTAGTTATGACTTTTCTCCCACCTTCCTCCTCCAATGCTTAAAATATTTCAATGATTTTCTGAGATACTTAGAGTAAAAATGGAACTCTTTAACATGGTTGATCCATCGGAAGACATACTCAAAAGTGTTTAGCTGAAAATAATTTCTTGAAGAAACTATTGCATCAGTAGGAGAAGATTTAAGGGAATCAACCAGCAGTGGCGGGGCCACCAATGACAATGACTACGGAAGGAGCTGGATCTATGAGAAGGATGTATAATCACGCAGCCCATGACCACTGCATCATCATGTATACCTGGAAGGGCCAGGAAGAGATGTCCTGACTCCTCTCCTCTCTCACCTTCTAATCTCCTGCTGGTACTTCTGACTACACAAAACTGGAAGCCAGAGGGCAGAAGAGCCCAGGTGATGCAGTCACAGGGGTGAGTCTTTCAAACAGAAGAGGAAAGAGAACAGCAAAGTATTGATCTGGGTACAACTGTAGGACAAGTTGTCTCCTGGGCAACACTAGGAAAGTAGAGCTAGTCAAAGTCGTCTGAATTGATTTTAAAAGAAAATGTAAGGGCTATTTGGGGAGCTATCACTGTCCCTCACCTAGTTCTTTACAGACGTATTAAGCTGCTTTAGAAGACCTAGAAATGATCGGCCTTAGAACCCTAGAGTGTGGGCATTGGTAAAAGAAGCAGGAGGTAGAGATAATCATTTTGCATGGTAATCTATAGCTTTCAGGCTGCTTGCACAATAAGACACCTTGTTAACCAGCTAAATGGCAAGAAACTCTGCTTAGCAATCTCCACCCTCCTCTCTAGGCTTCTCCACTTGCTTGATGGGCTGGTCCAACAGTAGACTAACACATTCAGAAGCATGAACCTACACCTCAGTCTTTTCTTTGTTGACCAGAAGCCAGGGCTAGTTCTTTCTGAGACAACTTTGCAAGGTAACTGCCTTGCAGCTTTGTTTTATGTACCTCTTGAAATCCTTTAATCTGACACATTTTACAGAAATCCATTCATCACACATTTCTGAGCACTTGCTGTGTCCCATGCTCTGCAATGGATGCTGGCTGGTATGAGGTTGGACAATCCCAACTCCTTGACTTCCTGTTTTATGTGACATTTGAAATAAATGTTCACATTTATCATTATTCAATTGGAAAGGGTCACATTTATTTTTTGCTTGCTTCCTTAGGCTTTTTTTTTTTCTACAATAGTACAATCAGCTGTCCGCAGCTAGCATCTGTGAAAAGTAACAACACAGGCAGCTGGCATGACTGTGACCAGTTTCCAGGGCAAACTTGTGGTTTGGTAGGCATCTGTGTTTTATGTGGGCTGGAAATAGCTGTTTATTTCCCATCTCTAGAGGCGGGCAGGCAGTGGTGACAACAGAAGTAACTGACTCTAGGAATCTTGACTATTCATTAAATCGCTTTCAGAGTGTTGAATGCATTTTAGTCAGGGGGGTGTATGTCTTAGCCAGACCATCTCCTGTTGGGCTGTGCCTCTTATTTCCTTTATACCTTCCCACTTTTCACACAATTGAATCAGAACAAGTATTTCTTCATGCATCCCTCATAGTTTTCCCCATCCTCATGTTTGATACCATGGAAATAAGTTTGAATAGTATGTCCCCTAATAGACTATTACATCACATGTTTTCAAACACAGTGTTCCACACACTGTAATAGGTGATAGATGGTCAAGAAGATATTTAAAAACATGAAACCAAGTCAACTGGAATAGGGGTGGGGCAGGTGCCTTATGGACCACTAGCTTCCTTTTGTTCAGGGAAGAGTCAGTCACTGTCTTTAGCTGCAAAGGACAGACTTCAAAAACACACATAACTAGACAAGAGCAACCGAGAAGGCAATGGCACCCCACTCCAGTACTCTTGCCTGAAAAATCCCATAGACGGCGGAGCCTGGTAGGCTGCAGTCCATGGGGTCACAAAGAGTCGGACATGACTGAGCGACTTCACTTTCAAGTTTCACTTTCATGCATTGGAGAAGGAAATGGCAACCCACTCCAGTGTTCTTGCCTGGAGAATCCCAGGGACGGGAGCCTAGTGGGCTGCCGTCTATGGGGTCGCACAGAGTCGGACATGACTGAAGTGACTTAGCAGCAGTGGCAGACAAGAGCAAGACAATAAAAACAAAACCTTCAGAATTCTGGGCACAGAGGTTCACATTTCACAAAGAGATGGAGACTTCATCTTTGGGGAAGGCCATCTCTGTGGGTTTCTGTTAGATATGTTCATGGAGAGTCAAGACTCTGAAGGGGAAAAGTTTGAGTTCCAAGAGGCCAAAAGGTATGAAGAGATTATCATGCAATGCTATTTTAATGAAGGATGAAAGTGGTATCTTTGCAGATAGTTTACTTAACCAGGAGGCAGAGAGGAAATACAGCATCACTGTGAAGAGCCCCAGCATTTGCAACCAGCCTAGTTAGTTAGTGTTAGTCGCTCAATCACTTCTGAGTCTTCGTGAACCCGTGGGTTGTAGCCTACCAGGCTTCTGTGTCCATGGGATTTCCCAAGCAAGAATACCGGAGTGTGTAGTCATTGCCTTCTCCAGGGGATCATCCTGCCCCAGGGACTGAATCCTGGTCTCCTGCATTACAGGCAGATTCTTTACCTCTGAGCCACCAGAGAAGCCCCTGCCTGCACTCAAATCCTAGCTCTACTCCCTACTAAATGCTGTAACTTTAACAATTAAAAAAAAAACTTTCTCTGTGCCTCAGTTTTTCATCTGTAAATTTTCATTAATAAGACTAGTATATGACTCAGAGTTGTAGCAAGAATGTAAGAAAAATCACAGAGAGCCTGGCTCACAGGAAGCTCTCTAACTGCCGGTTCATTTGTCACTGTGTGGAGCTGGATCTCTTCTCCATCTGGATTTGGACTGCTCTTCAAATGGATTACAAATTATTGCTTTTCCCTGGGAATAGTTTTGTTTTTCTCTGGGCAATGGCTAACACAATGCTGTGAGCAAAGACCATGCAACCCCACTGGTGGGCAGAGTCGAACTGTTACATGAGCTGTGTACCTAATAAGGAGAGAAGAAATCGGCAGCCCAGAGTTAGTGAATGGCCAAGTACAAGAACAAAAGCCAAATCTGTACAACACAGAAGCATTCCCTGGAGACTGCCCCCAATTCACTGGAAAGAAGATCAGGTGAAAGCTGGGACTCCCCATGATTAAGCAGGTGGGGATGGGGCCTTTTTGATTTAGACCTTATCCATCCATCTGAGGTAATTTTAGGAGGCCTGGTAGAGTCAAGGCTGACATCCTAGCAACACGTGGATGAGGCAGCAACCTCACCTTGCTCCAGATCCTCTGTGGAGGAAAATATGTCACTGGGGCTCTGACGGAAAGGCATGCTTTGATCTCTGCTTCGAGTACACAGGAAGGAATGTTCCATAGCATGATTGCCATCTTTCCTCTGCTTCTAAGAAGGAGACAGAAGTAAGTCAAGCCAGAAATAAAACTGTGCTCTTTATTTCTGTCATTGGAGATTAGGCAGATGACTAATCATCACTCTTCCTCTGTTTCCAAGCTAAATAAAAAGCTTTTGAAATTACCAAGGAGAACGTTGGGGTACTGTACTGAGGTAATGTTGTACTATATATCTGGACTTTGCCACTCAGCCCAGGAATGATGAGCTGGTCTGGTGTGTGGAAACATATTTGGGAACTCTTGAGGCCAAATAGATTCTCAGCATATCACCTAATTCTTTAGGTTGAAAATCTAGACCACATCATTTTATTTGACAAGGATTCCATGTCTCTAAAGGTACATTATGCTTGTAACTTTTTTCACTTTCCCTCCATTAAGTGTGGTTAAAGGACTGGTATTTGGCTCAAAAGAAAGATAGAGGAAAAAAAAAAAAAAGATTTCTGGAGCCTTTAAAAACAACCCTTAAAAGTTCTGCCATCTGTTTCTGAATCACTCAGAAAACCAAGTGAAGAAATGCAAACTTTTCTTATAAAACTGAAAATATAGCAGCAGCTGTACTTTCAGAGGTGGTATGACCTGTTTCAGCACATGGATGTCTCCAACAGTTTACAGAATGCTGGACTGCCTATCTCAGCTCTGACTGTGATTCCTAAGTTAACAGTGAACTAGAGATTATTCAGTGCCATTTTGTCATTTGTACTTTGATGAGGTCCATCCTCATAGAGGTGCCTTGGGGGAATTAAGAAACACGCTGACATTGCTAGACAAAGAACTGTGGGCAGGTGGAAAGTGTTGTCAAAGAACATAATCTGTAATCTTCCATATTTGCTTCATTTGGTGTCTGCTTGCAGTGTTTACTTTCTTTCCCCATTATCTAAGATGGTTTCTACTTTATTAGTGATTCAACATTAAAAGGTGCAAAATCCCTTTAAGATTCAAACAGAAAATAGTATCTTGCTTTAAGTAACCTTACTTTCTGAACTTCCTCACTGGCTGCCTTATGTAGGACAAGATTCCCCTTTTGATGGTTTCTGGGCACGCTCTCTTTATGTGTGAGATTTAGCAAATGATGCTTGACAAATCCTGTCCCATAACTTCTGATTATTAAACTGTCCCCTCTGAGTCATGTTTTTGTTATTGTTGCTGTTGTTTTTAACTTAACTTTGGGATTTTTAGATTTATGTTCAATATCTTTGAAAAATGAAGATTTTCACAATTTAAAAATAAAGCCTGCTTCACACAGAGGGTAAAACTTAAGTACCACAGGGATGGCATTAGAGGACAGATGCATAAATTAGTTGGGAATGGATCTGGATAAAGTTTGCAGCATGAGACAGGAAGAACATGGCCTGGGCTTCACTGTATCCTTCAGACTTGCCTAGTTGCAAGTGACAGAAATCAACTCTGGCTAGCTTGAGAAAAAGGAGCAAGAGGGAATTCAGTGGAAGGAAACTGAAGAATCACAAAAATATAAAGAAATAGTAAAAGACAGAAATCAGGAGAAAAATATATGAAGGCACCTTCAGATCTTGATATTCAAACCCACAGACTTTTTTCTCAAGGAGCTCTTGAATATGCCCAAGCTCCACGGACTCCAGATTCCTGGAAATGAGTATTCCATAACTCCGTCTTGGTCAGCTGTCTAGCCCCACAGCAATTATGGCAGGATCCTAGAACTCAGACTCGTTCTTCAAATCCTACCTACAGATGTGACCATGCTCTAGTTTGGTTGGGTCTTCAGATGTCAAGATAAAAGCATTAGACGTGCAAGAGACTTACTGGGGGAAACACCTGTCAAGGCTAAAAGAGGACACCATTCATGCAGATCTAATCCTCCTGAGGAAGAGAAGGAAGAAAACAAGGTTGGACTGGCAGAATCTAAGCCTGCAACATTAAGAAAGCTTTGGCCAAGCCCATAGGAGTCCTTGAGCCAAAGTCAAGAGTCAGAAAATCCTTGCAACCTTGCAAGAAGAGGTTTACCTTACTATCCCTTTCATACTCAGAAACTGGCTGAGAGCAGCCCGTGGGAAGGGTGGCCTTGGGCATGAATGTTGTGATGGGCTCAGAGCGCAGCAGCTTGGGCCACCATCCATCAGTGACATTCTCATAGCAGGAGACCTGAGCAGTACATTTCCATGACTGCCACAGAGCTGTTCCTCAATAAGAGAGAATCATAGAGGACTGAGAAGTCACCCAAGAGATGGCATTTAGAGATGAATTCTTGAGAATTGAGTGATGGCCCTCTTTAGGGCTCTCTTGGCACCAAACCACTGAGTCTGATCACGCCCGGTAATTCCTGAGTTCCTACCATATTCATTCAGCTTTGCATTCTCCTGTTTTGTCACATTTTATTTTAAGATCCTAGGAGAAGGCAATGGCACCCCACTCCAGTACTCTTGCCTGGAAAATCCCATGGACAGAGGAGCCTGGTAGGCTGTAGTCCATGGAGTCGCTAAGAGTTGGACACGACTGAGCGACTTCCCTTTCACTTTTCACTTTCATGCATTGGAGAAGGAAATGGCAACCCACTCCAGTGTTCTTGCCTGGAGAATCCCAGGGACGGGGGAGCCTGGTGGGCTGCCATCTATGGGGTCGCAGAGTCGGACATGACTGAAGTAACTTAGCAGCAGCAGCAGCAGGCAAGTGAAATAAAGTTGAACCAGATGTCCCCAACAGTATCACAGGAAAGTCATCCTTGGGTAATGAGACCTAAACGGAATGCCTTAGGTTGTTTGATTATGTAAATGCCCTTATTCACAGGTTTCTCCACTTTTTGTTTGCCAGGAACCACAGCTCTAGAGGTGGCTTTGGCTGCTACTTCAACAGGCAGATTGCGGCTTTAGTGGCAGAAAAACTATCGCTTGCAGGGAGGAAAACAGGAGTTCAGAGCAGGAAGGATCAGGCAGGGGCCTGTTGAAGGGAAGAAGAGGCCCCCCTCTGGGCAATATTCCAAAGATAGTTCCCCCTCCCCTGCCAGCCACATTTTTTCCTGACTTTCCCTTCCACAAAAGTCTCGGGATTCATTGAAATTAGTCTTGATTCTCTCCCTAGCTGGTCACTAAAAGAGCCAAACAAGCTGTATTTCTGCTGATTACACAGGCCCAAAGGGGACAGTCAGGCATCTGATTAGAAACCTCTCTAGATGAAAATTTCTGACAGCATACACACATTTCAGGACCCCTCTGGGTATACATCCCACCCAATCTATTCTGAAATGTTTTCCTTTGCAACTTCCAGTTTTTCTTTTGTGAATACGTTATAGTGAGAAGATTCAGTAAATGCTACTTAACGATTCTCCCTTAAAGCCTTATAAAAAAAGCTTCTATTTCAGATATCTGTAGGATCTTGTGGAAAGAAACAGAAATATAATTTTTATTTGACTTTATTATATATGATAAATGACATAAACTCCTGTAATAAATAACCCCCAAATCTCAGTGATATGACTTTCAGTGAGAATGTTCCTGTTTAGGCTGCTCTGCACCAGCTCTCACCCAAGCAGTGAGTCAGCAACCCAGCTCTTTGCATCTTGCGGCTCCACTGCATTCAAGTTTCAAAGTCATGCTAGCATCATCCAACAGGAGACAGGAGGAAGACCACGAGAATGAAGGATTACATATGGGAAACTTTTCTCAGTGATGCTGAAAAGTGGTTTATATCCTTCCTGCATATAATCTATTCACCATAACTCTTCATATAGCCAACCAAACAGCAAGGGAGATTGGGATACATTTTGGTGAATACTACAGTCTTTACTAGATATTCCCAGGTGGCAATAGTGGTAAAGAATTCTCCAACAATGTAGGAGACATAAGATGAAGTTTTGATTCCTGGGTCAGGAAGATCTCCTGGAGGAAGGCATGGCAACCCACTCCTGTATTCTTGCCTGGAGAATCCCTTGGACAGAGGAGCCTGGCGGGCTACAGCAAAGAGTTGGACATGACTGAAGAGACTTAGCACACACGCACAGTCTTCACCAGATTGACTAACAGAAGCCTGGAAATAAATTATTGCATCTCCTAGAAGCACAGGGCTTTCCTCCCCCACACCAAAGATAGTCATTTTGTCTTTTACATGCATGTGTCAACTAGGCACAGAATTCATATTAATTCAAAAAATAATTATTGAGCTCCTGTTATGTTGCAGACACTATGCTGGGTAATACAGTTATAAAATCAGATATGATATGTATCATCAAAGAGCTTACGGTCAGGGACAAGAGTGAAAATGCAATGAACAATTAGAATGAACAAGGTGCTCTGACGAATCCAAGCTTCTATTCTGAATAATAATGAGGGAAATTTGACTAGGCTCAGAGGGGTCAGAGCAGAGCTGTAAGAAAAGGTGAAGCTTTAAATTAGTGTCAAAGAATAAAGAAGAGTAAAGAGCAGTTCAGGCAGAAATAATACTGTGTGTGAAGAGAGAGAAGATGTAAAACTGCATTGTACATGAATGGGCTAAGTAACTTAGGTGAAGCTAGTTGACTGAGGTGAAGCTAGTCAGATGAATGAATGTAGGGATGGTGCTAAGCGTAAAGGTAATGATCTGATCAGAAAGACCTTTTGGGACTGAGGCTGTGGCCATCAATATGTAGGAAAACTCAACGAAGCATTTTAAGCATGAAATAATATGGTTAAAATTTTTGCCATGATAAAATAATACATTAATCATCATATGGATTCTAACATTGTTGTCTTCAGTGTATAGAAAATGATGCTCTGATTAATCGGTTGAAGACCTGTTTATCTGGTCACAGCCCTCTGATTTATAGACATGTAATTTTCCAATGTGGCTGCCACTTAAAAAATTCTGTTGTGATTCAGACTTGCCTTCAGCTTCACGAATGACATAAAAATAACCCCCTTAGGCTGCTGTGTGCCAGGTTGGCATACCTCCCATTTATTAAGGCTGTTAAAATGTTTACTAAGAACCTGTTTTGTGCTAGGCCCTTGCCCGGTACTGAGTGAAAAGTGAAAGTCGCTCAGATGTGTCCAACTCTTTGTGACTCCATGGACTGTAACCTACCAGGCTCCTCTGTCCATGGGGATTCTTCAGACAAGAATTCTGGAGTGGGTAGGGGTTCCCTTCTCCAGGGGATCTTCCCAATCCAGAGATCAAAACAAGGTCTCCTGCATTGCTGGTGATTCTTCACCATCTGAGCCACCAGGGGAGCCACTCGGGTGGTGGGAGGCGTTATAAAGAGAAACAGCATGGAATGGTAGGGAAAACTCAGGTTTTGAAGCTCAACTCCCATCATTTACAATGGTGGGGTTTGGGGGTGAGGGAATGGGGGGAGACTTTGGGAAACTCAGGCAACCTCTCTCTCTTAGGCAACCTTTCTCATCTGCAAAATGGAGAAAATATTATCTCCTTCAGAGTGTTGCTGTGAGGGTTCAGCAAGATAATATTTGTAAACCACTTAAGTGTGCTCAACAAATGGGGGCTGGGGTGGCACATGACATGGTCTCCTTGCCCATGCAGACACTGCTAATCAACCATGTAACAATTCTCTGCTGAGCCAGACTCAGCTTGGGGTGATACTTGTAGGAAATAATTTTATTAAAATACAGTAGCCCTGTGTGTACAATCATCAGAAAAGACAGGCTTCATGCAGGATGGGCATGAGCTCAGGCCCTTGGGATGTTGGTAGGGTTTATTTGAACTCCACATTTTGTGTCTGATTCTTTGCGGCTGGACTTCCATGAAAACTTAGAGCATTTCTTTCATCTTGCTTGCACCATGGTTTGCTCTACACTAGCGTGTCATAGAGAAGCTGCTAGTCATTCTCCATCTGGAGATAGCTAATAGAACTAATTAGGACTACAATAAGCAACAATTGAGGTATGATCCTAAGGTCTCTATTCATAGTGATTATAGAGATTCACTTTCTAGAGCAGCTATAGCACAAAAAGTTTCCCACAAAACACAATCCAGTAGTTGGTATTGGTTGCCTGGAGTGCTATCCTGCCAGGGAGTCTGGAATTCTGGGTCCCATGAGAGTTTGGCCATGATCAAATGGTGATGCTTGACATGAGCAAGAAATAGAGTAAAAGTGCTCAGGCTAGTCATTTGTCTACAGAGGAGGTTAGGGACCATCCAACCATGCTCCTTATTATTTTTCTTATGAAGAAATTGAGATCCAGAGAAATTGTCTCTTGATAGAAGAAATTTCTAGAGACAGAACTGGATAAGAATCCCAAACCCCTAGTTCCAAGGATCTGGGTCAAGTCCTGTTTTCTTTTGCACGGTATCTTATTTCACAGCATTACCAAGAGACCCTTCAGACATATTTCATGAGTAGATCCTGGAATTGATAGTGTATTTGCTATTTTTGTTTTTAGTTTTTATTCCCCAGCATTGCTCAGGCATAATTTACTTTTAAGAAAATTTACCCATTTAAAATGTACAGTTTGATGAGTTTGGCAAGTGTCTACAGTCGTATAACCACCTTCACAGTCAAAACATGGAACGTTTCTATCTCTCCAGAAAGTATCTGCGTTTCCCTTTGCAGTCAATTCTCTTCCCCAAGTCTCACCATCCCGGCAGTGATCTGCTTTCTGTGACTATAGTTTTGCCTTTTATAAAAGTTATATAAATGGAATCATATAGTATGTAGTCTGTTTTATTTTTCTTTCATATATCAGAGATTCCCTCATTTTATTGCATGTCACTATTTTATTCTTTTCACAGCTGGGTAGTATTTCATACTATGTATACACCACAATCTGTTTACTTATTGATCAGTTGATGAAACTCTGGATTGTTTTCAGTTTTTGGTTATTATGAACACTGCTACTATAAACATGCAAACACAATTTATTGTGTGATAATAATTTTCATCCATCTTGGGTAAATATTTAAGAATAGGACTGCTCAGTCATATATATGTTTAACTTTGTGAGAAACAGCTAAGGCTTTCCAAAGTGGCTGTACTATTTTGCATTCCTACCAGGAATGTAGGACAATTCAAGTCGATTTGTGTCACTGTCAAAACTTGGTATTGTCTTCTAAATTTAAGCCATTGTGCTAGGTTGTCTAATAGTTTCTCATGGTGGTTTCAGTTTGTAATTACCCTGATGACTTGTGATGTTGAAGATCTTTTCACTTGATATTTGACCATATGCATATTAGAGCACCCATTCAAATATTTTGCCCATTTAAAATTTTAATATGTGCCTTCTTATTGAGTTGTAAGACATTCTTTGTATACTGGATACAAGCACTAGGATTTGCAAATCTTTTGTCTTGGTCTGTGACTTGCTTTCTAGTTACTTGAAATGTATTTTTTAAATGTTAACTTAAAAAATAAACCTGAAGTCCATTCTCATCTAATTTTCTTCTCTTTTCATGCTACTCTGTTGCTAAGCAATCTGTGCTGCCTAAGAAATCCAATTTCACCAAAAATTTGGGTTTTTTTTTTTAGAAGTTTTATAACTTTAGTACTTACGCCCTATTCATGGAGTTAATTTTTGTGTTTGTTGTGAGGTAGGGATTGATTTTCATTCTATTTTGTGCATACAGACATCTGTTGGTTTCAGCACTATTAGGTGAAATAACTATCATTTTGTCCAATTACCTTGCCATCTTTGTTTAAAAAAAAAATCAATTGACTTTAGAAATACATATCTATTTCTGAGATTGCTCTTCTGTTCCACTGATGTTATATGTTTACTCTTATGTCAACATCACACAGTATAGATGACATAGCTTTACAATGAGTTTTGAAATCAGATGGTGTCATTCCTTTAGCCATTTATGTCCTCAAAATTGTTTTATGTATTCTAGGTCTATTGGTTTTCCATATAAAATTTCAAATCAGTGTGACAATATATCAAAATAAGCCTGATAGGTTTTTCAATGGGATTGCAGTGAATCTATAGATAATTTGGGTGAGATTTAAAATCTTGATAATATTAAATCTTCTAATTCTTAAATATGGAATAGACTTTCATTCACTTAGATCTTCTTTAACAATTACAGAACATTTTGAAGGAAATTAGTGTAAATTAGTGCTTATCTTTTGTTGAATTTAACCTAAATATTTTAACTTTTGATATTCTTGAAAACAGGGCTTTATGTTTCTCTTTGACTGTATTTTTTTGGGCTATTTGATTTTTTTAGAACTTCATTTTAATGTTCATACTAACATTTAAACTATGTTTGCATTTTTTGGCTGTTCTATGGGCTACAATATACAGTAGATCTTGAACTTTTTACAAACCAATTTACAGCTAATCTTATACTACTTCATATAATATACAGAACCTTTCAACCCATAGGTACATATCTCCTCTTTGTCCTCTATGCTGTATCTATATTCATCATCAAACAGCACAAGAAAATACTATAATTTTGGACTTTAAATACTGTGTAGTAAAGAATTAATCTTGCTCAGAGAGGTCCGTCATTGCTCTTGGCTCCTGTGAGGTGATTCCCAAGTTCTTGGAATGTCCTGCCTGATACCCAGTGTCTGGGGGCTTTGAGCCAAACCACTGTGATTCATAGTCAGACCTTTGGGTCACATGGTATCAGCTCAATCTCTGGAAGTGTTGGAAACTAAGGTCAGCCATGCAGGTGATCTACCATGTCTATGCAAGGGAACCCCAGGGCTTGAGTGAGCTTTCCCAGTTGGCAGTATTCCACGTGTGCTATCACATAGCATTTCTGGGAGGAGTTAGAACTTTCCATGACTCTACTGGGAAAGGAGAGCTGGAAGCTCTGTCCATGGAACTCTCCTGGATTCTGCCATGTGTCTCTTTTCTTGAGGATTTTAATCTGTATCCTTTTGCTGAAATAAACTATAACGATAAGTGTAATAGTTTTCGATGAGCTCTGTGAATCCTAATGAATTATGGAACCTGAGGGTCTTGGGGACCCTGAACTTCCAGTTGGTATCAGAATGAGAGTGGTCTTGTGGATTTCCCTTTAAATTCTTAAGCACGCATATGCTTTGTAGAAAAATTAAGGGAAGACAAAGCAAAAAATACAATCTTTGTATTTACACAGATATTTTAATTTGTGACACTTTTTTTTAGATTTATACTTCTATTCAGAATTATTTTCTTTCAGCATATTTTTGTCTTTTGTACTGCAGGTACAAAAGATGTCTTGGTGATGTATCTTTTCGTTTTCCTTTATGTGATAATATCTTTATTTCACCTTTACCTTCATTCTTAAAGGGTTTTTCCCCCTCTACTAGATATAGAATTCTAGGTTGACAGGTTTTTTTTTCTCCTTTCAATAGTTCAAAGATGTTTTTGAACTTTTTTCTGGTCTCCATGCTTTCTGACAAGAAGCAACTAGTTAGTCAAATGATTATTCCTTCGTACATAGTCCATCATTTTTCTCTTGCTGTTTTCAAGCTTTGCTCTGTATATTCAGGTTTCAACAATTTGAAACAAAGCCTTCTTATATTGTCATGCCTGGTGTTACCAAGCATATCAAGTTGTGAATTTATATGTTTCAACAAATTGGGGGGAAATTAATTTTTCAATTTTTTTCTTGCCCAGTTGTCTCTTTCTTGAAGGAGTTCTAATTACATGTATATTCAACAACTTAATACAATTTATTGGGTCTTTGAAGTTTGGCTGCTTAAAAATCTTTTTTCTCTTTGATATTGCTGCTGCTGCTAAGTCGCTTCAGTCGTGTCCGACTCTGTGTGACCCCATAGACGGCAGCCCACCAGGCTCCCGTCCCTGGGATTCTCCAGGCAAGAGCACTGGAGTGGTTTGCCATTTCCTTCTCCAATACATGAAAGTGAAAAGTGAAAGTGAAGTCGCTCAGTTGTGTCTGACTCTTAGTGACCCCATGGACTGCAGCCCACCAGGCTCCTCTGTCCATGGGATTTTCCAGGCAAGAGTACTGGAGAGGGGTGCCAACACCTTCTCCAATCTCTTTGATATTTACTTTGGATAATTTCTGTTGATCTACCTTAAGTTTCTGGAGAAGTCAGTATAGCTGCCCTGAAATCATTATCTGTTAAGTCAAACATTTAGATATACTTAGGGTTAATTTTTCTCTTAAGAGTATGGATGAAAAAATATTACTCTTATACAGCTAACACTCTATGTTTGAAAAGATAATAAGAAGTCTTGCTCTTTGAACAAAAAGAAGAGCATGTCCCATTTTTCTTCTTTACCTGTCAAGTGATGGTGATTATATCCAGGACATTATGAATGTTAAGTTATAGTAGAGAGTGGATTCTAATACTTTTTTCTGGCGACTGTTGTTTATTTTGTCAAGCAAACAATTTTCATGGTTTGTACTAGAACTAGAAACTCAGTTTCTGTGTAGTTGGTCCAAACTTAGATGCTATCTTTTGTCTTAGCGTAACTGTTTTGCATCTGTTCTGTGCATGAATGATTCAAATTTCAGATGGAATTTGGAGAATCCCTTTCTGACCATTTTTCCTATAGGGCTCCCCATCTTTCTTCACTAATTGGTTCCCTCAGATTTGGTCTTTTGTAAATTCCCAGGACAAAAAGACTGCAGTTTTTTCATCATTGCCCGCACTGTCATTGAATCCCTACTGACCATACCTGGTCCCAGGCTAAAAGGACAGTAACAGAAACTCACTTTATACAACTCCTTTCTTATGACTGTGAACTCTTCCATAAGAATCAGGTTATATCATTTCATTCTCTAGTGACTTCAGCTACCAATTTTTCACATTATACCCAGATTTTATTGCTATTATCTGCAGCAGGATCTGTATCTTACTTGCCAATTACTTCACATTTTCTTTACAGCCAGCTTTTAACTGGTAAATTGGGATTTTTGCCTGTGTGGGTGGCATCCCATGGTTGCCTGCAGGGATCTCAGCCTCCTAGATATTGATTACTCTTAAGTAAGTGTCAGTGAGGATTTTCATTTAATTTTATTAAAATCAGTGTAAACTGATGCAAATTACATGCCCACATATAAGATAATAGTATACTAGCTATGACTTACATTTAGAATTAACTAAAATTAATTTATAGCTTTTGAAATGAAAAAATGGGGCCTAAGGAATAATTCCATTTGGTGTTGATATCTAGTTCATTTTTAAGAGAATAATATTTATATATAAAGAGTACCTGAAAATTACTTCACTTTCATAAGATTCCAAGAGAGCACTATTATCACTAGGTATATCAGTGCCTTGGGCCAATCTCACCTTATTATTTTTAACAAGAGCAGGGATAGGAACTTCCTGATAAGCTCTGTTGCAGTTATTAGCTAAGCCGTCTTGGAGAGGAATCCTAATGCTACAGAAAATCTGATTAATGCAGACACAAACTCCAAAACTTAGCTGTCCATTTCATCATTTATAAGCAAATCTCATCTGACGTTGGCCAAGTTACTGAAGAAGAATTCTTGTCCTCAGTTTTCTCACTTGTGACGAACAGACAGACATGTGGAGTTACGGTGAAAATAGAAGAAATAAGGAAAGTAAAACAGCTGGCACAGTGCTGGGCACATAGCAAGTTTAGCAAATATCTATAGTAAGGACCCTTTGGTGGTTTTGTAATGTGTCAACAATTGGCTTAGGTGAATGACATTTCCCAGAATTCCCTTTCCATTTAGAGTGGCCAACAGAAGAGCTTTCTTTTTTTTTTTTTAAATTTTTATTGGAATATAGTTGTTTCACAATGCTGTTTTAATTTCTGCTGTACAGCCAAGTAAACCAGCCATACGTATACATATACCCCCTCTTTTTGGAATTTCCTTCCCATTTTAAGTCACCGCAAAGCACTGAAAGCTCAGCTGGTAAAGAATCCGCCTGTGATGCAGGAGACTCCAGTTCGATTTCTGGGTGAGGAAGATCTCCTGGAGGAGGGCATGGCAACCCACTCCAGTATTCTTGCCTGGAGAAACCCCCGTGGACAGAGGAGCCTGGTGGGTTATAATCCACGGGGTCGCAAAGAGTCAGACATGAGTGAGAGCCTTAGCACAGCACAGCACAGAGCACTGAGAGTTCCGGAACCATTCAGTAGGTTCTCATTATTTATCTATTTTACACATAGTATCAGTAGAGTGTATATGTCAATCCATCTCGCAATTCACCCCACTGCCATTAAAATGTATGGTGTCCATACATTTGTTCTCTCTGTTTGACAGAAGAGATTTAAGAGGGATATTTAGAGGCCAAAGCAAGGTGGCCATCGTTTTGTATTTTACACATATTGTTATTTATTTGGTTCCTCACCTCACTGGCATGAGGCAGCGGATGGGCCTAGAACTGCCTAACTTCTCCCTGAGCCGTCCTTAACATATCTGACTCCTGGACCATTTGCTTGTGTTTAGTCCCTTGACTGATGGAGAAGGCAATGGCACCCCACTCCAGTGCTCTCGCCTGGAGAATCCCAGGGATGGAGGAGCCTGGTAGGCTGCAGTCCACGGGGTCACTAAGAGTCAGACATGACTGAGCGACTTCACTTTCACTTCTCACTTTCATGCATTGGAGAAGGAAATGGCAACCCACTCCAGTGTTCTTGCCTGGAGAATCCCAGGGACAGGGGAGCCTGGTGGGCTACCATCTACGGGGTTGCAGAGAGTCGGACACGACTGCAGTGACTTAGCAGCAGTAGCAGCAGCCCCTTGACTGAAGGCCCCCACTGCTGTAGGGTAGCTGTGTAATCACAGTCAAGGATAATGAGAACTGAGGAAAGTCGCAGTCTGTCCTTGGGGGTTCCAGCTCATATTTGTGGGTTCCCAACTGACCTTGCTCTCCCTGGCTCTACATCCATCTTCCCTGCTGCTGGCCTGTTCTGTGGTTTCCAGCTTCAGTGTCAGACAGGAGGCAATACACTTACAGAGACTGACAAACCAGAATCCCACAGTTGCATTAAGTCAAATCTCTAAGACAAATTGTAATCTTTGACTGTCTGCCTCTCTCCACACACATGCATGTGCTGTGCAGGCATACATCCACACCGCTTCTCTGACTGCTCCCTGATACAAACAATATTTGAGAGTCATTCAACTTGTACTACTCAACTTAAGTTTAAAAACCCACCTTTAATGGCCTGTGACCATGACTAACTATTCATATACTCTTGGCTCTTGAAAATAACCATGGTTTTATGCTACTAAAGGCATCTGAAGAGTACCAGCCCTTCCAACAATAATGAAAATAAGATTAATTAATGCTTCTTTAGTATTTACTGCACTGTGCATAAGACAGAAGAGCGAATATTTCATAAGAATCCTACAAAGGAGATTTTGTTTTCATCCCCATTTTACAGATGGGAAACTGAGGCCACAGGTAAGTAACATCCTAAAATCATACATTTAGCATAGAGCCAGTATTCACACACACCATGCTGGTTTCAAAGCCTGTGCTCTTAAATACAATGTTACATGGCTTTCTGATGGCAAGGTAAGTAAAATTCTACCTTGAGTAGAAACCAGATGACAACATCACTGAAAAGGAACCAGTAACTGTTTACTTAGGAATGATATGGATGTGAGTGGTGGCAGTTTCTTGAGGTTGAGAGTGACTGGGATGTGAGGATGGCTTTCCAGTCTTCTCACTTAGAAGATTATGTTCTTTCCTCAACAGTTTTGGGGTGTGTTCCTCAATCTCTTTCATAATTCTTTTTTTCTTCCTAGCGTCACCCCCCAACTCCCGTTTTTTTTTTTTTTTTTCCTTTTTTGATTTCTGTCTTGACAGCACTCCAGACTGGAAATATTTTAAGGAACAGCTTGCTACATGGTACTTCACTAAAAATAATACAAGTCAAGTTATTGGCAAAAGAGTCAGCCTTGGAGGAACACCAATTGTGCAGAGTTTAGAAAGCGATATGGTTGCTGAGTCCTGGTTTCTCGAGCAGGATAAACCTCAGACTTGGTAGGTGGTGGGGAGCCTGTCCAGATTCATGGAGGTGAGAATCATCTGACTCCCTGGTGGGCTCTGCTAACCTCAGAGAGTGAGGTCTCACTGGACAAACCTGCTGGGAAAAATGGATCTATGGAAGTGATCAGTCTGTGCCAATTCATCCTCCCCTCCCCATCTTTAATAGTTAGAGTTCCTCAGGGCTCTGTTCTCCCTTCTTATTACTCTGCAGCTCACCCACACCTACTTTGTTGCTGGGCTCCATCTGATAGCCTAGTGGTTAAGAGTGTGGACTCCGGAGCCAGATTGGGTTTGAATTCTGGCTCACGACCTAGCTGGGAGACTCTAATAATTCTAGGCCTCAGTTTTCTCATAGGTAAAATGGGCTTAACAGTTATACTTCCCTCAGGCTCAGAGGGTTGCTAGGAAGAGAAAACAATATTAACAAATCATGTAGGCAGTGACTGGTAACTAGCAAGCATTTGAAAGTGTTTATTAAATTTGCAAATGTAACTAGTTTAGACTTTTCCACTGTATCCCAGACCCAACTTCAACTCCTTTCTCCACTTGGATATGACACAAGCAACATTTCCAGAACCGAACTCAGTCTCTCCTAAATCATCCTCTGCCTTTGGAGGGCTCACTGTCAGGGACATGCCTCCTTTCTGTCTAGAAACACGAGAGTCACTTTCTTCCAGGACATTATTGACTCTGTCTTCTAAATATCTTTAAAATCCTTCTATTTCTCTATCAACTTGGCCACTCTGGTGGACAAAGTCACCACCTGTTTCTGGACCACAATGATGGATATAAACACAAATTGTCTCCCTATACTTCTGCTTACACTTTTCCAGTTGACTCCACAAACTGTGAAAAAGGAGATCTTTGAAAATAAGAAAATATGACAAGGACTTGACAAAAAAAAAAAAAACCCAACACAATACCACCTCTCCGATGGATTTCCATTGTTGCTAGTTTCTAAAGCTTCAGATCCTTATATCACCAAGACTCCATGTGTTCTGCCTCTGTTTACCTCCAGCTTCCATTCTCACCCTCCCCCTGCTTACTTCTGATTCATATTCTCTTAGTTCATGGAACACTTCATGTTCCCTTCCATCTCAGAACCTTCAAAGGTGGAGTTCCCTCTGCTTGAAATAGTACTGCTTTCTCTTCTTGCCATGTCCCCTCGCTCCCTTCCCGCATCTAACTCTTTCAAGACGCCACCTGGATCTCTCTCCTTCTATCCCAAACCACTCTGATATCCTAGTTGGATACTTCAGTCCCACCCTTGCTTATACTTTATGTCTCTTGCTACAATCACAATATTTATTTAAATTGAATTTCTGTCTTTCCACTCGGCTTTTCACTAGGCAAAGGCTTTCTCTTGTTCTGTGTTGTATTTCTGACACAGGGAATGAGTCCCATAGATGGTTGTTTGGTAAAGCAAGCAAATATGTATAAGGTTTTACTCTTGTCATCATACCTTTGATCAGGTCAGTGGGCACAGGTGAGTAAAACAAGGAGTGGCTGCCCCACATCAACCCCCAACACTTAAAAAAAAAGATTGTATCCTGAGTTTATAGATCCTAAACCTCCAGAAATGTAGCATCCATATATTTTTAAAAAGGTTTTGTTTCAAATTTTCTTGGCACAGTTTCGAACCATGCTTGACATCCTGAAGACATTTACTTTCTGTAAATGCACATTATCTGTGCTTTCTGCATAACTTACAAAGGAAATTCTCTTCCCAGTTTCTTTTCCAAGGTGTGCCTTTATTCCTGTCTGTGACAGAACAAAAAGAACAATCAAATCTCATTGTGGCCTTTTATTTCAACTTTGTCCCTCAGTGCCCATAATGAGCCACAAATCTTTGAAGTAGATCATTCTTTTTATCATCTCTCAGTGGCTAAGTCACTGGGAAAGCACAATGATATCCCAGGACAAAAGCAAAGAGAATGAAGCCTGCCCAAAGGACACATTTACATTTTTAAGAATTTCTAGCTTTTTTGAGAAAATAACTAGTTTGAATGAATTAAACTTCATCAGACATTTACTTTAGGAGAACAAGATGAAAAGGAAGCAAAAGTGCTCATCAAATAGTCAATTACCTACTAGGAGACTGTGTATAATAACACAATAGTTTATGTTATATAATATATAATATTTTTATATGTGGTATAACATGAAAAAATAAAATCACAAAAACTTGAATATAAACATTTATCTCTAATACGCTAACATTTGTTTGCTTTGTTTTTGGTCTCAAGCAAAATTTCCTCAAATTTTATGTTTTTTCCTCACTCTCTTGACTCATGGCTACAGATTACAGCTGCATTTTCTTCTCTCTGTTGGGTGTGGAAATGAAGTAATAGAAAGCATTTTTTCTTTATAGTCCAGTGTGTCTTTATGCTTTGCTTAACCCCTAAACTTTTCCAGTGATTTAACACTGCATGTAAACCATTCCCATTGTGCGCATTGAGTTGAACACGATTACTGAGGTTGGTGGACAACCTAGGCTCAGGAGACACATACAGATGACATTAGAGGGTCATGTGGCTCACATTTCAAAGGGAGGCATGGGAGTTTTGGGTGTTTCTCACTTCTCACTACTGAAATAAATTTCAAAAGTTCAAACTGGTATTTTTATTTTAATAATTAAGGGTTAGATATTCATGAATATAAAATGTTTATGCTGCTGCTGCTAAGTCGCTTCAGTTGTGTCCAACTCTTTGTGACCCTGTGGATTATAGCCTGCCAGGTTCCTCTGTCCATGGGATTCTCCAGGCAAGAATACTGGAGTGGGTTGTCACACTCTCCTCTAAGGGATCTTCCCAACCTAGAGATTAAACCTATATCTCTTATGTCTCCTGCATTGGCAGGCAGGTTCTTTACCACTGGTGCCACCTGGGAAGCCCAAAATGTTTATAGTTTTAAAGATTTCCATTAGGTGGTTTCTCAGCTTTCATCTGCCCTAACTAAAAAGTCCCAGTCTTGCTATTCTGTGTTCCAATGGCCCATGGGCCTTCCCTAGAGTAGTAGACATTTGTTAGTTTTGGGCCAATCAGAGTCCAGTCCATCCCCAGTTGTTAACTGGGAATCCAATACTTGCCACTCTCACTATGTATAGTCCTGATGCAGCTGCCTTCAGCACAGGACGAAGGATGGTATCTGAGCCACACTTGGTCACACAAAGCCTCATATTCTCGTGTCCACAGTGATTGGCTTAGAAACAGACATGTGACCAAACCAATGCCACTGAGATGCCACTGAAATATTACAATTTTTGAAATGACACTGGTGTTTTTAGGGGGATCAGTTCAATGTGAAGGAAATTATTTAAACATGAGGAGCATGTTCTGAGGCTGTGACAGTTGTCATAAAGGGGAAATCTGAGAATGGAACAGTTGTCATTAACAAACTTAGGATAAAGTGGAGCCTGGGACCTTAAAAATGTCACTAATGTCCTATATTAATTGGGTAGTGATCGCTGAGGCATAATGTGAATTATTTTGTAAAGTGTCTGAGAGCTCCAAAGATGAAATATATGATGGGAAAGCCTCAAGAACTTTTGAGGGCTGTGGGGCCATCTCATCACTGGCCATAAAAATGAGTTATAGTTGAGGGAAGAAAAAAAGATGCTGGTTATGTGGGGCTACAGGACACACCAGTTCATTTGACAACTAATTAAATGAATTTCTTTCACATTAAATTGACAGGATTAGTATATCATTGTGACATATTATCTGGCAAAGATGAGCTTCAGCAAAGTAGATTATATTATTATTTAATTTTATGTGATTTTAAACATGCCTATGGGTGTTAAGGATACCTTCACTATGTCATCACCCAGATCAAGAAATAGAACATTACCAGTTCCTTTAAAAGATAAAAATTGTACTATATGACCCAGCAGTCCCACTACTGGGTATGTATTTGAAGAAAGGGAATACACTAATTCAAAAAGATACATGAACCCCAATGTTCACAGTGGCTTTATTTACAGTAGCCATGCTATGGAAACAACCTAACTGTCCATCAACAGATGAATGGATAAAGAGGTGGCAGATATATATTTACACAAATACACACTGCAATATTATTCGGCCACAAGAAACTGAAATTTTGCCATTTGCAACAACATGGATGGACATAGAGGATATTACGCTTTGTGAAATAGACAGAGAAAGACAAACACTATGCTTTCAATTACATGTGAAATCTGAAAAATAAAACAAATGAATAGAACAAAAAATAAACAGACTCACAGATAACAGAGAACAAACTAGTGGTTATCAGCAGGCAGGAGGCTGGAATAAAGGGCCAGATTGGTGAAAGAGAATAAGAGGCACAAAGTACTGGGGATTCCCCGGCAGTCCAGTGGTGAGAGCTCACTTTCACACTGAGGACTCGTGTTCAATCCCTGGTCAAGGAACTAAGATCCTGTAAGCCATGCAGCCACAAATAAATAGATAAATAAAACATGCCACAGGTATCTGAACACTATTTGAGAAAAAAAAATCACAAACTCTTATGTATAAAATAAATAAGATACAAGGATATAATGTTGTTGCTGTTTTTTCACTCAGTCATGTCTTTCACAACCCCATGAACTGAACACCGCCAGGCTCCTCTGTCTATAGGATTTCCCAGGCAAGAATATTGGTACAGCACAAGTAATATAATCAATATTTTATAATAACTTTACATGTAGTATAATCTATAAAAATATTAAATCACTACATTGTATACCTGAAATTTTATTGTATACCTGAAATTAACTTTATTGTAAGTCAACTATTCTTCAATTAAAGAAATGAGTAAAATAAAAAAGAATTATTTATACTACCATGCTACTGAAGTATTCAGTAAAATATTCCAGAACACTTTACTATTTTTTTTGATAAATATTTTATTAAGCACTTTCCCCTGGAGAAAAGTACAAAGTTATTGTTATTATTAATGATTATGATAATAGGCATTTACTGCATACAAAGCAATATACATTGTGCTAAATTCTTTTAATTCAACTTTTTAAAAAATTCTTTCAGGTACATGCCATAAGTGTCCCGGTTTTGTAAATGGGAAAGCTGAGGCTTAGAGAGATTAAAAAACTTGCCCCCAATTATACAGCAGTGAAGTGGTTGAGCTGGGATTTGAACTCAGGCCTGCCTAATAGATGAACACATCTTGCTCCTATGATCACTAACAACATTAATTTGGTGCCAACCACTTTCTATATCCCAGATATGTATTGAATGGCTTCTATTCATTATCCCCCTTACACTGTACTGCAACCCCATAAGGTAGTTACTGGCATTTTTACCCAGTTGCATGACAGAGGACTTTGACATGCAGTATTTGGATTATTTTATCTCTTAAATAAGTTTCCCTCATGAATTTATGAGCACTTCCCTGGTGCCTCAAATAGTAAAGAATCCACCTGCAATGCAGGAGATCAGGTTTCATCCCTTAGTCAGGAAGATCCCTTGGAGGAGGAAACGGCAACCCACTCCAGTATTCTTGCCTGGAGAATTCCGTGGACAGAGAAGCCTGGCAGGCTACCGCCCATGGGGTTGCAAAGAGTTGGACACGACTGAATGACTGACACTTTCACTTTTCACTTTCATGCATTTATGAAATCTGTGCATTGCTACATACGCATGAATGAATATCAGCCATCAAAGGAAATGGAAGCTCTGAAGCAAACACAACAGACTGCCTCTGTCTACTGCAGGCAGAAGCATAACCAAATGAATCTGCTCCACAGAGAAAAATTCACTTTGGTAAATCTTATTGAGTATTTTAAATTGGAGCCAGAAAAGAATTAAAGAATTAGTAGCTTATCACCTAGAACTAATAACCTTTGAAATACTTTTTCAATAGCGTAATAAAAGTGATATTGTTTGTTTAAAAGGGCAACATTCTTAAGGAAATAGTAATCCACTTTAAAATAATAATTAAAATATTAATATTTTAGATTTTAGTGTCTATATTCTCTGGTTTTCTATTTAAAAGTACTCCTGTGTAGTCTTATAGTTTTTATGGAGGTGACAAAGTTATTTTAATTTGGCGTAGTGGAGATTTCTGGTTAGTATTTCAGTGCCAGGCATGACCCTGGTCCTGGAGAATCACCAAGGATTAAGACTCAGTCCCTAGAAGATTTTTACTCCACTTTTTAAAATTTGATAATGTATATATCTTATTGAAGTACAGTTGACTTATAATGTTTCAGATGCACAGCAAAGTGCTTCAGTTATACATGCACATATATATTATTTTTGAGATTATTTTCCATTATAGGTTATTACAAGATATTGACTATAGTTCCCTGTACCATACATTTACTCCACTTTCAAACAATCCCCATGTTTGAAAGATGGGGATTCCTCTGTTTCCAGTCACTTTGCAAGTCACCAATAACTATTTTAAGCTAAAGATCTTTGGAGCGACTTTAACATTAATTTAGTAGAAGGAAAAATATATGTTTTCTTTTACTCTAGCTCTGTTTCTGCCATACTTAGAATTCCTATTAACATTTAGGTTTCTGCCTGTTGGAGTGAAAATCCTGTCTCAGGGCAGGTTAAGACCCTTGTGATACCCTAAGTGTTTAAAAGAATTATTTTCTTCAAAGATGTCTGCCAAATGAGGAGAGAGGGTTGGGTTTTACAACAGGCACACAAGGGACTTGACAATGATTTTTGAGTTTATGAAAGCTTATTGTACAAATGGGGATTTGGCAGTAGTGATATTTTTCAACTGCAATTCCAACTAATAGTAAGTAAAATATTAAAAAACAGTAAAGGCCAGAATTATAAAATTTGTAGAATTAAGAGACTAGAAATTTGTAAGATGCTGATATCCTAAGGGAAATTGAGGCATACCTTTTAAATATTTAATCATGTGCGTAGAGCTTTTAGGGAGGGGGACGGAACTAACATAATTTGAAGTCCTTCTATGTGTCATTCTGTGTAAGCCACAAAAACCCTCTAACATATTTTCTTATGGTTTATATTTTGTCAAAGAGGAAATAGGGCCTCAAAGCTGTTAAACTGCCTGAAGACATGTAGCCTATGAGAAGCAGAATAGGAATTCAAACCCAGCTCTATTTGGCTCCAAAGCCTGTACGCTTTCCATTATATCATCCTCTATCCTTTTATGGGATGATTTAATTGCCAACTGGGGATAAAATAAATGGCCTTCTGAAATTCTTTCCATTGCTTTGATTCTGTTCTCCCTGCCTTAATCTCAATGTTGGCTACCACATTACTTAGCAATCTGTATATACAGAGAGGATTGGGCTAGGAAACAATGGAACATGGTGAGTTTAATGTAGATATTCATTTAAGTTCTCCCTCTTACTGGGTCATAAAATCTTAGCAAGGAAGGATTTTGGAACTCATCAGGTACAAGCTAAGTCCAGTGTTTAACTCAGTCTCCCTCTCTCTCTCTTTTAGCAAATATTCATTTGGCCTCATGTGTTAGGAAGTGGAGAGAGCCATGGTTTGTCTGTGTTCACTGCTCTATCTTGAAGATTTTTCCTTACTGCTGTTCTCTTCTGCATTTTGTAGTTGCTTATTCAGTAGACTTGGACAGACATCAGGTTATAAAGAAAAAAGGGCAAGCCATCTCAAAGCTGCTCTCTCTCTCTCACATAATTCATTACAAACCTCCTGGTGCACAGTTGACATCTTAGGTGGTATTTGAGCACATAAAAGTTGATCTTAGTGCTTTGCCCTTAGTCTGTGGTCTTATTAACTGGCTTTCAATACATTACCCTCATGTAGCTTGAAGATATTGAAAGATGGAGAAACACTTTTGGACTCTTCTAAGCAAACAAGAAAACGATGGGCCTAAAGAGTAAGGGTTGGCAAGAACATGTCATTAGTAGCTTGATTTGAAGGTGGCTCCTAAGAGCTCAGTAATTTCAGAGAGTGTGTGAGAACAGATTTGGAAGGGGAGAAAGGAGGTGTCTATAGAAACAATCCATGATGGATGAAATAACTGATGGAAGGGAGTGGAAAAGCCAAGAAGAATCGGGTGAAAACAGTGCTTATCCTAAACATAGCCAGGACTGACAGAGAACAGGGGCAAAGTCCCCATGCAGGAATGGCACTCCATGCCTAAAGACCCCTGCCATCTTGTTACTTGGACTTCAGTTAGCTGTTTTATTTTGTCTTGTGTGTGATGAGTTAAATACATCCCGCCACAAGAGTGAAATTAAGAGCAGAGAACCACAGCTTAGTCAGTCGTCTTTGAAGGCTCCAGGACTTTACTCCTTGCCTCTTATGCAGAGTCAGTGTTCCAAATAGGCTTAGTGACATACTTTTTCATTTGGTAAATGATCTGTATTTAGAAATAGTTTTTAATAATAATTGAGGTTAGGCGGAAAAGAGGCAGAAATTGTACTGTTCCTCAGCACACTCAGCAGGAAGAAAATAGAGCAAAATACAGCATATGAAGAATTGTATTCTTTCCCAGAAGTCACAAACTGACATTAAGAAGCAACAGAATGTAAAAACAAGGGGCAATTTTCCTTGTTTCATTATCAAATAGATCGTGATTTAGGGGTTCTTAGTGTAACCTGTTACTCTAGGCCTAACCAGCCTGAGGTTAAAAACAGAGTCATAAAGAGAGAACAATTCATTTTACTCTGGCCCTGGTTTACTAGAACCTCCATTGCTTTTGAATTCCCCTCAGTATCCTGGAAACCCAAAAGTTACTTCACTTGTATTCTCAAGGCAGTCATCTAGGCTACCATCTGCCAGGAACCACTTTCCTCCTGACTTACTTGGCAGCTAAGAAGTTTCTAGAAGCCAGTGACAGCCCTGTGACTTGGGCTGGAAGGTGTCAGGTCCCCGTACTAAGTGACCTGTTACCCTCCCATCTTAGACCACAGACATAGGCAGACACATGTGATTTCTACAGCCTATGGTTTCTGTTCCATATTCCGAGGTGCCCCAGTTTGTCTTGGTGGAAGATAGTACTTCAATGTGGCCTAGACAGTAGATTTTAAAATCAGAGATTTGAGTTAGAATTTTGGATCTGCCGCTTTTTAGCTGCTTGTTCACAGGCAAGATGTATTTCTCCTCTGTAGTTTCTTTTTCTGTAAAATAGGAAAAAATAATGATCATATCATAGGGTCACTGTGATGATCATGACAATGTGTTTGATTAAGATTATATATGGTGTTTTGTGATTAGAAAATGTACAATACACATTAATTATTATATGACCATCTATTGTCCATGTTACCAAATATGCTTCTTTATGCTATCACTGTCTAAATATATTTTTAGTAAAACAGCTCTTAAAGGTTTTTATTTATAGTCTCTACTCTCAAGGGAACTGAGTGGGGAATGAATGATTTGAATGATCACGTCTTGCCCAAATGACCCTCCCCTCCAACCCTGTTCCACTGTCTTGAAACAAACATATTCCCTTCCATTCCTCCATTTTACCATAAGCTATTTCCTAGGGAGATCCTCAATACTTTATGCAAACAGAGCTCTGAGGGGTCAACCAGTGAACCTCCAGGCAGAGACAGACAAGTCTGAATCCTGGTATAAACACAATGAAGATCGTTAACATATAAAGAAGGATTTGGCAATAGATAGATGGTAGATGAGAATGTAAAGGAAACAACATAAAAAGAGGAAAAAAGTAAGAGAAATTCAAGTCCCCAAGAGATGAAGAAAGATGAATATTTAACAGAGTACTTTTTGGGAGTCAAAGATCATATTTTAATTTACATTTTCCTATAGGAAGTGAGTATGTATAAGCCAGAAAGATGAATTTTTAACAGAGTACTTTTTGGGAGTCAAAGATCATATTTTAATTTACATTTTCCTATAGGAAGTGAGTATGTATAAGCCAGAAAGTGTCTTTTTATTGCATCTTAAGTACAGCCAGATCTTGCTTTATTGTGTTTCAAAGGTAACACATTTTTTCAATCTGAAGAACACTGTGTCGAGCATGTCTATTGTCATCATTTTTTCCAATAGCATTTGCTCACTTCATGTCTTGGGGTCACATTTTGGTAATTCTTGCGAGATTTCAAACTTTTAAATGATCATTATGGCATTTGTTATGGTCATCTGTGACTGGCGATCTTTGATGTTATTATTGTCATCAGTTTGGGGTGCCATGAACCATCACCATAAACAACAGTGAGCTCGATAAACGCGTGTGTTCTGAGTGCTCTACAGACTCAGTATTCCTCCATCTCTCTTACTCTCCTCCAGCTTCCCTAGTCCTTAGACACAATACTGCTGGAATTAGGCCAATTAATAACCCTGTCATGGCCTAGAAGTGTTCAAACGAAAGGAGTCGAATGTCTCTCACTTTAAATCAAGACTAGACATGATTAAGCTTAGTGAGGAAGGCATGTTGAAAGCCAAGACTGGTTCAAAAGGCCTAGATTTGGCCTAACAGCTAGCTAAGTTGTGAATGCAAAGAAAACATGCTTAAACAAAATTAAAGGCGCTGCTCCAGTGAAGAGCATATAAAAGTGAAAGAGCTTTATTGATGATCTGGGGAAAGCTGTGGTCTGGACAGAAGATCAGATCAGCCACAACACTTCCTTAAAACTTAGAGCAAAGCCCTAACTCTCTTCTGTGAAGGCCGAGAGAGGTGAGGAAGCTGTAAAAGGAAAGTCTGAAGCTGGCAGAGGTTGGTTCATAAGGTTTGAGGAAAGAAGTTGTCTTCATGACATCATAGTGAAAGCTGAAACAAGTGCTGATGCAGAAACTTCAGCAAGTTATCCAGAAGATCTAGTTAAGATGAATAATAAAGGTGGTTACA
The DNA here is from genome assembly GCF_001704415.2 of Capra hircus. Taxonomy (NCBI): domain Eukaryota; kingdom Metazoa; phylum Chordata; class Mammalia; order Artiodactyla; family Bovidae; genus Capra; species Capra hircus. The sequence continues at coordinate 45,302,922 of NC_030812.1, read as the reverse complement.
GATTTTCACTGTAGACTAAACAGTCTTATGCTGGAAGAAGATGCAATCTAGGACTAACTAGAGAGGAAAAGTCAGTATTTGGCTTCAAAAGAGAGGCTGACTCTCTTGTTAGGGGCTATTGCACCTGGTAACTTTAAGCTGAAGCCAATGCTTTTTACCATTGAGAAGATCTTAGCGCCCTTAAGAATTATGCACACTCTGCTCTGCTTGTGCTCTATAAATGGAACAACAAAGCCTGGATGTCAGCACATCAGTTGACAACATGGTTACTGAATATTTTAAGTCCACTGTTGAGACCTACTGCTCAAGGGAAAAAAAAAATCCTTTCAAAAAACTACAGCTTATTGACAATGCACTGGGTCACCCAAAGAGCTCTGATGGAGACATACAAAACTCATGTTTTTTTCATGCCTGCTAATACAACATCCATTCTGTAGCCCATGGATCAAGAAGTAATTTTTACTTTCAAGTCTTATTATTTAAGAAATACAGTTTCTAAGGCTTTAGTGATGCCTCTGATGAACCTGGGAAAAGTAAATAGAAAACATTCTACAAAGGGCTCACCATTCTAGACATCATTAAGAACATTCTTGATTCATAGGAAGAGGTCAAAATATCAATAGCAAAAGGAATGTGGAAGAAGTTGATTGCCATCCTCATGGTTGACTCTGAGGGGTGGAGGATTTCAGAGGAGGAAGAAATTGTGGATGCGGTAGGAACAGCAAGAGAACTAGAATTAGAAGCAGAGCCTGAAGATGTGACTGAATTGCTGCAGTTTCATGATAAAACTTGAACGGATGAGAGAGTTGCTTCTTGTAGATGAGCAAAGAAAGTAGTTTCTGGAGATGGAATCTATTTCTGGTAACGTTGCAGTAAAGGTTGCTGAAATATTCCATAAACTTAGCTGATAATCTTCTCAAACCCTGCTGTTGCTTTGACTTCCATTTTGAAAGTTTTACTGTGGGTAGAATGCTATAAAACAGTGTAGGTGCTACAGAGAAATAACCATTTGTGAAAGGAAGAATCCATCGTTGTGTTAAGTGTCACTGCTGTCTTAAGTTAAGAAACTGCCACTGCCACCCACCCTTCAGCAACCACTCGCCCTGATCAGTCAGCAACCATCAGCATGGAGGCAAGACACCGGCAAAAAGATTACACTTGGCCAAAGGCTCAGATGACGGTTAGCATCTTTTAACAATAAAGTATTTTTGAAGTATGTGCATTTACATTAGACATAATACTATTTCTCACTTAATAGACTACATATAGCATAAACATAACTTCTATACTCACTGGAACACTGAAAACTGTGTGACCCGCTTTACTGTAGTATTTTGCTTCATTACTGTGTTCTGGAACCAAACCCACCATATCTCTGAGGAATGCCTGTAATATTCTCCAGAAAAAGATAACGTGTTTGGAAAACACTGGTAGAAAAGCCAGGACCTATTACATGCGTAGGTGGGAAGTGTGCATCATGATTCAACAGGCACAACTCAGTTTGAAACTATACCCCATTTTATGCCATTCAATGGATTAAAAAAATTAATCTACTCAGTAATGAATGCATAGTCCATTATAGTTATTGTGTTCTTTTTGGAAAAAAAGAGTAACGTGACAGCTTTATTCACTCCATGTGGCAAACCAAATTGCTTCAAGTAAAATGCAAATAAGACAAACACTAAAATTGAGTTTTTCCTTCCTCTTGTACCCAGAGGCATATGCTATGGCTGTAATGCACAAGCTAAAATGGCAATAATAATAAGAACAGTGGAAAACCAAACGAAAATATTAAACTCAACTAGACAACTTATTCCAAGGGGCAGCAATTTTCATGCTCCATCTGCTTGGAGAAAATTTCTTGTTAATCAGGTCTATAAAAGGGTGTGGGTGTTGGATTCTATTTTCTGTTAAAGCCATAATAGTGTCTGAACAGTGATGTGTCACTTATCTATCGAATCTAATTTGCTATTTCTTAAATTTCCAAAGTAACCACCACCCCTCCCCCCCCCCCGACCACTGGAAGTTTGCGAACTGAATACTCAAGGGAAATGGGCCAAATGAATTCATGTTACTGGGTATTATAGCAAACATCAATGAATAAATAAGTTAGCATCAAATATTCATATTAGAAAATTTGACTTTTTAATTGAGGTGTCAACTGGGGACTGTCTCATATCTTTATGCTGGAGAGGTCCGCTGAATACATTCACTGAAAATTTAAATAAAACCAGCAAACCCAATTTCAATAATTTGTTTTAAGTGTCCACTTCCCAGAGATTTCTGTACATGTTCAGATAACTGAAACTTCTCTCAGGACTTCTCTTTCCCTTGGTCTTGTAAACAGTTCTACTAAGACCAGCTCTATTTTATTCTCAAGGCTTAATGGATCATGTGACTTGGACTAATATGCAGTTTTTTTGAAAACAAAAAGAATATAGAAACTAAATTTCTCATTATGCTCTATTGTTATTACTATTATATTATTTGAAAGCAGTGATGGAGAGCATGGGCTTGGATTCCAGTAGGTACTGGTCAGTCCAGGTCTGACATGTGCTAGCTTTGTGACTGTAGACAAGTTATTTCACCTCTAAATCTGTCATCTGGTATGGGTGTAAGATTTCCTCTCTCACAAGACTAAAAATCAAATCAACTTCAGCACAGTGCTTGGCTTATACTGAGTATTATACAAATTGTAGCTGCTATTTTTTATGAAATATAGTTGATTTATAACATTTATGGTATATAGCAAACTGATTCAGTTTTATATATTTTTTTCAGATTACATTCCATCATAGGTTATCACATGATCTTGGGTCTAATTCCCTGTGCTATACAGTAAATCCTTGCTGTTTATGTATAGTAATTTGTATATGTTAACCTCATACTCTTAATTTTTCCCTCCTTCCCTTTCCTCTTTGGTTAACCATAAGTTTATTTTCTATATCTGTGAATCTGTTTTGCATATAGATTCATTTTTAAATGGTAGCTACTAACATTATTATTGAGCACATTAATTTGAGATAACGTGTCCAATTAACTTCAGGGAAAAACTGACTGACTTAACCCTGGTTATAACCCAATAGATATGGAGCAATGGTTCTCTAAAGAAAAAAAAACCTTTGTTAAGAGTGAATCATTCAGTATATTGCTTCTGACATGCACATAACCAGACAATGGGACTGACCCTCTAGGAAAAAGGACCTCAAGCAGCGGGCTTCACACAGAGCAACTGGAATAGGTTTATGCCACCCCAGGTTAGAATGCACCTAAGTGCTCATCATAAAGTTACACGAAAGAAGGAGAGATGAAGCCGTTAAGACTCAGAGAAAATAAACTTGATCAATGTCTCATAGCTGTGATGGTGGGGTGGTGGTTGAAGCTGGCTTTGTATACCACATTGTGCTTTCCTAAGCAGGCATCACATCCTATCATGATGATGTCTGGAGGGCCGGGGTGGGCCCACAGTCGCATAGCAACTTACCATTGAAATGGAATTCATATAGGAAGTAACTCCATCTGAAACGAGGGGATTTGGGGTGGGGTGGGATGCAGGAGGCACACCAGTTTCAAGGATAAGGAGGGCATGGGGGTGACCCTGACACACACCTGCTGCTCCAACCACAGACTCATGCCCTGAGCTGCAATCAGAGACCAAGGGGAAAACGCAGGGGCTGTTTGGTTCACAGTCTAGGAGAGGTTGAGGGGAGGAGGGTAGAGACTCCAGCCCTGGAACCACACTGCCTAAGCTAGAATCCCACTTTTCTCCTGGACACTCTCACTGACCTTGGGCAAGTTTCTTTAGCTTGTCCAAGCCTCCGTTTTTCATCTGGAAAAGGGGGAATAAAATCCTACAAGGCTCCTAGGTTGCTATGATAGTAAATGAGTTAATAATACACACAAAGTGCTTAGAGGAATACCTGGCATCTAGTAAGTTTTCACTCAGTACATGCCTGGGACTGATCTGTAAGTTATCAAAATTGTGGCAGGTCTGTGGCAGATAACAACTTGATTTTCCTAAGTAACTTTGTGTATCTTTGCATCTCTTTGCTCTTCTCTGCTTTGTCCTTTGTGTTTCTCCCACCCTAGAGATATCAAAGCTGAGGAGCCCAAAGCAACAGGCCCCCGAGGTCCTCCACACAGAGCACATATACGGCAGAATCACAACTTTTTCCTTCTCCTCCACTGGAGACAGGTTTCACGCCAGGGCAGGATAGGAGAAGAACTGGAAGGAAGCAGTGTAGGTGGATGCTGGTCACTCAAAGAGGACTACATCTTTCTGTTAATTCTCAGGCAGATCCTGAGAAGAAAGTGGACAAAACAATAAAGATAAGTCCAGGGAATATGCAGCTGAGAAGAGGGCACAGCTTTGACTATATGGACCTTTGTCAGCAAAGTGTTGTTTCTGCTTTTAAATACACTGTCTAGGTTTGTCACAGCTTTGCTTCCAAGGAGCAAGCATCTTTTAATTTCATGGCTGCAGTCACCATTGGCGCCCAAGTGATTTTGGAGCCCAAGAAAATAAAATCTGTCATTGTTTTCACTTTTTCCCCATCTATTTGCCATGAAGTGATGGGACTGGATGCCATGATCTTAGTTTTTGGAAGCTGAGTTTTAAGCCCGCTTCTTCACTCTCCTTCACCCTCATCAAGAGGCTCTTGAGTTCCTCTTCACTTTCTGCCATTAGAGTGGTGTCATCTGCATATCTGAGGTTATTGATATTTCTCCCAGAAATCTTGATTCCAGCTTGAGTCATCCAGCCTGGCATTTTGCGTGATGTACTCCACATATAAGTTAAATAGTCAGACTGACAATATACAGCCTTGTTGTACTCCTTTCCCAATTTTGAACCAGTCCATTGTTCCATGTCCCATTCTAACTCTTGCTTCTTGATCCACACACAGGTTTCTCAGGAGACAGGTAAGGTAGTTGGTATTCCCATCTCTTTAAGAATTTTCCACAGTTTGTTGTGATTACACAGTTTTGTGTGATCCACACACAGTGAAAGGCTTTAGTGTAGTCAATGAAGCAGAAGCTTATCTGGAATTCTCTTGCTTTCTTTATGATCCAACAAATGTTGGCAATTTGAAACCTTTATCAAACACTAACTTAAGTGCTAGGCACTGTGCTCCGTTCCTAAATGTGATTATCTCACTTCATCCTCTCAGGAGCACTGTGAAATAAATACTATTACTATCCCAAATTTACAGATGTTAAATTTGAGACCTAGAGAGGCCAAGGTTACACGTTAGCATGTGATGGGACTGGGATTCCAATCTAAGCAGACTGTTCCAATCTAAGGCCTGTTTGGTGAAGTGCAGTGATGGCCCACCTCAGCCTGGACAGCAGACTCTCTGGCTAAGTTGGCACTGATGGTAACAATGTCGCAGAACGAACCTTTCCCAGAGAGGTGGGCATGCTGCTACCTCTCCGAGTCAAGACTTGCAGGTCATGCTGGGGAAATCCTAAAATATTTAGGAGTTTGAAGGCTAGCTGGAGTTCTTGCTAAACAGGGACAAACAATAAAAATTGTTTTATTTACCTTTATGATCTTATTTTCATGTCTTGGCTGGTGCCACTCGTAAAGGCCATGCAGTCAGCACTCCCACCCATTACTAAGGTGAGTGGATGATACTTGGCAAGCATCGCTGTGCCGGCTTACCGCAACTAGTGTTGCTCATTCAAATTTTGTTCTTCTTACTTGTTCATAATGTAATTATTCTCACTGGGTTTTCATCTCAGGATTTTCTCTTGGGCCTTAGTGTCCTAAAGTTCCTTAACACTGTGAGCAGTGTGGACGTCACTCCCCTGTTCCACCGTCACAGGCCATCTCAAACTGAATCATTAAATCCTTCCTCAGCCATGGGATGTATTTTCCAACCTCATCTTTCGTACCCCTGGACCATCCATTTTGAGTTTTTTCCCCCTAGAACCCATTAGTTTCTGATGAAATTACTATAAATTGGCCCTCTAAGGCTTTTGTTCTTTTTTCTCTTAGTTTCCATCTTGTTGTCATCATCCATCTTGTCATAATGCTTTATATCCTGGGGAACTGCCTTGATTTTAACTTTTAGCTTAAAAATAATTTTTTTTTTGAATTTTCAGAAATTATGTTTTCAATACCAAAAGCTCTTTTTTCTTGTTGTTCTTGGTTTCTTCTTTTAGTGTCCATTACATATATGTGTGTGTGTGTGTGTGTATATATATATACATGTATGTATTTTTTGGTAGGTATAAATCATCTCACATCTGAGATTTCTAATTGGAGTTTGTTGCTGTTTTTTAATTTCTCTCTGCTCCTTGAATTATCTCTAGTTCCTCTGGGATCAATTTCTGCTCTTTGTAACTATGTGCAATGATAATGGATCTTCCCAGGTGTCTCAATGGTAAAGAATCTGCCTGCCAATGCAAGAGATGTGGATACGATCCCTGGGTTGGGAAGATCCCCTGGAGAAGGAAATGGCAACCCACTCCAGTATTCTTGCCTGGGAAATCCCACGGACAGAGGAGCCTGGTGGGTTACAGTCCATGGGGTCACAAAAGAATTGGAAGTGACTCAGCAACTAAACTGCAATGATAATGTGTTAACCAACCTCACTGTGGTGATCATTTCATAACATTTATGTATATCAAAGCATCACATTTTACACCTTAAATTTACAGTTATAAGTCAATTATATCTTGATAGAACTGGAAACAAAATCAAAATAAAATAAAAAATTACTTTGACTATTAAAAAAAGATGCTGGTAAACTGTGCTTAGAGATCTTTGGTTTTCTATTTATATTTCAAACTGAATAGTTGGGAGGGGGTTCATTTTATATTAGTGGGTCTATTTCCTGATATACTTTGCCTCTCCTTTGGTGGGGAGTCTGACAAAAAACCTTCTGCAGTTGAGGGGAGGCATTCACGGGCAGGATTGCTATAGGGTTAGTTGGGCAGGGAGCCAGCAGTTAGGTACTAGTCCCCCAAGTTCCAGATTGAGGAGGGCATTACTTGGAGACCCCAGGTCCCATACCATAAACCACAGATATTCTTCTGTGGCTGATTCAAAAGATTTGTTCCAAGGTTATGACGCTGCTGATGATAAATGCAATAGCAATATTGATAGAGCTGTTGGTCATGTGCCAGCCCCAAGAACATCACATACGTAAAGTCATTTGCCCCTCACAGCAATCCTTTGGGTTAGCTACTGTTATAATCACACACAAGGAAATGGATGCACAGATAGATTAAATAACCTGCCCAAAGTCACGCAGCAAGCAGTAAGCGACAGAAGCAGGCTTTGAACCAATGCTCCACAGTCCATTTTGCTCATCTCTAGGTTACATTTCTGGGCTGATTTCCCTCTGAGTAGAGGTGGGAATTGAGGAGTAATTAAAACAGCTTTTCATACATAGACTGTAGTTTTCACATAGACTTAAAGTAATTAGCCTCCAATTAAAATAAATAAATTTATTAAAAAAAAAAAGAACCTATTGATAGCCCTGTGTCTCTCTTATTTAAAAACTCTGGGCTAGGGGTCGTTTCAACTTTGCTACTAATAGAAAAGCTCTCACCTCACTGCAGTGCATCTTTTAGCAAATTCTCTGCTAGTTCACCTCCTCAGAGGCTTCTATTTGCATCCAGTCACCCAGAAATGTGTTGAAATATCTCATTCACTAATGACCACCATTTTTCATACCCCCATCTAATGTACTCTGCTGTTATTATTTCTTGTGTTTCTATCTTTTTATTTCAGTGAACCCTCAAAGGCCTTGTAAATTTGTGCTCAGGATTCCATCTTGAAATAACTTCAAAAGTAAGTATGTTTTTTATAGTTATTTTGGCCATTTTGCTGCATTGAAAAGGCATTGTGCAAAGATTCAAGCTTTACTGTTAATTTCTATTCACTTATTTTACATTTGCATACAATCAAGAGAGAAACTCACATGGATACAGAATCTAATAAGTATAGATTCCAAACAGATTATTCTGTATAATTTTCACTAGGACTGCAAGAAGATACTTAATGGGCTGGAGGAATGGTTTATTTATGCTTGAATCAGTTTGAATGTTGTGAGTACTTCAGTGAAGCAATTCTTTGGAGGAATTTGAGGGATGATAGTTTGTATTTCAGAACTGAGTGAGTTCCTGAGTGATGATCTGAAGTGACTTATGAGATGCTTATCCTATGTTGGCCAAACATCCAGTATCAAAGCAAGGAAATTTATTTTTTTTTCTCACGAAATGTTCAACACTTTTCTTCCAGGATTATTGTAAGGACTAAACCACCTAATAAATATGCATAAAAGCATAAGGACTGGCATGTGGTAGGTGCTTGATTAACATTAGTTTCCTCTGAAGTTGTGGAATCTCAAAGTAAACTGAAGCATTAATATTAGAAGCAGTAAACTGATTCAGTGTGCAGAACAGAAGGTCATATAGGGCTGTAGTCAAGCTCGTGGACTCTGGAGTCATACCAACAGAGGTTCAAGTCGTCACTCGGCCTTTTAATTGCAGGTATTCTTTTGACTCAGTTTCCTCATCTATAAAATGGAAATTGTAGTATCTATTTGTTCATCTATTAGGAGGATTAAAGGGGATAATGTGTGTGATATACCTGGTGCCTTTTAAGTGGATTTAAGTACTTAGCATCTATTATGTGGCAAGATGATTAATGATGTTATTGGCTATTATAATGATTAACGTAACTTCCATGCTTTAAGGATATACTTTACACCAATAAAGTACAGAGTATAAAGGCATTGGGTCACAATGGGGTCTTCACAGCACATGATGTTTTACAGAGATCATTTTCCCATAGTATTAAGTGGAGCTTCAGTTCTTGGGGATAAGACAGAAAGTTTCACGCTCAAATAAGTTAAGGAAACAAAATATTCTACCCCACTTTGCATATTAAAGATCTAATAAATTTCTCCTTTAATCAACTTTGTTTAACCTAGCATTTCCTCCAAACTCTTAATCCATACAATAGCATTTATAATCTGGAGCACCAATGCTATGGAACATTCTTTGGGAAACTTGGCTTTATGTCTTTAGGTTTAAGTGTATAGTTCTGTTCTATCAGAGTTTTTGCATTTAGTGATCATCAGTTAAGTTTTCATCTCAGGCCTCTAGATATCTACATCATCTAAATAGTGAATACTGGTGTTTCTGTAGTAAAGCACACACAGTTTTATTTCAGAACAAAAAATGTATGCATTGACTCCAAAACTGTACTAGTGGACACTTGGGGGAAATATCACAAAAAAGAATCAGGTTAAATTACTGTTCTGAATAGAAAAAAATAAGTGCTTATTATCAAAAGGGTCACTGAGTTGCTGCAGCTGACTGTATGCAGTGGAGGCAGCCAGTATCCAGAGACGGTTACCATGAACCACATCTTCTAGTATTCACTCCCTTCCATGTTGTCTGGATGGGCCCTTTCTATCAATTTAACCAGCAGAATGTGGAAGTTCTATACCTAAGTGTGAAGAAGGCTGGGTAGCCTCTGTGCCTCATGGAAATTCTGCTGGAAAGGTGATATGGGGAGTATGGGGAGTAGGAGAGACCCTCAGGCCAGACAGAGAGAGAGAGAGAGAGCCAGCCTCCCAGTTCAGATAAATAAAAGATGGATGGAAGCATCAGTGTTTGAACTGTGCCTGTCAAGGTACCAGATGTGCCAGTGAACCAGCTTGGATGCTGCAGACAAGTCCTCAGATGATTGTAACCCTGAGCCACATGGCATGGATCAGAACTGCCCAGCTGAGCCTAGTCAACCCACAAAATCATGAGATAATAAGATGGTTATTATTTAAAGCCAATACACTTTGCAGTTGTTTTTTTTTTTTTTAAACACAGTTATAGATAATCACTATAATAGATGAATACTGGTTCCAAATAGGAAAAGGAGTACGTCAAGGCTATATATTGTCACCCTGCTTATTTAACTTATATGCAGAGTACATCATGAGAAACGCTGGACTGGAAGAAGCACAAGCTAGAATCAAGATTGCTGAGAGAAATATCAATAACCTCAGATATGCAGATGACACCACCCTTATGGCAGAAAGTGAAGAGGAACTAAAAAGCCTCTTGATGAAAGTGAAAGAGGAGAGTGAAAAGGTTGGCTTAAAGCTCAACATTCAGAAAACTAAGATCATAGCGTCTGGTCCCATCACTTCATGGGAAGTAGATGGGGAAACAGTGGAAACAGTGTCAGATTTTATCTTTTGGGGCTCCCAAATCACTCCAGATGGTGATTGCAGCCATGAAATTAAAAGACGCTTACTCCTTGGAAGGAAAGTTATGACCAACCTAGATAGCACATTAAAAAGCAGAGACACTACTTTGCCAACAAAGGTCAGTCTAGTCAAAGGTCCGTCTAGACCACTGGTTTTTCCAGTGGTCATGTATAGATGTGAGAGTTGGACTGTGAAGAAAGCTGAGCACTGAAGAATTGATGCTTTTGAACTGTGGTGTTGGAGAAGACGCTTGAGAGTCCCTTGGACTGCAAGGAGATCCAACCAGTCCATTCTGAAGGAGATCAGTCCTGGGTGTTCATTGGAAGGACTGATGATAAAGCTGAAACTCCAATACTTTGGCCACCTCATGCGAAGAGTTGACTCATTGGAAAAGACTCTGATTCTGGGAGGGATTGGGGGCAAGAGGAGAAGGGGACGACAAGAGGATGAGATGGCTTGATGGCATCACTAACTTGATGGACATGAGTTTGAATAAACTCCGGGAGTTGGTGATGGACAGGGAGGCCTGGTGTGCTGCAATTCATGGGGTTGCAAAGAGTGGGACACGACGGAGCGACTGAACTGAACTGAACTGTAGAGGCGTGGGCAGAAAAGTATCCAGGTGACTCAGTCTTCATTTTACATTGTTTTCCTAGATACGAGTTGAGTGTAGTGTTTAAAATTTGTTCTCAGAAGGCAATGGCAACCCACTCCAGTACTCTTGCCTGGAAAATCCCATGGATGGAGGAGCCTGGTAGGCTGCAGTCCACGGGGTCGCGAAGAGTCGGACACGACTGAGCGACTTCCCTTTCACTTTTCACTTTCATGCATTGGAGAAGGAAATGGCAACCCACTCCAGTGTTCTTGCCTGGAGAATCCCAGGGACGGGAGCCTGGTGGGCTGCCATCTATGGGGTCACACAGAGTCGGACACGACTGAAGTGACTTAGCAGCAGCAGCCCTCTGACAATTTTATGCTGACTGAATTTACAAGAGCCTAAAAGGGCAAAAATATTATAAAAACAGCTTATCAACATACTGCAGAAAAATACCTTTTTAGCCATTCATATTTTGTTTCAGAACTTTTTTCCTTTGGAGAAAATTACCCAAAAAATCTAAAAATAGATTCAGCTCAAGCTTTGTTTTTTAGTTTTTAAAATAATACACAGATCAACAGACAACATGCTTATTTTTGCTTAACAAGGAAAAAATATTACTGTCTCATTCTCATAGGCTTATTTCCAAGTCAGGTCCTAAAAGATCATTTTTCCTCCCCCTTCAGATTGATGATTCTTATTTTAAAAGTGACTACAAGAAGAAATGACACTGCTTCACAGGTGGCTTTTCACAGAGACTGGTTGGAGAAGGAGGGGCAGAGAATGAAGTGTCCCAAGTAGGGAATGTAGAGAAGGGCTAGGAGAAGAAATAAGTCAACGTAGAAGAGGTTTTGGGCTTTGCTTCATTGTTGGGTTTTTTTTTTAATTTTTTAAAATATAAATTATTTATTTTAATTGGAGGCTAATTACATTACAATATTTATTGTATTGCTTCATTGATTTTTGTAATTGCTATTGATGTGAGAGGAATGACTGAAGTAATGAGAAGGAATGATAACCAAGATCAGCCTTCTGGGAAATTTTGGACAGCGAACGCATGATATCAAACGCTAATGCTTTACCAATAATGGAGATAATAAATTTTTTCCTCAAGTTATGCAAGCCAACTTGTGTTTCCTTTGAATGTGACTCCATGAAGAGATTGAGTCATATCCTTGGGATTTACTAGGTTTACACCCAAAAGGTCATTATCAAGTCAATTAAATAATGACATGGGAGACTATTTTAGGTACTGTAAGGGAGAGAAGAGAATAAAGTTGACAAGTTCTCAAGATATTGGTAATCAAGTAGGAAAGTTAGGAAATTATGTTAACAGAATAACACAGGAGAATGCAGTAGTTAAATTAAGGCTGGGGGGTAGAATGCAGCTATGCCTGAAAGTGGAGGGTTTATGACCTCTCTGACAATCAGTCTGCATGAAAGACCGTGCACTGATTTGCACTTTTTAGGAAAAGAATAAAGACATTTTTGTTTATTTTCTTGTTAGTTTGCTTGGAAGGGCGCTTGATGGAGCAGAAAGGGCAGAGGTCAGTGGAACGGGCAGGATAATTTTCTTCTCTCTCTTGGCTACTGGACAGGTTTTGAATCCCTGCTCAGTAAATTATTAATACTAGTCAAGATTAAAGAAACTGGTTTCACTAAGACCTTTCTAAAATACTTAGCTTAAGTGGCATCACTTAGTGGTCTAAGTGGCCGACTATGGCACAGAGATGAGGAGGGTGCCTTCACAATGTCTGAAAAAGTGGGCAGTCAGTAAATACCCAGTGAACAAACAAAACGCTGAAATACTGCAACTGCTGGCTTTGGGCGCAGCAGGAGCTCACGTCTTTGGCATGGACATGGCTGGTGGTGGTGGGCACCATTAACACTGGTGGCAAGGAGCAGTTCTTAAGTTACTTATAGGAAAAGGACGAGTGGGCTCTGAAAAAGAATAAGGCAAATCACATCACAGAGGGACTAGAGGCAGCAGCTTGTTTACAGTATGTATGAGATACTCAGGAATTCAAAGTACCCCTGGTGATGGGTAGGGAGGAGAACAGTGGAGGGGAGTTGATTTGCATGTACCAGCAGCTTCAGGCAAAGGCAAGAAATTTATTGCATGGATATTAAAAGGACTTTATTTGTATCTACTTTTTGATGGAGCCTAAAGAATAGCAAGAAGAGATAACAAAGCCTTCCTCAGTGATCAATGCAAAGAAATAGAGGAAAACAACAGAATGAGAAAGACTAGAGATCTCTTCAAGAAAATTAGAAATACCAAGGGAACATTTCATGCAAAGATGGGCTCGATAAAGGACAGAAATGGCATGAGCCTAACAGAAGCAGAAGATATTAAGAAGAGGTGGCAAGAATACATAGAAGAACTATACAAAAACGATCTTCACGACCAAGATAATCACGATGGTGTGATCACTCATCTAGAGCCAGACATCCTGGAATGTGAAGTCAAGTGGGCCTTAGAAAGCATCACTATGCACAAAGCTAGTGGAGGTGATGGAATTCCAGTAGAGCTATTTCAAATCCTGAAAGATGATGCTGTGAAAGTGCTGCACCCAATATGCCAGCACATTTGGAAAACTCAGCAGTGGCCACAGGACTGGAAAAGGTCAGTTTTCATTCCCATCCCAAAGAAAGGCAGTGCCAAAGAATGCTCAAACTACCGCACAATTGCACTCATCTCACACGCTAGTAAAGTCACGCTCAAAATTCTCCAAGCCAGGCTTCAGCAATACGTGGACTGTGAACTTCCAGATGTTCAAGCTGGTTTTAGAAAAGGCAGAGGAACCAGAGATCAGATTGCCAACATCCACTGGGTTACTGAAAATGCAAGAGAGTTCCAGCTGCTGCTGCTGCTGCTACGTCGCTTCAGTCATGTCCGACTCTATGCGACCTCATAGACGGCAGCAGAAACATCTATTTCTGCTTTATTGACTATACCAAAGCCTTTGACTGTGGATCACAATAACTGTGGAAAATTCTGAAAGAGATGGGAATACCAGACCACCTGACCTGCCTCTTGAGAAACCTGCATGCAGATCAGGAAGCAACAGTTGGAACTGGACATGGAACAGACTGGTTTCAAATAGGAAAAGGAGTATGTCAAGGCTGTATATTATCACCCTGCTTATTTAACTTATATGCAGAGTACATCATGAAAAATGCTAGACTGGAAGAAACACAAGCTGGAATCAAGATTGCCGGGAGAAATGTCAATAATCTCATATATGCAGATGACACCACCCTTATGGCAGAAAGTGAAGAGGAGCTAAAATAAAATGCCTCTTGATGAAAGTGAAAGAGAAAAGTGAAAAAGTTGACTTAAAGCTCAACATCCAGAAAACGAAGATCATGGCATCTGGTCCCATCACTTCATGGGAAATAGATGGGGAAACAGTGGAAACAGTGTCAGACTTTATCTTTTTGGGCTCCAAAATCACTGCAGATGGTGACTGCAGCCATGCAATTAAAAGACGCTTAATCCTTGGAAGAAAAGTTATGACCAACCTAGATAACATATTCAAAAGCAGAGACATTACTTTGCCAACAAAGGTCCGTCTAGTCAAGGCTATGATTTTTCCTGTGGTCATGTATGGATGTGAGAGTTGGACTGTGAAGAAAGCTAAGCACCAAAGAATTGATGCTTTTGAACCGTGGTGTTGGAGAAGACTCTTGAGAGTCCCTTGGACTGCAAGGAGATCCAAACAGTCCATTCTAAACAAGATAGGCCCTGGGTGTTCTTTGGAAGGACTGATGCTAAAGCTGAAACTCCAGTACTTTGGCCACCACATGCAAAGAGTTGACTCCTTGGAAAATACCCTGATGCTGGGAGGGATTGGGGGCAGAAGGAAAAGAGGATGACCGAGGATGAGATGGCTGGCTGGCATCACCGACTTGATGGACATGAGTTTGAGTGAACTCTGGGAGTTGGTGATGGACAGGGAGGCCTGGCATGCTGCGATTCATGAGGGTCTCAAAGAGTCAGACATAACTGAGTGACTGAACCGAACTGAACTAAGGATGTTTGGGTTATAGAAGGTACAGTGTCGCAAGGCTAAATCTAAAGGTTTTCTGTGCTGTGGAAGAAAAGAACAAAGTAGACTGATCCAGATGAAAAGAAACTATATGCCTGGTTGTATACAGTATGGTTATTTTTCACAATGTTGTACAGGTTAGAATGTGGGAAATGCCAAAGGGAATAGGCCAGTTTTCGTGTCCTTGACTTCCAGATTCAATATGTGACCTCTTTGAACAGTGAGAGCCACGTGTTTGGAAAAATGCTCGCTCTGGGATAGGATGGGAAGGATTGTCTTCCTTGTGCTGAGCAGCATCCCAGGGATACCAGAAGCTGTTTCACAGTCCAGCCTTGAACACTTCTCAGAGCACCCACTGAAAATCCCAGGCCAATTTAGTTTGAAGCAGAGCACAGAAAATTTCTTGTTCAGTGCAGTGCACATTTAAGAGGGTTTCTTTGGGCAAAAGTAGTTATGGGGTGAATTCTGTTCTTAAAGACATCCTTTTCTTCCTAGGTCATGTGGCAGTGACTCCATTTGGCAGCTGTTCCTCTGGAACAAACCTTCAAGTGATAGAAAAGTCCAATCACCTTCCTAGGGAAGTCAGACACATACATATCCTTAGGGCATCGACTAGGGAGCAACTGCACTCTTGAAAGTGAGAAATCTCTAAACTTCTTGTGCAAATGTAAACTTATTTGTATTTATTAGAAGTTATATAATAAATTATTAAAATACAATAAATCCATGTGATGATACGAATAATACTGCAAGCACTTTGAAATGTGAATATAGGGATGAGAACCTTGTTTGGCTTGCTTCTCTTTTCACGAATCTGTCAGTTTCCTTTGCCATTTCACATTTTTCACTTCATTTTCCTCTTCATGTCTTCCCTGGAGCCACCGGAGTCACGTGACATGGGGTTCTCTGTCTCAAAGAGTCACAGACCTAAAAAGTCACCTCAAAAGCCCTCTGTGTCAGGACACCCAGTTTATAACTTCAGCCTGTCCTGTTCTTTCAGAGATCCCCATTTTTCCTGCTACCTTTGTTTCTGCACTGTCATACTTTTTTGAAATAGCTTTCAAGTTGCCTTTCTTTTTCCATTTTGGCTGTCAAAGTTCCCAGCGTGACAAAGACAACTTCACTTTCAGAATCCACAGTATTAGGTGTGGTTACTCATAGTTGCAACCTAGATGGCAGATAGTCCTTTCTTGACTCTTATGCTCTGCAAATGTTTAAATGGCTGTCTTGAAAAAGGAGTAGCTGGAAAAAGACTGGGATATACCTTAATGTATCACATCTGTGCCTTTGTATACATATATTTTATCCTAGGTTACACTTTCTTTGCCTGTTACATCCTCCTGGCTGGGAGTGAAAGAATGATATCATGATTAAAATGTCATTTCTGGCAATTCATTTCTGACTGATATTAAGTAGGCCCAAAAGATGGGATCTTAAAAGACTGTTAGAGTAAAACACACAGTACTTACATTGCTAGTAATATAACAATTGGTCTGCAGTAATCAACTATCAGTACCTCAGTGGATTATGCTGATGAATTTCCTGGAAGGAGACTTCCTGAATCTTAATGATAATTTAAAATATCATATACAATCAGGTTTATTTTAATGATGGCCCTAGTATCTCACTACTAGGAAGAGAGACCTTAAGCCTAAATCTAGCAAAGGAGGTAGGCGCCAGGGTGAAGGCAGTGTAGTGAAGTGGTTAGGCATGGACTCTGTGGTTCGAATGCCCCAGATAAACAGCTCAGTTCTGGAACATACTGCCTATGGGCCCATGGAAATGCTATCTAACCTCTCAAAGCCTTGGTTTCCTCATCTGTAAAAACAGAGTACGTTTGTTATGAAGTTTATGTGAAATGATGCAGCCTAAGATTTAAGCACAGTGCCTGATAGAGAGCCTACTTTCAACAAAGGGCAGTGAAGTAGGCATTTGTCCTTATTTTGAGCTGTTCATTTAATTCACTGTATTGTATTTGGACATTCCTTATATTCTAGGTCTAATTGGGATGCAGAGCCAGTGCCTGAGTATAGAACCTGCCAGAGAATGGCAGACCCTTTCTTTCCCAGTGTCCCTTATGGCTAGGGTGGCTGCGTGGCCCAGGCTCAGTCAGGCAGATCCTGACTCTGAGTCACGAGTTAGTCACAAAGGGGCAGAAGGGGGAAATGTGCCTTGAAGGCAGAGACTGGCAGCTGTAATAGCTCCTGCTCAAGGTGGGTAGCAAGGCTAAGCAATGCTGTGGAGATTCCAAAGTTAAGTGTCTGGTAGAAGCACCAGCCCATTCTCAGTCTAGCTCTCCAGTTTTCCCACTGCTTAGTTTTAGGAACTCTAATTAGGGAAGTGATTATTGTGTCACTGTTTAAGCTACACAGGGCAAGTAAATGCATCTGGAGATGTATTTTGAAAAGACTGTTGTTTTATCTTAATCCACAAACACCATATGGCCAGGAAGTATGTCTGCCCTGTTCACCCTGTATTCTGAATGCTTAGAAAATTATCCAGCTAGATAGTAGTTTAATGCTTAATAAACACTGACTGAATAAATAGTGAGTTATGAATACAGAAAGAACAATTACAATGACATGTTACACTCTCTTCCCCAAAAGGGAAAGAAACTATTGTACATGTAAGGCAATCATGAGCTGGTATCCCTGCTCCAGGAGAAAATAAAGGTGGGAGAATATACTGCTGGACACGTCTTCATTCACAAGTATAGGCATTTTCTAGAGTGGAAGGGGAGAAGATCCCAGATAGGAATTTCTATATTTAAAATGTTGGTAAATGTTGAATTAGGAAAATCAAAATACTCTTCTCATGTGTGTGCGGATGCTCACTTGATAAGTCATGTCTGACTCTGCAACCCCACGGACGGTGGCCCACCAGGTTTCTCTGTCCACGGAATTTTCCAGGTGAGAATACTAGAGTGGGTTGCCATTTCCTCCTCCAGGGGATCTTTCTGACCCAGGGATCAAACCCAATCTCCTACATTGGCAGGCAGATTCTTTACCACTGAAGCCCCACTCTTCTCATGACAACTGGCTAATGATATATATATATATGAAAAATATTTAAAGCATTAAAAGATGATCAAGATAGTGAGGAATTATTGCAAGAAAAGGGGACTTGTAGGGATAAGTACAGCACCTGGAGCTATTTTCACCCTGATGACATTTGTTGATCCACCAGAGGCAGCTTAGAATCTAAATTATTCTGGTGGCCTCTCAGTGCTAAGGACGAAAAAAGAATCCTAAAGGCCCAAAGGTGGGCACTATTTACTTCACACTTTGGCTTTGGAGTGGGACCTACAGAGCAGAGCCCTAGGAGTCAGGTAAGTTCGAAGTCATTTCTCACAGTGACCAAATCCCAGCTTTACATCTCCGAGTGTCCACAGAAACTCAAGCTCTGAAACTGGATGAAAGTTGGATTGGATTGCTAGGATTCCCAGATGCCTGGCCAAAGCAAATAAATCTTCTACAGAAGAAAAACAACTTCACTTTATGCCTCAAATTGTTTCTACAAATACTTTTTCAAATATATGGGAAGGAAGATTGGTAGAAAAGATACTACAAGCAAGAGCCAATCAAAAGTAACAAAATAAAAATGAATGCTGGGGGACTTCAGATACTGGGATTATCAGACATAGATTATAAAACAATGCTTGGCATATTCAAGACAATAAAAGGTGGGGCATAAAATTGGGGGGGGGACAGAAGTATACATTAGAATTAAAAAAAAATACCATAATAAAAATTTAAAACTTAGTGGACAGGTTTAGGAAAAACAAAACAAAACAAAACACCAAACAGCTGACAACAGGTTGGTAGAAATTACCTAAAGAGAAGCATGAAGTGATAGAAAAAAGAACAGGAAGACACACAAGATATATGAGAAAGTTTAATATATTTTTAACTGGAAGAGAGAAGATAGAAACATGGCAGAAGGGATTTAGAGATTATGACTTAGACTTGTCCAGAACTGATCGAAGATATTAACTGACAATAGGAAATTGAATGAATCCCAGGCAGGATAAATAAAAAGAAACCCAAATCTACAGCATGAAATCACAGAAAAACAAGGCTAAAGAGCAGTTAGAAAAAGATTTCCTTCAAAGGAGAAGCAAATAGACTAACAGCTGAGGTCTTCACAGCAAACATGGAAGCTGGAAGAAAGCAGAGCAACTTTAGTATGCTGGAGGAAAAGAATGACTAACTTAGAACTTATTTATTTTTTTGGCTGCACCAGTGTGGCTTGTGAGATCTTAATTCCCTGACCCGGGATCAAACCCAGGCCTTTGACAGTGAAAGCATGGACTCCTAACCACCAGACCAACAAGGAATCCCTCAGAATTTTCATCTCTTGAAAACATCCCACAGAAAGAAGGTGGAATAAACATATTTGGACAAATGGAAATTCAGAGATCATGCCACAGACCCATCTAAACTAAAGGACATTTTCAGGGATGTTGGGAGGCAGAAGGAAAATGATCCCAGAAGGAAGGTCAGAGAAGCAGGAAAGAGTGATGACATGTTAGTTGCTCAGTCATGTCCGAATCTTTGAGACCCCATGGACTGGGGCTTGCTAGGCTCTTCTGTCCATGGGATTCTCCTGGCAAGAATGGAGTAGGTTGCCATTTCCTTCTCCAAAGGAAAGTAGTGAGTAATACTAAGTGAGACTGACCATGTAAAAGAAAAGCAATGTCTTGTGTATTTGCATATAAATGGGAGGGAATGAATTAAAGAGTTTTAAGGTCTAGGCATTGTTGACAGGAAGGGAAACGGACATGAAACTTTGACATCAGACTTTGGTAGTTCAAGGAGGCATGTTGCAGCTTCTATGAAAATTACTGAAAACAGTAAAAGAGTGTATGCGTGCTTAGTCACTCAGTCGTGTCTGCCTCTTTGCGACCCCATGGACTGCAGCCGGCCAGGCTCCTCTGTCCATGCGGGTTCTCCAGGTAAGAATACTGGAGTGGGTTGCCATGCCCTCCTCCAGGGGAATCTTCCCAACCCAGAGACTGAACCCAGGTCTCCTGCATTGCAGGCAGATTCTTTATCATCTGAGCTACCAGGGAAGTCCAGTAAAAGAATATACAACCGTAAAAGTATATTTGGAGGGAATAATAGATGGAAAAACTTGAATCATAAAACTAATCCATCCAAAAGATGACAGGAAAGGGGAGGAAAAAGAACATAGAACAACTGACAAAATAAAAAACTGCCTAATTTAAAATCCAATAACTGCATTTAACTTAAATGGACTAAGTGCCCCAGTCAAAAGAAAAGGATTTTCAGAACAACAATAGTCAAATATAGGCAGCATACAAGAAATGTATTTTAAATATGAGGACATTAAAGAGCTGAAAGTAACAGAAAAAATGATCTGCCATGTAGGAATTGAGTACAAGAAAGGTAGTATAGCCATATTAATAAAAGATAACTAAAGAAAAGATGGTCACTTTAAAATTCAAGTTCAATGACCCTGTATGCAAGACAGCAAAAAAGACACAGATCTGTATAGCGGACTTTGGACTCAGAGGGAGAGGGAGAGGGTGGGATGATTTGGGAGAATGGCATTGAAACATGTATACTATCATGTAAGAATCGAATCACCAGTCTATGTCCGATGCAGGATACAGCATGCTTGGGGCTGGTGCACGGGGATGACCCAGAGGGATGTTGTGGGGAGGGAGGTGGGAGGGGGGTTCATGTTCGGGATCGCATGTACACCCGTGGTGGATTCATGTCAATGTATGGCAAAACCAATACAGTACTGTAAAGTAAAATAAAGTAAAAATAAAAATTAAAAAAAACCATAAAAAAATAAAATAAAATTCAAGTTCAATTCACCAGAAAAATATGGTAGTTTCTATTTGTATGCATTCAGTAACATATCTAAAATGAACACAATTGTATCAGGAAAAAAAACTCTCACTGCAATTGTGAATTTGTCTAACACATATTCTTTATGTGTAAAAAGCAGACAAAATTAGTGAAATATAGAAAATAAAACACAATTAGTAAACAACCTCTTGGACATAGATCACTGACCTCAACTGTGAACACTTTAAGAACACATGTGTTCAGTTGCATCTGACTCCTGGCGACCCCATGGACTGTAGCCTGCCAGGCTCCTCTGTCCTTGGGATTTTCTAGGCGAGAATACTAGAGTGGGTTGCCATTTCCTCCTCCAGTAAGACCACAGAGTGCATTGACAAAACTGATTATATACTTGGCTCTGAATACAAGGCAATTATGCTGAGAAAAAAATCAGTAATTGGGAAACCAAAATATCCTTATTACTATTAAAAAGGGCTTCTCTGATAGCTCAGATGGTAAAGAATCCGCCTGCAATGTGGAAGACCTGAGTTCTGTCCCTGGGTTGGGAAGATCCCCTGGAGGAAGGCATGGCAACCAACTCTAGTATTCTTACCTGGAGAATCCCCATGGACAGAGGAGCCTGGCAGGCTAGTCCACAGGGCTGCAGAGTGGGACATGACTGAGCAACTAAGCACACACACACTGTTAAAATAATCCAGTAATGCTAGAACTTCCCTCAAAGAGAATCCTGGTCTAGTCAACTTAACCAATTAAAAAACAAATGCAGAAAGAAACCAATGTACAGAAATACTATCATCCAGATGACCGGCTAGAAATCTTTAAGAATGAGGAGCCAGGGAGAGGAGCCTGGAGGATTCCTAGACTTCTCTTTCAGCAGCTGGTAAAACAGTAAAGTTGAGACTCCTGCCACCAGTGCCTACTCCAAGTTTATTCCTTTAAAAGACAGCATCAATACATTTCTTTATCTAACTGATGATTATCGAACCTCTCGGAATGTATGTTGGGGGAGGAGGGAGCAAAGAGGAAAACTGCTGATTTGGACTTTATTCTATCAGAGAAACACTTATGAGATTGAAGTGAAAGAACCCTTGTTTTTGAGGGCAGATCCTAACATGGAGGTGGTGTGGATGGGGATCCTGAGAAGGCAGGCAGGAGGGCCATTTGTTGGAGTCTCCCAGTCATGAATGGTCTCGGGTATAGTCTTCAGAAGTTCTGTCCAAACAAGGTTAAACATAGGCATTGTAATGAATGTGCCCACATGAGTATTTGTGTCTTGAAAGTGGTAATCTGCAAAATGTTAACATATAAGAAGTACTAACATTTTCATGACCCCATTTTGGCATTAGTAATTTTTTTCATATACTTTGAAAAAATGGAAGAACTAGGGCCAAATGGGTGGGGAGCATGGGACGCCGGGTATTTTACCTTACTTCATTGGGTTTCCAAAGGGCTTGGAAACCCCTGATTGTACTACACGATGAGAATTCTTCCTGTTTTACTCTTTTGGTGATGACTTGGTCATCTACCAGCTACTGAGAGAGAAGTGTGAGAATCCTCCAGGCTCCTCTATTTGATACCCTGGCTTCCCCATGGTCTCTGGTGTGCAAACTGCTTTTTTGTCCTGGAGAAGACTCCTTTTCCACTTTTGCCTGTGATCTTCCCACCCCAGACCCTACAGGGCCAGATTCACACCTGCTGGGCTCAGAACCCAACCCCATCAGGGATCCCTGGCCAACCAGTCTGCAATTCCATCAGCCCATGTAGAAGGAAGCACTATGTATTTTTCCCACTGCTACCCCCTTACCCTTCCCCATCTTGTGCCTCTGACACTTTCCCTCAGGTTGGCATCGCTGAATAGATAGCTGCAGGACCAGAAATGGAGGGCATAAGAGGCATCCATGAGCTAAGGAGAGATCAGAGGATGGGAGGAAGTGGGTGGGAAGAAATCTTTTCTTTCTATGCCTTAGTAAGGTCTTAGCACAGTACCAGCTAGCTAAGCACCTCAGGAATGATCATGAGCTCATTATTTGGCCTCACAAAAAAAGGACTCCACTGGAATCTACTTTTGGAATTACCAGCAAAACAGAATAAAAATTGCATCTCTGTAAGTTCTGATCCTCAGCTTTACAGGAACACACACTTTGATAAAGGCCAAAAATCAATGAAACAACAAAAAATGTAGTTTAACAGAGTGAGCCTCTCTCATCAGGACCAAGTGAGAGGATGCTGGTGGAGGCAGTTAGCAACCTCAGGTGTCTGACAGGTGTAATGAACACCTGACTTACCGTGAGTTACTATGACTACTGAAGAAAGGTCTGAACACACACAACCTTCCATTAGGCCAGAAAGGGACTCTACGACAGAAACATTTTTTTATTTTAATGGTGGCAGCAGTGTCCTTGGCTTTAACAGACAAAAAAAAAAAAAAAAGATTTTTTTTAAGGTACCCTTCTAGACAGCAGTGTCTATTTGACAAAGTACTGAGTAATGAGATGAAAGATGAAATCTATGCTAGGGCTTTTAAGAGAAATATGGATTTCTTGATTTAAAAAAGGAATAAACTTAAATGACATGGGCTTCCCAGGTGGCATTAATGGTATAGAATCCACTTGCCAAAGCACAAGACACAAGAGATGCAGGTTCGATCACTGGGTTCAGAAGATCCCCTGGAGGAAGAAATGGCAACCCACTCCAGTATTCTTACCTGGAAAATTCCACAGCCAGAGGACCCTGGCAGGGTATACAGTCCACGGGGTCGAAAAAAATCGGACGTTACTGAGCACATAAACGACATATGTCCTCGGGCTTCATCCATCCTTAGGCTTTTCCCTTTTTGCTTGACTGGAAGGCGGTTTCAGTGCCTGCAGATTCAGCAGCCATCTTGTGACCACAGGAAAAATCTGCTTGCTGAGAGTGGTGGAGACAAAGAGGAGAAAGCAGAGTCCTGACAGAATCTGGAAGCTGCTATTGGCTCTGGGCTGCTACTAGTCACTGAAGCAGGTTCCTTCTGTCTGACACACAGCAAGCTGGAATGCTGAGATTCCGAGGTCTGCCACAAAAAGACGGTTTATTCACAAGGCAGCCAAGCGAGGGAACAGGAGGAAGTCTCAGATCCACCTTCCCAAGGCTAGGGGCTCAGGGTTTTTATGGGATGAGAAATAAAGCAGCAGAGCTGCTGGAAGCGTGGAGACCATGAGGAAAGGTGATTGAAGAAAGGTGCAGTAATCATGGCTCTAACAGGCGCAACTAAGCCTCTGCACATTCAACTGGAGACACTTCAGTGTGGTAGGCCCTCTGAGGTCAAAGGGTCACTGAGCAGACACTCAAACAAGCCCAGTTGCGGAGCTGTGATCCTAGCCAGTCTTAACCAGCTCAACTTGAACTAGGCACAGAGGATTCCAAGTTATTGGAGAATAGCTTAGGCAAACATTTAGGCTATGTGCTGTTTGAAGGACATACTAGTCTTTTTAGGAACAATGAAAAGGACTAAACGCAGGTCAAACAAACTTGACTAAAGATTACCTACAATTTCACTACCTCCAGACTCCTTATTAGGGCTTCCCTGGTGACTCAGACAGCCAAGCATCTGCCTGCAATGCAGAGACTCGGGTTCGATCCCTGGGTCAGGAAGATCCCCTGGAGAAGGAAATGGCAACCTACTCCAGTACTCTTGCCTGGAAAATTTCATGGATAGAGGGGCCTGGTAGGCTACAGTCCATTGGGTTGCAAAGAGTTGGACACAACTGAGTGACTTCACTTCATACTCCTTATTATAAGGGCAAGAATCATCATTTTATTTAACTAATTCATAATTATAAATGTTGATGCTACTCATAGCTGAATGCAATGATAGCTAATTTATCTACCCCTATAAATTACAAAATCAAGTATATGTAAAATAAAAAGTCTATGTTGAGTTGCAAGTACCTGGTCTGGTGGTTGAAAGACTTACCACCTAATTAAGTGATCTGCTTATACTCACACTCATAGCTCACAGCACATGAGGTTCAAATTTGTGTTACAGCAAAGTGATAAATTTCTACATGGAGTTGATCTTTGTGGTCTCTTCCAAATGTTAAATCTTCTAACTTTCAACTGTTAAATCTTCTAAAGCAAAGTGTCTGGATTTTACTTGAGTGCTGCTGCTGCTGCTGCTAAGTCACTTCAGTCGTGTCCGACTCTTTGCGACCCCAGAGACTGCAGCCCACCAGGCTCCCCCGTCCCTGGGATTCTCCAGGCAAGAACACTGGAGTGGGTTGCCATTTCCTTCTCCAATGCATGAAAGTGAAAAGTGAAAGTGAAGTCGCTCAGTCGTGTCTGACTCTTAGCCACCCCATGGACTGCAGCCCACCAGGCTCCTCCGTCCATGGGATTCTCCAGGCAAGAGTACTGGAGTGGGGTGCCATCGCCACAACTCAGAAAATAGGAGGAATTTTAACTTCATGATCAGAATTTCCCTAAACTGCTTATAACCTTCCAATGACTACAACATTAAGCTCTAGAATATATGTATTCTACCAAATAACTAATCTAATTCAGGACACATGACATCCATTTACAGATTTAGTTGACTAGCTCATTCATACATTCATAAGGAAGACATTGAGCAAAGTATCATTTGAAAGGGATGCTGGCTAAGGGCTGCTTGAGCATCTTTTTGAAACCTGGGAATCTTCACAAAGCTCTTAGCCTGTATAGTGGCTCTGGCATCCATAGAAACTGAAATCTTGATATTATAGCTTTCTCGGTATAATATAAGGATTTCAGTGTTTCTCAAAACTTTTTCTGTAATACAGCTGACCTGAGAAACACTTTTAAACAGAAGGGTGCCGTTGAGAAATGAATTCTCGACTTTGTTGCTGCTGTTGTTCAGTCGGTAAGTTGTGTCTGACCTTTGCAACCCCATGGCTTACAGAAGCCAGGCTTCCCTGTCCTTTACTATCTCACGGAGTTTGCTCACATTCATGTCCTCTGAGTCAGTGACACTATCTAAGTATCTGATTCTCTCCTGCCCCCTTCTCCTTTTGCCTTCAATCTTTCCCAACATCAAGGTCTTTTCCAATGAGTCTGCTCTTTGCACAACAGGGCCAAAGAATTGGAGCTTCAGAATCAGTCCTTCCAATGAATATTCAGGGTGGGTTCCCTTTAGGACTGACTGGTTTGATCTCCTTGCAGCCCAAGGGACTCTCAAGAGTCTTCTCCAGCACCAGAGTTTAACAGTGTATTAAAAAGTAGAGACCTCACTTTGCTGACAAAGGTCCATATAGTCAAAGCTATAGTTCCTTCCAGTAGTCATCTCTTCGACTACCCTTCTTTAAATTCATAGTAAATGTTAGCTTATTAAAGATGTCTCTTAGTAAAAACCTGTTAACATATATTTTTTAGCTCAGCATAGCTCACAGAGCCCTTTTCTTGTATAGTGATTAACCGCCATTGACCACTTAGAATACTCCTGCAATACAGAAAGTTTTCAGAATTCAGATATTCTTCCTCGGATTTTTTCTAGCCTTATGTTGTTTTGCTCACTGTTAGGAAAACTCATTAAAAATAACATTAGAGCAGCACTAACCTGCTTTGCAAATTCAGTTCATTAAATAAACTTCATTTTCTCTTCACTAACTGAAATTGTTCACAGAGAATCTCTAAGACTCCTCTGTTGCAAAAATCCTATGATTCCTTTCTCTTCTGGATAGTGAAGTTTTGTCTAGTTAATGGTATCTCTCTGGGGGCTACTTCCAATTGGTTGAACACCACTGTTATCTCTCTCTATCCCAACGTGGGAATGCACTGCTGTAATAAATCACCCCTCCCTCTCTGCACAAGTATTTGACTCTCCTAATTTCCAGAGTTCGTGAAAGCTATAACCAACCCATACGGACTCTATTAACATCGTTTGTAGGACTTTGGAAAAGGTTTGGGGAGATGGGGAAGGTCTAAGGATTGAGATAAGCTTACTCTCAACATCTACTGCAAACACTTTCAAGCAGAAAAGGACACAGACTCCTCCACAGATAACGCAAATAATACAGAGTCAGCCAATAGAGTTATAAACAAGGCAGAATAGTTATTGACATTTTTCTTTTGAATTCTTTTTTTTGAAATTGCAAGAGTTTCTTAGAGTGGCAGGGTATACAGTCAAGACTTAAATTTGGTGGGTTGGTTTTTCACTTTGTCAACTACAAATTGACACTTGCCACAGCCACTTGTCATCTGCCTCTACAAGGATTAAGTCATATGCTGCTGCAGCTGCTGACCTTCCACACCCGCTGAGAGGAGTTCAGGGTGGAGAACAGAAATGAGGCACTCTGTGTCTGGGGGCTGGTGGTGGGGAAACTGGCAGGACAGGTCTTCAGATAGTTACATACTTTCAGGAACAGATTTTGTGAGCCTGATTCTTGTATTGCTTCATATCTAGAAAAACATTAAAATCCTACGTGGTGATGACTATTCCTTGTGACTAGCAAAAGTTTCATGAGACTAGTAGAAACCTTTGGAGAAATATGTGCTTGATTGTATGTATTGTCCCTTCACCAAAATCACATATATACTGACCTTCCCCCTGTGTCTCTTTGGAGCAGTGTCTCAGAGCTATCTGAGGTGCTATTTCTTGGGCTGCAGTCCTCATTTTGCTCCAGATAAAGCTTGTAACTCTCATATGTGCATATTTTTAAGTCGATAAATTATTTTACTAATTTGACAAACGTTTACTGAGCACCCACCTTTTGCAAAACACCATGTCAAAAATTCTGATGATGTGACAGATTGCATTTCCAAGCCAACCACAAAATTAACTCCCATCCCTCATAACTTCTAAGATGCAACTTTAGCACTCTTAATGGGTAAGGCGGTCTATATTCCCTCTTCCTTGCAATCGGATGGACTGTGTGACTCTTGCAATCAGAAGATGGTGGAAACGATACAAATTTCTGAGGCTAGGGCATAACGGGAGAAACAGCTTCCACCTTACCCACTGGAATTTTCTCCTAAAGCTTTAGGCGCCATGTAAGCAGCTTTACTGCCCTGAGGCTGCCATGCTGGGAGGAAGTTCAAACTAGCTCCTGTGGAGAGAAAACAAGGAAAAGGCCCGAGATGATGCAAGGTCTAATAGACACAAGCTGCCCTCAGCTGCTCCAGTCCCCACTCCCGCTGCAGTTGCATGCTAGACTCTAAGCCAGAGCTGCCGCACCAAGCGCTCCCCAAATTCCTGACTCATAGAGACCATGAAGTGGAATGAAATGATTATTGTCTTAAGCCATTTGAAATCCAGCTGGGAAGACCAAATACACATACAGAGAACAAAAGAGTGAATGACCGGAAGGGACAGACCTGAAAGGCTAGCAATTGGCTAACTGTGGGAACAGACAGACTTAGATTTTCAAACTGGTATGGAGAAGCCCCCTTCAAATCTTAGACCTGTCACATGTGGCTGAGTCCCAACAGGGCTTGTAGACTGAAGAGTTGTCAAGGAATGGGATAATTTTTACATCCAGCTTCTGATTTGCAGAAATTCCAAGTCTGAAGTATTGTGAATTCATATTAGCATTTTTATGAGAATAAAAATGATCATTTTCATGAATCATGTTATTTGATTATAAAATTCCAATAGATTTTCAATTGGTCCAACTTACAATTCTGCTGAATCATTTATTTTTTAAAAAAACGTAAATGTCTGGCTTAAATTATTAAATACATGTAAGCATATTTTTGGAGAAGGCAATGGCAACCCACTCCAGTACTCTTGCCTGGAAAATCCCATGGATGGAGGAGCCTGGTGGGCTGCAGTCTGTGAGGTTGCTGAGAGTCGGACAAGACTGAGCGACTTCACTTTCACTTTTCACTTTCATGCATTGGAGAAGGAAATGGCAACCCACTCCAGTATTCTTGCCTGGAGAAATTCAGAGACTGGGGAGCCTGGTGGGCTGCCGTCTATGGGGTCGCACAGAGTCGGACATGACTGAAGTGACTTAGCAGCAGTAGCAGCAGGAAGCATATTTTGGGCAGAAAAGCAATATAGTAAACTGACAGAAATATCATAGGACATAATCCATGACATGAAGCGGTTTAAAACTTCACTGGACCCTTTAAATAGAATCACACACAAACACAGATAAATAGTTAGCAACAGTAAGGAAGAAGTGTTAAGCACACAGGGTTAAGATACAAAGTAAATATGGAGTTTAATATTAATGCATTTATCTGTCTTAAACTCATGTTTGCCTCAGTCTACCCTTGCCTGTATGCTTTTTATGGTTTTGACCTAGACCTGATAACAAAAATCCAAGTTCAATTAGGTTAAGTCTCCCATTTTATATGCCCTGATCTTTATCCTAAAGATGAGGAAAAAAAAAATACATTTCCTGCACCACAAACTTTGCCTAGAATGTCTTCAAATACCTAGAGTAGCAGTTCTCAAAATGTACTTCATAGAACATTGTTAAAATGCCTTACCAAAAAATGAATGAAATAAATTCTTCATGTCATTACAACGCACATTAATATATTTTAAAGACTCTGAAAGTCCTGCAGTTAAGACATCTACAAAGTTGATTAATCATGGGTTTCCTAAATTTTTGAACATTGAAATTTCCCTTCCTTCCCTGCCCACCTCTTTCTTCCTTTTTTTTGTGTGAGGAGGAAGGGTGTCATTTTTTCACATAACATTTATTAAAACATTTTGGGCACTGCTGCCTTAGGGGCAAAAAGTGATAAGGTGCGATGAGTTTTACCCTTTCTTTTGTCTTACCTATATGGCCTTGTGTAACTTAGCTAACTCTTCTGAGCTGTTCAACTGCAAAGGAGGAATAGGGATAAGAAATTCAACCTTACAGAGTTGTTGTGAGGTGATAGGTAAGTAACAACTTTTGTTTCCCTTTCCTTACAGAATTAAGCTTCCCCTTATAGGTTGGACCAGAACAGACCTTTCTGCCTTGCATTAGTGTTGATCCTTGTACCTAATATTGAACATATCACGAATCATGCTCCTACATGGGGATTCTGGACCCAAAAGGAAATAAAACTTGGCCAAAATTTTTTCCTTGTTTGAGTCCTCTGGCTTAGACCCCTGACAATTCCAGATTACCTGGGTTCAAATCCCATTTTCACCATTTATTAGCTGCATAGCCTAGTCAGTGCAGTTCAGTCGCTCAGTCATGTCCGACTCTTTGTGACCCCATGAATCACAGCACGCCAGGCCTCCCTGTCCCTCACCATATCCCGGAGCTCACTCAGACTCACATCCATTGAGTCTGTGATGCCATCCAGCCATCTCATCCTCGGTCGTCCCCTTCTCCTCCTGCCCTCAATCCCTCCCAGCATCAGAGTCTTTTCCAATGAGTCAACTCTTCGCATGAGGTGGCCAAAGTAATGGAGCTTCAGCTTTAGCATCATTCTTTCCAAAGAAATCCCAGGGTTGATCTCCTTCAGAGTGGACTGGTTGGATCTCCTTGCAGTCCAAGGGACTCTCAAGAGCCTTCTCCAACACCACAGTTCAAATGCATCAATTCTTCGGTGCTCAGCTTTCTTCACAGTCCAACTCTCACATCCATACATGACCACAGGAAAAACCATAGCCTTGACTAGACAGACCTTAGTCGGCAAAGTATGTCTCTGCTTTTGAATATGCTGTCTAGGTTGGAGCTACTTAACTCTATGCCCCAGGTTCTCCCTCTGTAGGATGGGAACAAAAGTAGTAGCCACACCATAGGAATGTTATGAATATTAAACAATACTTTGAATAGAGCCTAGAATGTGATGTAATGTTAATCATTACAGACTTATAAATAAAGAGGTAGGTATAAAATTGAATAACTGGCTCTACTTTAGATCTAAAATGGCCAAATAGTTGAGGTAAAATTATTTTGGTGCTATACTGTGCTTTCTTTTTGGAACTATGTCAATTTTCCACTTTGTTAGCTTGAACCTGATCTCAGGAATGACACTGCCACTATGATCTTTTTGAATCATCTGTAATTTCTTTGTCCCACTCTTTCAGGCTCTCAAGTTTTGGGAGGTCCAAAAAAATTAGATAAATTTTTCTATATTACCCTGACAGACTCTGTTAACCCTCATAGAACAAGCTGATATCTTTCTAATACATAATGATTGCATTTAATGAGAGGAAATTTGGCTGAGAATAGTTGTCACCATGGATATGCAGGCATAAGAAGCTGGTAGGGTGCAGAATGGGCACCATGAAAATTTCACAAGGTTGAAATCAGGGCAAAGCTCAGCATGTAGAATGAGCTGGAAGAATGCTCTGAGCACAATGGTTATTAATATCTGCTAAAGAACCTGACCTTTGTTGCTGTAAACAAGACCAGATAATTACACATTCATTCTAAGAGAAACTTTGAGATGAAAATGGAGGCATTTGTCAAAAGGAACAGGAAAGTAATTTGTACTCAGCTGAAACACGGAGTTTTAGTCTTAATATGACAGCTTTGCCCCTTGTCAGGAAAGATTTGTTACTTTAGGTAATGATTATAATCAGCCTTCTCATCCATGAAAGCTCTTATCCTCTCATTTTCTAGGAAAAAAAAAATGTTGAAAAGGAATAAGCTATGTACAAATAGCCTTTGGGAGGGATGTACTTTTCCCACTTTTGGGGGGTTGGGTTTGTTATTCACCTCAATAATTTATCCAAGATGAAGGGAACTTTGGGGTCCTAGAATCACAGGTAAATAAGGTGACCAACCTCCAGACTGGAGCCATTTTTTTCCCACCACTGACTCACAAGCAGGTGAACAAATAAACAAACATCAAAGGGAGCATCAAACATAGTTTGTTTATGGTTAGGCCTCTCTGGGGTGACTGGTTGACCCAGTCTTCTCTTGAAGGTAAAATATTTTTCCAGGGAGGCAGTTCATCAGACTTATCAAGGTTTAAAGGGAATCTTTTAGCCAAAACTTGATTTCCCCCCAATTCTTTTAGTTGTACACACAAAGGTATAGAGGCTGATGTAAAAATGATGTGATGTAAATAAATAAAAACACAAAAAAGATGACTCATTTCCAAGTCAAATTTCATTTTCATTCTTTGGAGTTAATGTCCCGTCCCTTTACATCTGTCTTTCCATTCCGGTCTTTTCAGAATAAGTGAAAGTTAGCACTGACTCTATGACATAACTGACTTTCATCCAGGTAAAACAGTCAGCACCAGGTTAACTCTGCTAATACGGTTGACATTATCACAGAGGTATACCTGAGTGGCTTGTGCTATGGTGCATGTCGTTAAGGAGACAGACCATGCCCAAGCTCTTCCATCTGCTGTCTGCCAGGTATTAGATTTTGTGCTTCATGCGTGCTATGAAAGGGTCTAGGAATGAGATTCCTAACTGTTATCAGTTAAAGAAGATAAATAGCATTCTCAATTTTAAATAGTGTATCCAGGCCCTGAAATAGACGTGCCTCTACGTATACACATTAATGGGCAAATGATCCATATTGACAATAACCACCATTAGAGTAGAAAGTGAAAGTAGGTCCTTGGGCCTGCATTTTCCAGATGATTTAGAAAGTAAAATTGGAGCAGTTTCAGTAGGAAGGTAGCATGCAGCTTTTAGGGCAGGTAGAAGTGGGCAGTAGGCAAGCATGTGGTGTTTTGTCAAGAAATTCAAACTGTTCCATCGGACCACAGGTTTAGTGAAAAGATGGTCAGGGACAAGACAGGAAAGCTGGCTGAGGTCGGATTGGGAGGTCTTAACATTTCCAACAGAAGTATTTAAGGGTCTAATTTCATATAATGGGCAGACCCTGAAAGCTTATTAATACTGCAACATACGGTTAGGATGGTTTGCCCTCGTATAAGAAATAAACAAGGTTTTTTCAATTATTCAGTCTAATCACAGATGAGAATTTGATTGTTTCCAGGTATGGACGCTCAAGAAAAATTTGCCAGGCTTCTTTCCTGCCTGGCAGGTACAGGAAAGGAGCAATGGTGATGGAGGGGACAGCTTGTGGTTTGGGAGCACACAGACATGGCTTCCAGTTGAATCTCAAAATCTTGGCTGCCTTCTTGCTGTTTGACTTTGGGCATTTCGCTAACTTCTGAGACTTGGTTTTCTCATCTATAAAATGGAGATACAGTATTTAACTCCTGGTGTTAGAAATGCTATAAGGAGCTTCTGGGTCATAGTTTGCACTCAAAGAACAACAGCTATTCTGTGGTTATTACCATCAGCAGTTGTCTCACACACAAGCTTAAAAATTATGGCTGGATCAATTCTCATTTATTAGCCATCAGTGGGTTCATTTTTTTTTTTTTTTTTGCCCCAAAATACATACTAAAAATGTCTGCTTGGCAGCGAGCAACAAAGTCACCTATCTGTAGGTCAACATCTTCTAGGCGGAGAGATGTGCTGTGTGGGAAGCGCTTTTCCTCCACAGAGGGAAGTAGCAGCTGAGAACCCAACGTTTTCACCGATAGCCTGGCTTCTACTTCATTGATTCCGCCTTAACCAATGAGATTCCATGAGAAGGAGAGAGCAGTGACCTGGGCACTCTGGGGGTGAAATTCACCCTCACTCTCATCTCTGTGGATGCATCAGTGACTGGTAGAAAGCAGCTGACCATTGGGTCACACAGACCTGGTTTCAAATTCTGACTATGCAACCTACCAGCTGAACATCCCCATGTAAGTTGCTTAGACTTCGAGCCTCACAAGTTTCACTTTTAAAATAAGGATGATCACCCTTTGAGGACTGTTGTGGGATTAAACGAGCTAACGTAGATGAAGATCCTGGTTTTCAGAAAAGCCTGAATACACGGCAAGTGCACACCTGTGGGCTCGGTCGTGTCCGGCCCTTTGCGACCCCGGGGACTGCAGCCCACCAGGCTGCTCTGTCCATGGAATCTTCCAGGCAAGAGTACTGGAGTGAGTTGCCATTTCCTCCTCCAGGGGATCTTCCCGACCTAGGGATCGAACCCACGTCTCCTGGGTCTCCTCATTGGTGGACGGATTCTGCACCACTGCGCCACATGGGAAGCCCAATACATAGCAGCAATGACTAACCTCTTCTTTCTTCCACATTCTTCCTTTCAACCTGCCTTCACCTCAATCTTTCAGAAAAGACCATGATCCCATGTAGCCCAAGAGAGCTGGAAATGAAAGGAGAAATTCTTGTGCCCTTCTTATCTCCTACTAGGCCTCAGCTGTCAACCTACCTGAAGCAGTTTCTCCCTTGCTACCCAAGGCAGGACACTCTATGCTAATTCTGTGCTGATCATCCTAGATTAAACCCTTAGATGATGACCCAACTGAAACAGGCCCAAGCAGAGTAAAATAGTTGATAATGAGGTAAGTCTCCTTTGGAATCTGAAGAACAGTAAGAAGTGTGTCAGTGAAAGGATACGAGAATAAAAACTCAAAATTGGGAG
The DNA here is from genome assembly GCF_001704415.2 of Capra hircus. NCBI lineage: Eukaryota > Metazoa > Chordata > Mammalia > Artiodactyla > Bovidae > Capra > Capra hircus. Next base: position 45,268,839 of record NC_030812.1, on the reverse strand, counting down.
GAGAAAATAAAATAACAAAATTGTTAGGTGACGTTTTAAATACTCATTAACTATAGAAAGGGATTTTCTTAAGCTAATTGCTTTAATAAGTTGCCATATTATAAGTAATAGACCAGCCATACAGTTTAGATTCCACCATCAAACTACCACACAATTGCAGTCATCTCACACGCTAGTAAAGTAATGCTCAAAATTCTCCAAGCCAGGCTTCAGCAATACATGAACTGTGAAATTCCAGATGTTCAGGCTGGTTTTAGAAAAGGCAGAGGAAACAGAGATCAAATTGCCACCATCCACTGGATCATCAAAAAAGCAAGCGAGTTCCAGAAAAAATCTATTTCTGCTTTATTGACTATGCCAAAGCATTTGACTGTGTGAATCACAATAAACTGGAAAATTCTGAAAGAGATGGGAATACCAGACCACCTGACCTGCCTCTTGAGAAACCTATATGCAGGCCAGGAAGCAACAGTTAGAACTGGACATGGAACAACAGACTGGTTCCAAATAGGAAAAGGAGTACGTCAAGGCTGCATATTGTCACCCTGCTTATTTAACTTATATGCAGAGTACATCATGAGAAACACTGGGCTGGAAGAAGCACAAGCTGGAATCAAGATTGCCAGGAGAAATATCAATAACTTCAGATATGTAGATGACACCACCCTTATGGCAGAAAGTGAAGAGGAACTAAAAAGCCTCTTGATGCAAGTGAAAGAGGAGAGTGAAAAAGTTGGCTTAAAACTCAACATTCAGAAAACGAAGATCATGGCATCCAGTCGCATCACTTCATGGCAGATAGATGGGGAAACACTTAAAGACTTAATTTTCTTTGGCTCCAAAATCACTGCCGATGGTGATTACAGCCATGAAATTAAAAGATGCTTGCTCCTTGAAAATAAAGTTATGACCAACCTAAACAGCATATTAAAAAGCAGAGACATTACTTTGCCAACAAAGGTTCGTCTAGTCAAAGCTATGGTTTTTCCAGTCGTCATGGATGGATGTGACAGCTGGACTATAAAGAAAGCTGAGCACTGAAGAATTGATGCTTTTGAACTGTGGTGTTGGAGAAGACGCTTAAGAGTCCCTTGGACTGCAAGGAGATCCAACCAGTCCATCCTAAAGGAAATCAGTTCTGAATATTCATTGGAAGGACTGATGCTGAAGCTGAGATTCCAATACTTTGGCCCTCTGATGCAAAGAACTGACTCATTTGAAAAGACCCTGATGCTGGGAAAGACTGAAGGTGGGAGGAGAAGGGGATGACAGAGGATGAGATGTTTGTATGGCATCTCCAACTCAATGGACATAAGTCTCAGTAAACTCTAGGAGTTGGTGATTGACAGGGAGGCCCGGCATGCTGCTGTCTATGGGGTCGCAAGAGTGACTGAACTGAACTGAACCAAGGGGGAAATTTGACACCTATTCTGGGGCCTTGTGAGAAAAACTCATTTTGTTACACAGAGTCAGCTACTTTAAAAAATTAGCAGGATCTTCCGCTCCTGTTATTCAAATACAATCTACTTCTCTAGGATGACTGAGGATGAAGTTATAGGCAGACCATGAGCACAGACCAATGCCTTAATTGGTTATTAGTATATGGTCACTTCTATTTTTAGAGTTTACTGGTGTATGGATAACTACCTCAGAAACAGAGTCTGGATTTCATAGCTGTGTTCTATCACACATAAAACCAGAGACAGTGATGGGCAATAAGTTGGACCACGATGCCATTCCTGGAAAGCCCCAGATACATTTGTTATAGCTTGAAAAGTCATGCTGGAAAGTTTCCTGGTAATTTCATTCATCTTGAATGATAATACTCAATCCATCAGGAAACTGCCCTGACTATAACTCAGTGGCAAAACTCAACACCTCTTGGTGTTCAACTTGGTTAGGAAATTAACTTGATAATGTGTCTATCAAATTTGGCAAGACTTTAGGTGTAATTAAAGGATAAGAAGTATGTATTGAATAGTTGTAAGGAATTAAAATGGGCATTCCTTCCATAATTCTTCCATCACATTTGTTAGCTGATGAACTAAACTCTCAGACTGGAAGTTCTCCCTGTGTAATTAATGGGAGTATTCATCACTGATGCCTTGAAACAACTTGGTTATTCAGTTCCATTTATAGAAGGATAAAACAGTCAGCAGGCTTAAGACCAATAAAAGGTTAGTTTTGAGCATTATATTTACCATCTGAGAACTAAATACTCTCTACTCCTGAACAGTCTCCCACTCAGAATTAGGAACAACCAGCTTCAAGTCATTGAGTGCCTGTGTGGGAAAAATTATAAGCTATGGAAACAATGTGTCCCTGTGGAATTTCCCAAGTGGCACCAGGTGGGCCTCCTCCACTATGTGAATGCTTTGGGATGTCACAGAGGTAAGCAGTACTAAAGCTTATGGATGATTCGATAGCTGTAAACAAATAACCTTGTTCTGAATCTAGCCACCCTCTCCCAGACACAGCTAGGTCTGAAAATAGCAGCTGAAGGAACCTCCTCCCCAGTTGGCCCCAATGCTGTCCAGACAGAGGACTCCTCTGTTTCCACTAGAATGAGCCAGGAATAAAACCTCCATCCATCTGAGAATGCCTGGAATAATTTCAGCATTGGGAAGACAAAAAGAAAAGAAGTCTCAGGGTTTCACTGATAAGGATCTAGGTTTAAGGACGGGAAGTGCTATCCCCCAGAGATCACTTCTACATGTTCCTCAAGCACCAAATACTTGCTGAGACACCAAGCACACCTGAGCCCCAGCCTAAGCCCTCAGAGGGCACGTGTGGTTAGAACATTTGCCACAGGGGGAGAATTTCTCAGTTAAGCTAAAGGAAAATCACTGTGCCCCAATTCTCAGATGATGGCAATGAGGATTTAAGTGATCCAATTAGTCATATGTGCATTAATATTTAGAAGATGAACCACTCATTTTTGCCACAAATAGCATGGCATTTAGTAATTTGGTTGAGGATATGAAGTAACCAGTGGTAATTTATTATCTATTTTATAAAGATAATATGTTCAAGATGTGATGTATTAGCTCACTTCTCCAGAATTGATCTCGATGGTATGGAGGAGAGCCAAGGAAATAGGCAAGAAGCCATTCAAGTGATGCCTGAGCAACTGAAATGTATGTCACAAACAACATGCCCTCTTATGCTCTCAACTCACAGGAGAGGGTCTTAGGGTGCACCTCAGGATATACATACTTTTGTTTTAGACACAATTCTAATAACAATCTGGAAGCAGATGATTGCAGAGAGAGAAAAAGGATATTTTCAAGATAACACAACTGAAAGCAAGAAGTGATGGAGAACCAATAATGATAGAGGAAACCAATCTATAAAAATGGCAGGAAAAATAACTCAGCGTTTTACCAGTGTGGGGCAATTCTGTGTTGGGCAAAGTTAAAAATAGTTAAGCAAAACACAAGATTAGGTGTTCACATTAATAACCCTCTGATACCAGGAAATATGATATCCACATGAAGTAGACAAGTGATGTATTTTAAAGCAGTTCCAAGAGAAAAAGGATAAACTATGTTAAATTCTGTCATCTTTACTCACTTTCATGCAATGCTAACTTCTCAGACTAATCTGCACAGATAACAGAGAAGCAGTGGAGTATCACAGTTAAGAGTGGATACAGTCGCCAGGCTGCCTGGGTTCAAATCCCAGCCATACCACCTCCTATCTGTGTGACTTTGGGCAACTCACTTAACCTCCCTGAATCTGTTCCTTGATTGTAAAATGGGTGGTGGTAAGGATTTAATGAGTTAATGTGTGTAAAGCATTAGAGAATGCCTGGCACATAGTAAATGCTAGGTAAGCATTCTCTGAAAAGACGTTGATGTTTACCAGCTACCCACTGTGTGCCAGGTACCCACTATGTGCCAGGTACTGGATGGGGGCTGATATCTTTATAAGCTATTCCTACTTGAAGTGAGACACCAGAATTTAGCCTTAAATATTCCTTAAGCCCAAAGCAATTGGAAATAAAAGGAAAAGCCAACACGACCCCTCACGTCTAGCATTCATGTGACCTGATTTCTGTTACAGCAAAACACTAGTGTTTCTTCACCTTTTACATCTAATTTAGCTGCTATTCTGTCTCCTAATATTACAGAATAGTAGCTCAATTAAATGTCTTACCTTCATTTTGCATATGTATTCATCATCTTTTCTGCAATGATTTCAGCTCAGTTGCTATTTTAGACCTTATGGAGCCAATTATCTGGGAACATGAGAATAGGCATTGCATTCATCTGAGGATAGACATTACAACTATTTGCAAAGTAAAAACAGTGCTACAGAAGTTCTAGGTCTCTAATGGAGTCAAGAATAAATGCACAGCCATTTCTAGGTAAAAAGCACAAGAAATTTACCTTCTGAAATAGATCTCAAAATTGAAAAGTTATAGAATAAAGTGCTATAAGCACAAAACTTTTGAATATCAAAAGTTATATTCAGTATCTACAAAATGCCTGACCACTGCTCTTCAAAACTGTCAAATAATGAAAACCAAGAAAAAGACTCAAAGTCACATACTGGAAAAGACAAAGCTTGATGAATAAATGTCAATACAGTGCCCTGGATTTGACCCAGGAACAGAGAAAGGTTATTAACAAAGTGCAGGTGCAATTTGAGTAAGAATTAGAACTTCGTTAGTCGTAATGTCTATAGTACATGGGATCACAGAGTCGGACATGACTGAGTGACTAACACACACAGTAGTACCGTACACGTGTAAACCTCTTTGTTTTGATAACTGTTTTTATCAGAATGTAAGATGTTGGCATTGGGGAAAATGAGTGAATGGTATACAGAAACGTAATTCTAAAATAAAATTTATTTTTAAAATATTTGCAGGTCTCAATGGCTGAGCAGTGACAATAGCTTGAGGGTCTTATCAGATGGTTAGATTTCAATCTTGCTTCCACAACCATCCAGTCGGACAGCTTGTGATAAGTCTGGTTGAATGTTTTGAGCCTTGGTATCACTCGTAAAATAGGGATGAGAATGTCCCTGGTGGCACAGCGGCTAAGAACCCGCCTGCCATTGCAGGGGACTGCAGGTTCAGTAGTCTAGAGCCGGCGAGCCGCAAATACTGAGGCCAGCGCCCTACAGCTTGTGCTCTGCGGCGAGAAGTCACTGCAGTGAGAAGCCTGTGCACAACCAGAGAGCAGCCCCTCCCTGCCACAACTAGAGAAGAGCCCAGGCAGCAACGAAGACCCAGCACAGCCAAAGAGACAATGAATAAAGTAGGGATAAAAATGGTGGTCTGACACAGTCTTAGTGAAAAGAGCAAAGGAAAACTCACAAACCCAGACAGATGACCATTAATTACAAACGATTCAAAGCTTCTCTGAACTGCAACTTCAACCTTAAAACTAGCTAGTGAATTGACACCTATTCTTTTTCATTTTTAAAAATGATCAATAACTGATCTGGAGTGCCTTCAATAAAGAAAAATTAAGTCAGATATTGACCTCATTAGAGAGCTTATATTTTCATCATCACCCTCCTTCAAAATTAGCATTGATTAAACAAACCAGCGTTTGTAGGAAATCTTTTGCACCTACTCTGGTATGAGTGTCCCCATGTGCAAATAGAGACTTAAACATGAGTGAGACCAATAAAAATTGGTGGATTTGATATCCTGTTTTGTGGTTGTCTAACTGACAGTGAGACAAACCTGGGTATAGGTAAAGCATCGCTGTAGGAGCTCTGAGGAAATCTTTGGTGGAGAGAACAGGCAACGGGACAGGTTTGTTGGAACCCTTTCCTTCATAGAGGCAAGGCTGGCAAGTGGTTAAGAACGCAGGTTTTTATTGACTCCTCAGATTTGAAGTCAAGCTCTGGCTCTGGCATTTTAGAGCTTGGGGAGGTAACAAGAGGGTCAGGGGGTCACCAGAGCTGAGATGAGGAGTCTGATATGGGAAATATGAAGGAAGTAGAAAGCAGTGGACGTGGATGTCAGGAGAGGCACAGGGATCAGGGAGACAAAGGAGTCAAGGTGGGCTCTCGCGTTTCTGGAGAGGGGGCATTTTGTCCATTAACTAAGGTAGGAAATCTTGGAAGACTGGGGGAAAAGTAAGGCTTATGGTTTGAGAAACTCATGAGAAAAGATCTTTCTGGCATAAGAGTTTATATTTTATCTGAGTTAACAGGAGCTTGGAGACAAAGTAGAAGATAGAAATAGCATTCTTAAGCTCTACCACTTCCTGAGTGACTGAAGGGGCAAGTAGCTTAACCTCTGCCTTCATTTCCTCATTTATAACATGGGAATAATGAGAGCTATCTCAGAGCTGCTGTAAGAACAAGATATTGCATACAAAGAACCAGCCCTGCACCTGCCCAACTAATTTTAAGTCTTTCATTCCATGTTAGCTATTTAACTTTAATAACATAAAGCTGTAATGATTTGTAGCTAAAATGAGCAACTTCCCCAAAGATACATAGCCAGAGAAGCCCAAGGTGATATTCGAACCAGAACTGCCTCTTCACATTCAGCACACAGATTCAGAGAGAGCTGTACCCACACTGATCTCAGTGGGCTGCAGCTTCCCAAGGTGAACAAGATCAAGAGAAGACCCTCCACTCCACCCCTCTTCCGCCCACCCAACCCTTTACACTCCAAAACTTCCGGGTCAGTGATATTGCCCGAGGATCTCAGGAAGGTCGAATTCACAGTGGGAGAGTTATAGAAGTGCATGAGACTTGAGGAGGTTGAAACAGCAAGCTTAAGCCTTCCTTTTTTCATGAGGTAGAAGGTTAACACAGGCAAGAGTAGAATGCATTCATAGGCTGAGCAGAGGAAACTCTAGAAAATGGGATTAATAGAGAAAAAAGCAAGCGAAGGCCCCATTGTGAAGGAAGCAGGCTAGGATGTGACAGGAGTAGAGAAGAGTCACTTCTCCCACTGAGGGCTGGAAGGAGGTGAGACAGGAACAGGGAAATGGCCTCAACATTCGCTAATTTCTCAGTAAAGCGGGAGGTTTGCTTTGCCCAATACACAGCAAGGCAGATGCTGAGACGCCAAGGTCTGCAGCAAAGAGAGGGGATGGCAGAAAGCCTTAGATATGCCTCCCCAGAGGGAAGGGGCTTGGGGCATTTATAAGATGCCAATAAAGCAGCAGGGCAGCTGAAGGCATCAGAAGCATGGGGAACCGGAAGGTGAAGAAAGACGATTAGTCAAAGGTGTGGTGCTTCCATGTCCTGCCTACTGTAAACAGTGCTGCAACGACTGGGTACCTGTGTCTTTTTGAACCTAGATATCCATCAACAGATAAATGGATCAAGAAGTTATGGTACACATATACAATGCATTATTACTTAGTCATAAAAGGAATGAATTTGTGTCGGTTGAACTGAGACAGATGAATCTAGAGCCTATTATACAGAATGAAATCAGGAAGAGAAAAACAAATATCACATATTAATGCATACATATATATATAGATGGAATCTAGAAAAATGGTACTGATGAGCCTACCTGCAAGGCAGTAATAGAGACGCAGACACAGGGAACAGACTTGTGGACACAGTGGGGGAAGGAAAGGGTGGGATGAGTTGAGAGCGCAACACTGAAACAATATATCTATTATTATATGTAAAATAGATAGCCAGTGGGAAGTTGCTGGACAACACAGGGAGCTCAAGCGAGTGCTCCGTGACAACCAAGAGACGTGGGATGGGGTGGGGGAGGAGGGAGGTTCAAGAGGGAGGGGATATATGAATACTTATGGCTGAGTCACACTGTTGTGTGGCAGAAACTAATATATGACATTTTAAAGCAATTATCCTCTAATTAAAAATAAAATTTAAGAACAAGAAAAGAAAAAAGGTACAATAATCGTGGTTCTGTGCAGGTGCAACTAAGCTCCAGGACTCTGGACGTTCAAACATCAAGGTGCTTAGCACCATCTGAGGGTGAAGTTTCGGCCCTGGGACGTCAAAACGTGCAGTTGGGGGGGATTCAATGGTCTGATCAAGTCTTAACCCGCTCATCTGCAACTAGATACAGCGGCGAGTTCTTATAAAATAGCTGGGGCATGCACCTTCTTGTTTAGGCTGAGTGCTTCTTGGAGGACATGTAAGTCTTCTACAGCAACAATTAAAAGGACCTGGATTAGTGAAGGCAGGTTAAGGTGAAATGGACTTGATTGATGACTACCCATGGTTTCAAAATGGTCCAATCTGTTTGCTTAAAGGTCTGAAATAACCACTGGCAGGCACAGAAAGGAAGCTGAACCAGAATTTATACCTGGATATAAAAGCTGAGATTCAAAGACCAAGTCTGTAGAGACCTTGGCCGGCACTGTTGCATGACTGCCTCCAGGGTAGATGAGCACCTGTCTGAGAAATCAGCAGAGAAGCCCACGTCTTTACTGTGTTTTGTGATATTTCTCTTTTCTCTGTTTTTCTTTTTTTGGGGGGGTGGGGGGGTGGGGGGGTGGTTTGCTGTGTGACTTTTGAGAGCTTAGTTCCCCAACCAGGGATCGACCCTAGACCCTTGGCAGTGAAAACACAGAGTCCTACCCACTGGATTGCCAGGGAATTCCAGGGAATTTCTAAAAGATAGCCATGATCTATAAAAACTCTGTGATCCTTAAACTAAAATTATCCTGTATTGCGGGGTGATTCACTATGTAGACAGTTTGGAGCAGTTCCCTGATGAAATGGCAACATTTGCACCATTCTGTAGACAAGTGACATCTAGAAGAGTCTCTACTGCGTGTCTTTGGGCTCTAACAATCATTCTCCTGCTTCCAAATTAAAATGCAGCTGAACCTATAATTATATCCCTGTCTAAAAGGTGCATTCCTTTATTAAGAGAATTAATTGAGCTATCTCAGAAGAGAATATTGATTACATTGAGATTTGAGTAATAAAAATTCTTGCCAGTTTGTATCTAAAGTGAGGCTCAGAACTAGGTCACTGTTACTCATGAGAAAGCCCTGAGAAATCAAAGAAGAGAAAAATATGACTTTGGCTCAAGGGTCAAGAAGCCAGGGCCAGAGGCATCCTTCAGTGGGGGAGCTGAGCGATTGACAGCTGCCTCTAGAGAAAGTGGAGGACGTGCAGGGCTCACAATATTAGGTACGTTAAGGGGGGAAAAATATAGTAAAAAAAATGTGAAAGGAAGTCTGTACAACTGAATGAGGCATTCAGACATATGACTGATTTGAAAAACTTAGGAGGCTGGGGGACAGAGTGTGTGTTTGCAGTTTCCATTCATTTTCTCTCCTTGCCTCTAAGTGATTCCCTGCATGGACCCTGCCACTACTTAACCAGCTTGTTAAATCTCTTTGATTCTCCAGTCATGCCAGTTTCTCTCATTTCCACTGCATTTTAGGAGGAATATACAACATCTCCATGTCTATGCATTAATCCACACAGCACTATAAAGGCAAGAAGCATCTTGAAAGTGTTTGCATTTAAATGGGCTGTAGGCAGTCAGGGTTTCCTGCTTCTGATCCTAGTGAACTGAGGCAAGAGGAAGTGAGCTTGTCTTTCCCCCCTCTTTTTAATTTAGCAAACCTGCTTGGCTACCAGCAAGGAGCTGACAGATTGCATACTGTCATCATTTAATCTTAAGACTAAAATTCAATTTTCCTTTCTCAGGATCAGAATGGGGAATGGGGTGGAGAGGGGGGCATAAAACACCCACAAGACACAAGGTGACCTGTCTCAGTGGGGTGACCCAGCGCACGTGCCAGCTAATGATGCCCGTCTGTCAGCAGAGCCCAAGGGGGGAGGCCAGTCCTGACAGATGGTGGCGGGTTTGCTGATTATAGAGCTCAGTTGGACCAAGGCTTGGTTTCATTCCCTGCATCAAGGTCCCTTCTGAACAGGGGCTGTTTACTTAAAACATATTCATTCCTGTTTTGTTCATCAGATCCCCAGGATAAAAATGAACATGGGCAGCTGTTGGATTTCTGCTGCTAACTATTCAGTTCTGCTTTGTGCTACGGAAACTCATAATCCATTTTACCCCATAATTATTCATTATAAGCGAGAAATCAAATCGGAAGTGGCAACAAGAGTGGATGCTAGGGAAAGAAATTCAAATAGGCATCACCTTTGGTTAATGTTATGTCTCTACACGGAAAATTCAGACTTTTGTATTACCCTGCTAAAAAGGAAATGGCAACCAAATTTAGCAAGCTGGTGTTTTCGAGCACAAAACGGTATCAGCTGAGGAGCTTGATTCTTGCTTTGCCTTCTGGTTGAGAAATCTCAGCTTTTCTTACAGGGGTTAATGAAAAAGTAGCTTTGGGATGTTACCCTCCCAAGTTACTGATATTCACACCAAATCACACACAAACATTTAAGATTAGAGGTAGCAAATGCGTAGTGGTGCCTGGACAGAAGGGTCAGAAGGAAAAGAAGCAGTCTTTGAAAAAGATTCTGAGCCTCTGCCCCCGGAAACCTCGAGGAGGGAGACAGCTACTCCAGTGGCAGCTGTAAATAACAACATGCCCAAGAACTTCCTCAGGCCCCTGCAGACCAGGGCTCATGCTGTTTGGAAAAACGACAGGGGTTATATGTTCACGTCCAGCTGTTGTGTTATGACTTAGCAGGCAAGAAGTCGTGGAGGCTTCTCGAGCTCCCCAGCACTGACTTATTTAGAACTTCTGTGGACAGGAGCTCAGGACTGTGGAGGAAGGGCCACATGGCAGGTGTTCTCAGCAGACACACATTCTGGAACAAGTCGTGTGAGGTATGGTCTGAGACACAGCCTCATTATCCAAGGCAAGGCTGTGTAATCCTGTGGCCAGCTGTCTTGGGAGCCCCATACGGCTGCTCCTTTCTGACACAGCCTGAGAAAAACAGCCCCTCCATTTTTAATGATTGCAGGGAGAAAGGCAGGAGTGAAGAAGCAGCTGCCCTCCAACCTCCTTTCCTAATTATTGTCTAGGATGGGGTCTGGTAGATTACATACTCAGTAAAATAACATGGTTTAGAGAAGTGAACACATAGGGAATCTGAAATTCATATTTTGTTCTTGGCTCTGCCTCTAACTGGGAGACTTTGGAAGAGTTACTTTATCTCTGTGGACTTCAATTTCTGCAATGACAAAATAACAGGATTGCAACTGATAATGTCTACTGGATTCCAGGGTCAGCTCATCTTTTCTGAGTCTGATTGATCAGTTAACAGTAGATTAGGAGTTAATAATCCATCTCCAAACACTATGGATTCATTTAAGAATTAATGGATCAGGAATCTGTAATTCTGATGGTCCAGATTGGGGAACGACGATACACTAGGTGTTCACTAGAATGAGATGGTCCTGTATCTCCTGGGAATACAGGGTACATTCTTGCTCATTGCAACTGCAGATGGAAAGTAGTGGAAATTCTTCTTGCTCCCAGGATCAGTATTATAACAAGGACCTAGCTAGCATTGTCCAGTGAAACATTCTGCAAAGATGGAAATGCTCATTATCAGTGCTGTCCGAACAGTAGTTACTTTCTGAAAGTATTTACTGATCACTTAAATTGCAGCTAATGTGATCAAGGAACTGAATAACTTTGCTTCATTTTAGTTAATCTAAATTTAAATAACCACATGTGACTAGTATCTACCATAATGGATAATACAAATTCTACCATATTTTACTGCAATAAACTAATAAACGGTGCACTTAGGTGAAATGAAAAAAAGGCCTTTATTTCACTCCCATTTCTACATTTCTGGGTAGTATGGGGCAAGGGACAAGGTCTGTGACTCAGTTTCCTTTTCTCTCAAATTGTGATGGTCATATGTACTTCACAGTATTGTTTGGGAGACTTAGAACCTTTGAGAACCATAAAATGTTATATAAATGCAAGGTATTCCAAGGGCCAGTGCACTGTTGAAAGATGATCTTGCTTCAACACAAAATACAATGGAGTTTGAGAACATGTAACTGAATGTGAGGAAATGCTCGTAAGACCAGACATGAGAAGTTGAAAATAAAAAAGAAACTCCAAAGAAGGCAGAGAAAAAGGGAGCAGATGAGAATGGAACGGATGGGCAAGTCAAGACCTGTGGGGAAAGGGTAATGGCAAAGAGGGGGTGGCGAACTTTATTTTGGGGGAAACTCTTCAGGGCTGAGAATTACTCATGATGACAGGACCATGAATAGATGTCAGTTCTGAGTGGCAATAAATAGGAACATCATCTGATTGAATTTGGATACTTTTTTTTTTTTTTTTTCCAAAAAATGGCAGTCTGATATCCATCTTGTTGACTTTTTTCTATCCTTTTAGCTCAGTCTCTAAAAAGGGTTAGTTCTGGAAATGCCTGGGTTCAAACCCAAGCACTGTCATGCAATAGCTGTGATCTTGGGCAAGCAAAAAACTCTCCAAGTCACACCTTCCTCATCATGAGGCCATAGCAATACCTGCCTTGGAGGAGTATGTGGGATAATTTATGGACAGACTAGCTCAGTCTCTGGTCACTGGGAAAACGCTCAAATTTGTAAACCAATCCAACAGACATGAATTTGAGCAAATTTCAGGAGATCATGAAGGGCAGGGAAGCCTACTGTGCTGCAGTCCACGGGGTCACAAAGAGTCAGACACAACTTAGTGACTGAACAACACGACTTAGTGACTGAACAACAACAATGTTTAAATATTATATTACAATGTCTCAGACTTCCAAGCAGATCATTGAAAAAGAAATAGACTTTCACTGGGTGAAATCAAACATAACACACTGCTTTCTATAGATCAATACTTTTTATTTTGGGAAGCTTAGCCAACTAAAGTTAACTACTGCTTTCATTCATTCAACTCATTTTTCCCTCAACTTTTAAATGGGGCAATCTGTTTTTTTAAACAACTTCATTGAAGTATATTTAATATAATGTAAAATTTACCCATTTTAATGTATAACTCATTCATTTAAACTAATATGACTATATGCTGCCAAGTGCACATCCTGTCCTAGCCACTGGGGATACTATAGTGAATAAGGTGAACAAGGTTTCTGCTTTCAAAGATCTTCCAGTCTTGAAAGAAAGACAGACAATGGACAAAGATAAAACCTAAGGGCTAAGAAGGAAAAGAGTAGGGTAAGACAATGGTGATAGGCTGCTCCATTTTAATAGGGTGTCCAGGAACATTCTCTCTGAGGAGGTAATATTTGAATAATGTGAAGAAGTGAACTATATGAATATCTGAGGAAGGCGTATTCCCAGTAGGAAGAAGCATGTGCAAATGCGCTGGGGCAGAGGCATGCTTCTGCTCCCTCTGAGGAAAATCTAGGCTGGCAGTGTCACAGAAGCAGAATGAATGGGCAGGGGAAACAAGAGAGAAAATACTCAAGATGTAGAGAAATCACAGTCAGGTCATACAAAGTCTTGGCTTCCTAAGTAAGACTTATGAATTTTGTTCTAGGTGAGATAGGAAGCCACTGAAAGGATTTGGGCAGCGAAATGACACAATAAGGTTTACATTTCAAAAGAGTCTTTCAAATAGTTGTTCGGAGAACAGTCTCTAAGAGGTAGAGAACACGCAGACCAGTGAGGAGGTCAGTGGACCAGAGGCTCAGAGCAGCACGGAACTGGTGAGAGGGGACGATGTCACAAGTATATTTTGATGGGAAAATTTCCTGATAATACGATTTCCTGCACATACAATTTGAAAGAAAGAGAAGGATTTGGATGACTCTGAGGATGCTGACCTAGGTTACTCTTGATCCCACCCTTAGTGGGGGCTTTGCTAAGAAGGGGGAGGCTTGAGGAGCTGGCTTGATGGGGGTGGGGAAGGTGTGAAGCTCCATTCTCTGACATATTTATTTTTTATGTTTATTAAAAGTTCCAGTAGAAATCGGACTAGTCTGCATACATACAACATACGCATACATATATACTAGTCTACATCCATACAATAACATGTACATACAAGACTAGTACATTTTATGTGCTACATTGGAAAATAAAGACTTTGTAGTGGAGGATTTAAAGGATAGCCAAACAAATTCCTAAAGCCTGGATCATCCAAGCTGAGAGCTGCACCTCAAGTGTATCCCATGGGATTCTGTATAACAAAAGAGCTACAAAACCTCCAATCTATTTGCTGGAAATGAGCTAGGCAATGAGTAAGGCAGAAAATATATGTGGTGAAAATTAGCTTGTCCTACCTAAATGTAAGACCGAATACTATAAAATTACTAGAGGAAAACATAGGCAGAATACTCTTTGACATAAATTGCAGCAATATTTTTTGGATCTGTCTAGTAAAGGAAATAAAAGCAAAAATAAACAAATGGGACCCAATTAAACTTGAAAGCTTTTGCACAGTCAAGGAAGCCATTGAAAAAATCAAAAAGACAACCTACTGAATGGGAGAAGATATTTGCAAATTACATGACTGATAAGTTGGAGTTAATATCCAACATATCAACAGCTCATACTACTCAACATCAAAAAAATAACACGATTAAGAAATGGGAAGAAGGACTAAACAGACATTTTTCCAAAGAGGAAATGCAGATGGCCAATAGGCACATGAAAAGACACTCAACACTGCTAATTATCAGGGAATTCAAATAAAAATCACAGTGAGATATTGCCTCACATCTGTCAGAATCAGTTCAGTCACTCAGTCGTGTCCGACTCTTTGTGACCCCATGAACTGTAACACACCAAGCCTCCCTGTCCATCACCAACACCTGGAGTTCACCCAAACTCATGTCCATCAAGTCAGTGATGCCATCCAACCATCTCACCCTCTATCGCCCCCTTCTCCTCCTGCCCTCAATCTTTCCTAGCATCAGGGTCTTTTCAAATGAGTCAATCTTCACATCAGGTGGCCAAAGTATTGGAGTCTCAGGTTCAACATCAGTCCTTCCAATGAACACCCAGGACTGGTCTCCTTTAAGATGGACTGGTTGGATCTGCTTCCAGTCCAAGGGACTCTCAAGAGTCTTCTCCAACACCACAGTTCAAAAGCATCAGTTCTTTGGTGCTGAACTTTCTTTATAGTCCAACTCTCACATCCACGCACGACTACTGGAAAAACCATAGCCTTGACTAGACGGACCTTTGTAGACAAATAATATCTCTGCTTTTTAATATGCTGTCTAGGTTGGTCATAGCTTTTCTTCCAAGGAGTAAGTGTCTTTTAATTTCATGGCTGCAATCACCATCTGGAGTGATTTTGGAGCCCCCAAAAATAAAGTCAGCTACTGTTTCCAATGTTTCCCCATCTATTTCCCATAAAGTGATGGGACCAGATGCCATGATCTTAGTTTTCTGAATGCTGAGCTTTAAGCCAACTTTTTCACCCTCCTCTTTCACTTTCATCAAGAGGCTATTAACAAAAAGACAACAAATAACACATGTCGGCAAGTATATGGAGAAAAGGGAGCCCTACACTGCTGGAGGAAATAAATCAGTACAGCCACTGTAGAAAACAGTACAGACATTTCTCACAAAACTAAAAACAGAACTACTGTATGACCCAGCAATTCCACTCCTGGGTATATATCTGAAAGAAATAAAAACACTAGTTGGAAATGATAAACGCATCCCAATGTTTGTAGCAGCATTATTTACCACGGCCAATATATCAAAGCAACCTATATGTCCATCAGCAGATGAATGGATAAAGAAGATGTGGTATATACATGTGCACATATATATACATGTGTGTGTGTATAAATGTATGCATATATATTTATATGTATATATTTATACATACACAATGGAATAATACTCTGCCATAAAATGAACAGATTTTTGTCATTTGCAACAACATGGATGAACTTGGAAGGCTTTAAGTGACTAAGTCAGATGGAGAAAGAAAAATACAGTATGCTATCACTTATATGTGGAATCTAAAGAATACAATAAACTAGTGAATATAACAGAAAAGCAGTAGACTCAAGAGAGACTATACTAGTGGTTACCAGTGGGAGCAGCAGGGAGGGGTAATACAGGGGTGGAGAAGTGGGAGGTACAAACCATTTTTGGGTATAAAACAGGCTCCTGAGTATACTGTATAACATGAAGAATACAGCCAATATTTTATAACTATAAACAGAAAGTAAATGGAAAGTAACCTTTAAAAATTATATAAAAATTTAATTGGTTTGTCCTATCTATTTAATGTGAGAATTTGAGAGGCGTGTGTTAGAAAGAGTTCTAGTGACCTAAAAAGTTGATGAGGAAATAAATCAAGCATCAGCTATCTTGCAGGCAAGAAGAGACAGAGAGATCTGTTTGAAAACAAATACCTTCTCGCTGTTTTATTGCAAGAAAACAAACGAGTCACAGCAGGCAGACTACAGGATTATTTTTCATTTAACACCAAGACACTTCTTGAATTTTTTAAAATGCTTCTTGGTACAAAAATCCAAAGTTGTTTGGTAAAACTGAATGTGTTTTGAGAAGGATTAAGTGTAATTCAGTATTTGTTCATTTCTCAATTCAGTAGTTAAGTCTTCAAGACAGGTCTGTAATTCAGAGTAGAACTTCAGTAGATTTCAACTGCTGGGAGTTTATTTATTTGGAATGTCAGAGAAACAATTTTTATTACTCTTTATCCTTTCAGAAATCAGCTCCATAAATCTTAACTAGACAAATGCCTCCACTGAGTGCATGAGTTTGATAGTGAGATCCATACAATTATATAAACATTCGGTAAGACATCAGAAGTTCTTACTCACGTTTATCACTGTGTGAAGCAGTGCACAGTATATAAACAAGGAACAGAACTCTATAGGATACATTTAGAATGCATAGAGAATTTCTTTGATGCATCTCCTGGTGGCAGTGGGGTCATGGGGGAAGTATCAAACTTCTTTCCTTTTGTAGTTGTGTAGCTAGGGAATCCTCTGTAAAACCTAAACACATTGTTCCAATCAATCAACAAATATGTTCTGACTATATGCACTGGCTATGTTATGGTTTAAAGCTAGTCAAAGCTATGGTTTCTCCAGTAGCATGTATAGATGTGAGAGTTGGACCATAAAGAAAGTTGAGTGCCAAAGGATTGATGCTTCTGAACTGCGGTGTTGGAGAAGACTTTTTAGAGTCCCTTGTACCGCAAGGGGATCAAACCAGTCAATTCTAAAGGAAATCAGTCCTGAATATTCATTGGAAGGACTGATGCTGAAGCTCCAATACTTTGGCCACCTGATGCAAAGAGCTGACTCATTAGAAAAGACCCTGATGCTGGGAAAGATTGAAGGCAGGAGGAGAAGGGGATGACAGAGGATGAGGTGGTTGGATGGCATCACCCATGATGCGATGGACATGAGTTTGAGTAAGCTCCTGGAGTTGGTGATGGACAGGGAAGCCTGGCGTGTTGCAGCCCATGGGGTCACAAAGAGTCAGACACAACTGAGTGACTGAACTGAACTGATATGCACTGACAAGCTTTAGTTGACACTCCTTTTGAGAACAGACAAATGTGTATAACCACTCTATATACTTCTATGATGCATCTACAGTGTATTTCTGTATACTTGTGTGATGCCATCTTTAAATGGAAATCAATATTCTATCTAAGCCATGAACTAACATATGTCTTGAGAAACGTATGTCCTAATACAATAGGAAAGTAGACTGTGAATAACTGCCAAAGCACTCGATGGTTTTTACAGCGATATGGTTAAATAATTAGCCTTTCCTTTTTCCTTTTACTCTTTGTTCATATTTCCAAAATACTTAACCAGAGAGTAGTGAAAATTATTGGATTTTAGCCTCTTAGCTCATTTCATTCATCAGCCCACAATAGTTTAATCTTTTATTTACAGGGATTCTTCTGAGAAGATTCACTTCACATTATTCTACTTAGGAAATGTAATAATACATAATATGATGTATTTAGATGATCTCTGAAGCACAAAGTAATTTTCTGCCATGTAGTCTTGAAAACCCTGATCAGACTCTTCCCTAAAGGAATGAAAACATTGTAGTCAATTATATATATATATATATTTGTGTGTGTTCATATATAATACATTAAATATGTATTTGTACAATATATAAAAATTTTATTTGTTGAAACATTTCCCTTCCTTTATATGTACATATATTTACATATATAGACATAATAAATCAGGAGTTTCATGTGAAATAACTTCTGTAACTTGATTTATAAAAATAGTATAATATTGGATTATTTTAGAATTTGTTTTACTCTCAGAAACATGATTCTGAGATTTTTCAGTGTGATCACATATGGATGTACCTCATGCTTTTATCAACTACATGATATTTCATATTTGGGATATGCTATAATTTGTTTCATGATTCAAGCAATAATAGACATTTTTTCTCATATTTCATTATTAAAATGATAATGAAATCCTCCTTGTACAAGCCTCCCTGTGCACATGTACTTCTCAGGGTAAATGTGTGTAGTTAATGTGTGCACAGACATACACATATACATACCAAAATTCTTTATTAAGAATTTATGTTTGTGAATGAATAATACGTTATCACGTCATTATTGAGATGTTCATCTCTTCCCCACTAAGTCAAAGTTCTGCCATTCTTATACTAAACCAGAACTTCTAGTCTGTTCTATGGTTCTATTCATCTACAAGGTCAGGTTGTTTTCATTATTATACTTTATAATAACATATTTTGAAAATTTAAAAATCATCTTGGCTATTTTGCATATATACTTTTCTATGAAAAATGCTATGGCAATCTTGATTGTGAATCCGTTGTATCCAAAGACAAACTTGGGAAGAACTTTCATCATTATAATAGTCAATCCTTAAATTCACAAGTCATTCTCCATTTACTCAAACCTTACTCTGCTGCTTTCAGGATACATTTATATCCTTCTCTGTAAAGTTCCTATATTTGTATGCAGCTTATTTTTGACTACTACTTAGTTGTTGTGGCAATTGTAAATTTGAATTATCTTTTAAAAATTATGTTTTCTAATGCAGTAATGCTGAAGAAACTGAAGTTGAACGGTTTTATGAAGACCTACAAGACCTTGTAGAACTAACACCCAAAAAAGATGTCCTTTTCCTTATAGGGGACTGGAATGCAAAAGTAGGAACTCAAGAAACACCTGGAGTAACAGGCAAATTTGGCCTTGAAATGCAGAATGAAGCAGGACAAAGGCTAATAGAGTTTTGCCAAGAAAATGCACGGGTCATAGCGAACACCCTCTTCTAACAACACAAGAGAAGACTCTACACACACATGGACATCACCAGATGGTCAACACCGAAATCAGACTAAATATATTCTTTGCAGCTAAAGATGGAGAAGCTCTATATAGTCAACAAAAACAAGACCAGGAGCTGACTGTGGCTCAGATCATGAACTCCTTATTACCAAATTCAGACTTAAATTGAAGAAAATAGGGAAAACCGCTAGACCATTCAGGTATGACCTAAATCAAATCCCTTATGATTATACAGTGGAAGTGAGAAATAGATTTAAGGGCCTAGATCTGATAGATAGAGTGCCTGATGAACTATAGAATGAGGTTCGTGACACTGTACAGGAGACAAGGATCAAGACCATCCTCATGGAAAAGAAATGCAAAAAAGAAAAATGGCTGTCGGTGGGGGGGGGGGGGGTGCCTTACAAATAGCTGTGAAAAGAAGAGAGGCGAAAAGCAAAGGAGAAAAGGAAAGATACAAGCATCTGAATGCAGAGTTCCAAAGAATAGCAAGAAGAGATAAGAAAGCCTTCTTCAGCAATCAATGCAAAGAAATAGAGGAAAGCAACAGAATGGGAAAGACTAGCAATCTCTTTAAGAAAATTAGAGATATCAAGGGAACATTTCATGCAAAGATGGGCTCGATAAAGGACAGAAATGGTATGGACCTAACAGAAGCAGAAGATATTAAGAAGAGGTGGCAAGAATACATGGAAGAACTGTACAAAAAAGATCTTCATGACCCAGATAATCATGATGATGTGATCACTCAGCTAGAGCCAGACATCTTGGAATGTGAGGTCAAGTGGGCCTTAGAAAGCATCACTATGAACAAAGCTTGTGGAGGTGATGGAATTCCAGTTGAGCTGTTTCAAATCCTGAAAGATGATGCTATGAAAGTGCTGCACTCAATATGCCAGCACATTTGGAAAACTCAGCAGTGGCCACAGGACTGGAAAAGGTCAGTTTTCATTCCAATTCCAAAGAAAGGCAATGCCAAAGAATGCTCAAACTACCGCACAATTGTACGCATCTCACATGCTAGTAAAGTAATGCTCAAAATTCTCCAAGCCAGGCTTCAGCAATACGTGAACCGTGAACTCCCTGATGTTCAAGTTGGTGTCAGAAAAGGCAGAGGAACCAGAGATCAAATTGCCAACATCCGCTGGATCATCGATAAAGCAAGAGAGTTCCAGAAAAACATCTATTTCTGCTTTCTTGACTATGCCAAAGCCTTTGACTGTGTGGATCACAATAAACTGTGGAAAATTCTTCAAGAGATGGGAATACCAGACCACCTGACCTGCCTCTTGAGAAATCTGTATGCAGGTCAGGAAGCAACAGTTAGAACTGGACATGGAACAACAGACTGGCTCCAAATAGGAAAAGGAGTACGTCAAGGCTGTATATTGTCACCCTGCTTATTTAACTTCTATGCAGAGTACATCATGAGAAACACTGGACTGGAAGAAACACAAGCTGGAATCAAGATTGCTGAGAGAAATATCAATAACCTCAGATAAGCAGATGACACCACCCTTATGGCAGAAAGTGAAGAGGAGCTAAAAAGCCTCTTGATGGAAGTGAAAGTGGAGAGTGAAAAAGTTGACTTAAAGCTCAACATTCAGAAAACGAAGATCATGGCATCCGGTTCCATCACTTCATGGGAAATAGATGGGGAAACAGTGGAAACAGTGTCAGATTTTACATTTTTGGGCTCCAGAATCACTGCAGATGGTGCTTGCAGCCATGAAATTAGAAGTTGCTTACTCCTTGGAAGAAAAGTTATGACCAACCTAGATAGTATATTCAAAAGCAGAGACATTACTTTGCCGACTAAGGTCCATCTAGTCAAGGCTATGGTTCTTCCTGTGGTCATGTATGGATGTGAGAGTTGGACTGTGAAGAAGGCTAAGCGCCGAAGAATTGATGCTTTTGCACTGTGGTGCTGGAGAAGACTCTTGAGAGTCCCTTGGACTGCAAGGAGATCCAACCAGTCCATTCTGAAGGAGATCAGCTCTGGGATTTCTTTGGAAGGAATGATGCTAAAGCTGAAGCTCCAGTACTCTGGCTACCTCATGCAAAGAGTTGACTCATTGGAAAAACTCTGATGCTGGGAGGGATTGGGGGCAGGAGGAGAAGGGGACAACAGAGGATGATATGGCTGGATGGCATCACGGACTCAATGGACGCGAGTCTGAGTGAACTCCGGGAGATGGTGATGGACAGGGAGGCCTGGCGTGCTGCGATTCATGGGGTCGCAAAGAGTCGGACATGACTGAGCAACTGAACTGAACTGAATGGTTCTTGTTGGTGGATAGAAAAGCTAGCACTCCTATATTCACTATAGCACTATTCACAACAGCCTACATGTGGAAACATCCTGAATGTCCACCTAAAAATAAATGCGTAAAGAAAATGTGGTATATACATACAGAGGAAAACTCTTCAGCTTTTGAAAAGGAAATTCTGCAATATGCAACAATATGGACAAACTTTGAAAACATTAAGCTAAGTGAAATCAGCCAGTCACAGAAAAAAGTATTGCAACCATTCCATTTATATGAGGCATCGAAAGTACATAGTCCAATTCAGGAAAGCAAAGAATGGAACAGTGGTGACCAAGCGCTGGAGGAAGGGGAATGTGGAGTCATAATCAACAGGCATAAAGTTTCAGTCAAGCAAGAGGAACAAGCTCTAGAGAACTGCTGTACCGCACTGTGTACTCCCAGTCAACAATAATGCACTGCACACTTAAAAATTTGTTCAAAGGGTAGATCTTGTGTTAAGCATTTTACAATAAAACAATAAAAAAGAAAAGCTATTGCTTTTTGTATGTTGATTGCAAAGTCTGCCTCTCTGATGAGTTATTTTAAGTTGTAATAGAATGTATGTTGATTGTCTTAGATTTCAAAGGTAGGCAGTCACATCATCTCCCAAATTTTATCTTCTCCTTTTCAATAATTATACCTCATTTCCTTTGCCTTATTTTGATGGCCACAGCCATCTGCTGGATAATATCCTGAGAGATGACACTGCTGTTTAAACCAAATTGACTCTACTATTTCCCTCTTAAGTACGATGTCTGCTAAAGCTGTTCACTTAGCCTCTATGAGGAAATTTCCTTGTATTTCTAGTTCCTGAAGGGCATTTTTCCCTCTTTGTCATGAATGGGTTATATCTGATTGAATATTTAATTCAGTTTTCCTGATATAATCATCTAACTTATCCTCTCTTAATTTAGTGAATTACTTTGATAGATGTTGAAAAGTTGAAATACCTTTTGCATGACTTAACATGGATTTGTTAATGTCCTGCTGGATTCAATTTACTGAGTATGTCGTAGGATTTTTGCACTTGGATTTATGTTTCTAAAACATATGGAGTTGTTTTCTGCCTCAGTGCCTAGGCCTGTTGGTCCCTCAGCTAAGACTTTCTTCTCCTGGTTCCTCCTCTCTGTTCAGTTCTTAGTTCAGAGGTCATCTTCTCTGCTGTTCCTCCCTGTCTTTACCATTTAACATTTCTCCTGTTTCTATCCTGTGCTTACACATTCCTGTTTCATTTTCCTCAGGGCATGCATCACTATTAACCCATCTCCTCCGTCCCTTTCTTCTTTCCTTCCTTCCCCCTTCCTTCCCCCTTCCTTCTCCCTCTCTCCTTTCTCTCTTCCCTGTCTTCTCCAAAAGAATGTAAGCTCCACGAGGGTAGCATGTGTTTAGCGAGTCCACCTTGACCTTCCTGGGTCTGTGCGTCATAAACACCACATACTCCCAGGTGGCAGAAATGCAGAGGGGCTTAAATAATGAGCTGTGTGGTCTTGAGCAAAGTAATTAAACTTGCTCAGTTCTGTTCTCCCACAGGTAAAATGGGAATAATCACACAAATATAATACAATCTCTTTAAGTATTAAAGGAGTCAACATATTGTAACATGAATTTCAACACCTGGGACATAGTTGGAAGTCACTCATGGTTGGTTTCCCAACTCAGCTGTTTCCCTTATGGTTGTAATGATAAGATAGAAGGGGACAGAGAACAGTGCCCAGGAGAATGTTGTGTGAAGTTTGGCACGTGTTCTGGCACACAATTGATGCATGTGTTAAGGCACAGCTTTCTGGTGCTGTAAGCACATCTCTGTACGTTCATCTGAAACAGCTTTACAATTTGAAGGGGAGTGCAGAGAGAGAACATTTTTTACATTGAAACTCCAGTGATACAATGTCAGCATGAAATATCTGATTTCTTGATTCTTTTACCACAGTTTATGCTTTTGCAACTGTTTCTTCTTCTAAGGTTTTTAAGATAAGAGCTATTCATGAGTATTTTTCTAAGGCCATCTTTGAAGACAGAGTTTAAGGGAGTAGATAACATTTTACAATAATTTATTGGATGATCACAAAATTTTAACTTTAACATACGTATCAGAATAATAAGTCAATTTATGATTATGACTGACCACCCAAGGTGCTCTTATAAATGTATCCATTCAGGTGCCAATTTTATTTTTCCAGCTTTTGAAGAATCAACTTCAAAATTCTCTTGAGGGGTCTGAGCATTCCTGGGTTGCCAAGATGCAGTAGATATTTTGAAATTGGTTTCTCTGTTTTCCTTCCTGCCATCTACTTGCTGAGTTTAAGAAGACAAATTTTATATACATATGGTGCTAACCTCAGCTGATGGGCAACTCACGCTATAGTTATAGCAAATTACCTTAAAGTAAATAAAAGTTTGGCATATTTGAGTTGAAAAAATGTAGCTCCATAAAGTGACACTGCCATCACACCTTTATGGACTTGACATTGGATGTCACTGGCAACTGTTTCTTGCAATTCCCAAAGGTATGTTTTTCAGTTGACAACAGAACATTCTTAGCTGTTTCCGTACTTTCCAATTCATCCTATGTCAGCTTTTACCAAAATGTACCAAAAATATTATTATGTAAGCCCATCAGACTTTCTGTAGGCTGTCAACTTTGATTAACAAAGCTACTTATAAATATAATTCAAAAGCACAAATCCCACATTCTCTCAATTTAAAAGAGATGAACCTGGTATTAAAACCCCAATGGCCCTGAATAGGAGACCTCTTTAAATAAAAAATTCACCAGCTAATATAGGTCAAAAACCAGTTTTCTCAGGCAATGAAACATTTATAGCATTTCTCTCCTGTACAAATTCTTGAGTGTTGAAAAAGGTGATAATTCTGGCTGAAGACTTTCCCACATTCACTACTTTTATAAGGTTTCTCTCCAGTATGAAACTGAATTACATCATGGGAAAGTTAGTTTCATGACTCCTTTGGGATAGCTGTAGTCTTGAATATGGAAAATCAATTAATCTATTGCTTTAAGAATAATAGTCAAGAAATAACATATGAAAGTTCTTTGTGAACACTGAAAGGTTATACAAACATAGGATATTACTATATAGAACATTACCTTAGACTGTGAATTCAAGGAAAGAATCATGCCTTATTATTATTATTATTATTATTGGTATCAGCTTCAGTGCCTGGCAAAATACAGAAATTTTAAATGTTTTTAAATGAACAACTAAACATTGGAAGTAACAAGGTGGCATCTGCAGCTTAAAGAATGTTTAGGAATAAAAATTAAAACTAAGGAAGTATTTATGTCCTACAATCTTAGCCACTGAAACTAGCTTGGGGGATTGGGTCAGATAAAGCCTGACCCAGAGACCAGGAAGCTCTACAGGTTGGAAAAGAGAGTCCAAGAGGCTAGCACAATCAGAGATCCTTAAGAGATCCAGCAGGTTGTGGGGCTGCAGTCAGGCAACCTGAGTTTAGAGGAAGTGACCTTATCTCTAAAATGAGTAGAAGGTGAAACTGAATCCAGTCCGGAAAGAACTAACAGTCAGCAAACCAACACAGGGACCCAAGCACAAAGGCACTAGAAGTGAAACCAGCTGGAATGACAACATAATGCTGTTGCTGTTGTTCGGTCACTCAATCATGTCTGACTCTTTGCAACGCCATGGACTACAGCACAACAGGCTTCCCTGTCCTTCACCATCTATCAGAGTTTGCTTAAGCTCATGTCCATTGGGATTCACAGGTGGTGCTAGTGGTAAAGAACTCGCCTGCCAGTTCAGGAGATGGAGGAGACTCAGGTTTGATCCCTGGGTCGGGAAGATTCCCTGAAGCAGGTAATGGCAACCCACTCCAGTATTCTTGCCTAGAGAATTCCATGGACAGAGAAGCCTGGTGGGCTACAGTCCATGGGGTCACACAGAGTCGGACATGACTGAAGCGACTCAGTAGCAACAGCATGTCCATTGAGTCAATGATGCTGTCCAACCATCTCATCCTCTGTTGCCCCTTTCTCCTGCCTTCAATCTGTCCCAGCACCAGGGTCTTTTCCAAAGAGTCAGCTCTTCACATCAGGTGGCCAAAGTACTGGAGCTTCAGCTTCAGCATCAGTCCTTCCAATAAATATTCTTAGCTGATTTCCTTTAGGATTGACTTGTTTGATCTCCTTGCTGTCCAACAGACTCTCAAGAGTCTTCTCCAGCACCACAGTTCAAAAGCAGTGCTCAGTCTTCTTATGGTCCAACTCTCATATCCATACATGACTACTGGAAAAATCATTGTTTTGACTCTATGGACTTTTGTAGGCAAAGTGATGTCTCTGCTTTTTAATATGCTGTCTAGCTTTGTCATAGCTTTTCCTCTAAAGACCAAGTGTCTTTTAATTTCATGGCTGCAGTCACTATCTGCACTGATTTTGGAGCCCAAGAAAATAAAGTCTGTCACTGTTTCCATTTTTTCCCCATGTATTAGCCATGAAGTGATGGGACCAGAAACTAATTTCTTTTTTTTTTTTTTTTAAGACAACATAATGAGACTGATTTAATACAAACCTGTTACATGAATTATAGGGTAGAGGTTTATTATGAATGTGTCCCTGACCTAGAACAGCCAGAAATCATGGCAACCAAGAATTGTTCATTCATAGTGACAAAGCCATGAGATCCTCACTGAAACCCTGGGGGATATCAAGGACCCATGTTGGGAAAGCAAAAACAACTTGTCTGGTCCCTGGTTTTCCAATTTATGGATCTGATCTGAAGGATCAGAGTCATCCAGAAAATGGGAAACAAAGAGTGTGAATCTCCAACTTCTGTTGTATTATTAAAAAGTATTAAGTAAAGGACCAGTAGGTTCTTTACCTCTTATTCATGTGTTACTCAAAATGCCTGATATTTCTGGAATTCCAAATCTCAGCAATCACATTCAAATGCCACACCTTTTCCTAACACCACATATAAAGCAGCGATACCTTTTTTTTTTTTAATTGAAACTAACACTTGGCCTCCTGAAGCAACTGAACTCATGCATTACCATGAGGGACTATTTTTAAAATGACTTCCCCATGTTATCTGATTTATGACACATAGAAAAGAAAGCAATTCTCTGAGCCAATTGGGATAGGGATTATGTATGGCATGTGTAGCAACTGTTCCTCTTTGCCTGTTTCGTGCAGGCATCCAATAGAGGAGCAGCTGCAGCATTTGTCATCTGGTGTCGTACAAGAAAGGGATTTGTCTGGGAACCATGACACAGATTAGACAGTTCTCACTTTGGAAATGACTTTCTTGCTTTGGCTTTGATGTATGCATTGATAAATGCTTTTGGACTGCCTCAGGATTTCCCTGCTGATGGGAGACCATTGCTTGTTGACAACATTCATTGTCACTGATAGCGTCCCTCAGTGCCAATGCCTTTGTGCTCCGTGGGGGTCATGGAGACTGACTGCCTGCCAAATGAACATGTGATTGGTCACACTTGCAATGCTAGTGCACACTTAGCCTCTGCGGAGCTCTGTCTCCTGGAATACTTCCATTCCTAACTGTTCATCAGAATTTAATTGCTAGCAAGCACTTCCTCCTGAAATCTGCCAGTACTAGCTCATTGTAAGAGTACAGGGAGGCCCAGCATCATCTAGAAGGCCACCCTACACCAAGTACCTAAAATAGTTGCAAAGTTTTCACATGAGTATTCATAGTAAGAGAAAAGAGTGCATGGTGGCCAAGTTACAAGCGGGATGGTGAAGCCAGCCTCTAGTTCTTGGCAAACAAAACAAAGCAGCCGGTCTCTTTGTGATAGCAGCATGGCAGTGAATGCATGAGTCCTCTCCCATCAGAAACAAACGTTTAGTGCCATAATTGTAGAAATCTTCTCAGCTGTCAAGTTATAAATTCGGGTGGGAGAATGACAACATCCTCTCCTGACAGATGAGGAATTGCCTGTAGCACACAGGACAGGCTGTCTTTTAGCTTCTTTCTTATATTTCTTATATTCAGCTAGGCTGCCCATGGATTTCCTCCTGAACATACCTTACATTCTCTCATTTCCTAACTCCTGCCAAATGAAATGTTTGCCCCAACTCACCTACAACGTCCACCTTTCTCAGCTCTATCAGCCCTGCGGCTTGAGCCTCCACGGTCCCCAGCTCCCTCTGAATTCCACAACTCAAAGTGTTTGCTCTCAGCATCTGGCACCTCCCTTGTAGAGATGAGAGTGGCCATTGTTCACACGAACAAATAGCTACCAAGAGACTGAGCCTGGGGAAGTGAAAACTATAATGCTTTATGAATGAGGTAGTCTGAGCTTTCATCCCAGTTCAGCCATATACATGACCTCAGACAATTCACCTAAAATCACCATGCTCGTTTTCCCATCTTGAAAATAAGATGTTGGGACTAGATAATCTTTTTTTCCCTGTCTTACTTCAGTAAGCCATGAATTAGGTTTATTAAATAACAGGGAATGCACACATTCTTTTATTGTTGTGGCTATAACACTTAATATTTAGTATCAATCATTTACATAGAAAGGGCTTCAAAATGGCACTTATTATGTGGCAGGTATTATTCCCATTCAGTTATATCTTCCAATATTCACATACCCACTTCTCTGGTATTACATAAATGTGGATGTATTAAAGAGATACAATAGCATTGTATTAATGGGGACTATTCTGCAAGAGTGAGTTTTGAAATGAAGTGTATGAGGGTAAGACATAGTTTGTCAGAGAGGACGGGGAGATGTAATATAGGCAAAGGAAGAAATGAGTCCATTGTGTGCTAGGCAGACAACACAGAGATTGGATTGACACAGTGAGTATTGACAGCAAAGGCAGGGGACAATGACAAAAAGTTCTAAATGTCAGGCTACCGTATTTAGGCACGATGGGTCAAACAGCACAGACCTCCTTGAACAAGGATAGCCAAACTACTCTGTCTCCCCACTCCACTTTTATTGGGATATTTTTTTTTACATATATTATCTGTAAGTTTAAGGTATACAACGTGATTTGACTGGATCTACTGTGAAATGGTTGCCACAATAAAGTTAGTAACACCTCCAACTCCTCACATAATTGCCATTTTTTGGCAGTAATAACATTTATGATCTACTCTCCTAACAACTTTCAAGTATATAACACAGTGTTGTTAACTACAGTCACCATGCTGTGCATGAACTTCCTCATCTTAAAACTCACATCTTAGAACTCATCTCAGAACCCACTCATCTTAGAGCTGGAAGCTTGAGGCCTTTCATCAACCTCTGCCCAGTCCCGTACCTCCGAGCCCCTGGGAACTACTGTTCTACTTTCTATTTCCAGGAGTCTAAATAAACTGTATCTTAGGAATGAGAAATCCCTGCGGCATGATAGTGTGTCAGTTGGAGTGGCAGGGACTAAGGAGGAACCCATACTCCTCCTTTAGCTCACTGCTGGACCATCAACAGCTAGACCTGTTCTTGGCTCAGGCCATGAACTGCAGTGCTCATGTGTTCCGTGGCCCAGATTCCTCCTCCCTCTTTGGGACAGAGTTGGTGGCTGAGTCTCATGCCCAGGACTGATTGCCCTGACTGAAGACAGCTGAGTGGACCAAGGTTTTGTCTGCTTTCCAGAGGCATGAAATCCAAGCCCTCTTGCCTCAAGGTGTGACAACTTCAAGGATCATCCAACTCCAGTTTCCTGTGGGACTGACTAAAGTTTTGTTGTGGCCCCATCACAGTTCAATTTCTCCCTCTGTCCAGTCTTACCTCCTCCCCTGCCCCCAGGTGTTGATCCCAAAGGCTCCTATCACTAAATTCTCCATTTGAAAGTCTGCTTCACAGGGAACCTGACCTAAGACAATAATGGATGAGTAAATAAATAGATTTAAAAATATTTATTGAGAACCTTCCATATGCCTGACACTGTACTAGTGTAACTAAGCAGGACTCTATGGGGCCTTCCTGGGACAGACCCATCCCCCATATCCTCTGCTTTAGCTCCTCTCTGAAGTACCTAGACAACAGTATCTGATGCACGTTTCCTGAGTTGTTCTATAGATGCTGAAACCACCACCAAATGGAAGAAATTAACTACTTGATGATCATGAGCACATAGTTCCCAGACCTGCTGGAGCCTAAAGATTTATAATGTTACATCTGTGACACTATCCAGTTGCCTCACCATTAACCAGTCAGAGAACTGTACAGGAGCTGATCACATAGCTTGGGACGCCCCTCCCTCCCCTTGCCTTTAAAAATGCTCTGCTGTAGCTTGTCCAGGAGTTCAGGGGTTTTGAGCACTGGCTGCCCTGGACTCCTTGCTCGATGCCCTGCAGCTGCACTTTCCTTCACCACAATCTGGTGTCAGTAGATTGGCTTTACTGTGCATGAGTGAGTGGACCCAAGTTTGATTCAGTAACATGAGGTGCTGAGGACAGAGAGGAGAACAAAACAAAGAACATCTCTAGTCAGATGCTTTCATTCTAAAGATGGAACATAGCCAAATATAATTTCAGATAGTGATGAGAGCAAGGAATGAAGAAAAACTGATGTGACAGGGATTGAAGTTACAGGGACTTCTTCAAATGGTCTGAAGCCATCTCACTGATCGTTATTGGGGATGAAATGTGTGTGTGTCAGGCACTGTTGTGTCCAACTCTTTGCAACCCCATGGACTGTAGTTCACCAGGCTCCTCTGTCTGCGGAATCTTTCAGAGAAGACTACTAGAGTGGGTTGCCATTTCCTACTCCAGGGGATCTTCCTGACCCAGGGATCACACCCATGTCTCTTGCATCTCCTGCATTGGCCAGCAGATTCTTTGCCACTGTACCACCTGGGAAGCCCTGAGATGAAACTCGAATACTAACAAAGAGCCAGACATGTAAACATGCAGTGAGAGTACTTCAGGTAGAAGTCACAGCTAGTACAAAGGTCCTAGGGCAAAGATGAGGTTGGCCCACCTGAGGAATATGAAGGTCAGTATGCCTGGAGCAAAGAGTGACAGGACCATGCCAGAAAGGCAGGCTGGAAATCGATCATATAGGGCATTATATCACCTAGTAGGAATTTTTCATAAAGTACTGGGCACAATTTCATTTCACAACTGGACTTTTAATTCAAGGTTTTATCGCTGTCACCTTTCTCAGTTTGCAATTCTTTAGTTCTTCCTTATTTTTATCACTACTTCAGAGAGATTTTTTTCTTTCCTTTAAGGCTTTCATTCTTTATACAAGCCAAAAAAAAAAAAAAAAAGGTGAGGGGGGAGACTATTTTTTCCTTACCTTAAATTAAGGTTAGAATATATTCAGGCATATCTTAATATGTTATATTTCTACTTAGTCTGGGACCCTCTACATATTCCAACAGAAAAATTAACACATGGCTGAACCTTAACTGAGGACAGAGTAAGAGTTTTCCCTGGGATCATGTGTGGCTGCACTGTGCACAGAGGGGAAGTGGTGGGTACTTTTCATGTCAGGGTAGCTGAGCATGAGCCCCAGCCCACTAAGAGCTGCCTCTATAATTAGGTATTGAGGGTATTTCAAGTCAAAATAAGAGAGGGGAAAGGAGTTAGAGAAAGATAATTTTATCAAGAACCAGAAATTAAACTATTACCACAATTAAGTACTAAATTAATTCTGAGCTTATGATTACCCAAGGCAAAAAAGCAGTATCATGGGACCTCTTTGTCAAGCAAAAGGAAAGATGAGTTTTTAAGGAGAGAACTTTTTTTTTTTTTAACACATTCTAAATCAAGGACAAATTATTCATATGGATCCTAAACCCACTGGATAATATCAGTTCTATAAAAACATGTCACATATATATCACATGGCCATTTCCTACATCAACTCAAAGTAGCTGAGATTATGGTATATAGTCATGTTTAAGTGACGGACAGGGAAGCCCAGCATGCTGCAGTTCACGGGGTCACAAAGAGTCGGACATGACCGAGTGACTGAACTGAACTGAACTGAACTGAAGTTCATTTGGATGAGAAACTGGGCTTATACTATCCAAATGTATTAGCTGTTGGCTAGAATGTTATCAGATGGATGGTTAGTATTCTCTTTGGCAGTTTGCAATATCATTCATTCTTACCAAGGTTTTGACAGTTAAGATTGGGATTTCTGAAAAGTACCTCAAGTACAGATGGTCCATCTTGCTTCAAAATAGATCTGTAAGATTTTAAGATACCAAATGATGGAATCACACCTGAAAATACAATACTCTACTGCACCATCTCACAATAATCTTTCTTAACAAATGTCCCTCTTTTTCCAACATATATTCAGATTCCTAACAGTTCATGTACTTGGTGTATTCTGCTCCTATGAGCTCATTATCATCTATTCAGTTCCTCTAAACAAAATTCTTGTACTTTCAGTCCCTGAACTTCTAACCCATCCCATATTTTGCAGTTAACAGTGGCAGCATTGCTTTTATACTGCTGCTTGACTTTATGATCTTCTTACTGTCAAATAATCATTATATGACCAAGAGAAGAAATGAGGGTTTACAACAGTATACAGCAGAAGGGTGAGAAAGGAGATTTTCAGTACTACAATAAAACCATATGAAAACTATGTGATAAATCCCCTCCTTTAAAACTGTTTGTTACAATAGTGCTATTCAATAGAAATATTATGAGCTACATATGTGACTTTAAAATTTCTAGCAACCATATGAGAAATGAAATATTTTATGCCATATGAATAAACAAGGATGTCACAGTCATCAGTGATTGCATTCTTCCAATGTGAGCTGGTGAGTCTGAGGGAAAGAATACCTGCCATCTAGGAGCCATCAGACTACTTCCACTCCCTGCAGTCACTCCCTGTGGTGAACCCTGAGGAAACTGAATGTGAAAACACAGGATCAGTTCAGTTCAGTCTCTCAGTCATGTCTGACTCTTTGTGACCCCGTGGACTGCAACACACCAGGTCTCCCTGCCCATCACCAACTCCCAGAGCTTGCTCAAACTCATGTCCATTGAGTCGGTGATGCCATCCAACCATCTCATCCTCTGTCCTCCCCTTCTCTTCCTGCCTTCAATCTTTCTCAGCATCAAAGTCTTTTCCAATCAGTCAGTTCTTCGCATCAGGTGGCCAAAGTATTGGAGATTCAGCATGAGTCCCTCCAATGAATATTCAGAACTGATTTTCTTTAGGATGGACTGGTTTGATCTCCTTGCAGTCCAGGGGGACTCTCAGGAGTTTTCTCCATCACCACAGTTCAAAAGCATCAATTCTTTGACACTCAGCTTTCTTTATGGTCCAACTCTCACATCCATGCATGACTACTGGAAAAACCATAGCTTTGACTAGACGAACCTTTGTCGGTAAAGTAACGTCTCTGCTTTTTAATATGCTGTCTAGGTTGGTCATGGCTTTTCTTCCAAGGAGCAAGTGTCTTTTAATTTCATGGCTGCAGTCACCATCTGCAGTGATTTTGGAGCCAAAGAAAATTAAGTCTGTCACTGTTTCCATTGTTTCCCTATCTATTTGCCATGAAGTGATGGGACGAGATGCCATGATCTTCATTTTCTGAATAAGTTTTAAGCCAGCTTTTTCACTCTCCTCTTTCACTTTCATCAAAAGGCTCTTCATTTCTTCTTCACTTTCTGCCATAAGAGTGGTGTCATCTGCATATCTGAGGTTATTGATATTTTTCCTGGCAATTTCGATTCTAGCTTGTGCTTCATTCAGCCCAGCATTTCGCATGATGTACTCTGCATATAAGTTAAATAAGCAAGGTGACAACATATAGCCTTGATGTACTCTTTACCAATGTTGAACAAGTCCACTGTTGCATGTCCGGTTCTAACTGTTGCTTCCTGACCTGCATACAGATTTCTCAGGAGGCAGGTCAAGTGGTCTGGTATCCCCATCTCTTTAAGAATTTTCCACAGTTTGGTGTGATCCACACAGTCAAAGGCTTTAGCGTAGTCAATGAAGCAAAAGTAGATGTTTTCCTGGAAACACAGGATACTGGCCCCAAATAAGTGAGATGCATAATCAAAAAAATTATTTCAATGAGCTCAGACTCCCAGACAAAGAAAAGCGCTAAATTTCTTAATTTGTGATATCTGATTATCTTTAATTAACCATCTTTTGATGTTCTGACCACCTGACTTTTGTTGCAAAACTTCCATATAACCTGGCTCCCCCTGGTATCCTCCCTGGAGCAGTTCTCTCAGGTTACTTGAGATGCTGTCTCCTAGGCTTGAAGTTCTAAAAATTCCCACCAAATAAAACATAATGCTTAATTTTCAGGCTGTGAGCATTTTTTAAGTCCACAAACATTTTTAAAAATAAAAAGAAACCAGTGACATTAATTTTAATAGTACGTTCAACTTTATCTAATATATCCAAAAGATTCAATATGTAACCAAAATTTTAAAACATTAATAAAATAATTCAATATCCAGTATGTATTTTCCAACACATCTTAATCCATTCTACCTGCACTTTAATCTGACTAGTGGCTGCTATACTGAACAGTATAACCCTACAGTATATATTACACATCTCTCAGGAAGCTTTTTTGGTGAACTTCAGTCATAGTACCGAAAAATATTAGGAACACAGAGCTGTTACAAAGGAGTCAATATTTAAATTCTAAATAATACCTAGCATGCAATTACTTAGAGAATTAACTAATGTATTGATTGGTTATATTGTTCATTCAACAAATCTTTATTGAATCCATAAAATATGCTGGGCAAGTTAAGAGGTTTCTAGACCCCTTGGAGGGTTCAGTCAACAGTTACTTCCTGACTGTTTTACAAAATAACAATCAGCCTTCCCACTTCTGAATATTTAGATATGATATAATTTAGCCTCCTTTGTTCTCCTTTGTGAAAGGGGAAAGAGGGACTCTGAAGGAGCTGGAGCCTACAGAGTGTCAACTTGGAAGCAGATCCTGGAGAGCTGGCAAAGGACTAATTCCATACACTGACATAGTAAGAATAATAATTCCATAGTTGCAATACTAGGAGAGGCAGCAAGGACACCTGACTGAACAGGGCCTGAGGGCTGAAACCAAACACAACACATAACTTTTATAACATGCTGATATTTTTAACTGTGGCAGAAACTATACGTGACTTGAAAATCATAGAAAAAGAAAAACATGCCTCTAATTCAACAACTTACATGTATTTTCATTCCACATTTTGATGCATTTTCTTTCATCCATGCCTCCTCCCCACCACTTATGTCCCAGGTCGCACAAGTCTGAGGCATGAGAAAATGTCATGCTTGCTTTTTATATCTAACTCAGCAATGATAAGAGCTACCACTGCCCCAACTTAACCCCTACCAGCTTAACCCCTGGGAACTTCTCTGCCTCAAGGGGTCTCCTGGCAAGTCTCCTGCGTCGTGAGAACACAGTCCCCTCTCCCTTCACCCCTCCAGTTTCAACACCATGGCATCCCCCTCTGGCCACCTGGTTGCACCCGATGTCCACCGTCTTCACGATGACACTACTCTCCAGGGCCACCCATCTGCAGTGATTCTGTCCTTACTTTAGCCCAGCCGAGGGGCTTCTACAGGTCCCTCCCTTCAGCTGCTACTAGATATGGTGACTGAGTCCATATAACAGTCACAGTCAGCCTTCTTCCTCCCCAGGTCAGGTCTAACTTAAGTCCCACCAGTCAGAACTCTGGCATTTCCACACCTTCCAACTTAACCCCCAAATGGGGCTTTTCAGATCCAGAACTAGCCTCTCTCCAGGACAGCCAACAGTGGGAACACTCATTCCTTTACGAAAACATCACCTTCAAGGGTATGGTCTGGCCCCATGGCCCCAAAAGGATAATCTCGGCAAGATAATCACAGCAGCAACCCAACAATGCTCTTCTCAAGGCTTGTTTTCTTTTTCTCTTTTTTCCTTCCTTCCTTCCTCCCTCCCTTCTTTCTTCCTTTTTATAATTTTGCTTATCCAAAATGGTACGAAAATATTTTCCTGTTATAAAAGTACAATATATTCCCATTGTGAAAATGAAAAAATCCAAATAAACAAAAAGACTCATAAACTTACCACTACCGAGTTTACCATTCCACTATTCTAATATAATACCTTAAGAAGAATCTTAAACCTGAGGCAACCTCAAGTATTAGAGCCTTGGAGCAATCTAAAAGAGAGTGTGCCCCTCATTTAGAATTAAAAATAGACTGAAAAGGGGAATTCTAACAAAAGTCTGGAGAAAAGTTCAGTGCTAAATTAAATTCTGATTGATAATAAATTATCTATTAGTATCCAGTAATTCTGAAAGTGTAGGCAGATATTTATTTATGTAAAACTTTGTTAAGATAATTTCTTATGCTGGTTTATTAAAGGAATTTTAAATTAAAAACACTTAGTTACCACTGTGTTAGACTACCGAAACTATGACCATAAAATTACCTAAAAGTAGAGAAAGAATGTGAATTTGAACCCCTAAGTTATACATTAGTACCAGTACCATCATATTCACTTAGGAAACATAGACCTCTACTACAACTTTTCAGCTAGTACTGCTTTCTTTCCCTTTCCTTTATGATCTAATAAAAGCAATGCAAAATTGGGAATCAAAAAAATCTAGATTCTAGCCTTATTTTTCTCACCACCTGGTGACTATTGCTTGATGTCAAATGGGGATGAGAAAATCTGTCTCAGGCAATTCTGTGAAGACAAAATAAGATATGTGATGTCCAGTAATTTTAAAATGCTATACTAATTGCATAAATATATTATTTTCAGGAAAAATTACTTTTCAGGGGATTTTTAAAAACATAATCATTACTTGAAACTTTTTGGTGGAAAATGACACCAAAAGGAAAGAATCACCTGGTATTGCTCTACTCTCATATTTTAAAATGTTGAGATGTAGATGCCTGAGGTAGAAGATGTGTGAGTGGATAAGCTCTGTCTTTTCCACAGGCATCTTTATTCTAGGCTCACACCATTAGCTTAGTTTAACAATCATGTTTTTAAAACGTACAAAACTCTTTTCTTGTAAATAACCAAGACAGAATGCCACATTCACACCTTCATCACTGCCACCAATTAATCTTGGAGACATTTCTCAGGACTTCAGTTATAAAACTTCATACAAAGCTAGCAAACAAAACTTTTGCTTCACGCCATTTGAAATGAAATGGGTTTTTCTAGGTTTTGCAGGTAACTTGACTAAAGAGCGGAAAGCTTCCTCATAAAAGGCTATGATATATTCAAAATTTAATGAAGACACATGACAAAACCCTTTGCAACCCTACTAAATGTTGAAGAACAGGTCATTTCTTTCATACAATGTACAGGACACACATGCTGCCAACCAGCAAAGGAGTATTAGCAGATTCACAAACACCCTTTCTACTCCTGCCTCATAAGCAGGCATGTACCTAGAGGCACCTGTTGTGAGAGTATGTCTGGGCACCACACACTGTCAACCCATTGCAAGATCTGTAACCGTGTTTTATTCCTCGCCACATTCACTACTCAGACACTTACCACCTAGTGTCTTCCCGTGACAGATTATAGTTAGGTGGCATGATGGTGGTGCGAGCATGCTAAGTTGCTTCAGTCGTGTCTGACTTTTTGCAACCCTATGGGCTGTAGCCCATCATGCTCCTCTGTCCATGGAATTCTCCAGGCAAGAATACTGGGATGGGTTGCCGTGCCCTCTTCCATGGGATCTTCCTGACCCAGGGATCGAACCTGGGTATTTTATGTCTCCTGCATTGGCAGGTGGGTTCTTTACCACTAGCACCACTTGGGAAGGAAGCTATGATGGTGGATATGGCCCATTTTAAAGCATGCCCAAAAGACCCTTGTTTTCCCCCTTTGTTTCTCTCTCTGTGTGTCTCTGTCTCTGTCTATCTCTCTCTCACACACACAATTTGTCCAGATAGTAAAACCCAACTGATATATTCTAAGCGAAGGTCCCTGATTTATATACATATTTAAAGTGAAAGGGAAGTCTTGAACTATTAGTCATCAGAAGCAGATTTTGAAGGAGTTTATAAGACTACCTGTCTAGTCAACCTAAAGAAGAGGAAACTACATTCAAGAATATTGAGACCGGGAGAAAACAGAAGAGAAAAATAGATACAAAGTGTGGGCTATACCCCAGAATAACATCTAGGGGGATGCTACATGGCCATTCCATGCCAGGGGGCCTGAGATAATCTCAGGGCACTGGGCACCTTGAGGTGGGAGAAGGGCAGAAAAAGTGGGTTCAATTCAAAGCATTTTACAACCACCAACAGACAAATCGGGAGTTTAAGCAGCCTTACCGTACAGGAAAGATTGAGAAGTGTCAGGTGAGTCCAGGTAACCTAGATTTCACTCACCTGGTACCCTCTGTGTGAAAGAAACTTTGGAATACTATATGAATTATGAGTAGATGACCACTGACTCTTTATCTCAGTATTTTAAAAGCGATTCTCAGAGAGGTGAAGGGGAAATAGAGAACTTATTTCCAAAGAGAAAAGTCTGAAATTCTTCTCGCAGAACAGGCCCAAACTTTGGGAGGTGGGTAAAAAGAAAATGAGGGGAAGGAAGGTACACACATAACATTGCAAATCTTTCTTCAGGACTATTGAGTCAGAGGAGAGATGATACTAAGAAATATCAAAGGCCAAAATAAATAGTAAAAGAGAAAGTCACCAAATCACATCCTCAGTCTGGGGATGCTGTGGCTGAGGGTCATTTCTCACTCGCTCTGACTTCATGAGTGATGTTCATGGGTTGATGGGAGCCATATAGACCCCAGATCTTTTTTTAGTATCAGTTAACAGAGCCTCTTCCTTTCTCTACCTATAGCTGTTAAGTTACCACGCAGTGTCTCATCTGCGCTTGATACTCCCTCCACCCACACCACACTCTCACACAAACACATACACATGCGCACAGGCACAGAGGCATAGCCCTAGGTGCTTGCTTCACTCTGCTGTTCTTCTTAGCCAACTCTATTTCTAGAAACCTAGTTGTACAGAGTAAGTAATACAAACTAACTGGGGCCTTTCTGCCTTCCATGGGAAAAAATCACAAGGTCCCAAGTAAGGGTACTTCTTGAGGACTTGAACACCAAGAGCTCTTCGCTCAAATGCATTTCAGCAGAACTTCCAGAAAGCAAGATACTTGATAAGCAATTTAGTTTATCAAAACCAAGACAAAATGCAAATTATGAACTTGAAGCAACAGCAGGCCAAGTCAGACAGAAAACCACCACTCACCTCCTTTCCACCCCCACACAACCATCCTGCTTTCAGAGTAAGTTTCTATTACCATGGGGACTGTGCTAAGAATATATGAGAGAAAGCAAAAGAGGGCTGTCACAGGGGGGTAAATTATCTGGTGGATCTGCATGGCAGGTGGTGTTTCTTATAAAAGTGTGGTTGAAGTTTGTACCCGGGTAGACAGTGCACGATGAAGATTTCTGAGATTTTTATTATACTTCATCTATTAGCTGCAAGTCTGAATTCATTTGAAACCAATTTGCTCTGTAAACGCCTGTTTCCAAATTAATTTCAGCTGAGAAAACCAAGCAGCCAAAATATATATAAACTTGCTGAGACACTAGAAAAATCTCTTGTGAGGCTTTCTTGCTCTCATATCTGTCCAAGTCACTCTCAATGGCTGGCAGTCAGTCACTCCTGGATATTGATCTGGTGCTTGCTGTGTGTGTAAGAAGCTTCACGAGATACTCTGAGGGCATGAACCAGATGTATCTCTGTTTACGGTTCATAAGTTCACAGTCCAGGAGAGAGCTGAGCAGATACACAAGTAAATACGGTAGTGAAACCATAGGTATCATCAGTCAAGTCCATTTTACCTGCCGTCACTAATGTAGGTCATTTTATCTGTTGCTACAAAAGACTTGCATGTCCTCCAAGCTGCACACAGTCTAAACAAGATGTTTGCCCCAGCTGTTTTATAGGAACTTGGAGTCACCTGTGTCTAGTTGGAGCTGAGGTGGTTAAGACTGGATTAGACCAGTGTGAGTGTCCATTTGACGTCAGAAGGCTGAAAACTTTACCCTTAAATCATGCTAAGTGCCTCAGTGTTTGAACGTGCAGAAGCCTGTACCTTAGTTACACCTACACAGAATCATAATTAGATATTTTTCCAATCACCTTTTCCCAAGCTCCCCTTGCCTCAAATGGCCCTGCTGCTATATTCTTGATTCCATAAATACCCTGAGCCCTTTGCCTTCAGGGGGAGTGGGATCTGAGATGTATTTTCCCATCTCCTAGCTTGCTGCTGCTGCTGCTGCTAAGTCACTTCAGTTGTGTCTGACTCTGTGCAACTCCATAGACAGCAGCCCACCAGGCTCCCCCATCCCTGGGATTCTCCAGGCAAGAACACTGGAGTGGGTTGCCATTTCCTTCTCCAATGCATGAAAGTGAAAAGTGAAAGTGAAGTTACTCAGTCGTGTCCAACTCATAGCAACCCCGTGGACTGCAGCCTATCAGGCTCCTTCGTCCATGGGATTTTCCAGGCAAGAGTACTGGAGTGGGGTGCCATTGGCTTCTCCTCTCCTAGCTTGACTGCCTTGCAAATAAACATTCTCTTTGCTGGAAGCTTTGGCATCTTAGCATTTTGGCTTGTTGCATGTTCATTAACAGCAGAGTGTAATATGAGCCCTAAGGCAGAGATGGGGCTACAGGAATTCACAGGGAGGGGGGCCACTCCTATATAGAGCTGTCAGGAAGACTTCATGAAGGAGGTAGGTCGAGGACTGAGAGAGATGGGGGTGCCTGCATTCCACTCAGAGGGAAGAGAATAAGCAAAGAACCCACCAAGGTCCACCCAGAGAGAGCAAATGGTGTTTGGAGGTTCTCAAGGAACATGAGCAGGGGGACATAGCTTGGGAGCAGATGTGAAAGACCTTGAAAGATAGGTGAGGAGATTTGGACTTTATTCTGAGAGCAGTGGAGACCAATGAGGATCCAGAAGCCCAAGGTAAAGGCTAGGTCTTCAGAGTTTAAGTTAACATAGATGTTGATATTAAGAAGGAGAGACCATTCCCAGGCTGTTGCAGGAATCCAGGCAAGAGGGGTGAGGGCCACCCTCTGAAGGAGTAGTACTAGAGCAAGAGAGCAAATGACAAAAGAAACATGTGAACACGTATGCGCTCACAGTCCAAGAGGCGAGCATGGAGGGCTTTCTTCACTCATCTTGGTCCTCCACACATTAAAAGCAGCGGTGGGGTGGGCAGCTCACAATGACTGGCAGCACCTGGGAATTTTCCTTCTGTTCCAATCAGGCTGCTTGTATACATGCTTGGAACAGCTGAGGATGAGTAAAGTAAAAGGGTGGTTCTACTCTTACAACAAAAGATTTAGGGCTGATAGAAAATAAAATTATTTAAAAGCAAAAAAAAAAAAAATCATATGAGGAGCCATAGCTCACAAATGTTTAGACAACGGGCATGTTTCAGAACTTTTGCTTAGATGCTTTCAGAAACATTGCTTAGATGGGTATCACCAAAGGGAACTTGGGCTTCTTGATCATACCTATAAAATATCAGTAGTGCCAGGGCCTGGAGGCCGGGAAAGTCTCGAAGATCAGATTAAACCAACTCAGTTTTCCAGGTCTAACGTGACAAGTCGTGATGTAGATAGCCACTTTAAGCATCATTTGAGAGTGCCGTGAACGTCAGAAAATACATTTCCAAGAGAGATTTTGTCTAAACAAGTTCTCACACTGCAACCAAGAATTAAAAAAAAAAAGTCACTGCGCTAAATGATGGATCTTGGAATCTCTTTGGGAGTAGGAATGATGGAAGGAGGTGGAACTTACTTCTTGACTATCCCGTCACTAGATGCACAGAGCAAGGTTGGGTTTTGTTTTGCTCTCCTGGGCAGATCAGTTACCGAGTTAAATCCCAACCACAGCTCTGGGAGAAAAAGATTCAGGAGGTGTCAAATCAGATGTTTAATTTCCACAAAAAGTACAAGGGGGAGTACTTTAAAATCCTGTTTTGCAGCCACAATTCATTTTCTTTATGCTTGTACATTCCCATAGGTTTTTGGTCACATGAAGCCAGTGTGGAATTTGACAAGCTCTCCATGGGGTGGGAGGCAAGAGCAGCCTCCAAGGTGTTGGCTTCTAAATAGTGTTGTATATCCAGCAAGGAAATTGATGACAGAGTCCTCTGGCATAATGTAGTAT
Organism: Capra hircus; assembly: GCF_001704415.2. NCBI lineage: Eukaryota > Metazoa > Chordata > Mammalia > Artiodactyla > Bovidae > Capra > Capra hircus. The sequence continues at coordinate 45,227,227 of NC_030812.1, read as the reverse complement.
GTGCATACTAAAGATTTCACTACTGTGTGACTAAACCCAGTTTTTATGCTACTATTTACTTTAATTTGTAATGCTTGCTATTTATTGAATGCTGTTTTATTTAAAAACATTTTAGTAATACTTATATATTACTATATATAAAATATGTACCATATATTACTATGTTAACAACATAGTACATTTATATGTAGTAATTTGCTAAGAGTTTATGTACATGATCCCATTTAATCCTCTCAGCAACCCACTGGAGAAGCAATATGCCCCCTACCATGCAAATGAGAAATGAGGCTCAGAAGCAAAGAACATGTTGGAGCTGGGATTTGCTGCTTCCATTTACTTGCCCTAAAGGACAAGCAGCTTTGCCCCCAACTTTTCTCTGACCTTGCATCTTCCTGCTCTTTTCCTGGCTAATTCTTTTGTTCCTTCTTTCTAGCCTGTCCTTTAACGTAGGTTGTTAAGGGTTGAATTGTGGCCCCTCCAAAATTCATATGTTGAATCCCTAGCCCCCAGGACTTCAGAACATGGCCTTACTTGGAGACAGGGTCTTCAAAGAAATAACAAAGTTAAGGTTATTAGTGGGGGCCCTAGTTCAGTATGACCGGGGTCCTCTCACAAAGGGGAAGTTTAGACACAGACGCACACAGGGTGAACAGGATATGAAAACGATTTCGGAGATCAGGGTGATGCTTCCACAAGCCAAGGAACCCCACAATGCCAGCAAAGCCCCAGAAGTGAGGCGAGAGACCTGGAACAGAGCCTTCCCACAAGCCCTCAGAAGGAACCAGTATTGCCAGCACCCTGATCTTGAACCTACAACCTTCATACCTGCAAGACATACATTTCTGCTGTTCAAGTCACTTACTTTGTGCTACTTTGTTTTGGCAATTTCTCTCACACACACCAACTAGTTAACTTAGTATCTTCTCCTGGACACACCAAGCATTTTATGCCTTGTTCCTTTGTTGCTATTTCTCCTTTCTGGAATACCTCCATCAGTATTCCAACTCAATTATCACCTCCTACAGGAAGCTCTCCCTCACTTTCTCTAATGCTCATTGACCAAGAAGAGTTAATCATGCCTTCCTCTGAGCTATACCTGTTCCTTGTACCCACTCCTATAGCACACGGTAACCTGGGCATTTATGTGCTAACTTGTCTGTCTCCCCTACTGGGCTGTCATCCCTGGGAGGGCAACTGCCCTCCTTATTCCTCTCTACTTAAGATGGTGCAGGTGATGGTCCTCCTTCAGTTCAGTTCAGTTCAGTCGCTCAGTTGTGTCCGACTCTTTGCGACCCCATGAATCGCAGCACGCCAGGCCTCCCTGTCCATCACCAACTCCCGGAGTTCACGCAGACTCGCATTCATTGAGTCAGTGATGCCATCCAGCCATCACATCCTCGGTCATCCCCTTCTTCTCCTGCCTCCAATCTCTCCCAGCATCAAAGTCTTTTCCAATGAGTCAACTCTTTGCATGATGTGGCCAAAGTACTGGAGCTTCAGCTTTAGCATCATTCCTTCCAAAGAAATCCCAGGGCTGATCTCCTTCAGAATGGACTGGTTGGATCTCCTTGCAGTCCAAGGAACTCCCAAGAGTCTTCTCCAACACCACAGTTCAAAAGCATCAATTCTTCGGCACTCAGCCTTCTTCACAGTCCAACTCTCACATCCATACATGACTACTGGAAAAACCATAGCCTTGACTAGATGGACCTGGAAGCTTTAAAAAAGTTTCTCCAGGTGGATCCCCTCAACCACAGTCCAGGGGACTGTAAAATGAACACAACGTGAGAGGAGACAGAATGGCGCCCTGATTAAATGCATGGACATAGTGAGTGACAGAATGTGCCCTTCCAGTGGGGCTGGGAAGTGGATGAGAAAGAAGCATTTAGGAAAGCAGGAGTGGGAGAACTTTCCCAAAAATTTTCTGATGGGGAATCTTGCTTGTTTGGCTTCAGATCTTTTTATCCACACGGGGAAAGCATTCTCAAGAGACGGATGCTTCAGAGTCTCTTATCTCTTTGCCGTTAAACCCTGGTCTCATCTAAGTGTCCTTGTTTGGCTTCCACGCTTTCCGAGTACAGAACATGTACTGTATGAACTTATGTTCCCAGTCCTTCAGCAGCAGTCTCTCTTGGCCAGCAGATTAAGTGACTTTGGATTATGTTTGGCTCCCAAGAAGTCTGATGACAGAGAGAGAAGGCTTGGATGGGGCAGGTGCAAGCATGAGAACTCCTGGTCTATCTGAGACACGCTTGTTAATTTGAATAAATAAACAGGCATTCTCATAGCTACCCCAGTCTTTTTGGTTTTGGTTGGCAAGAGCTAGGGAGTCAGATCCATCCTGATTCATATTTATTAGGTACTCAATGACACTAGCTGCTGAAAGAGAAATACCCTGAACATTAGTGGTTTAACAATAAAAGTGTATTTCTCACCTGTAGCCTCACATCCACTGCAGATGGATATGGGTAAGGACTCTGCCCCACACAGTGATCAGTCTTAGCGCCTCAGTGTGTTTTATTAAGCTGGCAGTCGTGGAAAGAAGGCAATTTCGCTTTCTTGCAGAAGATAAAATGGGCTTGAGGGAGGTATTCATGAATCCAGTCTGGGAATAGCACTCCAGTGCCAGTGGCCAGAATTTGGTCTCATGTCCAATCTAGTGAAAGGGAGACTGGAAACTGTGGTCCAGCCAGGTGCTTAAGAAGAGGCAAACTTGGCAACTGGTCAGCCCAAGTCGTCTCTGCCACATGGGGGCACAACAAAATTAGACTCCAGACCTCTCTTTGGGCAATACCGTAAGTACTTCCAGACTTACCAGCCTTCCTTCCTTGCTACACCTGCATCAAGAAGAAACTGGTTCATGTTTGTTAAAAGGATGAATGAATGTAACCTTGGATCTTTTCTCTCTCCAACTATCTTGGAAATCCTGAGGCTCTAGTTATCACCTCTAGGTGGATGGGCTTCCAGTGTCCTCATCTCTCTCCTGAGCTTACACCTTACATTTCCAGCCCATTGCTAGACATGGTCACAGAGGGTTCAACCACCCCTTCAATTCAACACACCATACCTGAGCTCCGCCATCTCTTCAGTCCCGGACTGTGCTTTCCTTTGCTCAAGACTAAGACAGAACCCTTGTCCGACTCAACTTTCTAGCCCTCTAAGCATTGTATTCTTTGGAAGGAATGATGCTAAAGCTGAAACTCCAGTACTTTGGCCACCTCATGGGAAGAGCTGACTCACTGGAAAAGACTCTGATGCTGGGAGGGATTGGGGGCAAGAAGAAAAGGGAACGACAGAGGAAGAGATGGCTGGATGGCATCACTGACTCGATGGACGTGAGTTTGAGTGAACTCCGGGAGATGGTGATGGACAGGGAGACCTGGCGTCCTGTGATTCATGGGGTCGCAAAGAGTCAGACACGACTGAGCGACTGAAATGAACTGAACTGAACTAAACTGAAGCATTTAGCACAACACCTTACATGCTGTTGACTATCAAGCCATCTTTATATATTTACATACATTTTTTCTATTGTAGAGACATGTATTTAAATCACATTGCACTAAGATGTGCAAAAATATAGTTCCTCTATTTTTCTATAGGCTGTTTGTTCTTCCTCATAAACATTTACCCCTCTAAAACACAATATGCTTGTAAACTCAGTTACATAAAATAATTGGAAATTTCCAGGTATCTGAATCTAGCGTCTTTAGGAGAATATTCCATTTTCAGATGACCTCTTTCTCTGCTTCCTGCAGGAGGCATCTGTGTCAGTGGCTGGGACCTGCTGAATCCTGGCTGGGCAGTCTGGCCAGTAGCCCTTGGCTTATAAGGTCTGTTAAGGGTTTCCCTGGTGGCTCAGAGGTTAAAGCATTGCAGGAGACCTGGGTTCAATCCCTGGGTTGGGAAGATCCCCTGGAGAAGGAAATGGCAACCCACTCCAGGATTCTTGCCTGGAGAATCCCATGGATGGAGGAGCCTGGTGGGCTACAGTCCGTGGAGTCGCAAAGAGTCAGACACGACTGAGCAACTTCACTTTCATTCTCACCACAGCAACATCCCAAGTAAACTCACCCTCCAGTGCTGTTAGCTGACTCCTGCACATCTCTTCACAGGGTCCAGGAGCTTCAGGGCACCTGAGGGGGCAGGGAGAGAACTAAGTGCAGGCTTCCCTTGCCTCACCGTGCCCCAGCTGCCAAGTCTTCTTTGACGGGCCATCCGTGTTGGCAAGTGGGGAGGAAGGACATCTGGGAGACTGCGTCTTCCCACAGCCCCAGATGAAAATCAGGACAGTTCCTCTCTGCTCTCTACTCAGCCTTCCATTTGTCACTTCAGTCACCTTTCAGGAATTTCCTACTGGGGCAGCTGTAACAGGTGACTCCAGGCCCACTCTGCCTATCCTTGCTGCAGTCCACTGCGGTCATTTGCTTTTCTCCAGGTGGCTAACAGTCCCCTGTACCGATTCTGCTGCTGTCCCAAGGGAACTGGTTTGCCAATGTTCTCTGGTGTATACAGTGGACTGACTTCTGTGTATCACAATGTGCAAGAGAGAAAATGAGACACACATTTTAAAAATATTTTTAAATGTAAGTAACACTTACTAAGTATCAGGCACTATTCTGAGAACCTTCCAAATATGAACTCATGTTATCCTATGAGTGGATACTACTATCCTTCCCATTTTACTGACAAGGAAGCAGAAGCACAGAGTAGATAAACAACTTGGCCCAAGGACACAGAGCTCAGGTTCAGACTTCAGACAGAATGGCTGTAAATGACTAAGCATATTCTTAATCACCATGCTAAGGTGCCTATCACATTCATTTTATATTTTTCAAAATATTACTCCTAGTTTACCTTAAAATTTAAAGGATATTTAATTGCTTGTCACATTTCCTCAGATGCAGCAAATCAAAGATGTCAAGTGAAGACTTCTCTTTAGCATGAGGCAAAAATTCACATGACCAAATCTTAGTGATCTATTATTTGAAAAACAAATACCCATAAGATGTGAAATACAAGCTTCAAAAGAACTGCTCTCTTGGGATTCTCACCACTTTGGAAGACTTTAGAGGAATGGGGTTTACTTTCCCTTCTCTAGATTCTCCTCCCACCCCTCTAGTCCAGCACTTTAGCACATGTGTGTGAACTTGAGCACACACATATACATGCACACACTCACACACTCATTGACATCAAAAACTCACTGGAATCCTGCAAATCCACTGCAGGGCCATTGATTCTCACCAAGAGGGCCATTCTGATGCACAATTTTAAGGTGTCAAATAGTAAAGTACAGCCTTTTGGAATCACCATTTCACATTTTAGAGATGATCAGAAGAGCGTGAGTTGCATTTCTGTAATAACATCCCTCTAGTTCACTTGCATTCCCTCTCTTAAATAGGAGAGAAGGGAGAATTCCAACCAGAGAGCTGGAAACTGCACAATCCTGCAGCCTACCTCTGAGAGTGCGCAAACTTTACTGCTATATAATAGTCCCAAGATTGAGATTAGTTCTCTGCTGAAACACTGTCAGGTCTAAAGCTCCTCACCAAGAGTATGGACTTTGGTCAGATTGCCAGGTTATTAGACATGTCCTGAAAGCTTAGTTTTTGCTGCATGACTACTCCTTAGACATAAAAGCTAATGATTAACTGCTTCTTTTAGGCTTTTCCAAAAAAAAAAAAAAAGTTAATGTTTCCTGGCACTATTTAGGCCCATAACAAAGGTTTCTGGGATGAAATAAATTCAGAGAACTCCAGATACTTTCTTTTCCCCTTGAAGTTTCACAATATGCATTGTCCTATTAAAGGAACCCTATAAGAAAAGAAACCTCATTTTCTGCACATAAACTGGAGTTCTCCAAACTAAGATTTGATAGAGAAACGCTTAAGTTTTTTATGATGCGTACTATCATAGTTTCTAACAGGGACTCTTTAATCTTGAGAATTTCTCCACTGTCCTTAAAAAGAAGTCACCTTCTCACTGTATAGACCCACAGACACAATTTGTAGTTGCTTCGGGGTTGTTAGGTGGGTAATGACCCAAGCCATCGAAGAAAATGAGGAAACGGTGCATGAAGACGAGGATGTCTTAAAGTAACCAAAAGGCAGAGGAGAAATCAAAGAATTCTTCCTACCTTCTCAGCATTCAAAATTCCTACTGCTAAAGAATTCAAGCCCAACTGGAGGAAATAAAAGAGGATATCCACATAAAGACCCTAGCTTATGGTGTTTACCAATTATTCTGTACCCCTTTTCTCCAAGGCAATTCATTACTGTTATAACTGTATAATTACAACTGTATATACTGTTATAACTGTATAACTGTATAATTCATTCGTAACTGCTGTTACTAATGAAGACATTACAAAGGATAAAAGCGCCTGGCTGCCACTTCTCAGCGTGGAGCTGCGCGGCATCCAATGAAATGAAGTGCTTCTGTAGCTGACAGCTGGGGAAAACCCTGTCACCACAGCCACAGTGTCAAGTGTGGTCTGACACCTCTGTGTGTGCTACTTTTGCACCTAAGAACCCCTTTTCCAACACAGACCAAAATAAAGAGAGAAAACTGGCTTTTGCCAGCACAGAGGATTAGCTGTACTGTTGAGAAAACCATAGGGATATTTGGCATGGACTCGGGATCTAAGAATTCTTTTCCCTGAGGATTCTGCAGAAAGTATTTTTCTATGAAGGGTTTAATGAGAGTTGCTTTTCCCTACATTGCTCATGGAAGAGAATTAGGATGTTAACTGCTGATCCCATTAATACTGCCATTTGATCCCATAAGTGCTGGACAGGACTCAGTTACTTATGGAAAAGAGCTCCTGCCAGATCAAACACTCTCAAAGCCAAAGTCACAGGATTCTGACTTCACATTCTCTATTTTGCCACCATTCATTTTGCCTCTTAGATTGTTATGAACTCCCCGACCAAGGAGGCTGTCCACCCCCCAACCTCATCTCTTGCTAAGACAATTAGTAGTCAGGCCATTTATGTTCTCTGCAAAGATTTTCCTCATGAAGATCTCTCCAGGGGATTCAAAGTAGTACCTTGCTGCCTTTTTCATCCTTGTCCTATTCATTAACATCTTGCAACAAAACTGAAAGCTTAACTCTATGGAGGAATACTGATACTAAATGGTATTTGGTGTATTTGTAACTTTTTGTTCTAGTTTGTGGCAAAGGCTGTGTGTACACTGCAGGTGTTTATTGAATCCTTGTATCTGACAAATACCCTTCTTTATGAAATACTCTGCAGACTGTTTATATTGTATGCTATCTTAGATTAAAATTTTCGACAAGGGTTGGATAGGTGCCTTTAAATCTAACAGACACTGGATCATGTTTCCTGAACTGCATTCCCTGGAACATTAGTAGCCACGAATACTAGAGGGTTTAGGATGAAAGGGTCCATTTCCAAAGTTTAAAGACCACTTCACTTTCAGTGCTCCTTTGTATGAGGCATAAAATTCTCTAATGCTGAAAACACCTGTCATACCTATCATAGAGAATCATGTTTAACTGCAACTTAGTGTATCTCTAACTTACTTTACTTTGAAGTTCAAAATTCTTGTAACAATCCACAGGCCAAGTAAGACTTAATAACATTCCACATCTTGGAAAAGGAAACACATGGCTGGGTAGCTAGGTGATTTCCCTCCTCATAAGGTCCCTGCCTCGATTCTCTCCTGGTCATCAGCAGGAGGATCTTTCTGATACACTACTCTGCTTTTCTCACTCCTCCACTGATTAGGATTCAGGTATGTTGCTGCAACAGAGATACCAAACAGCAGTGGCTCAAACAAAACAGAAATTTATCTTTCTCTCACCTAACAGTCTGTACATTAGCAGTTCAAGATTTGAATAGTTCTGCCAAAAAGACAGAGACCTAGGCTCTTCCTAGTCCTCTGCCATATGTAGGCTGTCTTCCCATCCACATGGTCCAAAGTGTCTCACCTCTATGTCTATATTCCAGGCAGTCAGAAAGAGGGAAGGAGTAGAGAAGAGAATTCTTCCTTTCAAGCAAGCTGAAAGTTGCATTTATAGCTTCTGCTCATATACCATTGTGAACTTCACTGCTTAATCCCACTGACCTGTGAAGAAGGCTGGAATATGTTGTTTTTTTTTTTTTTTTTTCCTGACTCTGGTGGCCACTGCTATAGAACAATGTTCCTCTGGTGCAGGAGAAAGAAAGAATGGATACTGGGAAATAGCTAATTGTCTCTGCCGCTCATATGACACCCCATTTGATCCTTAGCATGATTTTTTTGAGGCAACGATTTTTATGCCAAGTTTTCAAATGAGAAAATTAAGGCTCAGAAAACATAAACAGTATTGTATAAAATAAGAGACAATGAGAAATCATTCATAGTTTGCATATTGTTACCATATCAAAAACTGTTCATTTTACCTCCTTCTAAGCTATTAACAAGGTAGCCTACACGGTTACATGGATTCTGAGATGAGATTCCTGAGTCAGAGACAAAGAACTCTGCTGCTCATGGCACAGCAGCCAGCACAAGCTTCATGGTCTCTTGGTTCTTCTTGCCCTGGAATTCCATGGGGCATTAGAGGGTGGTCCAGGGAGATGGTGCCATACAGTGACTTCACATAACAATTGAGGAAATCCAACTTAGGAAGCTCCAACAAAGAGTCTAAAAGAAACCTGTCCCATCTTTGCTTTGGAGGAAAACATTTTCTTTAGTATGACCTTCCCTGATGGCTCACTACTGTAACGCAGGAGACTTGCAGGGAACACGGTTCGGTCCCTGGGTCAGGAAGATTCCCTGGAGAAGGAAATGGTAACCCACTCCACTATTCTTGCCTAGAGAATTCCACTGATAGAGGAGCCTGGTGGGCTACAGTTCATGAGGTTGCAAAGAGTCAGACGTGATTGAGTGACTAAACAACGACAACAATTTTCTTTTTCCTGGAGGAGAAAATGGCAACCCACTCCAGTATTCCTGCCTGGGAAATCTCACGGACAGAGGAGCCTAGCAGGCTACAGTCCACGAGGTCGTAAAAATCAAACATGACTTAGTGACTGAGCACAGGGATCCTTTGAGAAGCTCCATTAGGTGTCAGCACTGTTCTCTGAAACAAAGTAGTCAATTTGTTTGGTAAGGATGTATCAATACTCATTTAGCTCATTACTCACTCACTTCCAAAAAAAATAAAACACAGAAAAATGTCAATACTGAACAATAAAAACAGTAAAATCTCTCAGAGGGGAAGGTCATTGTAATTCATTTAAACACTGACAAATATTGAGACCAGTGGTGAGTGTGGAGATGTGGCATGAGGAGAATGACCAGAAGGAAATGACTGGTATATCTAATTTTTCAAACCACCATCGATTCTAAATGAATTATGATAGGAGAGATTTACACATGATGCTAGGTTAAAGGCCTAATAGTAACATATACTAAGTATTTCCTGAATTTTATAAATGAACAAATTACCTCAAAGAAGTCAAATAATTTACCCAGAATCATTAAGTAAGCTTAGAATGGCACCCCACTCCAGTACTCTTGCCTGGAAAAATCCCATGGACGGAGGAGCCTGGTGGGCTGCAGTCCATGGGGTCTCAAAGAGTCGGACACGACTGAGCGACTTCACTTTCACTTTTCACTTTCATGCATTGGAGAAGGAAATGGCAACCCACTCCAGTGTTCTTGCCTGGAGAATCCCAGGGACAGAGGAGTCTGGTAGGAGGCCATCTATGGGGTCACACAGAGTCGGACACGACTGAAGCGACTTAGCAGCAGTAGCAGCAGCAGCAGAGTCAATTCAGGTTTTCCAACTTTATTTCCATTGAATTTATCTCCCTCAGAGATTACTGCAGCACTGAGAGGATGGAAACTAGAAGAGCTAGAAAGAGAGAGCTCAGGTGAAACACTGGGTTCAAGTGTAAGTTCAAGGCTCATGTGGAGAGGCACTAGCATGTAGGCATGACGGGGGAAGTATTCCTGTGTATTTTATTTTATTTTATTTTTTTTATTCCTGTGTATTTTAATCACACAAAACAAGGTTCTAGTCAACGTTGAATAGCCCTCCAAAAGTCTCAATCATTGACATGTATGCTAATTTTTTTTAATGGAAAACAATTTATGTCCACTTTAATTAAAAACTGTGCCAGTTATAAGAATCATTCAAATATCAGTCGCATACAATTTGTGTCAGAGAATGAGCATCAGAAAAAAGAAATCTCCAGTAAGAGATCCTTGCAACTCAAAAACACATTTCCCCCTGAATCTTATTAACTAGAGTTAAAAGGGAGCATTTTTAAAAGAAATAGAATAAACTTAAGTAAAACTCTGAGTTATATGGCCTCTTAAAAAATTTCAATGTTTTAAAAGCTCAATTATTTTGAGCTCATGTTTGCCTGTGTAATGAAATGAGCATTATTTATGACAACATCCAGAAGAACAGTTCTCAGGGGTTGGCTTTATTACTGTACATTAATTAAAACTAATTTGCCATGATTCTCTAGTTATTCTTTAGCCTTTTTCTAAAGATTTTCAGACAGACACATGTACACACACACATACACACACACACTCCTCTTCCAGAGAAGAAATGTAAAAAATATTTCATCTTCATCTTATCCTATCTAGCTTCCCCTATAGCTCAGTTGGTAAAGAATCTGCCTGCAATTCAGGAGACCAGGGTTCGATCCTGGGAAGATCCCATGGAGAAGGAAACGGCAACCCACTCCAGTATTCTTGCCTGGAAAATCCCATGGACAGAGAAGTCTGGCAGGCTACAGTCAGTCCATGGGGTCTCAAGAGTTGGACATGACTTAGCGACTAAAATACCACATATCCTATCCCCTGAGAAGAGTCATGACTTCTAGTTTTCACACAGGAAGGATCAAAAGATAATAAGGAAAAGCAGGACCTAATTGCCCTTGCATAGTCAGTTCAGTTCAGTTCAGTCGCTCAGTCTTGTCCGACTCTTTGGGACCCCATGAATCACACCACACCAGGCCTCCCTGTCCATCACCCACTCCTGGAGTTCACTCAGACTCATGTCCATCGAGTCGGTGATGCCATCCAGCCATTTCATTCTCTGTCATTCCCTTCTCCTCCTGCCCCCAATCCCTCCCAGCATCAGGGTCTTTTCCAATGAGTCAACTCTTTGCATGAAGTGGCCAAAGTATTGGAGTTTCAGCTTCCCAATGCAAAAAGATAATGCCTACCTTTTCCAGGTATTAACCCTTTGTTTTTGCTCTTAAGAGGGTTAGAGGGTTGGAATAGCTTTTAAAAAGTATCTAAGGCCCTGAGTTTTTCATTTTGGTGTTTGAAGCTATGAGAAAAATATATGACTCAAAGCTCAATACTGAGAGAGATACTATTTCAACTTAAATGGAGCCTTAAAAATAGAGGCTCCTTTATTTCCATTTCTCATGGAATGTTGAGATTTGCATTCTCTCTCCCCATTTAATGGCAGCCTGGCATCAAAAATGTGGAGGATGCTTTAGCATTGTTGCCATCTAATCTGATATGCAGTTTGCTGCTGCTGCTGCTAAGTCACTTCAGTCGTATCCGACTGTGTGTGACCCCATAGACAGCAGCCTACGAGGCTCCCCCATCCCTGGGATTCTTCAGGCAAGGACGCTGGAGTGGGTTGCCATTTCCTTCTCCAATGCATGAAAGTGAAAAGTGAAAGTAAAGTCGCTCAGTTGTGTCCGACTCTTAGCGACCCCATGGACTGCAGCCTACCAGACTCCTCCGTCCATAGGGTTTTCCAGGCAAGAGTACTGGAGTGGGGTGCCATTGCCTTCTCCGGATATGCAGTTTACAAACCAGCAAAAGTATAGAATGTGCTGCAGGAGAAAATGTTGTTGCAGTGACAGCCATCTTTTACCCGGTATGAAGCAAAAAGGCTGGTCTGTTTCATCGGCAAGAAAAATTGTGATTGTCAGGCTGTGTGTATAGAGTCAACCTTGAGTATTCCTATCTGCCAAGTTAAGAAATTACCCTAAACTTGCATGCTGAGTCGCTTCAGTGGTGTTTGACACTTTGTGACTCTATGGACTGTAGCTCACCAAGCTCCTCTGTTCATGGGATTCTCCAGGCAAGAATACTGGAGTGCATTGCCATGCCCTTCTTCAGCAGATCTTCCTGACCCAGAGGTTGAACCTGGGTCTCCTGCATTGCAGGCAGATTCTTTACCATGTGAGCTATCAGGGAAATAGACCCAACTGATAGGACTCTGCTTGAAATCATGAGAAAAACAGTTGTAAATTTATTTTCTAATTATCAGAAAATATCTGAGAAGGAGAATTGACTCTAGAGACATAGATGGCCTAATGGAATAATTAAAATTATAATTAAATAAAACCAAGTCATCCCAAGGCTAGTAATTCCTATAATTCCCCCCAGGATTTTGGTTGCATTTGAGGGACGGAGGCTGAAGAAATTACTTTTCAGGATTTTCCAGTGTGAGGGAATCCTCCACACTTTCAGAACTAAGAAAGGCTAAGAAGAAGTAGATACCAGGGCAAACAAAGGAGATATTACACCCCTCCCTAATTAGTCCTACTTTACCATCAACGGCCACACAGCCACTGACCTTGTACTTGTCATTGTCAATTTCCTCATCTTGAGAATTTCTGGGACAGTAATAACATGCCTCACAGAGTTGTTAAAAAGGTCAGATGATACCATGTATAATAAGTGTTATGGGTATATTTGGTGTTTAGTATCATCATTTAAAATTTTTTAAAAATTTCTTGGAGAAGTATAGTTGATTTACAATGTTGTTTTAATTACTGCTGTACAGCAAAATGATTTAGTTATACATATATATTCTTTTTCATATTCTTTTCCATTATGGATTATCACAGGTTATTGAATATAGTTCTCTGTGCTATACAGTAGGATCTTATTATCTATCCAGTATCATCATTAATATATGTAATGAATCGAATGGGAAAGTAAAGAGTATTCTAAAAAAAGCTGAAGAAGATCATATTAAATTCATTGAGCTGGGTGATAAAGACAGAAGAGTTTCTGGGTAGAGTTGGAAGTTAAAATTGGAAAAGCCTCCATGTACACTGAGAAGGGGACTCTGGAATGGAGAGAGAGTGTGAGGCCTCAAATAGCTTCTTCTCTCCTATTAAGCACAGACTCCAAAATGTCTGTCATAGGTAAGGAATACAGTAATTAAAATGAGGGAGGTCTGTGAAGAAAGGAGTTTTCATTCCATGGGCCATATAAGCCATTCACCCAGTTTAGAAAGTGACCCAAAGGACTCTTAATTTCATATTCCTTTTGTTATTGCTTAAAAATCAATAGCTTCCCATTCACCTGGATGGCTAAAATCACAATGATAGATGATAAAAAGTGTTGACAAAGATGCAGAGAAATGAACCGCATACACTGCTATGGCAATGTAAAACAGTGCAGGCTGTTTGTGAAACAGTTTGAGAATTCTTCATAAGGTTAAACATAGGGTTACAATTACACTTAACAATTCCTTCCTGGGGTATAATCAAGGTAATTGAGAACTACATATACAGAAAACTTCTGTGAGCATTCTTAGTGGCAGTATTCATAACAGCCAAAAAGCGGAAACAACCCAAATGCCCATCAGCTAATGACGGGATAAACAGAATGTGGTAAATCCACACAACGGAATATTATTCAGCCATAAACAGACATGAACTATTCCCCTTGGAAACATTATGCTGAATGAAAGAAACCAGACACAGAAGTCCACATAATGCATGATTAAATTTATATGAACTGTCCAGAACAGGCAAGTCCAGGGACACGCAGAACAGTGGCTGCCAGGAGACCAGGGGGTAAAGGAGATGAGGACTGTCTGCTAGCGTGAATAGAGCTTTTTCTTTTCTGAGGTGATAATAATGTCCTGGAATTAGAAGGTGGTTGCGGTTGTACAACTTTGTGAATGTATTAAAAACCACTACATTTTATAATTTAAGAGGGTGAATTGATAGTGTGTGAATTAGATCTCAATTTAAAAACTGCATGAGAGAAAAGTCAATTGCTGATTTAACACATTATACTAAATTAAGCTGAAGGCAAATGGAGTCTCACGTTTTCACAAAGGCTTTAGTGAGCCTACATGTGCCACTTAAATCCTTTCTGCGCTTTCATTTTCCTTGTCCGGAGGAAGAGAGGAACAACATCTGTCACCCATATTTGTGATAAGGCCTGAGTGTATTTTTGAAAAGCCTATGTTTTCCAGTAAAAGGTGACATTCAAATATAAGGCAACAAATACAGGAAATGGTGAACACGAGGTAGCTTTAAATAGAGTCACAGTGTGGCAGTCGAGTCTTAAACACACAGGCAGGTATTCATTTCCCGCAGCCAGGAAGTGGCGCATGTGATGCTTCATGGCTCCAAGGGGATCAGCCACAGAGGCAAAGCCTGGGACACACACACACAGCTTTGAGATTCAAGCACTAGGTTATCACTCCAAATTATCATGGTGTCCTGAATATTAAATTCTGTCTTTGAAATAAACAATCTTGACAAAATCATCAGCCCTGATGACTCATTTAGAAAATAATACACAACAGTCTTCATCTGGCTAGGAAGAAAACTGATGCTCATGAGGTGCTGTTTAGATCACTTTTGGTGCAAGCAAAGGGATGGAGGATGAGATCCTCTTCCTTCAGATGTTTTCCAAGGCAGCGGATAGGAAGAATAAGATACTAAAATGTGAAAAGGGTACCTTAGCTCATTTTCTAGGTAGTAAGCATTGTTAGCTTACCGTTCCTCAGGAGACAGACACAGCCTAGGAAGGGCTGTGCCCTGAATCCTGAGTTCCAAACAACCATCGCAAATCCTGGCTGCCTATCCTTAATTCACTATAAAATTACTGTAATTACTTAATTCACTGTAAAATCACAGTCTAAGAAAAGAACCCTCCTGCTCCTTAGTCGCGATTTACACAAATGGGTCTAGGATCCCTACTGTGTCAAACCCGAAGCAAGCAGACCCTTGTTACATGGCTTCATTGCGCCACCCTCACCCCTCACTGCTATGCAGACACACACGGAAGAGAATGAGTACTGTGCCTTCATCGGGTAAAAACATGCCTGCTTCCTACACCCCTAATTTATCCTCAGGCCACCAGCTAAAGGAGAGGTAAAGCTGAATTACATGTTGGACAGAAAGACCCTGGATCTAGTGGCCCAGCTCCTCACTCTAGTCCTTCCTTCCTTTTGAAACAGCCAGAAAAGTAGAAAGGACAGACAAACTAAGACTGATGTGGAAATCTAAACACACATGATGAAACTAAATTTTTGTGTCTTTAGGGAAACTTTCTCTTCTATTTCCCACATTCCCCTCTCATCCCACAGAAGGAACTTCCACCAGCTATCTCAGAAATGCCGTAAAGGAAACGTCTGTTCTTCCCAATCCCTCTTTCCTTAATCTTCCTTACGGAAGTGAAAGTGATTAATAATCTGATTGGTTTATTTGCCTCAGGCCAAGAGACAAGGTCCTACTGTCATCTCAGATACCTGAAAGCAAACTGAGATCTGGATTTTACCAATGCTGGATATCTGTGTTCAATAGTGGCAAAAATCCTCCGTGCTTCCAGTTCTCATGAGATAAGTAGATCAAGCACTGGGTTTACCAGTTGATGATAAGAAGCTAAAAAGAAGGCAAAAATCAAGGGTTTGGGGGTGTGAAGTATGGGAGGGAGAAGGGGAAGAGAAGAGGCAAATGGAGCTGTTCATGATTATGTGACTTCATATCGTTTGCAACTGATTAGGTTCAGCAACGCTGAACAAAATCCCAAGTAACAGTGGGTTAAAAAGATACACATTTACGTTCATTTCCCTCAATACTATTCGGAGATAAGTTAGCCGGGACTGGGAATGCTGCCCACAGTTATCAGGGACTAAGAATTTATTTTCAACTTCATATCCTAGATGTATAGCTTCTATTTTCAAGGTCACCATGAGGTTGCAAGGTAGCTACTGCAGCTCTAGATATTTCATCCACAATCCAGACAATAGGAAAGAGGAAGGGGCCAGAGCAAAGGATATGCCTCCCAGGTGAATCAAAGGTTCCCTGGGAACCCCACCCACAGTGTCTGCTTCCATCTCACTGGCACCTCTGGCTGCAAGAAGCTGGGATGTGCAGTCTCTTATCTCGACATGGTGTTGGCAAAATAAAAGCATACCAACCATGGTGTAGGTTAGGAAAGAGCAGGTAGGGAATGACTGAATAGTCCTACAGGGCAGAGGAGAAGATGGAAAGGGAAGTTACGACTCACTCCCCAGTGTATCCAGAACACAAAAGAATTGGCAAATTTTCTTCCCCTGTGATCTAAAGATAAACAGAAAATTGAGGGATTTCTCTGAATAAAATAGGACCACCACTCTATTAAACATACACATGCAAAAACAGATCCATCTTTCATGGATAAATGCAAAAATAGGAATATGGCTATGGAGGAAAATGCTTCCCTTCGCAGCTGTATCTTCCAGTCAAATATCATTTTGTGTGCATGTGTGTATCAATGCAGCCCAACCCTACTGAGGTCCCATTATAAAAGTCAATAACTCAAGTTCATTCCTAGGATATTCCCAAAGAACAGGTACGGATCAGCACTTCCTTGGATCCTATCGGTGGCATTACGAAATTAATTCTTCAAATCAGTATGTGCTGGGGGCACGGGGCAGTCCATCTGGGAAAGAGGCCTGAGCATGGAGGCCAAGCTTCAGGGAACAATGGGATAGAGACAGACCAGACAGGACAGGCCATCAGGAACACTGTGCAGAAAAATTCCCGCCACCTCTGCCAGCTCCTGAGCTGCCTGTGCAAGGGGATTTCTACTATTACTCCATCAGCTGGTTTATCTTGCCAGAATGGCTCGTTGAGAGGAGACTATTTACTTGCCAGTTCAATCAGTTTCTCTGGCTACTTGATATAGCAGCTTTCAAAACATAAAGTTGAAAAACAAATGTTAAAGCTTGAGTTATTCTTTTCAGGAAGATGATGAATCATTCTATAGACAGGAATAACAAAGATTCCTGGGAATAAATACAGCGGAGAGGTTGCCATGATAACCTTTAGAGGAGGCACTGGGACTCCTTTCATGATCTTTGTCCCAGAATTCAGGGACCATTGCTCTGGAACTCTATTAATACAGATACATGAAAATTGTTGTTACTGGAAGTGTTACACGCTTATGCAGTGCAAAAACTGACCATTTTCAAATGGGCAAATTCAAGGGCAAACAAAGTTTGACTATAAATCCACAGAATGATGATGTTTATTTTTTCAAAAAGACACAAAAACTTAAATCTGCCTAACAATGATTTTATCTTACGAAAATTCAGTTGCTAAGCCTTAAAACTGTATTTACTACTCCTGTTGGTTTTTGATAACTGTTAAAAGTGAAAGTCGCTCAGTCATGTCCGACTCTTTGCAACCCCATGGTCTGTAGGAATTCTCCAGGCCAGAATTCTGGAGTGGGTAGCCGTTCCCTTTTCCAGGGGATCTTCACAACCCAGGAATTGAACCACAGTGTCCTGCACTGAGGGCAGATTCTTTACCAGCTGAGCAACCAGGAAAGCCCTGTAAATGTGGGTGTTTTTAAGAGCAGCAGGTGCTGAACTGAGGATTCTCATTATTTAAGGGATAATAGTAAAAATCCTGCTTTCATGTACTTCAGGGTCCTCAGAGGCTACAATTGCCAACACAAATAAAAATAAATAAAATAAAATAAAACAAAGTGCAACCCATCTCTGGTAATACCTTCAGCATCCCTATCACTTAAGCCAGAAACTCTGTGCCTCAAGTTCTTGGGGTCATCTCATGGTTCAACTAGGATGCCTGATATCAGGCCCTGGTGTCTCCAAACTCTCCAGATATCAGCAAGAATTAGGGTACCAAAGCTTCATCTTGGTCACACCCAAGATCGTCCTCAGCGTAAGTATCAGAACTTTTTCTCTTTGTGTTTGGCTAAATACCAATTGTCTATTTGCAAAACGAGTGGTTTATGTAAATGTAATTGATGCATTATATCAGCAAATGGGTTACTTGCAAGGATGTCCCACTGCTTAAATGCTTGCTCAAGGGAATTCAGTAACACTGACTGCAAGGCGTAGTAAGTGCTAAGGTTTAGATCTGCCCACAACATCTGCCCACAACTGATTTAGATTTGTTCACATTTGGTTTTTGATTCAGGAACGCCAGCCTGAGGGCTAGATGGAGGTGAAGGAGACAGTCAGTTACAGAAGCTGGCCCTGGAAATTGTCAGCAGTCAGGTTAGAACACAGGAGCAGGAAAATCACCCTAGTCTCTTCTTTTTAATGGAAAGGACTTAGTTGTCTTGTAGAAAACGTGCTTTAAAAATTGATGTCTCTGAGGCTCAGATAAACAGGACAAACTGAAGGGGGCAAGGAGCAGGGGTCAGCAAATGTATTATTACCAGTTTCACACTCACTAGATGTCTGACCTTGACCAGATTTCTTAAGCTCTCTAAACCTTAAGTTTTCTCATCTCTAAAATGGGAGTCTTGGTGGTATTTCAATTTTTGGAAAGAAAATGTTCCATACGTAGCCTTGAAACAAAGAGCAGAATGTCTAATGAATTGTTAAATTTCCTTATCTCCCGTCAAGAGGAACATTCGTTAATAGATCAGAAGATAGTTTTTAGTAACCATAGCATGCCCTGAAATGCTCAGTTTTACCTCTGACTTGTCAAATGGTTATATAATGATACTTAAATCAGAATCACATGGAAACCTTGTGAAATGTTGAAAGCATATTGCCTCCCCATATCAGGAGGTTGGGATTCTGCAATTTTGACAAGGAATCTGCATTTTTTTACCAACCTTGCTGATGATTTGGAGGCATGTCCAAACTTGAAACCCAACAGGTTAGGGCAATGTCAGTATAATAATAGAAAAAAGTCATTTTGATTTACTTTAATAATGTTATCATTAAAGTAAATTAAAAGATACATCCAATCAGTTAATAAAATTACAGATCTAGGCTTTTAAAAATGTAAGTACTGCTGAAATCTCTTAGTGATTCAATTTAGCTAAGCCATGAAGTAGAAACTGTAAAGCTTCTTGATTTCACAGATGGTAAAATTCCAGTTCAAATGCCATGCCTCTCAGTGAAACCTCCCTGACAGTCTCATCCTCCTGTGTGGGATTAATTAAATCTCTTGATTTCTGGCTGTTAGCAAACTATATTTAGATTCACTGTTTACATGGCCCTACCTACCATGAGCTTCTTTCTGGAGGGGGAAACACTAGCCATGCGATCGATCTTCTCCCCTTTTCAACATAGTACCAGGCACACATGAACCATTAAGTAAATAAGTACTGAATTTCACCATAAATTTCTTAAACTAATTTACACTTATTTTATAAAACTAAGAATATGTAGAAAATTTAGATGTAACTACTGGCAACATTTTGATATATTTGTTTGATTATGCAAGTCCATTCATCTCTTTAAGAAAAGATGTTTCCTAATCTCAAGTTGTTTCTCCTACGAAGGAAAAGTGAAGCAATTTGCTTAAAAACTTCCCCCTAAGTTAAATATTGATTTAGCAACTTTTATTAATATAATCCCCTCTTCTCTACTGTGTAACTGTTTTTAAATGGATTGGCAATGGATGAATAATAAGCAACTCCTTTTACAAATATTTAAAGACACCATTCAAACAAAACAAAAACCTCTTTCCACATCAATTTAGTGAGGCCTTAATTATTCTTCCTAAGCACACAGTATAATAAAAACATGGAACACACACACTCAGTTTACCTCCTGCTGAAATGACATGAGAGAAGGTTCTAGAGAAGTGCTGAAGGGCACTGGTAATTGCTCCCTCACTCGTTATGCCTCTAAATCAGCAGATGAGCCAGAAGCAGAGAGGCAGCAGAGGCAACAGCATTGAGTTTTGTGGAGACGTGGCTACCCTAGACTGTTCCTCTCCTTAGGGAGCTCACAGTCTGTGGAGAAGACAGGTACGTGAAACAGTAATTGCCAGGTAAGGTGAAAAATGCCTTGTGGAAGATACAGAGTTGTGCTATGAGAGAGAAGAAAGAGGAAGAGCTGCCTGAGCATCAGGTCTGATAGACTGGAAGGGTGAATAAGAATTCACCCAGAGATGTTCATAAGGTTAGGAATTATGTTTACTGAGCTTGCTTTTTAGGTAGCTCAGGTCTGCACCCTCAAAAAGAGT
The DNA here is from genome assembly GCF_001704415.2 of Capra hircus. Taxonomy (NCBI): domain Eukaryota; kingdom Metazoa; phylum Chordata; class Mammalia; order Artiodactyla; family Bovidae; genus Capra; species Capra hircus. The sequence goes on along the minus strand of NC_030812.1, from coordinate 45,207,032 downwards.
CTTTTAAAAAGTTTGACAATAAAATATGTGAGCGTATGAGCCGATAAAGGATCAGGGGTAGTGCAGTCACCTCAGCAGATGCTAACAGCCCAGCAATAAGTTTAGACCACATAAAACTAGTTATACTCATGAAAATGCTGGCAGCAGGGTGACCAACTTACCAGTAGAGGAAAAAGGAAAGACTCATAGAATATGCTGGATTTATTCATTCTTCCCAATAAAGACTAAGCTCCTTCACATGCTTTTGCTAATTCATGACTTTTCCAATTTATAGTCCAGAGACACACTGTGCTGTTTTTAAACAGCTGTTGTAAGTAATACACAAGATTTTATTTAGACCACATCACCTTAATTTTTATTTCTGCCTCATTCAGCTCAATGTCAGCACATTTGTTGGTCATAAATTGGGTGTTTACTTAGATTACCTAGTGACACCTAGTGGCAGAGACTGGGACCAAAGGCTACTTTAGCAGTGAAGCGAGTGCATCCATCTTCATGTTTTGCTCCATGAAAGCCCTCATACTCCAAGTGTTCTTTTCAACTCATTCTAATGATGTGCAGTGGTTAATTTTATCTGTCAACCTGACTGGGCCAGTAGGCTTCCAGATTAAAAATTATTACTGGGTGTGTATGTAAGAATGTTTCTGATGAGAATAACATTTGAATCAGGGCACTCAGCAAAGTAGATCACCCTCTCCAAAGTGAGTGAGCACCATTCCTTGAGGACCTGAATAGGAAAAAAAAAAGAGAAGGCAGAGAAAGAAGGAATTATCCCCCTTTGCTTCCTGTCTGTCTGCTTGAACTGGGACTTTGAACTTCTCCTGCCCTTGGACTGGGGTTTATATTATACCATCCGGCCCCCTGGCTCTCAGGCATTCAGACTCAGACTGGAATTATACCACTGGCTTCTCTGGGCCTCCGCCTTGCAGACAGCACATTGTAGGACTTCTCAGCTTCCATAACTGTATGAGCCAATTCTCCATAATAAATCTTTCCATATCTAAAGCTATATACACAGCTATATATCTCGCTGGTTCTGTTTCTCTGGAGAACTCTAATGCTAGATTCTAAAGCAAATCTATGCAAGCAGCTTGACCTGAAACAGAAGTGATAAGAGAGAGAAAAAGGAGAAAGAGAAGAACAAGAGGGACAGAGAGAGGAGAAGAGACCTCTGGTTGAAACTGAAGAGCTGTTTTAAAGTTGCAGAGGAGCCAAGGTCAGTTATGAGGGTATTTATTATTTGGCCACATTCATAAGAAGAAATGGAGCTTCCAAGTGGTGCAGTGGTAAAAAGTCCACCTGCTAATACAGGAGATGCAAGAGACATGGGTTCAATCTCTGGGTTGGGAAGATCCCCTGGAGTAAGGAATGACAACCCACTCCAGTATTCTCTCCTGGAAAATCCCATGAACAGAGGCGTCTGGCGGGCTATAGCCCATGGGGTCGCAAGAGCCAGACATGGCCTAGCACACAGCATACACACACACATAACAAGAAATAGAGAGAGAAGTCCATCTGTTGATTCAGAAGATGTATGAGAACCTCTGGCAGTCTGAAGAAGAAAGACTATTTTGTTTCTATCTTTTCCACTCAGATTTGAGAATATGGAATAAACATGTCTATGATAATTTCAAAGTCCAAGATACATCCAAACGCAGACTTTAAACATAATTATTTTCATAAATTATAAAATGCCTTTCACACATCTCAATCTCTGTCCCCTCTGTCCCTTCTTTATTCACCTTATCACGTCCACTTGCGTTTCCCACTAATGGATGTCTTGAGATGTGAACATTAATCTCATATAGAGCAACATTCAGTGTTGCTCTAAAAATAAAGTGGTGATTTGCTACCCTGGCATATCCTGTCAGAAAACCAATCAATCTACTAAAGTAATAAAAAAGCAAAACAAGTACAGTCATTAGGAAAATGAATTTAAAAAACAAAAGTATAACAAAGTTACTAGAAGAAGTGAGGGTGCATGTGACCACTTTACATGAGTTGAAGGTCTGAATCCTCGACGAATCTCATCCAAGGGTTCTGTGGGAACTTAAGCAAGAAGCTGCTGCCTGAAATCTTTGAGAAAACACACAGAACAGGAATAATGTTACAGGGCTGGACTCAATTTTAAAAACTAGAACAGATTTCTGAGAATGCAGACCGGGGAACCCTCAACATGGTTTTATTGTTTAGTCCCTAAGTCATATCTGACTCTGGGCTATATAGCCTACCAGGCTCCTTTGAACACGGGCTTTCCCAGGCAAGAATACTAGAGTAGGTTGCCATTTCATTCTCCAAGGGATCTTCTCAACTCAGAGATCAAAACTGCATCTCCTGCATTGGCAGGTGGATTGTTTACCACTGAGCCACCTGGGAAGCCCAGGAGGAGCTGGCCCTGTTCTTCATGGTCCAGTTCCCTTTCCAACAGTAGGGTTCATCACCTATGTGTTTAGCCCTTTATGTTTCTGGGCCCGTCGGAACTTTATCTGAAACACTAGGAGCTACTTGCTCCTTGGAGGTGGAATTCAGAGATGGTGTTGTGTGGAGCAGCCTTGATTCTGAGGTTCAAGTGTTTTGTGGGCACCTGGGTGAACTGAAGTGTTTCTGAGACACCAAAGTACCAGGCAGCAAGGCTGATTCTAACCTCTGCCTATGGAGGGTGTGTGGCATCTATCGGGTCTCCATACCTTTCCCAGAGGACTGAGGAAAGTAGGGGATGACCATGAGGATTCTCCATACTTTTAGAGGATCTTCCCAAAAGCCATGAAACATGACAGTGGGATTTCAGGCAGGGGTGGGAGATATTTGGAGGAGAAGAGAAGCATTGTATTGTGTCCTAAATAAAACTGATGTGAAAGTCTTTATTTTATGAAAACCTCCTGTTACTTAAATTTTTAACATTTAAGAAAACAATGACAAAAATCAGATACCTGTTAATATTTAATAACCCTACTTTGAAGTGGTGCTTTATCCTGAATAATACTGGGCAAGTAGCAATCATTTATTAATATTTTGGTAAAAAAAATGACATTTTCAAGTTGTTACAAAAATAATTAACTGTTAAAATACACATTATAACGCATGGATACTTAATCCCAATTCTTACATGTCCTTACCAGCAAAAGATAATATTGTTTTATTTCCTCAGAACAGAGTCTGACCTGTGCTATCTTTTCCCATGGAGTCACTTTGAATAAAAACGTACTTGACTGAATGGCAATACAAAGTTGAAGTATTCTGTCACTATCAACATTATTAACATCAATGACAGTTATTAAAATCAATGTATGAATATACTACAAAATGTTTCAAAAATAAGATAGATTAGTAGATACATGGGAGGAATAATAGACAGAGATATGTGATAGTGGAAGTAGAGTGCAATGTTTATGGTAGAACCTAGGTGGTGGGTTCATGGGTGTTCACTTTAAAATCCTTTCAACTTTGTTGTATGTTTTAAATTTTTCATAATGGTATATTGGGAAAAAGTCAGTGGGAAGCAACACAAAATAGTTCTATGATTAAAAAAATTAGTGTATGGGATTTCTTCAGAATTATTTTACCAGATGTTCGTTTGATAAAGACAACTACAAGAAGTCTTTCCTAATATTGACAATAGTCAACACAGCTTGACCTTCATGAAAAAGGAAGGATATATATGTGTTTATCTGAATTATCAATATATATGTGAATGTATTTACCTGGATTATCTATACGTATGTATACATATGCATATACATGTATGTATATATATGTATGTGTGTACATATGTATTAGGGAATGCAGAGAATGAAGGGGTGATAAAGAATTAGATAAAGGAACCATGAAAAACTGCAAAAGCTTTAAACAGATCTGAAAGGTGTAGTCTGACTATTTTAGATTAGAAAAGCCACCAAAAGAAGTTCTGTCTAAAATATGTTGGTGGAAACCCAGGATGAATTGCTTGGAAACCCAGGATGAACCAGCACAAGACGACTATGAAAATGCACTTCCATGTTTCTACTCGGGTCAGGGGACTTAATGACTTGCTCCCCCAGCCGAGGGTCAGATTCACTGGCGTGACACTGACACCTTCACTCCTCTAACGCTCGGGCTCAGTGCGTCTGGGATGCGACTTGGGCATCCATATTGCTATTGATGCCAGAGGAGATTCCCAGGCACAGCTGGCTTTGAGCACTATTTCTTTGCCCCTGAAGCTGCAGACAGCAAATTACTTCTTAGTCATGAGAGCAGCAGGCCTATAAATTTCTCTCTAAATTATTAGTCCTCACTGTTCTTTCCTCCCATTTCGTTCAGCTCTGTTCTGTTAGTTGAAAAGTTGTTATTTTCTCCAGGGCTCCAATAAACCATCATTTCAAACTTGAAGAAAATACATTTATAAGATCTAATTGTGGTCTTTGGAAAAAAAAAAAAAAAGACTTGAAATAGAGAAGAGGAAGCTGGTCAAACAGGGCTTCAAAGGAGAAATAAACATGTAGGGAAAGGGGAGAAGAAGGGCAGTACGGGCTCACAAAACCTAGGGAAATACTTTTTTGTCACAACGAAGCACTCTTTAGAGATCTGAGGTAGAATACCACCAGCTAGCCAGGTTCAGAAGAGTGGAGGGTGATCACACATGGCAGTGTGCCCGCAAGTTCTGGTTTATGTCTACAGGGCCAGGGTAATTGTTAACAACAGTCCTTTACTGACTTTAGACAATGAATTACAAGGGCACCCCAAGGTTAAATACGAGTGTTTGGAAGATCCGATTATAAATAATATAACTACAGACTTTAGCAAGTTTCTTAACCTCTGCGCCTTTGCACCTGCATTTGTACCTTGAGAATGCTATCTTGAAGATTGTCGTGAGGCTGAAATCCAGGTGAGACGCCTGGATCCAAGGCTGCCAGTGTGTGGGGGCTCAACAAGCAGCAGTGGTTCATCCCACAGCTTGGAACCCAGGCTGCCTGAAGTTAGATCAAGACTACAGCACCTCTGTGCGCTGTGAGTTGGAACAATTTCCTTGCCCTCTCGATTTCTCAGTTTCTTTTCTATAAAATGTATATAAGGAAAGCCTTTGCCTAGCAGAATTTGTTTTATAGATAAAATGAGTAAGAATAAGCATAGTGCCTTGAATAATACTTGGCACATAGTATCAGTTAAGTTCAGTCGCTCAGTCATGTCCAACTCTTTGCAAACCCCTGGACTGCAGCACGCCAGGCTTCCCTGTCCATCACCAACTCCTGGAGCATGCTCAAACTCATGTCCATCAAGTCAGTGGTGCCACCCAACCATTTCATCCTCTGTTGTTCCCCTCTCCTCCTGCGTTCAATCTTCCTCAGCATCAGGGTCTTTTCCAATGAGTCGTTCTTCGCATCAAAGCACTGGAGATTCAGCTTCAGCATCAGTCCTTCCAATGAATATTCAGGACTGATTTCCCTTAGGATTGACTGGTTTGATCTCCTTGCAGTCCAAGGGATTCTCAAGAGTCTTCTCCAACACCACTGTTCAAAAGCATCAATTCTTTGGTGCTCAGTAAGTTGTTTTTTTTTTGTTTTTGTTTTTGTTTTTTTTTTATGGTCCAACTCTCACATCCATATATGACTACTGGAAAAACCACAGCTTTGACTAGATGGACCTTTGTTGGCAAAGTAATATCTCTTTTTCAATATGCTGTCTAGGTTTTCATAGCTTTTCTTCTAAGGAGTAAGCATCTTTTAATTTCATGGCTGCAGTCACCATCTGCAGTGATAGCGGATATTCAGCAAATATATTATTATTAATCAAAAGAGATTTAGATTTTTGATCTTATACCTTGTGGATAAAATGACATCTTATCACTTAATTTGAAGGTTTCTTGTGGTACAAAAATATTTAGGGCAACTTCCTGATGTTCAAGCTGGTTTTAGAAAAGGCAGAGGAACCAGAGATCAAATTGCCAACATCCACTGGATCATGGAAAAAGCAAGAGAGTTCCAGAAAAACATATATTTCTGCTTTATTGACTATGCCAAAGCCTTTGACTGTGTGGATCACAATAAACTGTGGAAAATTCTGAAAAAGACGGGAATACCAGACCACCTAACCTGCCTCCTGAGAAATCTGTATGCGGGTCAGGAAGCAACAGTTAGAACTGGACATGGAACAACAGACTGGTTCCAAATAGGAAAAGCAGTGTGTCAAGGCTGTATATTGTCACCCTGCTTATTTAACTTCTATGCAGAGTCCATCATGAGAAATGCTGGACTGGAAGAAGCACAAGTTGGAATCAAGATTGCTGGGAGAAATATCAATAACCTCAGATATGCAGATGACACCATCCTTATGGCAGAAAGTGAAGAGGAACTAAAAAGCCTCTTGATGAAAGTGAAAGTGGAGAGTGAACAAGTTGGCTTAAAGCTCAACATTCAGAAAATGAAGATCATGGTGTCTGGTCCCATCACTTCATGGGAAATAGATGGGGAAACAGTAGAAACAGTGTCAGACTTTATTTTGGGGGGCTCCAAAATCACTGCAGATGGTGACTGCACCCAGGAAATTAAAAGACGCTTACTCCTTGGAAGAAAAGTTATGGCCAACCTAGATAGTATATTCAAAAGCAGAGACATTACTTTGCCGACTAAGGTCCGTCTAGTCAAGGCTATGGTTTTTCCTGTGGTCGTGTATGGATGTGAGAGTTGGACTGTGAAGAAGGCTGAGCACCGTAGAATTGATGCTTTTGAACTTTGGTGTTGGAGAAGACTCTTGAGAGTCCCTTGGACTGCAAGAAGATCCAACTAGTCCATTCTGAAGGAGATCAACCCTGGGATTTCTTTGGAAGGAATGATGCTAAAGCTGAAATTCCAGTACTTTGGCCACCTCATGCGAAGAGTTGACTCACTGGAAAAGACTCTGATGCTGGGAGGGACTGGGGGCAGGAGGAGAAGGGGACGATCAAGGATGAGATGGCTGGATGGCATCACTGACTAGATGGACCTGAGTCTGACTGGACTCCGGGAGTTGGTGATGGACAGGGAGGCCTGGTGTGTTGCGATTCATGGGGTCGCAAAGAGTCGGACACGACTGAGCGACTGAACTGAACCGAAGACTCATAAACTACTGGCTTCCATTTGACCTTCTCCATTCTATTATTCTACATTCATGAACTAGAGCTACTCTTTCTCCTTTTATTTTTTTTCTTCAATACTTCTTTCCCAATATATTTGTTTATTTTTTAATTTTTTTTTTTACTTTACAATACTGTATTGGTTTTGCCATACATTGACATGAATCTGCCACAAGTGTCTACATAAGCACTCAGAACCTCTTCCAATTTGTTCTCTTGCTGTCACTGTGGTCCTAATTCCCATTCTAGGAGAGTGAACCCCACAGGGCTACATCTGGGCATGACCTTGCTGTCCCTGCCTTCTTCATGAGGATGAAGCACTGGGGAAGGAATAAAAGAGCACGGACTATGTGTTAAACAGGTGTCTGTGCCCAGAAACTAAAGGGAAACTGACAGCAGAGAATTTGTTTCAACCCAATTTTTCAGTCCAACAGAGCCAGAAAGAAACAGAGCATCTAAGTTATAGGGAGGAGGGAGTTTCCTTCTCTTTACGTAAGTAAAATAAAAGGGCAGGCTAATATCAGAGATGGATTAATATTTATTTATTCATCTTTCAATACATAGACAATTAGAAAATTAATTGTCATGTTTAATTTTATTAGTTTTTATTAATAGAAAAACTTTTTATATTGTTTTATTAGCTCACACTGGTAGCTACTTCTAGTGCCTAACTTATAAACAGTTTATTCAAAGAACTTAACTCAGTGGGATACAAGCAGATTGCAACTTTGTTGTCTAAAATATTATTTCAACCTGTTTTTCCCCACCCCTGGATGAAATCTTGATCATTCTCAGGTAATAAATCGTGCGTTTCATTTTCAACGCACACATGCACACACACACACACACACACACACACACACACACACACACACACACGCTCTCTCTCTCTCTCTCTCCAGAGTAATGTTAACATTTCAAAGTCTTATCTGATTTAAAATTTTTACCTTTCCCTGGCCTGAAATGATCCTATTTCCTAATAAGGTCATATTCAGAGGTAATGAGGGTTAGGACTTCAACATATATTTTTGGTGAACCCGGTTCAATCCATAACATGCCTGCATACTATTTCACTGCCTCTCTGAGAAATGTTAAGAGTGATGGAAGTCTTGAGAGCAGAGAGAACAAATTATTTTGAACAATAAAGAGTGAATCCTACAAACCACCTTGAAACAACAATTGCATTATTTCTACCTTCTGTCACAAAGTTTTACTCAAAATGTGTTCTTTAAACTATGGCCATCTTAATAAAGATGCTTCTACCTGATGAAGTTTAACAGAAGCAAAGCCTTACACTCAATAAAATGTGCATTTTTACATTAGGGATTTGACTTTACTATATGGAAAACAAAGATTAATTTGACCAATGTTGGGAGAGAGAGCAGACAAGCAAGTCCGGCTTTGTGCAACTAATTGTCTACGTTTAACCAAAGGGTTGTGTAGTACTGACTGCAAACAGTGGTAGAGAAAGCCAGTTCTCCACAAACAATTTGTGCTTCCTCTTCCAGAGTGTGAAGCTGTTACTCACCCAGAGATTCTGTGACTACTACTTACCAACGGAATCTGAGCTGAAGTGACATGTGTTAACTTCTAGGTTGCATGATCTCATTTTCCATCCATCAGCTGGAGCAGAGGACATCAAGGTTCTAGAGGCATAAGATGGGGGGAATCTAATGAGTGAATTACTGTGTAAAGGAAAACTGCCCACCAATCAGGGCACTCATTAGACCGTTAGGTTTGGTAGGTATAACTCTCAGCTTAGGGTTTACGTGGTGCAGTAGGTGGTGCTATCCTACCTAGTTAATACAGAAAGTTGCCCCTTAACACAGAGTACATTGCAACAAAAACCAAATTACACTGGTTTGGAGGTCAAGGGCAGGCAGTGAGGAAAGATATTGCAGATTGGAAAAAGTGGAAATCAATACTATAATGGGGCAAAATATTTGTTAAAATTACCACTTGTCATAACTCAGACAGACTAAACGCTTACTGAGCCTGTCTTTAGGAAAAGTGGTTGGAAAGACTATTAACGTGTGGCAACTTTTCTTCTTGCTTTTAGCAAAATACAGCAAAACAAACAAAAAACAACATTACACAAAAATAGGCTGATTTGAAATCACAGTTGGAAATCAAAAAGATGAAAAAGCTGACTCCTCTAGAATCTAAGAAGTAGAAACTGAAAAATAAAACCTTTGAGAGACAGAAGACTGTTAAGAATCCTAAGATAAAGTGATTCAGTCCCATTGCAAAAATCAGCATAAAGCTATTGAAGACCCACCCAAGCCTATTCTTTGAATGTGTCCAAAGCAGATACTATTAAGGTGGAAAACAGGGGCTTGGGGAGAGGAAACAGTCATGTATTTAAGTCATATGACCCTTAGTAATTAATTTGGGATGTGATTCTTGATACATGGGACTGAATGGAAACAAACAGATCAAAATTCTACTATGTTTCTGAGGGCTCTCAAAAAAGCCCCACTATAGTAGTCCACCATTATTCAAGTCTTCAGGAAGCTTCCATAAGCTTCTTATCTTTATCCATCAGAGGGCAGACAGAATGAAAATCACAATCACAGAAAACTAACCAAACTGATCACATGAATCACAGCCTTGTCTAACTCAATGAAACTATGAGTCCTGCCATGTACGGCCACCCAAAACGGATGGGTCATTGTGGAGAATTTTAACAAAATGTGGTCTAATGGAGAGGAGAATGGCAAACCACTTCAGTATTCTTGCCTTGAGAACCCCATGAACAGTATGAAAAGGCAAAAAGATATGACACTGAAAGATGAGCTCCCCAGGTTGGTAGGCACCCAATATGCTACTGGAGAAGAGTGGAGAAATAACTCCAGAAAGAATGAAGAGGCAGAGCCAAAAAGAAAAAAAACACCCAGCTGTGGATGTGACTGGTGATGGAAGTAAAGTCCAATGCTGTAAAGAGCAATACTGCATTGGAAGCTGGAATGTTAGGTCCATGAATCAAGGTAAATTGGAAGTGGTCAAACAGGAGATGATAAGATGACACTGACATTTAGTAATCAGTGAACTAAAATGGACTGGAATGGGTGAACTTAATTCAGATGACCACAGTAGTAGATATCTACTACTGTGGGCAAGAATCCCTTAGAAGAAACTGAGTAGCCATCATAGTCAACAGAAGAGTCTGAAATGCAGTACCTGGGAGCAATCTCAAAAACTACCGAATGATCTCTGTTCGTTTCCAAGGCAAACCATTCATTATCACAGTAATCCAAGTCTATGCCCTACCACTAAGGTCAAAGAAGCTGAAGTTGAATGGTTCACTGATGACCTACAAGACCTAGAACTAACATCCCTAAAAGATGTCCTTTTCATCATAGGGTACTGGAATGCAAATGTAGGAAGTCAAGAGATACCTGGAGTAACAGGAAAGTTTGGCCTTGGAGTACAAAATGAAGCAGGGCAAAGCTAACAAGAATTTTGCCAAGAGAACTCACTGGTCATAGCAAACATCCCTCTTCCAACAACACAAGAGATAACATCACCAGACTGTCAATACTGATCAGATTGATTATATGCTTCGCAGTTGAAGATGGAAAAGCTCTAAATAGTCAGCAAAAACAAGACCAAGAGATGACTGTGATTCAGATCATGAACTCCTTATTGCCAAATTCAGACTTAAATTGAAGAAGTAGAGAAAACCACTAGATCATTCAGGTACGACCTAAATCAAATCCCTTACGATTATAGAGTGGAAGTGAAAAATAGATTCAAGGAATCAGATCTGACAGAAAGAGTGCCTGAAGAACTATGGACGGAGGTCTGAAACACTGTACAGGAGGCAAAGATCAAAACCATCTCGAAGAAAAAGAAAGGCAAAATGGTTGTCTGAGGAGGCCTGACAAACAGCTATGAAAAGAAGAGAAGCGAAAGGCAAAGGAGAAAAGGAAAGATATACCCATTTGAATGCAGATTTCCAAAGAACAGCAGTGAGAGATAAGAAAGCCTTCCTCAGTGATCGATGCAAAGAAATAGAGGAAAATAATATAATGGGAAAGACTAGAAATCTCTTCAAGAAAATTAGAGATACCAAGGAAATATTTCATGCAAAGATGGGCACAATAAAGGACAGAAACAGTATGGACCTAACAGAAGCAGAAGATATTAAGAAGAGGTGGCAAGAATACATAGAACTATACAAAAAAGATCTTAATGACCCAGATAGCCACAATGGTGTGATCCCTCACCTGGTGCTGGACATCCTGGAGGGTGGGGTCAGGTGGGCCTTGGGAAGCATCACTAGGAACAAAGCTAGTGGAGGTGATGGAATTTCAGTTGAGCTATTTCAAATCCTGAAAGATGATGCTGTGAAAGTGCTACACTCAATATGCCAGCAAATTTAGAAAACTCAGCAGTGGTCTAAGGATTGTAAAACTTCCATTTTCATTCCAATCTCAAAAGAAAGACAATGCCAAAGAATGTTCAAACTACTGCACAGTTGTACTCGTCTCACATGCTAGCAGAGTAATGTTCAAAATTCTCCAAGCCAGGCTTCAACGGTACATGTACCATGAACCTCCAGATGTTCAAGATGGATATAGAAAAGATGGAAGAACCAGAGATCAAATTGCCAACATCTGATGGATCATAGAAAAAGCCAGAGAATTCCAGAAAAACATCTACTTCTACTTCATTAACTATGCTAAAGCCTTTGACTGTGTGGATCACAACAAACTGTGGAAAATTCTTAAAGGGATGGGAATACCAGACCACCCTACCTGCCTCCTGAGAAATCTGTATGCAGGTCAAGAAGCAACAACTGGACATGGAACAATGAACTGGTTCCACACTGGGAAAGGACTATGTCAAGGTTGTATATTGTCACCTTGCTTATTTAACTTATTTGCAGAGTACATCATGCAAAATGCCGGGCTGGATGAAGCACAGTCTAGAATAAAAATTGCCATGAACAATATCAGATTGCCAGGAAAAATAACCTCAGCTATATATCATCATTATGGGAGAAAGCAAAGAGGAACTAAAGAGCCACTTGATGAAAGTGAAAGAAGAGAGTTAAAAACCTGGCTTAAAACTCAACATTCAAAAAACGAAGATCATGGAATCCAACCCCATCACTTCAGGGCAAATAGATGGGGAAACAACACAAACAGTGACAGACTTTATTTTCTCGGGCTTCAAAATCGCTGCAGATGGTGACTGCTGCCATGAAATTAAAACACACTTGCTCCTTGGAAGAAAAGTTATGACCAACCTAGAAAACATATTAAAAAGCAGAGATGTTACTTTGCCAACAAAGGTCCATCTAGTCAAAGCTATGGTTTTTCCAGTAGTCATGTATGGATGTAAGAGTTGGACTATAAAGAAAGCTGATCAGCAGAGAATTGATGCTTTTGAACTGTGGTGTTGGAGTAGACTCTTGAGAGTCCTTTGGACTGCAAGAAAATCAAACCAGTCAATCCTAAAGGAAATCAGTCCTGAATATTCATTGGAAGGACTGATGATGAAGCTGAAGGTCCAATGCTTTGGCCACTTGATGCAAAGAACTGACTCACTGGGAAAGACCCTGATGCTGGGAAAGACTGAAGGCAAGAGAAGAAGGGGATAGCAGAGGATGAGATGGTTGGATGGCATCACCAACAAGACTGACATGAGTTTGAGCAAGCTCCAGGAATTGGTGATGGACAGGGAAACCTGGCATGTCACAGAGTCGGACAAGACTGAGTGACTAAACTGAATTCAAGTCTTAAAACCCTTGGAACCCTAAACTTCCATGGGTGAAATAATTAGCAGTGAAAACTCTACAGATCTTTTGAATAATTCCTAAATTCCACTTCAGATGGGCCATAGCAAGTATTAAGGGGAAAAAGAGAATTTTTCAGAAAATGAAGCCAAGTTCCACATAGCGTAACAGTTTCTCCCTGAGTCAGAGTAAGAAGGCTCTAATCTAGAAACACTCCTCACTCCCCACCCACATGGGTCCTGGATCCTTTTGATACGCCCCCATTAATTTTTTTAATGATGTTCTGTTTTTCCTGGTTTGTTTTGGACTTCTGTTGTCACAGTCCTAGAATCAGATATTATTCCAAGGAGTTCAACTTCATCTTTGTGGGCAATGGCATTTAGTAACCAGAATAGTTGTACTTATTTCTATTGAGATGTCTTTATTTCTAGGCTCTTTCTGCAGGCAACCTGGAGTACTGAAGGGGTGAGAGATATATTTATTTATATCTTACTGTCCATGAGTTTATGCTAATATATCCAATTGCAGTCAGCTCCAGATGGTTCAGTCATCCTGCTATCCATATTGTAGCTCTTAAAGTCAAAAAACTGGCTCCAGTTTTCTCAGTATATTATTCATTTGTCCAATCTTGATTTTACACAGAAATTTTCAAGTTGTTAGCCTACACCACTACTGCAAACAAACAAACAAACAAACAAACAAAAAACCCTAACTGAAATTCAGATCTGTTTCTAATTCTTATCTTCAGTCTGATGAAAGACAAAAAGTCAATGTATATATTCAAAAGTCACTTGGTTATTCATTTTCTCTATTCAGGGTGACTTTGTTACTAATTTGGAAAAGAGTCAAGTTTATGTGTTTCTGTTTTATACACCATTTAGAAGAGTTTTCATATCCTTGTTAATGCAATTAGATACTATTTTTTATTATGTTCCAATTCTCACCCATCTCCTCATTCTTTTCCCATCCATTCATATAGGTCAGCAATTTCACTGTTTTTGTTTCTCTTTCCCACATTTCTTTTTGCACATTCATGTTGTATAAACTATGGTATATCCTACAGTTGAGTACCATGAAGGTATATAAAATAATGAGAAATATCTCTACAGAGTGATATGGAAATTTTTTTATGGCATACTATGACGGGAAAATGCAAAGTTCAAAAGAATAATAGTTCTTAATAAGAGAATAAATTATAATATATTAACCTAATAATAGAATTGGGGGAGTAGAGATCTCTTCAAGAAAATTAGAGATACCAAGGGAATATTTCATGCACAGATGGGCATAATTAAGGACAGAAACAGCACGGACCTAACAGAAGCAGAAGAGATTAAGAAGAGGCAGCAAGAATACAGAGAAGAATTATACAAAAAAAGGTCTTAATGACTCAGATAACGACGATAGTGTGGTCATTCACCTAGAGCCAGACATCCTTGAGTGTAAAGTGAAATGGGCCTTAGGAAGCATCAGTATGAACAAAGCCAATAGAGATGATGGAATTCCAGCTATTTCAAATTCTAAAAGATGATGCCATTAAAATGCTGTACTCAACATGCCAGCATTTCCAATATTTGGAAAACTCAGCAGTGGTCACAGGACTGCAAAAGGTCAGTTTTCATTCCAATCCCAAAGAAGGGCAATGCCAAAGAATGTTCAAACTACTGCACAATTGCACTCATTTCACATGCTAGCAAGGTAATGCTTAAAATCCTTTAAGCTAGGCTTTAACAGTACGTGAACTGAAAACCTTCAGATGTACAAGCTGGATTTAGAAAAGGCAGAGGAACCAGAGATCAAATTGCCAACATCCATTGGATCACTGAAAAAGCAAGAGAGTTCCAGAAAAAAACATCTACTTTTGCTTTATTGACTATGCCAAAGCCTTTGTGTGGATCACAACAAACTGAAAAATTATGAAAGAAATGGAAATACCAAACCACCTGACCTGGCTCCTGAGAAATCTGTATGCGGGTCATGAAGCAAGTTAGAACTGGACATGGAACAACAGACTGGTTCCAAATTGGGAAAGGATAATATCAAGGCTGTATATTGTCACCTTGCTTATTTAACTTATACACAGAGTAGATCATGCAAAATTCCAGGCTAGATGAATCACAAGCTAGAATCAAGACTGATGGGAGAAATATCAACAGCCTCAGATATGCAGATACCACTGTAATGGCAGAAAAGGAAGAACTAAAAGTCTCTTGATGAGGGTGAAGGAGGAGAGTGAAAAAGCTGGCTTAAAACTCAACACTCAAAACACGATCATGGCATCCGGTCCCATCACTTCATGGCCAATAGATTCTGAGAAAGTGGAAATAGTGACAGATTTTTTTGGGGGGGACTCCAAAATCAGTGCGGCAGTGATTGCAGCCATGAATTAAAAGACTCTTGCTCCTTGGAAGAAAACCTGTGACAAACCTTTAGCGTTAGTCACTCAGTCATGGCTGACTCTTTGCAACCCCATGGACTGCAGCCCACCAGGCTCCTGTGTCCATGAGATTTTCCAGGCAAGGATACTGGAGTGGGTTGCCATTTCCTTCTCCAGGGGATCTTCCCAACCCAGGGATTGAACCCGGGTCTCCTGCACTACAGGCAGATTCTTTTACTGACTGAGCTACAAGGGAAGCCTACAAGTGACAACCCTAGACAGCATATTAAAAAGCAGGGACATCACTTTGCCCACAAAGGTCCATAAAGTCAAAACTATGGTTTTTCTAGCAGTCATGTACAGATATGAGAGTTGGACCATAAAGAAGGCTGAGCACTGAAGAATTGATGCTTTCAAATTGTGGTGCTGGAGAAAACTCTTCAGAGTCCCTTGGATAGCAAGGAGATCAAACCAGTCAGTCCTAAAGGAAATCAACCCTGAATATTCTTTGGAAGGCCTGATGCTGAAGCTGAAGCTCCAATACTTTGGTCACCTAATGTGACGAGCCAAACTTATTGGAAAAGACTCTGATGCTGGGAAAGACAGAGGTCATGAGAAGAAGAGGGAAACAGAAGTGAGGTGTTTGGATGGCATCATCAACTCAGTGGACACGAGTCTGAGCAAACCCATGGAAGATATTGATGGACAGAGAAGCCTGGCGTGCTTCAGTTATGGGGTCACAGAAAGAGTCAGACATGAGCTGACTGAACAACAACAGTAACAGAATACAATATGTTAACTTTTGTGTAAAGAAAATAAAAATATTCATGAACATGCAGAGAGAAATATAAGAAGAATAAACCAGAAACTAATGAGATTAACTTTCATAAAGAGAGCCTTTTGTATTAAAGTCTACTTTTTCTATTTTTAATATAGGCACCTCATTTATTTTTGTTAGTATCAGCTTTGTATATCTTCCCCATCTTTCAGTTCAGTTCAGTTCAGTCACTCAGTCGCGTCCAACTCTTTGTGACCTCATGAATCACACCATGCCAGGCCTCCCTGTCCACCATCATCTCCCTGAGTTCACTCAGACTCATGTCCATCGAGTCCGTGATGCCATCCAGCCATCTCATCCTTGGTCAACCACTTCTCCTCCTGCCCCCAATCCCTCCCAGCATCAGAGTCTTTTCCAATGAGTCAACTCTTCGCATTAGGTGGCCAAAGTACTGGAGCTTCAGCTTCAGCATCATTCCTTCCAAAGAAATCCCAGGGCTGATCTCCTTCAGGATGGACTGGTTGGATCTCCTTGCAGTCCAAGGGACTCTCAAGAGTCTTCTCCAACACCACAGTTCAAAAGCATCAATTCTTCGGCGCTCAGCTTTCTTCACAGTCCAACTCTCACATCCATACATGACCACAGGAAAAACCATAGCCTTGACTAGACAGACCTTAGTCGGCAAAGTAATGTCTGTGCTTTTGAATATGCTATCTAGGTTGGTCATAACTTTTCTTCCAAGGAGTAAGCGTCTTTTAATTTCATGGCTGCAGTCACCATCTGCAGTGATTTTGGAGCCCCCCCCAAAAAAGTCTGACACTGTTTCTACTGTTTCCCCATCTATTTCCCATGAAGTGATGGCCAGATGCCATGATATTCGTTTTCTGAATGTTGAGCTTTAAGCCAACTTTTTCACTCTCTTCTTTCACTTTCATCAAGAGGCTTTTTAGTTCCTCTTCACTTTCTGCCATAAGGATGGTGTCATCTGCATATCTGAGGTTATTGATATTTCTCCCGGCAATCTTGATTCCGGCTTGTGTTTCTTCCAGTCCAGCGTTTCTCATGATAGACTCTGCATAGGAGTTAAATAAGCAGGGTGACAATATACAGCCTTGATGTACTCCTTTTCCTATTTGGAACCAGTCTGTTGTTCCATGTCCAGTTCTAACTGTTGCTCCCCATCTTTAAGTCTGGCCATTTCTGTGTATGGCACTGAAATAGGGCACTGCTCAACTCTTTTAACAGAACCTGTTGTACAGAGGTCCTTGACTGACAATCTCCAATTGCTGCACTTTCAAACCCACAATTTTCCCAAGGACATGCTTCATCAGAGATGGCTCAGCCAAGGAGTGAGAACAGTGTAGGTAGTAGAGACTGGCCACTGAAGCCCAATATTGGGGTCACTCTAATTCTTCTTTGCTATGGACTCCTTTGGTCTTAGGGCTTCCCTGGTGGCTCAGCAGTAAAGAATCTGCCTGCAATGCAGGAGCCACAGGTGGCACGGGTTCAGCCCCTGGGTCCGGAAGATCCCCTGTAGGAGAGCATGGCAACCCACTCCAGTATTCTTGCCTGGAGAATCCCCATGGACAGAGGAGCCTGGTGGGCTACAGTTCATAAGGTCACAAAGAGTTGGCCGCGACTGAAACGACTTAGCCCAGCAGAGCACCATTGGTCTTTCTTAGATCTGTGCCGCTATCTGAGGCTCCAACTGTTTTTCTTTTCCTCTCTTCCCTTTTACAGGGGTCTGACCTGCCTCGCTGTTTGAGAGCTCTCTCCTTATATTCCTACTCCCTTTCCTTAAATCTTCCATAGGCATTTTTCCTAATAATCTCTTACGCATCTAATCCCTTCCTTGTATAGGCTTCTCAGGAAACTGACAGTGTAAGAACATGCTGTGTCCCTTGTAAAACAATTTATATTTTAATTTTTAAACCCAATATAGCATCCATTTAACTGGTTACTGTAGTTTTATTACATGCCTTATGATAACAGAATTGCTTGTCCTTTGCTGTGTTGATTTCTATGCATTGTGGTTTTTTAGGATTTGATTTTTCCCTTTTATGTTCCTATGTTTAGGAAATTGTTCTTTCTATTGCCATTTGTTTCATCTTATATTTCCAGAGGTTCACCAAATGCATGTTCAAGGTCTAAAATTAAACACTACCTTCTCTCTCTTCTCAAGTAATGCAAGAATCTTAAAACACTTTAAAGCTTCTCACTCCCACTCCACTCACAATTTACATACCGTTCTTGTCCAGTACTTAGGTTTGCATTTTAACCTGTCACATTAGCATGCCGTGTTTACTTTTAGATTTATCTATATTCATGTTCTTTGTTCAACCTTTTTCTTTCCCTCCCAGACAATATTTTCCTTCCTCCCAGAGTACATATTTCATCAGATGTTCTCATACAGGTCTGTTGATGATAAAACTCAGTCATTGTTATCTGAAAATATATTTCTTTCACCTTCGTTTTTAAAAGAGTTTTGATAGGTGTACTGTTGTAGGCTGACAGTCATTTTCTCATTAACATTTTGCAGACATTATTCAACTGGCTCCTGGCTCCCACTGTTGCTCTAAAGTTTGCTGTAGGCCTAATTATTGCTCCCTTGTGGTGATCGCTCTTTCTCTCTGCTGCTTTTTACTTCTGATAATAATCCATTTCATTATGATGTATCTGGATGTGCATTTCTTATATATGCAGCATAATTCTCTGAGATTCATAGCTATAACCACTTTAAATGTTCCTCTTCTTTATCTTCTTCCTCTGAGACTAATTAGATATGTTGGACATTATCATTCTATATTCTATAGATCTCACCTTCTTTTTGAATATATTTCATATCTTTGTGTCATTGTGCTAAATTCTGGATAATTACTTCTGGTATTTTTTTTTAGTTCACTAATTTCTCCATTGTGTATAATTTGTAGGTTAACTTTTCTCCTGGGCTATTTTTTTTTAACATATATTTCTTCATTTGTGGCATTCTACTGTGCTATAAAAATTTTTCTGTTGCTTGTTCATATTTGTGCTTTTTCTTTTATTTTTTGACTACTCCATAAGCTTCAAAATCTGATGTTTCTAGAAGTCTAAATATGTGTTTTCCACTGAATATTCTTTAAGGTGCCTTGATTCCATATGCGCTGGTTAATGTTTTATGGCAACCTCCTATTTGTCTTAATACATAGGAATCCTGTAGGCTTAACATGGGTATATTTTCTAGAGTAAAGTATATTTGTCTATTTCTGCCAGAAGTCAAAAGATGCTACAGATTCAGACAACTTTAATTCCCTTTTAGAATGTTATGCTAATAAAGAATCTCATTTTTTTTTTACTAATTGCTAATAGATAGATTTTACCTTTATTTTTGATTTCTTCTTAGATATGAAGGTTACCCAGGAATATATTTATTCCAAACTATTACGGATTTTCTTAGTCACTTTAAAAATATTTATTTCTAACTTTATTGAATATGATCAAAACTATGGCCTATAATGGAGAAGGCAACGGCACCCTACTCCAGCACTCTTACCTGGAAAATCCCATGAACAGAGGAGCCTGGTGGGCCGCAGTCCATGGGGTCACTAAGAGTCGGACACGACTGAGCGACTTCCCTTTCACTTTTCACTTTCATGCGTTGGAGAGGGAAATGGCAACTGACTCCAGTGTTCTTGCCTGGAGAATCCCAGGGACGGGGGAGCCTCATGGGCTGCCGTCTATGGGGTCGCACAGAGTCGGACACGACTGAAGCGACTTAGCAGCAGCAGCAGCATGGTCTATATGTTGAAACTTTCATTAAAATTTTCTTTATGGTCAAGCGAATGTCCAATTTTTATCAAAGCTTTGTCAACATAATAACAAATGCATTGTCAGATATTTGGGTTTCCTGTTGTCAGTATATTCTATGTTGTCACTTATTTAGAGGTGTCAGAGCTCATGCTGAACTAGATACACTGAATTCTGCTGTAACGATTGCATTTCTGTCATGCATGCCTTGCATCTGTAACTTTTTGCTGTATATAATTATCTTGTTAGACTGCCTTGGGGTATATAGTTTGATGACTAGTTCATCTTATTCATAGGTGTGCTTTTAAAATCTTTCTGTATGGGTATCTGTATACGTGTTTATGTAAACTCTATCTCAAATTATGTAGTTATTTCCATCCCTACCTCTCATAATCAAATGAAAATTTCCCTACATCTTTGAAAATAAGACATCCACTATTACTCTCTGGTTCTCCCTCAACACTCGCATGAGACTTTTATAGAATGACTTAATTTTCCCCTTCTTTCCCAATGACCAACTCCCAGGTTTGCTGAAGTTATTTAATTGTTAAGAGTTCTAGGCTAATATTAGAGGCTCTTTCCTCAAAATTTAAGAGTTCTTACTCAGTACTAACATTACACTCCTAGATAGTCTATCATTATCTATGTGTGGGTTAATTTTCATTGTTTACTACCAGGCCTCCCCTCAATATTTGTGGGACAAGGTCAAGAGGACAAATGAATGTCCACATACTTCATGTATGAACATATGATAAGTCAGGTTAACAAGCTATTAAATAAAATATGCTGTATTTTCCAGTGTTAGAAGTGTATTCCTATAAAATGACAAAATCAAACAGTATAGGTAAAGCTATAGTTTTAAAAAGCCAGTAGAAAGGAATTTCCTGGCAGGGACTCTGTGCCTTCACTGCCAGGTTCAATCCTGAGATGAAAAATAAAATGTAAACACAAATATAAACATCGAACATAATTTCATCAAAAATTAACATGTTTATTTTGTGTTTTCAAAAATATCTTTCAACTATAAACTATCTATTAAAATTAAAACTAAAATATAATTTATAATTAAGAAAATCTTGAATTAAGCTTATTTTTAAAAGGCTGAGTTTTGATATAATTTTAAACATATAAGAAATCTTACTCTATCTTTTTCAAAAGTAAAACGATTCTCTATTTTTAGTTTTCAGTTTCCATCTAGTATCAAAGATTTCAAAATACAGAACCTGCTTCATTCATGTTATGTCTAATCTACATATGTGCAGTTAAAAAGTAATTTGCATTGTTAATAATGCAAAATATTTCTCAGTCTCAATATTCAACTACTGCAAATAGTATGCTAATTTTTTAGTACCTACAGAGCCAGGAATTGTAAGAGAAGAGAAGCAAGAAAAAAAGTAAACTCTCAGTACTAGGGAAAAATGGTACTTCAACATGGAAGAACTATCACACTCATGTTATCTTAGAGGAAGTTTTGATAAATTAATTCCAATACATTTTCCAAACCTAAGTACTGTGTCCCACATCCTCCATGCCCTGGGAGAGCTCTGGAGAAGCATGTCCCTGGACAATGCTCATCTCAACAGCGGGTATTTACAGTGATGGTTTGTATACACAGACTGTGAGCACTAGCCCTGAGCATCTAGGGGGATACAGATCTAGGGCTATGCAGTAAATTCATTTCAGACTGTCATTTTCAGTCCATTTATTTCAGTCTGTCTGTGATCTAAGGAGTCCTGTAAAGCGTGAGGCCTAGGTGAGGTCCCTCTCACCTAGGTGTAAGACGAAGGAGGTCTCTGTTTTCCTCCCTTCTTCATATTCCCTTAAGAAAAGGAACATGCATTTTTCAAAATTCTTCAGATGGGGGTATATGGATATACTCCCTGAATTCTTGAATAGCTACAAATGTCCAGTGACAGCACCAGAAAAGAGGACAGCTGGCCAGTATAGGATCTCTGAATGTAGTTCTTTTTCGCTGCTATTCATTTTCTTCTGTCTTTTGACTTACAGCTTTGAGATAATCTAATAATAATAGCAATATTAGTATTACTGCTACTCTGTGTCAAGCGCAGTTCTAAGTACTATATATCAGTTAACCACTGGTTACTTTAATCCTCATAAAACCTTATGGATTAAGTACCATCATTATCACTATTCTATATGAGAAAACAGAAATACAGTTAAGTAATTTAATCAAGGTCACACAGGCAGTAAATGGAGAAACAGAAATAAAAACTAGACTGTGCATTTCAAGTCATTATGCTTAGCCTCTGTGCCCTCTTTCACTAATAACTTTTTAATTCTTTTTCTTTTGGGGAGGTGCCTTATCTTTTCTGTCTAGAAGAATGAAAATTTTTCTTTTCATGCTTGCAGTTCCAGAATTTTCCTACAACATGCCCAGTTATGTTTTCTGTTTTGTGTTTATCTTACCAAACCTACCTGGAATTCAGATCGTCTTTCAAACTGTACTCAGGGAGGAAGCCCCAAACCAGCTACCTGGGAGTCAGCAGATCCAAGAACCCAAGGCCTCCCACTCAGATCCTACAGTTAAGACAGGACTGGAATGGAGGGGAAGTGAGAGGCATTTAATAGGCTGGTCCTCACATTTCCAGAATCTGCCCTTATATTTGAAACAACTTATGCAAGAATATAGTAATAACTAGATTTACATCATATTTTCCTTCCAAAATCATCACATTTTCATTCATATATTATTCATATATCTCATGAAATACCACAGCCTTTCTTCAGCTTTAAATTTTAATCTGAACATTGTAATCTATATATACATATCAAAGATATACAATTTAACTGAAGACAGTTTTAAATGACAAGGTCAAAGAAAGAAGAGTGTAGGATGGCAAGAATCAAAAATGAAACCTGAATAAACTTCGGCACTCACGAATTGCATAATTTTATGCTTTCAAGTGGTATCTCGGTTTCTTAATAACCTTGTAACTGTGGTGTAGTCATCTCTCAGTGTATAAAAATCATAAAATTTCTCAGGCACTGGCAGATCAAAGCAGGGCTTTAAATTCACATGGAGTAAAGACACAGTTACACCAAAATCTGGACAAGTTTGAACGGCTTTCAGAGTTCTTAAGCAGTTACTCCAGAAAACAGGCTGGGGATGGGCACTGAGAAAGAGCAAAGTAGATGAGGAAGCAGGCAGAAGGGTGGGATATAGCAGTGGTTGGGAAAGGACACAAGACCAGGAAAGAGGTCATTAATGGAATATTTTCAATCACAGGGTGAGAAGTCTCCTGGAGGACAGACAAGAAAAACCTGTGAAATCAACGTTTTATTAATTCCCTGCCTTATTCAAAGAAAAGTTTACGAAAGCTCATTAGAGCACATTGAATCTATCAACACTGCATAATTAGGAGTAAACAGAAAAGATAAAAGAAAAAAAGGAGAGTGTGCACTGAAGCATACATGGTTGGTCTCACAGACCTGGGTTTGGGTCCCATACAGCACTAGCCAGCAGTCTGACCTTAGGAAGTGGGCAGCCTCTCTAGGCCTCCACTTCCTCATCTGCAAAAGGCTAGCAGAAGGACCTGTCTTGTACAATGGCTATAATAATGAAGCAAAAGATGTAAAAGGCTTAACATGTCAGTATACCCATAAGTACTTAAATACTTTATTCTTTTATTACTGTTCAAAGTTTTGTTCTGTGACAAGCACCCAGAATACAGCTCTTCCCGTTTGCCAATTAAATATGCCTTAATAGAAAATTGAGCTGGGGCAGAGCCAAGATCCTTTTGAAAATGCATAAGTGTTTATTTATAAGGACAATCATCAACATAAAAGGTTTCTTAACTATATCTGGAAGTGAATTACATTAATATTTATGTTAGGACATGACTCTCCTTCAGTCAGTTCAGTTGCTCAGTCGCGTCCGACTCCTTGCAACCCCATGAATCACAGCACAGCAGGCCTCCCTGTCCACCACCAACTCCCAGAGTTTACCCAAACTCATGTCCATCGAGTTGGTGATGCCATCCAGCCATCTCATCCTCTGTCTCCCCTTCTCCTCCTGCCCCCAATCCCTCCCAGCATCACAGTCTTTTCCAATGAGTCAACTCTTTGTATGAGGTGGCCAAAGTACTGGAGTTTCAGCTTTATCATCAGTCCTTCCAATGCACACCCAGGACTGATCTCCTTTAGCATGGACTGGTTGGATCTCCTTGTTGTCCAATGGACTCTCAAGAGTCTTCTCCAACACCACAGTTCAAAAGCATCAATCCTTCAGCATTCACCTTTCTTCACAGTCCAACTCTCACATCCACACATGACCACAGGAAAAACCATAGCCTTGACTAGACAGACCTTTGTTGGCAAAGTAATGTCTCTGCTTTTGAATATGCTATCTAGGTTGGTCATAACTTTCCTTCCAAGGAGTAAGCGTCTTTTAATTTCATGGCTGCAGTCACCATCTGCAGTGATTTTGGAGCCCCCAAAATTAAAGTCTGACACTGTTTCCCCATCTATTTCCCATGAAGTGATGGGACCAGATGCCACAATCTTCATTTTCTGACTGTTGAGCTTTAAGCCAACTTTTTCACTCTCCCTTTCACTTTCATCAAGAGACTTTTTAGTTCCTCTTCACTTTCTGCCATAAGGGTGGTGTCATCTGCATATCTGAGGTTATTGATATTTCTCCCAGCAATCTTGATTCCAGCTTGTGCTTCTTCCAGCCCAGCGTTTCTCATGATAGACTCTGCATAGGAGTTATATAAGCAGGGTGACAATATACAGCCTTGACGTACTCCTTTTCCTATCTGAAACCAGTCTGTTGTTCCAGTTCTAACTGTTGCTTCCTGACTCTCCTTAGAAAACATTTATTGAGCACCAAATAAGCCAGAGATGGATGAAAAATCAAAAGCATAAAGTTCTATGTCACATTCAAAATTTTAGCCCAGAAAAAAAAATGTAAGGTTTATATAAGTAGACAACTATTTTGGTCACATGGAGTATCAATAAAATAGCCACAGAACTGCCTGACTTTAAGCAATGATGCTTCCTATAATGAACTATTTACCAAATATACACCATGGAAACCAAATAAGGTCATTTGTTCTTTGTCACCTTATCAGAAAGGCCTACTCTGGTTGTTTCTTCTTCCTGGCACTTGTCACTACCTGACATATGTATTTACCTGTTTATATTATATGTGGATTGAGAGTCCCACCACTACCGTCCCCTATATTGTAAGCTCCGTGAGATCAGAGACTTCATTTCTTCCACTGCTGCCTCCCCAGTTCTGAGGTACCTGATATAGGCTAGATAATTAATAAATTATTGATGAATCAGTGACTGGCTGAATCAATGATTATCTATTCATCTGGTGAAAGCTACATGACACTATCACAGATATTGATATTAACTTTGGAATATTTGATTTATAATATTTCCTTCTTTTGCTGATTAAAGTTAGGCTGATTTACCTATAAAATTTACTCCTGATTTGAGATAATGGACTCAATGTGCCATACTGTACACCAAAATAATTCATTATTGTAGAATTTTAAATAAAAACATAGCTCTCTTTTTAATACAATAAAATTTCTCTGATAATCCCATAGCAGTTCAGTTAATCAGATCAGTTGCTCATTGATGTCCGACTCTTTGCAACCCCACAGACTGCAGCATACCAGGCTTCCCTGTCCATCAGCAACTCCCAGAGCTTGCTCAAACTCATGTCCATCGAGTCAGTGATGCCATCCAAACATTTCATCCTCTCTCGTCCCCTTCTCCTCCTGCCTTCAATTTTTCCCAGCATCAGGGTCTTTTCCAATGAGTCAGTTCTTTGCATCAGGTGGCCAAAGGACTAGAGTTTCAACTTCGGCATCAGTCCTTCCAAAGAATATTCAAGACTGATTTCCTTTAGGATTGCTTGTTTGATCTTCTCGCAGTCCAAGGGACTCTCAAGAGTCTTCTCCAACACCACAGTTCAAAAGCATCAATTCTGTGGTGATCAGCCTTCTTTATAGTCCAACTTTCACACCCATACATGACTACTAGAAACACCATAGCCTTGAATAGATGGACATTTGCTGGCAAAGTAATGTCTCTGCTTTTTAGATTGGTCATAGCTTTTCTTCCAAGGAGCAAGTGTCTTTTAATTTCATGGCTGCAATCACCATCTGCACTGATTTTGGAGCCCAGAAAAATAAAGTCTGACACTGTTTCCACTGTTTCCACTATTTCCCATGAAGTGATGGGACCAGATGCCATGATCTTAGTTGAATGTTGAGTTTTAAGCCAATGTTTTCACTCTCCTCTTTCACTTTCATCAAGAGGCTCTTTAGTTCTTCTTCATTTTCTGACTTAAGGGTGGTGTCATCTGCCTGTCTGAGGTTATTGATATTTCTCCTGGCAATCTTGATTCCAGCTTGTGCTTCATCCAGCCCAGCATTTTACATGATGTACTCTGCCATATAAGCTAAATAAGCTGGGTGACAATATACAACCTTGATGTACTCCTTTCCCGATTTGGAACCAGTCTATTGTTCCATGTCCAGTTCTAACTGTTGCTTCCTGACCTACATACAGATTTCTCAAGAGTCAGGTCAGGTGGTCTGGTATTCCCATCTCTTTCAGAATTTTCCACAATTTGTTGTGATCCACACAGTCAAAGGCTTTGGCATAGTCAATAAGCAGAAATAAATGTTTTTCTGAAACTCTCTTGCTTTTTTGATGATCCAGTGGATGTTGCCAGTTGGATCTCTGGTTCCTCTGCCTTTTCTAAATCCAGCTTAAACATCTGGAAGTTCATGGTTCATGTATTGCTGAAGCCTGGCTTGGAGAATTTTAAGCATTACTTTACTAGCATGTGAGATGAGTACAATTGTGCGGTAGTTTGAGCGTTCTTTGCATTGCCTTTCTTTGGGCTTGGAATGAAAACGGACCTTTTCCAGTCCTGTGGCCACTGCTGCGTTTTCCAAATGTGCTGGCATATTGAGTGCAGCACTTTCACAGCATCATCTTTTAGGATATGAAATAGCTCAACTGGAATTCCATCACCTCCACTAGCTTTGTTCATAGTGATGCTTCCTAAGGTCCACTTGACTTCACATTCCCGGATGTCTGGTTCAGGGTGGGTGATCACACCACAGTGGTTATCTGGGTCATGAAGATCTTTTTTGCACAGTTCTTCTGTGTATTCTTGCCACCTCTTTTTAACATCTTCCACTTCTCTTAGTTCCATATGATTTCTGTCCTTTATAAAGGACAGCAGTTAATGTCAGAATCCTATAAAAGCAGTTACTCAGACATATTGTTCTTCAGAACAATATACAATCTATATATCTATTGGCGTTTAGCTTATCCAGGTTATTTTCACTAGTGTCTCAAGAATTGTTGAGGTTGAAGCAAAAAGAATTATAGGGATTCTAGGAGAGCCATACTTTGATGGCTTTTTAAACCATTGTGGTAAATATTGACTGCTAATAAAATATGCAGATTTTATTTCTGTGGTGACATAATTACTGTTAGACTCAGTAAATGACACAAAGTTTCTTTAAAAATCCTTAACTTTATGTCAAGTTAATTCTTTGAAGGATTCCCCCTTACCATTCCTGATGTATTTGTAGGCTGCATGTGTTAGTGCTCAGTTGCTTCAGTCCTGTCCGACTCTGTGACCCTGTGGAATAGAGCCCACCAGGCTCCTCTGTCCATGGGATTCTCCAGGCAAGAACACTGGACTGGGCTGCCATGTTCTCCTCCAGGGAATCTTCCCAATACAGGATCAAACGCCCGTCTCCTATACCACAGGCAAATTCTTTACTGCCGAGCCACCAGGGAAGTGCATATTTATAGGTTAGTGACCCCACCACTCAATTTATACAGTCAAGACACTTATCCAGTAACCTTCCATATAATGAAAATGGTTAAAAATGGCTCTAGAATTAGTAGGCTTGGGAGAAAATCCTGCTTCTGCCACGTACTTGCTCTGCAATCTTGGTATTTAGCTTAACTTTTCTGTGCCTAGTTTTCCCCATCTGTAAAATGGGGATGGTAACAAGAACACTCCCTTTTTTAGACTATTGAGAAGATTAGGAGTTAATTCAGCCAAGGCACCTGAGAAAATGCTTGGCCTGTAACAGCAGAGCACAGGATTTTTCTGGATTAACTTTGATTTCCCAAGAGAAAAGGATTTCAAAATTATAAGACAGGGAATGATCAAAACTACCTGCATCTGCTTCATAAAGTTTCATGGAGCAGAAGTGATTCTAGTTCAGGGAAGTGAGTTTCATGAGTTTCCATTTCCATTTCATTCCTTAAACTGTTCTACATGACTCCCTAGAAAGCAGGAGTGACCCAAACCAAATGACTGGCAAAAGTCCCAAGTTCTGGCCCTTGATGGAGTAGATTCTGCTTCAAACAAGGATGTTTTGTTCTTGTAGAAAGAAAATACCTTGTGCAGTTTAAGATTAGATATCTAGGAGTCAATGATTTATTCATTTCTCCTTTGTCTAATGGAAAGGATGGAAATGAAATTTGAGGCTCTTATCCCCTCAAAAGAAAACATTATTGTATTTTTTTAGAACTTTCAGACACCAACTAGAATACACTTTCTACTTTCTATGACAATCAGTTGGTATGTAGTGTTTTAAGATTAATGCTTACATTCTCCAGGAAACAGCATTCAACACTAGAAGTACACCTGTTTCCATGAAGACTTCTTTTTTTAATTTTTTTTACTTTATTGTGGTAAGAATATTAACATGAGCTCTACGTTCTTAACCAACTTTAAGTGTATGTTATTAACTGAAGGGACGATGTTTTATAGCAGATGTCTAGGGCTTATTTAACCTTCTTAACTGAAACTTGATGCCTGTTGATGACTCCCCATCCTCTTCTCCTCCTGCCTCAAGTAACAATTTTAGTCTTTGAGTTTATGAATTTGACTATTTGTCAATACTAAAATAAGTAGAATCATGTGGTATTTGTCTTTCAGTAGTCTGGCTTATTTCACTCAGCAAAATGTCCTCAAGATCCATCCATGTTGCCATATCTTACAGAATTTCCTTCTTTTTAAAGGCTAAACAGTATTCCATCCTATGTGTATACCACATTTTTTCCATCCATTCATCAGCAGATGGACATTTAGGCTGTTTCCACATCTTAGTTATTGTGAATAGTGCTGCAACAAATACAGGAATGATACGTCTTTGAGATCTCAATTTAAATTATTTTGGATAAATGCTCAGGACTGCTACATCACATGGTAGTTTTACTTTTAATTTTTTGAGAAACTCTCATACTTTTTTCCATAGCAGCTGTACCATTTTCTATCCCCACCAATAGTGTGAAAGGGTTTTAATTTCTCCACATCCTCAACAACTCTTGTCTTGCATGTATATATATATATATATGCACGCCATCCTAACAGACAAGAGGTAATGTCTCAGTGTGGTGCTGATTTGTATCTCTCTGATGATTAGTGACATTGAGCACCTTTTCATATACGTGTTGTTCATTTCCATGCACTCTTTGGAGAAGTGTCTATTCAAATCCTTAGCCCAGTTTTTAATTGGATTACTAGATTTTGGGGGTTGAGTTGTAGGAACTCCTACATTTCCTGTATTTTGGAAATTAACCATTTATCAGATATGTGGTTTGAAAATATTTTCTTCCATTATGAAGGTTGCCTTTTCATTATGTTGATTATTATAGGACAACTTTTTGGTTTTATGTAGTCTCACTTATCTATTTTTATTTTTGTTGCATGTACTTTTGGTGTCACACTCATGAAATCATTGCAAAGACCAATGTATAAAGCTTTTCCCCTATGTGTTCTGCAGGCGTTTTATAGTTTCAGTTATAATATTTAAGTCTTTAATACACTGGAGTTATTTTTTGTATATGGTGTAAGATAAGGGCCAAATTTTTTATGTAAGACTATCCAGTTTCCCTGCTTCTTTGTTGAAAGAGACTGTCCATTTCGCAAGACTTCTTACAGACATCTTTGCAAGGACACTTTCATGGTAACTAAATGCAATATTGTTCTTTTGAACGTTTTCAGCCTTCAATTTAATTTAACATGTTTCCAAATAGCTTTGTTATTTAGAATTCTGTCCTCTTCTCACATCTGAAAAAACAGGACTCTTATCTGAGCAGATTCCCTTTACAGATATTTGTTGATTTCTATATACTGTAGGTTTTAGTCTATAAAAAGAATTTTATTTGTCTGGATTGAATCAGAAATAAAGTTTCTAAAGTTATACAGAACTCAATAAAAGAGAATAGGAAACAGATTTTTAAGAAAGGCACATTAAAACAGCTGCCCTCTGCATCTATATTCCCATGCCCTCAAGTATGTGTCTGTTGATATGCAATTGGGATGGAATGGTTCATGTGGGAAAAGGAAGCTATTTACCATGGTGCTGACAAACAAGATGGTATTGCTGGGGTATGGGGTGATATGGGAATGCTGCCCATTATCCACCCAAGCCATTTTGGCTTTTTCTTCTCAGCTAACGGTCTCCTGATTTGTTCAGTAGGGACCTTCACCAGGGATGAACCATAATTGATCTAAATCACACATTCTAATCTCATTCCTCTGGGATATGATTCATTGATAATGGGCATGTGATATAGTTCAGCTAATGAGGTGTGGAGAAGCAAGAGAGCTCCTCTGCCTGACTAAAAAGACAAAGTTCTGTGGAAAGGAAAGCTTAAACTTTCTCTTTTTTTCTGTCTGGAATATGGTTCTGGTTTTTGAGATGCAACCAATATTTTGTAATATGAACAAAAAGCCTGAGGATGAAAGCTACAGATGATAAAGCAGAAAAACAGAAAGGTCAGAGTTGCTTCAAACAGCTGTTTACTGAGCAGCTGTATCTACTCCGAGCAGCTGAATTTAACCTACTTTTGCTATTGGAATTTTTCTAATAGAAGAAAAACACTCCTCATTTTTTCAAGCTCCTGAATCTAGGTTTGTTCTTTTTTGCAAATGGATGTCTGAAACAGGTGCACTCTCATGAGGTTTTCTGTAAGTCCACTGCTAACACAGTGAAATATTCATCTGGGTTCCCTCCAAAGGAGAAAACTAGGCCCTGAGATGAGGATTCGGATGCAAGTAGTTCATTTTAGAGGTTAAAAAAAAGTAAAGTTGAGAAAGTGAAACACAGAACGGAAGGCCACCAAGAAAGAGTGCATCATCAAGATAGCTACCACTATGGGAAAACTCTACAGACCAATGGGAAACACATGCCTCGGGAGCTGTAAGGAAGTTGAGTTATTTATACACCAACTCATTCAGTTGATGGCTCCTCCCAGGGAGAAGCCTGGGAGGCTTAATTCCCTGGCAAACCTGTCTACCATGTAGGAAGCAAATTGGGCTTTAGCAATCAGAAAAAGTCCTCCAGAAAAGAAATGCAGGGACTGGTAGTTGGAAGTCCAGCTAGCATGCTCGGAAGAACTAAGAGATATGGGTTAGACATCTGCTTCAAGTAATGAACTGCTGTTATAGACAACACATGTGTACAGTTAATGATTACATTCTCTGCGTTGGTCTCTAATAAGGGACATTATAGAAGCACTGAACAGACAAACGGAGAAGGCAATGGCAACCCACTCCAGTACTCTTGCCTAGAAAATCCCACGGACAGAGGAGCCTGGTGGGCTGAAGTCCATGGGGTCTCTACAAGTTGGAAATGACTGAGTGACTTCACTTTCACTTTTCACTTTCACACATGGAGAAGGAAATGACAACCCACTCCAGTGTTCTTGCCTGGAGAATCCCAGGGCCGGGGGAGCCTGGTGGGCTGAAGTTCATGGGGTCTCTACGAGTTGGAAACGACTGAGTGACTTCACTTTCACTTTTCACTTTCACACATGGAGAAGGAAATGACAACCCACTCCAGTGTTCTTGCCTGGAGAATCCCAGGGCTGGGGGAGCCTGGTGGACTGCCGTCTATGGGGTCACACAGAGTCAGACACAACTGAAGCAACTTAGCAGCAGCAGCAGAACAGACAAAATCTGCCTTCCTGCTGACATCAAATCTAGGTCAAGTCAAATTCTTCCTTTTCTGATAATTCCCCATTAATGTGCCTCAACTGAAAGTAATTTATTATTGTCTTCCTGTACTTAAGGCCGATAGTAAAATGGAAAAGGTATGTATTCAACATAACTTTTGCTTAAGACCTTGATTAACATTGGCCTAGGTAGGGAAGAGGACTGGGATTTGAGTGACAGGTGAAGAACAAGATTCATTCTCCGTCTGTACCCGGTATGATGTTCGCGCCATACCCTTCCATCTGGTTTCAGGAAGGACAATCCTTCTGTTTTTAAACTTTACTCTTTTGTCTTCTATCTCTCTACCCTTCCCCAATACATTTATAAAACTTGATTCTCCTGTCTCATAATTTCTACTCCATATTAAAAATAAAAACATGATGGTATGCCCTTATGTTTGATCAAACTGACATATTTCAGGGAAGTGGCATGATTGATTAAAAGTAGCTCCAGACTAGAAATTTTACGATATCTGAATTCTAATTACAAATTTACTAAGGAGTTATCTCAATGATCATGTGCAACTTGCTTACCTTCTCTAAGGTTCAGTTTTAGGATGAAGAAGATCTAGGAATGGCAAATCCAACTCTAAGGGCCCTTCAAACCCTGACAGTCTAATTCTTCAGTTGAAGCCTGGCTGCCTCTGTCTATATTGAGTCTATTTTATTGCTTATATTAGATTGTGTCTGTGTGTGTACTCAGTCGCTCAGTCAAGATTATTCCCTCCTGAAAAGGTTCTCTGTAGAAACGGACTGACTGGAGACTAGAGTATAAAATATTCCATGGTTTTTAGACCAAACTGAAGCAATTCTTTCTTACAGTTTAATTCCTACTGCCTGTCATTCAACCACTATAATTTTATTTTTCCACATGGCAAAGGCTTTGACAATTTTACCAAGTATATCAGAGAAGTAAGCTTACTCGTTAATGAACAAATACCTTATCAGTAGACACTGTAACAGAAGAAGGTAGGGGCAGGGAGAGTGAAGACAGATAAGGGAATGGAGGAATATGAAGATGAAGAAAGAGAAATAAATAATGAGGCTAGTGGGGAAAATAGAGGATATAGAAATATAAACTTTGCTTAGTTTATCTTATTTTCTCCCTGATACCTCCTTTATACAATAGCCTGCAGGGTCCCAAGCCATGTTTTGTTTTTGCCATTGTTGTTTAGTCACTAAGTCTTGTCTGACTCTTTGCGACCCCATGGATTGCAGCACACCAGGCTTCCCTGTCCTTCCCTGTCTCCTGGAGTTTGCTCAAACTCATGTCCATTGAGTCGGTGATGCCATCCAACTGTCTTATCCTCTATTACCCTTCTCCTCCTGTTCTCAATCTTTCCCAGCTTCAGGGTCTTTTTCAATGAGTTGGCTCTTCGCATCAAGTGGCCAAAGTATTGGAGCTCCAGCATCAGTCCTTCCAAGGAATATTCAAGGTTGATTTTGTTTAGGATGGACTAGTTTGATCTCCTTGCTGTCCAAGGCACTTTCAAGAATCTTCTCCAGCACCAAAATTAAAAGCATCAATTTTTCAGCGCTCAGCCTTCTTTATGGTCCAACTCTCAAATCTGTACAGGACTATCTGTATTTTAGAAATCCATTACCAAAAATTAATAGTAAATAAGAAAACTCTTAAAAAACACAACTTTCAGTGAAATTTATACATTTATTAGTTTAAAAGTTATTAGCAAGTTCTCTCCTTTGCTTATGTAACTCCTGCCATTTTATATCTAAATTAATTATATGTGCTTCAAAGGAGAATAACCTATTTAGAGCTACCCAGCCATTACTACACAATCAGATCACCACTATGCACATTGTCACTCAGAAAGAAAAAAAATGTTGTCTTATCTGTCCAATTTATCACCCAAATAGCTTTTTGAAACTCCCTTCTCTCACAGCTAGGGCGGAAGTTAATCCACCCAACAAGCCAAACATCATGTTCCTTAAAAGGTCTGCTTGATTCTCTCCTAACAGAGACCACATGTTTGTATCAAGCCACCAATAGCGACCTTGATATTTTTCCAGCAGGATCACATTTGAACATGATATAAGGAATTAGCTCAAAAATTGGTGGTAAATCTATGGGCTTCCAGATTACTCTGTCTGCATCGAAAAGAACCACATCTCTTCGATCCAAGTTCTTTTTGTGCAGTTGTAAATTTTTAGTTGACTCTCTGTTTCCCAACCACAGCCTGAAATCTTAGAAACATTTGCTAATGTTTCTAACAGGGCCACTAGCTAGCAAGGCCACTAGCTCTTGAGGAATATGTCTGTCTCCTGAACATCACACACATCTGGATTCTTTACATTAAGGCAAGAGGCAGGTGAAGACAGAGGAAGAGTAGGGCCCTCTCTATCCAGGAAAGGAAGCCCCACCCTGATCAGTACTTGGATGAAGGTGGATTTACTATGAGACTGAAGTTTCAGGGATTTCTCACTTGCTTTGACCTCTGGTAAATAAATATTCATTCTCTTACATGTTTATGTTCATTATATCTTTGCAATTTTTTCCCAAAAGAAATAATATAAACTTAGGGATCCAAAAACTTGGTTTCACCTTTCCTACTAGGAAATCCTAGAAAATCTGAATGGTCTTTGCCACTCACTACCTGATTCTTGAGTTCTAATTTCTACATTGCAAAGTGGAAACAGGAAGTCATAGAGAGAAGCTGAGTTGTACAATTATCTGGTGCACTTTATTAACAGTGAGGACTGATGCGGATAATTGACAATCTAGGAAACGTTTAATATATAACAAAAAATTTCCTTATACCTATCCATTTTACTTTGTGTATATGGAACAGATTTTCAAAGAAGAGTACTGGGAAAGAAACATTTTTAAAATTATTCTATCCCATTTTAAGTCATTAGAAACTTGAAAACTCAGATTTACAGAGATTGGCAACATTTTTTTAAATATTAATCTCCTCATTTCAGTTCAGTTCAGTCGCTCAGTGGTGTCCAACTCTTTGCAATCCCATGAATCGCAGCACGCCAGGCCTCCCTGTCCATCACCAACTCCCGGAGTTCACTCAGACTCACGTCCATTGAGTCAGTGATGCCATCCAGCCATCTCATCCTCTGTCGTCCCCTTCTC
This sequence comes from Capra hircus, assembly GCF_001704415.2. NCBI lineage: Eukaryota > Metazoa > Chordata > Mammalia > Artiodactyla > Bovidae > Capra > Capra hircus. The sequence continues at coordinate 45,172,143 of NC_030812.1, read as the reverse complement.
TTCCTGCCCCCAATCCCTCCCAGTATCAGAGTCTTTTCCAATGAGTCAACTCTTCGCATGAGGTGGCCAAAGGACTGGAGTTTCAGCTTTAGCCTCATTCCTTCCAAAGAAATCCCAGGGCTGATCTCCTTCAGAATGGACTAGTTGGATCTCCTTGCAGTCCAAGGGACTCTCAAGAGTCTTCTCCAACATCACAGTTCAAAAGCATCAATTCTTCAGCGCTCAACCTTCTTCACAGTCCAACTCTCACATCCATACATGACCACAGGAAAAACCATAGCCTTGACTAGATGGACCTTAGTCGGCAAAGTAATGTCTCTGCTTTTGAGTATGCTATCTAGGTTGATCATAACTTTTCTTCCAAGGAGTAAGCATTCTGAGGAACTCTTTTAGACCTTTGCAAATGGGTAAGTAATAAATTTATCACAAATCAGGTACAAATAATAATATAACCTAAGCTCAGTTGTGTCCAACTCGTAATGACCCCATAGACTACAGCCTACCAGGCTCCTCCAGCCATGGGATTTTCCAGACAAGAGTACTGGAGTGTGTTGCCATTTCCTTCTGCAGGGGATATTCCCGACCCAAGGATCGAACCCCGGTCTCCCGCATTGTAGACAAATGCTTTACCATCTGAGCCACCGGTGGCTCAGATATAGAATATTAAAAAGTATTTCAAAAGTCACAAAATTCCAATCTGTGCATTTCACAGATTGACTATTAAATACATTCCAATGGGGAAACTATTAGTAAAAAAAAATAAAAAGACATGTTGAAATTGGGCATATCTTATACTGAGCAAGACTGTTTAAAATTCTTCACAAAGCATGTTCAGGCTGCATTTTAATTAAATGCCATACAGAAGTGCTCATGTGAAAGAAGTGCTTTGAACCAGGTGATAGTCCCAGGACAACAGTAAATTTCAAGAGAAAAATTGAACTGCTAAAAAGTCATGTCTGAAATTGTCCTCTTTCCCTTATTGTTTCAATATATTGACCTTGCTACTCAGAAAATTGCCTTAAATATTTTTTTTGGCATATTGGATCTTAGACTCCTGACCAGAGATTGAACCCGTGCCCCCTGCATTGGAAGTACAGTCTTAAACATTGGACTGCCAGAGAAGTCCTCCATTAAAATGATTTTCTCTGATATGTGACTGCTTTGCTTGATATCAAATGACTTTACAACACAATAATAACTAATATTTGTATCACATTATATTAAATGATTTTCACATACTCTATATCATTTAAATATCACATCAACCCTATCAGTTTTATCATTACCCTTCATTTTCATATAAGAACACTGAGACTCAAAGTGACTATTTCTACATCTTAAGTCAGTATTTCACAGTAAATTTTTAAAATTTACTGTCATAAGCACTGTTGACAGTTTTTCTGCAACAGTTTTGTTACTTTCCCTTCATTAGCTCAAAAAGCAACGCTCAGAGAAACACTTTAAATCCTCATGTTGATAGAGAAATGTATATCAAATAAAAAATCCATTTTGAGTTTATTTTTGTGTATGGTGTTAGAAAGTGTTCTAGTTTCATTCTTTTACAAGTGGTTGACCAGTTTTTCCAGCACCACTTGTTAAAGAGATTGTCTTTAATCCATTGTATATTCTTCCCTCCTTTGTCTGTCAAAGATAAGGTGTCCATAGGTGCATGGATTTATCTCTGGGCTTTCTATTTTGTTCTATTGATCTATATTTCTGTCTTTGTGCCAGTACCATACTGTCTTGATGACTGTGGCTTTGTAGTAGAGCCTGAAGTCAGGCAGGTTGATTCCTCCAATTCCATTCTTCTTTCTCAAGACTGCTTTGGCTATTTGAGGTTTTTTGCATTTCCATACAAATTGTGAAATTATTTGTTCTAGCTCTGTGAAAAATACCGCTGGTAGCTTGATAGGGATTGCACTGAATCTATAGATTGCTTTGGGTAGTATACTCATTTTCACTATATTGATTCTTCTGATCCATGAACATGGTATATTTCTCCATATATTAGGGTCCTCTTTGATTTCTTTCACTAGTGTTTTATAGTTTTCTATATATAGGTCTTTAGTTTCTTTAGGTAGATATATTCCTAAGTATTTTATTCTTTTCATTGCAATGGTGAATGGAATTGTTTCCTTAATTTCTCTATTTTCTCATTATTAGTGTATAGGAATGCAAGGGATTTCTGTGTGTTGATTTTATATCCTGCAATTGTATTATATTCATTGATTAGCTCTAGTAATTTTCTGGTGGAGTCTTTAGGGTTTTCTATGTAGAGGATCATGTCATCTGCAAACAGTGAGAGTTTTACTTCTTTTCCAATTTGGATTCCTTTTATTTCTTTTTCTGCTCTGATTGCTGTGGCCAAAACTTCCAAAACTATGTTAAATAGTAATGGTGAAAGTGGGCACCCTTGTCTTGTTTCTGACTTTAGGGGAAATGCTTTCAATTTTTCACCATTGAGGATAATGTTTGCTGTGGGTTTGTCATATATAGGTTTTATTATGTTGAGGTATGTTCCTTCTATTCCTGCTTTCTGGAGAGTTTTTATCATAAATGGATGTTGAATTTTGTCAAAGGCTTTCTCTGTATCTTTCCAACACCATACACAAAAATAAACTCAAAATGGATTAAAGATCTAAATGTGAGACCAGAAACTATAAAACTCCTAGAGGAGAACATAGGCAAAACATTCTCCAACATACATCACAGAAGGATCCTCTATGACCCACCTCCCAGAATATTGGAAATAAAAGCAAAAATAAACAAATGGGATCTAATTAAACTTAAAAGCTTCTGCACAACAAAGGAAACTAAAGCAAGGTGAAAAGACAGCCTTCAGAATGGGAGAAAATAGCAAATGAAGCAACTGACAAACAACTAATCTCAAAAATATACAAGCAACTCCTGCAGCTCAATTCCAGAAAAATAAACGACCCAATCAAAAAGTGGGCCAAAGAACTAAATAGACATTTCTCCAAAGAAGACATACAGATGGCTAACAAACACATGAAAAGATGCTCAACATCACTCATTACCAGAGAAATGCAAATCAAAACCACAGTGAGGTACCATTTCATGCCAGTCAGAATGGCTGCAATCCAAAAGTCTACAAGCAATAAATGCTGGAGAGAGTGTGGAGAGATGGGAATCCTCTTACACTGTTGGTGGGAATGCAAACTAGTACAACCACTAAGGAGTACAGTGTGGACATTCCTTTAAAAACTGGAAATAGAACTGCCTTATGACCCAGCAATCCCACTGCTGGGCATACACACCGAGGAAACCAGAATTGAAAGAGACACGTGTACCCCAATGTTCATCGCAGCACTGTTTATAATAGCCAGGACATGGAAGCAACCTAGATGTCCATCAGCAGATGAATGGATAAGAAAGCTGTGGTACATATACACAATGGAGTATTCAGTTCAGTTCAGTCACTCAGTCATGTCCGACCCTTTGTGATCCGATGAATCACAGCACGCCAGGCCTCCCTGTCCATCACCAACTCCCGGAGTTCACGCAGACTCACGTCCATCAAGTCAGTGATGCCATCCAGCCATCTCATCCTCTGTCGTCCTCTTCTCCTCCTGCCGCCAATCCCTCCCAGTATCAGAGTCTTTTCCAATGAGTCAACTCTTCACATGAGGTGGCCAAAGTACTGGAGTTTCAGCTTTAGCATCATTCCTTCCAAAGAAATCCCAGGGCTGATCTCCTTCAGAATGGACTAGTTGGATCTCCTTGCAGTCCAAGGGACTCTCAAGAGTCTTCTCCAAAACCACAGTTCAAAAGCATCAATTCTTCAGCACTCAGCTTTCTTCACAATGGAGTATTACTTAGCCATTAAAAAGAATACATTTGAATCAGTTCTAATGAGGTGGATGAAACTGGAGCTTATTATATAGAGTGAAGTAAGCCAGAAAGAAAAACACCAATACAGTATACTAATGCATATATATGGAATTTAGAATGATAGTAATGATAACCCTGTATACGAGACAGCAAAAGAGACACAGATGTATAGAACATTCTTTTGGACTCTGTGGGAGAGGGCGAGGGTGGGATGATTTGGGAGAAGGGCATTGAAACATGTATCATATATGAAATGAATCGCCAGTCCAGGTTCGATGCATGATACTGGATACTTGGGGCTGGTGCACTGAGACGACCCAGAGGGATGGTACGGGAAGGGAGGAGGGAGGGGGGTTCAGGATGGGGAACATGTGTATACCTGTGGCAGATTCATGCTGATGTATGGCAAAACCAATACAACATTGTAAAGTAATTAACCTCCAATTAAAATAAATAAATTTATATTTTTTAAAAAATCCAGAAAGCATAAAACCAAAACAAATATTACATAGGTATTATAAATCGTGATCTTGGGGGGATAAAAGAGTAAGGAGCTATTGTTCAATGGATACGGAGTTTCGGTTTTGCAAGATGAAAAGAGTTGTAGTGATGGCTGCACAACAATGTGAATCTACTTAATGCCAATGAACTTAAAAACTCTCTAAGATGTAAAATTTATGTGTTGGGTTTCTCAGGTGGTGCTAGTGGCAAAGAACCCACTTGCCAATGCAGGAGATGTAAGAGACATAGGTTTGATCCCTGCGTTGGCAAGCTTCCATGGAGAAGGGAATAGCAACCCACTGCAGTACTCTTCCCTGGAAAATTCCCATGGACAGAGGAGCCTGGCAGGCTACAGTCTATAGGGTTGCAAAGAGTCAGACACAACTGAAGCAACTCAGCATCAACCACGCATGTTATATGTACTTTAACCCCAAATTTTGAAATGTTCATTCTTTGAAATGTTTGAACTCTAGGGAAATAGGACTAATTACTAAGAGTCTTGTTCCATAAGGTAGCTCTTTACATTTGCCTGTATAGTTACAATGGACTTTGATTTAAAAAACTTCAATGACCTGGAAACATGCTCATGATGTAACATGAAAGTAGGTGGAGGAAGCAACATATAAAACCATAGAGAATAATAGCACAGATTTTTTTTCCTTAAAAATTTGTGCAAGGACTTGTTAGAGGTTGGGGGAAAAAGGCACCAAAATAATACTGGTTAGTTCTTGATCAAGGGTCAGCAAAAATGTTCTCTAAAAGGCTAGATGGTAAATATTTTAGGCTTCATGGCACACAAAAGGTCTCAGCTGCATGTTCTTCTTTGCAGGCACACAAGGTGAAGGTGTTTACAACCCTTTAAAAATGTAAAAAACACTCAGCTCAAGGGCATACAAAAACAGGCCTTAGGCAGGATTCAACTCTGACTGACTAAAATGTCAGAGGTATGGGTAATTTTAATTTTCTTCTGTTTTTTCTACATTCTCAAAATATTACACTATGGACACACAGTACATTTCTATGACAGAAAAATAAAACAGCAATATGTCATGATTTTAAAGATCTCCTCGTATTCTGTGTGTAGTCTTTTTTTCTCCTGAGCAGCTCATAAAATTAGGAGAGTATGACTATTATCTGTTATTCTCAAAGAAACTACTCAAGGTCTGAAAACCTCTTCCAAGAAGATGGACAATACTAAGGGAGAAGAAAATTACACATTCAGACAGAATCTGTAGTGAGACTCCCTTTTGTTAATTCTATTTGTTTGCCTCTTGTGATTCTATGAGGAAAAGGAAAGACGGTTAGATGCCACCTTTGAAGTGAGGCTGTGATGTAACCAAGAGACTTCAAGTTCTGCCTGGAAGATCTCAACCTCTGAAATAATAATGCCACCATGTCCGCAGGGCTTAGTTATAGGTAGTGGACCAGCTCCCTGGTGTTTGCCTATGGGAAGGAAGCCATGTGAGGTCAGGAACCCTGGACTATGACTAGGCATGAGTTCTTTCATTGGCAGAGGAATAAAAGCAATGGGCATAACATCTGATTTCAGCTTAGCCTTGCCTTTCACAATAAAAAATGGTCAAGGAAGTAAGCCAGAAAAACAAACAGTTCTCTATCTATGGGGTTATGAAAATGTTCTTTCATTGTGATCAGAATACAGGGAGTCAGTTTTACTTCAGAGAGGGGCATCATCTCTAATTTTGAAAATCTCTTGCAGGTCAAGGTTCTTTCTAATTATTCCAATACAAGTAATCAGAAATTCTTGTATCCTGGAAATGAAATTCTTATGTTTGCCAACCAAGTTTTACAGAATAGTATTCCTGAATATCTGAGTTCCATGAAAGGAAAATGTGACAGGGATGGAATTCTTTATTTGAGACCCCTTGGGAACATGGGAGTGGCTTCATGGCGATGCTAACCAAATGGAGTCAGAACCTCCCTATATTTCCTCTGCAGCAGCACAAGGTTTAGTTACAGCTAAGAGTAAGGAGCCACTTGACTCAGAAGATAACTAAGCATTTTACTCACAGGTTCACCGACCCTTTGTAATACTAATCACAATAATCATAAACAAGTAATAGAGAAGGTACTTATCTAGCATACCAGGTTTATGGAGTTTTGGCTTGGTAATTAATTCTTATTTTTTCAAAGTGTTAACAAGCCCAAGCTCGCTGTGCTCACTGCATGACAGGCCAATGAATCTGAGAGACGAGGGGTTGAGGCAAGGAAGAGACATTAATCGGGGAGCCCGCTGACCCAGAAGATGGCAGGCTAGCACCTCAAAATAACCATCTTATCGGGGTCTGGATGCCAGGTTCTTTTATAGATCAGAGATGAGGCGAGATGAAGAAACAAAGTAAAAAGGCCATTAATGTTCCAAACAACTAGAACAGCAAGCCTTAAGCAGGGGATGTGTTAATGTCTTCCTTCCTGCCCTCTACAGGTGGACAGGGAGTCAAGCAGAGGGGCAGGGTTCTCTGAGGCAGGCCACTCTGTACAATTATAAAAACAAAAGTAGTGAAAAGCAAGTCAAAGAAACAGGTCCAACACAGAGTCAGAATTGGCTTCTTCTCTGCAACAAAGGGAGATAAGGAGAACCACCTGACATAGCTTCCACACCATCCCTGCTATGGTCTGAATGTTTATGGTCCCCCAAAATTCATATGCTGACATCCTATTTCTCAATGTAATGGTACTGGGAAATGGGATTTGGGGAGGTACTTTTGTCATGAGGGGAGAATCCTCATGAATGAAATCTGCCTTATGAAATAAGCCCCACAGAGATTCTCACCCTTTGCCACCATGTGAAAAATCCCTACCCTTTTTATACTTAGTGAGAAGTCACCAGCTATAAACCAGAAAGCAGGCCTTCATCAGAACTTAAGCCTCCTGGCACTTTAATCTTGGACGTTCCAGCTTCCAGAACTGTGAGAAATAATTTCTGTTGTTTCTAAGTCACTCCATCTGTTGTATTTCCTTGCAGGAACCCAAACAGACTCAGAAAACGACCTTGTGTGCTTTGGTTGCACATGATCTGCCCTGAGGGGAAAAAATCACTTTTGGAAATGCCACTGCAATCAGGGACTCTGAAGAGAACTGTATTAATATATATTAATTAATGTATTAACTGTATTAATAGCTGCCCTCCAAAAATGTTCTAATCTGTATTCCTCCTTGACCATTCTACCCATTCTATTAAAATAAACTCATAATGCTTTTAAAACACCCTGTTCTTGGCCTCGTGCTAAGAGAACATTCCCTCTTGCCACTGCTCTTAAAAAGAGAGGGAGAGGAGGCAGTGTTGGAGGTGAACTTCAGCAAATGAATCAGAAGTGCCTGTGCTCCAGGAATCATGGGGCCAGGAAGGCTCCAGAGCACTGGGAACAGTCGAAGTGCAGTCGAATGGGCTGTACTCAGGAGTTTTACAGGCTCATTCACAATTTGGAAGTCATTATCTCAAGCACATCTCAAGTGGAAACCTCCTTCCCTGTAGTCCCTGTTTTTTTTTTCACTGTGCTTTAAAGCTTTGAAAGAGAAGTTAGTTTTGCCAGAGACAGATACACCTACAGAATACACAGTGCTTTATTGCTCTTCTTTTCAATTAATCTTCCCTGTGCTGGCCTAGTGGGACCATTCTCTGGCGATGTTCCAGAGGACTCTGAGACTGACTCCCATCCACCTGTCATTGTTTCCTTGGTGGTTTCATTATTTCCCTCTGTTTTCCCTGGCAGCAGCAGCTCTATTAATTGAAGTCACTTGTTTGGTGGCATGTCCTCTCTTCCCCAAGAGGAACTGAAACTCCACGTGCTGCTCTGTTGCCAGTTCACCACTGTCTGCATTTGCACTTGACTACAGAAGAGGAGGACAGTGTCAGTCTGAATCCAAATTGATCTTGCTGGGGGTCTGCAGAAACTGCAACTGCAGCAAATGCATACATACTGCCACATCATAAGTGTGCCTTAATTTAGACAAACAGAAGTGTGGAAAAGTATAATTTAGGAAACGGAAAAATCTGAGATGATGGTTCTTAGAAGCATAATTTTTTAGATAAAAGCAAACTTGGAAGCCACTTAATTCAACCCTTTATTGAATGCATGATTCCTTCCTATAATAAAATCACCTACAAGTGGCTCTCATGATAATATTGGGAGCATTCAGTGATTAGCATGTTCTCTCAAGAAGTAGTTCATGCCATTTTCAGAGAGATAATAAAATTTCTCCCATATATTCAGCCAAAATCTATTCCCTTATTTAACTTCTTTACTTGAATATTCATACCTTCAACTATAAAAAATTCAATTTCCTACCCCAAACTTCAACTATTTTTAGACAACTATAATAATCCATAAGTACTCTTTTCTCCAAGCAGTATATCCTCAGTATTTCCAACCTTTCCTTATACCATCATGATGTCTAGATATTTCCTGCCTTACTTACTGATTGTTTCTTTCTTCTTTGACAAAATTGCCTCTCCTAAAGGTGTGGATCCCAGAACTGAACCAGTAAGCTTAATGCTTAGTGTAGAAGGAATTTGTCATATCCCATAAAAGACAGAAAATATTAAAATATATGAACAGCATGTCCTTCCCTAGCAATGATACTTAAAATGTAAACTCCCCCATTCAAAAGACAGAGAGTGGCTGAATGAATTTTTTAAAATCAATACATTGTTTATAAGAGATTCTCTTTAGATTTAAGAACATACACAGGCTGAAAGGAGGGGAAAATATCCCATGTAAATGCTAACCAAAAGAGTAGAGACAGTCATACTTACATCAGACAAAATAAATTTTAAGTCAAAACCCATCACAAGAGACAAAAAAATACATTGCATAATGACAAAAGGGTCAAATTACCAGGTAGATATAAAGCAAATATTGAGAAACTGAAAAGAAAAATAGATAGTAACAAAATGATAGATTTCAATATCTTGATTTCAATAATGGCTAGAAATCCAAACAGAAGATCAAAAAAAGACATTAGAAAACATCTTAATGCAAGTGAAAAAAAAAAACCCACAGCATAACAAAATTTATGGGATGCAGCAAAAGCAGTACTATGAGGGAATTTTACAACAATAAATACATTGAAAAAGTAGACAGATCTCAAATAAACAACCTAAATCTACATCTCAAGGAACTAGAAAAAGAAGAACCAAGTAAACCTAAAATGAGCAGAAGAAAGGAAATAATATAGATTAGAGCAGAAATGCATGAAACAGTAAGTAGAAAAAACAAAGAGTTTTTGTTTAAGATCAACAAAATTGACATAATTTTAGCTAAACTAACTATGAATAAAAGAAGAAGACTCAAATAAAATCAGAAAGGAAAAGAGGAGACATTTTATTTTGGCTTAGGGACCAAATGTCTCATGGAATCAAATGTCTTATGGATGTTTTGAACAGGACCAAATGTCAGCTAGCCAAGAATGAACATCAATCCTTCTTAAACGCTTCAAAAAAAAAAAAAAGAAGAAGAAGACGGGAGGAAATACTTTCAATGGCATTTTATGAGACCAGCATCACTCTTAATACTAAAGCCAGATGATACTATAAGAGAAGAAAACTACAAATCAATATCCCTGATAAATACATATGCAAAAATCCTCAACAAAATACTAGCAACAATTGAATTCAGTAGCACTTTTTAGTGAGGATAATATAACATGAACAAGTGAGATTTATCCTGGGATGCAAAGATAGTTCAACATATAAAAACCAATCAATAAGATACACCACACTAACAAAACAAAGCTTAAAAATCACAACATACCTCAATACATATTAAAAAAGCATTTGACTAATTGAACACCACTTCATTATATTAAACAGTTTGGGCTCCCAAATCACTGCAGATGGTGATTGCAGCCATGAAATTAAAAGACACTTATTCCTTGGAAGGAAAGTTATGACCAACGTAGATAGCATATTCAAAAGCAGAGACATTACTTTGCCAACAAAGGTCTGTCTAGTCAAGGCTATGGTTTTTCCAGTGGTCATGTATGGATGTGAGAGTTGGACTGTGAAGAAAGTCGAGCGCTGAAGAATTGATGCTTTTGAACTGTGGTGTTGGAGAAGCCTCTTAAGAGTCCCTTGGATTGCAAGGAGATCCAACCAGTCCATCCTAAAGGAAATCAGTCCTGGGTGTTCATTGGAAGGACTGATGCTGAAGCTGAAACTCCAATATTTTGGCCACCTCATGCGAAGAGTTGACTCATTGGAAAAGACTCTGATACTGGGAGGGATTGGGGTCAGGAGGAGAAGGGGATGACAGAGGATGAGATGGTTGGATGGCATCACCAACTCAATGGACATGAGTTTGGGTGAACTCCGGGAGTTGGTGATGGACAGGGAGGCCTGGCGTGATGTGATTTACGGGGTCACAAAGAGTCGGACACGACTGAGCGACTGAACTGAACTGAAAAAAGCTATGGATAGCTGGAAACTGTTCAGTTGCTAAGTTGTGTCTGACTCTTTGCAACATCATGGACTGCAGTACACGAGGCTTCTCTGTCCTTCACTATCTCCCTGAGTTTGCTCAAACTCATGTCCATTGAGTCAGTGATGCCATCCAACCATCTCATCCTCTGTCACACCTTTCTCTTCCTGCCCTCAATCTTCCCCAGCATCACGATCTTTTAAAATAAGTCACTTCTTCGAATCTGGACTTCCCTGGTGTCTCAGATGGTAAAGCATCTGTCTACAATGTGGGAGACCTGGGTTTGATCCCTGGGTTGGGAAGATTCCCTGGAGAAGGCAAACTCCAGTACTCTTGCCTAGAAAATCCCATGGATGGAGGAGCCTGGTGCAGGCTATTGTCCATGGGGTCGCAAAGAGTCGGACACAACTGAGCAATTTCACTTCACTTCAAATCAGGTAGCCAAATATTAGGGATGAGCTTCAGCATCAGTCCTTTCAATGAATATTTAAGGTTGATTTCCTTTAGGACTGACTTGTTTCATCTCCTTGCAGTCCAAGGTACTCTCAAGAGTCTTCTCCAGCATGACAATCTGAAAGCATCAAATCTTTGGCGCTTAGCCTTCTTTATGATCCAAACCTCGTATCTGTACATGACTACTGGAAAAATCATAGCTTTGACTACATGGACCTTTGTCGGCAAAGTAATGTCTCTACTTTTTAATATGCTGTCTAAATTTGTCATTGCTTTTCTTCCAAGGAGCAAGCATCTTTTAATTTCATGGCTGCAGTTGCTGTCTGCAGTGATTTTGGAGTCCAAGAAAATGAAATCTGTCACTGCTTCCACTTTTTACCCTTCTTTTTGCCATGAAATGATGAAACTGGATGCCATGATCTTCTTTTTCTGAATGTTAAGCTTTAAGTTTGCTGTTTCACTCTGTTCTTTCACCCTCATCAAGAGGCTCTTTATTTCCTCTTTGCTTTCTGCCATGAGAGTGTTATCATCCATCCGCATATCTGAGATTATTGATATTTCTCCCAGCAATCTTGATTCTAGCTTTTGATTCATGCAGTCCAGCATTTTCCAAGATGTACTCTGCATATAAATTAAATAAGCAGGGTGACAATATACAGCCTAGCCGTATTCCTTTCCCAGGAAATAACCTCAACATAAAAAGTGCAATATATAAATAGTTCATAGCCATCATATTCAGATGAAAAACTGAAAGATTTTTAAGACAAGGTTGCCCATTCCTGTCACTTCTATTCAACATAGTCCTGAAAGGTCTAGTCAGAACTGTTAAGCAAGAAAAAGAAATAAAAGGCCTCCAAATGAAAAGGGAGAAGTAAAATTATGTCTGTTCACAGATGATACAATCTTACATATTTTGTTGTTTAGTCACTAAGTCGTGTCTGATTCTTTTGCAACCCCATAAACTATAGCTCACTAGGCTCCTCTGTCGATGGGATTTCCCAGGCAAGAATACTTCAGTGGGTTGCCATTTCTCTCTCTAGGGATCTTCCTGACTCAGGAATCGAACTCTCATCTCCTGCATTGGGAGGCAGATTCTTCACCACTGAGTCAACAGAGAAGCCCAGTCTTACATACAGAAAACTCTGTGAATAGGAAATAAGCCCTTGCTGCTGCTGCTGCTGCTGCTGCTGCTGCTGCTGCTGCTGCTGCTGCTGCTGCTAAGTCGCTTCAGTCGTGCCCGACTCCATGCGACCCCATAGGCGGCAGCCCACCAGGCTCCCCTGTCCCTGGGATTCTCCCCTTACCAGACTCCAAATCTGCCAGCGCTCTGATCCTGGACCTCTAAACCTCCAGAATTGTTAGAAATAAATGTTTGTTAATTAAACCACCCAATCTATGGTATTTCAGTTATAGCACTTCTAACTGATGAAGACACCCAGTATACAAAAAACAAAAAATAACAAGTGTTGACAAGTATACGGAGAAACTGGAACCCTTATTCACTGTTGGTGGCAATGTAAGATGATACAGCTACTACAGAAAACAATATGGAAATTTTTATAAAGTTAAAACTAGAACTGGGAATTCCCTGGTGGTCCAGTGGTCCAGATTCTGCACCTCCACTGCAGGTGGCAGGGATTCGATCCCTGATCAGGGAACTAAGGTTCCTCATGCAGTGCACTGTGGCCAAAAAGAAGAAACAGGACTATCATATGATCCAGCCATCCCACTTCTGAGTACATATCCAACAACACTGAATTCAGTATCTTGAAAAGATATTTGCACTCCCATGTTCATTGCAGCACTATTCATAACAGCCAAGCAACACAAATATTCATTGACAGACAAATGGATAAATAAAATGCAATATATACATACAATGGATTGTTACTCAGCCATAAAAAAAGGAGAAAATCCTGTCATATGCTACAACAGTGATGAACATTGAAGACATTATGCTAAGTGAAAGAAGTCATTTCACAGAAGGACAAACACTGCATGATTCAACTACCTGAAGTGGTCAGGCTTACTGAACTAGAAAGTAGAATGGTGGTTGCCAGGAGCTGGGGGAGGAGGAAATAGGGAGTTGTTAAATGGGTATAAAGTTTCAGTCATGCAAGATGAAAAGTTCTAGAGAACTGCTATACACCATCATGTCTATAGTTAACAATACCCAGAAAACTTAAAATTTGTGAAGAACGTAAAGCTCATGTTATGTGTTTCTTTAACCACAGTAACAACAATTTTTGAAAGCCGACCTTGCAGGCATTCCATGGATATCAATATCCCCGGCAAACAGAGAAACCTGTACAAGGAAAAACAGAACTACCCAAGTTTATGGATATACCAGACTTTGCAAATAATCATGCCATTCAGCAGCCCATTCATGGTCTTTAGATTATCTAATAGCTTTGTAAAAGTGTTCATGGGTGAAAAAGAAGGAAGCACATACAGTCCAGCTGTCTCAAGAGAGTCTTCAGCTTCCAGGAATGAAGTCACACATTCACAGCTGCTTCCTGTTTTTTCAAACACCTTCCCCACCTTCTGCACATCAAGCAAGCATGCTGCAAAACGTGAGCCCAACAGGAAGCTGCCTGCAAATTCAGGTAGCTTTTCTGCATCTAAAAGAGGTCTTGAAGATACCTTCAGAGAAATGCCAGCAAAAGTTGTAGTCATTTGGGGAAGAATGAGTCTGGAAAACAAATACACAGTGGACTAGCACCAAGAGGGTAAGAACATTCTTCTGTGCAAATGCTCTCTGCAAGTTACATTTTAAACAAATAAATGTGTTTTCCTTTAGGTTTTTGGCTCCTGTGGGTGAAATTAGGAAAACTCCCTGCAGGGAGCGGGGAGTGTCTGTCATTTCTCTGATGGAAGGGAGGGAGAAGTAGGAGGAACGCTGTGGTGGAGAGAAGGAAGAAGGCCTTCATGGCCAGAAAACCCCAACTGAGCTCAGGGGAAGGATCACTTGAAGGATTTTTCTGTTTCAGGAAGCTCACAAACTTTCCTGGGATTTCAGAACCACCACCTTGAAATATGCGTGTAGAGCTGATTAGATTGCATAGTGTTCACAGTAAGCTTTGATAGAGCAATTCTGGAGAATGTCATCTTAACATGGTCACAGGTAGACTAGCTGGACTGAGAATGCAGGCTGCATACTCAGCTTTCAAATAGATTCAGTGAAATAGTTCAAAGTGATGAGTGTCAGGCCTCATAGAGGGGCTGACTAATCTTGGGTAATAGATTGATTTTTTTGATATAATTAAAATTCAAAATGCAGGAAATTGGTAACTTCTGGTAGCAGTACTTGTTCAGCTCCCAGTATGTGTTCTTACAGTTTGCTTTTGTTTGGTTCCTTTTTTTTTCAATCCATACTGCCAAATTAGGTTAAACTGTAAAAAATGCTTTTATTAAACTGACTTTGATTTTTTTCCTGAAATGAAATTAAAATCAATAACCACAAAGGTAAGCTTCTTCCAGTTAATTGGTTAAAGGGTTAGATAGAATTTTCTTCTGTTGGGATACAAACCACTATCTATAATCTATACTGGTCAAAACTGGTCCATGTACATCTTAAAGAAGACCACCCTTAACAGTGAGTTAAAGGAAAAAAACTATATAACAAACAAAAATTATCTAATACATTTTATTTGGAAAACTTTATACATCTAAGAGTTTGAAAAAAATTGATTTTTTTAACTATAAAATCTGTTCTACACAAGAATTTCTTTCTCTTCCAGCTGACTCATGTAGCTTGGAAGAGCACCATGTCACTGTAGGTGAACATCAACTGAGGATCTCACCATGTAAATGCTATAGATTTTAAAAAGTTCTTGTCTTGAGGAAACTGATGTCCTCTCAGAGCATAGATGTAACAGTAGAAAAATCACCAAATAATGACAAAGGCAGGCTGGATTCTAGTCTTGGTTGTCCCATCTAGGTTTCAATTCTCTCATTAGCAAAATGAGGGAGTTGAATTAGGTATTTACTGAAACCCCTTATAGCTTTAAAATGTATTGCTTCTTAGGTTAAAAAAAACCTGGAATAAAATATATCTTGTGCTAAGTGTCAGATGAGTTGTTATGATGGGTCTGAGAAGGAAGACACTGTATTAGGCTGGAATAACTGGGAAGAACTCTGCAGGACTGAGAACATGGGCAGGGTCTGGAAAATGGACAGAACCTATGAAGGCAGAGAAGAGGAGCAGGAGCTCACCGGCTCACTCAGGAGAGTGGGGGATGCTTGAATGTGGCTAAATTAACACAGACCCCCTAATTCACCTCTGAGTGCTAGAGAAAATCCTCTTTCTTGCTGCTCTGACATTCTCCACCATTCTCTTTATCCTCAAATTCTCGTTGCTCTTCCTTTTACTGTATGATAACATCCTAGATCCTGCATTTTTTGAGGATTTGATGTTCGCTGATAAACACTCCCTCAATTTTCCCTACCACTTCATCTCAAATTATTCTATATCTTCACTGAGGTACCTGCATAGCTTGCATTTAAAAGGTGTTTATTATGAGCTTGGTCCTTACATGTATGGGATCACCTAATCTTTTCAACAACTTTACGAGGTAAACACTATCAACTCTGTTTTACAGATGAATAAGATGTGTGCCCAAGATCACTCAGCCAGTAAAGAACAAAAACAAGGATTTAAATTTAGGTAGTCTCACACAGATGGCCAACAAACACATGAAAAGAAGCTCTACATCATTAATTATTAGAGAAATGAAAGTCAAAGCCACAGTGGGGTGTCACCTCATGCTGGTTAGAATGACCATCATCAAAAACATCTACAAATAGTAAATACTGTAGAGTGTGTGGAGAAAAGGGAACCCTCTTACACTGTTGGTGGGAATGTAAATTAACACAGATACTACAGAGAACAGTACAGAGGTTCCTTAAAAAACTAAGAATAGAACTACCATATGACCAAGCAATCCCACTACCAGACATATACCCAGAGAAAACCATAATTCAAAAAAATATACACTCCAATATAATCTGCAGCATACTTAAAAAATACCCAAGACATGGAAGCAACCTAAATGTCCATCAACAGAGGAAGGGATAAAGAAAATGTGGTACATAGACACAATGGAATATTCCTCAGCCATAAAAAGTAATGAAATTGCATCATTTGCTGAGACGTGGATGGGCTTAGAAATTGTCTACAGAGTGAAGTCAGAAAGAGAGAAACAAATATCATATATATAGAATATAGAATCGAGAAAAATGGTATAGATAGTCTTATTTGCAAAGCAGAAATAGACACACAGACATAGAGAACAAACATATGGATACTAGGGGGAAAGGCAGTGTCAGGGGGACAGAGATGGGTAGGATGAATTAAGAGATTAGGACTGACATATATATACTACTGTGTATAAAATAGATAGCTAACGAGAACCTACTGCATATCACAGGGAACTCAGTTCTCTGCAGTGACCTAAATGGGAAGGCAATCAAAAAAAGAGGAGATATATGTATACGTATGACTGATTCACTTTGCTGTACAGCAGAAACTGACACAGCAATGTAAATAACTATACTCTGACAAAAATAAATAACATTTAGGTAGTCTCAGTTCAGAGTCTGCATTCTTTCCCTGATCCTGAAGAGAAGTGGAGGAAGGAGTAAGTGAGTGAGTGTGTGTGTGTGTGTGTGTGCATGTGTGCACATGCAAGCATGTGTTCATGTATATGGAGGCTAGAGGATTTGAACATAGTTCTGTATATATTATTTGACATTCGGTACTAATCTATCCCTTCTACCTCTGAGTTCTATCCTATCCTTACTCACCTATTCAAGAACCTTGTATCAGTTAGCTTTTGCTGTGTAACAAACCGCTTCAACATTTAGTATCTTAGAACAACCACCATACATCATTGCTCACAAGTCTAAAGGTAAACTGGATATTTCTTCTAAGAAGACCCATGTTGGGCTAATTTCAGCTGTATTTACTCACATCTCAGTGACCAGCTGGAGGCTTGTCTGGAACTGGATAGTCTAAAATGGCCTTATTCACATGTCTATAAATTGGACTGATGTCACTAGGGTGATAAAATTGGCTAGGCCACGTATTACTCATCATCCAGAAGTCTAGTTTGGGACTATTTATGTGTTAGAAATTGCAGGATGCCCCTACAGGCCACAAAATAGAGCAAGCTCCTGTGGACAAGCACTTTACAAGTCTCTTTTTGCATTACAAGGGTTATTGTCCTATTGGTCAAGCAAAGTCATGATAAGGTCCAGAGTCACTCAGCCATGTGAAGCAAAGGGAGCCACAACTACAGAAGCCTACAGACTCTGATGCACTAACTATATGCAGCACCCCTGCTCTCCCATCCGTCCCTTTCCACTGGCTCCTTCCCTCCACCTACCAATTCGGAGAAATCTATCCTGTTCTAGAAAACCTCCCTTCAATTTCATTATCCCCTGATATATACTGTATCTGAGTCCATGACTGCTAGGGATTGAATGTATAACTGAAAATTCCCTGAATTAATTTCCACATAGGACACACGATAATCAAGGGATAAGTAGTTTTAAAATGTGTAATAATCACAGCAATTGTAAAGAACTCAGACAAACAAACAACTTTTTCAAGAAGGACTATTGTTTTATGGTGATAATAAGAAAGAAGACTGGCTTTTAGTTGGTTATATTTCTGTTTTTACATTCACTACTGACAATGCACCCCTTTATTATGTATGCAGAAGATAAATTTTCCCAATGTCCTGCCCTTGTACACCTATGCTCCAGAATCTCTCTCCTAAGTCTTAGAAAGGATGCAAGACATTTAACCTTGAAGTAACTCATTAAGTTAAAATAGAAACAAAAAAAATACCTATTTTATCTCTGGTTTTCCCTGAACTCCACTGGATGGGATATATACTTTTAGCTTTTTAAGTTGTTATATAACCTATACAACTGGTCTGTGTCTCCTCGGAAGTTTGTGTTTCCATATGTCCACATCCATGTCTATATGAAGTATTTTAAACCTTTTCAGTTTAATAGGTTTTGCTGTTTTTCAGTCACCAAGTCATGTCTGACTCTTTGCAATCCCATGAACTGCCACACCCGAGGCTTTCCTGTCCCTCACCATCTCTTAGAGGTTGCCAAAGTTCATGTCCATTGAATTGGTGATGCCATCCAACCATCTCATACTCTGTTGCCCTCTTCTCCTTCTGCTTTTAATCTTTCCAAGTATCAGGGTCTTTCCCATTGTGTCAGCTGTTTGCATCAAGTGGCCAAAGTACTGGAGCTTCAGCTTCAGCATCAGTCCTTCCAAAGAGTATTCAGGGGTGATTTCCTAAAGATTGACTGGTTTGATCTCCTTGCTTTCCAAGGGACTCTCAAGAGTCTTCTCCAACACCACAGTTCAAAAGCATCAGTTCTTCAGTGCTCTACCCTCTTTATTGTCCAGCTTTACCATCGGTACGTGACTACTAGAAAGACCATCAATAGGTATACAACAGTATGTAAGATTTTATTTGCATTTCCAGGCTATAAGAGCCTTGTATGCTGCATTTTACAGAATACCAAGGTGAGGTTTTTCTTTTATTTCTCTTGCTACATCCCCCATCTAACTTCTTTTAGTACTAATCTAATTCCTTTTAGTTCATGATATTTTGGTTGACAAATTAGTCACCATTTTTCTCTGGGTAAATTTATCTCAAAGCAAGTGTTTGCTTCTCACAGTAAGAAAAGGTAAATTGTTTGTGTAAGTAGAGGTAATCTCTGTCAGTTTTAAGACTTAGAAAACATCTCTTGGCCTCCTAATTTTCTTTTCCTTTAGTCTCCCCACTAGTTGATAACCACCACAAACAGCCAGAATACTGCATGTAAGTTTGTATCTGTGATATTTGCAGCTTGGCTTAAGAAAATGAATTAGCTGAAAACCTGACAAAGATATCCTCTAGTCATTTTCTTGCCTGTGTACCATGGTGAGGGGTTTCAGACACAGACAGGACTCCATTGGACTTGCATCACTTTGATGAAGCTCAGATAAGCAACTAGGTTCTGGGGTCTTTTATAAAACAGGATTTATTTTTCCTTATTTTTTAACTCCAGGATTTCATTGGGCAGATAAGGGTTTTTATTTTTTTAGAAAATCTCCCTGCCTTATGCAGTTCATGGTGTACTTTCTTCTCTTATTCAGACAAGATTTGGAAGAGCAATCTGGTGTTCATCTCAGCGAAAGCGTCAAAATATCTTTGTCATATCATTAAATGGAACATTATGTAGTTACACAACATCATAAAGCTTTCTTAAAAGGTCATTGAAGACTCTTAAATGATCTGAAAAATGTTCATGAGTTCAGTCAGTGGAAATAAACTACAGATCTATATATGCATATCAATATTAGTTATGTCTCCATTTTGAAGTCTATTTATCCAGGTAGTTACTTAGACAAAGAAAGTATACCAAACTATTAACAATGAGTGAAGATATTTTGAATTATTAAATACCTAAAATATAGTTATGCTTTTCAATAGTTCTATCATGAACATGTATTATTTTTGTAATCCAAAATGATTAGAACAAAAAGCACTTATTAGTAAAAAGGATAATATTTCAAAATTCTAGGAAGATTTTATTTTTTTTGCCCTCACAGTGAAGCTTGTGGGATCTTAGTTCCCCAACCAGGGGTTGAACCTGTGCCCTCAGCAGTGAAAGCACAGAGTCCTAACTACTGGAATACCAAGGAATTCTCCTAGGAAGACTTTATCTTACAATAGAAGCTTCGATGAAGAAATTTAATATACACAATCATTTTCCTTTTAGGTTTCTTGATTTTAATGATAGTTTGAGAGAATAATAATGGAATTGTAACTTTCCAGATATGATTTGTAAACATACATTCAGTAAATTCAGACATGTATAGGCAAGTCTGGTAGCTTGCTGGCATCTATTTGCGTGAAAGACAGAGGGTCTTGGTAATGTCATTATTTTCTTGTAGCTGATGACTGGCACCACCATGTCCTCCAAAACCCCATCCATTGTGGCATGAAAGAATATTTTAACTTCCCAAGCACAGGGCGACATTTCAGCTGGGGAAGGTACTCATCATTACAGGAGAACTGGAGGACACAGCTGAGTAGAGAATGTCCTGGAGGCTTGGCTACACCTTCATACAGTGACAACAAACTTCCTACCCCACCCTCAGAAAAGTGTCATGGCTCTCAAGAGAGGAAGCTAGGAAAGAGAATGTGTTAAATAAACACTGTCTTAACCAGTGTTGATGCAATGCAAATTGGCTGCAGGGCACCCAGTTTCATTAGCATACACCAAAACATCATTATTCCTATCTGGTAGGGAAAGAGGGACAGCAGATGAGTGATGTCATCATAAATTCATTTCTTGGATCAACAAATTTTGAGATTTAAAGGAAAATATATGCTTTACCCTAACTTGTTAAAACTCCCATATACAATTTCCTAAGACCAGGGGAAGAATTAAAGCATGTATTTATGAAGTGATAACACTTCTTAAATAGTGTCTAGCACTATGCTAGAAATCATAGAGCCTAAAGAAATAAGGCACTTCCTGAAAAGAATCTTAGGATCTTATTTAGGAGATAAAACAGACATATACACAGCACACAAACAACACTACATGTTCCAGGAGGTGTAGCAGAGTGAAATATAGATAAAGGAAGTGGTCTGTGACAATTTAATAGGTACTCTGTTTCGGCTCCTCTAAAGGTCAATCTAAGTTCCTTTTATTACTACTTGTGTCTAAGGTACAAGGGACAATTACATAACTTCTGTACGCCTCAGTTTCTTTATCTGTAAAATGGTGAAACTAAATCGGCTTCATAAAAAATCTGTATATAATATGCTATGTCTAACAGACATAAATAATACCTCAATAAATAACACCTCCTATTACTACCAAATGCCAAGAAAAATGGTTCAGAGAATACATCTGGTACTTGTTAAACACTGATTGCCAGAGAGGGACAAGACTTTTGACAGAAAGTGATGCCTTTTAGAAATGGCAGTCAGATTTTCAAAGAAGATTTTCAGGTTTGCATTTTATAAAAGGCTGGGAAATACTCATCCCAATGACAACTTCAAATCATTCCCATACAGAAAAGAAAGTAAATGGTAAGAAAAAATGTCAGTTAATTATTTTCTTAAAAAAAAAAAAACCATAGATAACTGATTTGAGGCTTCTCTTTAAAGCATGAAAAGTTCATGACAGTCCATGATGCTGACAATCCTGAGGATATTAAGCAAATCATTGCCCATTCAGGAAAGAACATATTCTAAAGTATATATATGAGTATGAAGTAATTTTTTTGAAGTTATAAAACAATATTTCTTTATTCTTTTACTCACTCAGCAATACATATTAAGTGCTCACCATTTGAGGGATGGTACAATCTGGAATCTAAATGACATAGTCTGTGCCTTCAAGAGCTTTTAAGATAGTCAATAAATAAGTGATTAAAAAGCAATGTGGCCAAGGTTAGCATGAGGCACTAAGAAGGCTGGAAGGGATATACAACGCAGGGATCAGGACGGACGTCCCAGAGGAGATGCTGTCTAAATGGGATGCAGGAGGACGAGCACTGCAGGTGCTTGAGCACTACAGGTACCTCACTGTGGCTACAGTGCCCATGTGGAAAACATGGGGTGACGCTGAGTGTGGAGAGTAAAGCAGAGGTCATGTAAAAGAGCTCTGCCTCTATCCTGAGGCCAACATCCACGCACTGAAAGATTTAGGAAGGGGGATGGCATAAACTATTTTTATTTTTGAAAGATCACACTGGTTGCATCCTGGGAACATGTTGGAAGGTAGACCAAGGCTGAGCTTTTATGGCTTTGATAGTTATAAAATCTTGTATAGTCTTCTGTGTCCACAGAATTGAGTGAAACTAAATGAAGACATTTGGGGAGTCCACCCTTGAGGAGAAAATATTATGCAGTGGTTAAAAGCACAGAATCTTGATTAAAAAGCAATAGTTTTGCCCATTGCTCTCTCTGTGACCTTAGGTTCATCTGTCTCTATCTCTGGTTTCAGCTTCTTTATTTTAATATGGGAATAAAATTATGTCTGTCTGTATTAGAATTGGTTGCTGCTGCTGCTGCTAAGTCACTTCAGTCGTGTCCGACTCTGTATGACCCCATAGACGGCAGCACACCAGGCTCCGCCGTCCCTGGGATTCTCCAGGCAAGAACACTGGAGCGGGTTGCTATTTCCTTCTCCAATGCATTAAAGTGAAAAGTGAAAGTGAAGTCGCTCAGTCATGTCCGACCCTCAGCGACATGGACTGCAGCCTTCCAGGCTCCTCCGCCCATGGGATTTTCCAGGCAACAGTACTGGAGTGGAGTGCCATTGCCTTCTCCGTAGAATTGGTTAACAAATAAATAAATGAACCAAATCTCAAATGCTTATTAACATGATAAAAATTTATTTCTGGTTCAAGTCAAGAAAAGGTACTAACTAAAATGATAAAATAAGTTAAAGGTAGCAGAACAAAAGCATTACGTGCAAAAATTATTTTATAGATATATTATTTATAACTAGTTAGAAGACATATAAAAATTTTAATTTACAATAAGAAAAAGATTAAACACTTTGCAATAAACTCTAAATGAAAGGTGTAAAAACTCTATGAGGGAAGACATAGAGTTCCTGAAAGCTATGAAAGGAGACTTGAACAAATGAAAGACACTCCCAGTTTTTTAGGATTAGACATCATAAACTGCCAATTACCTAAGTTAATGAAAAATTTAACACAAAACCAACAAAAACATGAATAAACTTTTTTATGGAAGTGCATGCGTGGTAAGTCACTTCAGTTATGTCTGACTCTTTGCAACCCTATGGACTGTAGCCTGCAAGGCTCCTCTGTCCATGGGATTCTCCATGCAAGAATATTGGAGTGGGTTGCCATTTCCTCCTCCAGGGTATCTTCCCCACCCAGAGATCAAACTCATGCCTATTACGTCTCCTGCACTGGCAGGCAAGTTCTTTACCACTATTCTGCAATATTTAAAACTAATATTTAAACTAATATTTAAAAAATCATGTGGAAAAACAAACCCATGCAAGAATAGTCAAAAATACATTAAAAAGGAAAGGCAAGGAGGAAGTCTAGCTCAGTTATAAAACAATCTATAAAGTCGTCTAATTAAAACAGTGTGACACTGACACATGAATAGACAAGCAAAGAGAGTAGATCAGAAAGCCAAGAAATAAACTCAAGTGCATATAGAAACAGTATATGCTAAGGTGGCATCCCAAATTACTAGGAGAATATGGTAATTTTAATAGATTATTCCGGGACAACAGAATAATCATTTGAAATAAAACAAATTTAGCTCTACATTTTATACCATGTATAAGTATAAACTCCAAAGGCGATAGGGATCTAATTTTTTTTTTTAATTTTAAGTGTTAGAAGAAAATATTGGTGAATTCCTCTTTTAGCCTTGGTGCAGGAAAAGATTCTTAACTATGACTCAATATTCAGAGACAATTAAAACAAACTGATAAATGACTATACAAAATAATTTTTCTGCATGATAAAAAATAAAGTCAAACACAACTAAAAAACTTGGAAAAAATGTTTACAACATAGATTAAACTACAGATGAAGTACAAACACTGATGATAAAGAACTCTTAAAACTGAGAGAAAAAAAAATTATCCATTAAAATGAGAAAAGATATAAACAGACAATTTGCAAAAAGAGTTGGAAAAATGACCTCTTAAGATAGAAAAAAGATGTTCAGCCTCACTAATAATCACAGAAATACAAATTAAAACTATACTGAGACATTGTTATCAGACTGGTTACAACAAAAAAGTATGACAACACAGTCTGTAGGGATACAGGCATTCTCATACACAAACTGGCACAGTATTCTCAGAGGGAAATTTGGCAATATCTGAGAAAATCACATAACCCTTTACCCTTCAATTCAGCAAATCTACTTTGGGGAATTTACCCTGATATACCTCCAATAATCCAAAAATACACTTGCAAAGAGTTACTGATCGCAACACTGATGTTACAAAATATTGGGAACAATGTAATTATCTAAATACAGGAGAGTAGTTAAATAAGTTATGTACATGTGAACAGTTGTGTAACAGACAAAAGGAGAAAAGGATTTCTATGAACTAACATGGATTGTTTTCCAAGATACATGAAATTAAAAAAGACACCCCTCCCCCCCAAAAAAGTGGAACAGAGTACCTTTTGTGTGTCACCTTTCATGAGAGAAAAGAGAGAAATAAAACAAACATTTATCTGCTTGTTTGCGCCAAAAGAAATACAGAAAAGATAACCCAGAAACTAATAAGTTAAGGGATAAGAGAGAGAGGCACTGAGTACAGACGTTATGGGGCAGAGGAAGGAGCAGTTCTCTGGGTACGACACTCTGCCATTCTGACTTTCAGAAACCATGACAGTATAAACACATGATTCAAGTCAAGCAGGAGGGAAGAACCCAAAATATAATACAAACAATAACAAATGAGCCTAGCTCTATCACAGACTACACTGAAAGGAGTGGAAAACAACAAACCTAAATAAATGTTTGAAAGTCACTATCTTGATGATACACTCTGAGATTAAAGACTAAAGGCAAAAGGAAACATCTACAAACATCATACACTGTTAGTAAGTTCCTTCATTTACCAAAATGGCATGAGTTAGTAATTCTGAAATGAACTCACATACATTTTAGGATTGTTAAGATAAGTAAGTAAACTCTGAGTGATGAGAGGCAGATTTCTTACTATCAGAGAAAGGGGTTACAAATGAGGAGAAGAGGAAGGCTGGAATAAACCCTGGGGTGTTGGATTGGATTAAACGTAAAAACTCGTGATGATGGTAGATGATTGATAGAATCATACATAGATACGTAGATTTAGATGATGCATATGTGTGCATGTTTCCACATACACAGATTTTTTTGGCTTTGTTTGCTGAGAGGGCCTAGAATCAATGACACCAATAGCAAAGAATGCATATAGCAAACAGAGTTTGATTTCCAGACACCATTCTCTAATTTTAAAAACAAATGAAACAAAATACGGATTCTTGGAGAAATGACTGATCCCAAGGCTAGGGCAGGAAAAGCATAAAATTAGCTTGGAAAATCTTGAGATACAAGAAGGAAAAAGAAAGTGAAAGTGAAGTCTCCCAGTCGTGTCCGACTCTTTGAGATCCCATGGACTGTAGCCTACCAGGCTCCTCCATCCGTGGGATTTTCCGGGCAAGAATACTGGAGTGGGTTGCCATTTCCTTCTCCAGGAGATCTTCCCAACCCAGGGAGTGAACCCGGGTCTTCTGCACTGTAAGCAGACCACTTTACCGTCTAAGTACTCAAAATAACAACAACAATAGACACATGTTGAAAGGACACAGAAGTCAACTGGAAGAGGCTTCCAATGATCAAATCTGGGCCAATTTAAATAATAAAATAAATAATGATAGCAATGGATTATAACATACAGAGTAAAATAAATATCCATGCTCCATACTGATATACATTAATAATTAAATAATAAATAGTAAAGAAGGGAATGTCCAGAAAATGATGAACATGTAAAAATCATCGATCAGCAAATGGTGGGCCAATACAGAATAAGAAACAGTATATTTACAGTCTTAAACTATCTCTTTATAAGATACTAACTAAGTATGAAGGGGAAAAGGATTAGTTTACAGTGGAGAAATCCTGCAAACACTTACCTTAACCAAGTGATTAAAGTTAACATCATTTATAATAGGATCTATCAACATCATGGACTCCCTGTATGATACATTGAGAAGCTCATAATATCACTTCTGTGGTATTCTTATCACATATATATAATATGAATATAATCACTGTGAATTTAATCATAATCTGGAACTAGGATCATAGAGCATTAGAGATATTTGGCAAAAGCTGAATGATGTCTTATAGATTAATTAATAGCATAGTATCAATGCTAATTTCCTAATTTTGAAAACTGTACATAGTTAAGTATGTTATTAACATTTGGGAAAACTGGCGAAAGACTATATGTGAATTTTGTACTACATTTTATACTTTTTTCAACTTTTTATCAGGCTGAAATTATTTCAAAGTAAAAAGTTTAAAAATTAAAACTACTGAAAAAGGTATTTTAAAACTCTGTCATCTGTGGTTACAAAAGTTTGTTTTAAAAGGGACAATTTACACCCTCTTCAAATAAAACAATATTTTCTTCTCAAAACAAAAACATTAAACATACATTTTACTTTATGAAAAGCTAAAATATGTACATTCTTTACATAAATGCTCCCCCCGATCAGTATGTTCCCTCTCTCTGACTCAGTATTTCCATTTTCCAACTATTGCTCATATTTTTAGAGGATATGATCCAGGTAATGACGTAATTTTTTTGTAAATTAAATTCTAGTGATAATTTGACCCCAGTGGATATTGAGTGTCTTACAGTCTAATTTTGTGTATATTGTTCAAGGAAACAGATTTCAGAGATCTCCACTTCCGGGAAAGCTATTAGATGTAATTTAGCAGCAAAGAAGACTTGGCTGGTAAGTACTTGTGCAATTATGAAGTTTTCATTTTAAAAAGTGAAGGTGGAGAAATGGAAATAAGATAAAGGCTCTAGAAAGGTTAGGCCAATTTTGCCAACCACAATATTCTTTATTATTCTATGGTTACTTCACATTCTTAGTATCGAATAAATTATACTGAAGCACTTTATTTCCAATAAGTAGCTAATTATGATGAATGCTTTCCGTATTCTATTTTAATGAAATGTTTTGCTTTGGAGGATTCAAATGAAAATACAAGTCCCCTGATTTTACCACTAGAGGGCAAAAAGACATTAAGAAACAGGGGAAAAAAAAAAAAAAACCCTCGTGCTTTGGAGATTCTCTAATTTTAGTTTGAGATCTCTGGGTAGCTACTTTCAAAAATGAATTTATTCTGAAAACAAATAAGATATGTACAAATGAGGACAGGAAGAAGTTAAGAGAGGAAAACTGTCATGTTTTATAAGAATGAAATCCCCAAACATCTTCTCAACAATGCTCACCTATATATGTTTATTAAGTAATTATTGATTTAGGTAAAACTTTCAATTAAACATTGATACTAGCTGGCAGTGATAAATTGTGATATTTCCTCTCCTGGTGACGTTTGAGAAAAATATTGTTTGATTAATGCAATCGCTATCCAGAAAATGAGGAATGAGCTAGTCCTGAATCAATGAGGCCAAGGTCTTGAATTCAATTTGCGTATAGATCAGTGAACATCTCCCTAAACCAGGACCACCTCCCTCACTCCAATCAGCAAGCGCACATTTGGTCGGGAGGGAATGATGAGACAGCGCATGTGCACAGGCAAGAACCAGCACAGCCCTGGAGAACCGAATCAAAGTGCACGCTCTATTGCTGACCTTAGGCCAATGGGATCTCCTCACAAGTGGATGGCATTTTGATCTTAAGAATAAAAATTGTGTGTAAAGTAAAACAATTCAAATTTCTGTTCCTTCTACCATCCTTCTTCCAACTACCCCCTTCTTACTTCTATTTTCATTCTCACTTAAGTCACAATGTTGTTTTTTGTGTTTTTTCCCCTGTGATAGAGTGTGTACATGGACGAGGTGGTGAATTACTGATTTTCATGGTTTAAAGAAATTATTTTAACTAGTTTTGCTGCAATGGCTTGAATTAGGCTTGGAACTGCACACAATTGGTCTATCCTTATCCTCTGCATGACATGGCACCTTACGCATTATGATGAGACCATCTGCTCCCTAATGAATAAAAATCTCTAACCTTCATTTCATAAATGAGGAATTTTGAGAGAAACTATACTTATTATTTAGAATCAACTTGATATTTCTACATCCAAAATGGTCTTCGTTGGTTTGAGGATGATCATGACTAATACTGCATTTGTACAGCGGGAAATACCAGCGTGTTTCCTCAGACTACTTCCAAATCTCTCTAAACTGGTAACAGTAAACTAGAGCTGAGAAAATCATCTTCACAAACTGCCAAAAGCACTGTGCAATTATTTTGGATATTAAGAGCTAACTGGGAAGGAGGAACATTGTTTAGAATGTTTATTTACATTATTCTAGTATGTCTGTAATTGCAGTTTCTCTTTTACTTTTCAGAATAGTTCCAGAAATAATTGTATTATAGAAATGTTCTGCATTGTCTTAAAATTATTAAAGTCTATTTTTTGTCTAATATAGCTCATTATTTTATTTCTACTTCCTCACCTTCAGCTTTTTTTTGATGTATTCTATTATAATATTTAGGTTTTGTTTCTCTAGGTATGGGTGTTGTTGAGCTCGGTTATGTCTAATTGATGAAAATCATCTTTTAAATCAGCCAATTCTGACTGTTCTTATGCTGTGATACCTTTGGGAACCAAATTATCATTTAATAGAGTTGAATGGGCTTCAGAAGAAAAACCTGCATGCACTGGGCTCTGAGCCATCTTCCAGGAGCTGCTTGGTGTGATCCCATAGAAGTTGATCTTATTATTCTACACTGAGCACCTAACTTCTGTGAATTCATATAGGAAAAAACATGCAGAAAAAGACCATGTCATGAGCATAGCAGAGTTCACTTTCCCACCCCCAGTTATTCCTTTCTGTTTGTGCCCCTCAGGGATCCCCCATCACATTCTCCCCTTCCTAACTTGGGTCAGATAGAATTCTTCGTTTTCCAGACTTGAATGACTCCCTTGCTCCAATCAGTTCAGTTCAGTGGCTCAGTCATGTCCAATCTGTCCATCATTTTCAGCAATATCTAAGGCTATGCTAGTTTACATACAGCGCCAATTTGTAGGAAAGTGAAAGAAAGTGAAGTCACTCACTCTTGTCTGACTCTTTGTGAGTCCATGGACTGTAGCCCACCAGGTTCCTCTGTCCATGGAATTTTTCAGGCAAGAATACTGGAGTGGGTTGCCATTTCCTTCTCCAGGGCCAATTTGTAGGACAGCCAAGCTTTGCTCACACCTGAGGATAGGGAGGCTGGGGTGTATTGGAAACCATCCCACTCTACAGAATCAGATTGAGATTGAGGTCATCCCCCTCACACCTGGTGGGGCTTGAATATGCCCCACAGGTAGCAGAGACAGAAACTTCAACTACTTAGGTATATGAAGAAAATTCAGCTTCTTCATTTTCTATCACAGATCTACTCTTCCTCATAAACATCCACATTACTCGGTACCATGGGGTGGAAAACACTATTTCAGATTTGCCAATGTTAGATATTAAAGTCACTCCTTTTTAAAATGGACTCTTCCATATGCATTTTTCCCTGGATAAACATTTAATCTTTCCAGCTTCCTCTCTCTTGCCCTCCTCTTTCTAAAGATAGAAAGGCTGGGCGGATGTGACCACATGGCAGAAAGGGCAAGGCAAACCAGAGCCCTCTGACTCCTCCGTAAGTGGTATGGTTCCCTCCAAAGATGATGTATCACTGAGTCCACACTGGTCTTTGGAAAGCTAGACATTAGTCTAAATATGTTAATTTTTTCTAAGTGATTCAAAACCTTAAAACAACGTACATAAAGACAAAAACTATAAAAAGACAACACTTATTTGTTTATTTATTTATTTATTTTTTTAAATCTTTAATTCTTACATGCGTTCCCAAACATGAACCCCCCTCCCACCTCCCTCCCCATAACATCTCTCTGGGTCATCCCCATGCACCAGCCCCAAGCATGCTGTATCCTGCGTCACACATAGACTGGCGATTCGATTCTTACATGATAGTATACATGTTAGAATGCCATTCTCCCAAATCATCCCACCCTCTCCCTCTCCCTCTGAGTCCAAAAGTCCGTTATACACATCTGCGTCTTTTTTCCTGTCTTGCATACAGGGTCGTCATTTGTTTATTTAATAAACATGTGGTGAACCTCTACTGTGTGATGTGTATTATCTGGGATTTTCAGATACAGCAGAGGTGATAAAAACAGACAAGGAAGGTTTAGGAGATGATGGATAAGTTTACAGCACTAACTGTGGGGATGGTTTCACAGGGGCATACTTATCCTAAACACATTAAGCTGTATATATTAAATATCTACAAATTCGGATTGTCAATCAAACCTCCAAAAGTGGCTAAAAATGTGGACTATGGCCCTTGCCCTCCTACTTGGCAAGGATGGAAAAGGATGAGAAAAAGTACAGTAAATAACAAGCAATATACTAAACAAATAAATAAAATATAAGTAAATAATATTGTACACTAAAAGCAGACAAGTAGAATAACAGGAAAAGTAGAACATAAGTTATCTCAATGGTTAAAGTTGTAATGGTTGTACCCTCTTTGGCATATGACAAACTATTGACTCATTTATTCATATTTCTCTAATTAGTTAATACCTTTCCACTGTTAAAATAACGTTTAACCATCAACAAAAGAAATACTATCTCAGACCAGCTAAATCTGCAAACTCTAGTGACTAAGAATCAATTAATCCTTAGTCAGGACCTGGGGTCTGACTGAAACTCCAGAGTGATTCAGACTCTGTCCAGTGATCATCTTTCTGCCATCCCTACCTCCCTTTGTCTTTTTAAGAGTCACACGGCACTTATTAAATCAATGGGTCTTTTCAATGAGCCTACAGCTTTTATATTGTTTTTGTGACTGGCAATCAGGCAAATTTTCCTGAAATGAAACATTCTTAAAAGTTTACTTGGCCAGCAAGACATACTGTGTGTCCTTTCATTATTATAATAATTTCAGCATGATTCATTAGCATTATTAGAATCAATGATGCCTTGTTAGCTTCTCTTGATAATTGGTCCATCATTCAAGAGGTTTTGTTTCCTGGAAAATGAAAGATTGAGTTTACTGTTGAGTAATGTGGTGAATCTATCTTCTTTCAAAACCTTCTTTCTACACACATATTCCTATACTACTGTCACAATCTTTCTTATTCTTGGTATAGTTCTTACTCTATCAGAACTCCTGGGATTACTCACAACTCTCTTTATCTTGCCTACAAATAGAAGTGAAGAAAAATACACATCTATGCTTTATAAAGGGTCATATACTCAGTAGAAGAAAGAATAAACTCACATCAACTCTACCATTCTCCTAAAATTAATAAAAATATTAAGCATATCTACTTCCTTTTGTATTACGATGTCTTTTGTGAACTTTACCCTTCACAATTTTGAATATCATTATGAATTCATAAAATCATGAACTCAACTTGTTTATGAATAATTATTTTTTAATGCCAATGGCTCCAAGTTGGACAGTGGGAGTATCTCAAAGCTGACTTTATTGTCCTTTCAGCACTACCCCCCTTTAAAGCATCCTTCCATTCAGACAAGAATCAAATCCTCACAGAGCTCGGGTTTCTTTCACAGTGGAGAGTCAGAAGAGCAAGTGAAATCCCGGAAGGCAGAGTTGACATTATTTTACCGCTCAACCTCTTCAGTGGTAGAACACATGTTAAGAGTCCACATTTATATGTTTAGTTTAGCACAGATTTCCTAAGTCCATTTTATTTTCTTCTAAAGTATTTTTTAGAACATACTTAAATCCAGAATGAAACTGGGCTCTTCAGTATTCAAATCAGAATTACCCTTCATTTTTACTTTTCAGCTGGACTTAGAACTCAAGTCCTTTTTCTATAGCTTCTACTCTTGTTTTTCTGCTTGGGAACTGGGGAATGTTTTACAAAAGAAGGGACGTATGAGCCAGGTCTTGAAGAAACAGAGAATTTACCACCAGAGTGGTGTGGAGATGGGAGTGAGATATAAAGGGTATTCCAGGTAAAATTAAGCATGGATATTTTAGCACAAGGGTACAGTTTACCCTTGAACAATGCAAAGGTTAGGAACACTGATCCTCAGCGCAGTTGAAAATTTGAGTATAACTTCATAGTCAGCACTTCATATCTGTGATTCCACATCCACAGATTTAACCAATCCCAGATCATGTAGTGCTGTAGCATGTATTTACTAAAAACAAAAAATTCACATATAAGGGGACTTACGCAGTCCAAACCCATGTTGTTCAAGTGTCAACTGTATATAGGTACATTATGCACAGGTCCAGAAGCATAAAAGTGACTTGGAATAAAACGATGGGAGGAGAAGGCAGTGACAAGAGATAAGGATAACACGGAATGTTTGATCAGCATAGGAGGGCATCTTGGTTGGCCACACCATGGAGTCTGATTTTCACCCAGTGACTGATCTTATGACTAAATTGATTATGTGATTTTAAGAAATATCTTGGAAAACTAATCAGCAGAGTAAATTTATGATAATAATTTCAAAAGAGTAATTTATTTATACCATCAACCTTCCTTCAGTGGGAAGAGTTCTAGACAGAGTTAAAGAAGGAGAATTTTATGTATAAACATTTTTTTTTAATCCTTGATATTTTTATAAGCTGAGGTTGATGAGTCAGGCCCTAAGGGAAATATCATGTCATTGTTTAAGTATGATGGTATTTACCTATCTCCTTCGCCCACAGAAAAAGGGATCGGACATACTCATTGTGCCATGTCATAGCAGAGTTCTAAGATAACCCCCAAGATCTCTCCCCTCGGTGTTACAAATATGATTAGATTACATCTTTGATTAGGTTACATTATATGGCAAGAGTGACGGGACTTTGCAGATGTAATTAAAGTCCTAAATTAATTGACAAATTCATCAAAAAGGAGATTATATCCAGTGAATTAATCAGCTGGAAGCTGTTTTAAAGAGGATTTCAGACTTCACTGAGGTCAGAGAGTCTCTTGTTGGCTCTGCAGAAACTAGTTGCCATAATAATTTCTTACAGTTACAAGGAAACAAATTCTGCCAACAATTAGATGAGCTTGGAAGAGGAACTTGAAACTCAAATGAGACTCCAGACCTGCCTAATACCTTGACTGTAGCTTTGTGACATCCTAAGCAGAGGACCCAGCTAACGTGAATCTGTACTCCTGAACCACAGAAACTGGGAGATAAGTGTGTGTTATTTTAAGCTCTGAAATCTGTAGTAATTTGTTATGAAGCAGTAAAATTAACATACCCATAGTGTGGTAAGGAAAATCATGAAAGTGAAAGTGTTGGTTGTTCAGTCATGTCCAACTCTTTGTGACCCCATGGACTGCAGCCTGCCAGGCTCCTTTGTCCATGGAATTCTAAAGGCAAGAATACCAGTGTGGGTAGCCTCTCCCTTCTCCAGGAGATCCTCCCAACCCAAGAGTTGAACCCTGGTCTCCTGCATTGCAGGCAGATTCTTTACCATCTGAGCCACCTTGGAAGCCCCCAAGGAAAATCATATGCCTCTTAAAACAGGCAGTGTGGATAGTGGTTAAGGCACAGAGTCTAAAACCAGCTTACATGGGTCCATATCCTAACATCACCCATTACTTGCTCTGAAACTTTTGGCATGTTCTTTCATGCTTACATGCCTCAATGTCCTTATATGAAATGAGGATAAACACAGGACTTAGCTTGTAAGATTATTCTAGAGAATTAAAGGACCTAATTTATGTAAAGTCCTGCTATCCTTATATGATGCTTCCCTACTAATTAGCAATGGATCCAGATATTAAAGTCTATCTTCATTTACTCTCTAAACAAATAAGGGTGTCATCCTATTATGAACATTCAAGACATTTGATAAAAAGATCAAACTTATCACTGATAAGATTCCATAATCACCTTCATTCAGGAAAAAAATACATTTTAAAGGATGAAATAATGTAAGAAAACAAGATCTCAGTTTTAAAGTACAAAATCTCTTAATGTTCCCCCTCCCCCTTAAGATCTAGAGATCAGTCACAGTTCCAAAATAATCACTAAAATGCATGAACAGCTGCTTCACTCTTGTTAACTGCTGCATGTTATTTCCAAGGAATTGCACAGTGAAAAAATTTTATATATATATAAAATAAAATTGAGGGAAAATACTTTGCGGTAAGTTCTGCTCTGATAGGTAGAAAGATAAATGCATATATAGATGTGTAGAAGAGACAGGAGACAGACAGATACAACGGGTGGATGGATGGATGGATTGTGGTAGGAGAGAGGGAAGGAAGAGATAGGCTGGACTCCTGATCATAAGAAATACATCTTGAATTCCCTGGGTCAAATGGATTGAATTTTTAAAAAATCACAACATAAATGAAACTTTTTCTAAATCACTAAACATTGTTGATTCATAGCATTTCTTAAAATTCAGGCAAAACCGAAAATGGAAAAACCTCTCCTTAATGTACCTAACTAGAAGGATTTAGACAGGAATGTGGAATAAAGTATACTGTTGTCAAAGACCAGATATATCAAAATCACATGGGAGAACTTTAAAAAATTGTAGATACTTAGGTTTCCTTCCAAAGAGTTTGACCAAGTCTGGAGTACAGACCAGGAAACTGTATTTTTCTCTGTGTTAGTTAAGGTAAGGTAGGCTGTAGTAACCAACAGATTCCAAAATATTAGTAGATTAACACCAAGATCAAGACCAAGTGAAGTCACTCAGTCATGTCCAACTCTTTGCAACCCCCTGGACTGTAGCCTACCACACTCCTCCACCATCCATGGGATTTTCCAGGCAAGAGTACTGGAGTGGGTTGCCATTTCCTTCTCCAGGGGACCTTCCTAACCCAGGGATCGAACCTGGGTCTCCTGCATTGTAGGCAGACGCTTTACCATCTAAGCCACAAGAGAAGTCCAGTAGAAATTAATTTCCTGCTCACAAAATTGCTCCAAGTGAGGCCGGTGGGGAGGCTCCCCTTCATGCAGTCACTCAGTAACCGAGACCCTTTCCATCTTATGGCTGGCTCCTCCATACTGAATAGTTTCACTGGTACTTGATCTTCCACCAGGCTGAAGAAGAAATGGCATGGAGGAGCCCATATGGAAAGTTCTAATGCATCTGACTAAAAGTGGCATGGATTTTCCCTTTTGCTCTTGTTCTTTTAAGGAGAACTTTGTTATATGGTTGCTCCTAACTGTAAGGAAGGGAGGAAAATATAGCTACTGGGCCAGTAAGTGGATTTCAGCGAGCAAGAATTAGTCTCTGCTGTGAGCACCTCATGTGATTTTGATGTACAACTGGTATAAAATTGAAAATTCACAGGTGAACTATAAATTTGAATCAAAATAATCAAGGTTCCAAATAGTCATCTGATCCTAGGCAAAATATTTCCCCTCTCTATGCCATAACCTTTTTGATTCCTCACCTTTTAAGTGAGGATTCTAAAATCCTACGTCTCAAGATTCTTGTGAGATCAGCATGAGGTAATACATTTAAAACTATTAGAATAATAACCGACATTTTAGTCAATACTCATAAATAGTCAAGATAATAGTCAACATAACTACATTGTTGGTTTGGATAAAAAAGAAAGCATGATTTCATAAAAGAAAGCATGATTTTCTAAAAGAAAGCATGATTTTCTGTTATCTGAGCTAAGACATCAGATGTAGCAGTATCAGAATAGATATATTATTCCAACTAAATTGTTGGATTGGGAAAGTTTGAGAAAGTAGAATCTTAACACAACAGAAGTTGACTTCTTGCTCTCCTAAGCAAGAGTCAAGCACTTGGGCAGCTTCCCTCCAGGTGGTCATCCCAAGATCCAGTCTTTTTCTGTCTGGAGGCTCCACCCAGGGCTTTATCATCATCTTAACCAGTGTATAGAGACACCCTGGTGACACACTAGTGATGTGATCTGAGCTAAGAATTAGGTATCTCAGTATCAGAATATCTGACGTTCACAGAGAGAAAAATTACTTTAAGAATTGAAGTGAAAGAAATCTTAAAATATTGAGGGATTGAAAATGTTGGTAGTGTAGCTCTCAGATTGAGCTTTGTAACAATCTGATCAACACATATTGCAATTCAGGGAGTTTGAGGTATTTTTAGATTTAACTTTTGCCGCATACAAATTTGTACCACTACCCCTAAGGAACCCTGTGAGCACTCAGGTGCAGAATTGGAGCTGAGCTGTGCAGTACCTATCATCTGAATCAACTGATACCATCACGGATGAGTTAAATTCTATATAATTTAAAGGATTAATTTACAGAGTAGTTCTGAAGTTTGGATTAGTGTGAGGACACTAATCAACACAATTATATATCAGAAGCAGAGAATGATCTCTGTCTAGGATTTTTTTTAACTCAGGCACAGACTTCTTTTACAATAATATCCACCTGCATTTGCAGATTTTGGGGGAGAAGTTACAGTATGTACATGACAGTGACAAATAGCAATGTTAGTTTCTGAGAGACAGCACAAAAGAAAAGTTGCATTTATAGTGGTTGTTAAAAACTGTTAACATTTTTAGTAATCAACTGCTGAATAACTGAAAACAACCCCTAAGCCACAAGAGAACACCCAGGCTCTTCTGGTCTTCAGATTCCAATTTGAGGAATGCACCCCTAATTAAAATAACTAAGAGGAAAATAAGTCCCTGTGTGCCTCATCTTCTTGGTTTCTCCGTCATTTTCCAACTTTCCTGATTTCAAACTCCATTTCCCTTAACACCTTAGCATATTCTCATACTTTAGATGCTGTCATCCCTAACCCTTAGAACTTGCTCTAGTTATAAACTCTTGCTGACCTGATAAACCTATGAGGATCTGTCTCCTCCCACCGTGGGCATCATTCACAACGTGGCAGTCAGTGTTCTCAACCCAGTAAGTCCTCTGCTGTTGAACTTTTGCCTTACCTAGATCACATATCAGGGAAGCGGAAAGAAGAAGACACTTGGGGTACCTTCTATGTGCCAGTCCTTATAACATCATTTCATTACCCTGGTGATCTTGGGAAATTACTTGAGCAATACAGCTTCCTCTCCTACCTCTGCAAAATGAATATGGTTACAATTTCCTAGGCTCAAATAATAGCCACTGTTTATTTAGGTCCTCACTATGTGCCTGGTTCTCTGTTACATGTTAGATGTATTATCTAATTTAATTCTTAAAACATCCCCAGGAAGTAAGTCTTAGTATCGTGCCCACGTTTTTAGATGAGGAAACTAAGGCAAAGGAAGGTTAAGTGACTCAATCAATCTGGGTGCAGTGCTTGGAGCATCAAAGTTTCCAGGTGATATCGACTCAGCTGATTTATTTATTTCCTAAAGTGCAATAATATACAATAGAAAACTGTCATGACTAGAGGCACAGTTAACATAAATGCCAGAGTCCCATTGTGTCCTTTGTTAAACAGTACTTCTGTGTTGGTTCTTTACCACAAAAGCCTACTTTACCAAAAACCAAGTAACACAAACTTAAATTTGACCTAGTTTAATAGAAATGTGGGTTGTGGTTCAATTATTCAGCAATCGCTTACTAAGAATTTAAACAGTTTTTAACAACCAGTATAAATGCAATCCTTCTCTTGTGGTCTCCCTCAGAAACTAACAGTGCTATCTGTCACTGCCATGTACATACAGTAAATCCTTCCAAATAACCTGCATATGCAGACAGAGCTACATTCCTATAGATGTGTGTATTTAAATGTATTTAATTTAAATTCAAATGCTGTAGATTTAAAGAGGTGTCATAGAATGGGTCTCAAGATGACGTTCCAGCTAATTCAAGCACCATTAACTTTTACATTTACTGTCCAATTTACTGGCAGAGGCAATGAAACTTTGATTTTGCTCCAAAATAGTCTGTATTATTTTCTTCCTGTTTAATGAATAGACCAGCTCAAGGGGAGAGAATCCAGGAGTGCTGGTGTCAAGAGAATGGTCAGATTGGCCAACTAGCTGCGGTTCCCTCCACTATTTGGAACTATGTAGCTGAAATGAGACGGTAAATAGCTGGTACAATCTTACAGCAGCCAATAGTCACCCCTGCCCTGCTGGCCACACTCTGCTCAGTCTGCCAGGCAGGAAGGATTTCTAATAAAGAGAAAAACAAGGGTTATACACAGATTCCAATGTAAGAGCAAGCTACTGCCTTCCTGTTTCCTACTGGGTTTTGCAGGCCTCCTTCAGCTACTCTGGGATGTTAGAATAAGCAATCTGTTTTGAGTTTGAAAAGGTTTGATGTTCCTTTATGTGGGGGTGTTCAATTCATCAGAAGAAAAAAAAGTGCCAGCCTCCTGCTCTCAGTAGTGTAGTATGGAAATGTAGCACATCCTACTCTGACATTTCTCTTCTGCCTCCTTAGCCCCCGTTGCAAGATTGTGGTTTCCAGATTGTTTTGCTTTTTCTTTCTCTAAATTAGTTTTACTTTTCATGCCAACAGTCTTCACTTCAGTTCAGTTCAGTCACTCAGTCGTGTCCGACTCTGTGTCCCCATGAACCGCAGCACGCCAGGCCTCCCTGTCCATCACCAACTCCCGGAGTCTACCCAAACTCGTGTCCACTGAGTCAGTGATGCCTTCTAACTATCTCATTCTCTTTTGTCCCCTTCTCCTCCTGCCTTCAATCTTTCTCAACATCAGCGTCTTTTCAAATGAGTCAGCCCTTCGCGTCAGGTGGCCAAAATACTGGCGTTTCAGCTTCAACATCAGTCCTGCCAATGAACACGCAGAGCTGATCTCCTTTAGGATGGACTGGTTGGATCTCCTTACAGTCCAAGGGACTTTCAAGAGTCTTCTCCAACACCACAGTTCAAAAGCATCAATCCTTCTATGCTCAGCTTTCTTTATAGTCCAACTCTCACATCCATACATGACTACTGGAAAAACCATATAGTCTTAGGTCCCATTAACTAAAGTTCTAATACTTTTGAAGCAATGGGGAAAGCTGGTATTAGCCACCAGCCACAGCTGGACAAATGGGTTTGCAAACGCTCCACCTTCATGCTTTGTACCATGTCACACCCTGTTTCTGAGGCTCCTGGAGCACTGGATTTCAATAGAGTTTTCCTCCCACCCCCATGGCTCTAGTTCCTAAATCTCAGATGATTAAATCCACTGCCTCCTACTTACCTCTCAGAGAAAGTCTGTCAGGCCCTTGTAGCAACGACCCTGAGGCATCTCAGGAGTGCCTGAAAGGTGAGGTTCTGAACTCTGGCCATGTCCCCCTGGCGATTAACTCTACCTGGGGCCCTAACCCATTTGTTGTTGTTGTTCAGTTGCTAAGTCACGTCTGACTCATTGAGACCCCATGGACCGTAGCACACCAGACTTCCCTGTCCTTCACTATCTCCTGGAGTTTGCTCAAACTCACATCCATTGAGTCAGTGATGCCATCCAACAATCTCATTCTCTGTCGCCCACTTCTCCTACCTTCAATCTTTCCCAGCATCAGGGTCTTTTCCAATGAGTCGGCTCTGCATCAGGCAGCCAAAGTATTGGAGTTTCAGCTTCAGCACCAGTCCTTCCAATGAATATTCAGGACTGATTTTCTTTAGGATTGACTGGTTTGATCTTCTTGCTGTCCAAGGAACTCTCAAGAGTCTTCGCCAGATCACAGTTCAAAACCATCAATTCTTGGGTGCTCAGCCTTCTTTATGGTCCAACTCTCACATCCATACATGACTACTGGAAAACCCATAGCTTTGAGTGCTGTACTCCCAGCCCTTAGGGTCAAGGTTTCCTGCTCTGCCTTGGCCCAGGTATTAACCTGCAGCAGCTCTGGATCTAGCCCAAACGGGCTCCCCAAAGGATCTCTTCTCTACCCTCAAAGTCTATGGAGACTTTACCCACTTCTGGTTTTTATAACCATTCATCTTCTAAATCACATCCACCTCTATGGCTCCCTTCCCAGTCAGGGGAGGGAAAGAGGGCAGAGGTTATGATGTCTCCACTGAAAGTCTCTGATGGTTATCTCTTCATCTATCCTAGTAGACTACAGACTATGGAATTAGGGAGACTAAAAGATTAGTTATCCTCTGAGAACAGCTTTAATGTTAAACTACTTGAGAGTATCTAAATCTTTAAAGGGAAAATACGTGCAAGAAAAACAACCCACAAGTGAGGGTGGATTTTTAAGTTCCTAGTTATTAGAGTTCTAGCCGGTTTTCAGATACAGGGTATGATCATTCGAGTGGTTGCTGCAGTGTAGAAATGGGAGCCACCAGGAACCAGGGCCAGACGACTTATTTTTAGTATTTAGACAAACATCTCTGTACAATTTAGATCTGAGAAGCAGGGTTCAGGATTTGGGATTTCTAGGGAAACAAGCGCAGCCCCACTTCCTCCCAATGTGGGGGTGGAGGAGGGTGCTGCAAGTGAAACACCACATAGTTATGGAAACCTTAACTTCCTGGTGTAGCAGTTACACAGAGCAGTTTTCTTGACCTCAGGAATTTCTAGTCTTTAACAGACGAATGTGTAACATACAGACATACATCTATATACACACATACTATATTCACACATACAAAACGTGAGCTGCACTAACTTTGTGTTGCAGGATGGGGGAGTCGAGGGGTACTGGAGAAACAGACACATTTTCAATAGGTTTCTCATATTTTTCTACATTTGCTTCTTTTTGCCCCCCTTCTCTAAAAGGATGGTCTTAAAAAAAATTAATGCACACTTAATTTTCTTAAAAGTTTATGTCTTTTTCTTAAAAGACAAATATGTTTAATCAGTGAACTACTGAACTCCTCCGCTTCATTTTTCCTGGTAACCTATTAACAGCTAGAATACGGCTCTGCAGAGTCCAACTTGAAAAATGCCAAGTGTGATGGTTAATTTTATGTGTCAACTTGGCTGAGCCACAGTGCCCAAATATTTGGTCAAATATCATTCTTAAAGTTCCTATGAGGATGTTTTTTGTATGAGATACACATTTAAATCCGTGGACTTTGAGTAAAGGCAGATTGCCCTCCTTAAGGTATGCGGGCCTCTTCCAATCAGCTGAAAACCTGACTAGAACAAAAGGCTTGACCTCCCCTGAGCAAGAAGGAGTTCTACCAGCAAACTGCCTTTGGACTTAAACTGTAACTCTTTACTGATTCTTCAGCCTGCTGATTTTCCCCATCAGATTTTGGACACACCAAGACTGCATAATTGCAGAAACCAATTTCTTAAAATAAATTTCTCTATATATGTGTGTGCATATATACTGGTTCTGTTTCTCTGGAGAAGCTTGACTAACACATTAAATTAATGTGAATTTGGAAAACAAAATGGAATCTATTTCCAGATAGACTGCTATTCATTGTAAAAAAAAAAAAAGGCAATAAGAACACACACATTTCTAATACTCTATACAAATAGATTTTGAGATAAAGTTAAAAACCAGGCACTGTGATCAACTGTGAAACATGTCAAAACAAAGTAAATCTTAAAGGAAAAGGTACCATCATAAGAAGTAAGGAATTAAGACATTAAAAAAAAAAAAATCCTAGATTCTTACTGAGGGACTATCTAAGGCAAGCCAGATAGACATGGAGCTTTAAGCTGACATGCTGGCAAAGGCCTCAACTCAGGGCTGGCTGATGTGTTCATGCTCTCAAAACAGAGCCACAGAAAGAAGGATGCGGAGTCATGTGCTCTGCATGATAAAAGCACAACCAGAGAAAAACTGGAGAAACCAACACCCCAAAAACACAGAGTCAGTGTAAGGATTGGAAGGGAAAGGCCTGAGACAGTTCCCAGGACCCTTGGTGATCTTTTCACTGAGCACAAGAGAAGGTACCAGAAGCAAGTCATCCCACCCTGTACCTTGAGATGGGATGACTTCACTTTCCCTTTATCCATGCTACTTTGACACCTCTACATTTCTTAAAGCTTCTGTTAGCAATTTTTTTTTTTAGAAATTTTTCAGGTATTTTTTCTAAGTATCTGAACACTGCAACTTTGCTTAACTAGACTTACAGTCTAGTTAACTATATTAATTTGATTTCAATACTATGTGGTCTCCTAAAAAAATGTGATGTTTACAATAAAAACACAAGGGCATATATTCTTAAAAAGTCAAAGGAAAAAAGTAAACAAAGCGGAAAGTGAGATTATATTCTATTTCAAGAAAAAAGCAATAGAAAAACAGCTAAGTTTCAAATACAATTCAACAAGCATTAACTAGAGACTTCTTTACAAATCTGCTTCATCAGCATAGCATGGATGTTAAGAGGGGTACCACTTCTAGTTGTGGCCTAAGATCCAGTTACTTAACTGCTCTGTGTCTCTCTTCTTCTATTTTCAGAATGGAGATAACAGGGGGAAAAAATGAAACTTTCCCTCCAACTTACCACAACTTCAAATTATTAGTTTTTTCTCCATTCCTAACCCAGTGAAAATTCCTGAAAGAAAAATTTAGGAGAGAAAGGAGAAGCAACATTTATTGCATACCAACTATTAGTTGGTACACTATAAATGATCTCATTTAATCACCATAAACCTGTGAGAAAACATTTTTATCAATATACACATGAAATAGAGCCTTAGAGGCTCCAAGGCTTAGATCAGAAGCTGCAAATGACCTAAAATCTATTCTCTTATGAAGCATAGCATGGAGTAATGCTCCACAGAGCAAGGTACCTAGGTCAACCAGCCTTAGAATCGCTCAAAATGCCTGTTAAAGAACAGTGTGCCCTAAAAGAGAGTGACAGAAGGGATATTTCATCAAGAAGTGTCAGGGAATGTCTGGGACCAGAGAAGGCGGGTTTCTTCCCACAGAAAGAATAGCAGCAAGTAGGGAGACTGTAAGGTAGAAAAGAGCTTCTCAGAGTGAAGGAAATAAAACAGCATCCATGTAGTTGGACAAGAGGAAGGGTGTTGTGAAACGAACCAGGAGAACAGGCATAGGCTTAGTGATACAGGGCCTTGTAAATCATGCTGAAGGTTTAGACTGAATTCCAAGGGCAACTTGGGGCCACTGGGAGGACTCCGAGCCAGAGCTGATACAATCACTGTGGCTGTGATCTGGAGAATGGATTAGAAGTGGGCTGGGAGAGACTGAGAGATCAGTTGGTTAGGGGGTTTTGATTATGGATGCTGAAAATGGAAGTAGACACACAAGTAGAAGAATCTGAGATAAATTTTTGGTGGAAAATTGAAAGAATCTGGAGATGAACTGGATGCAGAAAATAAAGAAGAGAGAAATAAAGTGTAGTTGCTCAGACATGTCCAACTTTTTGCGAACCCATGGACTGTAGCCCATCAGGCTCCTCTGTCCATGGGGATTCTCTGGGCAAGAATACTGGAGTGGGTTGCCATTTCCTTCTCCAGGGGATCTTCCTGACCCAGGGATTGAACCTGGGTCTCCCTCACTGCAGGCAGATTCTTTATCATTACTCCCAAGCTCAACTTTGAGCATCAGGCTGAATAGTTGAGCCATTTACCAAGAAAAGACACAAAATCACTGTCTGGGGAAAGGACCAGGATCTGTATATTTCTAGAAATATCCCAGATGATTCCAATGGCTAGTCCCAGTTGAGAAAAATCAAACAAGAGGGGGTGCTATAGAAGATAGTAGTTAAGTTTAATGACTAATGATTGTATATTTCTTTGGAGGTAGCTTGCCTTGTTCAAAATTTGTCACTGAGGAAGTTGGCTTCCTCATTTGTAAAATGGAAATAACAACAGAACATATGTTATGGAGCTGTTGTAAACCATTGATCTTATAAAATGTTTGGAACGTTTTCAAGCTACCCTTCTTATATCAGTCAGTTGAATCAGCCAGATGCTTTCACATCTCCAAGCTCTTGCTTCTCCTTTTGCTTCTTCCATGTTGTGATATCCTATATTCTCTTCAGAGACAGTCTTCCTTGACTACTCCCCCTACTACCACCATCCCCAGCCAATCAGCAGGGCCATTTCTCCTGGTGCATGATCATAGAATTTAACACATTCTGCTCCATTCAGTCACTCAGTCGTGTCCAACTCTTGCAATCCCATGGACTGCAGCACGCCAGGCCTCCTTGTCCATCATCAACTCCCAGAGGTTACCCAAACTCATGTCCATTGACTCGGTGATGCCATCCAACCATCTCATCCTCTGTTGTCCCCTTCTCCTCCCACCTTCAATCTTTCCCAGCATCAGGGTCTTTATAATTATTTCTTTATTTGTTTGTCTCCTGAACAAGACTTTAAACTTCTAGAAGTAACTGGCCTTATCTTACACAAACTTATGTCCACAGAACTTACTCTGATGTCATAGGCTGAAATCCAGAATGAATTTGTTGGATTTAATTGAATTTAGCTAAGTTAAAAAAAACATGTTACCCTCAGGGAACAGATCTTATAAACTCTGGTTTAATTATGTTGTCCTATGATGCACACACAGCAAGCTAACACTCAAGGGATATAAAAAATTTACCCTAAGTGGCTATTTAGGCACAAACTCAAGCCTAAACCAGTCATGCCAAACATAACACCTTTCTTATCTGCCTCTCACCTCTGCTTTGTTCTTCCTGGGCAATGTGGGGCCCATGCCTTTCTGAGGAACAGAAGAAGGGGGAAGGCAGTTGGGGAGGAAGACACATACTCCTACAACTTTACAAAACCTTCCTTCACTCCTTAATG
Organism: Capra hircus; assembly: GCF_001704415.2. Taxonomy (NCBI): domain Eukaryota; kingdom Metazoa; phylum Chordata; class Mammalia; order Artiodactyla; family Bovidae; genus Capra; species Capra hircus. The sequence goes on along the minus strand of NC_030812.1, from coordinate 45,127,497 downwards.
GGGGAAAGGAAGGTAGAGAGAGCTGCTGCATGTGCTGGAAGAAGCATGTCAGATTGGTTTGAGTCCTCTGTACCCCTGTGGCTTGGTATAGTCGGTCTAAACACCAGTAGGCAAATACCAGTGACATTACAGGCAGAGCAAACTGGCCCAGGACAAATTTTGTAAGAGACCCATGGTTTTCATCATGACCTTGTATGGAAGCAAAACTTGATCTCCTTCATGCTAAAGCTTCCGGAGCCTTCAACCCCCAAAAAGCATGCATGATGGACTAGTTGTACACTTTAAACCAAAGTAACTTCAGAATCTGACTCCACTCATGTTAATGTTTCTGGAGACCTCAGTCTCCAGAAAGTATGCAGGAAATAGTGGTCAGGCATCTGAGACTGAAATAACCTGATAAAAGGTTTGGATCCCTGAGAGAAAAGAAGAAAAGAATTTGTCATTCCATTCTTTAATCTCAAGGCAAATGGGCATAGCAAGAGGCAGTTTTAAATGTATAAACTGACAGTTTTTGGAGCCAAACAAATCTGCGTCCAGTCCTGACTCATTCACTTTAGTTCCTATGCTCATTAAAGTTAATACTAAATAATAATGATAATAACAACAGCTAACACCAACCAGTCCATCCTAAAGGAGATCAGTTCTGGGTGTTCACTGGAAGGACTGATGTTGAAGCTGAAACTCCAGTACTTTGGCCACCTGATGCAAAGATGACTCATTTGAAATGACCATCCCTGATGCTGGGAAAGATCGAGGGTAGGAGAAGGGGACGACAGAGGATGAGATGGTTGGACTCATTGACCATCACTGACTCAATGGACATGAGTCTGGGTAGGCTCTGGGAGTTGGTGATAGACAGGGAGGCCTGGCATGCTGCAGTTCATGGGGTCACAAAGAGTCGGACATGACTGAGTGACTGAACTGAACACTTACATATGTTTATTACATGCCAGACTGTTAAGTGCCTTACATATGTTAACTCATCTTAGTCCTGAGAAAAATAAAATCCACCAAGGAAGATACTTCTCTCATACTTTACAGTGAAAGAAACAGTCCTTCACTGTTAGAATGCTTGAGTAAATGGTTCAGTTCAGTTCAGTTCAGTCACTCAGTCGTGTCTGACAGTAAACAGCAGAGCCAGGATTCAAACCAAGGCAGTGTAGGTTCTGAACCCATGTAGTCTGGCTTCAAACACCAGGCTTACATCCACTGCATTTCCCTGCCTCCATGTGCCTCAGTACATCATCTGACTTTGGGAGTCTATGTTTCATTGTCAAGTGGGTATAATTCAAGTGGGTATAATGAGGCCAACCTTAGTGATGTGTTAAAGGATATGGTGTAGGGAGAATCCTGAATACCAAAGGAGCACCTAGACTAGGTCAAGTGCCTTTAATTTTCAACCTGTATGCTCATAATGTATTATGTGAATTCTAGGAGAATGCTAATAAATGTCAGTTATCTAGAGTACCCAAGAACAGCAAATGTATGGGTGTGTGGATTAGACAAATTGGATGCTCCAGAATGTACTTTTCTGAAATTTTAATTGATCCAGAAGGCAGTTTTAGTCTATAAAGTCAATTATCTCAATACTTCTTTGTTTATTTAAATACTTCATTGTTTATTTAAACAATGGCTTCTGTTGTCAACAGAAGCCCACCAAAGAGCAATAACCAGCTGGAGGTTTGAGTCAAAAGGTGGGAGAGCCTGAGGGAAAACAATTACTTAGATCTGGAGCAGCCAGTTTCAGAAAAGTTCCTGATGCATGATCAGAACATTTCCAGAAGAGAAGAGGAAGGCCACTGTAATGAGAGGAACCTGCATGATCAAAGGCACTGAGGTGTGAATGAGAACTCCCTTTTCTCGGGGTTAGAGCAGAGTGAACGGTGAACAACAGCAAGGATGACGGAGGCCTGGGAAGCTGGACAGGGTGATGGATGTCACACAGTGGACTGTGGATTTCATTCTATGTGTGACAGGGAGGCACCAAGAGTTTTAGAAAGGACATCAGGCTTGTGCTTTAGCAAGACAATTTGTGCAGTGTTGTGTGTGGATTAAAGTGGAAAGTATAGCCATCAGGGAGACCAATTTTGAGGTAGAAAGTATAACAGAAATTTTTTTCACACCAATATATGAAAATATACACCAAAATACACCACTGTATTAAAATCTTGAGAGAGAAGGACCAAATATTATTTGCACTAAGAGTGAAAATAAATCATTACTGCTTCTAATGAGATTAAATTAAAAAACTGTAGTTCTTAGCAAAACTGCCACGTAAAATTTTAGACACACAAAGAAAATAATTGTAGAAATATGCACATATTTCCACCAGAGAATGGAATCTGGACAAAGTGGGCGAAGTAAGCAAAGAAGTAAACAGCATTCAGAGCTTAAGAAATGCCTTGCTTTTCACCAAGAAGGGCCAACATTGTTTTCTTTGAATTGGCTCTTGTACTTCCTTGCAAAGAAATTGATAGTGTTGTGGGAAATTCAACTATTGAAATAACAACGAAAACTGCAACCCAATATGAGGAAACTGGTATTATGTCAAAGCAACAAGTCACTGAACTTTTGACCCGCACACCCAAAAAAGTGGAGAGAATGTTTCAAAAGAATCAAGTCTGAATAATAAAAAACAGCACACCACTTCCCCTCATCCACATCTGACCGTGGGGGGACAGACAGGAACTTGGCTAACTTAGGTCGAAGCCAAAATACTGTTTCTTCAAGGTCCCTCCCAAGACCCTTTTTCTAAGTGACATGTCCCCTCACTGAATATTCTTCCCCATACTGATCATTCTCACTACTTGTATGGGTAATCAGTCTAAATATTTGTTCTTCTCAAACAGGGCCTTTTAACTATTCTTTAGATATTTTATGTATACATAGTTTGTTTCTCCAATTTAACAGTAAGAATTTAAAGTGGGAATATTTGGGTATATTTTTATAATACTTTCACTGGGGCATACAAAAAGAAAAGATAATAAAGCAACAGTAACAATAACAGCTAAGCTAGTTTGAATGCTAGCCATGTTTTCGGCATTGTTTCAAAAGCTATACATGTATTAATCACTACAACAACTACATGAGGTTGATGCCATTACTGCCCTCAGTTTACACTTGAGGAAACTAAAGTATAGGAGAGGTAATCATTTTTACCACAGTTACACAGCTTGTACGCATACGATCTCAGGAAGTCTGATACCAGAATTGTTCTTCAAAGTACCATTTAGTGTATTATTTTCTTTGAATTCGAATTCAAAAAGAAATTTGAAAATCAGAGGTGCTAGGTAGGAACTGGAGACATGATCTGGGATCAAGTAAGGTTTGGTTTTTTAAGACTTTGAGAAACAATTTTTTCATAGCCTCCAAAAGATTTTGTGGGCCATCATACACAGGGTCATCTTTAACTTGGACACCAAGGGAAACACGGTGTCTTGGACTTCTGCTTCCACTGTATTGCCTCTATTTTAATCTGCTGTCATTTACTGTGACCTGAAAATAATGTGAATAAAGCAAATACAGTGGTAGTAAGTAGAAGATGCATACCAAACAGAAAACATGTTCACTTCTCACTGAACCAATAAACTCTTCTCTCACTTTCTATTTAGTTAATGGCTGTGACTGGCATGTGAGAAGAGTGAGGAGAAATGACTTCAGTGGCCCCACAGGAGTTCGGAGCAGAGAACAGGGCATCATCAGGTCTGGCACTGTTCTTGAGCACCAAGTCCCTCGTCTACCACCACAGTAAGTACCTGCCTTCCTTTAAGCCAGAACAGCACACCCCACTGGAAAGCAGGGCTGAGCTGTGAAAGCAACAGGTACTATCTCCAAGCTGTCCTGGTCTTTGAGGCTTTGCGTTCTTGAGCGGTCTACACATTGTGTTTCAAATTCCATTTTTCTAGTGTACAGCTTAGCCTTAACTTTCCTCTCTCTCAGATTTCAGTATACCCTCTTCTCTAGTTCTATCCCTACACTCACTTGAGTACCTGGCCATCTCGCCATATTCTCGTGAAGGGAGGGTTTGGCCACAGGTAATATCTTATCAGAGTACAGACTCTGGACCAACCTGCACCTTAACTCACTCCTACCCTTATCATACCCATCATGTATCATGCACAAGGCCTATTCTGGGCATAACTGGCAGCAGGTACATTGTAATAGGACACCTGAGGCCCTATTAGGTAAGCCTCTGGTAATGACATGACAAGCAAGCCATCAAACCACTGTGCTGCCCTGAGACCACCACATAAGAGAGCCTGGCCAGCCTCCATGAGGAGAGAGACCACTGCAGTCAACACACAGAACCAACCTCGAGAAATGTGAGTGAGGTCCTCTTGTCTCTGCTGTGCTGACAGATGACTGCAGCAGTATCAGGAGTGACCCCAGGCAGGGCAACAAAAGAATCACCCAGCTGAGCCCTGGCTCCTCAGATCTCAGACCTTCCCTGCCCAAACTGCTAAGATGTAGTAATTTATGAGCAGATAATATTAAGTAGATTTTGGCAAGGTTTGTTATGAAGAAATAGATAACTTCTAAAAACTCCAAGTGAAAACAGAGAGAAGAATCTTAATATCTCTTAAAGTTATACCATGATACAACATACTATCTTCTTCAACAGTCACCATTAAACCATTAAACCAAGGTATAGTGTCTATCTGCCCTTCACTACTGCCACAACTACAACAACATCACGCATGCACACATTCTTCAGTCTCTTGCCTGCTCTATCAGATGTTCTTCTGGACTTTCCATTGCTATATTTCTAGCTCAGTCCTTTTAACTAATCCCATTCCCATATTTCCAGTTGCTTCAGTCTATGAAGAGTAGCCATCACTTACTATGTACCAGAAACTGTCAGCTTCTCACCATCAACTTATCAAGCAGACACCATTGTTCTGTTCACTTTATATAAGAGAAAGCTTAACTACAGTAGATTAAGTCTACTCAAAGTCACAGAGCTAGTAATGGTTGATGGAGCTAGGATTTGAATCCAGGCAGAAAAGCTCAAATTCAAACCCTTAAAATTTACACTGGGCTGTACAAACTCTCCAGGTGACCCCTCAACCCCCCAGGCACTCCAGACTTTACATTTCAAAACCAAACTCATCCTTTTCTCTTACAAACCTCACATTCCTTTCTTTGATAAATACCATTTACTTACATGCCCCAAGAATAAACTTCCCACTCATCTGATGAGGAACCACACCCCCTGGAATCCATGCACTCTCATTCATCTCACTATCATTGCCGTACATCAGGATATCATTATTTTCATCTTAAATAACTGCAAATAGGCTTGCTGCTAGTCTCCTTACCTGTGACTGGATGGGTGAGTCACTTTTCCTCTTCACTATCTTTTTGTTTTCCCTCAATCCATACCTACATCATTAAGGATATACTTTGCCAGCAGAATATACCATGGTAGGTACAAGATAGTTGGCCATACTGGTGTGAGTATGACTATGTATGATTATTGGAGCTTGTGGGTGTGTGTTTGTGTGTGTGTATGTGTAAGAGGTAAGTGTTGCTTGTGAATAGGGCAACCAATTCCTTTCAGTTTGCCCTAGCAAATAAATTTCCCCTATTTTAGCATGAAGAGTCCTGCATCCCAGAAAACTGCTGCCTTCCAGGCAAAACCTGACAACTGGTCAGCCTTCCAGAGGGAGTGACTGAGTGCAGGGTTTAACTAAGTGACTCAATGTGGAAGGCTGTGCTGATGTTCTGCCTCCACTGAAGCCAGCTGACATTATGGCTTCTCTCTCTCCCTTTCACAAAACTAACCAGAAAGAGGAGTGATAGTAAATGCCACCAGTCTCTTATATCCTCATTTCAGTCAACCTACCAGCATCCTCTGAAGCAGATGACTGTGGTGTGCTTCTTAAAATGTGGTCTTCACTTGGTTTCCAGCCCTCACTCTCTCCTGATTTTTCTCTAGTCTTAATCTCTCAACCTTATTTGATGACTCCTCTTTCACTGTCTATCTTCATGTTGGAAAGCCCCAACTTTCTGTTTGGCCCTAGTGATTTTTCTTTTTAAGTATCTACTGGATACATAACCTTACCTAATACACTCTCAAGTTCAGAATCAATTACAGAATAGATACACAGTCAAGAAGAGGAGATTAAAACATCACTTTGTTACTGATTTTTAATATACTTATACTGGAGAATATGGCTGAGTCACAGATAACTGAGCTTGCTAATATTTTAGTGACTAACCCATTCAGAGATAGTTACATTTAGACAACCACAGGTTTCTCCCAAAGCAAACAGACTCTTGAAAAACTCACAATATGAAAGATTAGAAAATGTATATTCTCTGAAGGTAGACATCCCCAAAAGACACACAAAATTAATTAACTATGAATAGTGGATTCTGTCTTCCAAAATGACCAATTAGTTATGTCAACCCTCCTCCCCTGGGGAACAGTGACTAAGAAGACAGTAAGAAGTCAGGACTGGGACACTGATGGCAGTTGGGCTTCCCTGTAGCTCAGTCGGTAAAGAATCTTCCTGCAATGCAGAAGACCCGGGTTCAATCCCTGGGTCAGGAAGATCCCCTGGAGAAGTAAATGGCAACTCACTCCTTGCTTGGAGAATCCCATGGACAGAGGAGCCCAGAGGCTAGTCCACGGGCTTGCAAGTGCTGGACACAATATACCAATTTACTTTAATGACTTTCCACTATATCTCCAGCTTCAACCTCTTCCCTGAGATTCAGATTTACATGTCCACCCACCTACCCAGCCTCTCTGCCTGAAAGTCTAATAAGCATTTCAAACTCAACATGTCTAATAGAGAACTTGAGTTTTTCATTATCCTCTTCACTTCTGGGTTAGTTTGCTAGGTTTGCTTGGGTATTGCTATGCCATAATAAAATGCCATAGGCTGGGAGGCTTGAACAACAGAAATTTAGTTCCTCACAGTTCTGGAAGCTAGAAATCTAAGATCAAGGTGCCAGCCAGGCTGGTTTCTCCTGCAGTCCCTCTCCATGGCTTGCAGACAGCCTCCTTCTCATTTTCTTCACATGCCTTTTCTCTGTGCACATGCACCCCTGATGTCTTTCTCTTCTTATAAGAACACAAGCCATATTAGATTAGAGCCTGTCTTATGAACTTATTTAACCTTAATTTCCTCTTTAAAGGCCCTATCTCCAACTACAGTCACATTGGGAATTAGGGTTTCCAAACAGAAACTGGGAGAAAGACAGAATCCAGTCCATTAACAACGTTTTTCCACAATCTGGCCCCCATTTCAGGAAATGGCACTACCACTGGCCAGTTGCCAAAACTTTAGGAATTGCGTAGGGCATATCCAGCACATTAGCAAGTTATTAACACCATTTCCATATCCCACCACCTCCAGTACAGACTCTAGGTTCAACCATTATCTTATACCTGCTCTACTGAGACAGTCTCCTAACTGGTTTTCCTGCTTCCGTCTTGCCTTTCCTGTTTCCTTTCTTGCCCTGCCATAGTCTATCTTCCATATATCCATCAGAGGTATCTTTAAATTAAGTCAGATGTTACTGCTTCTCTGATTTGAACACTCCAATGGCTTCTCATTACTCTAGAATAAAACCCAGTATAGTCTCTGACTCACCATGATCTATCCCTTACCTAGCTGTCCTTACTGCACATCATGCTTCCCTACCATTCCCTCAGCTTCAGTCACTTTGGCCTCCTTGATTTTCTTAAAGCAGGAAAAGCTCATTTCTGTGTCACAACCATTGCAATGTGGTGGTCCTTGTCCTTCTGCCTGGAACTCTGTAGGACTGTGTTCTCCTTTTAATTTTATTTATATCTCTACAACTGTAACTTCCCTAATAGAATCTTCCTTGACTTCCTTATTTACAATATACCTCCCCCCACCATGACTCTCTACTCCCTTACCCTCCTCTATTTTCCCTCAAAGCATTTACGACTACCTGAAACTACAGTGGATTTTTATTTGATTAGTTGTTTACTGTTAGTCTTTTCTATCAGACTGGAAGCTTTGAGAAGCATCTTGTTCTCTACAGTACTGAGAACAGTTCTTCAGCACAAAACAGAAAATTTGATCATGCTATTTCCTTTCTTAACTGCTCCACCATCTGACTTCCCACCCAGTTAAAATCTTAGCATTTTATGAGGTATATAATAAAGTTTTCCTACTCTTCAGTTTCACCTCCAGCTACTCACCATGCAGCCCCTAATAACCTTTTCAAGACCAGAGTCATGCTCACTCATCTTGGAATGTTTGACCTCTAGCATAGTACCTGGCACAAAATGGCTACAAAGCAACTGACATTAAGTGGCAGGAATTATTATATAAAGCAGAGAGCATAAAGTGTCTGCATTTTACATTTAACTAGTTTGCTACTATGTTGATAAAATGGTGATAATAAAATTATCCCTACCAATCCCACAGGTTTATTGCTTTTTCATAAAAATCAAATTCATTAATATTTATAAAGCACCTGCTATGTACCTGGCACCATCCCAGGTGGTGGGAATACACTAGTGAGTGGATTAGATGAAGATTTCAGCCTCCATGGAATTTACACTCTAGTAAAGGGAAGATATTTAAACACACACACACACACACACACACACACACACCTAAGTGCAACAGAGAGAACTAAATCAAGAAAGAAGGGTGAAGAGTATCTGGTGCAACGCATATCACATTTCACATCTGGTGGTCAGGGAGGTCCGTACAAGGCTGATGACATTTGAACAGAGACTTGAAAGCGTTGAGGGAACAAGCCAGGTAGGAGGTTCTGGGGAAAGAACATTCCCTTCAGAGGGCACAACAAAGGCAAAGGCCCTGAAACAAGAGCACGGTCTACAGAGCTCAAGACTACATTAAAGACCACAAAATAAGTGTCGGTAAATATAGAAGGATCAAATCAGACATATGCTCCTAGACCACAATTGAATTGAAGGTGGGAAGAGAAGGGAACCACAGAGGATGAGATGGTTGGATGGCATCACCGACTCAGTGGACATGAGTTTGAGTAAACTCCAGGAGTTGGTGATGGACAGGGAGGCCTGGCATGCTGCAGTCCATGGAATTGCAAAGAGTGGGACACAACTGAGTGACTGACCTGAACTGAACTGATAATAAATAACAAAGCATCTCTGGATAATTCCTCAATATTTGGAAACTAAATAACACTTCTAACCACCCCATAGTTTGAAGAAGAAGTTAAAGGGAAAATTAGAAAGTACTTTAAACTGAATGAAATTGAAGACACAAAATATCCAAATTTTGTGAAATTTCTAGAACTAAAACACCTATATTAGAAAAGAACAAAAGTTTGAAATTAATGACTTCAGCATCTGTCTTGGTGCATGGGGATGACCCAGAGAGATGTTATGGGGAGGGAGGTGGGAGGGGGGTTCATGTTTGGGAACACATGTAAGAATTAAAGATTTTAAAATTTAAAAAATAAAAAACTAAAAAAAAAAAAAAAGAAGCCAAAAAAAAAAAAAATAAAACCCAAAGTAAGGAGAATAACATGTACTGATAAAGATCAGAGTAGAAAATAATGAAATGGAAAATACACAAAAAAAGAAGAGAAAGAAACAATTAAAAAAAAGAAACTTACTCTTCAGGAAATCAATAAAACTGATAAACCTCTCATAAGTAAGATCAGAAAAAGAAGACACAAACTACCAATATCAGGAAAGAGAGAAGTTACATGACAAATTCTACTGGTATTAAAAGAAAAATAAAGAAATATTATGAACAACTTTATGCCAAGAAATGCAACTAACCTTTCCAAAACGTACAAATTTCTGGAATAGTGTCAGCTATCATAGCTTATTCATAAAAGAACAGATAGTGAATAGCCCTATATCTATTGTTCAAGATGGTGGAGTAGAAGGACATGTCTTCATCTCCTCCTGTGAGAGCACCGAAATAAAATCTATTTTTAAATGCCGTGTATTAAAGGTGAATGAAAACCCTTTCCACAAAAACATCTAGGGCCAGATGATTTCATTAGTGAATTCCACCAAACATTCAAGCAAAATATAATACCTATTCTAAACAAACTCTTCTAAAAAATTTAATGGAGGGAAATTAAAAGATGCTTGCTCCTTGGAAGAAAAGTTATGACTAACCTAGACAGCAAAGTAAAAAGCAGAGACATCACTTTGCCAGCAAAGGTCCATATAGTCAAAACTATGGTTTTTCCAACAGTCATGTATAGATATGAGAGGTGGACCATAAAGAAGGCTAAGGGCTGAAGAATTAATGCTTTCAAACTGTGGTGCTGGAGAAGACTCTTGAGAGTTCCCTGGACAGCAAGAAGATCAAACCAGTTAATCCTAAAGGAAATCAAACTTGAGTATTCATTGGCAGGACTGATGTTGAAGCTGAAACTCCAATACTTTGGCCATCTGATGCGAAGAGCCAACTCACTGGAAAAGACCCTGATGCTGGGAAAGATTGAGGGCAGGAGGAAAGGGGAGCAACAGAGGATGAGATGGTTGGATGGCACCACTGACTCAATGAACATGAGTTTGAGCAAGCTCTGGGAGATTGTGAGGGACAAGGAAGCCTGGCGTGCTACATACAGTTCATGAGGTCAGAGAGAGTAGGACACGACTTAGTGACTGAACAACAGTAGTTTCCAACTCATTCTCTGAGACTGGCATTATCTGATACCAAAACCAGGCAAAGATAGTAATGAAAACTAAAGCTCTTGTAAGAATAGATGTAAGAATTTAAGAATTTAAAAACTTTAGCAAGTTGACTATGACAATATATTAAAAAGGTAATAGCTCAGGGTCAAGAAGGGGTTTATCCCAGATGTACAGTGTTATTAATAGAAAAAGAGCAAGGAGGCCCAGGAGCCTAGACTAAATGAGTTGTGAAAATGAGCTAAGATCTGAGAAGAGGAACCAGATCATGAGAGCCACAGCATAGGTTCTAGATCACTTGACTTAATTGGTTTTAGTGGCCCTAAGCTCAATGCGCAATACTAATGGTGAGAATTTGAGACCCTTTCATAGACAAAAAACGAAGATTTGGGGGGAGAGTGAATATCAGAGAAAACTGTCAACCTCAATGTAGAGCCTTAGACTTTAAATCTGAGAAACTATTACAGTTTTGAGCAGAGGAGTGACATAATAACATGGCTTGACTCTGTTTTAATAATCTATTTTGTTGAGAACATATTTTAGTAAAGTTTAGACACAAGCAAACCAAATAATAACATGTAAATGAAAGTATTTTATAAATTATAAGTCAAATATTGTGATAACTTAGTCATTTCTTAGCACATCATTTCTGACATATATTCTGCCCTACATATATTTCTTACAAAGAATAGACTTTTAATAAAATACACTTTGATAGGGAGGGCTCTCAGAGAAGCGTGGGAACCTTGCTTGGTTGTGGGGTGATCGCTGAAGTTCAACGGAGTTCACCAAACCCTTTTACTACACATCCCTCAGTTTTATTGTCATAAACAAAATGTAATGTTTAATGGTAGGACCTTAGAATAATATTACATTCCTAATGTCATGGTCCTGACTTGATTGTGATGCCAGAAATACATAATATTTAACATTTTCCCAAAGCATTGGTCTCCCCTAGATCTGCCATCTGCAGTCCTTGTCTTCCTGACTGATGGTATCTTACAGGATTTAACTCCTACTTGTGTCGGAGTAAGCCTGAAGAAGCTTCATCTACTACTAGGCACAACAGAGTGTGAAGTTTCCAAGGTGTAAAGATATTAGAAATGGTATTTATTTGCAATGACTGGAGACAACTTAAAACTCCCAGAAGGTGAAAAACTAGAAAAACCGAGGAAGAAGAGCCAAAAATACAACTAGATTAATGAAATCAAGGATCAAGTCCAAGATGTAAAGCACCAGTGGGTGACAAGTTCATGTCCAGGACAGCTGGAATCAGAATTTGTGTTCAATGTTGTGGATATGGAATAAAAAATAGAGTTTTCTTTTACAGAAAATTTGGAATATGCTCAGGGGTAGAATGGCCATTTAAAAACATATATAATACAACACATGCCTAATTTTTTGTTCGAGGTCATAATGATTTAGTTTGTTTCAGCACTTCTAACAAAATAATACAACGTGAGAGTGCTAAGTCCCCTCACAGCTGGACAGGGAAGACTTTTTTGGAAGAAGTAAATACCAGGTAGAGAATTATCAACATCATCCACACGTAAGTCAGTTCTGCTGACATGAAAATGTTTTTCACAGGTAGTCTTTGCAGTTTCTATTTGCACACAGGCCTTCTACCTGGGAAAGTCCAGCTTGGTGATGACATTTCGGTCCAGCTCACAAAGTTACCTGTGCTTCAGGGTAATGTTTTTTAAAGCTGAACATTATTTGGAAAACAAAAGTGATGAGCCAACTAACCCACACATGTCATATTGAAATCTTAGGAGGAAATTACTGCCTACAAAACACATACACATACGCACACAACCACTTTTTAACATTTTTGAGTTTCACCGAGTTCTATTTAGTTGACTTCGGAATGTTTGAAACATATTGAAAATTTCTGAGAAATTTCGTTTCAATAATTTTCTTATAGAAATGTTCGGGAAATAAAAATGTTTTATTTTATTCATTTACATATTCACTCAGTAAGCAAATGCTGAAATGTATCCTCAGTACCTAGCACTCAGCTTATAACAATGAAAAATTGAGGTTCATGTACTCAAGGACTTTAGTGAAGAATAGAAGCCTATGCAAGTAGCTATAATTCAAAGATACAAGGTGATCAGAGAAGTATAAACAAAGTACTCTGGGTTAAAGAGAAGGAAGTGTCTAACTGCCAGGGTCTTTGAAGAGCAACAGAAAGAGTTATATAAAACTTCAATCTTCATGGATTAGAAAGAATTTATGAAGATGAGAAGCAGAAAGCATGACATTTCAAGCAGAGAGAATAAACCTGAAGGTACAAAAGAGAAGCCTTCTACTTTTGGTACCCTCAATACCTAGCACCTAACCAGCAAAGAGTCGGGCACGACTGAGCGACTGAACTGAACTGAACTGAACTGAACCAGTAATTAATCAGATGGTGACTGCAGCCATGAAATTAAGAGATGCTTACTCCTTGGAAGGAAAGTTATGACCAACCTAGATAGCATATTCAAAAGCAGAGACATTACTTTGCCAACAAAGGTCCGTCTACTCAAGGCTATGGTTTTTCCAGTGATCATGTATGGATGTGAGAGTTGGACTGTGAAGAAAACTGAGCGCCGAAGAATTGATGCTTTTGAACTGTGGTGTTGGAGAAGACTCTTGGGAGTCCCTTGGACTGCAAGGAGATCCAACAAGTCCATCCTAAAGGAGATCAGTCCTGGGTGTTCATTGGAAGGACTGATGCTGAAGGTAAAACTCCAATACTTGGCCACCTGATGCAGAGAGCTGACTCATTGGAAAAGATCCTGATGCTGGGAGGGATTGGGGGCAGGAGGAGAAGGGGACGACAGAGGATGAGATGGCTGAATGGCATCACCAATTCGATGGACGTGAGTTTGGATAAACTCTGGGAGTTGGTGATGGACAGGGAGGCCTGGCATGCTGTGATTCATGGGGTCACAAAGAGTCAGACACGATTGAGCGACTGAACTGAACTGAACTGATCTTGTGATTGAGAATGAAAATGTTTTGATCATTTTGTGCTTATTATGAAATTTTGATGATGACTATAATGATGTCAAAACAGGATCATGCTATAGAACTTGATCAAAGTGTCCATGTGGCTATGCTAACCAGTTATTTACTACCACAATCAACCTGCTTGCATTTTCCATTTTCAAACCCTTCAGTGTACTCTGAGAAAGTACAGTATCAAAACTTCACACACACAACCAAATTGTTCCAAAATAAATCAGGAAAGTAACAGAGATGATAGAACAAAGAAAATTAGTACAAAGATTGGACTAATTCTATTATGTATACCCTATGATATAGGGTATTTATAGACTATAAGGTTTCTATAGTCTTTAAAATAAAAACAATTTATCACTAGACTAAAAATAAACAGAATGTACAGCCCAGAAGTAGAAGCTATTAGATATAACATCATGATAGTCAATAAAGGAGACACCATTAATCAACAAGAAAGTGAAGGTTTGGCCAATAACTGCTGTCTGAGTGATTAGTTAGCAATTTGGAAAAGATCTATTTAGAACCTTATTTCATTTCACTCAACCAAAACAAACTGTACAAAAATTAAGGAAGTAAATATAAAAAATCAATATGTATATCTATGGCTAATTCATGTTGATATATGGCAGAAACCAACAAAATTCTGTAAAGCAATTATCCTTCAATTAAAAAATAAATAATTTTTAAAAAAGCAATAAAGCATAAAAAATCAGAAATTAGTTGGAAGAAAGAAGCAACATGAATATTTATCAAATGTCTAGAGGCAAAATGATTTACTAAGCTTAAAAATGATAAAAGACATAAGGAAGAGAATGAAAGATGAAAATACAAAACTTCATATACAAACTCAGAAAATCATGAGCTTAGTATCAAGTTGTAGAAATGCCTATAGAACATACTAAAAGCATTAATATCTTTATAGTATTAGGAGCTTACATAACTTGACCAAAAACTCCACATAAAAAGGGAGGGATAAAATACTTTAAAATTTTTAAATTGTTGCTGTTGTTTAGTAGCTAACTGTCTGACTCCTTGGGACCCCATGGACTGCAGCACACCAAGCTTCCCTGTCTTTCACTATCTCCCAGAGTCTCCTCAAACTCATGTCCATTGAGTCCCTGATGCTATCCAACCATTTCATCTTCTGTTGCCCCCTTCAGCTTCAGCATCAGTCCTTCCAATGAATATTCAGGGTTGATTTCCTTTAAAATTGACTGGTTTGATGTTCTTACTGTTCAAAGGACTCTCAAGAGTCTTCTCCAACATCACAGTTTGAAAGCATCAATTCTTCATCCCTCAGCCTTCTTTATGGTCCAACTTTCACGTTGATATATGACTACTGGAAAAATCATAGCTTTGACTATTGGACCTCTGTTGGCAAAGTGATGTCTCTGCTTTTTACTATGCTGCCTAGGTTTGCCATAGCTTTTCTTTCAAGAAGTGCCTTTTGATTTCCGCAGTGATTCTGGGGCCCATTTTTTCCCCATCTATTTGTCATGAAATGATGGAACCAGATGCCATGATCTTAGTTGTTTGAATGTTGAGTTTCAAGCCAGCTTTTTCACTCTCCTTTTATTCTCATTAAGAGGCTCTTTGGATTTCGGTGGCTCAGATG
This sequence comes from Capra hircus, assembly GCF_001704415.2. Lineage (NCBI taxonomy): Eukaryota > Metazoa > Chordata > Mammalia > Artiodactyla > Bovidae > Capra > Capra hircus. The sequence goes on along the minus strand of NC_030812.1, from coordinate 45,112,240 downwards.
GTAAAGAATTTGCCTGCAATGTGGGAAACCTGGTTCAATTCCTGGGTTGGGAAGATCCCCTGGAGAAGGAAACGGCTAACCACTCCAGTATTCTGGCCTGGAGAATCCCATGGACAGAAGAGTCTGGCTGGTTACAGTCCATGGGCTCACAAAGAGTCGGACACAAAAAAGCAACTTTTACTACTTTCAAGAGGCTCTTTAGATCCTCTTCGCTTTCTGCTGTTAGCATGGTATCATCTGCATTATTTGAGGTTGATATTTCTCCCAGCAATCTTGATTCTAGCTTGTGATTCATCCAGCAGGGAAATTTAAAATTATTGTATTTATAACTAATCAATACACATATAAAACTTATATTCATTGTTGGTAGTAGAAATAAAACAACACTAAGATATCATTGTTTGGCAGAGAGCAATGGTATTTTTCTAACTAATAATAATATTCAGTGCAGATGCAAAATGGTACAGTGTAGAATCTTTGTGTTTGGATAATGGGGATGACATTACTTTTAGTTTATTGATTTTTTAACGACAAAGAAGCCTGGTATGCTGCAGTCCATGGGTTCACAAAGAGCTGGACACAACTTAGCAACTGAACTGAATTGAACTGAATGCAATTTCAATCAGATAAAATGCTTTCTTTTTTTAAACTACAGCAGAAAGTTATAAGTAACAGAGAAAACTTGCACATTAATACAAAAATAAATGTAGCAGATTGCTTGTACATTTTTTAAAGAAGAAAATTAAGCAAGGAGGGTGTAGTACTTGTTATATGGCTATTAAAACTGCCTACAAAATTACTGTCATCAGATAAATGAGATGATGGTAAAGAAAGAGACAAATCAGCAGTGGCCAGTAAAAGATCCAATTACCAATGATTACTTTATATATAACAAAATTAACATTTTCAATATAGTGGGGGAAAATCAGGCTATTTATAAATGGTGCTACAACTGTTGAATCACTAGAAAAAAGTCTGTTTAATCTTTATATCACAATTAAATACAAAAATTTATATACACATATATACGAAGTATGGAACAAAGCAGGGCAAAGGCTAATGGAGTTTTGCCAAGAGAATGCACTGGTCATAGCAAACACTCTCTTCCAACAACACAGGAGAAGACTCTACACATGGACATCACCAGATGGTCAACACCAAAATCCGACTGATTATATTCTTTGCAGCCAAAGATGGAGAAGCTCTACACAGTCAGCAAAAACAAGACCAGGAGCTGACTGTGGCTCAGACCATGAACTCCTTATTGCCAAATTCAGACTTAAATTGAAGAAAGTGGGGAAAACCACTAGACCATTCAGGTATGACCTAAATCAAATCCCTTATGATTATACAGTGGAAGTGAGAAATAGATTTAAGGGTCTAGATCTGATAGACAGAGTGCCTGATGAACTATGGATGGAGGTTCATGACATTGTACAGGAGACAGGGAAAAAGACCATCCACAAGAAAAAGAAATGCAAAAAAGCAAATGGCTGTCTGGGGAGGCCTTACAAATAGCTGTGAAAAGAAGAGACGTCAAAAAGCAAAGGAGAAAAGGAAAGATATAAGCAACTGAATGCAGAGTTCCAAAGACTAGCAAGGAGAGGTAAGAATCAATGCTATCAATGCAAAGAAATAGAGGAAAACAACAGAATGGGAAAGACTACCGATCTCTTCAAGGAAATTAGAGATACCAAGGGAACATTTCATGCAAAGATGGGCTCAATAAAGGACAGAAATGGTAGGGACCTAACAGAAGCAGAAGATATTAAGAAGAGGTGGCAAGAATACACGGAAGAACTGTACAAAAAAGATCTTCACGACCCAGATAATCACGATGGTGTGATCACTCATCTAGAGCCAGACATCCTGGAATGTGAAGTCAAGTGAGCCTTAGAAAGCATCACTACGAACAAAGCTAGCGGAGGTGATGGAATTCCAGTTGAGCTATTTCAAATTCTGAAAGATGATGCTGTGAAAGTGCTGCACTCAATATGCCAGCACATTTGGAAAACTCAGCAGTGTCCACAGGACTGGAAAAGGTCACTTTTCATTCCCATCCCAAAGAAAGGCAATGCCAAAGAATGCTCAAACTAACACAATTGCACTCATCTCACACGCTAGTAAAGTAATGCTCAAAATTCTCCAAGCCAGCCTTCAGCAATACGTGAACTGTGAACTCCCTGATGTTCAAGCTGGTTTTAGAAAAGGCAGAGGAACCAGAGATCAAATTGCCAACATCTGCTGGATCATGGAAAAAGCAAGAGAGTTCCAGAAAAACATCTATTTCTGCTTTATTGATTATGCCAAAGCCTTTGACTGTGTGGATCACAATAAACTGTGGAAAATTCTGAAAGAGATGGGAATACCAGATCACCTGATCTGCCTCTTGAGAAACCTATATGCAGGTCAGGAAGCAACAGTTAGAACTGGACATGGAACAACAGACTGGCTCCAAATAGGAAAAGGAGTACATCGAGGCTGTCTATTGCCACCCTGCTTATTTAACTTCTATGCAGAGTCCATCATAAGAAACACTGGACTGGAAGAAACACAAGCTGGAATCAAGATTGCTGAGAGAAATATCAATAACCTCAGATATGCAGATGACACCACCTTTATGGCAGAAAGTGAAGAGGAACTAAAAAGCCTCCTGATGAAAGTAAAAGAAGAGAGTGAAAAAGCTGGCTTAAAGCTCAACATTCAGAAAACGAAGATCATGGCATCTGGTTCCATCACTTCATGGGAAATACATGGAGAAACAGTGGAAATAATGTCAGACTTTATTTTTGGGGGCTCCAAAATCATTGCAGATGGTGATTGTAGCCATGAAATTAAATGACGCTTACTCTTTGGAAGGAAAGTTATGATTAACATAGATAGCATATTGAAAAGCAGAGATATTACTTTGCCAACAAAGGTCTGTCTGGTCAAGGCTATGGTTTTTCCAGTGGTCATGTATGGCTATGAGAGTTGGACTGTGAAGAAAGCTGAACACCGAAGAATTGATGCTTTTGAACTGTGGTGGTGGAGAAGACTCTTGAGAGTCCCTTAGACAACAAGGAGATCCAACCAGTCCATCCTAAATGAGACTAGTCCTGGGTGTTCACTGGAAGGACTGATGCTGAGGCTGAAATTCCAATACTTTGGCCATCTCATGAGAAGAGTTGACTCATTGGAAAAGACTCTGATGCTGGGAGGGATTGGGGGCAGGAGGAGAAGGGGAGAACAGAGGATGACATGGCTGGATGGCATCACCGACTCGATGGACTTGAGTTTGAGTGAACTCTAGGAGTTGGTGATGGACAGGGAGGCCTGGCGTGCTGTGATTCATGGGGTCGCAAACAGCTGGACACGACTGAGTGATTGAACTGAACTTGTATATGAAGTATGTATATATATGAGTGTGTATATAAAGTATATACATGCAATTTGTTCTTTCACTTACACTTTGGATTTTTTTCATCAGTATATGTGTCTTATTCTTGTTTAATGACCTTTGAATGTAACAATTTTTTTTTATGGACATAGGTCTTGGTTCCAAGTTTTTAAGGATACATTCATAGAAACAATTAGTAGGCTAAACTATATGAACATTTAAAATAGTTTTGGCAAAAATATTGGCAGAAAATTCTAGACAAAATTCCTCATGTTGTCTCCTTTTAAGGGATTATTTTCAGTTGGTTCATTGATGTTTTAACTTGCACACTATTGTGCTTATTCAAGATAAGTTTTAATTGAGCAGTTTTCTTTCTTCTGACAGTGAGCAAACTACAGGGGCAGATGGTATGGGGACAGTCAAAGGATACAACCGAAAGTCCTTATCCTTGCTACTGCTGCTGCTAAGTCGCTTCAGTCGTGTCCGACTCTGTGTGACTGCAGAGACGGCAGCCCACCAGGCTCTGCCGTCTCTGGGATTCTCCAGGCAAGAATACTGGAGTGGGTTGCCATTTCCTTCTCCAACATATGAAAGAGAAAAGTGAAAGTGAAGTCGCTCAGTCGTGTCCGACTCCTAGCGACCCCATGGACTGCAGCCTACCAGGCTCCTCCGTCCATGGATTTTCCAGGCAAGAGTACTGGCATGGGGTGCCATTGCCTTCTCCACCTTATCCTTTGGACCATTCAAAAAAAAGAAAGAAAAATACAGATATTTAAGTACCAAATTGGGTGATAATGTCTAGTGTATGTGTTTTAAAAGAATCAGAAATGAAATATTTTTTCAAAGGTAAAACTTAACTATTTTCTGTAAATACATCTTAATATTTATGGTGATTAATGCTAATAATAATATCCATAATTGACTGACTGCAGTTAGTTCTTCTATACCATAGGAAACTTCAAAATGCATGACTGATCCTGAGATAAAGCTAATGAGCACTTCTTAACCATGTACTAAATGCTAAGTGCTTTGACTACAGTCTCTTCTTGTCATGGCTTGACAGGAGGATGTTTTGCCAGTGATTCTCTAAAATGAGAGACAGTTTTAGAGACCAAAGATTAAAAAACAGAAGCTAGCATCCGTAGAGCCCCTAATATCTGTCAAGCACTGCACTAGAATCCTGAAGAATACTGCTTTTGTTTCACAAAAACTTGAAACTCTAAGTGGAGCTCGAAGATACCTTTTAACTGGAGATCAAAGGAGTAAGTACTGAAGACAGAATGGAGTCCTCAGGGACATCATCCTAAGGGTTACAAGTTTTCATTTAAGGATCAGAAGTTAGAGGTACATGAGAATGGCCTTTGGCTAACGGAAGTCAGCTCACCTAGATATGCCTAGGAGATCACCCTACCATCAACACAACCACCACCTTCCACTCAGTTCAGTTCAGTTCAGTTCAGTTGCTCAGTCGTGTCCGACTCTGTGCAATCCCATGAACTGCAGCATGCCAGGCCTCCCTGTCCATCACCAACTCCCGGAGTCCGCCGAAACCCATGCCCATTGAGTCGGTGATGCCACCCAACCATCTCATCCTCTGTTGTCCCCTTCTCCTCCTGCCCTCAATCTTTCCCAGTATCAGGGTCTCCAAATGCCAATGGCTGACTCATTTGGAATACAAAGGCCAATCTGCTCCAATCAAAACTCTGGGTACCATTTATTCTCCTGAGTCCTCTAGTGGTCAGGCCAAGACTAGATTTTACCTGTGACTATATCTGTGGTGAACAATGGACCCTTTCCTGTTTTGCCTCTCTGTCTTTGTTATAGGTTTTTCCACAAGAGTCATTTGGCTCAAATCTATCCCAGGTTCTGCTTCTAAAGAACCCAATCTGTGACAAAGGGGCTTTGGGGGTCCTGGCTGTATTTCTATGTGTATCATACCTAACATTTTCTAATCATCACAATGACTCTTCAAAGTAGGTATTGTTACTCCAGTTTTATGCAATGGCATATTAAGATTGGTCCACTGAGCCAGATTCAGCAAAAAGACAAACACCAGAGAAAATAGGAGTTAACTGCTTAAATAATTTCAAAAGGAAAGGCCAAAAACTGCCTTTAATAAAGAGGTGTTTCACTATCCCAGTCTAGGGCCATATATTCTAACTTTCCACAAATTTGCCCTTCAGAGGAAAGTCACACCTAAGATGACACAAGTGATATTTTATCAATCCTTGTTACAAAGTCACTGTTCTCTATCTTTAATCTTACTCATTTCTGACCCTGGGCCATGTGGAACTTACTAAATATTGGATTGGCCAAAAAGTTTGTTTGGGTTTTTCCATAGTATCTTACAGAAAAACCCAAGTGAGTTTTTGGCCAACCCAATAAATATTTTTCAAATTAATATATGCCTAAGGACTGCAGCCATGAAATTAAAAGACGCTTACTCCTTGGAAGAAAAATTATGACCAACCTAGATAGCATATTCAAAAGCAGAGACATTACTTTGCCAACTAAGGTCCGTCTAGTCAAGGCTATGGTTTTTCCTGTGGTTATGTATGGATGTGAGAGTTGGACTGTGAAGAAAACTGACCGCAAAGAATTTATGCTTTTGAACTGTGGTGCTGGAGAAGACTCTTGAGAGTCCCTTGGACTGCAAAGAGATCCAACCACTCCATTCGGAAGGAGATCAGCCCTGGGATTTCTTTGGAAGGAATGATGCTAAAGCTGAAACTCCAGTACTTTGGCCACCTCATGCAAAAAGTTGACTCATTGGAAAAGACTCTGATACTGGGAGGGATTGGGGGCAGGAGGAGAAGGGGATGACAGAGGATGAGATGGCTGGATGGCATCACTGACTCAATGGACATGAGTCTGAGTGAACTCCAGGAGTTGGTGATGGACAGGGAGGCCTGGCGTGCTGTGATTCATGGGGTCGCAGAGTCGGATATGACCGAGCGACTAAACTGAACTGAACTGAAGGACTCTAAGATCTAAACAGAGATGTCTTTTCTCTAGGCTTGTAGTCTCCATCATTTGTACCTTCCCTAGAGCTAGACTCATTTCCCCATTGTGAGCCTTTTGACTTGAATGCAGTAACATTTCTCTACCTCACCTTCCAGTTGAGTGGGTCAGGATCAATAATAGATTCATAAATATACAAACCTGGAAGTCTCAAACTATAGTCTGTATCAACTGGAACTTTCTGGACCAATTTTCCAGTCTTGAAGTATGCCTTCATATGACTAACAAGAATGGCAAATATGCACTGACTGGGACACTATGTCACACTTGACCAAGTGAAAGAAAACTTAATTGAGTACAGAGTGGTACTATCAACATTTACGCTATAGTGTGTTATAGTCTGTTGGTCAGCTGATAATAATGAAAGGACCTACCTATTAATGTTAATAGCTAAATCAGAGCTTTTCACTATAAAGCTACCCAATTAGGTCCTATGTTTTGTACTTCATACACCTTAGTGATCTCCTGAAAGTGAAGTCGCTCAGTCCTGTCCAACTCTTTGCGACCCCATAGACTGTAGCCTACCAGGCTCCTCTGTCCATGGCATTTTCCAGGCAATGGTACTGGAGTGGATTGCCATTTCCTTCTCCAGGGGATCTTCCCAACCCAGAGCTCGAACACGGGTCTCCTGCATTGAAGACAGACGCTTTACCGTCTGAGCCACCAGGGAAGTCAGCGATCTCTTGAAAGACTGACCCTAAATCAGACTAGGTATCTTGGAACCCAATAGTCTAGAAAAATAAAGAGGAGTATAGTAGCTTGGAGGAAGAGGACATTATTATGAGTGAAGCAGAAGTGTCTTTAAAGACAACCCACCACTACAACCCATCCACCGTCATGCCCGGCTCTCAGAGCATCGTATTTTCCACTGACAAGCTGCAGATTCCAAAATGTAGTAGAACACTGAGAACAAAGATTTTCAAAAATTCCTCAAGGCACTACATTCATAAACTAGAGACTCAGCTAGTTTATGAGCTGCTTCATCTGCTTCAACATCTCTTCAGCTGCTTCAACACCTCAAATTTTCTGAGTCTTCCAGTTCATACCTGTTATGCCCTTAATCCCAGAACATGTGCATTACTCCCCATTCAAATTATTTCCTTACAGATATCACCATGGAGCAGGGACATCAGAGGTAAGAGTAATTACACTGTCACAAAGATACCAATTTTTTCTTCCAGTGCTAAAAGGCAGAGATTAAAATAAGCAACAGCATCAGTCTTAGATCTATAGATTTATAACTACAGATTTTTAAAGCTCATAGTAGAAAATAAAGAGAAAGAAATGGCATGGCAGGTAAACACATTTGGGGAGTCTTAAAGAACAGAGCAAGAATAATCACTTATGTCTGTCAGAACAGATGGATCTGGAAATAGTTTGATCTTCAGGGCCAAATGTGATCATAGTAAATTGTTTTTCCCACAAGTCTAAAGCTTATTTATGTTTAAAACAAAATAAAAACAAAACGCTTTGGAGGAATCCAAATGACCAATACTGAAAGAATATAGGAAATAATGTTAATTCTATTTAATAAACTCCAATTTGTCTGACAAACCTATATCCAGCATTGCTTGCAACAGAGCTGCTTGCATGGGAGTCGGAGGCTTCTTAACACAACAAAACAAGCAGACAAGAATCTACTTAACCATAAAGAAATCTTTATCTCAAGTCATCTCCCCTGTAGTGATCTAGATTCAGGCTGAAGTTATAACAGTGATTTTACTCAGCAAAAAAGGACTGGAAAGGAT